>NC_083356.1:3410000-4610000 GCF_030254825.1 Meriones unguiculatus
CTGCTGTGTGGATGCTGGGACTTGAACCCTGGTCCTGTGTAAGAGCAACCGGTGCTCTGGATACAGGGCTGCCTCTTCAGCCCCGTGACCGCGCTTGTTTCCCAAATGAAGCCAGGGATATGATGTCACTGCAAGTACCTTTTCCGATTGCAGTGTGGGAATCTACCCAGCAGGTACAGTCCTGCACACCTTTAACCTGGGCCTGTGGGTTCGAGGGCAGCCTGGTCTACAGAGCCATCCCAGGACAGCCAGGGCTCCACAGAGAAACGCTGTCTTAAAAAACAAGACAGACAAACCAACAGACACCAAAGCCAGCCAGGCGTGGTGGCACATGACTGTAATCCCAGCACTCGGGAAGCAGAGGCAGGCAGACCTCAGTGAGTTCAAGGCCAGCCTGGGCTAGACAAAAAGAGTCTAGGATAGCCAGTGCTACACAGAGAAACCCTGCCTCAAAAATAAGGCAAACAAACACCAAAGGCTCACACGTGCAAGACAAGTGCTCTCCCGCTGAGACTGTGGACAGGTATTTAGGGGTTAGCAGAGTCCCTAGTGGGAGCCTAGAGCGTGAAGTTAAAGAATGTGAACCGAAGGAACAGGATGACAGCACATGAGGCGCTTCACCGGGAGATCTTCCTGGGGATGGACAGGGGCAAGCGCCGGTGTGACCAGACGCTGGCTGACTGCATTTACGTCTTCTGTTGTTATCTCGTCCGTCGCTATAACTTCTTCGTCATCCACAGAACACACCTGCCGGGCAGAGATTTCCATCCTGGTCCCTCTGTGTCTTCCCTTCCTATTCCACGTGTCATACACTGCACAGCCAGTTCCCGCTGGTCACGGGCTGAGGAGGAGGCTCTGCAGGGACAGAGGGACAGGATCAGCAGGGGAGGACGGATGCCTGCTTGGGACCACAATCGGGGAAACAGGCTTACCGAGCACCCTGCGGGAGGGCAGTGGGCAGGGAGGCAACCAGCCTACCACACAGCTAGAGATGCCCTCTGAACCTCGGTCCTCACCGGAAGCAGCTTGAGACGCCCTCTGAACCTCGGTCCTCACGGACACAGTGCTAGAGTTTCAGGGAAGTGAAAGAGAAGGACGACACAGAGTTGCGTTGCCTTAGTGTGTCTAATGTCTCCAAAAACTGATGTTCCCAGGGACCATCTCAGGCTCAACTAAAGTAGTCCTCGTCCTTGTTTAAAACAGAATAACAGAGCGAGGGTTCGAGGCACGGCTCAGTGTGCAAAGACAGCGACTGCTAGGTCTGAGGACGAGCTCGCGCTCCCTCCGCGCTCCACACGGCTCCAGGGCTCCCCCTCCCTGGGCCGTCCACCCCCGGGCGCTGCCCTAACACCGTGTGTCGCCGCGTGCGACTGTGCATGTGCTGGGTCTTCATCTGTGTTTGCTCATGTGACCTTCAGGGGAGGCAGGAGTTCTACGATCCCAGCCACGTCCCCAGCCAGTAGGATGACTTCCCTAAGGTTCTCTCTGAGGTGAATGGCTACACAGGGCCTCACGCAGACACAGGCTTTTCCCCCGTGTCATCACACAGAAGCCTTTGGCCGGAAGTTACCATTGGCCATGAGTGTCCACGCTGGAACTTTATACTCGAAAACTGTGACCTCAAAGAACAGCACGTGGCGCACGCCTTTGGTCCCAGTAGTTGGGAGGCAGAAGCAGGCAGATCTTTGCGAGTTCAAGATCAGCCCGGTCTACAGACGGAGTTACAGGACAGCAGAGCTTCATAGTGACCGACCCCACTCCAAAACGAAACGAAACCAAACCACCACAATGAAAATCACCTCCATAGATAAAAACAGCCAGGCATGGTGGCCCCACCTTTCACCCCAGCACTTGGAAGGCAGAGGCAGGTGAATCGGAGTCGGAGGCCAGCCTGGTCTACGGAGAGAGCTCCGGGACAGGGAGGGCGGCACAGAGGGAAAAGGAAGAAACGTGAAGTGTAGTCTGACAGTTTCCTTAAGGACCACAGACCACTGCTTCCTCCTGAACGCTGGACAGAGACGGCTGCTCTGTGGACAAGCAGCCCCAGCGCACTCGGAGACTTGAAGCTTTCGCCGACGACCCGAGCAGTGCTGAGTCCTCCTGCCAAGGGGACGGACAAACAAAGCGGAGAGCCCTGGAAGGAGGCGGTCCCATTCTAGAGCGTCCCGTGGCTGAACAGGAGGGACACAGATGCCCAGGCAAGGTCACTGAGATGCCCATCCATCAGTCTCGGGGCAGGGTTTCCGTCTCTCTTGTAGAGCTGAGCTGGGGACAGAGGCAGCAGTGCGGGTTTTAGGGATAGGCAGAGCCTGTGGGCAAGGGTGGCGTGACCTGCTGGCACGGCCGAGGGTCGCTCATCTGCAGCACGAGACGGCACACATCCGAGCTGTGCCAGCCCCCAGGGTGACCCTCCCACACCTGGTAGACCCACGGGCTCACTTCTTTTGCTTTTTTTTTTCTCTCTTCACCAGTCAAAGCAAACCCGCACTCAAGCTGTCCACACTTGAGGTGACCCTTCTGTTTCCCTTCACCAGGGCAGGGTGGTGCGGTCCCTCCACTTCGGGGTGTGCCCCCAAGCCACCATGGAACCGCAGGCTCCTGGAGAAATCACCACAGGATGCAGCAAAGCACCCCTGGATCTGAGAGGCACGTGGGCCAACCAGTGCTGACGATGTGATTGCTACCACGTCCGTGCTGAGTCCAGATTCTGCAGAAGTCACAGCAGGACAAGCGGGGAACCGGGCCACTGCCCTGACACCGCACGGGGCCATCTTACACAGTTCATGGTAATGAGCAGCTCCTTCGAGCTGGGCGCAGTTTCCCCAAGCCCTGGGTGATGCAGACATGGCCCCTCTCACGCTTTCTGTCATCATGGCAGTGGTTTCCTGGTGAACTTTTCAGTGACCGCCTTGCCTACCCGGTTCCGGGCCAGGAGGTCAGCGGCTGGCCGGGGCGGATTGTAGCGTGAGCTGCCACCCACAGGGGCAAAGCCAGGCACTGTAGACAGTTGTCAGGCTTCTCTTTGGTAGCAAACGCTTCTCCGATTACACTTTGTTATTTTGTTGCTGTTGTATGACTTGGGGTCTCAAACTCTGCAACCCTTTAATACACAGTTCCTCCTGTTGTGGTGACCCCCCCCAACCTTAAAATTGTTTTGGTTGCTACTTCATAGCTGTAATTTTGCTACAGTAGCCTGGGCTGTCCCGGAACCTGCTCTGTAGACCAGGCTGGGTACTGAGCGCTCCACCTGCTTTCCTTCCCAGAACTGGGATGAAGGGTGTGTGCCACCACCGCCTGGCTCAAGAGCTGGAATTTGAGGCATGTGTCTTCATGTCTGGCTTAGAAAAACTTTCTTTAAAAATTGTAGCTGTAAGCCTGCCAGAGACTATCACATGGACACTCCTAGAGCTGAACAGAAAGCCTTTCTCGCCAGCCGGCTGCTGCAGAGGGAGCTTTCCCAACTCAGGCAGCCCAATCTTCACAGTTCTTTGTCTTTCATGCTCAAAAACCACATCCTGGTTGACACACTGTAGTCAGTGTTAAATTAGTGAAAAGCAAAAGTGCAGAAGCCAAAAAGCAGGGTTGGTACATTTAGGGACTTTCCTGGATCCTGGAACTGTGGACCTGGCCCTGGATGGATTAGATCGTTGTTCCCGTTTGGGCAGTGTTGGGGTCTATGTGCTAGGCTTTTTGTTTGTTTGTTTTGTTTTGTTTTTTCAAGACAAGCTTTCTCTGTGTAGCCCTGGCTGTCCTGGAACTCTCTTGTAGACCAGGCTTCAAACTCAGATATCTGCCTACCTCTGCCTCCTGAGTGCTGGGATTAAAGGCCTGTGCCACTGCTGCTGCCAGCACCACCACCACCCAGCTACGTGCGGGGTTTAAGGTCAGAATGGTGCCACTAATACGGTGTTGGTTGTGCTAAGGTCTGGAGCTTGTTACACACCCGCTTCAGTATTACCAGTTATTATACAAGCACCATTAGAACAAATATAATTAAGTTCATGTTTTATTAGATTTCAAATATTTGGTTTGGTTGTTTGATTGAGACAGGGTTTCATACAGCCCAAGCGTACCTAAAACTCTCGTGCCAAAATGGCTGCTGTGTCCCCTGGGTATTGGGATCACTGGCTTTGAGCCATGCCTGGCTCGGATACCCACTACTAAAACCACATTTTTTTTTCAGCGTTTGCAGACTGTTTATTTTCCATCCTTCTTTCCATTTTGCTTTGGTGCCTGCAGAAGAGTTTATGAGCATATTGTTCCAACCCAGCATCGCTGCCTGGTCCTCAGAGGCTGGCCGGGCCCTCGTCTTCACTCAGGGACCTCGCAGGGGGCACCCACATGCCTTCCAGCTGGACTGCCGCCGGCTGAGCAGCAGTAAGCTTCCGAGCCAGTGTCTGTTTGCCCTGACATTCCTGCTTGGTCACGGCCTTTCCAGCAGTGGATTGTTCTCCAGGATCGCTGTAGAAGTGGAGATCAGCCATGACTCCCCGTGGATGCTCACAAGAGATGGCATCACTTCTGCTATCTTGAGCAAGCATCTGCCACACCAGGCCCACTGAGCTGCTGCCCTTGCACGGGGTGGCAATGTCCACGTGGCCTGGAGGAAAGATGGTGGGGGGCTGACATGTGACATTTCTGTGAGGAGCCAGTGGCCGGCCCCGGACTCAGTCTCCACCAGAAGCCGTGGCTCCAGGAAGGCTGTCTGGTGAAACAGCCAGCCACGGGAGCCGACCCAGTGGCAGCTGCTGTTCCTGGAGGAGACGGCGCTGGCAGCATGGCACTAGCCGCCACTGGCAGATGCTCCCAGCTTATCTTGGGATTTACGGCGTAGATGCCATGTAAGACTCCTCTCACAGCTGGACCAGTCCATCTGCACGTCAAGGTTGCTGCCACCTAGGCAGGCTCTCGCTCAGGAATCTGGGGTGCTCTCCTCCATCTGCAGAACCCCAAGAGCTCCAGTCACCGTGTGAGAGTTTCCCTCTAAGTTACCACAGGATCAAGAGCATCACCCTCCCAGGGCAGCCAGAGAAGGCTAAAGCCACACCGCAAAAGCAGACAATGGGTTCTGATCTCCTGGCGTAAAAAGCTACCTCTGTCCACATTTTCCTCTTAATTCTGTTGCTCCCTTTGCAAGCAGATAAGGCCTATGATGACATCAGTATTTTTGTTTAGCTCACATACTAACTAAAAAGTTATGAGTTGTCTCTTGTAACAAATGGTTTATTCTAATAATCATTCCAAGGGTCACCTTCTAGGAGTGCAGATCACACCTTCTCAGAGTGAGTGTGCCACAGCAAGTGTGTGAAAATCAGAGGACAACTTTCAGGAACCGATCCTTTCCTTCCACCATGAGGTTCCAGGGACGGAACCCAAGGCATCAGGCTTGGTAGCAAGCACCTTTTCCACAGAGTCTTCGCGCCAGCTAAGAACTGGGATTTGTTGTTTGCTGCTTTGAGACACGGTCTCATTGAACATCCTCGGTTGGCTTGGAGCTCACTGTGTAGACAGATTGGCCCTGAATTCACATAGATCCACCTGCATCTGTCTCCAGCGGGCAATGAAGGCAAACGCCAGCACACCTGTCAAAACAAAACCCGTTCCATGCTGGGCATGGGTGGGCGTGGCTCCCCACCAGTGCCTGTAAGCTGGAAGCGTGGCAGCCATGGGAGGGCAAACAGCGGCCCAGCCCAGGGGGGCATGTGGGCCGGGACAAGCAAGCAGGCAGACAGTGGCTGCAGCCAGAGTTCGGTGGAAGAAGGAGCCCAAGAGCTGGCGGCACAGGGGTGGAGTAGATCCCAGCGCGCAGAAGCGGTGGTTTCTCCAGTCGGCGGCGCAGAGCAGCGGAGTCTCCCCTTACCTGTGAGCAGGGCGACTGCCAGTGGGTGCCCACGGGTGAAAGCCTACGCTCATGGAAAGCGGGTAGGGGGAGAGGATTGGTGCGGCAAAGCACACGGAGAGACAAATCAGGCAGAAAAACGCTAGGCAGTAAGCCCACGGGACAGTCGGAAATCAGACATGTAGAAACAGCGGAAGAAGCTGAGAAGTCATCAGACTTGGTAAAATACCCAGGAAGTCCTAAAAGAGAGAGATAAATAAAATTGAAAAAGAATAACCCACGTGGATTATGGATAGGAAATACCATAACACAGGGCATTAGGACCCTGTATAGTACTACCTTAGATGGTTTAAAAACAGAAACAGAAAATAAAAAGATAAATTACTTAATTGAGATTGGCTTAATGCCAATTACGATTACTACCATTCTGATATTTCAGATTTTATTCTTAATAGCCATAGCAGATTCCTGTGCCCTCTCAAAGAAAAAAATCTTTAGAGATACAGGAAAAATATGCTTGTGCTTTAGAAGAAAAATTAGAAAGACTTATAAATAAAAGTGAGAGATACTCAGACAAAGTCAAAGGAATTAAGACAAGAGCCTGCTGTGCCACCATGTAATGAAACTGAAGAAAGTCAGCCAAAAGTTGTTGGAAAACCAACCTTAGCTTCTCTGGTTACTATACAACAAATACCAGCAGACGACAGGCACCCCGAAGGTTATGAAGAATTTAGATGGCATCCCATAGAAATGCCACCTAAAAAAATCCAAGCCATTGTTTCCTATAGTATGTGTTTACCACATATGAAGCAGATGTTAAATTCTTGAGCGACTCAAACATAAAGTAATCCCCCAAGACTAGAAAGATATGACAAAAGCAATATTAGAAGCTGGTCCTCAGTTACAAAGGAGATCTTGGTGCAAAGAAGAAGCTAAGGAGATAGAATAGAGAAATAGGGCTAGAGGTATCAATATTTCCCAAGATGAGCTGCTAGGTGAAGGCCAGTATGCTGAGGTGGAAACACAGTCTGAGTGTGACCGTACTCCCTTGGCACCGTGTTGTACAGCAGCTTTAAGTGCTTGGGACAAAGTTGAAGAAACAGGAAAAAGGTTTGGATCATTCTTTAAAATTATACAAGATACAAAGGAAGCATTCACTGATTAAAAAAAAAAAACAGAGATTGACTTTAGCTGTAAACAAGAGAGTATCTGATTCAGAAGCTAGGCAAGTATTAATCAAAATTTTAAAAATGCTAATTCTGAAGGCAAAAAGGTGATTAGGCTTCTAAAGGCAAGAAAGATCAGCACCAATCGGTGAATAAAGTAGAAATACAGCTGATGTCGGATCTCACGTTTATGATGCAACTTTTCTAGAAAAAGTAATCTCTAAAGGTTCTGAGAGAGGCCAAACTGCCAAATGCTTTGGCTGTGGCAAGCAATGTCATTTCAAAAGGAATTGTAGGCAGAGCCAAGCTAATTCTGAAAAAAGACCCGAGCCTTCCGGAATATGTGGAAGGTACGGCAAAGGCCGGCATTGGATTAATGAATGTGATCCAAGGACAAACACAGTAACTTGTGGGGAAATGCCCTAGAGAGACTTCTGCAGACCCCATATCAAATTCAGGTCAGCCATTTCAGGTCACAGTGCAGAAAGCCATCCGCAGAGCAATTAAACAAGACTACTCTGGATACAGACATAACAGCCCAGATATCAAAGTCAGAGAGGCTTCAGAAGATAAAACAGAAAACTCAAGAGCAGAAAACAAGGATTTTGGCTGCTATAGATGACCAGGGGCCATAACTAAAAGTGTTCATAAATGATATTGGAATTGAAGGTTTGGTAGACACATGAGCAGATGTAACAATCATTTCACCAAAAGATTGGCCTCCAGATTGGCCTCTTTGGAGATAGATATTTGTCTTCTAGGGATTGGAACTTTATCTCAGGTAAAACAAAGTGTGGGGTAGCTTAAATGCATAGGGCCAGAAGGACAAATAGAAAATTTAAAGCCATATGTGGCTAATAGAGCCATGAATTTATGGGGGTGGGATTTGTTACAGCAATGGAAAACACAGGTTAACATTCCTCCAATCTCAGAAACAAACCACAAAATAAAGAATGCTTCTGAGAAAAATACTGAAAGGTATTCTCCAAGAACAGTCACAGACTGTCCAGGTTGTCCATAAGCAGGACACAACAGATGTTGTTGGATTTTCAAATGTACCAACTGCCCTGCCTTTAAAATGGCTAATGACAGACCTGTATGGGTGGATCAATGGTCTATTACAAAAGAAAAATCACAGGTTCTGGAACAGCTGGGACAGGAGCTGCTAAATGCTCAGCACATTAAAGAATCTACCAGTCCTTGAAATTCTGATATGTTTGTTATTACAAATAAATCTGGAAAGTGGAGAATGTTAACAGATTTCAGAGCCATAAATAGAGGATCCAGCCAATGGGCTCTTTACAGCCTGGAATCCCATTGCCTTCTTTACTACCTAAAGCATGGCCTGTTACAGTGAATGATTTAAAGGCTGTATACTATACCTTCGCAAGAACAAGAGGGAGGAAAATTTGCCTTCACGCTGCCTACTTATAATAATGCTCCGCCTGTTAAAAGCTACCAGTAGAGGTCCTGCCACAAAAAAATGTGTAAACAGCTCTACCGTGTGTCAATAATTCACAAGCAGTTCCCGAAATCTATAATTTACCATTCTATGGATGATATTTTGCTGGTTGATTCAGACCTTAGAAAAAAATGTTTGATGAAGTAAAGAGAATTTTGCCTTTCTGGGTATTACAAGTTGCTCCTGAAAAAAATGCAAAGCGGAGATTCTATTAACTACCTGGGATATATCATAGGTCCACAGAAAATCTGACCACAGAAAGAGCCAATCAGGAGAGATCAATTACAAACTCTTAATGATTTTCAAAAATTGTTGGGAGAGGGTAGGAGGGTGGGGTGGGAAGGAGAAGATGGAAAGGGCGCATTCAAGATGTAAAATAAATAAATAAAATGTTTTAAACTGTTGGGAGATATTAACTGGCTACTTCCCACAACTGGATTAACTGCTCAAGAGCTGAGTAATTAATTTAAAACCTTTCAAAGTGATAAGGACTTAAACAGTCCAAGAAAGTTATCAGCTGAGCCTGTGAGAGAACTGGCTCTGACAGGAAAGAAATTAAAGAAAAAACAGTGTGGATCGCCAGGATCCTAAATTGCATTCTATTCTGGTTATTTTGCCTTCTGCTCATTCTCCCACGGGGATTCTTATGCAGAGAGAAGATAGTGTTTTAGAATGAATATTTTTAGCACATAAACAGAGTAAAAAGATTAAAGACCTATGTAGAAAAGGTTTATAAATTGATTCTGAAAGGAAAAATAAGACTCTGTCAATTATCAGAAATAGAACCAGGAGAAACTGTGGTACCTTTTATTAATGATGCTGAAATTGCCTAATTATGGGCAGAAAATGAACACTGGCAAAGAGCTTGCAGTAAAATTTTGGGAGATATTAACAACGAATATTCCAAAACTCTCTGTGTGTGTACTAGTACAAAAATGCTGTGTGTGTTATGTGTTCACATGGTGTGTACATATGTGTGTGTGTACCAGTACAGAAAGACTTTCACATACATGAAGAGAAGTTAAGCTAATGGTCTCATAGCTAAGTGGCTGAAACAAGATTTAAATCCAAAACGCAACACAAGATAAATTTCTTAGTTTGTTCAGTGGCAAATGGATTCCTTGTTGGCTTGGTCTTGTTCTTTTTGTTTGTTTGCTTTTATTCTTTTGATTTTTTTTTTTTTTTTCAAGACAGGGTTTCTCTATGTAGCCTTGGCTGTCCGGGACTCCCTTTGGAGTCCCAGAGATCCGCCGGCCTCTGCCTCCCAGAGTGCTGGGCTCACAGGTGTGCGCCACCGCATGCGGCAGAATGAATTTATTGGAAGTATGATCCCATACTGGTGTCATATACTCTTCAATGTTCTCATCCGTGCATGTTGGGTTCTAGCACACCTGAGGCACTGGGGTCCGCTCCCAGCTTACTGAACGTAGGCTGCGGCCGAGGGCTGGTGTTTACAGGTTGGCGAGTGAGTCTGAGGCCTCGCACATGCTAGACCAGCACTGTATCGCCGAGATACATTCTCATCCCTTAGATTATTCATGCTTGCTGGGTTAAAGCAAAATAAGCAGGCTGTTAGCCTACGGTTATTTTTGTACCAGAAAGTCCTTCTAACTGATTAATTCTGAATCGAGACAGCCATTCACAGCCAGCCAGTCAGTCAATTGGTTACGTAACTGGGGAGCTGCCGTGTGACCGTATCAAGTAAGGCAGAACCCGGCAGGAGCCAATATCGTTACTTCCTTGTCCAGCCTATCCAGCTTAGTTCCCAAGCTTTTGGAGCAGCTGCCGATCCCTACTCAAAAAAACAAAACCAAAAAGCCCTTCAATGTCTGCATAAAGTTAATTTGCCTGAAGTCTTTCTTCTTAAGCACATTAATCTAGAAATCAGCGTAGGTCAGTATTTGGATGACGGAAGATTCTCTGTTCTGGGAAATTGTTCAGTCTCCTTAGACTTTGTTCGCCAACTGCTTTTCGCGGGTTTTTTGCTTTTCCGCTGTTGTTTTGTTTGTGCTAGACAGTCTCACTCTGTAACACGGGCTGTCCACGGCCTCAAGGCAGCCTTCCTCCCTCCAGCAGGAAGGCCGCGTGTTATCGTACCCTGCGTCAGAGACTGCTCTGGAGGGTTGTGCAAATCTTCCCACCCCCAGCCCTTACCACACTCATCAACGCTCACACGAACAGTTTCAGAATTCCTTTCATTTGATACCTCACTGCACTTCGGGAAAGGACACTCTCAAAGGGCACCAGGCAGAGAACGGTGCCTGAGCCAGAACCTGAGGGCTGCTCGGCGGCGGAACGCTTCGCCTCCTCACGCTCTCCACAGCCTTTCCACAGGCGTAGAAACACAGCGGCCCTTGCAGACACCGCTGAGAAGTGAGTCCACGCCAGGGCGGGTGCTGGTGCCATTCTCCTCTTTCTGAAAAGGATTTGTGAGTGTGCGTCCTGCGTGTGCGCGTGAGCCAGCAGCGTGAAGCGATGCTCAGCTACTCCGAGGGCCGGAGGCCAATCTCAGCTGTCAGACGACGCCCTCTGCCCCAGAGGATAAAGGAAAGCCTTTAACACAAACAAACACAGCTCGTGGGGAGCTTGGACACCGCCTACTTTCTTCCAACGGCTTCTTTCCCTGAGGAAACTGAGTCCACTGAGCTGAGGTGACTTCAGGCTGGTCCGAGCCAGGTCTCCCTGGCAGCCCTTTGCAGCACGGGGCAAGGCCTCCTGCTGGTGTGAAACACCTCTGCACAGAACTTAAGCCCGACAGCACCGGGAACTCCCCTGAAGCTGGGCTTGGACCAGACTTCTGCGTGACTCTCAAATCAAACTGCTCAGGGAGCCGGGCTGAGGCAGCGGTGCGACCTCTGGGCTCGAGGCCGAAGCAGGAGCCGCGCCCCTCGCCACGCCCCCGCCACGCCCCCGCTGCCAGGGCGACGCTACGGCCGGGAGCGAGCACGCTCGCCCGAAGGCCGGCCGGGAGCGCGCACGCTCTCGCCGAGGCGGCTCGGGAGGCCGCTCGGGAGGCGGGAGGCGTGCGCGCCCCCGCTCGGGGGCGTGGCCGGGGCGTGGCCGGGGCGTGGCCGCGGGGCTGGAGGTGCCGCAGCCCAGTCGCGACAGGTGCGCTGGGCAGAGCGCCGGGACCGCACACCGCCGAGCACCCACCGCCGTCCAGTCCGGTAAGCGCCTCCCCTCCCCTCACCCTCTGCAGCCTGCGGGTGCGCGGAGACCCCGGCTGCGCCCCGCACTGCCTCCGCGCCCTCTGAGGCCGGGGGTGGCGGGAGCGGGAGTCCCCCTGGGGTCGGAGGCGAGGAGCGTCCCACCCTTCGCCCTCCCTTCTGGGAAGCGCGCGGGGCTGAGCCTCGGCTGCTCGGGCCGCTGGGCTCCCACGGAATGGGGGAAAAGCGGCAGTCCATCAAAGTCAAAACTCCCTCTCAGGGACATAATCCAGCAGCTCTCTCCTTCTGCCCCGCGGCTGTTCCCCCGCCGGGTTTTCTCCCTTCCACTCCTCCAGGTGACCTCCGCTTAAGACTTCACGTAGCAGTCCCGACTTGCTGTGTCCTTCCCAAATCGCTATCCTGTACTTGAGCTGGGACCCACGGCCCGCTCACATCTCGGGGTGTTAATACTCGGTAACTGTACACCCTGGCCACACACACCAAAGCCTGAAGTTGTAGGTGCTAGGAGCGAACCATCTGGCACCCGTCCTAGCCTCCTCATTGGTGCTCACAACAATTAGCTTAGCTGATCCTGGTGAGAGATACTGACCTGCTATTGTCTTGCAACTAATTCCAGCTTTCAAAAATCTGCCTAACCCAAATGGGTCTGTTGACTTTACAAGTTAGCCAAAGGCTCTGAGAGTATCAGTTTTTAAGGCAGCGCCACTTGGAGGAGAGATCATCCTTTGCACCTAAGTGGGTAAATGGGCTGCTTTTTATCCGCACAGCTACATACTGCATACTCCAGTTACTCTGTCTTCCGGGGTACCTGTGTAGCAACCTTCAAAACGCTATAAAGTTGGCAGAAAACTTTATTCTCCTCCTCCTCCTTTTCTTTTTCTTCTTCTGCTTGTCCTTTCTCTTCCTCTCCTCCTCCTCCTTTCCTCCTTTCTGCTTCTTCAAAGAGTTCCCGGCTGGCCTGGAATGGACTGCCTCTGCCTCTCGAACGCTCAGATTAAGGGCGTGCTCCACCGTCTCTGGCTGCCAATATATATATTTAAATTACCGTTTGTGTGTGATGCGTGTGTGTGAACACCAGCGCCGAATGCCACGGCAGACGTGTGTTGGTCAGAGGACGGCTTATAGGAGCTGCTTCTCTCAACCTTGGGATTTGAGGATCAAACCTCATCCACCAGGCTGTGTAGCAACTGTTTTCACCTGTCGAGCCACCTTGCCTTCCTAGAAAAGCCTTCCCTCCTTCCTTCCTTCCTTCCTTCCTTCCTTCCTTCCTTCCTTCTTTCATGTTCTAACATGTACTTACTGTGTGCATGTGTACATGCCGTGGCACCTGTGTTGGGTGTAGGTCAGAGGACAACTGTGGGACCTGTTCTTTTCTCCCACCAATGGGCTCTGGAGACTGGACTCAAGGTGTCAGGCTTCGTGGCAAGGACCTTTTACCTGATGAGCCATCTTACCAGCCTGGAAAGGGTTGCCTCCTCTTAAAGGTCTGCGTGCACATATGTTTGCATTGGTAGAACAGCGTGATATGGTCCTAAGTTGTTAGGAAATCGGGGGTGCATTTTTGTCAGTGACTTCTATGTCAGTTCTTTCGTGGATCCAGAATTCCAAAAGGCCCTGTTCTTTTAAGCGTGAGCCATTGAATGGGTTAGGCAACACGCAGATGCAGCTCACAGTGTTGGTGAAATCATTTGCTGCTACGGTTTTGGTATTTCTTCTCTCTCCCTGCACCCTCCCCGGGAAAATCTCAAGTGGGTTGGGTATCAAACCCTGGGGCATCTAGCCAGGCACTCCAATGCCATGGGCTTCTACCACCTGGATTTCTTGCCATGCCTTTGATCAGTCAACTCTGTAGCCTTTGGAAAATAGGATTAGAGCCTGCTTGATTCTCTGGCAATTCAGTGAGTAGTTTGGGGGGCTGTCTTCACCGTGAGGTGTGACACTCAGAAGCCGTGTTGACAGGTAGTCCCTGAACTGCATGCACAGTCTCTGGCCCGAGACAGCATGTTGGCAACATTACCAGAATAGTGCCATCTTGTAAAAATTACCTCATTGTATAACTTTGTTTAACTTGGTACATTCAGGCTTTGTTCCCGGCTCTAGTTAAAGGTGGAGCCAAGTTTCAACCTAATAATTCTAGGAAGAGAAAGCTTCAGGAATGAAAACAATTGTGTTAACACCAGCGATACTTCACCGCTTAGGCACTCTTTAAATGTCTTGTTTTGACTCTGGGTGTAGCTCAGCGGTAGACCATGAGTTTAGCATGTGTGAAAGCCCACGGCCGTCCTCGGCACATGCACACACAGATTATAAAGTGTATCTTGTCCTATGCCAGCTAGGAGAAAAGGTCGGAGCCTTTGAGGACTCTTTGGAGAGTCTGAGGATCCATGATCTGAAGTTTATGGTAGGCTTTGGAAATGCTTCATTTGACTGCAGGCTTTTTGTTATTGTTTTGGATTTTTGGGGGACTGTGTCTCATGGAGCTCAGGCTAGCTTCAGATTGCTATGTAAGACAGGCTAGACTTGAGCTCCCGAATGTCTCGCCTCCACTCTCTATGTGCTGGTATTGTAGGTGTGCCTCACAATTCCAGCTGCTTGACAGTGCCCTGATATACAAAGGATGGATATGGTGCATTCCCTCTTATAGGACTGTTTTCCTCTTTAGAGTATCAGCTTTGAGTTAGCAGTGCTTGTGGTGGCTGTTTTGTTTGCCGATTTGAGCCATGGCACTTAGAGTATTTCTTCCACGTTGCTTGACTCACCTCCTTTGTGCTCTGTGAAGTATCTTCTGATGGAAAGTTTGGTAAAGGCGTCGGGCTTATTTGTATGTATTGTGTATTTTGAATATCCACAAATGCTTTATTAGAATGTTTTCAAGTACAATTTCAATTTACATCAATCAACCGTAATCAGGTATAGTTAATGTTAAAATTCTATGCCAAAGGTTTATTGGACACACACACACATCAGAAGAAATGTTGACTGTGGGAGATCACTAGGCATCTTCGCTATAAATGACTAATTTGCCACATATTGGGGAAAAAATTGTCCTTGTTTAAGTTGAAAGTGAAACTAGATTCCAAGCTTTCCCTTTGTTTTAATTTTATATTATGCTTCCTTCCTGTGAGCGTATTTGTGTGTGTGTATTTGTGTGTATGCAAATGCATGCCGTGGCATGCCTTTGGCTGTCAGAGGACAACTTGTGGGAATCCTCTTCCACAGTGTGGGTCCTGAGGACTGAACAGGCCGTCAGCCTTGATGGCCAGTGCCATTACTGCGGAAACGTCAAGCTGGGTCCCAGTTTCCACACTTTATTGCGAATCACTACACGATAGATCACTTTCACTTAGACGGAATGGTGCCCATTCCACAGATAGGAAACGCTTAACTTTGTCTCTAAGAAGATGAGTTACACAAGAAGAGACAGATCTTTAGAAGTCGCTGGGGTCTTTGCCTGAGCTTTTCACAGGGAGATAAAGCACTCCATTGCTTTATCCATTGCGCAGTAACTTCGGGGTGTGGTTAATCGTGTAATACACGCTCTCAAGGTTTTCAGTAACGAGGTAGTAGCTTTAGGTGGCTTCTGCTTTATTGTTGGGCAGTCTTTGGTAAATGGTTCTTTTAGTGGGTTTATTTTGTGGCTGGTGGTGAAGGCCTGGGCCTCATTTTAACTTTTATGTGCACATGTATATGTGTGGGGGGGGATATGCATATGAATACAGGTGCTCACACAGGCCAGAAGCATCAGGTCTCCCTGGACTACAGGAGGTTTCAAGCTGCCTGAGGTGGGGATTGGGAATGGATCTTGGGTCCTCTGGAAGAGAGTAAGTGCTCTTAACCACTGAGCCATCTCTGCAGCCCCTGAGAGTTAAATTATTGCTCCATCCAAGGGAGGAGGTCTCACGCAACAATCTATTCGTTAGTGTGTGAAATGATTTCTTGTCACTTTAAAACATCTTTAGGAGCTGTTCTAGTCCCAGCATCCACACTGGGTGTGGCAAAAGCACCTGTAACTCCAGCTGCAGAGGGACTGATGTCCTCTGCTAGCCTTGAGAGTATCCACACACACATAGCATAAACTCAGATAGATGCATACGCCCAAATAAGAGTTAACTTTAAAAAATTTAGTAGGTGCACATGTCCACTTATAAAACCTTAATTAGTGCAGTGGCATGAAATTATACATCCTCCTGGTTTTCTTTTAGAATTAGTTTATATTTGTTTGTTTTTGAGACAGGGTTTCTCTGTGTAGCCCTTATTAGCCTAGAACTCACTCTGTAGACCAGGCTGGCCTTGAACCCAGAGACCCACCTGCCTTTGCCTCCCTGTGCTGGGATTAAAGCAGTGGTTCTCAATCTGTGGGTCACGACCCCTTTTGTGTTGTTGAATGAGCCTTTCACAGGGGTCACCTAAGACTACCAGAAAACACCCGTATTTACATTACAATTCATAGCAGTAGTAAAGTTACACGTATGAAGCAGTTGGAGGGAGGGTCACCACAGCATGGGGAACTGTGTTAAAGAGCAGCAGCGTTGGGAAGGCCAAGGACCACCGAGTCAGAGGCTTCAGGATGGTTCAGGCTGGCTTGGAACCCATGATCCTCTTGCCTTTTCCTGGGATGCAAGACTATAATCACAGTTGGAGAGCTGAGGCAGAAGGATCACTGGGAGTTTGAGGTAAACCTGAGCTATACAGTGAGTTTAGGTTCAGCCTGTGCTAGCTGAGGAAACCCTGACTTAAAAGGAAGCAAAAGGCTGAAGAGATGGCTCAGTACTTAAGAATGCTCACACACAGGAGCTGGGTTCCCTTCCCGCCCCCCACAGCTCACAGCTGTCTGTAACTCCAGTTCCAGGGCCTCTGTCACCCCATTCTGGCCTCTGTGGGCACCAGGCACACACGTGGTGTACTTATGTCCAAGCAGGGCGCTTACACACATAAAATAATTTTGAAAGAAAGAGAGAAAGGAAGAAAGAAAGAAGGAAAGAAAGAAAGAAAGAAAGAAAGAAAGAAAGAAAAAGAAGGAAAGAAAGGAAGAAGCAGAAGCTAAAGCTGGGTGCAGTGGTACATGGCTGCGGTTCCAGCACCACAGGGTGGAGGTGGGCGGAGAGAACGAGTTTGTAAGGTTGTCTCTGATCTGCACAGGTGCCCTGCGGCACCGCCCACAGCCTGCACACACGATCTCTCTTTAAGGTGTGAGCTGTTTATCTGTAAGTGAAAACACATTCCTTGCTGGGTGCCACGGCGCACGCCTTTAGTCTCAGCACGCACGAGGCAGAAGCAAAACAGATCTCTGTGAGTTCAAGGCCAGCCTAGTCTATAAAGCAAGTTCCAGGATAGCCACACAGAAACCCTGTCTCAATAAAACAAACAAAACAAAGTACAACCAACCAAACAAAAACAACAACAAAACCCCCTAATTTTGCAGCCTTTTTGTCATACATAGTGCAGGGCAGGAGATCCACTGTTTCCCCCAAGTTGAAATTTCCAGGGCCCTTAGAAGCACCCTCTTGGACTTCGAATGGTCCCTGACGGTTGCCTAGGCTTCAGGCCTGCATTTATGCTAGGCTGAGAAGAACAGTCAGAATTCAGAAGGATTAACCCAGAGCCTGGACAAAGAAAACTCATTTTAAAGCATGCATAGTCGGTTAGATACTGCTCCAACCGCGCAGACAGCCTCTCGGCCCTGACAGGAATCTTTCCGTGTAAAGGCCCCTGTACTGTCACACACTGACGTGTAGAAACTGAAGGCGTGTGCACTGTGAGTTTAGAGTAAACAAAGGATAGTTTTGTGCTAACAGCACCTTGCTGGCTTGAGGGCTTCCGACGCCCCAGTCCCCACAGTGAAGCACCCGTAACATCCAGGCAGGAAACGAGGTGTTAGTCAGCCTTCAGCTCAGGGAAGCCTCCCTCAACGCTGCCCTTCAGGTTGTGTAGTGTGGTGGAGTGTCTAAGTGCTTCTGAGGTGTGGCATACATGTGTTACTTATTTGCAAATAAATGATTTATTAAATACTCGAAAGAAACCCAAACCCTAAATCTGGGCATGGGATACATGGCCGCAGTCAGTCCCTGCACTGCAGGGTGGGGGCGGTCAGAAGATCAAGGGCATCCTCAGCTACATGTCAAGCTTGAGGTCAACCTGGCATACGTGACGCCCCATGAGACGTGATACAAAAGAAGAGAAAGAACCAGCAAATCTCCAACATTTCGTACTTCTGATAACAGGTGCGGAGCCTTCACATGTTCTGTAACGGAGAGATATGGGCCATTTTATAATTCCTCAGACATATTCCGTTATGTACACAGAAGCACTGCCAGTTTTGTTCCATTTCTTTACTGATAAGTTAATGATCTTGAGATGCTTATATCTTAGATTTCTATAAACTTCTCTGTGTGAGGAAATGCTGGCGCTCAAGACTAGGGTCTTGAGTGCAGCGGGCAAACTTAACCACCTAGGTGTACCCTAGCCCCGTATAACCTTTCAGTGTTTGAAGCTTGAGCCTGTCTGTCTGTCTGTCTGTCTGGACAGAAAGCCTCTGGTTTCTCTCTAATGCCCTGTCTCTGTCTTCCTTGCTACCACTTAGCAGCAATACTATTAATAAAAATTTACCACTTACAATAACAGTAATAAAAAATTAAAAAATTGAGAACGGGCCTCCTGTAGCCCAGGCTGGCCTTGAACTCCTGATTCTCCTGCCTCCACCTCCCAAGCGCTGAGACTGCAGGACCGGTCCACCAGTGCGTCCGTCTTAGTGTATCTTTAACACCCTGTGCCGAGCCAGGCTGGGCGATGTAGGGTTAATCCCAACTCTAGACACTGAGCAAATGACAGCAAGTTCAAGGCAGTCCTGAGCTACGGGGCCAGCCTGGACAGCACTGAGAATAAGTCTGGGAATAACAGGCAAAGGGGGCTGGTGAGGCAGCTCAGTAGAGAGAAGTGCTTTCTCTGTTCCAGCCTTGTTTCGGTTAAGGTGACTACGGCTGTGAGGAAACACCGCGACCGAAAGCAAGCTGGGAAGGAGAGGGTTTAGTTCCTTCCACTTCCACATCGAGGCCCCTCACTGAAGGAAGTCAGGACAGGAACTCAAGCAGGGCAATCCGCCTGCAGTGGTATGAGCACCGGGCTCGCCTCGCTGGCAACAGTGACTGGACATTACTTTTCAAGGTTTTCTGGCTTAATAAGTGCATCTTATTAATTTATTAAATTATTAATTTGTATCTACTCACCTTTTTCAGTGTGACAGTCACACAGTCCGTGGCCTAGGCCAGCCTTGAATGCAGCAGCCTTGCCTGCTGAGATTACGGATTACAGATGTATCGCCCTGGCCTGCTTGCCTTTCCTTAGTTGCTTCTCAGACTGAACATTTGTCACACACTCATTTCCATTTCCTTTCTTTTTCAGTGGCTTGCCTTTTGGTCCATCTCATTCTCATTTTTATTTGGTCTTCGTGCTTAAGGTTTTTGTTTGTTCGTTTTTTTGTGGCTCTTCCATGTATTTGGAGTGTTGAGGCCGTGGGGAAAAGACGGGCTTCCAGACCAGAAGGAAAGAGTGGGCTGAAGAAGTGGGAAGTGTTAGAAGTTGAGCGTGTGGCAAGGTAACCGCCCCGTGGGGACAGAGCTGGTGACCCACGAAGCAGCACCACACAGAGGAAACAGCCTCCTAGGAAGGAGCCTGGCTTTGTGTTGTCACCGGCCGGCTGGTGATCTTAGAGAAATCACTCATTGCCTTGGAGTCTCTGGGAGAGGAAAAGGCTGGGCTCCTGGTCTCAAAGTCCGCTCTGCAGAGCAGCAGTTAGCAGAGACCTTCCGGAGTTTCTTCTAGCCCTGTCCCTACCCCGCTCCCCATTTCAGACTGACGGGATGCAGTAAAGGCAGTCTCCCCCGGACTGGCAGGGCTTAATGGAACCCTGACATAATTGTTTTAGTCTGCTAACTTTCAGGACTGTAGAAGTCAAACTAAAACTGGGTGGAGTGCGTTTAGGAGCTCCCGTAGCCTGACCCTTGGGCGCCTCATAAAATGAGCTAGGGGAGCCCTGCTGCCCTGTTGCACAAATCCTGCCATACCTCGTAGCTCGGACAGCCTCACCCCATGAGTATGCTGCCACGGCAAGTTACTGGACAGTATCTGCTGTTCCACACAGAAGCTGCTCTTAGTAGTCCCCTGCGGCTTGTAGACGCTTCCTTTTAGAAGGTTTCCTCTTGGAGCTGAGCATGGTTGCTTATGCCTATAACTCCTACATTTAACCGAGATGAGAAGGATTGTGGGTTCAAGGGCAGCCAGGGCTATAAGAAGAACTTATCTCAAAAAATAAAAAAGCAACTTTAGAAAGATAAGAGAAATGTTCATTTTTATTTCCCTCTTAATTTTAGTTTTTTAAATTTATTTTGTTTTAATGTTTGTGTATGTATGTAAGTATGCCACAGTGCACACCTGGAGGTCAGAGGGCAGCTTGCTTGCTTTCTCCCTTCCTTTCTTCCTTCCTTCTGGTTTTTTGAGACAGGGTTTCTCTGTGTAGCCCTGGCTGTCCTGGAACTCACTCTGTAGACCAGGCTGGCCTCGAACCTGGAGATCCACCTGCCTCTGCCTCCTGATGGGATTACAGGCGTGCGCCGCCACCACCACCACTCCCAGCCAGAAGATGATTTTCAAAAGTCAGTTCTCTCTTCTACCTCGGGATCTGCGGAGCCAGCTCGGGTTGTTGGGCTTATTTGGCGACTACTTTCATCCACTGAACCATCTCATCAGTCGTAGGTTTTTTAATTTTTTTTTTAATGTGAATGTATGTATCTGTGTATATGCTCAAGGACGTCTTATTGGGGTCTGCTCCCTGAAGCTAGAGTTCGATAAAGTTGTGAGCTGCCTGATGTGGGCACCGAGACTTGAACTCAGGTCCTCTGCAAGAACAGTACATGCTCTTAACCACTGAGCCATCTCTCCAGGCCCCTAATTTGTTTTTTTCTGAGACAAGACCTTACTGTGTATCCTACATTGGCCTTGAACTCACAGTTGTGTGGTCCATCAGTGATTATGGCTCTCATCAGTCACCTAACAGACCTATTTATTTATTCATTCATTCATTCATTCATTTTTGCCAGAGCCCTTGAATAACCTTTAGAGCTGGCTTCAGACTTCCCCCTTTCAGTCCAGCAGGGTTGTCATAAAAACAAAGAAGAAAGTCAAGAGCATGGATTTTCAAAGCATGCTTTTCTGGATTCCCTGCAGACAAACTGCCCAGGCTTGGTGAGTGTAGATTGTGGGGGTTCCACCTAGACCTCTTGGGTTAGAGGTGTGGGAATGGGAAGTTTTAACAGCTCTTCAAGCGTCTTGTACAGGGAGCCAGCACCCAAAGATATTGTCGAAATTTCAATCCACGTCCTTCAAGATGCCCCCAGCATATTTTTCCAGGCTTATCACTCGCCACTACCCACCCTCCTGGCACTGTGGCAATCCAGTGATTCACTGTTTCCTGGACCCGCCCAGTCCCCTTCCTGCCTCTGTGCCTTTGCTCAGGCAGTCCCGCAGCCCCCAAGCCACTCCCACCCCGTTCCTGATGAGCCCCTGTTCCTTAAGGTTCCAAACAAAGCGTGACTTAAAATACTGAAAAAGCATGTTCTGGTGTTGACTTTCGAATCGGTGGCTGTCTTTTACTTCAGAGCTTGCCTTTGCTCTTGCTGAATTACTGCTTCCTTGTAAGATTACAGGCACCATACTCGGGAGGCTGTTTTTTCATCGTGGCTGTAATGCATACAGTGAGCAATCAGATACTCACGGCATATGAGATTTATCTGATCTCGCACCCACAGCATTCAGCAGTTAAGGTCCCCTGAGATGGCCTGTAAGTCCCTGTCTCATCTGGCTGAGCTCCTCTCTGTCAGCCCTACCTCCCTCCTCAGCAGTTTTATTCCTGCCTCAGGGCCTTTGCATTTGTTCTCTCCTCTGCCTAGAACTCACCTCCCCCTCATTCAGCATTCCACTCAAATGTCATTCTCTGGGCTTTCTCTGGCCACGCTGAAGTCCCTGCCCAGCCATTCTTTGTGTGCCTTCCCAGCAGAATGGGAGGTTCATGAGGAGGGAGACCCTGCCCACCATTGTGGACTCTCAGCCTCAGACCCTGCCCAGCGTAGGTAAATATTTGCTGAGTGAATGAATAAGCACTGAAGATAGACTTCTCGTTTTAACAAGTCTTGTGTGGGTTTGCCGTCCAAAGAGGTGTGGTGTTATCTTCCAAACGGACAAAACCCCGGGTGGTTCCATGTGGGTTCACATCAGGTGGCATTCTCTGAGGATTTCTGGAGGACAAAGGCTGGGTACAGTGGCAGCTGGGATTTGGTTCCGTCTGGGTGCAGATTTCCAGGGTGATCCAGGGACCGGGACACTTTTGCTACCACTGTATGCTCCCGCCTGCCACCCAGAGAGAAGGTAGCTTTTTTGGCTCCTGTTAGCGTTGTCCCCCCCCCCCCCCCCGTTTGTTTGTTTTGTTTTCAAGACAGGGTTTCTCTGTGTAGCTCTTGTCTGGAACTCACTCTGTAGACCAGGCTGGCCTTGCACTCAGAGTGCTGGGATTAAAGCATGCACCACCACCACCCTGCTCTCTTACTGTCTTTTAAAACCTGGAATCCTGCTGGTAATGCCTGAGGAACCAGCAGGCTTCTGCTTCCCTCTCTGGGGAAGAAACTCTCCAGAGCCCTCCAGGAATGATGGAATTACGTTCCTTCTACCTACTTGAAATGAGACCGATTAGAAATACTCTTCAGCAATAGCTTTGAATTGGGTTCACCAACCCCTAACTGAATCAGACATCATAACAAAGTCTCCCACACCCTTCCTTTATCTCTGTCTCTTTGTGGTGTTTTTATTTTGAGTTAGGACTTCGTGGTCTGGCCAGATTGGCCTTGAACTCACAGCTGTCCTCCTGCTTCAGTTTCTCCAGTCCTGGGATCACAGATGTAACTTACTTCCAGCCTTTTTCTGCTTTCATGACTGGGTGGACTTTTTAATTCCATGTTTTTCTTTTCTTTTTCATGCTTTTCTTAATATTGCCTTCAGATTTTATTTCATAAATGCCTTTTATTGCAACTTAAGTTTTCAAAGTGAAAGCGCAGTTTTCCTCTCAATTTTCCTCAGAATAGTCTGTGTCATTTAATCCCTGGTGTTTAAATGAAGGGATTAAGACTCAGTGAGGAAAGTTCTTGCCATGCGAGCATAAGGACCTGAGTCTGGGTTCCCGGAACCCGTCTAAAGCCAGACTCGATGTTTCTTCTGTAACCCCGTTGCTGTTATGACAAGGTGGGAGGCAGAGCCAGGAGTCCTGGAAGCTAGTGGCCAGATTGCTTGGCATAAGCAGTGGAAGAAAAGAGACTCTGCCTCAAAGAAGGAGGACCGTGAAGACCGACATCTGGGATTGCCCTCTGACCTCTACATCCATACCTGCAGTCACACACAAGTGTGCACACACATGCATTCTGCCCACACACAATCCACAGGCAAAGATTTAAGCAGTAAGACTGAGAACCAATGAAGTTGACTTTTCCATGTTAGCTGAAAGGCATGCATTAAGAAAGGAACATTAAAATCTAATTAAAACGTTGGTGTTAATGCTAAATGTAGCTCACGCCTGTACTCCCAGCACTTGGGACATAGACACAGGAAGATCAGGAGTTTAAGGTCATCCTAGGCTATACAGTAAGTTTGAGCTATCATGGGTTATATAAAAACAAAACAAGAAGCTGGAGAGATGGCTCAGCAGTTGAGAGCACTGGCCACAATTCCGGGAAACACAGGTTCCTTTCCCAGCATCCACACTGTGGCTTAGAACCGGCTGTCACTCCAGTTCTAGGAGATGTGATGCCCTCTTCTGACCTCCACAGGTACTGCGCACACATGGCGAACAGCTGTAGGCTCTTCACACCCATAAAAGGGGGTGGGGGGAGCCAAAAATAAAACATCCATATTAGCAGATTAATCCCTAAGAAACGAGGCACAGAGTTCCCGGGGCTCGCCCAGCGTTCCTGCTTCTGTGGCTGTGGGATCAAGGAGTCTCAGGAAGGCCTGGCTGTTCGTACTCCTGCTTGCTGCTAGCACTGTCCTGTGCCCCTCAAGGCAAGCTCAGAGACCTTTCTTGAGAACAGTCTCTCCTCAGTGAGGCCGTTCCGTGCTCCTGCCTGAAGGAGCCGGCTCAGCCAATCAGATTGAGCAAGTGCTGAAAAAAAATTATCTAAAATTTCAGATAAGAATAATGGAAGCAGGCCTGTCCTGGGGAAGGCCAACAGTGAGACTAGGAAGGCCTGTATTTGCGGGATCTTGACCAGTTCTTAAGGACATGGACTGGGGTAAGGAGAAGTGACCTTCCTAAAAAAGGCATGGTTCTCTGTGTCCACACTGTGAAGATGCTTTATTAGCCTTCCCCCACCCCAAGACAGGGTATTCCTGGCTGTCCTGGACTCACACTGCAGGCCAAGCCTTGAGCTCAGAGATCAGCCTGCCTCTGCCTCCCCAGTGCTGGGAACAAAGGTGTGCGCCACCTCCCCCAGCTGGCTGCGTTGTCTCTGTTAGCGCGTAATCGCCAAAACCTATGAGCACGCGGTTTCCAGACGGCTGCTCAGGTCAGCTTGTTTTTCAAGACAGGGTTTCTCTGCGTAGCTCTGGCTGTGCTGGCACTCTCTCTATAGGCCAGGCTGGCCTCGAACTCAGAGTTCCGCCTGCCTCTGCTTCCCAGAGCTGTGATCGAAGGCATTCGTGTTCCAGCACAACACTGTTCCCCGAGCTGCCACACACTTGGTGAGGCCGCTGGCGGCGGCGTGTGCAGTGGTGCAAAGGCGAACGCAGAAACGAGAGAAAAGAAGATCTGTGTGAATAATCTTGTCAACTCTTCACTTCCGTTCTTTCTCTGTTCCCCTATACTTTCTTCCAGTTTCATCTTAAATCTGAAATTATCGACAGAATCTCTTTTTCTGGCAACTTCTTTTACTTCATGTTAAAAAAAAAAAAAAAAAAAAAAAAAAAAAAAAACCTCTGGTGAGCTTTGCCTGTCCTTTATGTTGAGTTAATTATCAACAGAAATGGAGAGGCCGGGAGGAAGCTTAAGGATAAAAAACCAATCAGGTTATTTGGGAGGGGGAGGTAAGCTTAGATTACAGCTGGTAATTGTTTAATTTAAGGGGAGAAAAGATTTAGAAAGGTTCCTGGGTAATCTTTGCTGACCTAAAACTTTAAGGTCAAGGTGAGTCTTTAAAAGCCATACATTGTATTCTATGTTTAGAGACGATGCGTGGAAATGACCACAATAATATATCTAACAAGCTAATTCTGGTTTCTTTCTTTCTTCTTTGGTTTTTCTTTATATATATATATATTTTTTTTTATTTTATTTTATTTTACATGCATTAGTGTGAAGGTGTCAGATCCCTTGGAATTTGTGTTACAGACAGTTGTAAGTTGCCATGTGGGTGCTGGGAATTGAACCCAGGTCCTTTGGAAGGGCAGACAGTGCTCTTAACCACTGAGCCATCTTTCCAGCCCATCTTCTTTGGTTTTTCAAGACAGGGTTTCTCTGTGTAGCCCTGGCTGTCCTAGAACTCACTTTGTAGCCGAGGCTGGCCTGGAACCCAAGAGATCTACCTGCTTCTGCCTCCCAAGTGCTGGGATTAAAGGAGTGTGCCACTACCACCCAGCATTTGCTTTCTCTCTCTCTCTCTCTCTCTCTCTCTCTCTCTCTCTCTCTCTTCTCTCTCTCTAATTTTTTCACATTAAATTGTCATGCATATACATGTGTGGACACACATGAAGTCAGAGAACAACTTTTGGACTGAACTTTCTCCTTCCACCATGTGAGTTCCGGGGATTGAACCCAGGTCCTTAGGCTTGGAGGCAAGTGCCTTTACCTGCCGAGCTGCCTGGCCCTGACTTGGGTCTCTGTCACCACGCTATATGCCAACCCCGAGCCTCAGCCTCATCTCTGATGCAGTAGGGTGACCCTGCCGTACCCATGTACCAAGGTTGCTTTTCCATTTTGTGTGGAAACCATCTTGTTTCTAGCTCCACCCCCTAAAATGAACAGGGTTTCATTTTCCGTTGCCTCTCTGAGCCCACAGTTTTTCCCAAACATATTACTCAGCAACTTAAGTCCGATCTGACAATATAATTTCCTTGTGTGTTACTGTAAGAATTAAATACATTTAAATGTGGAATTAAATTAAAACTGCCCATTCGAGCCGAGCCGGGCTTGGCGGCACATGCCTGTAATCCCAGCACTCAGGGAGGCAGAGGCCAGCCTGGTCTCCATATCAAGTCCAGGACAGCCAAGGCTACACAAAGAAACTACCTCGAAAAAAAATAAACAAAAACAAAAAGCAACAACTACCCATGCCCAGCCCAGGAGAGCTGGTCCTGATGGCGTGGGCACAGATGAGCCAGAGTTGAGGGTATGAGAGTAGGAGGACTGGCCCTGCCCCTTGCTGGCCGTGGCATTGGATGGGGCGGGGCAGGGCTGGGCAGGAGCGCCCGCCCCGCTGCTGTGGGTTTGGGAGAGCTGGCGAGCTCATCATCCCAGATACCTCTCAGGCTTTGAGCTGGCCCACCCCAACATCTGCCCCATCTGTGAGCTGCTGGATGGAGCACATGAAGGGGCTGGTCCTGCAGATCCAAAGCTGCAGGATCTCCATGACACAGGGCAACGACAGGCTAGCCGAGAGGAGTCCGAGAGGATCCAGTATTGATGGTGTAGCAGGAGCCAAAGGCCTCGAACCACACCGACTCACAGCAAAGAACATTTACAAGCAAAGCAGCGTGGACGACTGTGCACACTGTGAGACACTGCGGGACGCTACAGCTTGCACAGCAGATTTTTTCCCCTCTGTTGGCGGGAGGCTGCAAGGGTGGAAGATGGGTACAAGGGGTGTGAGAGATAAGTGGACTGGGGTACGTTATGTGAGAATCACAAAGAATGTCCGTGTAACCACAGCAATAGGATGAAGATCCTACGAGGCCTCTGGGCTCTGTAGTGAGTACGGGCTCAGCCTGGGCTTCAGAGTGAAAACCTGTCTGAAAAGCAAATAAGGAAACGAAACAAAACAGAAACTGGCCAAGCATGGTGGCAGGGGCCTGTAATCCCAACACTGGGGAGGCGCCGGTAGGAGAACTGCAGCTTTGAGTTCCAGGCCAGCCCAGGGTACACAGGGAGTTCCTGGACAGACAGGGCTGGGTAGTAATAATCTGCCTTCAAAATAAAGTGCTCCAAGGAGTTCGAGGCCAGCCTGGTCTACAGAGCAAGTTGCAGGGCAGCCAGGGCTACACAGAGAAACCCTGTCTGGAAAAACCAAACCAAAAAAACCTCACTAGATACTAGGGATTTGGGTTTTCTGTTTGTTTTGTTTTGTTGTTGAGTTGTTTGTTTTCTTTTTTTTTTTTTTTTTTAAGACAGGCCTTCAAGTAGTCTAGGCTGCCCTCAAACTTGCGAGGACAGCTAATGATCTAAACTTTTGCTTAGTTATTCTGGGATGTGGTGGGGTGTGCCTGTTGGGGGTGGGGCACATTCGTAAATGCCACAGCTTTTGTCTGGGGTCAGAGGGTAGCTTTCGAAGTCCATCTTCTCCCCAGGAGAGACCCCAGAAGTTGCAGGGCTTGCCTTATCGGGCCGCCAGCACCTGCTACCCACCTCGCCACCTTACAGGCCCCTTAGATTTCTGAACCTCTGGCCGCTGTCTCCTGAGTGCTGGGATTACGGGTGTGTGCCCCCATGCCTAAGCTTTCTGCAGTGCTCTCGATGGAGCCTGTGGGCTTGTGCAGGATGTGCAAGCATTCTCCCAACTCAGCTCTAGCCTCAGCCCAGGTATGAGGTGTGCTTACAGTCATAGAGCCACCGTTTTACTAAACCCTCAGTTTGGCGATGTGCTGAGAGCTTCAGGAGATTCCCTCAGGGCACCCGGAGGTAGACATTATACACCCTCATTTCAGCCTGACTGCAGACCTGGGGTTCTGGCCTCTATCCTTTCCAATCTTGACAGCTTTGGAGAAGGCCGTCCAGGCTGCCTGGACACCACAGGCGTGATTCTCAGCAGCTGCTAGCCTGTGGGAAGCAGGGTCTGTTCTGAATACTGGCTCTGTCACCTTTTCTGTTGCTTTGAGACCAGGTCTCACTCCAGAGCCCAGGCTGGCTAAAACTTGTGGCGCTCCTCCCTCCTGCCCTAGCATCTGGAATACTGGGATAACGGGTGAGAATCACAAGGTCTGCTTGGCTTCACTACTTTAATTTTTATTTCTTTATTTACTATTTACTTATTTATTTATTGGGCAAGGCAGCTTGCGGGGGTCCGTTCTTCCGTTTCCCCGTGTGACTCCCAGGGAGCTGAACGCAGGTCACCTGGCTTGGCAGCAAGCAGCTTTACCTGCTAAACCACCTCCAGGGCCCGATCTTAAAACTCCCCAACTGTGTGACACTGAGAAAATGACTTCTCAGAACCTCGGTTTCTTCCTCTGTGGATGAGAATACTTGCTCCAGACGTCAGAAACACTAAGTGAATGGGATCAGGTAGAATGAGGAGCCAGTGTGTGTAAGACATGTGGCATATGGCTAGCACCCGGTAACTGATCCCCAGGCTGGTGAAGCTACGGCGGCCTGGCAGGGACATGGTTTCCCTAGGCAGGTGGCTAGGATCTTCTGTTCTCCCTACTCGGGATACTATCCCTGGAGAACAGGCCAGAGCCAATTCCCAGGGCTCGTTTGCCCTGGAGTCTAGAGCACCCACTTCAGAGTCACGTTGAGACCCCTGTGAGAAGCTTGGGTTAGCCCCGCGTCCTTGCACATTCTGTGGTGCCAGCACAGCTGGTGGAGGAGGACCAGGGGCCAGCCTAAATCACACAGTGAGAGTCTAGCTCAGAAGAGCTGGAGCCAAATATGCAGATGAATTTGCATAGCCCCGCCTGTGTGGGAAGTGCAGGACTGCCGGGAAGGGAGTGCCTGAGGCCTCCACCAGTGAATTTCTCTTAAAGCTGGGAGGTCACACAGCCTAGGCCAGGCGCCCCGCTGGGCTGGGCGCGAGAGAGAAAATTAATGAGAAGTAAGATGCAGGTACTCTACAAAAGAGACATCTACAGAGGCAGGGTTCTCATCTGTACTGTCAAGCGCCATTTATGCTTGCAAAGAATATTAATGAGACCTGGATAAGAATCAGACACCGGGGAAGGACAGCTGCTGGCAGAGACAGTTTAATTGTACAAGGAGTTACATGTGATGTTTAGAACGCCCTCATGCAATTAAAAATCGTAATTAAGTTGCACACACACACACACACACACACAGAGAATTATAATTTTAAAATGAAATAAACGTAGTCTCAAAAGGGGAATATACACTATTGTATACAGTGGCCATGTGAAAATATGGGGCCGGTGAATTGGCTCTGCAGGTAAAAGCACTTGCCCCCAAGCCTGAGTTCAATCCCCAGGACCCACATAGAGGAAGGAGGAAACTGGCTCCCAGCATCTGAGGATGCGCTTAACCACTATTTAAATGAATGAAAATAAAACAGCTCGCCATTTCCCACACAGCTCCTATCAGTTTGAGGAAAAATTAAAACAATGTAGGCTCTCGAAGAGTGGCTGTTTCAAATACGTAAGTTGGTGCAACTTTTCTGGGAGAAATTCAGGAATGTCTGGAATTTTTTGCATGCTCCTTCTAGGAATTTGTCCATCAAATATGTACCTCCAGGTGGTCACCCCACACATTGCTGTGTTGCTCATGATAAAGAGCCAAGTAACATAGTGTTCACTGACCTTGCCTTACTAAATAAGTTATACAGTGTCCTAGATTGTGGTGTTACGTGGTTCTGAAAGGTGGGGTCTATCTTTATGTCCTGAGGTAGGAAAGCAGACAAGAGGGGAAGAAACAATTGTTAAACAAGGACATAACCAAAAACCTTTGGGTATTTTTCATGTGTTTGTGAGACACGGATTTTCTGTATAATCTTGGTTGGCTTGTGGTAGCCCAGGCTAGTCTTGAGCTGGTAGCACCTTCCCCCTTGCCTCAGCTTCCTCTGTGCTTGGATTGCAAGCATGAGGTATCATGACCTGCAAAGCTATTATTGCATTATTTAAATATGTGTTGACTTTTTTTTTTAAGATTTGTTCATTTATTATTTATACACCATTCTGCCTGCATGTGTGCCTGCACACCAGAAGAGGGCACCAGATCTCACTATAGATAGTTGTGAGCCACCATGTGGTTGCTGGGAATTGAACTCAGGACCTCCGGAAGAGCAGACAGTACTCTTAACCTCTGAGCTGTGCTGACTTTCATGCTTCTCAATTCTCTCAGCTTAGATCTGCAGGAGGGGGTCCCCCTGACAGGAGGAAGAGAGAGAGAGGCAGAGGTGTGGAGATGCTGAGCTACTGATCTGATTAAAACTGTTAGTACTGGGAGAGACAACTGGAATTTGGGGCATTATAGGGGCAAAGCCAGTCATCATCGACCTTACCTGGAGGGAAGGCTGCCGGGAGCCTGGTGAGCACTGGAAACAGGCAGAGCCAGCTGGTACTTCCGTCTTATGGTCCTGCCTCCAGGTCACCATGGCTGGTGATGCGTACCCCGAGGGAGGGCACAGCTGTCTTCAATGCCTAGTTACCTTCTTTAAAAAGAATAATTTGTTTGATTTTATTTTATGTGCATTAGTATGAAGGTGTCAGATCCCCTGGAACTGGAGTTACAGACAGTTGTGAGTTACCATGTGGGTGCCGGGAACTGGACTCGGGTCTTTTGGAAGAGCAGACAGTGCCCTTAACCACCAAGCCGTCTCTCCGGCCCCGTGACTTTCAGGCTATAATTTCTTTTATTTTGGGGGCTGGGATTTAACCCAGGACTTGGTGCATGTTCATCATAGGTTCTGCTACTAATCCACCTCAGTCCTGAAACTATAATCTTAAAAATAAGAGTTTATTAAAATGTAATCTATATACCAGGTAATCCATCTCTTTAACTATTCCATACACTCACAGGGCCGTGAGGCCATCGCCGTAATCAGTTTTCCATTTTGTCACCTCGCAGAAGAACCTGGTACTGTATGCTGTCGGTCCTGTTTTGTTTTTCCCCAGCCAGGCGACCACCAACCCGGTTTCCATCACCATAGACATAGCGGTGCTGGCCCTTCCGTGTAAAGGGGTCATAGAACATGCGGCCTATGTACAGTGTTTCTCAGAGTGCGTCTGTGTCACAGCATACATCACCCCCTCTCGTGGCAGCTTTTATTTCATGGCTTGGCTATGCCGCATACTTTATGCACTGATCCCTAGGTGGACACCCGGGCTATGCCCGCTTTTTGGTTATTGTGGATAGCATTGCCGTGAACTGTGACACAGGTGTACATGGTTGTCTCATCATGGTTGATTTAGACAGGGTCTTACTCGGTAGCCCAGGCTAGCCTCCAGCTCACAGTGCTGCCGTTTCAGCCTCCCGAGGGCTAGAGCTGCAGGTGTACACCATCACAGCCAGCCTTATTTTTGTTCTTTATTGACACGCAATAACTGCATATTTGTTAGGCATGGATGACATGGTAATTTGATGTGTGTACACATTATCTTGAATATTCATATACGTGTGTTCAGCACATGGATCCTCTCATACATGTGCAGATGCACACTCAGGGGAAGAATTACCGCATCATGTAGAAGTTCTGATCTTTGGAAGAACTGATGCCCTTTCCCAAAGCGGCTGCACCACTGTCCTTCCCCACCCACAGGGCACAGACATTCCAGTGGCTTGTGTCCTCACCAGCACGTGTCCTCACCAGCACGTGTCAAACTGCAGTTCCAGGAGCAAGTCTCACAGTAAGAAATAGTTCATCTTCTAGCCGGTGGTGGTGGGCACGCCTCTGATCCCAGCACTCGGGAGGCAGAGGCAGGTGGATCTCTGAGTTCGAGGCCAGCCTGGTCTACAGAGCAAATTCCAGGACAGCCAGGGCTACACAGAGAAGCCCTGTCTATAAAAACAATAAAATAAAAAGAAGGAAGGAAGGAAAGAAAGAAACAAAGAAAGAAACAAAGAAAGAAACAAAGAAAAAGAAAGAAAGAAAGAAAGAAAGGTAAGAAAGAAAGCAGAGGAAGAAAGCAAAGAAAAAGACATATTTCATCTTCCTACGCGGCTCACACACACGAGCTTTGTAAGGACGCGCACCTGCAGTCTGATGAAACACGTGGTTTCTACTTCCTACTAAGACTGGCAGCCGGACTGTAGCCCAGCGAGCATGCTCACCCTCCTCCCTGAGCTGTTGACCACGCAGCAAGCCGGAAGCTCTGGGTTCAGTATTCAGCTCTGCGAAAACAAGGGCAAGAGCAAAGCCTGTTGTTTCTGACTCTGAAGATCGATTTTGAAACTCGCTAATAGTGCCCTGGAGTTAGAAAAACACTAGACCATTGTGAGTGTCTTCATCTTACACAGGGAGGGCAAGGCTCAGACAGTCTTTCCAGGCCGTTCGGCCGATTAGTGGCAGGGGCAAAATCAGAGCAGGATATGCCCCGAGCCCTTCCTAAAAGAGTGGCTTGTGTTTGTGTTTGTGCTTGTGTTTGTAAATCTTTGCAGTCTCCGGCACCATGGGTCATACAGGTTTGGCTCACGTAGCATGGAGTGAATGTCCTGGAGAACTTGAGAAATAGGCAGGAGAACCCTGATTTTGGAATAACGGCACAATGCCGCTCGTAGCTGTTGCTCTTCAGATGATCGGTTCCTGGCCTTGCTGTGAGCTCTCTTCAGGCCCTGTAACCGTGGCTCGCCAAGGAGAGACCATCATCCCCACGTGGACCCAATGTGACACACTTCTGGGCCACAGACCGAATCACTGAGGTGCTTTTTGATTTCATTTTACTTTATTTTGCGGTCTTGGGAATGGAGCAGAGGGCCTCACGAGCGCTGCACCCCGGGCTACCTACCCGGCCTCTAAATTGTTTTGTTTTTAATTACCCCCTTTAGAACTGTAGACTGCCGTGTGCCTCACTGCCTGAGAGTGTGCACGAAGCTAGCCAGGTGGCGAGGGAGGATTGGTTCTTCCTTCATTTTTATATTTGTGTATTTTTCTGTCCCTTGCCATCCCTCTCCACCCCAAGAGCTAGCACCGAACCCCGGGCCTGGTGAACGCCAGACAAGCTCCGCCGCTGAACCGCTCACATTAAAACATTAATACTTTGCTCGTTTGTTTTGAGTGTTACTCTGTAGCCCTGGGTGACCTGGAACTCCCTATGTAGACCAGGCTGGCCTCGAACTCAGAGAGATCCACCTGCCTCTGCCTCCTGAGTGCTGGGATTACAGGTGTACGCTGCCATGCCTCTAACAAAAGAAATGTTTGATTTTTATTTTATTATTTGCTTGTGCGGTGGGTGTGTGGATATGTGTGCATCCAGTGGCGTGTGTGTAGAGGTCAGAGGGCGCCTTTCAGCATTCAGGTCTCTCCTTCCACCATGGGTCCTGGGCGTCAGAATCAGGGCACCAGACTTGCATGGCCAGAGCTTTTAGCCACAGGGCCATCTTGCTGACCCTAGTGTGCTTTCTTTTTCTAGTTTAAAAAAAAAAAAAAATTAAGTTTGTTTTTATGTTCTTTAAAAGTATTTTGTGAGGATGGTGTCTCACTGGTGCTGATGTCTGCGCGCCACATTTGTGCAGTGCCCCCCAGAAGCTAGAGCAGGGTGTAGGGTCCCCTAGCGCTGGGGTTCCAGACAGTGTGGCCACCCTGTGGGTGCTGGGAATCAAACCAGGGTCCTCCGAAAGAGCAGCCGGTGCTCTGAACCGCAGGGCCAGCAGTCCTGCCCACTCTTTCATTATCTTTAAATCATGTACATGTGTGCGTTCCTGTGTGAGTGCTGCGCACAGGTGCCCGAAGGGGCTGGAGCGGGAGCCGCTGGCAGTTTGTGAGCTGCCTGACAGGGCTGCTGGTAGAGAACTCAGGTCCTTTGCATCCTCTAACCACTGAGCAACCCCACCAGCCCCTTCTGTAGCCCAGGCAAGCCTTAAGCTTGCTCTGTAGCCAGGACTGGCCTTGAGCTCTCGATTCTCCTGCCTCCGAGTCCAGAGTGACGGGTTACGGTGTATGTCGGCCCACCTGGCTAATTTTGTATCTTTCTGAACCATCATTTAAAATGAAATATCAAACCAGACGAGGAAAAATAACTAAAGCGAACCTGACTTTATTATGAAGATCATTCATCCACACTATCATTTCATGCCGTCTAGGCAAGGGAGTTCTAGGTGAGCTTAGGAATTGTGTCCTGTTGTTTCAGTGGATTGCTACATGTCCCGGGCTGGCCTCGAACCCATGGCCTGCCTCCTGAGAGCTGGGATCACAGGCATGTTCCGCCACGGACCGTGCTTTGTTCAGGCTGCTTCGCTTCGTTTGCTAGTTTGTTTGCTTTTGTATGGAGACAGGGCCTGAGACCCTGGCAGGCCTCCTTCCTCAGCCTCCCACGCAAGGCACACAGCCGTGGAACCCCACACTGGAGCGGGCTATTTTTGGCCGACCCCAGAAAATTCAAAGAATACTCCCATATTCTGGGATACACATCTCTCTCCAGCCCTTTAATTCTGTGTTTTCTGCCTTTAATGTCCCATATTAAAGGGACATTAAATAGTAGAGTCATTGCAGGGCTCGGTTTGAAATGTGCACTTCCTGGGCTCCTCTCCAGCCAGATAAGTCATGGGAAAGGGCCTGGAGAGTCAGTATTTTAAACAAGTTTCCTGGGTGAGTCTTGTGTACCCTCAGGTTTATGACCTACCCAATTCAAACTTCTCTTTCATTTCTGTCTTAATTCCCTTTGGTTTCCTGGAATTCGCTCTGGCTTTGTCATCTGCTGAGCAGCAGTTATTCATTAGCATCTATAAGGGAACACCTGAGTTGTGTCAACAGCACTGACTGGGGCAGTCGGCTCTGAGTTCAGTGCTAAACACATTTTTGCTGTTATAGTCAGTGGTTTCTCATAGTTTGCAATGACTTATTTTGCAATAAACAAACTGCATTTTTCATTATCTTTTGGCTGAAAGCATAGTCTGTACAAATAAGCTCACTCCAGCAAATGACTTCAGACCCTGTGGGCTTTACTTCACTAAGACCTACTGGGTTTGTGATTACGTAAACTAGGGCCTCTAATTCTAGCACTTGGGAGGTGAGGACAGGAGGGTCAGAAACTCAGGGTTAGCCTCAGCTCCATAGCAAGTTCAATGCCAGCCTAAACTACATGACTTCCTCTGTCTCAAAAACAAACAAACAAACAAACAAACAAACAAACAAACCAGAGGCTGGAGTGACTGCTCAGCAGTTAACAGCACTGGTTCCTCTTCCAGAGGACCTGGGTTTGATTCCCTGCGCCTACACTGCATCTTGCAACTGTCTGAAACTCTAGGTCTGGGGAGCTGATGTCCTCTTCTGGCCGCCTCAGGCATTACACACACATGGCACAGATACATAGATGCAGTCAAGGCATACATATATCATAAAAATAAATAAATCTTTTTAAATTTTTTTAATTGAAGCGAAACAGCAACAGACTGTGATTGGTGTTGGGGCTGGTCTTTCTCTTTGAGAGCTTAAGAATCAGGGAATGAGTGGCAGAAGGCTTGGCTAGTGTGTGTGAGGCCCTGGCTTGTATCCCCAGCATTTAAGGACCCTTCTACCCCAGGCTTGAGGTGTGGGGGAGGAAATCTGGGGTGAAGTGCCGTCTAAGCTACAGCAGTGGCTGGAGCAGGAGCATTTCCCTGGGGAGCGGCACTGTGCTTGGGGGAGCCAGCTTCTCCGAGAGGCCTTGGACGGAGATGTGAGTTGGGTCTTCCTGAAGCTGTGAGGGAGCCAGGAGGGCTTGGTGCTGCTTTTTATCTCTGCATGCAGGAAGCCCAGGCAGGAAGGCCGCAAGTGGAGCTAACTGAAGCTGCATAGCAAGGTTTAAAGTTTAAAAGGTTTAAAGTTCAAAAGTTTAGAGAGTAATAATATGAGGGAAAGTTTGTGCAAAGTCTGTATATAAAAGAAAATGAGTTGTAAAATAACATGATGGACTGATAGACTTATTACTGATCATTTTCCTTGCTGATTAGGTAGTAAGCAGTGTTGTGCACACTTGCTGTTTAGTAATTTGTAACTTTCTTACAACCATGGGTAAAATGCCTTTATCCCTCATTTACAGAGGGGAACCATGCAAGATCTGATTCAGACAGCTAGACTCAGGTCTGCGGCCAGCCGGCAGCCTCTTACCATGCTCTGTCCTCCGTGGGTCCTTATGTGGGTGAAGGGATGAGGAAATGCGGTATTCACGTGCCGCATGCGTGCCTGCACGCCACAGGGTATGTTTGGAGAGGAAGAGGCAACTCATGGAAGTCTACCCACAGTCTTCACCACGTGGGTCCTAGAGATCCAGCTCAGGTCATCGAGCTGACGGCTCTACCCACTGAGCCCTGCTAGGAACAGGGGTGGGCGGAGGGAGGAAGGGTCCTGTGCGGTAGTGAGAGACCTGAATCAGCAGAGTGCTGTTGGAAAGATAATTTTAAAAATGATGGACTAATCAGCCGTGGAGATGGCAAGATCTAAAGCATGGCTGGATAGGTAATGAGCCTTTAATCCCAACAGGCAAAGCCCTGAGTCCCAGGAAAAACAACAACTAAAATGTGGTCTTTGTTTTTATGTTGTTTTATTTTGTTTTGGAGGGCAGTAGTTTGTGCTATAGGAGCAAGGGGAGGGTGAGAGGAAAAAAGCTTAAGATAGAAAGGTATTTAAAAAGCTATGTGTGAGTTCAGATATGTCTTCATAGATATAGAAACAAGCTCATCAGCGATGGCTCACGTCTTAGGTAGACAGGCAAAGTGAGGGATAGAGGCATGACGAGGGTTTAGGGAAGATGAATCGGCTTACCGGGGCCTGGACGCTGTGGCTCAGCGGTAAAGCCTTTGCCTGGCATGTCCAAGGCCCTGGGCTAGATCTCTAGCACAAGGCAAGGGATGGCGAAGCAGCCTAGCTGGAAGGTTGAGACGCTTGGTTTTCCCTAATGTAGGCCAGAGGGGGAAATTAGAGTGCTCCTGTGCTTTGGCACCGCATCCCTGGCCTGGGAAAGTGTGGCTCAGTAAACCAGTGTCAGCGCTTGCAAACCTGGGAGCGCAACCTTGTCCTCGATCCTTCCTTCGTGGTTTGCCGTGAATTGCTCCTCACTTACAGCCACTCTTCTACACGAAAAGTCTATAAAAGGTGATAAAAGATGGGTGACATGTCCAAGTGGCGCTGTCCTCATACAAACATCTATTTCCTTGTTGACTCTGGGAACGTGGTTGCTGTTACAATGATCTTATTGTCTAGATACATGTTTCCACAGACAGCTAGCTGAGGCCCACCCAGCAACGCCTAGCCCGCATGCCTGGAGACTTGTCCGTCGCGTTTCTGAATAACAAGACAGTGAGCCTTTATGTGTGGTGGTGAAGCTTCTTGTTTGCCGTTCAGACCTCTATTCTGTTGGGCAAGGACAGTGTCTCACACTTGGATTGGGCTGTGCTCAAACCAGTGACCCTCCTGTCTCCATGCCCCTTATCGGCGTTACGGGGCACGCCTGTAACACCACGCCTGGCTTCAAGTTATGAAGGCTTCATTTTTTTTACATGGTTTACATTTATGTGAAGGCTCCAAGTAAGGGCTGGGGAGATGGCTCAATGAGGTTCTCTCCGTGCTTACACGGAGCCATCCTCTGACCCAGTGGTGGTTCCTCTTGGGTGAAGTATCAATAGACTAATCTCCTAAGCGGATGGGTCAGAAAATGACGTCTCAGAGAGACTGGATGGCTGAAGAGTCACACCGCACGTTTATGGGGGCCCACAGAAGCCGAGATCCCTGTGGCCTCGGAGGGCGTGCAGGCTGGCCAGGGCTAACCAGGTTTCTCGCACAACTCTGAGAAAACAAACTGCTGTCCCTTGACGTCTTTGGGGCTGTAGGTGCCCAAATCCCTTGTATACACAGTGAAGTGTTTACTATACCTTGGGGAGTATAGTAAACTCTGTTACTATATATATATAAACTCTGTCACTCTGCCACACTGTCACTAGACTAGCTACTAGCAAACAGATGCTGCTTCACTGATTACGGAATGGTGACACAAGTCAGGGTGCTTGGTGTAGGCGCAACACTGTTTCTTGTTTCTGTCCATGGCAAGCCTCAGCCTCCTGAGTACTGAGAATACAGGCATGTGTTAACATACCCCGCCATATGCAAGTTTTTGAAAATATTTTTTGGCGCTCAGTTGGTTTATTCCACCAATAGAGTCCAAGTGTGTAGGGTGCAATCTGCAGCTGTCACTGTTGTATTTCAGCATATTTTAATCACATTTATGTGTGCTTGTGCGCGCATGTGGGTGCACCATGGCACAGGTGTGGAGGTCAGAGATCAACCTGAAGGAATCAGTTCTCACCTTCTAACATGTAGCTTCCTGGGGCTCAAAGCCAGGTTATCAGGCTTAGTAGAAAGTATCTTTTTCTCACTGCGCTGCTGTGCTGACCCACTGTTCTCTTACCAAAAAGTAATTTGTATGGGTTTGCAGAGAGGTGGTCCAGGAATGAACTGAATCGTTCTTCCTTCTTAGCGATCAACATACTGTGTTGGCTAAAAATGGCTGTTTTAACCATCATTTTGACTTTTGATGTAAACAAATTGAGTCTGGAACCAAATGACATGTGGATTTGACCCAGCCCTGCTACATTAGAAGTAGATTTAACTTTGTAAGATTACATGTTAAATATGACTCTCAGATTAATTATCATAAATTAATGAGGGCTGGAGAGCTAGCTCAGTGGCTAAGAGCACTTGTTTCTCTCCTCAGGGACTAGAGTTCAGTTCCCAGCATCCACATGGCAGCTTACAACTGTCCATAACTCCAGTTCCAGGGGGCCTGACTCTCTTCTGACCTCTGCCGGCCAGGCACAAATAGGGTGCACACACACACACACACACACATGTGTATATATATTCAAAACAGTCACACATAAAATACAAATAAAAAACCTAATATGCATATATTAATGAAACCAGAGTTCTTTGAGTGACTGAGATTTGTGCTTTATGTAAAGTTGCTGTTTCAAATGTTATGGGGTTTTTGTTTGTTTGTTTGTTTGTTTATGTTTTCTTGTGGCTGGGTATTTCAGGCTGTCTGGAACTCACTGTGTAGCCTAGGCTGGCTTAAAACTTCCAGTGGTCCTCCTGACTTAGCTTCCCAAGTGCCGGGATGCCAAGTGAGCCACCATGCCCACCTCTGGAATCTGATTTCTTTCTTTGTAATGTTTTAATCTGTGTTGCAGGCACAAGCAGAGAGTCAGAGGAGACGCTCCTGTTTGCCATTGCACAGGGCGAGCTTCCTGGGCCTTGTGCTTCTAGAATTTTTGTCTCTCTCTGCTTCCCATAGCACCATAGGGATACAGGGACTGCAGATACTGCTCCCTGATTAATGTGGGTTCTGGGGTTGAACTCAGGTCCCCAGCTTGTGTGGCAAGCACTTTCTTTACCCAGGGAGCCATCTCTCCAGCCCTCAATAGTCCTTTGAATTGGTAGTTTTCCTGTTATGTCATTTGGATTTTCCTTCATTATATGTGTGTCTCATCCTGTGAAAAGCACAACTGCTCTTGGGGCTGGAGAGATGGCTCAGCAGCTAAGAGTATTTGCTGGTCGGACACAGTAGCGCACACCCGTAGTCCTAGCACTCGGGAGACAGAGCCAGGCAGATCTCAGTGAGTCTGAAGCCAGCCTGGTCTACAAAGGGAGTCTAGGACAGCCAGGGTTACACAGAGAAACCCTGTCTCTAAAGACAAAAACAACAAAAAAAGTACTTGCTGTTCTTACAAAGGACCTGCGTTTGATTCTCAGCACCTACATGAGGCAGCTTATAACTGCCTGTAACCTCAGTTCCAAGGGACCTGATGCCCGATTCTGGCCTCTGCATGCCTGTACACCTGCGGAATACATACACATATGGATAAAAATAAATTTAATGCCAGGTGGTGGTGCTGTACACCTTTAATCCCAGCACTCTGGAGGCAGAAGCAGGAGGATCTGTTAGTTCGACGCCAATCTGGTCTACAGAGCGAGTTCCAGTACAGCCAGAGCTACACCTAGAAACCCTGTATCAAAGAACAGAAACAAATAAATTTAAAGTAAAACTGGCCATTCTCTTCCTTGTTTTATATTTACGCTCAGCCTTTTCATCAATTCAGTTAACAGCGCCAGTTTTGACTCCCTCTCTTACTCCAAGCCCGTCTTGCTGGACAGTCAGTTTTAAAACTGTTTTCATCTTCCATTCCCCCCTATGCTAACATGAACTTTGATTACCTCTCACTTAGACAGTTGTAGTATCTTCCAGTAATTTAGATTTATGTGTGTTGCTCTTAGCAAGTTATACATTGCCACATATTTTTTCTTTTTCTTTGTTTCCTTCCTTCCTTCTTTCCTTCCTTCCTTCCTTCCTTCCTTCCTTCCTTCCTTCCCTCCATCCCTCCCTCCCTGTCTCCCTCCCTCCCTCCTTCCCTCCTTCCTTCCTTCCTTCCTTCCTTCCTTCCTTCCTTCTGTTTCTTTGACAGGTTCTCACATATCCCAAGCTGGTCAAGTTCACATACAGCAGAGTGTGACCTTGACCTTCTGATCCTCTTGCCCCCCTTCTCAAGTGCTTGGCTTGCAGGCGAGTGCCACCATGCCTGGCTGTGTGCTAGAGGTGGGACCAGGGCTGCATGCATACTGGGCAGTATTGTACCCACTGAGCTATGTCTCGGCACAGGCTGGATTCTTCTGGGAGAGGGTTTAGCTCTGTAACCCAGGCTGGCCTGACACTTGCGGTGTTCCTCCTGCCTCGTCATCTACAGTGCTGGGAAATCAGGCATGCACCACCATGGCCAGCTGAAATAATCATTTAGAACATGTTACTTGCCCTTCCAGAAACTTTCCGTGCCCTGATTCAGACTGCAGTGCACGGCAGAACTCTTGTCTTACAGACGGGAATGTTAAAGCTGAGGGAAATTTTATTTGCCTTAAAGGTCATGCGTATGAAGATTAGCCTCCATGTCTGTTCCCTCCCTAGCTCTTTCCACTGTTGGACTATGGCCCAGATTCTCCAGCGTGGTTTTCGAAACTCTTCCCAGCGTGGCCTCATCTAACTCTCTTCCTTGGGAGCTCCAGCTGCCCTTCCCACCTCGGAGGCTCCTCTGCCCTCACTTTCAGATTCTTTCCATTCTGCAAATCCCAAGCCAAGCGAATGTCTTTTCCTCCCACCGAGCCAGAGGTATGCACCGCCTCTGACCACATCCCTGCCTTGTGCGGAATTGTGCAGATGTCAGCAGAGTCCAGAACTGGGAGCACTCTCTGAGAGGGGCTCTCTGTTCGTCTTTTAGGATCTGTTCTGCGCATGGCTCAGACATAAGGTGTGCTTCTCCTGACTTTCGGCTACAGTGAATATATAACAAATTTCCTTGGCACGTTGGACAAAAGTAATCAAAACCATGAACTTGAACTTGGGAATTGCTTTTTTTAACTTTATCATCTCTAATCCCCCAAATAATACATCCAGGCATGGTAGCAAATGCTTGTAATCCCAGCACTGGGAAAGCTGCAGCAAGAGGATTGTGAGTTTGAGGCCAGCCAGAGAGATCTACCTAGCAAGACCCTGGTGTATGACGGCCTGGGAGTGCTGCTGGCGGTTTACGCTGCACATGCATGCGCTTTGCGTGGTGCCCTAATGGGCTGCCCAGCAAGTCTCAGCCCCTCCCGCCTCAGCCTCCAAAGCAGCTGGGACTGTAGCCTTGCGCAGCCGCGTCTGGTTCCGTGATTTTCTTCCTTACGAACAGCTTTGAGAACATGCTTTGTTTATTTTTTCTCTTTTATCCATAATCGTTCACTGTAGAAGAACAGACAACATTTATACTCACACCCACATTGGAAGCATAATTTTTCCAAATGTTGTCTTCAAGTGTTGGTCAACATTTCCTGAGTTTGGCTCGAAGGGTAAGTGCTGTGGTTTCCCGTGCTGACGCGTAGCTGGATTACCATGAATGCTGCTGCTGATTGATGAATCTGTCAGCCACAGGCTGGGAGAGCAGACACCGAGCGTGCCTCCTGCCTTGTTTGGTATGCTCAGGTTGAGGTCACATGAGCAGTGTTACCGTACAACTCACTCTAGAAGGAGACATTTTTTTTTTAAAAGTGTGAGTGTTGTTCATCTTATTCATCCCATTTTTATGAATTCTTTTTTAAACCTAAGTTTGAGATAAAAGCACAAGCTTTACGTGGTGAAAGCAACAGCTGTGCTTGGATATACCCAGCTCTCACACCAAGGCTCTTGGTCGTGACTGGGATGCTACCTTCCAGCGTGAGACCTGAGTCACTGAAAACACAACTGTTACTTTCAGAGAAGGCTTTAGTTGGAAGACAGAATACGGCACGTGGGGAAGTGGGGCGTCTCAGAAGGTCGGCGGCCAGCTGCTTTTCATTACAAGGCTTCCAGAGTGCCGGGCCCGCACACCGCTATGGCCAAGGCCGTGGAGAGCGGCCCTGATGAGTGCAGTCTACAGATGGTCCTGCTCTGTGGTTGTTAAGAGGACGGTTCTTTTATCTGTACCTTTTCCCCCTATTCAAATAAGGAAGTATTGGCATGATTCTGATCTCCTCTTTGGGGCAAAGGTTGGAACTCCTTTGGTCATTCTAGGGCAAGAAAAGCCAACCACCAGGTTAGGAGGTGGGGACTGAGTGATGTCAAGAGTACACTCTGTACGTTCTAGAGCTTGAAGGGATTCCTGAAAAGAACGTTAAGTGTATAGGATTTACCCTCTGAATTTAAATACACACTTCCCCAGCCATTAAAAGGCTTTATAATTAGGATAGTACATTCCACTTAAAATGGTCTTCACAATACCAAAGTGTGCCTAATATTTAAGATATATTATCTCCTTAAATATACAGGAAAGTCCTAGAAAGACCAATGATATCCTCCTTTTTCATCTGAAGATACCAAAGCTAAAGAGATTACGTGATTTAAAACATCCTCACAGTGGTACGCCCACACACAGGGTAGGGTAATCATTCGCCCCATCGCCTTCTCTTACCCCCCTCCCAGTGACCCCCTGCTTCGCCCTACCCGTTCCTCTCCTGGTTTGTGTCTTACTAGTCAAGAGGTCAGCTCTCGTTTGGTTGTCCTGGGAAGGGGCACACGCTTGCCACGGCATGCTTGCAGTGAGCCAGAGGACCCCTCTGGGGAGTCGGTTCTCTCCTTCCACCATATAGGTCCTGGGGTTACACTCAGGGCACCAGGCTTGGTGGCATCACCTCACCAGCTGCACGTCCTCTGTGTGTGTGTGCGTGTGCGTGCCTTGTGCAGGTAGCCACAGCGGCTGTGTGCTCATGATTGCGGCAGCCGAGTCACATCCAGAAGCCAGCGTTTTGTGGCCCTGCTGCCTGTCCTCTGGCGCTTACATTCTCCCCCTCCCCTTCCACAGCGGCCCCTGGGTTTCGGAAGGTGTGGTACAGATGTCCAGCTTAGGGCTGAGGCCCACACGCTGTACTCCCTGACCATCAGCACTGTAACAGGTCTCTGCTCTGCGTTAATCATGGCTGCTGTGAGAAGATGCTTCTCTGACGCACACTGAGACCAGCACTGCTCTGTGGCAGTTTGTCCACTTGTCCATTTAGCAAAACATCAGTGGTGCTTTCCCTCTGGGGCCCAGCCGTGGATTTTGGCCAAGCTTACAGCACCAGACATGAATTTCCTCCTATAGAGGAGACCTCAAATCCAATCAGGAAGTGATTGGTTAAACCCCTCCCCTAGCCAGCATCCGAAACGGTCCTGCCCTGTGGCCCAGGTGGCCATATCCTGCCTGTCAGGTTGGCATCTCAGCACATAGGCTTCATGGCTTGGTAAGACAGCTGATGGCATCTCTTCCCAGTGGCCTGCTCAGCCCCGTCCCGAACTGTGAATGCTAGGCAGCAGGAAGGCGGCTCCCGGATCAGCTCTACCTGGATGCTGGCATCCTGCATCCAGACTGTGGTACCTTGAGCAGTTGGTCTTGACGTCTAGGGTTAAGAGCAGCGGTGATGGCCTGTGTTGTTTCGGGGTGTCTAGGAACTTCTGTAACCATTGCTTGTGTGTGGGGCGTGTCCTGTACCTGGAGAGATGGCTCAGGGGTTAAGATCACTGTCTGTTCTTGCAGAAGACCCAGGTTCGATTCCCAGCTCTGACATGGCAGCTCACAGCTGTCTATAACTCCGGTTCCAGAGGATCTGATGTCTTGTTCTGGCCTCCACAGGCACCAGGCGTGTATGCACAGACATACATATAGGCAAAACACCCCGACACATAAAATAAAAATAAAAATAAAACCAAAGCAAATCAAACCCCCCTGGAGCTTCCGGGAGCGGCATTACCCAACCAAGCAGGGTGCCCCCACCCAAACTAAAATAGTGGGTTCCCTTTTGGTTGATCCTCCTCCTCACCCCCACATTTCCTCTGTCCCCCAAACCCATTTACCCCCATCTTAAACTTTCCGCCTGTGGTAGTCCTCCATTTTACTTTCATGCCACATGAGTTTCACTGCCCACCCACCAAAGACTTCCCCCAACCACTTTGTCATTTATTGTCAACACTTTGACAGGTCCCATGGCTGATGTAAGAAGAAGCTTCCCTGGCCCAGACTGGGCTGAGACTGAGACCCAGACTCACACATCGCTCTCATGGCTCCTTTCTTGCCCCCTGGCTTCTGTGGGCATTCACTCCAACTTAAAAACGTAAATCTAAAAATTCAAAGCTAGGATCTGCGTGTGAGAGGGAGCGGAGTAGGTTGCCCACTCACTCAGGATAACGATTTCATACTTAAGGCTCCACCAGTTTTAAGTAGTTTGTATCCGTTTGTCTGCTCTGCAATGTTGCGGCTGGAGCCCAGAGCCTTGCTCCTGCTAGGCAAGCTCTCTGCCACTGAGCTCTCTGCAGAGCCTAGCTCGGGTTTGACTCTGAGATGGTGATTGTATCTCCTGGGACGTTATTCCAAAGAGGGGATGATTTCACTCCAAATGTGGCTTTGGAACCAACTTAAGTTCAGAGAAAGGCCAGCTGATGTTAGCACAGTAGGGCCAGTGATAAAATGATGGAACTGAAAAGGGACCTTAGAGATCATCTGTTCTGACCTCCTTTTACAGGAAACTGTACCCCAAAATACTGACGCATCTGATGGAGGTCACACAGACTTGGGAAAGCAGCAGAGGACTGTTGACTTGGGCTCCCTCGCTCTGCTCATGCTGCTGCCCACCCCTGAGTGCTGGGAATCGGGTCCTGCATTTAACACTCTCTCCCTTTCTCTGCTCCACAGGTGTTGCAGAGTCTGCAGACAAGATGGAGTCAGCTCCCTTCAGTAGAAGACAATGGTCTTCCCTATCACTGAGGGTGACAGCCAAAGAACTTTCTCTTGTCAACAAGAACAAGTCGTCGGCTATTGTGGAAATATTCTCCAAGTAAGTGCTGGTCCTGGTCCAAAAGGACCGTCTGTCTGGAGCGTCAGGAAAATTGGTGAAGCAGGGTAAAACGGATGGCTTGAGCACCCCTGGATTTGCGCCCTATAGTCCACTGTAAAGAAAAGAAAGGGAACAACAAGAGGGGCCCTCTTCTGTCTTTGAACTTTTGTTTAACTGAGGGAAAGAAAAAGTTACAAACAAACAAACAAGCAAAAGATTCTTATAAAATACATAAGTATAAAGCAAAATGTTAAGGAATGGAGTGGAGCGCAGTGCGGGGCTGATGAGGGAGCAGGGCCCCGGGTGTCGCTTATGGCCGCAGCTGTCATGGAGTGTGCTTTGTTTGGTTTCACTCATTCCTTGGTTTGCTTGCTTGTATTGTAGCCCAGGCTGTCCTTGTGCCCACTCTTCAGTTGACAATGACTTTGAACTCCTAATCCTCTGCTTCGCAAACGCTGGGGTTATAGGTGTGTGCCACCATGCCTCGTTTTTTGTTTTATACTTTTTTTTTTTAACTCTCTACTCTGTAGCCCAGGTTGGTGGCCTGGAACTCACTATGTATCCCAGACTGAGTTTGAACTCATGAACAAAAGTCTTTCCCCAGCTTCCTGAGCGCTATGTTCCACAGTGCCCTGTGAAAAAAATAGTATAACTTTTATTTTTCAGTGCCAAGGTTCAAACCCAGAGAGGCTCACACATGCCAGATACCCACTCCACCCCTGAGCTGCATTCCCCTCCTATAAGAGTTCAAATAACATTTAAAATTAAGCTCATCAGTTACACTTGTAGCATTTCAAGGCTCTGACAGACAGTAGGGTTTGGCAAATAAAGATTTAGTGAAACACAGACATCCATTTGCTTTTGTGCTAAGCCAGCAGAGACCCTGGATGTAACAGAGGCTATTACCTCAAAAGTGTAAAACTATTTCCCATCTGGCCCTTTAAAAAAATGAGAAAATATTTGCCAGCTGGGTGTGGTGGCCAGCACTGGGGACGCAAGGGCTAGAGGATCTGGGAGTTGGAGGCTATCTTGGTCTACAGAAGGAGTTCCAGGATACCCAGGCTACACAGAGAAATCCTGTGGGGGGGTGGGAACGGAGACCTTCCGCTTGAGAGCCTTTCCTGCCCTCTCTGCGTCTGTCTGTGCCCTGAAGAGCTCACAGGGAGCACACACGTGCTAAAGGGATGGTCCATACAAGCCGCCACACCAGAAAGAACAGCACTGCCTCGGTGGGCAGAGCCCAGCTCAGGTGGTGGCCTCACCGGGCACTGCCCGGGAGCTGCTGCGCTCCCGAGGAGAGTGAAAACGTCAAGGCAGGGATCCAGGAGCTGTGTCTAGGATCTAGTTAAATGCCAGCAGGAAGTTTCTGTAACCAGTGTTGCCTTTTCTTTGACAACAAATCCCTGTGTGCCTGCTACGTGGCAAACACTGCTCTCCTGAGCTGTCTCCCGGGGTGGAGTGGGGGCTGCGGGGGATGGAGACATGACACACCACACGCATGGACACACATACATATATATGGACACGGACACAGACACACACACAGACCAGATTCAATTCGTCCTTCTGTTTGTAATGCATTCTCTGTTGCTGCAATTTTATGTCAAAAAGTGTCCGTCTCCCACAAAAAGGAAACAAACGCATTTGAGGTATGACATGATGAAGATGGAAAGCTGTGAAGTCTTAAGACAGACCTGATGTAAAGCTTTGCTGGTGAAACAGCTCAGCAGGTAGAAAGAACAACTCATCTAGAGTAGTTATTAATAACACAATGCCCTGTTCTGTTTAAGTCTTGATATACATGGTAGCTGGTGCCTATGCTCCCACAGTCAGGAGGCTGAGGCAGAAGGATCACTGTTTTGAGGCCAACATCAGCTACATAGTAAGACCCTGTCTCAAAAAACAAAACTCATGGCCTAGAGTCAGAGATCTGGAATTCCAAGCGTTTGGGAGTGTGAGGCATGAGGATCGCAGCTTCAGGGTCTGCCGGGGGTGCAAGCTGAGCTGAAGGCTAGTCCGAACACGTTGCTAAGACCCAGCCAAATAAGTGAACTGGGCACAGGCTGCGGGCCTGGAATCCCAGCACGTGGGAGGCGGAGACAGGAGGATCACTGCCATTCTGGTTCACGCAGAATTCCAGAATGGGGGCTGGGGAGAGCTCAGTAGTTAGGAACGCTGACTTGTAGAGACCACGTAAAACAGGGTGGAGAGAGGACAGCAAAAACCTTCTCTAGGTCTGGGCCCCAGACTGGTCTGGAGTGTTTCTGTCGGGGGGGTCTTCGGGCTTGGGGACGCGTGTCTAACTCTCAGCACAGCTACGTGGTCTTAGTCGGTAAGCACCATGACCGGCCTGAAGCAGCTTGTGCGCAGCTCATAGACCCTGTCTATGCCGGGCAGAGTTGTAGGCTTCCTCAACCCCTTTCAGCCAATGAGGTATGAGCCTTTTACTGCACTGTCTCCTCTGTGTTTTACATGCTCTCCACATGGCGGCTCTTCCAGAGGATCCGAGTTCAATTCCCAGCACCCATGGGCCACATCACACTCTATAAACTCCAGTTTATCGAGGGCACCGACACCCCCCATTGGCCTCCGCCAGCACCAGGCACACATGCTGTACACAGACATACGGGTGACGTAAAACAAGCTTAAAAGGAATTCCAGGCCAGCCAGTGCTTCGTCGCTCTAGGGGAGTAACTCAACAGTACAGATTTGCCTGCCCTGCCCAGCCTCACTAAATCTGTAAAACTCACAGGCTAGAAGAACGACAGTATTCTGTTTGTAACTATCTAATGTGGGCTTGTCTGTCCTCAACTTAGCACCAGCTGGGGTGCCTCCCAGGCTGGGGGCTGCGGAGTCTGAAAGCTCGCTCGCTCCTCACTCACTCACTCTCTCACTTACCCTCTCTCTCGCTCACTCTCTCACTCACTCACTAAATAAGAAGTTGACGCTGGCTGCTGTCTGGAAGCAGAGCTGGAGCCAGGGCTAGAGCACCTGCACACGGCCAGTCCATGTGACCGCTTGGCTTGGCGGCTGGGTTCCACAGGCAGAAGCCCTGAGAGGAGGGGGGCAGCAAGAGGAGAGGAGCTGGAAGCTCTGTGCCTGCCCATGACCTTGGCCTTGGAAGCCATACCCTATTGGGCTGCCATAGTCTCAGAGGTGAGGCACTGAGGCTGGCTCCTATTCCAGAGGAAGGGGTGGAGTTTGGCTCCATCTTCTGGTGGGATGGATGGCAAAGATATTTTCAACCTTTTGAACCTTTTTTTTTTTTTTTTTTTTTTTGAGACAGCTTCTTAGATCTCATGATGTAGACCTTCAACCTCTGGGTTCCCTGTTGCTGCTACCCAGATGCCAAAGCCCAGCACCCACCACCGTGCCTGGCACTTGTCCCCCTTCTCAAGTCCTAGGGATTGAACCCCAGAACCTTGGGCATTCCAGGCACGAGTTCTACCACCGAGCTACAATACCAGTTCCCTTGAACACGTTTTTTAACCCATCTTCTGTGGGCCTCTGAGGCCTTCCTGGAGACTCTACTTCTGTGTGTCTGCAGCAGGGCCCAACTATCTCAAGGGGGGTCTCCTTTGTTTTGTTGAGACATTGTCCCTTCCAGGCTCAGGCTGGCCTTGAACTTGCTATGTAGCTGCAGATACCCTTGAACTCCTGCCTCCACCTCTTCCCTGGGTTATCCCCCCTCCCCCTCCCCAGGGAGCTTGAGCAATCACTGATAGTGTAGGTGGTGGCCTTGCGAAATGAGACTGGAATGTAGCGCCAAGTGAATGAGGAAAGGAGTGGAGACTGGGCGTGACAGTAGTAAGGCAAGCGGGAAAGGGCTGGTTCGGCTCAGTTAGGCCAGATGGTAAGCTTGAATGCTGTGCTGTGGTTAGGGTTCAGTTGGATCAGCAGCAAGATGCAATGGAAAGTTTTCGTGCAAGAGACCGACAAGATGAAACTTGTGCTTTCCCAAGATGCCTCTGGCAACAGCCTGACAGATTTATCGGAATAGTGAGAGAGCCGTATGGTGGAGGCAATTAATGGGGCTTTCATGGGAGCCCAAGTGAAAGCTGCTGGGGTGTGGGGGCCAGCAGGAATGGGAAGAAAGAAAGGGATATGAGACAGCACAGAGATAATGATTAATGGGCCTTGGAAACCCCCGCCTCTGCAGAGAAACTGCTCTGCGTTCCTACCCGTCCTCATCCTCAGGCCCCTGCAGTTGACTACCCTTGGCTTCCTCACAATGTGAGTTCTGAGCCTGAGTAGTGGCTGCCTGCTCCTTCTGCACACGTGTTCCTGAAATACCTGGGGTCAGGAGTCACAGCGGCCGCTCTCCTTCATCACCAGTTCCAGCTCCCGTGGTTTGCCCTGTCTGTTCTCAGGTCCCCAGGCCTGCTCTCACTGAGCCCCTAGCCCTGCTAGCCCTCACTCTGCTGCAGTGAGAGGCACGCCAGGCTTCAAGCCTCACTCCTGCCTTCAGTGCGCTCACTAGCTTGCAGCATGGTCTTTTTGCTATTTCCCACTGTGTGTGCATGTCTCAGTCATTTTAGGTAAGGCGTATTTTCCTTATGTAATATAGTAATCTTTTTTCCTCCTCCAAATGTAGATGTTTTGACAACCAAAAAAAAAAAAAAAAGGTAAAAAAAGAGGCAGGAGAAAAACCAGTAAGGTTCTCCATGTTTCTAGTTGCCGCTGGCACCAGTGAGTCTTTGGTTCACGTCACCTCACACTTTAAAATTTCTTCATCTTCTCTACTTCTCATGTCTCTGCGCCCCGCCTCCAGCTGCCAGCTACTGTTACCCGAAATCCTTCTCAGAAAGGACAAGTTGGCAAAGCGCCCTCTAGAGCCTCTGCTGCTGCTTGCTGCATTCCCCTGTTCCCACAGGCTCCAAGCCTGAACCTCACCAGGATTGCCCTGTGACCAACCAACATGGTCCCTCACTTCCGTGACACTCACTCCCCTCTGCTGTTTGTTTTTGAGCATTTAGGCAGAGGCAGACCGGTCTCTGTGGGTGCGGGGCCAGCCTGGTCTACAAAGGGAGTCCAGGACAGCCAAGGCTACACAGAGAAACCCTGACTTGAAAACAAAACAAAACAAAAAAACCCTTTATTTAATCTGGTGGGATTCCATTTTGAAAATGAAAACCTGAGTACAGGGGCATAGGAAATAAAATATGAAAGTATTCGGCAAAGTGGCTTCATTAGAACCTGAAGTTAGTATATACTTGCTGTTGCAGGCCAGTATTCGGGTCAGGGAACTTGCCTTGACTGGGGGTCTGGGGCTAGCTGATTGGGAAGGCTGACTCAGTCCTCAGGCTGTGAGGCTGAGTCCTCTGTCCTTTGTCCCTGCTGCGTGAGGTGCCTCTTCCTGCAGGCCAAGCTCGGCCCTCATGCGCCTCCTCCTGTACAGTGACAATGGGGTCTCCCTGGCAAGGAGACCAATGTTTGGTGTGAGCCGAGCGCACACTTTTCCACAGACCTAAGCTCTCAGCTGCTAGACTCCTGGTGTAAACGTTCAGCACTTCCAGCCCTCACGAAACCTGTGGGAGAGGACCTTCGTCCCTGTTTTGTAGTTGAGAAACCCTGCTCGGGTGAACATTTGAGTTGTCTTTCTGTTTAGCGTTTTTTCCTCCCTGGGGCATTTATCTTAACACGTTGAACTGGTTTTGAGAGATGAATGGAGTTGATTTGGTGGGTTGGGAGCGCTGCAGGACAGAAGGGGAGCAGAAAATAAAGGCATGGAAACGGGACAGCCAGGGCTGGAGAGGTGGCGAGAAGGTTGGGAGTGCAGACTGCTCTCCCAGAGGACGGGAGTTCTGTTCCCACATCAGGTGACTATAGCTCCAGAGGACACTGTGCCCTCTTTAGCCTCTCTGAGCTCACGCACACACATGCGTTCACACACCAATAGTATTATTAATGATAAAATCCGGAAGTGGGACAGGCAGTGCTACCTACCTAAGGCAGTAAAATGAAGGGCTCAGACTGGATTTCCTTCCCAGGTTTCACGTTAGATGGAAACATTGCTTAAGTACTTTAGAGTTCACCCACGATGCATTCCCAAAGATGGCTAAGGTACTACTTGTGTACTTATTTAAAGATCTACTGTAAAGTCAGTAAGTAAAGTTAGAGCAGAGCCCAGTGGGGCATGCTTTTAATCCCAGCACTTGGGAGGCACAGGCAGGAGCTGTGTGAGTTTGAGGCTAGCTAGCCTGTTCTGCTTAGTGGGTTCCAGGACAACCAGGGCTACATATACCTCTCAAAAAAAAAAAAAACAAACAATTATATCTATGGGTGTTTTGCTTGCATTCATGTGCACCACATGTGTGCCTGGTACCCAAACAGGCCAGAGAGGGTGTCAGATGCCCTGGAACTGGAGTTAGAATCAGCAATGAGGGGGCTGGAGAGATGGCTCAGCGATTAAGAGCACTGGCTGTTCTTTCAAAGGTCCTGAGTTCAATTCCCAGCCACCACATGGCAGCTCACAGCCATAATTTTCATTGTATATAAAATTATAAATTTACAAAACCCTGCTTTATAAATCATTGGCCCTGGCGTAAGAAGGCTCCTAAAGGGCAGTTTGGAGAGCCAGCTTTGGTTCCCTTCCCCGTGACCTCAGCATCATGTGATACCTTTCTTGATAAAGGTTTAGCTGAGCTGGCCGAGTTTGCTTTCTTTGCCCAAGTTTCCTGTTTGACTCCGTGTTTTAGAAGTTAAAGGGAATCTAGCCCTGTTCTTTTTCAGCGGTCTTCCCCGAGGTCTTCAGAAGAGGCTCCAGAGCCAATTCGGGAGAGATTTAAGGGCTGAGCCAGCGCCCTACACTGAAGTCTTTTCATATTTTAGGTTCCGAGTAGGACAGCACTAGAAGGAGGGTCCTGGGATGAGAGTGTGAAACTACACCTGCCTAACCTTTGTCCCGCTCCAGCAGATAAGGAACTTGAGGGCTCAGCAGCCCTGACTAAAGGTCACTCGCTAGATGTGAGCCTGATCAGCCCAGTGCACTGACCCTGCGGCCCCCACCCTGTGTCCTCACCTTTTCATGGCCCCTACTGATCCAGCACACCTTCACTTCTGAATCCCTGTGCGAAAGAGGGACAGTGTGTGTGTGTGTGTGTGTGTGTGTGTGTGTGTGTGTCCTTATTTAATGATAACAGTGAAAAGGGCTTTCAGACCGCTCCCCAGGTGACTTCCTCTTTTGCTTCTCTTTAACATTTTCGTGGTAAAATTGTTTCAGGAGAAGATATGTTGCCTAAACTTTGGGAGTTCCCAGGTTCTCTTCTTTCGGTTCAGAGTTCCCTTTGCTCTATTTGAGCGCATACAAGCAAGAGTCATGGCTCAGGAACTCTGTTTTCTGGCCTTAGAATTACGTGAGGCACTGTTATGGCTCCCCAGATAATTTTAGTATCCTCTGTCAGCTGCCTGCCCCACAGCTGTGCATCAACGAACAGTTGCGAGATTCCATATGTGAGGGGTAGGAGAGCCCAGGGACTGTGAGAAGGGAGGAGGGATGGGAGGTTAGGGATTTGGGGGCTTTTTGTGAGCAGGTTTTAAAAGGTAGCCCAGGCTGTCCTGGAACACACATCCTCCTGAGTGCTGGGATTGCATCAAGTGCTACGCTTGTTCAGAGAAATGTCATTGAAAATCCTTTTTTAATCCTTTGAGTTTTCAAAGGGCCCTCCCCCACTTTTCCAGAGGAAGTGTGAGGCCTGAATTCTGGTGTTACACTCAGAGATGGTAAGAAAGCCTAGTGGTAGAGCACTTGCCCCACACAGGTTCAGGCCATAGGTTTAACTCTGGACAGGGCAGGAGGGTTGGGTGTATTGGGCTTCACCAGCCTTCATGGCGGAATGTTCTCAGAGCCAGAAGGAGGAGGCTAGCCAAAGTAACAGAGAAAGCCCACCTCAAGGAGAGGGCTATGGGGAGGTGGCTCACTGGTTAGGAGCACTGGCCGCTCTTCTAGAGGACACGGGTCTATTTCCAGCATCCCCTGGCAGCTCACAGCCATCTGTAACTCCAGTCCAGGGGGATCTGATGCCGATTCTGGTCTCCTTGGACGCCAGGCAGCATAAATGATGGGCAGCATTTAAAAGACAAAAATGAGGCCTGGTGGTGGACACCCAGCAGCCAGGGGTGGAAATAGGAGGGGGCAGCCTGACCTACATAGCATGCTCAAGGCCGGGAAACCTATTTCACAAAAGAAAACCAAAGCCGGCAACCACAGTGTTTGCTATGTTAAGATCTGTACTTCTCTTCTGGCTGAGGGCAGGGAACCTCCGAATATTTATCAGCCAAGCCCACTGTAAGAACAACTTAACAACTCCAAGCCTGTGCGCTGATTGCGTCTGGCTCTCTGTACTGTATTATTGCTGTAATAAACAGTAGATGATTGTTCACAGGGTGTGGAAACACAAGTTCAAGGCCCTGTCTAAGTTGCAGTTTAACTACAGTCCACTGTGTTTCTCAGTTCCTACTTAAAACAGTCTCTTAAGTCATATTGGTTAAGTTGGAGAAAGCAAACAAACAAATGTACAGAGACATTCACCAAATGTTTTCAGTGGTGAAAAATCGGAAATAACTTAAATGACCATTAAATAGCTGAGGTTGAAGCTGACGGTTTGTGCCTGTAACCCTAGCACTTGTGATGACGGCAGGAGGATCAGGACTGAAGACCAACCTCCAGTACATGCCACATTTCAAGCCTGGGCTACGGGAGACCTTGTCTCAACAAAAGGAAAACAGGAGCAGCCGTGGGAGGAGGGGGTGGTAGCAGTGGTCATGGTGCCAAGACTGAGTTCTGTTTCTCGTGGAAGACAACTGCCAAGATTGACGCCGACATCTGTGTTGCTAGGTTGAGGAGATATTTCTTCCCTGGCGCCCCTGTCAGTCTCCTGGTTTTCCTGCATCTGTCTGTTCCTTGCCGTTCTCCTAACTTAGCCCTCTTTGAACTGCTAAGGGTTAAGTTGCCAGCACTGAGCTCTGGGTATCTTCTTGCACTATCCACTCTGCATATGTCAGTCCTCAGATGGCCCTGTGTGGGTGACCAAGGCCTCCATGTTGGTGGCTAGCTCTTGAGTCTCTCCTGAGCTCAGATGTCTGTGTCTAATTGCTCCCGCCTGGATGAGCAAGATGTACAAACACATATTAAATATAATAATTACAGCAGCCACCACTGGACTCTCAACACGGCTGACAGTGAACGCTTGATTTTTCGTGATTTCTCTCCGACTTAGAGTTATCGGTACTGGGCCGGAACACCATGACCAAGCAGCTTGGGGAGGAAATCAGCTTACAGTTCCACATCACTGTTCATCACTGAAGGAGTCAGGGCGGGAATTGAAACAGGGCAGGAACCTGGAGGCAGGAGCTGACGCAGAGGCCGTGGAGGGGGCTGCTTACTGGCTTGCTCCTCATGGCTGGCTCAGCCTGCTTTCTTATAGCACCCAGGACCACCAGCCCAGGGATGGCACCACCCACAATGAGCTGGGCCTTCCCACATCAGTCACTAATTAAGAAAATGCTCTACAGGCTGCCTACAGCCTGATCTTGCATTTTCTCAATTTCAGGTCCCTTCTCTCAGATAACACTAGCTTGTGTCAAGCTGACAGAATTACCCAGCGCAGTTCCCAGAGTTGCTCCCTTCAGAATTCCCCTCACAGCAAACGTTATTTCCACTGATTTATTTTAGAAACCCGAGACTAGTTTTTTTGTTTGCTTGCTTGCTTGCTTGTTTTGTTTTGTTTAGACAGGGTCCCACTGTGTAGCCATGGCTGTCCTGGAACTCATAATGTAGACCAGGTGGCCTAGAACTCAGAGACCCATCTGCCTTTGCCTCCGGAGTGCCAGGCTTAAGGCTGTGTGCCACCAACACCCGCTTTGAGACGCACTCGTGGCTGGCTTTCCTGCTCCTCTCCCGCCTCTCGTTGGCAGCTGTTGGCTACATCTCTGAACTGCAAGTCCGTCCACCATTCTCCTCCAGTGCTGCCTGGGCACCCTGGGCAGGTCAACAGTGCTGCCCACGACTAAGGACGGTCCTACTTCCAGGCCCCACCAGGCTGTTCTCTGCAGAACACTTTAAGACTGAGTTATTTTTTACTTTACATTTTGCCTGCATGTATGTGTGTGTGTGTGCCATGTGTGTGTACCATGTCCGTGCCTGGAAAGCCAGGAACAGGCATCGGATCACCTGGAAGTGAGTTAAGGTTTGTTCACTTTGTTCATTTTGGATTTTTTGATTTATTTATCTTTATTTTCTGTACATTGGTGTTTTGCCTGCATGTGTGAGGGAGTCGGATCCCCTGGAACTCCCACTGTAGACCAGGGTGGCCTCGCTCTCACAGAGATGGCCTGCCTCTGCCTCCCTGAGTGCTGGGATCAAAGGAGTGTGCCTCCATCCTGGAAGCCTCCATTTTGGTTCATTTCGTTTTAGGCAGTGCTGGCCTCTAGCTCATTCTATAGCCAAGGATGACCTTGAACTTCTGCTCCCCCTGCCTCCACCTCCCCAGGGCTGGAGTCACAAGCGTGTGGCATCAGCTTTGGCTCATGGTGCCCTGGTACTACACAACCCTGGGCTTTGTGCGGGGTTAGGCAAGCTTGCTGCCTGAGCTTTCCTCTCAGCCCTAGCCTGGCTCTTTATTAAGTTGTTTCTTTTTCCAGGTCTGTTGGGTACTGGGCAGGAGGGCAGCACTGCCCACACGCTGAGCTGTTCATTAACAGTCGGCTCTTTTTCTCTGATGGACTCAGTACTGTGGGTGTATGTATTGTTTAGAGTTCTTTCTTTTTTCTACCTCAGAGATCAAATCCAGGTATTTACAAGGCCTAAGCAGGAGCCACACTACAACCCTGCATGGCGTTGTTCAGATTATTATATAGAAGGTTCTTTATCACAATGATTGATGGTGCATGAGTGTGTGGCCACGGGGATGTTTTCCAAGGTGCACATGTCGCAGCGTACACACGGAGGTCAGAGGACACCCTTTGGGAGGAGGCTGTCTTCCTTTACCGTGTGAAACCTGGAGACTGAATGTGTCAGGCTTGGCAGCGGGCACCTTTACCAACCGCGCCGTTAGCTGGCCCAGCTGGGGGTGCTTCTGTGTTGAATTGCAGGGTGTCTGAAACAGGAATTGTGTCAGCTTTGGCTCTTTTCTTTCAGTCTGTCTTCCTTTTTTCTTTCTTCCTTCCTTTCTGTCTGCTATCTCTCTGTTTCTCCTCTCCCCCTCCCCATATCTGAGAGAGGGCCTCACATAACCCACGCTGGCTTTGAACTCCAGACAGTCTTCTTACAGGCTGGAGATTAAGCTCAGTTGTAGGCAGCTTGCTTGGTAAGCGGGAGGGCCTGGATTTGCTTCCCTGCCTGGGCCTCGTGAGTGCTGGGACTAAAGATCTGTGCTATCACATGCAGTTGTTTTCTTCTTCTTTTACGTTTTTCCTGCTGTTTGGGACATAGTGGACACCAGAAACTATTTCTTTTGCTTCCCTTCCTCTCCCTTCACTTCCTTCCTCCCCCTTTTCCTCTCTTCTTCTTCTGGTACCAGGAATTAAATTCAGACTCTATGTATGCAAGGCAGGCTATATACACACTCACACCCTCTCTTCTCTCTCTCTCCCTCTCTCTCCCTCTCTCTCCCTCGTGTTTTGCCTGCATGTGCGGCTGTGTGCCATGTGCATGAAGTAGCCCCAGGAAGCCAGAAGGGGGCATCAGATCGCCTGGGGCAGACGCTGAAGATGCTCTGAGCATCTCTCCAGCCTCTCAACCCTTTTTAAAAGCTGCCTTTAACCCCCAGTCCTTCTCCCTCAGCTTCTGCGGTGCCTGGAAATACTTATTTCCTGAATGAAAACTTTGACTGTTTTAAATTTCTCTCTGAAATTAATACAGAGTACAGAATTCATTTTGTGTTTTGTTTTGTTTTTTATTGTATAATCTGGTTATTAAGCCCTTGTTAGGCATGTAAGTTCCAAATGTTATCTTCCATTCTATGGGAACCTTTGACTCTATGATACTGTTCTCTGGTGCACACAAGTCTTTAATTTTGTTGAAGTCCAATTCAACTATTTTTATTTGGCTGCTTGATCTTTTGATATCATACCTAAAACGTCAATGTCTTAGCTGGATTTGGTGGGCACGTACCTGTTCTACTGGGAAGGCTGAGGCAGGAATGAGTCAAAAATCAAAGCCAACCTGGGGTCTACAGTTAACTTCTATTTTTATAAAGAAGAAGGGAGCCAGGTGCAGTGGCACACACCTTTAATCCCAGCACTCAGGGAGGCAGAGGCAGGTGGAGCTCTGTGAGTTGGAGGCCAGCCTGGTCTACATATAGAGTTCTGGGCCCGCCAGGACTACATAAAAACATAAAGAGACCCCGTCTCAAAAAATCAAACCAACCAAACAATAAAAACAGTCATGACCCCATATACCTGTAACCCCAGAGCAGGGAGGAGCAGAGAAGGGACTGTCGCTGGCTCGCTGCCTCCGAGTTCAGGGAGGGACCTTTTCTGAGGGAGAAGGCAGAAAGTGATAGATGAAGACACGCAGTGTCCTTTTGTGGCCTCAGTGCTTGCCCTTGTGGGGATGTGCACCTCCGCCCACATGCATACATCCCCCTCAGATGAAGAGGTGAAAACCCCACACCATCAAGTTTGTGTAAGGGAGCTGGGTGACTGTGTCTTTCATATCCTTTTCTCAGCTTGGCCTAAGTTCAGGCATTGCCGACAGTGGGACTACATCACAGACATGGGCCAAGAGCAGCTCAGATTTCAGAAATGTCACTCTGTGTGAGGGTCTGTGCATTAGAGTTCATGGAACCCTGTTTTTAGTTAACTAATTCCAAAGGGTTTTTTGGTTTTGTTTGTTTGGTTTGTTGTTTTAGATTTATTTATTTATTATGAATACAGTATTCTGCCTGCATGTACACCTGCATGCCAGAAGAGGGCTTCAGATCCTAGTATAGATGGTTATGAGCCACTATATGGATGCTGGGAATTGAACTCAGCACCTCTGGAAGAGCAGCCAGTGCTCTTAACCTCTGAGCCATATCTCCAGCTCCTGATCTGGTTTGGTTTTGAGACAGGTCTCATGTAGTACAGGTTGGACCTAAACTCATAAAGTATCTGAGGATGACCTTGAACCCCTGACCCTCCTGTCTTGACATCCAGTTTACATCCAGTTTGTACAGTGCTGGGGATGGAGTCCAGAGCTTTGTGGGTGCGGCACACACACCCGGCTGACCTCCATCTGCAGCCCCTTGCCCTGCACAGTTGTTTCTCACATTCTACCTCATCCTCATGAATCACCTGTCATGTCAGAGCATGTGACTGTCCCGAAGGCCCCATGAAGAGTGGAGCTGCTCTGATTCCCTGCCTTTGCCGAGAGCATTGAAGACAGATGCTCGCAGGAACAGGTGTGCAAAATGGTGTTCTAAAAACGGAGAGAGTAAAAGTAAAGTTTAATTTGAAGATATCTTTTTTTTCTCCCTTCTCTGAAGGTACCAGAAAGCAGCTGAAGAGGCCAACATGGAAAAGAAGAAAAATGTAAGTACTCAGCAGCCCAGGGCAGGTGGAACTTAAGCGGGCTGTGTGGCCCGGCCACCTGCCCCTGTGTGTGGCTTGGGTGCCATGTCAGCTGAGCTGGGCATTTGCGCCAGCGTGTCTGGTGTGCAAGCCATTTGCTGGGAGACGTTGGCTTGGGTTCAGGGAATCCTATTTTCAGTGTTTTACTTTTGAAACAGCTGCCCCCTTTTTTTTTCTAGTACTGAGGAAAGGATAGAAGGCCAAGTGCTTTCTAAGTTAGTAAAATGACCAAATGAGAGCAGCTGAGAGGAGAGCTGGTGCCCCCCCCTTCCCCACACGGAGGGGTGTGCGTTCAAAAGGAAGCCTGGCAGCTGTGCCCTCGGCTGGATTCCCTGCTTGAGCCTGACCCCGTCTAGTTAGCAAGTCCGGCAGGGGCCAGGTCCATTGAACCGCGTGCCAGCCTGTCTTCTCTCCCCGCTCTGCCAGCCTGTCCTCTACTCTCCTGCTCTGACTCTCTGTGTGCCCAGGCTGACTCTGAACTCATGGGCTAGAGAGGCCCCTTAAGACCGTTCCCTGTGGCTTTGCTCTCTCTGGAGAGCGGTAATAACTGGGTCTCCAGCTAAATCTTCCTGGGGTTTGAAAGCTGAGCTCCCCTGTACATGAATAGAGAAAAGCATTTGATTGTGGTGATTTGTGCCAGTAATCCTAGCACCTGGGAATCAGAAGCAGGAGGATTGCTGCTAGTTTGAGGCCTACCTGAGTTATGTGATGAGTTCTAGACCAGCCTTGCCTGCAGTGTAAAAGCCTGTCGATAAATAAAATAATGATGAAAAAATTTTAATTAAAAAAAACAAACCCTGTCAAAACAAAAACAGAACAAGAGAAAAGGCAACATGATCCACCCAGCAGCCGGTTGCTCTTGCCTTTTCTTTCCTGCCTGTTTCCCTACTTCCTCTGTTTTTCCTTTTACTTGTTTCATTAACAAGTTTTCTGTAGGGCACCTACTAGGTGCTAAACCGTAGACTCTAAAACTCTGGACTACATCTTCTCAGGGACGTTCATCCTAGTGGAGGAGATAATGACAGAAAAAGCCAGGTAGAGACTGTTGGCTCAAGGGGCTGCAGAGGGAATTGGGGTGTGGCCTCTCTTCTGGAACCTGTTAGGTAACCCAGATTTGAGGTCAGTGCCAAGGAGAGGAAAGATTCAGGCAGAAAGAGCGTCGTATGCAGATATCCGGGGAAGGCGGAGTTGGTGTACTTGAGGATTAGAAAGAGAAAGTTCTGCAGGATCCGCAGGGAGATTGGGGCTCTTACTCTGACGTGAGAGAGGACTTCAGGGGAATGTGCAGAGGACTGATGTGACCCAGCTTACGCTGCTGAGGAGCAAAGAGGAGCGAAGGACAGTGTTGGGCTGGAAACGGAGCCCGGTTGGCCAAGGGCTCATCTAGCTCTGTGAAGCCCTGGGTTTGGTCCCAGTGCAGAGAAAACCAGGTGTGGAAATGCCCAACTGGGGATCTGAAATTCAGGGTTATTCTTAGCTGCAGAGTGAGTTCAAGGCCAGCCTGGGCTATGTGTTGAGACTGTCTGAAAAGAAACAATTGTAATGATTTAGAAAAGAAATTATGAACTGCTCGGCATGGTTATGTACACCTTTAATTCCAGTAATTGGAAGGTAGAAGCAGGCAGATCTCTGTGAGTTCAAGGCCAGCCTGGTCTACAAAGTAAGTTCCAGGACAGCCAGGCTACAGAGAGACCCTGCCTCATCCCCCCAAAAAACCCATTCAGTGGCACTTGTATGAGGTGTGTGGTTTAAAGGTTGGAAGGAGGAGGTCGGGGTGGGGGGCAGTAGAAACAGCAGGATGACAGAGAAGTGGTTCTTTTATATCTTCCTGTCTTCTCACTGTGCCTTCCTGAGCTGTGTACCATGCACCCCGGCCATGCGTACCCATCTCCGTACATCCAGCCACGTGCACCCAGCCATGTACACAGCCATGCACCCAGATTCTGGCTCCTGCTTTTCTGGCACCTGTCAGCCTGGGGATTTCTCCCCTCCGTGCCATCTGTGTGTGCAACCCGGCCACTTTGGCACGTGTTCCGTCTCAGAGTAGACGCTCTCTGCCAGTCTCTCCGAATTGCTGGTGCCTGGTGTACCCCACTTCTACCCTGAGCTGTCGAGCCAGGAGCTGGGCTCGATCCCTGGTTCCCCAACCCTGTCTGATTCCTACATGACCCAGCCAGTCAGCTGCACTGCTCTCTTGGCCTCCACTCTTGGCTCCCTCCTGCTCTTGCCTCCCGGCTCCTGTCTCTCATCTCTCTCCTTCCCCCTCTCCTTACACAACCCTGTTCCGTTCACTGGGCATGTTCGGTCTGGACTCTTCCAGATGCCTGGGCTGTGTTCTCCCAACGCCAGCCCCCGAGGAGCAGTCACACCCTCCTGTTAGTCAGCATAGAAACTTGCTCTCTGGTCATGGCTGCCTTTGTTTTGAACTGTCCACAGACAGTGTCTTGCTCCATAGCACAGACTCCTGCTTCAACCTTCCAGTCACTGGCGTGCAACCGCTGTGCCTGGTTCCTCTTCTGGCATCATTCCTTTCCCTTATTCATTTTCTTTTCTTTCTTTCTTTGAGATATGACTCAGTCCTCCTCAGCCTCCCAAATTCTGGGATTACAGGCTTCGCCACCATGCCTAGCTTTACAGTGTTTCACATAGCCAAGGCTGGCCTTCAACTCTCTAAGCAGCTGAAGCTGATCTTAAATTCTCCTCATCCTCCTGCCTCAGCCTCTGCCAAGGCTGGAGCTACAGGTGTGTGCTGCCAACCCTCTACCTTTTAAAATACTGACCCTCCCACCCCCGACAGGATTTCCACATGATATAGCTCACTGGTCCAGCATCTTCGTCTCACAGACAGGAAAGAAGCGACTGAGTTCTGGCCCCTGGAGGCCGGATGGTCTCACAGGAGGGCACCCTGTGCCTTACCTCTGTGTGACCTCAGGCTTGCTGAGTACAGCGGATCTGGGGCAAGGAGCTGCTCGCAGAAAAGAGGCTCTGGAAGTGAAGCAGCCACCGTGGCCCTTGAAAACTCGGAGCCTTGGCGGCTTGCCGGTGATTTAGGAAAAGCTAGAGCCTCGACAGGAATGGCGGCAACCAGAGTTTGACCTTAATCTGCGCTGTTTAACCCCTCCTTAGAGAGAGAACAGGAAGAAGAACAGCGGAGCCCAGGCGCAGGGCGGACCACTGTGCTCCACTGCAGGTGTGCAGAGCCGTGTCATTCTTCTGTTTTTACTATTGCAAACATGCGTGTTTGCATGTGTGTCCTGGGGATGGATCCAGGCCCCGCACACTCTGGGAAAGTTTCTTAGCTTCATCCTCAGCCCTTTATCCCATTTCAGTCTGAGACAGGGTCGTGCTGAGTTATCCAGACTCACCTTGAAGTCACTCTAGCCCAAGGAGGCCTTCAACTTGTAACCATCTTGTGTTAGGCTCCTTCGTAGCTGGGGTTACAGGGCTGTGCCATCAAGCCTGGCAGTACCCATTTGATAATGCTACCACCACTTACCAGAAGCCTACCGATGTCAAATGCTATACTACATATATCAGTGAGGCTCACAGATAAAGGGCACAGTAGCCCTCTATAATAGTTTATAGAAACTGGAAAACGTGTCCAAATTTGATTGGTTAGATGGGGTAAGATTATGCAGATCCCACACGTGAATTGTTATATAAAGAATAACAAGCAAGGAAAGAAGTAGGTTATCTATGTAAACGATTACCCCACGGTAACCGCGGGCCTCTCGATCCAACGTTCTTTCATTTTTGGCTTCATCTGTTCTTTCTGTTCTGTAGTTCTCTTCCCTGTCTTGGCTCGTCTCTAGTCCTAAAGACGTGGGTGGAGGATTGCCATGGCCCGGGTGGCTCTCCCAGGGGTGCTTCAGGGCGTGGGGTCTTTAACCATGTCACGCCTCACTGCCTCGTGCGTCCCCTTTGTCTCCCACCTCAACACTCTCGAAGCTGCACCTTTAAGAGCCCATCCTCTTTTATGTATTCTGATTGGGGTGTGTGTGAGCATGTGTGTGTGCATGTATGTTTGTACATGGGCACACATGTACATGCGTGTGGAAGGGAGAGCAACCTTAGGTGTTGCTCCTCCTGAGGCACCACACACTTGGTGTTTTGAGGTAGCATCTCCATGCCTGGCCTGGCGCCCACCAGCTAGGCTAGCCTGGCTGGCCAGCAAGCCCTAAGCACCTCCCTGGCCTGCCCTCCTGGCACTAGCTTCACACGTGTGTGTCGCTATGCTCGGCTTTCTGGTTTGTTTTTGTTTCTGTTTTTTGAGATATAGTCTCACATGCTAGCTAAAAACTTGTGGTCCCCCTGCCCCAGCCTCCAGAGTGCTGGGATTACAGTCCTTCTCTTCCTTCCCTAGCAGGAGCTCCTTTTTGCTTAATTAAATTTATTTCTGAAAAATTTGCCAATAAAAAAATAACAAGCACTGAAATGAATGAGCCCCAAAGTCTGTGGGTGTCAGTGAAATGCTACGCAGACAGAATAACCATTCCAAAGATGCGGAGCCTCGCATTGGATCTCACCCTCTGACTATCAGATATCTTTATGCACTTACCCACCACCAAAAAGGAAAAATCATGATACAGTTAGGACTAGAGAAACAATATGCTTTATGCTGCTAGTAGCTATTTCAGGGGGTGGGGTCAGAAGGCAGGTGACGGACACAGCAGAGATGAAGCAGTTTTGAATAAAGGAGGATTTGCACGCCCCCTGAAGGCGCTCTCTAAAGGATGTCTTCCGTCCAGCCACGTCTGGGACACTGCTAGTCCTCCACCAGCCAACCCCCTCTGTGCTTGTTCCTCGTAACAGAGAGGAGAGTTTCACTCTGCTAATGGGAACAGCAGCTTTATTTAGTTCTCACTTTGGCTTTGTTCTCACACTTGTTATTATAAACATGTACTTATTAGAAAAGGAGGGCATTCGTGCCGTAAGTCGCTCTTTAGGGAGAGAGCTCAGTAAAGGGCTGGCCTTGCAGACGTGGGGATCTGAGTTCGATCCCCAGAATCTATGTTTAAAAAAGCAACGGGCTGTGGGAGCACTCACTTGCAGTCTCGTCTCTGGGAAGGCTGGGGACAGGAGAATTCCCGGGGCTCGGGGTCCAGCCAGTGTCTAAGCTTACTGACTGAGTTCCAGGGGAAAGAGAGACATCTTTAGAAAAAAGTTAGGTAGTACCTGAGGAGTGACACTTGAGGCTGTCTTCTGGCCTCCACACATGAACACATGTGTGCACGCACATACACAAACATGCGTGCACATAATGAGCTGTAAACATCTTAATGACTCCTGGACCGCTTTTCTGTGCTCATAATTACATTCACTCATAATGTAAAATGAGATCTTCCTGACTTATAATTTGCTTTTTTTTTTTTTTTTTTCTTAATTGAAAAGCATCTTTCTAAGTCAGTAAAAATACAGTGATCCGTGGGGTGTGTCTGAGAGGAGTGGGGTCGGGGCACTGAAGCAGCCGTGGCTCTGCCTCTCAGGGCTCCCGTGAAGGCCAGCCAGGGCAGGCGAAGGCAGAGCCCTGGTGATTCATCCAGTCTGTGGCAGGAGGTCATAGCTCTGCTGGCTGCTGTAGCTTTGGGGGACGTCTCTCGTTTGTTCCTCTTTTTTGACTCACCTGTGTTGTGCAGGTGAGTCTGAAACACCAGGGGCTCAAGCGATTCCCCAGCTGCTACCAGTAACTGGGAAACGGATTGGTGCCGTCACGCCTGGCAGGAGCCTTTTGTGCTCTTTTGCCTGTGTCTGGGTGTACAGCCTCCAGCCCGTGGTTCTTCTGTAACCCTGGCTACCCACGCCTCACTGCACCTCGCTGAAGTGACTGTCTCCGTGTTCAGGAGAGTATGAGTGAGAGACCTAATTCCCAATATAGCTGCTAATCCTGCTAATTCCCCGAGGTCCTCCGGTCCTCCGGTCCTCCGGTCCTCCGCGGTCTGCCCTCTCTTTCCTGTTGAGATCCTGAGGACTCAGAGAGCAGGAATGAAAGTAGGAAGGTACTGGCGGCCAGAGGCGGTTGGTTCCTTTAGGACTTTCAAGGCAAAGGATGCTTAATTTTACCTCAGCAGACATGTTCTCCACTGTTACTCAGCAGCACGACAGTTTGCAGGTTGTTTTCAGTCTGTTGGATCACTTCTTATCGTTTTGTTTTGTCTTTCGAGTCAGGATTTCTCTGTGTCTCTGTGGCTGACCAGACTGGCCTCAAACTCGCAGAGATCCTCCTGCCTCAGCCTTCCCGAGTGCTGGGGTTGCAGGTGTGTACCATCATGCCCGGCTCTGCTTTATCATTTTTGACCCTCTTCGGTGTGCGTGTAAATGTGTGTCCTGTGAGTATCAGAGTGGGTGGTGGTTCTCTTTTCTTATGAGGCCCGTGTGTTTCTCAGCCAGAGGATCTGCAAAATGATGAATTTTCCAAGATGGCTACAAATTAGATATAGATAAATAACAGAGAGGGGAACGGAGGAAAGATTAGATTATTATGCAGAAATAGAATCTGAGGGCTGGGATTGCTGCTCAGTGGTAGAGCATTTGCCAGCCATGCACAGGGTCCCTGTTTGACCCAGGAAAAACATGTTTTTGTGCGTGTAAGTTCTGTCAGCTGCCCAGTAATACCACCCATGCAAAAACGGTAAGTCTATACACTTTATAGAGAGGGCAAGTCCTTGACATTAATCTCCATAACCATAATTGGAATTGCATAGGTACCGAATCTTTGTCTTGTTTTTTGTAAGGAAAAAATTCCTAGCATGGATACTCTTTTATATTTTGTGGCATACCTAGGTGAACTTTTATTCAAGTGTAGTTAGTTACAAGGTTGAAGGTACCTAGCACCCTGCTTTTTCTTCTTGCTTTCTGGGTGAGTCTTGGGAGGAAAAAAAAAAAAAAACCTCTCCTTTCCGATGTAAGTACAGGAGATCCAGGCTGTCCACGCTGCTCACTTTGTCCTTATAAGGCTATCCTGTTTTATCACTTCCTGCTTCAGCTCCTGGCTTTTTCCCTCTTCCCCTCTCCGGGCCCTGGCTGATGCTCCAGCCCTGCGGCCGGGCAGCAACTGTTCGCAGCTGTGAGCCAGCCGTGCGCCAGGCGCGGCTTGGAGTCTCAACTTTCATTTTACGAAGACGCGTGTTTGGCTGTTGCAGAAGGCAAGTTATAACTGGTACTTACTTCTCCTTCTCCTAGAACACCGAAAACCTCCCCCAGCACTTTAGAAGAGGGGCCTTGTCAGTGCTGAGGAAGAAGTGGGAGAGCCCCGTGGCCGGAGCGGAGCCCCACACAGACACATTGCCGGGCATCAGCAGAGAGGGGGGCCTCACGCCAGATCACCCCCCTGCCGAGGGGACCCACAGCACTTCTTCTGGAGCCAGAGCTGACCAGGAAGAACAGACCCAGCCCAAGCCTAGCCTTGGGTCTCATCCGGAAGCCACCCTTCAGTGTCCGTATCCCTGCTCAGAGGACAGCCAGGATCGGAAAGCCACAGAAAGTCAGAAAATGGAAAATTGTCTGGGAGATTCCAGGCATGAAGTGGAGAAAGCTGAGATAAGTGAAAACACGGAAGCTTCGGGCAAAATAGAGAAATACAGTGTTCCACTGACCAGACTGAAGATGATGTTTGAGAAAGGCGAACACACTCCAGCCAAGGTAAGAGCTGGGCGGGTGTGGAGTTCACTCCTGGAAACCCGTAGTGACAGAGTCTGGTTTTCCAAGCCTGGTCAGCTGGACAGAGTAGAATGTGTGGTCAGTGTGTCTTTTGGTTCGAGTTTCGTTAGCAAAAGCCTCAAATGAACTGTTTCCACGGTTGCTGAGATGTGAGTGCCCCACCTCCCCCCATCTCATGTCAAGTCTAGCTCATTCTGGGATGTGGCTCAGCACCTACAAATTGAAAATGAAAAGAACTGGACACTGATGGGACCGTGTGCTCCCACACACTTACCCTTTTAATTTGTCTTCCTGTGTCTTTTGTCGTTTGCAGCCCTGGGGTGAAATGGCTGCTGGACTCACTATGGCTCGGACACAGCTGCAGACTGAGCACTCAGGCCAGAGCTGAGCACTGAGACTGAGGCTCAGTGTCTCAGGGCTAGCCGAGCCCCTTCCCTTCTCTTCTTGCTCATCTGTGCCTCCCAACAAATGTTTTTTATCAGCCAAACTCCTCTCCCAGGAAAAATCCCTGCTGAGAGCCGGACCAGTGTAGCTTTCAGGAGTTTTGACTTGCAAATGCACAGGGTTGCATTTTCCTGCATCTGCTAATGAAATTCGATCCTTCATGTGGATTGCACACCAAATCCCCAGAGGGAATTACTTAACTAGAAAATGAGTTGCATATGCTCCTGCCTTCCAGCACACTCCAGGGCAGCAGAGCCGGTCAGTTTTTCCAGTTCTCTCATACTTTCCTACGTATCTGGCGTTGTACACGGAATGGTTTGTTACGAGGGACCTCATAATGAAATAAACAGATCTGACGGGTAGCAAAGCCATCATTTAGTTAAGATTCCAACTACACGGAAAAGCTGTCTTTTCTTAAGCTAAATATTTGGCCCAGATCCCTGTATTGGCGAAGTAATGGTGTGAAGCACCCCTCCTGAGATAAAGAAAATAGATAACTCCTCGTGGAATCCTGGAACCCTGGGTTCTGTCAGGAGAGGTGCTGCCGGTTCCTTCCAGGAACTCCCAGGACAGCTGCCTTTTTTTTAGATAGAATCCTTTTGTGTGTGCTGTGTGCTTTAACTGCATTAATGCTGGAAGCAATTGGCAAGAGATGGAACCACAAAGCAGTTTTAAACTCCCCTCTCAACTTTTTTAGTTCCCTGGGCCTGCCAGCTCCTTTTTTTCTCCTTTATGCTCTTAATAAAAAAAAAAAAAAAAATATTTAAATGGGAAGAAGAATTTTAAATGGAAATGAAAAAAATGCAAGCAATCCTAAATAGAGAGGAAGGGGCATTGCTGGGACTCAAAGCACCATTGTAAGCCTCCTCCTAGACCCCGCCAGGGGTGGGAGGGCTGACGTCACACAGCGCACACACTGTGGATTCAGTGTGAAGGGCTTGCACGTGTCAGAACTGGCCCAAGGTAGGAAATGAGTGGGACAGCAGCAAACGAAAATGCTGATGATATAGAAGACTCTGAGACAGTTTTTCTCATAAATGCCTAGTGAGAGATGGGTCATGACAAGCCCATTTAAAGAAAGAGTCAAAGTGGTGGGGTGGGGGACAACCCGCCATAGGAAGAGCAACCGTTAGCCAAGCATGGTGACGATGACTCACGCTCACGAGCTTAGCGCTCAGGGGGCTGAGGCGGGCGAGCTGCAGTTCCCCTGACCCTGCAAGGGGAAGGAAGGGAAGGAGGAGGGTGGGAAAGAGGAAGGTCCTCCTACCTTGTGGCTATCTAAACTTTTTAGGCCTCTGTGTGTGTGTGTGTGTGTGTGTGTGTGTGTGTGTCTATTATTTCCCAAATTAAATAGTCCTTTGACACTTGGCTTTAAAACTGTTTCAGAACAAGCATAACGTAGGAAATTATGAATTCCTTTAAAAAGTTTTGACCAGGGCTGAGACTATAGTTTAGCATTGTGTGTGTGCCTAGCATTTGCAAGGCTGCTCAGTCTCTAGAACCACACACACACACCACACACACACATACTTTGTTACGTTTTGATGTGTGTGTTTGGGTATTTGGTTGTGTGTTTGAAAGAGGGTCTCATTGTATAGCCCTAGCTAGCTCTGGACCTTACTTCGTACACAGAGGTACTTCTGCCTCTGTTTCCCTAGCGTTAGGGTTCAAAGTATGTACCGCTGTGCCTGGCTGTTTAGTCCAATATTTCAGTCAAGCTGTTAGATTTTGTCTATTTTGGGTTGAAGAACAACCAGTCTGTTTGCAATTAGACTGTGGCTATGGCTGGCACCATTTTGTCTTTAGCACACAGATGAGGCTTTGGTCAGAAGCTACATGTGTGAGTATCTGGGTCTGAGAAGTGAGGGGCACTAGATCCCTCTCAGGGTAAGACTGTGTAACTGTAGCTCAGAACCGGTCGGTGACAGCTACAAAGACAGCGCTCAGGAATGTCAGGCCAGCCTGGAGCCTGGACCCTACAGTGAGACCCAGTCTGACAATAAGCCAGATCCCAGAAACGATGAGGGTGTTTTCTTTAGTTCCGCATAACAGTGACCTGTGGTGGCACACACGTGTTGCTGCAGTGAAGCGAGGCCTGTGAGAGGGCGTGAGCATCAAGCCGAAGCCCGCGTCACAGGAACAGTTTACACACGCCTTCTTGGCAGTGGGCGTATTTTATTACATGTATTTATTTCCTGTGTAGAGTGCTTTGCCAGCGTGTGTGTCTCTGCACCGTGCACATGCCCACAGAGACCAGAAGAGGGCGTCAGATCCCCCAGAACCAGAGTAGGGATGGTTGTGAGCCTCTCTGTGGGAGCTGAGAACCAAACCCTGGGTTGTTTTGTTTTGTTTGGAAGCAGTCCCAGGTAGCCAGGCTTGCCTTGAGCTCTTTCTGCTCCTGCCTCCTCCAGGGAATACTGATGTCCATCACCACATCTGTGTTCACACACCTACTGAACCCCTTTTTTACTGAGTTACTAGTCACCACGTAGGAGCACGGTAACTGATTTCTCGTGGCAGCTACGCATTTCTTGGAGTTTCACGATAATGGCTTCGTGCAATCCTGCAGACTCTTGTGGGGAGGCAATGGCGGGTCTAGATGTTCAGGTGCCCCCTGGGGAATCCTGATACTGTTCATGGCTTTTCGCCCCATGTGGCTGTTGTCGCTTACCAGCCAGAGGTCAGTCATCTCCTCTGTTTCATGCCAGTTAGCTGCTTCCTACTTCCAGCCAGTTCCGTTTCAGTCACACATGCTGAAACGCAGTGTGGAGACTGCAACGAGACACGTGTGTCTGTGGGGCTAGGACGGCAGCGTCTTGGAGCAGCGCTGTGTCTCCTGCGTGGGGCTCAGTCTGGACTTGGGTGTCACAGACCCTGGAGGGCATGGCCGTCTCCCTCCGCCTCTGGATGCCCAGTGTGCACCCCGGAAGCGCTCAGAAGCGCCTATCCGTGGCATCTCTAGCAACCAGGGTGAGCCAAAGATGCTATAAGTGCTATCATTATACACACACATATCTCTATTTTGTTGTTTTCTTGTCTTTTAGGTTTTTGTGGGTTTTTTTGTTGTTTTTGTTTGTTTGTTTTGTTTTTTTTGGTAGTGGTAGTAGTTGTCTCTGTGTGTGTGTGTGTGTGTGTGTGTGTTGATTTTTTTGAAACAAGATTTTTCTGTATATCCCCGGCTGACCTGGAACTCACTCTATAGACCGGGCTGGCCTTGAACTCATAGATATGTCTGCCTCTGTCTCCCAAGTGCTGGGGTTAAAGGCCTGTGGCCACCACCACCCAGCAACTATGTTTTATTTTGTGTGTGTGCATGTTTGCCTACACGTTATATATGTGCACCCATGGGTGCCTGGTGTCCATGGAGGTCAGAAGCAGCATCTGAAGGGATGGCTGTGAGCCATGTGGCTGCTGGCACCGGGACCCGGGTCCCCTGGAAGGGCAGCAGGCGCCCTTACTGCTCAGCCATCTCTCCAGCCTCAGATTTCTAACTACTGAACTAGCTTACTGGATACTAAATATCAGTTTCCTTTTCTTTTTCTGCTTTTTCTTATTGTAAGGCTAGCACAATATTTATAGAACACTTGGAAGTGCAGAAAGTGTTGAGCCATCCTGTGTGGAGGTGAGTGCTTCTCCGTCTTCACTGGGGTGTCTATCGGTGTGATAAAGCACCAGCCCCAAAAGCAGCTCTGGGAGGAAAGGGTTTAGTCAGCTTACACCTCCACATCACAGTTTATCATCAAAGGAATCAGGGCAGGAACTCAGGCAGGGCAGGAACCTGGAGCAGGAGCTGATGCAGAGGCCATGGTGGGGGCTGCTGAGTGGCTTGCTCCTCACACAGAGGCCATGGAGGGAGCTGCTGACTGGCTTGCTCCTCATGCAGAGGCCATGGAGGGGCTGCTGACTGCCTTGCTCCCCAAGGCTGGCTCAGCTACTTTCTTATGGAAGCCAGGACACCAGCCCGGGGATGGTCCCACCCACCATGGGCTGGGCCTCCCCCGTCAGCCATCCATCAAGAAGACCAGCCCAGACTGTCCCTGGTCAGTCTGGTAGAGCATTTTCTCAGTGGACTCTAGCCTGTGCCTGGTTGACCTGAACTGGCCAGCACATTCGCTTATGTACATTTCTTACACAACAAACCATTTCGTTCAGAAGAAAATTTTTATCGCTTAATGGTCTGAGAAATTAAGAGAGTTCATTAATTCCTAACAATTTCTATACACAGGTCAGCACAATCCCATTCTTCTGTAAAACCCATGCTTCCCCACCCTTTGCTCTGGGAAATACGAGAATCTGGAGGAAGGCCCAATGGAAAGGTAGAAGGAAGTGAAGGAGTGAAGTAAGGGACTCTTCATAAGCTCTGAGTCAGCCTCAGTGTGAATGCCTGTAATCCCGGCAGAGGCAGGCGGATCTCTGAGGCCGGCCTGGTCTACACAGTGAGTTCCAGGACAGCCAGGGCTACACAGAGAAACCCTGTCTCATCAACCTTTTTTGTTGTTGTTGTTGTTTTTGAGTCCGGGTCTTTCACTGATCTCACTGGACCTGGCGCTCAACTGGACTGGCTCCAGTGATCACGAGTGTGTCCGAGCTCACACTAGGATTACTCACACATTGCCACACCTGTGTTTGTGCTCACACTGGGATCACACACACACACACACACACACACACACACACACACACACACCTTACCACACCTGGTTTTAACTTATGCTGACTCATGCCTATAACCCCAACAATCTCCAGGCTTAGGCAGGAGGATTGCCTTGAGGTCAGGCAAGTGTGAGCTACAAAGAGAGAGTGAAGAATGTTCTTAAAGATAAGGGTAGATGAGGTAAGAAATCTCGCCCTGTTAATCAGTTATGACCTAACTCCTCTTCCTTTCTTTCTTTTCTCTTTCCTTCTTTCTTCTTTCTTTTTTTCTTTCTGTCTTTCTTTCCTTATTTCTAGGAAACTTATTCTACAGACTCCTGGATAAAAGTCTCACCTGTTCACCTTTTATTGATGTGTATTGGTCTGTTTGATTGGTGGGCTCAGGGGAAATATCTAGGAGACCTTCACCCCAGGCTTGATGCTCAGTCAGCTGATAAGGAGGGAGGGCTTGTAGGGTAGGGTGAGCCCCGCCCTCGGAAGTTCCGAAGAGCCTTGAAGTGTCTTTTTGATCCTTGGCAAAGAGTAGCACTCCTCTGGTGTCCTTGTGTCCAAGTAAAAAAGGCTGAAATGATACACAAATCTGGTGTATGTGTGCATGTGTGTGTATGTGTGTATGTGTGTGTGTGAGTATATGTGTGTGTGAGAGTGTATGCGTGTATATGTGTGTGTTTATGTCTGTGTGAGTGTATGTGTGTATATGTGTGTTTATGTCTGTGTGTGTGTGAGTGTATATGTGTGTGTGTGTGTTTATGTCTGTGTGTGAGTGTATGTGTGTATGTGTGTGTTTCTGTCTGTGTGAGTGTATGTGTGTATATGTGTATATGTGTGTTTATGTCTGTGTGTATGTGAGTGTATATGTGTGTGTGTGAGTGTATATGTGTGTGTGTGTTTATGTCTGTGTGTGAGTGTATGTGTGTGTGTGTGTTTATGTCTGTGTGTGAGTGTATGTATGTATGTGTGTGTTTATGTCTGTGTGAGTGTATGTGTGTATATGTGTATATGTGTGTTTATGTCTGTGTGTGAGTGTATGTGTGTATATGTGTGTTGGTATGTATGGTGTATGGGTGTATGTTTGTGGTGTGTTTATGTCTATAAGTGTGTATGTGGGTGTGTATGTGTGTGAGTGCGTGTATATGTGTATATGCATGTGTGTATGTGTGGTGTATGTAGTGTGTATGGTGTATGGGTGTATATACGTGGTGTAAGTGTGTGTGTGTGAAAGTGTATATGTATATATGTGTGTATGTATGTGTGTGTGTGTGGTGTGTGTGTGTGTGTGTGTGTGTGACTACATGGCATACACCCCTTCTTGTTTTGTTCTGTTTGGGCTTTTTTCCCTGACATCCTTGGGAAATACTACTTTTCCCCTGCATTTCACAATCTTGTAAACTGGAGTCCACATGGAATCTGAAATGTGCTGGAGATCCTCGTTCTTAGCACCTCTGGTCTGAAGGTGAAACTTTGAAGTGACAGCAGAGGCTGCTGCGGCTGCCTGCATCACATTCCCCCTCAGAACCAGTCCACGCCCTCCTTCCCAGGTTTGCCCCAGGCTAGCCCTGACCTCCCAGCTGCCCACACCAGACCATCCAGGAAGTGTCTCCACGGCCCCTGTGGAACCCAGAGTGTCTTTAGGATTTGTTGTTTTGCTGGTTTGGGGGTTGTTCTGTTTTGAGTTTTGGTTTTGTTGTGAGACAAGGTCTCCCTGCTGGACCTGTAGCCGAATCCCCCTGCCTCAGAAGAAGGCCTCCAGGGCCAGTCTTCACCTTTATTGGTGGTTTAGTCTGTGGTTTTCAGATCATTCACTGGGGAAGGGCACACTTACGGAGACTACTGTGTGGCAGTCAGGAAGGCAGGGGGCCCAAAGTCATCCTTAGGCCTGGTGCAAGTGCCTTTATCTACTGAGCCATCTCACTGGCTAGTGAGGCAACTAGTGAGCGTCAGGGAGCCGCCTGCCTCCACTTCCCAGCACTGGGATTGCAAGTGTACACCCCCAGGATGGCTTTACAAAGGGGGAGTGGGGTTCTGGGGTCACACTGTGAGTTCAAAGCCACCCTGTTCTTCATAGCGAGTTCCAAGCCAGCCGTGGCTACATAGTGAGACCTGTCTCAAAAAAGAAAAAGAAGAGAGCAGAGCCTGATCACAGTGTGTCTCTGCACGTACGTGACTGTTAAAATTCATGTGAGAAAATACTTGCTTTTAAAAACTAGTAAGTACTTAGGGCTAGCAAGGCGCAGGGCAGGTAAAAGCACGAGATTTTCGGGCAGAGGTCCTGAGTTCAGATCCCGGGAACCCATAGTGGCAGGAGAGCCAAGTCCTGCGAGTTGGCCTCCAACCTCCACATGTACCCTGTGGAACATGTGTGCATTCGTGTGTATGTGCACATGCATGCACTCACACATGCACACATTAAAAAAGAAGAATGTATAACCGAGAGTCATAAGTTCAAGGCCAGCCTGGTTTATATGGTGAGACCCTATCTCATCCTCTGCCCTCATAAATGTAAAGAAAGTAGGAAGGGGAAGAAGGGTAGGGGGAAAGAGACAGACTGCAAAAATCATTTTCCTTTAGTTTGAGATATATTTGTAATTTTCAGGAGTTTTCCTCTTTTGAGTCCTGAAAAATACTAAGTTCCGACCTTTTTCTCTAATTGTCTCATAGCACACTGACCATTGGAGTTGAACTTTTGGAACCTGAGTGATCACTGTTAATTGTCTCACTGTACCAAAGAACTGATAGCCAACTTATAAAGGAAAAGGTTTATTTTTGGTTCTCCTTCTTGGACCCCATGACCTGTTTCATCCCGTCCTCCGGCATCAAGCTGGGCCCGAGCGGACTGCAAAGCCAGTAATGTGGATGGTCCTGCCAACCCTGATGCCCACCTTGACTGTCGTTTTCCTCTTCCCAGAGCCAAATAAGTCCTCTAGCTGTAGCTAATGTGAGTGAGCCCGACCCGAGTATGATGTGGCAGAGGTAGGGCTTTGTTTGGGTTTTATGAGGCAAGGTCTCCCCCGGAAGCCATGACACTCCTCCTACCTCGGTCTCCCCGTGCTGGGATTACAGGTTTGAGTCACCATCCTCAGCTTTATTTTGTTTTTCATTTGAAGTATATTATTATAGGATAATTGGCGCTAACAAGGAATAAATTGTTTTAAATACATAGTAAATTTATGAAGTCAGTAAGCTCACTGTATTTAAAAGCTTAATTACTTTTATTAGTGTTTACTAATAAGAGACAAACACGATAAAAACCTCTGTTCCTACAAAGGAATCAAAATGATCTCAGCAAGGCAGTGCTTTTGTGAAAAGGGTCTCTGGAGCTAACGCAACAGGCCGGAGTGGCTCCCACCTTTTCTCCCTGTGGAAGGCAGTGACTGCGTCTCTTAGCATTGTCCAGAGCTCAGCATCACAGGCTGCCCGGGTTGGCTAACTGCCCTTGCCTGGCTAACTCCTTTTGATTTAAAGAAAAAAAAAAAAAAGCTTCTCAGGTATTAAACTAAAAAGCTTCAGCTGCAGAGCACTTACCCAGGAAGTTGGGGCACTGGCACTGTGTTTGATCCTCAGCCTGGAAGGAAGTAGGGAGTCGGGAGGGGGGGTTGCAGGGAAGTGTCTCTAATGTCCTCGGCACATTGGCGTTCAGTAATTCCCTCTGCAGGTTGTCAAGTCCTAGAAACTGTAATTGAAAACATTACATACCTTGGGTTTTATGAGGGGGTCTCCCGTGGCCCCCCGTGTTTGCCGAGTCTGCCTTGACTCCCTGGTCCCAGCCTCTGACAGATTAACTACAGGGATGTGCGCCACCTGGTAACTATAATTAAAGGTCTATCGAAAATATGACACACAGAATGTGGGGATTTCAGGAATCAGAATATTCGGAAATCTGTGCTGTGTCTGCAGCATAGCTTAACACAAAGCTCTTGCCTGGCCTGTGCGAGGTCCCAGGTTCAATCCCCAGCACTGAAGAAACACGTTAAGCTACATGTCCTGGAAGTGTGCGAAGACCAAGGCATGGTCCCCCCAGCGGGCTTGCAGGCCAGCGAGGGCCAAGGCATGGTCCCCCCAGTGAGCTTGCAGGCCAGCGAAAGGACGGCACAGTGGTCTAGCAAGATTGGGCTGGCCGCCCTCGGTCTTTGGGAAGGAGCAGCTAAATGTATGTAGAAAAAGGATAGCTGTTGCTAGACAGAAGGACAAACGCGACACACGGAGTCTCATCTGCTGGGTCGTGGTCCTCAGAGCAGTTTGAGTTCCCTGAAGGATAAAGGATGTGGCGGAGAATACCCGGAGAGGAGGTGAGGGAGGCGCTGGGCATCCCAGGAGGGTCACCGGAGTCTGCTCACTCACGATGGCGGTCAAGGTCTTACTGGGAATTCTGGAAGAAGTGTGAAGAGGGGAGTTGAGGGGAGGCTTCGGCTTCAGAATAATGACTTTATGAGCTGGGCTGCTGGCAGCCTCAGGAAGGCTGGATGAGGAGGTGGAAAGAGAACCAATTAGGAAGATAATGGGATCATTAAGAAAGCAGAGATGGAGGCCGCCACAGTGAGGTGGCGAGGGAGAACAGCGGGTGCTGCCTGCGCCTCACGGTCTCGAGGGGCGTCATTGCCAGGAGAGCCGGGAGGACTCTCCTCCAGCGACCGTGCAAGCTGGCTGGGCGGCGGGCAAGAGCAAAGGCTTTGTGTGCATAGTTACCTATTTTAACCTGCGAACACCCGTGAGTGTGTGGCTTCTAGTCTGGATTTTCCTAATGAGAGAGCCGGGGACCTTAGTCAGTGTTTCCTGTCTTCCCGACAGAGTCTTTGGACCCAAAGCCGCAGCGCAGGCGGAAGGAGGCTCTCTGAGAACAGCTGCTCCCAGGATGACTTGGAAATAGGTCCAGGTAAGCGAGCGGATTTGCACTCACAACCCGTGCCTCTGAAGAAGAAAGGCACCGTTAGGCCCTGGGAATACAGGCAGGAGTGCACCACACCCAGCGCACGTTCTCTGCAAACGTGATCTGTCCCTGGGTGCCTGGAGGGGCCGCAGGAGATGTGCTCCACAGCCATCTGGAGTGGGGGACGGCAGTGCTCCCTGAATCCCTGACCAGGCTTGCCCACCCTAGACCTTAGTGCCAGCCAGGGGTTTCGTGTGCACAAGACCCCGAGTTTGGGCCTCAGCACCACACAAAAAAATAAGTGAATTACAACACTGTAAATCCTGTGTGTGAGTGTGTATATAAAATGTACATTTACCTGGAGGTATTCCCTTAATACTGGGAAGGCGAATTAAAACTACCTTATGAAAGACAACTATAGTTCTGGTTTTCTTCTTTTGTGTTCTTTCCGCTGTTGGCTTTGTTTTTTTGCTTGCTTCTCTTTAAAAAGCCGGGGTTGGCCTTGAACCTGTGTCCCTCCTGTGTCAACCTCCCCAGGGCTGTTATTAAAGGCGTGTTACCGCCATACCTGGCCTTTCTTGTGCTTGTAATAGGCACGGTTGTGCGCTAGGTTACAGTCACCCTTTGTTCCTCTAACAAAGCCTGTGATTTCACACCCCCAGCTCAGTTCTCGTGTTCTGCACTCACCTCGGAGAAAATCGAGGGTAAGCGGAGTGTGGAGCGGCCGCGCCTCTCCGAAACCTCCATTAAGGACCGCATGGCCAAGTACCAGGCTGCCGTGTCCAAGCAGAGCAGCTCCGCCAGCTACACGGTACGTGCCCTGCTTCGTTCTCATCCCCTGACAGGGCAACCAGGAAAGTCTCCTGGGCCCCAACCTCTGACCCGGCCCCCCAACCCCTGACCCAGCCCCCCAACCCCTGACCCAGCCCCCCAACCCCTGACCAGGCCCCCCAACCCTGCTTCCTTTGTAAGCGAACATTTTCTGGTCTTGATTTTGGTCCCCAGCTGATGCCCGTGTCCACCTCACTGGTTTCCGGTAATGTCACCAGCTGTGGTGTCAGGACTTCCTGCAGAGCTTTTTCATTGTCACTGAGGAAGAAGTGGTCTCTCCTTAGCTTTGACAGGAACATGGACTATGAGTTCCTTTTCGGTTTTGTGCTTAGGGTTGAACTCAGGCCTTTGCATCCACTGGGCAAACATTCTACTTTGGGTTACATCTTCAACTCTTGTTTCCCTTTTCAAGAGAATCATGGGAAATATAAAAAAAAAAATAGTAAGTGCATTGAACATTAATGTGGGGTATTTTTGTTAAGTTTTTCATTGAAATATGTCCGTCTAGCATAAAATCACCATTTTATTGAAGCACAGGCTGTCTGATGATGGGTCTAACTGGGGGAGCCCTTGCCTAGCTTGCCTGAGGCCCTGGGTCTGAGCTCCACAAGGAAAAATAGACCAAGAGCATACTTAGGTGATTTTAAACTTTTTTAGTGTATTCACAGATTGTACAACCATCACCTTGTCTTAAGTCCAGAACCTTCCTGTCATCCCCCAGAGAAAACCGTGTTTATACAGTCACCCACTGAAGCACTAATCTGCTTTCCCTGGACATTCTGTTAAAAGCAATTCTATGGGAGCTGGGGCGTGGTCCCATGATACCTCGCTTGCCTAGCATGCCTGAGGCTCAGGACTTAATTCCCCGTGTAAGAGGAGCTCTACATGGTCTACTCAGTCTTCTTGGTTTTTCGAGATAGGGTTTCTATGTGTAGCTCTGTCTGTCTTGACACTCACTTTGTAGGCCAGGTTGTCTTCGAACTCATAGCTCTGCCTGCCTCTGCCTTCCAAGTGTTGAGATCACAGGCTTGTGACACTAAGCCAGTCTGCTGAATCTTTAACTCTTATGATGTAATGCTTTCCTGCAGAGGAAGAAGAGTGTATAGAAAAGAGGGGGTGGCCGGGTGGTAGAGGTGTACGCCTCAAATCCCAGCACTCAGGAGGCAGCCAAGTTTACACAGAGAAACCCTGTCTTGAAAAAGAAGAAGAAGAAGAAGAAGAAGAAGAAGAAGAAGAAGAAGAAGAAGAAGAAGAAGAAGAAGAAGAAGAAGAAGAAGAAGAAGAAGGAAGAAGAAGAAGAAAAGAGGGTGTGGGACTAACTGGAAGATGACATGCTTGAGGAATGAAAAAGTTGGCATTCCAACCCCCCCGCCCCCACCCCACAGTGCTAAGAATCAAAGCAGAACGTCACATATTCAGGAAAGACAGTTTTCCACTCAGCAGCGCCGAAGCCCCAAAACCTGTTATTCTTTTTTTATCTTACTGTTTTTGTTTTGAGACAGGGTCTCACGAGGTAGACCTGGCTGTTTTGGAACTCACTCTGTAGGCCAGGCTGGCTCGAACTCAGAGACCCGCCTGCCTCTGCCTGTGAGTGCTGGGATTACAGGCGCGTGCTGCTGCCACCACCACCGCCTGACTTGAGATCAGATTCTACTCTGTAGCCCAAGCTTGCCTTAACTCTGCTTCCCTCCCACGTGCTGTGGTGACGGGCGCACAGTGTGCCATCACAGCCTCTTCTGTGTTCTTAGAATCTCCTGTTTGTTTGCTGTAGTGCCAGCAACTGAACCCAAGCCCTCAGCAGGCTGGAGAGGTCCAGTACTGCTGAGCGGCATCCCTAGCCCAGCGTCCCTTGGGTGATTTCAGAGTGCAAGAGCTATTGATGGCCAAAGGTCTTAACCACGTTGGGAGAATGATACCCTCGTTCTCACCCCAGGGTTTGACAGTAGTTTTTGAATCAAGTGAGAGCTGACACAGGGACAAGGGAGCAGAGTGAAGCTTCCCTCAGAGCCGGGTAGCGGCGCACGCCTGTAATCCCAGCACTTGGGAGGCAGAGACACAAGGGTCCCTGTGAGTTTGAGGCCAGCTGGGTCTACAAAGAGAGTCCAGGACAGCCAAGGCTACACAGAGAAACCCTGTCTCAAAAAACAAACAGAAAATAAAGACTAAGCTTCTTTGAGAACATGGATCAGGAGGAACAGAGAGGACGACGAGGAGCAGAGCTTGTTACTAGAGGTGTCTGTCTGTCTGTCTGTGCCCTCCTGCTGCAAACATCCCACCCAATTGACTCCTCAGGTGGAGAAACCTGTTTAGTGACCTTGTTTTTTGTTTTGTTTTGTTTTTAGCACACTGGAAAGAGCAGCAGGCCTGGCGGGAATAAAGCACCCTCCTGCTGGCTGTGCTTTCTTTCTTCATTTTGAAAGTCTGGAGTATCCCAGGCTGACCTCAAACTGCCTGTGTAGCCAAAGCTGGTCTGGACTCCTGATCCTCCTGCCTCCGGCTCCCAAGAGGGTTTTCCTCTGCACATGGCTTTATGGTGCTGGGGTGGAACCCAGGGCTTTATGCTGGCCAGGCAAGCACTGCACCAGGGGAGCGACAGCCTTTGCACCTCCTTGGAAACAGAACAAAGCCTCAAGGGTAGAGCGACACAGGCTGGGTGAAACTCTGAAGCCAGATCCAGGGCCGCCAGGCCACAGCGAGCCTGTCTCTAAGAACGTACTCCTGTTGAGTTTCTTCTTTACAGTTCTGCTCTGGAGATTGGAAGAGCTGAGGCGGCTTTTGAAGTTCTTGTGGGAAGCGTGGTGTTTTATCTCATCCTCAAAGAATGTCTCAAATTCCTTAGCGAATATACGATTTAACAGGCCCATCCTGGAAGGCAGCTCGAGTGAGTTCCGAGAGACACGCACAGCAAGGGCGCGGCTGTGTGCTCTGCCTTGCAGGTGGGCACAGGAGGCATCTCCTCCTCACCAGCCTCTGCCAGAGCGGAGACTGCCCACCCTAGGGTGCTTAGCAAGCTCATCACATCCACTCTCACCTGCGTGTGCTGCCGCACACCTGCAGCCCCAGCACATGAGAGGCGGAGGCTGAAGGTTGGAAAAGTCCAGGTTATCCTTGGCTACATAGTGAGTTTGAGGCCAGCCTAGACTATGCTGTCAGAAAGAGAGAGAAAGGGGTGTGGGGACTCCAGGAAAGAAAGCACAGGAAAGGCAGGAAGTGCCGTGCTCCTCTCCCTCCTGCTCGGTTTCAGTTCTAGTACGTCAGCTAACTTTAATGTTCTCCTCCGCAAAGAAAAAAGACATGGTTGTTCTCCTTAGTCCTCATGCTACGAGTGCGTGGTTTTCACGCTGAGGCTCAGACATGACAGGTAGATTAAGGTATATCTTTATGAATTTCATGTTGAAAACTCGTTTTTGAAAGCGCCATAGAAAAAAGACTGTTTATCGTATCACTGAATATAATTTTGGTTTTTATATGTGTCTATCATTGCTGTCTTTCTTTCCAGGCCGGGCATTTGTCCATATGGTCAGTATGTTTTCTCAATCATTGGCACTTGGCATCTTCTTTCCCTGCTCCAGAATGGTCTTCTCTGGATCAAACTCACAAGCTTTGCATTTTCACAAGCTGTGCCACTAGAGCGTGAACCACAGGCATGCCGTGTGGGGATGGGACGGCCTGTGTGTGTCCGTGTCTGTGTGTCTGTGCTCTAATGCTCATCCAGTTTGACACAGGCGCACAGATATTTAACTCGGTGGTATGTGTTCACACAGCTGCTTTTGTCATTTCACTGGTCAGCGGGTTCTGCTTGTGACAGGGGCTTGATCTGACCTGAGTTCTAGGAGAAAGCATTTTTTTTTAATAAGAAACATTCCAAGTTTATTTGAAAGATGTGCCGTGAGGAGAATGGAATGGGGAGCATTTTGAGTTCACCGGCTGTTCTCATTTTGTAGAATGAGTTGAGAGCCAGCGGCGGCGAAGTCAGAACCCAGAGGTCGGAACAAAAGGAGAACGTGCCCCCGGGTCCTGAGGTCTCCCCTCAGGAAGGGAAGAAGGTAGGAATGCCTCGGTCCAGCTGCCAAGGAAGCGAGTGTTGTAAATTAGCTTAACGTTAGAAGGGGCTCTGAGCGCAGGCTGCAGCGTCTGGGAATGTGGTGGCAGCTGCCAGGGCAGACTGTCATTTTTGCAGGTCGCATAGCTTCAGTTGGGAAGCTTTGCAGCTCACAGCTGGCCGAGGAATGGGCCTTCAATGGAAAATTCTTTTGTTCAGCAAATGCTCAGAAGGCAAAAAAAACCAAACAACTAAACTCATTCATAAAAATCTGTTTGCCCAGGGCTGTCATTTTAGTTTTTGAAACTTGTTTGGGATTTATTTTATTGCATGTGCATCCATGTTTGCCTGGATGCATGTACCTGCACCACGCGCGACTGGGGCCCTCGGAGCCAGAAAGGGCACTGAATCCCCTCGAACTGGAGTCACAGGTGGTTGTAGCCACCACTTGGGTGCCGGGAGCTGAACCCAGGTCCTCTGCAGGAGCAGCGATCTAAACCTCTGAGCCGTGTCTCCAGCCCCGAGATAGTTGCTAAAGCACTCACATGTCCTTCTTAAGTACACACTGAATGTGTTTTTTAAGATTTCCATTTGCTTGTTTTGTCTTAATTTTGTTTTGAGATGAAGAGCCTGTTGCTCAGGCTCGCCTCCATCTTGTACGTTCAAGCAGCCCTCCCGCCTCTTAAGTAACTGAAGCTACAGGCTCATGGCACCACCTCTCTGGCTTAATACTCTTCCTTCTCTTTGTAAAACCTTTTTTATGGCCTCACTCGAGGCTGTTTACCCGTTTGGTTTTGGTTCTGTTATACTAGTAATTAACCGATGGCCTCGTGCACACCGCTGACTCACGCCTCCAGCCCTCCCTCGAGGCTTCCTAGGTAGTATGGTAAGCGTAAGAAGTGCTAAGGGTAGAAACTGAGTCCAGTCCCAGGACTCACACGATGAAAGGGGAGACCCAGCTCCTGCAAGCTGTCCTTTGACCACCACATGGACGCTGTCCTCGCCCCACATATAAATATCAGTCAGTTAATATAAGGACTGAGCTAAAGTGGAGCCAGGCATAGCAGCAAATACCGTAATCCTAGAACCAGTGAAGGAAGTGAAAGCAGCTTGAGTTCAAGGCCAGCATGGTGTAAATAGCAGGTTTGAGGCCAGCAAGTCCCTGTTTGAAAACAAAGAAAGACACCACACAAACATTCATTCTCATTCATATCCTTTTCCCTCTCCCCCTGCCTCTCTTCCTTTCTCCCTCCCTCCCTCTCCCCTCCCACTCTGCAATCCAGTTGCAATCCATGTGCAAGAACACTGACAAGCCAGCCTCCTAGCATGTTAGCTGCAACGGGTGCCCTGGCAGATGGTGGAGCTAGTTCAAAACTAGCTAAGGTGACTTCTTCAGGGAGGGGGTGTCTGAGCCAAGCCTTGAGGGATGTGCAGGAGGGGCGGAGTGAGTGGAGGAAAAGGATAGATGCGCAGAGTGCAGAAGCCTGGGACTGGCCTCTTAAGAGCCGCCATTTGATTGATGAGGCAAGGTGGTGGTGGTAAGTAGGCAGTAACTCGGGGCAGGGGGCAGGAAAAGCCAAGGCGGATCTGGAAAGGCCTTCGAGGCCATCCTCAGGGGCTTAGATACAACCAAATGTTGGTGGGAAGCCCCGAAAAGAGTTTCAGCAAATCACATCTGTGATTTGAGCTTTAATCATTGGACGGACGGTTTAGCTGAAACAAGTAACAGCTTTATGGAGATAGTTTACTTGATGGTCATAGACGCCTCAAATAAATTTCATACTGGGCTGGAGAGGTGTTTCAGTGGTTAAGAACACTGGCAGCTCTTTCAAAGGACCTGGGTTCAATTCCCAGCAACTACATGGCAGGTCACAACTATCTGTAACTCCTGTGAGTTATTCCAACTCCTTCTTCTGAACCGACATGCTGCACATATATCCATATATCCAGGCAAAGCACTCACATGGAAAATAAAAGAAAATGTTAAGAATAATAAATTGTATGTATCTTTACAATAGTGGGCCCTCCATTCCTTCCTTCCTTCCTTTTTTTTTTTTTTTAGACAGGGTCTCACCCTGTAGTCCTGGCTGCCCTGGAATTGCTATGTAGACCAGGCTGGCTCAAAACTCACAGAGATCTGACTGCGCTTACCTCTTGAACGTATGTCTTGGCTAGTGAAAGTTGTTTCTCAAATGTAACAAGTAAATATGTGTGGAATGTTCCTTATAGTCTATAAATAAGATAAAATAAAATAAAAAATACCAGCATTGAAATCGCCCATCTTTACCTAAAGAGCGTAACTGAAGAAATGCTTACCTGGAAGATGGTGCCCATGGTGTTTTTAATTCTGTTTTTATGCTCTATGCCCAATTGTCTTCACGCTGATTTGATCTGAAATTAGAACTCTGGGCTGAACTGCGAGATCAGAACATTTTAATTACAGCGTAAAAGAACACGAATTGCAAGTGAATCATAAATCGGAGAGTGGGTGGGGAGGAGAGGGATAAAGATAGTTGATACTCTCAGGCACGTCCTGTGAGTGTGTGGCCTTTGACTGCCTTCATGCTTGCAGGCTTTTCAGAGCCCTGGCTTTCCTTTTGGCTGCTTGACTCCCTTTGTTAACCAGTACCTGAGCACCGTTTGAGCTTTAGTCTGCTGAAGGAAACATTCTTTAAAAGAAACAAAACACACACACACACATACACACACACACACACACACACATACACACATACACACACATTTTTACTTATCCTTTGAGAATGTAAGAGGGCATTGCATCCCCTGGAACTAGAGTTGTGTGCAGTTGCGAGATCTCCTGTAGGTGCTGGGAATGGAACCCGGGTCCTCTGCAGGAGCGCCAGTGTGCGTAACTGCTGAACCATCTCTCCAGCCCCGAGGACACGTTCTTTAAATGCCATGCTCTGTCACGCTGTCGCTCTGCATCTGCACCTGCTCTCCGCGCTGCTGCCCGGGAGCTGCTGCCCGGGAGCTGCTGCCCGGGAGCTCCTGCCCTGTGCAGTGATGGCCAGCCAACAGCCTAGTGTCCAGTGTGCATGTGCACAGTTCACAGACATCTTGCTGTATGCACTCGGTGTCGCCCATTGACTCCACCAGCAGGGCCCTAGCTGTGGGAGGTGTGCACCAGCAAAGGCTGGCCTGTGGAAAGGAAGGGAGAGCCAGCTCTTTCAGTTACCTTTGATGGCTGCTGAGGAACGGATGCATACCAACACAGAAGATCTGCTTCCTGTTAAACAAAAAGCTGACATTTTGAGGCTGGAATATTTGTCGTTGGTTTTTGTTGTGTCCCTGTCCCCAGGTGTGGCAACGCCTTGTTTTTGTTTTATTTTCTTAGATTTATATATATTATTATCTTATGTGTCTGCGTTTAACCTGCATCTATGTCTGTGTGCCATGTTTGTGCCCGAAGTGGTCAAAGAAGGGTGTTGGATCCCCTGGGACTAGAGGTACAGATGACTGTGAGCCACCACGTGGGTGCTGGGAATCGAACCTGGGTCCTTCAAAAGAGCAGCAGGTGCTCTTAACAGGTGAGCCCACTCTCTACCCTCTGCCTCCACCTTCCAAGTCTCAACCTTTCCACCAAAACCACACAAACCAGGAAAAGAAGAGGAGGAATGGCTCCTGTATTTAGATGTGTGCCTTCCCCTTGCTGTGAGCGTGCTCGGCAAGGCGTGAGGGGGTTTGCTCTCCTTCCCTCGGGTTTCCTTTGCTACTGCTTCCTAAGAGATGGCTTGTGAGTTCTTTATGAGGGAGATGATGCTCTCTTGGCAGTCGAGCGAGCGCAGTCTGTTCTAGTGTTCCCCTGTAATTGAGAGGCGCGTTAATATCCTCATAAAAGACGTTTTGCTGCCTCTTGTTTAAATGCTCAGCTGTTCTGGGGCCGTTATTTCCCCTCAGGCAGCCAGTGACTAACTGGAGTCAGCAGGTTTTTATGGCCTTGGCAGCAGTTTGCTCTTTTATTTTTAATGCCCCTTAATCTCTCTCTCTCTTTTTTTTCCTTGCAGGTTTCTGCAGCTGAGAATAGCCTGGTGGCCCACTCTGTCCCTGCTGAAGATGACACCTGTAAGCATGTGCTCTGAGCTCTCTGTTGGGGGGGTCCTTGTTCTCCGAACTGCTGTCTGCTGAGGAAGGAACATAACAGCCCCAGCAAACAAGCTCAGAGTTTCTGTTGTGTTTTAGGGACTGGTGCCTGAATACCCATCACACATTTCATTGCTGAGGAAGAAGTTAAATTAAATATTTTAGCTGTCATAGTGGCACATGCCTTTAATCCCAGCACTCAAGAGGCAGAGGCAGATGGATCTCAGAGTTCAAGGCCAGCCTGGACTACAGAGTGAGCTCTAGGACAGCCAGGGCTACATAGAGAAACCCTGTCTCAAAAAAAAAAAAAATCAAAAAGAAAAAAATTAAATATGGTTAACATGGGACAAAGAGGATATTTTAATATTTTAGATTTTTATTTATTTTTCTTTTGTGTGTATGGGCATTTGCCTGAATGCTGTCTGTGTCCCATGTGTCTATATATAGTGCCCGTTAAGGCCAGAAGATGGCATCAGATCCCTTGGAACTGGATTTCAAGTCTGACTTTAGTAGAGGGTGTTCAAGTAAGATTGCATCAATATTTGAGAAGATTTTAAAGGCCTGGGGACTTCCCTGCGAAGTCCTACATTTTGACATAATTTTATCCTGTCTTGGTGTTATTTTAAGACTGGTTTCTCAAAGAGAAAAGATTTGGGGTTTGCTTTTACTGTCTCTTTTTTTTTCTTGGCCACAGTCTCATTGCACTGATGAGCCTGGAAGTCAGAGGCTGATGTCTCCCACCTCTGCCTCCTGCGTGCCTCAGTCAGGGCTGTGAGATGTGTGCCACAGTGCTTGTGGTTCTGTGACCACTTCTGATCCCAATTTTCAGGGTCTCTCTGCATAGCCCTGCCTGTCCTGGAGACACCCTTCTCCCCATGTAAGACCAGGCCGGCTTTGAACTCACAGAGATCCACCTGTCTCTGCCTCCAAGGGCACCACTTTGTCTAGCTCAGTGAATTATTGTAGTAAAAATAGAGAGGTGTCGGCTACATTTATTTATTATCATCAGCCCTAAGATTATCATGGCGGCATTATTTAACCCGCTATCACAAATAATAAGACACAGGCACCTGTTAGATTTATAATAGCTTTATTTACCTTGGGCCGGGCAGATATTTCACTTACATGGTCTCAACATACTCACCATCCAACTCCCAGCCCCCCTCCAATGCCACCCACCTTAATCCTCCTCATCTGGATTACCTTCCATCCATAGTCCCATGGCCCTTACTTATATGCTCCATCCGGCCCTTTCCACACCATTATTGGAGTCCTTCCTCAGACCATATGGTGTTTTCAGCCTGACCCATCCTGACATCCTTCCTCGCTTCCAGTCCATCTATCCTTTCCTTGAGTCCTCCTGGGATTCTCCAAAGCCCTTGAACCTTAACCATGCCCACCCCATTCTGCCCTGCCCAGGTATGGGCTGTTCAAATAGCCAATCAGGCATAATGACGTAGGCAGGTTTACACAGAGGGCCAAGCTCCAACAGTGAATTGTTTGTAAATACGTGGATTTCCAGCTTCCCCCACAACAGGGCAGTTTACTGGACACAGAAACCCTCAAAACTCAGGCAAAAGCATGCGCCGGGCAGATCGCTGGTAAAACTACCCTTGGATTGCCCAGAAACGCTCTGTGCTGAAATTAAAAGCATGCCCTTCACATTCGCTCTCCTTGAACTTGAGGTTTTTGTCCAGGTTTGCAATACCATTCTTCCTTCTCTTTCCTTCCTCCAGAACAAACCATAATCTTTAGTGCCTTGTTGCTTTGTTGACTCCAGACTTTACAAAACATCTTAATTATATTTTTATTTATTTATTGCCACGTGGACCTGGACAGCTCTCAGGAGTCTCTGTTCTCTGACTGCATGGGCTCTGGGGATTGAACCCGGGTCCTCGGGCTCAAGGGCAAATGCTTTTACCCATGGAGCCATCCTGCCGGCTGAGCTCTAGACTCAGGAGTTTTGTTTAAATGTTCCCTTAGTATCTGTGAGTGGCTTTTCAGGATTGTCTGAGTTTCATCATGAGGTAAATACATGGCAAGAAGTTAATTTGTATGTTTTACTTAAATAATTATAAAGAAAACCTTTATGTGGCATTTCATTCTTTATCAAGAATAATAAAAAAAAAAAGAAAAGAAAAGAAAAAGCAAGCTGGCATAGTGGTGCGCTGCTTCAATCCCAGCACTCAGGATCTCTGAGTTTGAGGCCAGCCTGGACTATATAACAAGTCCCAGGCTAGCCCCAAGCCTAAACAGTTAGACCCTGTGTCAATTAAATAAAAAAAAAAAAAAGACTTACCACATATTCCCTCATTGGTCTCTGCTGAAGCACCCTACTAGAAGTTACAAACTACCAAAAACAAATCAAAATCTACACACAGCCTGATGGCAAACGCTTCGGAGCCGATGTTCCTCGGGTGGCCTGGGGCCATCCGCGTGCTACAGTACGGAAGGCTGGCAGGGTGGCTCCCCAGGAGCGCAGGGTCCTCTCTGTTTAGAGCCCTCCTCCACAGAGAAGCAGTGCTTGTCCCGGCGCTTTCCAGGAGCTTCCCTAACGTGCGTGCCTTCTGTGACCCAACCAGGTGACTCCCAGCTGACGACTGAGGCCCGGCAGCCTGTCCACCCCAAGCCTCTGAGTCCTGACCCCAGAACCTCCGGTCTCTCGGAAAGTTCTTCTAAAACAGTGAAGGTATGGCAGCGCGTGCTCGGTGACACCTAGGCTCTCATTCCCGGTATCTCCTGTGGCGGTTTTTAGCATTCTGTTCCACATTGCCTGTTTGTGCAGTGCCGGACACAATGCCAGCGAGGGCATGCTTCTCAGGAACCAGGGAAGACACCTGGCATTGACCTCTGACCTTCACATGCGCCCACACACACGGACATATGAAGGATTAAATTTTTTTTCCTACGCCTCATGTTAGAGTTGCTTATGTGCTTGTTATTGAATACTGGCTAGTGTAGTGCTAGAGCATAAACTGATGACACTCACACTCCTGGGACATCTTTTGCACAGCTGAGGTGTTTTAGAAATCTCAGCTTGAGAGAAACTGAAAGTTAGACCGTGCGCTGCTCCCACGCCGAGCACACAGCTGCTGTGACTATTCCTCTCGTGTGTCCGCGATCCGTCCCCAGATGAACTGAAGAAAAGAGGACACGGTGAGTGTTTGGAACCAAAAGAGGAAGCAGAAGAATCCAGCACTGAGAGGGTAGATTACGTGGGCAGGCAATGGAGAGGGCCACCAAGAAACGTTTAAAGGTAGCAGAAATTCATGAGGAGAGCGAGGCTGACGGGAAAAGAACAAAAGCTGAAGAGAGGGAAAAGAAGAGGTGCAGACAGAATGGGAACTGAGAGCTGAGAGCTGAGAGGCTGAGCGCACAAAAGCAGGGAAAGAAGAGCCACAGGGGCGGAGCCTGCGTCCGTGTTCTGCCTGACCCTGCCCGCCTTGCACATGGGCTGTCATCAGCGCTTCGGAGCCAGGGCCACAGGATTCCTGTCCTGTCTGAAACCCTGCCAGGGATGGCAATGGTTTGGGTTGTGGTTCTGCATCAGAAATAGAGTTAAAGGGGGGAAGGCGTGGCTAGAGAGGTGGGCAGGAGCTCGCAGCACTCACAGGTGCAGAGGACCTGAGCTTGATTCCCAGCATCCAGGTTGGCAGCTTCTAGTTGCCCTTAACTCCGATCCAAAGCCTTTTAAAAGTAATAAGAATAAATTTTAAAAATGACGGAGGGGCAGGGTACCTGACCTTGGTAGAGCTTTTGTACTGAGACCCTGGATTCCATTCTTGATCTCTGCAAGTAAAAAGCAGGCAGGGAATGTGGAGAAGAACAGTCCTGGTGAGAGTTACTGATGCCATGAGGAAATGCCAGAAGCAAGCTGGAGAGGAAAGGGTCTGTTTGGCTTACACACCTACATCACAGTCCGTCACTGAAGGAATCCAGACAGGGACTCAAGCAGGGCAGGAACGTAGAGGCAGGAGCTGATGCAGAGGCCATGGAGGGGGCTGCTGACTGGCTTGCTCCCTGTGGCTTGCTCAGCCTGCTTTGTTGAAGAACCCAGGACCAGCAGCCCAGGGATGGCTCCACCCACAACAGGCCAGGCCTCCCCCCAAATAAATCATTAATTAGTGAAATGTTCTTAAGGCTTGCCCGGCCTTATGGAGATGTTTACTCAATTGAGTTTCCCTCCTCTCAGATGACTCTAACTTGTTGACAGAAAAATGCCAGCACCCTCAGTGAAATGGCTCAGCAGATACATACTTGACAAAGCTTCTGAGCCCACACATAAAGAAAAAAACCAACTCTTGCAAGCTGTCCTTTGAATTCCTGTGCTGTTTCACACGCGTGCGCACACACACACACACACACACACACACACACACACACACACACAGGACAGGGTAGCAAAGCCAGGCATAGCAGTGAATGTTGAGGATGAGGCAGGAAGATAGCAAATTCTATGCCGGCCCAGTGCTGGCTGATGGAGGACGCATCGCACAGGTGCTCCTGGGTTGCTGGGAGGAAGCTTGTCTGTGCTTCTCCTGGGCTTGTGTGGGCTCCTTGGTCTCGGGCAGCAGTAGCATTCCAAAGCACAGAGAGTCAGGGTGTGCAGAACCTGGGACCCCATTTCACCTCCACACTTAAGGGCTGTTTGTTTTCTCTCGCTCACAGTCCCCTCATAGTCCGTGAGCGAGAGAGGTGTTGCAGCAAATGTCTGCAGAAAGGCCTGCTGGCCGGCTGGTCTCGAGGCCTGGACTTTGCGTCAGAAGTCATTTCTCTGCTTTGGGAAATTACATGCAGCTGAGAATACATTTGTTCACTCAAAATAGATTTTTTTTGAGTCCCACGCATCCTGAGAGGGGGAAAAAAATCTGTTTTTAGTGCCTATCTGTTACTGAAAACTAGGGCACCCTAGGCAGGGGACTCAAATAGTTTCAGAGTTTGGTTTCTGAAAGTAAAAACTGCAAAGGCTGGAGAGAGATGGCTGCTCCAGAGTGGGCTCTGGTTCAATTCCCAGCACCCAGACAGGCACACACAGATCGGTAACTCTAGTCCCAGGGGACCCAGCGCCCCCTTCTGTCCTCCTTGAGCACCAAGCACACATGCCACGCACGTAACATACATGTGGACAAGTACAGAGATTACAGGCATAGACTTCCACACCCGTTACCCGGGGTCTTCAGTTATCAGTGAAGCCATGTGGGGGACAGACTAAGACCCAGAAGGGAGGAAAAGGCGGGAAGATGTGACCAGCCTGGAGGGTCACCAGCTTGTCCCGCTGCGCTGAGACATCACAGTCCCCGATTTCCTGAGACAATCCTTGGGGGTGGCCGTGGAAAGAGCATGGCATGCCGCTCGGAAGGACATGCCTCGCCGTGCCCCTTCCGGTACCCGTCTTGCTGTCCCTTGTGGGCAGGGATAAGAGGCTTTGTGGCTTTATTGTATACCATACAATACGATAAGTAAGCTCTTTCCACCCAGCTACGCCCCACCTCCAAGCCTGGCTTTATGTTCTTTCCCAAAGCTGGGATTATGATGGAAGGCCGCTGGAATCCTGTCACTGCTTTCCCAGCACGCCTTCCTCTCCTCTCGTGTAGACAGTCTATTAGAGGCAGTCTATTCAGGACAAGAATGGTCCTGAGAAAGATTTCACCCAGACGCTGCAGGCTGCTCAGAGCTGCCTCAGCCGCTGAGTGAGCGGCGAAGATCCTCAGTTTTATTACCCAGCCATTTTCCACAAATTGGAAGGAAGGAATGAACGGCATTTGTGGTATTCATCTGATGAATGGAAGGCTGACATCAGTGCAGAATTCTTTTTCGATTCCATTATGTCTGAAGGCCTAGCTTCCCCTCCCGTTGCCAGCTGTTTCCCTTTCTCCCCTCATTCACAGGAGGTCTGTAATGGTCCTCATGTGGGAAAGACCGAGTTGATTAATATAAATTATTTATATATTACCCATTCAATCCCGAACGTCCTGGAGATAATATCTACGTGTTTTAATTGGAAGCCAAGTGGAGACTCCAGCTTGTTGAATGGGTGAGGGTGAGGTTTTCACTGTGTTAACATCTATTCTCCTCTCCAGAGAGTTGCCTTTAGTTATGGACACCCAACAGGGGCAGTTTAGAACGCTCTGCGCTGGTCTGTGAGTCAGGAGCTCCAGGGTTTGATTCTACTGTCCCTGACCGTGTCTGTGACCTTGGCCAGGCATCTGGCGGTGCTGGTGCTTTAGTGTGTACGTGTGAGAAAGGTGGCAGAAGAAGGGGGATGAAAAAGAAGGTCTTCACTTACTAAGTGGGAAGATGCATTATAAAGACAAACCATGTTGGCAGAGTTCTGGACACCCTGTGCCAGGCCTGAACCTCTCAGGGAGGCATGGGCAGCGTGCATGCCAGGCCCCCGCTAACGGGAGGGAGCGCTAGGCATTGACTGTGCTTCCTGTTGCCTGAATAGACACAGGGGAAATTACAGAAAAGTGGCTGCAAGCCCAGGACAGAGAATTACAGGGAAGGCACAGCATAGCCGCCGGGCGTTGGCCTGTTGCCTCGCTGGGAGCCTCGGCTGCTGTTTTTACGACGGTAGAAGGTCCCTCGGATGGAGGCTACACAAGCTTTGAGTGATAGCAAGTGAAGACGGAGAACCTTGAACAGAAGCAGCAGGGGCCTGGCAGGGCTCTTGGTCATCCAGCTGTGCGAGGCAGCAGCCTGCTGAGTCGGTGTCAGAGAGGAAGGTGTGGGCGAGGCCTCACACCTGTGGGTCAGGTGTGGGAGGTGACAAAGCCCTGACAAATTATTAGCCTTGTGTGGGTGAAGGCTTATGTAAGCCTCCCCTCTCCTGAGCGTGAATGTGATCAGGGTAGACATGGAGGGCCAGAGTTCGCCTCCCGGCACAGTTGTTTGAAAGGGAACATGGTCTCGTTCTTGGACGCGAGTCTGAGTGTCAGCTCAGCTGCGGTCCAGGTGCTCCGGGGCACACCAATTGCTGTGTACTCACTGAAGGTTCCTATTTGTCTCTTCCAGCTTCTGCGTCCTGCTCCTGGCACCTAATTTCTGCTCCTGCCTTCCACTTTCCTCTAATGTGAGCAAAACCTTCACTGTCTCTCAGTTCTCCTTTCTATTCCCTAGGCTGCACCCTTCACGGTGTATTCCTGCCTGTGCGTGCCTGTGCGTGCGCGCGCGCGTGTGTGTGTGTGTGTGTGTGTGTGTGTGTGTGTGTGTGTGTGTCTGTAAGCAGGCTGTGTACCTTCACCTTGCTCTCCCAAATCTATTTCAACTGCTGACAATACAGGACCCCTCTGCGCAACTGAGAAACCTCTCAGTCTGGTAAACACATTTATCCAGTTACACAATCGGATTCTGATTTGGACATGTTCTTTCAAGTAGCTTCCATTGCACTGTTAGTCTCAGATCTCATTCCACATTTTAATCGAGGTCCTGCTTTTTGGGCAAAAAACCCACTGAGTCCTTTTAGAGAAAACCTTATTAAAATGAGGCAACAGCATCTCCCTTTAAATCCAATTGTGTCTGTAAAAGAAAAAAAAAAATCTGTTCTTCAAATGATGGCCTAGCAACTGCCAAGCCACACTCACTGCTGTAACTTGGGTTGCCCTTCCCTCATGACTGGTGAATGAGGTCACCCTCTGGTCTTTGGTAGTTCAACTTTTTTTCTCCCGAGGACTCGGCCCTGATGTGTGGGCAGCTGTCAACCAGCCACTTCCTTTCGGCTTTGTTCTTTTATTCTTGTGACCTTTGGATGCTATTGGAGGGTTTGCCGATCGTTTTATTAAACTTTGTTTTATAGGTCTTCACTTCCATTCCACGTGTGTGTTCTCCTTCCATTTCCTAACATCCCTGTTTTAAAAATTCTGTTCCTGTAGCCAATGAACACTCAGTGCAACTTTTTGCAGGTCTGTCCATTTCCGGGGCTGTTTGGTCAGTTGGTGTGGTTTGGTTTATTTGCAACAGGGTCTCACTCTAGCCTGGCTGGCCTGGCGCTCGCTGTTTAGACCAGAATAGCTTTGAACTTGCAGCCTCCCTCTTGCTGGTGCTCCCAAGTGCTGGGATGATAGGTTTAGGCTTCCAGCCCAGCTTGATTTTTTTTTTTTTTAAGTAGGGAGCTTTTTAATTTTTAATTTTATTGTATTTGTTTTTTTTTAATTTTTATTAATTACAGTTTATTCACTTTGTATCCCAGCTGTAGCCTCCTCTCCAATCTCCTCCCTCCCTCTTCTTCTCCTATTCCCCTCCTAGGGTCAGATGGAAGGGGAGAAGGACCTCCCCTATCATTGTTTTGTTTGTTTGTTTGTTTTTTAATCTGGAGTCTGTTTTGCCCATAACCTGGTCCTTTTAGGCTTAGCTCAATTCAGGTCCTGGGCCTAGGGATTCATTTGCATTATTTACCATCTTACGGTTTTCTGCTGGGAACTTGAGCTCATCATCTAGGCCCCAGAGGGGGCAGCAACGTTCGTTCGTGAGAGGTGCCTGGCCACCTAATTTTGCCCTCTTCTCGCACTGGCTGAGGTGTTTGTGTTGGGGCAAGCCAGGGCATTCACACTTAGGTAGACTTCTGGCCCACCACGAAACAATTTTCATCGTGCTCATATATATATATATATATATATATATATTTTTTTTTTTTTTTTCAGAATTCTGATTTTATCGGGGCCACAATAACAAATCTGTATATATTGGGGGAGTAAGAGAGGTTTAGGGGCTCATGAACCATAGGCTTGCCTCAAACTTGATGGAATAGCCAAGGATGACCTCGAACTTATGACCCTGATACCATCACCCAAGGTTATAGGCATGTACCACCACGTCCAGTTTTAATCTGTGTTGAGCAGTGAACCAAGGGCTCTATGCAAGCTAGGCAAGCTCCCTGTCAACCAAGCAACAGCCAGCTCCTGCTCTCTTGGTTTTAGAAGTTAAATTATAGTGTTGCACAATGTGACAACTCTTATTCCACAGTTTGCAAGTAGTTCCCAAAGTTGTCATTAACTAATTTGTTGCCCAGGGCATTGCTTTCCCTCTCTGTTACCCTTCAGACGTGTTATAGGCAATGAACCTTTAGTAGGTTGTGCCTCCTTCTGGAAGCCTGATAATGCAGTTTGTTTCACTTACAAATTATTCCATCTTTGTGTCAGTTAGGGTTTGTTTAAGAATATGCCTAACTTGGGGCTGGCAAGATGGCCTAGCAAGAAAAGGCACTGACTGCCAAGCTTAAGGGCCTGACTTTGATGTCCATACGGAGAAGGAGAGACCAAACTCCCCAGGGCTGTCCATACAGCTCCATACAGCCACTGTGCTGTGTGCACGTGGCCACTAATGAAACAGAATAATAGCAAACATGAGAGCAAGCGGCGTCTGTTAAAATGCACCGGATTAAGATGTAGTGGCTTCTCCACACAGCCTTGGCACTTGGGAGGTAGAGATGGGGAGATCAAGGCCTTCCCCAGAAGTACGATGAGTTTGAGAGCAGCTTGGGCCACATGGGAATCTGTCTTTAAAAACTAGAATAAAACCAGTCCAGAGAGTAACAAGATGTTCCCCTGAAAGTGAAACGCCTTACTTAATTCCCAAGCTTAATGCTTCTGAGCTGCCTGAGAGCCAGCCCCACCCCCAGGCGGTTACCTCGGCTCCTTTCACTTGTCATTTGGATTAGACTTCTCCCTTTTGTATTGTGGTTTTATTTTCTCCTCCTTTCTGCTTAGTGTTTTCTGTGTGGGGTGTGTGTGGGGTGTGTGTGTGCACAAGTGTGCATGTATGTGTGCTGTGTGAGTGCGCTGTCAGTGTGTGTGTGTGTGCGCGCGTGTGCACGTCTGTGTGCTTGTGTGTGCTCTGTGTGTGTGTGTGTGTGCGCACGTCTGTGTGTGAGTATGAGTTTGTGTGCCTGTCTCAGCTTGTCTGCATCTTGCTCTGCCACTCAGCCCGAGCCCAGCTGCCCCAGCTGTGGGGCAGCCACACAGTCTGGTTCAGATGTACAGGAGAGCTCCCCGACCTACCAAGCCCGCCATAGGCTGGGCAGGTGTGGTTCCTAGGAGCACAGCCCGTAGATGTGTTAAAGCCAGGCCCGACAGGCCCGTCAGCAGACCGCCCATGCTCACCACTGATGCTGAACCGTCTGCTTCCTTCTCTAGAAGTTCCAGGCACCAGCACGAGAGAGCTGCGTGGAGTGCCAGAAGACCGTGTACCCCATGGAGCGGCTCCTGGCCAACCAGCAGGTGTTCCACATCAGCTGTTTCCGCTGCTCCTACTGCAACAACAAGCTCAGGTGAGCCACGCCCAAGCAGGCCCTCTCTCTGCACACGGACTCTGGCCTTTAGAACACTGGCACTAAAAGCTACTGTTCGGGTTGTGCTGGGGCTCCTGGTGAAGGAAGAGCCCCGTGGGTGGCAGGTCCTTCACACAGACCCATGACGGTGCAGGGCCGCCTGGTGTCGGAACTGAAGCCCCTCACCCACGACCAGATTTGGTGGAATGTTTTCCTGTGGTGTCACAGAACCATAAGTGTTGTAAATTTAAAAGTGGGTGTTGGACTATATAATGTTTATTATTAGCCCTATAATTATCACGGAAGTATTTAACCCACTGTCACAATCAATAAGACACGGACACCTGTTAGGTTTTATAATTGCCTTATTTACCTTGGGCTGGGCAGATATTTCACCTACGCCGGCTCAATAACCTCTTCACTCACCTCCCAGCTCCCATCCAATGCCATCTGCCTTAACCATCCTCATCTGGCTGCCTTCCATCCATAACCTTATGAATACTTGCTTGTATTCTTCATCTGGGCCTTTCCATGCCATTATTAGTCCTTCCTCCCAGCCTCTGAGGTTCTTTCTCCACACTAACCCATCATGGCATCTTTCTTTCTCCTCCCTTTCCATCCATCTGTCTGTTTCCCATGATTCTCCTGGACCCAAAGCCCCAGAACCTTAGCTATGCCTACCCCATTCTGCCCTGCCCAGGTATAGGCCTTTAATCAACCTAATGTCCTAGACAGGTTTACACAACCAGGATAGGTGTATCCAGGCAGTAACCAGCTCTTGAGGGCCAGTAATTAGCATCAAAATACAAGCATCAGAGCAACCCCCAACACATAAACTTAAATCCCAATATGCACCAGGCCTGGTGACCATGGGCCTGGAATCCCAGCCAAGGAAGCTGAGGCAGGAAGATCACAGCGCATGGCCTACCGGGCAACTTAGTGAAACCCTGTGTCAAAACAAAAAGTGAAAAAGAGGGCCGAGGGTGTGGTCTAGTTGTAGAACGCAAGGCATACATATCCCTGAGTTCAATCCCCAGCACTGAAGGAAGGTGGGGAGAAAGGAGCTCACAGTGAAACTGCCGCTATGGCAGACGAGGAAAGTATTTCACATTGCATAGTTTCAGAGACAAGGAAGTATCCAAGGTGTCACCTTCCCATTTTTCTTTCCCAAGTAAGTATCCTCCTAGAATACTCTTGAAAGATGTCCTGGCATCTACAGGATACTGATGGGTTTTGTACCTTGCCACAGCTAGACCAGAGGTAGCTCTAGCTAGATAATGCACCTTTCCAGCATCCCAAAACACTGCCTCTGGGGCCTCCATGCCTGTTATTTCTCTGCCACTGAATTCTTTCTTTCTCTCTTTCTTTCTTTCTTTCTTCCTTTCTTTTTCTCTCTCCCTCTCTCTCTCTTTCTGTTTTTTTTTTTTTTTGGTCTCTCCTTTTTTTTTTTTGTTTTGTTTGTATTTTGTTTTTCAAGACGGGGTTTCTCTGTATAGTCCTGGCTGTGCTGGACCTTGCTCTATAGACCAGGCTGGCCTTGAACTCACAGATTCATCTACTTCTGCCTCCTGAGTGCTGGGACTAAAAGCATGTGCATCACCACCACCCAGCTTTGGATTAATTTTTTTCAACAAAACATGTATCTTATGGGGAAATGCTATCATTGCTCTGACCGTCTCATTTTTTACGTGTGTGGGTGTTTTCGCCTGCGTGTGTGTCTTCACCACATGCTTGCCTAGTGTCTGCAAAGGTTAAAGGAAGCATCCGATCCCCTGGAACATGGAGTTTCAGTTGGTTGTGAGGTGCCGTGTGGGCGCTGGGAGTCAGACTTGGGTCCTCTGGAAGAGAGGCCAGTGCTCCTACCACTGAGCAGCCTCACAAGCCTCAGTCATGATCCTTTACAAGCCCCCGCAGTGGACTGGGCATGGTGGCACACACACACCCGAGGGGCAGCGGCACGGGGTCTCTGTGACCTCAAGTCTAGCCTGTTCTACACAGGAAGTTCAAGGCCACCCAGGGCTACCTAGTGAGATTCTATCTTTAAAAATAAAAAGTTAAGCTGGGTAAAACAGATCTCCTGGCTCGTTCTCCTCTCTGCCACTTTTACCCAGTCAGGGTTAGGCACTTGCTGCCAAACATTGGAAGCGTATTGTATCCATTGTGATGTTTAAAGTTGGCACAAATGAAGAAACTACAAAGAAAAAGATAGGAGTTGCAGGTTACGAATACCAAGGGAATGTAGGAGTGACCAGAGATACAGGGTCACCTAGGGAAGACTTACAGAAAAAGCAATTTTAAACACTAAGGCCGAGTGGCGTGAAATCACTTGAAAATGAGGACCTACAGATCAGTTAGGAGAGGGACCAGGGAAGGCTGAGTCTAGGGAGTGAGCCTGTTTGTGTAAAGGTGAAAAAGGCGCGCCTGTCACCTCAGCACCCAGGAGGCAGAGGCCAGCCTGGGTTACATAGTGAGTTCAGGCCTTCCCCGGGGGGGCTCTCAAAAGAGGGTAAGGTGTTTGTGTGCTTTTAAAGATGTTTTCCTTGGACTGGGGATACGCCTGGCTCACAGTCTCTACCCCCAAAGGGGGAGGAGGGGCTTCCACCATCTTCAGAAAACCCTGGAACTCCCAGATTGAAGCCTGCTGGTATAAACGAGAGTACAAAGGAAGGTTCACTGACTGTGTTTCCTCTCTTGACGGCAGTCTAGGAACATATGCGTCTTTACACGGAAGAATCTATTGTAAGCCCCACTTCAACCAGCTCTTCAAGTCTAAAGGCAACTATGATGAAGGCTTTGGGCACAGGCCACATAAGGATCTGTGGGCGAGCAAGAGTGAAAACGAAGAAACTCCGGAGAGACCAGCGCAGCCGCCAAACGCCGGGGCCGGGGAGAGCCCCAACAGCCCCGGGGTTGAAGATGCCCCCATCGCCAAAGTGGGCGTGCTGGCCGCCAGCATGGAAGCCAAGGCCTCCTCCCCGCGCGAGAAGGAAGACAGGCCCGCGGAGACCAAGAAGCTGCGCATCGCCTGGCCGCCCCCCGCCGAGCTGGGCAGTTCGGGAAGTGTCATGGAGGAAGGGCTCAAGGTGTGCAAGCCCAAGTGGCCTCCCGAGGAGGACGGCGCCAAGACGGAGGCCGCCGAGGACGTGGACCTGAAGAAGCTGAGGCGGTCGTCGTCCCTGAAGGAGCGGAGCCGCCCGTTCACGGTGGCCGCCTCCCTGCGAGCCTCCGCCCGGAGCCCCAAGGCTGGGTCGCCGCCGCTCCGGAAGGGCTGGAGCGCGGAGCAGGGCGAGGAGGGGGGGAGGGGGCGGGCGGAGGGCGCGGGCGCCGCGGGGGAGGGCGGCGACGCCGCGAGGCCGCGCTGGCAGAACGGGGGGTCCCGGCGGCGAGGAGGCCGCGAGGGGCGGCGAGGACGCTCGTCCTCCGGAGCCGCGCGGCAGGGGGTCCGCCGAGGACGGCAGCCCCGTCCCGGCGCCGCAGCCTCCCGGTCGGCCTGGCTTTGCAGACCTCACCGCCACCCAGAACCCGAAACCCCAGGATGGGGGGTTCTGGGAGGGGGAGGTGGTCCGGGAGCTGTCCGTGGAGGAGCAGATCAAGAGGAACCGGTACTACGACGAGGACGAGGAGTGACCGCGGCGCCTGCCGTCCTGCTAGTAAATCGCTGCCCTTTGTCACGGTGCTCAAAGCGGGCCGCCCGGCGCCTGCCGTCACCTATGTGGGCGCACCCTTAGGAACGACCCCCCACCACCAAAACCACACACACGCACAGAGAACCGGCTAGCGGCCGTCCATCGCGGGCCCGCAGGGTGGCGCGTGCGCCCTTAGTCCCAGCCTGGTCTTCAGCGTAGTCCCAGGCCAGCCTGGTCTACCCAGAGAAACCCCGTCTGGAAAAACCAAAGGAGGAAACTCCATTTCCGCGGTGAGGACGAGTGAGGGCTGAGCCGTGAGTTCTCTCACCGGCGCAGCCCGTGTCCTCTGCCTCCCCCAAAGTCAGCACCAAGGCGCTGCGCAGAGGCAGCTTTTCACACTGCAAACACCTCTGCGGGTTAGACGCACGCAGAACAGTCCAGGGGCCTGCATACCGTGACCGGAAGCACTTCAGTGTAAAGGGACAGTGTAGATATTTTTACCAATTTCGGGTTTTAGTACTCAGCTGTCGAAATCAAATATTTGGTCTTTCAAACTTTTTTTTTTTTTAATGCATTTTCTTCCTCTGGTAGATACGGGAAACTTACTGCCTTCCCTCCTACTCGCGGCGTTTTTAATCACTGAGGTATGACACCGTCGGCCGCCCTTGGCCCAGCGCCGGCCCCACCGACCTGCCCGCCTGACCCCAGCCCATGTGAGAGCCTCCGCAGAGCTGTCCTCTGACGGACACCCCCCGTGGCACCCGTCGACGGTGATATAAACAAGAAAGAACACGCAGCCAACCTTCCCAATGCCTTCCAGACAGAGCCACCTGCCCGCCGGTGCTGGACGGGCCAGCGGCACTGCCCTGTGCCCCGCCGCTGGGCTCCTCTTCTGGTGGCAGATGGTATTTCCAGGGTTAAATCAGTTTTTGGCCTTCTTGGGTGGTGTCCTGGTTTGATTCTCCGTTGCTCTGATAAAACACTGGGCAGAAGTGGCCTGGGGGAGGAAGGGTCCTTTCCTCTTACAGGGCACAGTCCAGCCAGGCCCAGGGAAGCGGGGCAGGAACCGGGCTGCAGGAGGGGCGCGGAGGCCTCGGAGGGGCGCCGCTCACGGGCTGGCCTTCTTCCACAGGCCGCCTGCGGCCCACCACAGGGAGAGTTCTCTAGGATGATGACGTTATAAGCAAGTACATTTACTGTACATAATCCATATCCCAAATTACGTGTATGGGAGGGGGGTGTTTTTAAGGTAGAGTCCTTTTGGGTTTATAGAGATTTAGCTCGGCTTTAGAGATGTAAAATAATGTTTCCTGATAGTCTTGTTCAGCCTGAAACATTTTTATTCAATAAAGCTTTTAATTTACATTCCAGCTTTCCACGGTTCTTTTTCTGCTGTGTCTTTTTTATTTGTTGGGACCAACTTTTATTTGCGCAGTCGAGAGGGAGAGTGCTATGAATTCGTCTCGCCACTAGATGGTGATGTTGAGCTGAACGGTGGACTTTTCATGCACCCTGAGAGAAGACAATTTTTTTTTTTCTGTAAAATTGCAAGTAATTTGGCAAGAGAATTAGTATGTGCGTTCAAAATGAACTGTTTGTTTTACCAATTCAAATTCCAGTGGTGGTTTTTACTGTTTATTGTACTCAACATTTGGTAATTCACCTTACAATTATGCCTAACACACAAAATAGGGTTCCAGCCATCTCTGCTTAAACCGTGCATTCTCTGCTCTAGGTGTGAGCGTGTACAGTTGTTAGTTTCTTCTGTAGAACCAACTGCTCCAAGTGTTTGCTGCTCTTGTTGGTTTGTTGTTTTAATCATAGCTTGGAAATCAGCTCTGGTGGCTAGGAGGCTGAGGCAGGAGGATTACTGTCAGTTAGAGGCCAGTCTAAGCCACAAAGTGAGACCCTGTCTCATTCAAACAAACAAACCCACTCAAGAGGCTGGAGGGTTGGCTCAGGATTTCACAGTAATCGCAGTTCTTCCAAAGGACCCAGGTTCGGTTCCCAGCACCCACATGGTGGCTCACACCCATCCAAACTCCAATTCTGGAGAATTGGACACCCTCTACCGACATCCATAGATATACACACTAGCAAAGTATGCACCTGATTGAAGGTTTTAAAACAAAAACTGGAGAGGTGACTCTGTAATCCCAGCTTACAGGAGCTGAGGCCAGGGCAGGGCCAGAAGTGCAAGGCCAGCCTAGGCTACAGGGGAGACCGTGTCTACAATTTTTTTTTAATTTAGTTTTCCACGATAGGATTTCTTTGCAGGTAGGTGAGCTCTGGAGGCAGTCTATTACATCATGCAGCATCTCCTCCTTTTTTGGGGGGGAGGGGGGCATGGTTTCTCTGTGTAAACTGAACTTGCCCTGGAACTTGCCCTGTAGACCAGAGCTCCGCCTGCCTCCGCCTCCCAAGCGCTGGGATTACAGGTGTGCACCACCACGCCAAGGTTATACTTCCAAGTCTTAAACTCTCCCTGCAGCCAATCGTTATAGGGTTTTAGGTTTTTTTTTGTTTTTGTTTTTTTAAGATTTCTTTATTTGCACTGGAGAGATGGCTCAGAGGTTAAGAGCAGTGGCTGGTCTTCCAAAGGTCCTGCGTTTAATTCCCAGCAACCACATGGTGGCCCACGACCATCTATAAAGATGAGCTGGTGCCCTCTTCTGGCCTGAAGCCATACATGCGAGCAGAACACTGTGTACATAATAAATAATAAATAAATAAATAAAGCATTTTACCTGCACATGTGCCTGCAGGCCAGAAGGGGGCAGCAAGTCGTGCGCCACCGTGTGGCTGCTGGGAATTGAACTCGGGACCTTTGGAGGAGCAGCCAGTGCCCTTAGCCTCTGAGCCATCTCTGCAGCACTCAGCTTCACAACTTTGGCCTCAGTTTCTCTGTCGTGTCTCATCTCCTAGATACTTCTGCCTCCACTCGTGGCTTCTTGCATCTGCTGTAGGTCCGGCCTTTTACAGCTCAGCCATAAGTCCTTTTCTCCCACCAGCTTTTATGTGAGTTCAGGTACGCAGATGTGTGAGAATACAAATAAGACATTTACTGAGAGTAAATCAGGAGGAAATGTATTTTTGTGTAAGGTCTTATGTGTGAGTATTTTGTGTGTTTGTGTGTATGTGTGTCTGTGCACCACGTGTGTGGCTGCTGCCCATGGAGGCCAGAAGTGGACATTGAATCCTTGCAACTGGAATTACAGAGTTGTGATCTGCTATGTGGGTGCCAGGAATTGAACTTGGGTCCTCTGGAAGAGCAGTAAATGCACCACTGAGCCATCTCTCCAGCCCTTCAAAAATTTTTTTTTCGAGACAGGGTTTCTCTGTTTAACAGAGCCTTTGCTGTCCTGGACTCACTTTGTAGACCAGGCTGGCCTCAAACTCACAGAGCTCTACCTGCGTCTGCCTCCCCAAGTCCCGGGATCACAGGCGATCGCCACTGAGTGTGGCTATTTACGTTTTTTTTTTTAAAAGATTTATCTTTATGTGTGCATGTTTGTCTGCATGGATGCATTTACACCACAGCCGGCAGAAGTCATTGCATCCCTGAAATGGAAGGAACAGATGTTTGTGAGCCAACATGTGGGCACTAGGAATAGAACCCCAGCCCTGTCTTCAAGACCAGCGAGAGCTCTCTCTCTCTCTCTCTCTCTCTCTCTCTCTCTCTCTTTATTATTTGCTGTATATGAGTGCTCTATGACAGAGAGGGTAGCAGTTCTCACTCCAGATGGTGTGAGCCACCACGTGGGTGCTGGGAATTGAACTCAGGTCCTCTGGAAGACTAGCCTGTGCTCTTAACCACTGAGCCATCTCTCCAGACCTCCAGCAAGTACTCTGAACTGCTGAACCATTCTCTCCAGCCCCAATTTTTAAAAATTCAGTTGTGTCTCAGGGCTGGGGTGTGGACATCTGAAGAGAATGTGCCCCAGTCAGTTTTCTCCTTCTGCCGTGTGGGTCTCGGATTAATATCAGGCTCCATGGCAAGCACCTTCACCTCCTGAGCCATCTCTCCAGCCTTCCGTTTTATCTTTAGACAGTTTCTCACTGACATTCAGCTAGGCCTGCTGGCCACTAAGCTCCAGAATCCACCTGTCTCCGCCCCAGCACTGGGGTCTTTAGCACGCATGGCAGGCACGGGTTGTTTTGTTTCGTTTTGCGTCTGTGTTTCGATTTTTGTTCTGTGTCACCATTACAGCCTGCTCTATTCATGATAAAGACTGTTCGTAAGAGTCTTTAGTGGCTTAGTGTTGTCAACTAGGGGTTGAGTGAACAGGAGACCAGCCTCCCACTCCAACACAAAAAAAGAACGTCAAGCAGCTTGCTTTGCACCTCAAGAGGGGTGTGGCGTACTTTGGTCGGATTATAATTCCAGCTCCGGTCTTGTATGTACTGCCACTCATGAGCCTTAAAAGCCCATTCGGGGCTTTTAGCAGAGTCCCTGAGAGATGCTTTCCCTCCCTGCCCCTGTCCTGCTCTGAGAGGCCTGCTGCACCGTAAGCAGTCACCTAGAAGCTGGAGGGTTCTCTCTCCCAGAAGGGAGCTCTGCAAAGCCAATACAAGCTGTCTGAAACAGTCCTGACTGGAGCGGGACTCGTGCGGCAGGCGCCATGGCCGTGATTAACCACGGTGGCCGAGGTCTTGCAAGCTGGAGCAGCTGGACGTCACGACGGTCCAGCTGATCATCAGAAAAGGGTGGCTTGGTTGCAAGGGCGGTGGCTCTTGGCTAAGCCAAGGCATGGAGACACAAGTCTGAGCACTGTCAGCTGGAGGGTGAAACTGGCAGGTCCTCCGAAGCTCAGCTTGGCTGAAGTGACTATCAGCATACTTACAACCAGGCCTATTATTAAGGCTACTTAGCAACGTCCGTCTAATCCCTAGACAGATGCCTTCAGGGGATGTTAGCGCTGGCCTCTCAATCATATATTGTCTCAATCATATATTCCAATAGGAATATATTCTCTAATAAACGTGGGGGACTGGTACAAGCACATCTGGGGGGAATTTAGAATAGCATCTTAGACCAAGACCATTGTTCCTTCATGCTCAGCAGACATGCTTTCTGTTTCTTAGTGCTCATTTAAAATCCCTGGTGCTTGCTTACTTTTTTTTTTTTTTTTTTTTTTTGGCTTGTTTTTGGAAGACAGGGTTTCTCTGTGTATCCCTGGCTGTCCTGTAACTCTAACTCAGAGATCCGCCCGTCTGTCTTCCAAGTGTTGGGATTAAAGGTGGCACACACACAGGCAAACGTTGGCTAATTGGCTAGTTTTTAAAATAATCAGCCTAAGGAAATGAGGGAAGGTGTCTTCCCATTAAGTCACTTAAGTTCCAAGTGCAGTGGGACTTTTTTGTAAACAGGTTGGGGAGGAGGTGTTAAAACATTGGCCTAGCCTGGGTGATGATAGTGCATGCCTTTAGTCCCAGCACTCAGGAGGCAGAGGCAGGTGGGATCTCTGAGTTTGAGGCCAGCCTGGTCTAGGCAGTGAGATCCAGAACAGCTAGGGATACTCAGGGAAAAAAAAAAAAAAAAAAAAAAAAAGTCCTATGAGAAGGAGAAGATAAAAAGACCTGAATTCCTTGTTAGAAACAAAAGTTTTATTGGTGCTGTGTACTTACAAAAAATGAAAATGAAAAATAAGACTAATAATTAATGTATTTTTACAAAGTCTATAAAAATCACAAGGTGCCTAGGGCTGGAGAGATGGCTGCACTGCCAAGAGCACCTATGACTTTTGCAGAGGATCCAGGTTCCTAGCACCCACAGAGTGTCCCCGAAGCTCTGTGACTCCAGTTCCAGGGATCTGATGCCCTCTTCTGACCTCTGCAGGCACCAGGCACATCTGTGGTACCACCTACTCATGCAAGCAAAACACAGATATAAAAAATCTAGCGTGTGCACATGCACATACAGGCAGGCACAAACACTCGGGAAAGCGTGCTCATGAACAGATGCTCACACACATTCATGCATGCTCACGTGTGCACACACACATGCACACACAGAGTAGCTGCCCTGACCTAGTGCTGCCTTCAGATGGGCATTGCTTCAAGCAATGGTTCGGGAGGCAGTGACGTCACTGTCACTTAGGCATATTAGAAATGCGAAATTCAGAGAGGAGGTAACAGCTCACCTGCAGCACATATGCTTCACATGTGGGAGGCCCGGGGTGGGGTGCAATTCAACACAAAAAATAAAAATAAAAAATAAATAAATCCATTCCATGGGTTCTGTTCTGAAGCCCCATGGGCAAAGTAGTTAGAGGAAGTTTAATTCAGAACCTGGTTTCCCATCCCAAGACCTTCTAGGTCTATGTCGTGTGGCTAGAATACAAACACACCTTTAATCCAGGAGACAGATGCATGCAGATCTTGGAGTTCAAGGCCAGCCTGGTATAGAGCAAGTTTCAGGTAAAGAAAAGCTTAGGTCCAGGTGTGGTGGTGCATGCCTTTAATCCTGAACAATGAGGGTAAAGTTAGTTTGTAGGAGGAAGCACCCAGTTTGAAAGTCTAACTGAGTGGTGGAAAGAGATAGTGATAAATCAGAGAATATTTGACAGAATAGGATATGCCCACCTCTCATAAGAAGAGAGAGGAAAGGGAAGCTATTTAAGGGGCAATTCTGAAAGAGGAGGCAGTTTTACTGGGACAATAATAGGGAGACAGGCTGCAGAGAGGGAACTCAGGTGAAGACAGAATGAGCCAGAGAATGAGAAGGAGCCAGGAGATTAGAGCAGATTGCTTGAATTAGTTTGAGGCCAAGCAGACCAATTCAGAGGCCAAGAGAGAAATGAGATTGAATAAGTCAGCTGGGAGAGGAGCTTGAGCCAGAACAGCTGAGTTGAACCAGCCAGCCCAGAGCTCAGTAAGAACAAGAAAGGGTGAGCTTGTTAAGCAGTGAGTCTCAGAGGCTGAAGACATTCTAGGCCTAGGTTACATGGTGGAGGCTAGAAGCTTCCAGGACTAGGCCTAGGTCAGCAGACAGAGGCGGTGAGCCTCCAAGACAACAACTGAGACAGGCGAATGAAAGTTCGTGTTACATATCTCCGGTTGGGCCCAGAAGGTTGTCAGCACACTCCACACAGCAGGCATCAAGCAGGTTTGGGAAGCACTGAGGTGGGGTAACCTTTTCAGTGGACTCACTGGATGGCTCTTCCGTGACGGCCCCTCACCTCAAACCTTCAGCGTGCCTTCCTAGTTGTAAAGCTACTTGATCTGTTATCCTCAGACCATTAAGTTGAGATTTCCTTCCTGGAACTCCCCTCACCACCATCTCTAGTTAATTTCTGGCTATTAACCTTGTAGCTAGGTTTTAAGCAATCGGGTTCAGGGTTCTTTGGCAATGGAAGGACAATTTAGTCTTCTGAAAGTGCCAGGTCTATGGTTTGCTTCCTTGTTTGCGTAGACTCACAAGAGTTCAATGTTCACAAGAGCTCAACTTGGAGCACTTAAAGTTGAGGTGGTTTGTAGGACAAGGAAATCAGGGTTCTCGAGTTTCTAGTTACAGCTGCTTATCTATATGACTTTGGGCAAACTATTCTGCCTCTTTGAACTTGAGTTTGTTTCCATAAAAGAATGGGCAATAATGGTATTGATTTCGTAGGATGCAGGAGAGAAAGAGCCTGTGGGAAACGTTCTAGCAGTCCCGGCCACAGGACAGACCTCATTAAAAACTGACAGTCATTTGTTGTTGTTTTTTTGTTTGTTTGTTTGTTTTTCCGTGTTGCTTTTTCTCCAACCCCTTTCTGCTCCTCCCCACCCCCGAAAAAGGAAGAACTTTTTTGTACTATACTGTATATAAACTGGTCTTAAAGTCATGACAGTTCTCCTCCTTCAGCCACCCGGAGTGCTGAGACCAAAGTCGTGAAACGCCACCTCCGCCCATTTCCCCTTGCTCAAAAGGGACTGGGGGCGGGGGAAGGGGGGGGTCTCGTGTAGCTCAGGCTGGCCTTGAACTTGCTAGGTAGCAAAGGATGACTCTGAACTCTTGACCCTCCAACCTCAACCCCCCGCAGCGCAATTACAGTGGAGGCTTGTAATTACAGGCTTGTAATTTAAGGGTATTTTAGGGCCCTATGTTTTCTATCAGAAAAAGTGGAGGTAACTTTTAAGGCCTAAAGCCTTAGAGAAGGGGGTGAAACTTCTGGAGGTGCTTAGAACACGGCCGACTGGCTGGGACACGGGGACCGTGAGTGACGAGCAGGACTGTAAGGCCGGAGCGGACCCGAGTCTACCGGACTGGGAAGGTCCTGCAGGAGGGAGAACCACCCCGCAGCTCGGGCGTGACCGAGGCGCAGGCGGGGCGGGGCCCGCAGGTGAGAGGGGCGTGGCCGGGCGAAGGGCGTGGCCGGGCGAAGGGCGCGCGCCGAGGCGGACCCCACCTGCGGGCGGCGGGGCCCGGGCCCGGGCGGCGGGGGCGGGGGCGGGGGCGGGCGGGCGACATGGGCGGGGAGAGCGGGCCTGCGGGAGAGGCGGGCCGGGCGGCCGCTGGGAGGGCCGGCGGACGGAAGAGGGTGGCCGTGGGCCGGGCCCCGCCCCGGGGCCGCCTCCCAGCGGGTTCCGTTGGCCGTGGCTGCCGCGGAGGCTGTGGCGGCGGCGGCCGCCGGGCGGGCGTAAGATGGCGACTGCGGCGGCGGGCGCCCTGGGCCTCCTGTGGGGCTGGCTGTGGAGCGAGCGCTTCTGGCTGCCTCAGAACGTGAGCTGGGCGGACCTGGAGGGCCCGGGCGACGGCTACGGCTACCCGCGCGCCCGCCACATGCTGTCGGTGTTCCCGCTGGCGGCGGGCGTCTTCTCCGTGAGGCTGCTGTTCGAGCGGTGAGCGCCGGGGCGGCGGGCCGGGCGGCGCGGGGATGCTCGGAGCCCGCGACGCGCGTGCACACGGCGCCTCGGGGTGTGGGCGAGAGGGTCCGGGGGCGCGGGTCCCCCCGAGTGCACGCCCCGGGCTTGCGTGGGCATCCGGAAGGCCGCCTCCGGGTCTCCAGGGACCTAGCGGTGAGTCGCGCTCCCGCGGAGCCCCACGCGAGCAACAGGAAGGGCCCGGGAGAACCGGCGCTAGCTGGGGCCGCGGGAGCCTAGGGGCTCCGTGCGGGCGCCAGACCTTCGGAGCGACGGAGGTGGATGCATGGGATGTGCTGTTCGCTGAAGTTGCTGTCGCTTCTGGGACCGGATCAGTTAGGCCCCAAGCCCTGATTTGTTAGCGCGTGGACGCCTGTTAGTATGACAGTCGACGGCTAGCTAGGATAGGGTGTGGTGAAGCCTGAGGCTTCCAAAGTTTGGGGAAGGTGTCAAGAGGAACTGCTGAGCAGGCCTTGGAGGCCTGAGATGGGCGGAGTGGTCATTTTGAAGGCAGTGGAGCCCGGCGGGGTTACTGGAAACAGCTCTGTGAGCCACCCTCTAAGGTTGTAGTGGCCACATCTTTGCCGAACCATGTGCTCTGGGCTGAAGTTTCCCCCTTTCTTTGAATGGTGGGTCTTATCTGCTGCCACAGAGGTAGTTTTCAGCGAGGATTTGATGTGATTTATAATGTGGACTTATTACAGCATTGTGTGTATTTGATAAAGCTTACTCAAACTCCAAGAACTTAACTGCAAAGGCAGGCAGAGGCGTCTTTTTAAATAAAAAAAAAAAAAAAAAACTTTATCTAGAGCCAACATGACTGTAATGCAAGAATCGCCTTATCTATCGTGGAGGTGTAGTTTAGACAAAATAAGCCATTACTCCGAAATAACTGTTTTGGATTGGTTTGATTTGTCTATGTCTGATTTATCTGTATTTATTAATACTGTTTGTCTCTTGTAAAAGTTGCTGTGCCAGACACTCAAGTACAAAAGTAAATATGGAATAAATATATGTAGTAAATGAAACGCAGAAGTTTTTTCTGGGCCCCCAGGAACTTGAAGTTTTTCAGGGTAGTCATTGTTTTAGGTGTCCCTGAAGGTGGAGGTGCAGGCTTAGGAGAAGGCGAGAGCTGCACATTCTTAGTGTTTGAAGGCTGAACACAAAACTAGTGACCATGGCAGAAAACAGGCAGCCCGATATAACTTTTGTTTTCATTGTCACAGGGAGTCTTCGTTTTTCATACAGACATACACCAGTTTTGTGACTTCCCCTGCTATTGATAAACACCCACATATAGAAAGTTCTGTATTCAGATCCTAAAGGTCCCCAGATGGCTGTCAACTAGTCCCTGGAGGAGCAACTGGAAAGAATTCTTCCCAGGGGTTCTGTCTGCTTGTTTCTATGGTACTGAGTGTCAGGGGATGGGCAAGCATTCTGTCTGCTGTGACATTTCTCGTCTAGTAAGGGCAAGTACCTTGTTTGTTTAGTGTGTGATCTTAGGAAAAGTCGGTGCTATTTTGTTTTCCTTTAAGACGCACTAGCTCAGAAAGTGCTTGGAATTGGCTGCTACTCTTTGTGTGCTGGTCTCCCATAAAGGGAATAGAAGCTGTATTTACATTAAATGCCTATCGGAGGCTGGAGAGATGGCTCAGCCATTAAGAACTGTGCCATCCAGAAGCCCCCCCCCCATGTCCCAGGTTTGATTCCCAGCTCCCACATGGCAGCCCACAACCCTGCAGTTCCAGGGCATCCAAGGCCTTTTTCAGTCTCCATGATGCAGACTTACATGCAGTCAAAACAATTGATGTATATAAAATAGTGAAATAGGAATTTTTGCTGGGCATAATGGCACACACCTAGGTGGATCTCTGAGTTCAAAGCCAACTTTGAACGATAGTGAGTTACAGAATAATCATGAGATCAAAAATACAGAAAAAGAACAAAAGAAACAAACAGAAAAGACCTAACAGAAAAGCCTATCCAAAATAACTGGGAAATTGGTTTTTCCTGCAATTTTCCCCTTTCCCAATCCTGCCTATTTTTTCTAGAAACAAAAGATGCAGCATTGACTGTAAGTGGCAAGTGTCAAGCCCTTTCTGCTGACTGAGCTGAGCTTAACGACAGCTGGAGCCCACGCTCTGCTTAGAGCACTGAGTTTGATTCCCAGCACTTCAGTGTTGGGTGAAAGACCCAGTATTTTGCTCATTTCCCTACTGTGGAGTTCTTCACTATATTTTCATTTAGCCACCTTCCATGTGTTTCGTTTGCTTGCTTGAGACAGGGGCCTATGAAGCCAGCTGTCCTGATACTTTACAGCCTAGCTGGCCTTGAACTGACAGAATTCTCTTTCCTTAGAGACAGGGTTCTCTGTGTAGCTTTGGCTGTCCTGGAACCTGTAGATCAGGCTGGCCTTGAACTCAGAGATCTGCCTGTCTCTGCTTCCCGAGTCCTGGGGTTAAGAGCTATGTTTGTTTGTTTGTTTGTTTAATTTATTTATGCATACAGTGTTCTGTCAGCATGTATACCTGCAGGCCAGAAGAGAGCACCAGATCTCATTATAGATGGTTGTGAGCCACCATGTGGTTGCTGGAAATTGAACTCGGGACCTCTGGAAGAGCAGCCAGTGCTCTTAACCTCTGAGCCATCTCTCCAGCCCAAGAGCTATGTTTTATGTCTTAAGGAGTCTTAACCCTAGCCTGCTTGATTAAAAGCTTCCTTCTCCAGACAAGGTCTTGCCGAGTAGAGTAGTCTGGGCTAGCTCAGAGTCCTCCTGCCTTGGCCTCCATGGGCTGGGATGGGGGTAGGCCGTTAGGCCTGCCTGCTTGTGCTGTCTCACAGTTACTTCCTCCCCTGCTCTTGACACAGTGCTTTTGTTTTCTTTCCATAGTCCCTAGAGAACTGGAGCCTCTTCTAATAGTGACTACTTGAAAAACTATCTGACCATAAATAAAATATGTCTCCTGAAGTCCAGATGGGCTCCAACTCACTGTGTCACTCAGCCTGGCCTTTCACCCTTGATGCTCTTCCTGTCCCCACTGCATAATTGCACCTGAGGGTGTAGCTCAGAGATAAGAGTGCTCGCTGAGCAGCCACAAGAGTGGGAGGTCTGTGCCGTGCACAGTGCTCACGGAAGGCTTGGAAAGGGTCTGCTCATCTGCACACATGTTCAGGAGGACTGTCAGGGATGGAGAGATTTCAATATGACACAGACACTTGTGCTGAATCAGAGAGAGGAAGATGAGAAGTTCTCTGGCTAAATCTCAGCATGTTGTACCTTCCCTCCTGACCCTCATGATATATCACAAGTGCTAACTCTTCCAGGTTTGTTGCTTTCTTTAATATGATATTGCTAATGAAACCTGGGAGAATGGTTTAAACTAGCTCTGTTGTCTCTTATTTTTGTTTGTTTTGCTTCTGAGACAGACAGGCTCTCTTTCATTCTCAAGCTGCCCTCCCTCTTCCTCCTGACTGTTGGGATTTCAGGCATGAGCAACTACTCTGGATTTTTAAGTTCAGCTTTAATATAACCTTGTATGAAACTTGATTCCCAGCTTCCTGCATACCTGTTCCTTCGGATCAAGTAGGAAGGAGCCTGTGACGGGATCCTGACACCACCAGATCTATATAGGCTAATTTACTTTGGGGATGTTATTACAATAGGAGCTTCATGTTGCCAGAAGACAGTTATTTTGTGAAGCACTGTGGGCATGGTGGCCACTCTTGCTGCTGCTTATTCTTTCATCGTCTCTGGTCACTTAGGGTGCCTTCCGGACACCACTCTCTGTCACTGGGGTCTGGAAAGGCTCCCTTGCCGGCCGGTTATGCGTCGCTCATTCTTGGAGATGGTCTTGCTGTGAAGCCCTGGCTTGCTTGGAGCTTGATATGTAGATGATCAGCTTGGCCTCAAATTCAAGAGCTCTACCTCAGCTTTCAGAGTGCTTGGGTTAAAAGCAGGCACCATCACTGCTTGCTGGCATGTTTTCAGCCTGTCTTTCTCTCTCCCCCACAAACAGGGTTTCTCTGTGTAACCCTGGCTCTCCTGGAACCCACTCTGTAGACCAGGCTGACATTGAACTCACCCTGCCTCTACCTCCCCAGTGCTGGCATAATGGTATGCACCACCATGCCCAGCTCTAAGTGCAGCTTTTTAAATTTTTAAAAAATATCCTGGCCGTCCTTCTCCCATCGATGTCTCTTGTCCCCTCAGTTTAGTCCATATTAGTGCATCCTGCAGAGGACAGAGCCTTTGAGAGGACCAGCTGGAGAGGCTGATTGGGTTGTAAGGAACACACCCCATTCCACTGCCTCCCTGATCCTGTTGGGTTGGGCACTGTTGAATTGCAAATCACAGAATTAAACAACATTTGCTGGTCAGCAGAGTGAGGCTGGGGAAAATGCTCACGTGGCCCCAGCAGCTAAAACTCTCTTCTCAATTGTTCAGTTCCAGATGGTCAGAAGCCCTCTGAGTCCCTCCTCACTCTGGGAAATCTTCTCTCCTCTCAGTAGGTGTTGGTGTGCTGTGGACAAGCCAACATTGTCAGGCCTGAGACCAGGCTTTTGTCACTGAAAACAAACATGTTACTTATTTTTTGTGGGCACCTCCTGATTCAAAATAATAGTGGAGTCTTCTCAGTGAATAAAGAAGAGGCTAATGGAAGAAAGCAGAAATAACATCTGGGGGCTGGAGATGGCCCAGAGGTTACAAGCACTGGCTGCTCTTCCAAAGGTCCTGAGTTCAATTCCCAGCAACCACATAGTGGCTCACAACCATCTATAATGAGATCTGCTGCCCTCTTCTGACCTGTAGGCATACATGCAGGCAGAACACTGCACACATAATAAATAAATCAATCTGAAGGAAAGAAAGAAAGAACATCTGTCCCCTCTTTATAGAGTGGGAAGGGAGATCTGCCTATTTTGAATTCTCTCCAGAGATATTTTCAGGCAAATAAAATCTTATAAAGAATATACACAGTTTTGACTATTTGTACTAGAATCTATTCCAATTTTATCATTAGGTTGAAATCATATTGGAAAAGGAGTTAAGTATAACTATTTCCAAAAACAAATGGTGAAACCAGTTTCCTAGACAGGGTAATTAGAGTTAACGTGGTGCAGCGCTGTAACCACCGCGCACTGCACGTGGCTTTTAGGGTCTCAGATACGCAGCTCAGAGTTGAGATATAAAGCAAATACAAAGTACGCCCTGACTTTAAAAACAGTATCTCGGACTTCACTTTTGTTGAGGCGGGGTCTCTTGTATCCCAGGCTGTCTGGTTTATGAAGTGAGGGCTCCCTTAGTGAGCTACATTCCCAGTCTTAACTTTCTGCATCATCTACACTTTGACATGCCAGTCCCTTATACAGCTTCTGTCTTGTTTTGTTTGCGGCAGGGCCTCCTGTGCCCTGTGCTGGCCCCAGACTTCTTATGTGTCGGAAGCTGGCTGGCCTTGAGCTCCAAGGCCACCCGCTTTCACTTCCAGAGTGCCAGGGTTACAGGTATGCACTGCCATCCCAGGGTTAGTATTTTAGATTTGTCAGATAAAACCAGTAATGAAAAATTAGCCTGATGGTGGTACTGAGCGTAACTCTATTTTCCTCTCTTAAACTGTGGCTGGTAGGGGCTGGAGAGATGGCTCAGTGGTTAAGAGGGTACACTGCTCTTGCAGAGGACCCAAGTTGGGTTCCCAGCACCCACATCAGGTGGCTCACAACCTCTGGTCACTCCAACTCCAAGGGATCCAACAGCCCTGGCCTCCATAAGCACCTGATCTCAGGTGCACATATACATGATTAAAAATAAAATCAGTAGTAAAAGGAAGTGTGGCTATTAAAAATATGCTTCTGTGGTTCATAAATGTTATTTACTATTATCATTTGTTTTATTATCAGTATGTTTGTTGTGTTTGGAGTCTATGCGTGCAGGTGCATGCATGCCATAGCACACATGGAGGTCAGAGAACAACTTTTTATTCATTTTAAAGGAATCTCTCTGTTGCCCAGCTGCCCTGGAACTCTCTTTGTAGACCCAGGCTGGCCTTGAATTCACAGAGATCATCTTGCCCCAGTTTTCTGAGTGGGGGTATTAAAGGCAGTCACCATTATATACAGCTTGGTTTGGTTTGGTTTGGCTTCTTTTTTTTTTTTTTTTGAGACAGGGTTTTTCAGGCTGGCCTTGAACTCAGAGATCCACCTGCCTCTCTGGGATTATAGGTGTGTGCCACTGCGCCCAGCTCTATTTTTTTTTAATAGGACATTTAAAAGTATTTTTAAATTTTTATGTGTATGAGTGTCCTACTTGCATATATTTCAGTATACTCTGTGTGAACCTGGTATCCCCAGAGGCCAGAAGGGTGTAAGGTACTGTGTGGATCCTGGGAGCCAAAAATGGTTCTTCTCCAAAAAGAGCAAGTGTTCTTACTCAATGGCCATCTCTCTAGCTTAGATTCTCACAGGCTGGGTTCGGTGACACATACCTGTAAATCCCAGCACCAGGGAAGCAGGGGCCAGGCCAGCCCGATAACAGTGAGTTCTAGGACAGCCAGGCTTTCTAGACTCTGTCTCAAACAAATAAAAACTAGGTGTGATAGCATACACTTGTAATCCCGTCACTCAGAGTGGAGGTAGGAGGATCAGAAGAGCCCACCCCCACCCCACACTGCTAGAAAGTAATAACATTTATTCAGTGCCATGTAATAAAACAGATCAGAAACTGTTTTTGTTGTTGATTATTTGGGACAGGGTTTCTCTTTGTAACCCTGGCTGACCTTGAACTTGCTCTATAGACCAGAGCGCCACCTGCCAGTTGTGGATGTTGCACTTTATGGTAGTAAACATGTTTTTGTTATAATCCCAAGTGGGGGGATTTTAGTTTGTCCACACCTGTTAACTGTCTTGCGGAGCTTTGGCAACTGGAATTAGTTGAGCTCTGAGGACTTGAGGGGTATAAATATCCAGGATTTCTAACTGAGTGTGCTGGAACGAGCCTGTAATCCCAGCACTTGCAAGGCTGAAGCAAGATCACAAGCTTGAGGACAGTCTAGGCTATAGAGCGTCTGTGTCCAAAAACACAGCAGAGGCGGGGTTGGGCTTGGAAGGATAGTCCTTGTAGAGCTTACCTGGCAGGTGCTGGCTGTCTTAGAGGTCTCCTCCACAGATACAGAGTGTCTCTATTAGATCAGACTGTGATGATTGCTTAAGTCTTTAGGGAAAGCTCTGATCTTAAAATTGGTTAACTTGGGGCTGGAGAGCTGCTCATCAGTTAGGAGCACGGTTGTTCTTGTCCTGGGTTCCGTTCCCAGCACTCACGTGATAACTCGGAACCATCCCTAACTCCATTTCCAGGGGATGTGACACCCTCCTCCTCACCTCAGCTACTAGCATGCATGTGCACAGCACATCTGTGGGGAAAACACACATGCACGTAAAATAAAAATTTGCTCACCTTGGATTTCTGATTTCTCAGAAGTCAACAATCTCTCCTACACTTGGTAATGCACAGAGTTGACCCAGGAAGTGCTTTGTCTCTAAAGGTGGCACTTCACCTCTAACAAGGATTTTTTTTTTTAATGAAAGGAATGTATTTATTCATTTAGCCATTCATTCATTGAGACGGGGTGTCATTGTATAGGCTGAGCTGGCAGAATTTGCTGTTGTAATCCATGCTGGCCTCCATGTCATGGACTGGAGGAGCATCACCATTCTTGGTTTGGTGTGTTTGATTGTCAGTGTTAGATGCTGAACCTTAGGGCCTCATATTCTAGGCATGCTTTCTACACGGAGCTACGTCTGTACCCCTCCCTTTTCATTTTTAATTCTTTTTTTTTACTTTTTATTTTGAGACAAGTCTTAATAAACTGCCCTGGTTGGCTTTGATCTCACTCTGCAGCTTAGGTGGGCCTTGAACTTGCGATTATCTTGCCTCAGTTTCTGTGGTTGTTTGAATGAAAATGGCCCTCATAGGTCCATAGGGAGTGGAACTGTTCGGAGGTGTGGCCTTGTTGGAGGAGGCGTGTCTTCAGGGGAATGGGCTTTGAGGTCTCAGAAGCTCAGGCCAGGCCTGTGGTTCAGTCTTCCTTCCTGCTGCCTGTAGAACTTCAACTCCTTCTCCAGCACCATGTCTGTGTAGATGCAACCACACTTCCTGCCATGACAATACTGGACTAAACCTCTGAACTGTAAGCCAGCCCCAATTAAATGTTTTCCTTTGTAAGAGAGTTGCGGTGAGGATGGAGAGATGGCTCAGTGGTTAGGAGCACTGGCTGCTCTTCCAAAGGACCTGGGTTCAGATCACAGCATCGACATGACAACTGTCTGTAATACCAGTTTTTGACACCCTCACACAGACATACATGGAGGCAGAACAGCAATGTAAGTAATATATATATATACACACACACATATACATATGTACATACATATATAAATAAAAGAGTTAAGCTGGCCATGGTGTCTCTTCACATCAATAAAACCCTAAGACAGTCTCCAAGTAGGTAAGATGACAAGCCTGTGCTGCCAAGCCTTATCGAAGAATTATTCACTCAGCAATTATTGAGAGGTTAATTATCACATATATTCCAGGGACAAAAAGGTAAGTGATGTGGCTTTAAAGTGTTTGCCTAGCATCCAAAGGGGCCTGGGTTTGATTACAAAAAACAAAACCCACTAAAACCATTAGTAATCATGCTCTCAGTCTTTAGGGGACCACCATAAAGCCAGCAATTAAAGTGCAGTCAGTGTGGACAGGGTGGTCCAGTAGGGTGGTAGTGCCTATAGTCACAGGGAGCTGAAGGTAGGAGGAGCCAAGATTCAAGCTTTTTTTTTTTTTTTTTTTGTTACATAGGCTGTTGGTGGACTACATGAGGCCTGCGTTGTTAAGCTTAGAGAAGTGGGATTTAGTTGTGCAATACAGGCTCAGAGCCTCACAGAAAGTTGTTTCTGGAATATGAAGGGGGGTAAAGCTTTCTTGACAAGGACATTTTTGTTACCCATTTCCATAATCTACTTGTGTAATTCAGTTTGAAGCAGATGTACGAAGTTTCACCATCATTAGAAGATTAGCGGGGCTGCAGAGATGGCTCAGCAGGGAAGAGCACTGGCTGCCCCTCCAGAGGACCCAGGCTTAACTCCCAGCCCCTACCTGGGGGTGATGCAGACCTGGAGTTCCAAGACAGCCAGGGCCATACAGAAAAACCCTGTTTGGAAAAACCAAAAAGAAAAAAGAAGAAGCTGCTAAGTAGGGGTGGGAGCAGCAGCTGGAGAAGGAGGTTGTGGCTGGTGAGATAGCGTCACCCAAAAAGGCACTGGGTCATTTTTTTTTCTTCTCCCATCCCCTTCTCATTCTGCCCAGTCATTTCTTCCCCCACCCTTTTTATTGTCCTGATTTTGTTTTGCTCTTGTTACTGTGTGATCCACTGAATTTAATTAGGGTTTCTTGCCTGAGCATGGACAACATACTTCTATGACAGTAGAGAAGCAGCTCCTCTATTTGGCCATCACTACTGTCCCTGATCCCTTTGTGTACAGTCCCTTTGGTTGTTTTGAGGTCCGTAGTTCTGACTAGCCCTGCTCTGTAGACCATTGTGGCCTTGAATTCTCCGATCCACCTTCCTCTTCTGGAGTGCTGGAATTAAAGGTGTGTTACCACAACACCCCATTATTCCTTTTTTGTACAACCGTGTTCACCCTTGCAGATTTAACTATCACATTCTTTTAACTCATGCTCATATATATCCTTCCTCTCCCTATCCCGTCTATTAACAAGGCCCCCTTTTCAAGTTTATCTGTCTCCTGATCAGTTACATTTTACTTGACATTCAGGCATACATCAACTGATTTGTCACTCTCAAATGCTTATCTTACTGTCTGTTCGGTTGAGACAGCATAATTAACCTAATGATCCCAAGTTTCCCCAGCCCCATAGCCCATCTTGAGAGCCAAGACAGGTGTCCCACGAAACTAGCCTATTTATATCACTTGCCACAAAACATCAACTAAGAAGCATGGTCTAGACTTTGAATGTCTGTGACTAGCTCACATCCACCATTGAGGGTGGAGCAAATCACCAACACAATACAATTATTAGTGCCGAGAAGCAGAGCAGTGGGTGGCTCTGTACTGACTGACTTGCTCCGGTATTAAGAATCCAGAGAAAAGGCAGAATGAAATTACCTCTACCATGAGAGTGCTCCTTACCTTCAGGCTGATCCACTAGAAGTAGTGGGGGAGAAGAATAGTTTTCCAGACAGGCATGGTGGCTCAGCTGCAATCCCAGCACTCAGGAGTCCCACAAGAGGATTGCTGTGGATTCTAGATCAGCAAGGGCTACACAGCAAGATCCTGACTCCACCACCACCACCTTGAAGTCATTTTCAGGCTGAGGAGATAGCTCAGGTAGAGCACTTGCTGAACAACCTAACAAACTGGACCGCTATCCCTGTGTGTGCTGCATGGTAGAAAAGATGGGGTGGAGAGCGGAGAATCCTGGGAAGCTGGTAGGCCGGCTAGCCTGACTTTCACAATCGTGAACAAAGAAGCTCTGTCTCTAACCAGGTGAAAGGACTGTGCCCTGAGGCCATCTCTGCTAGCAGTGCACCCAGGAGCTTTGGTTGCCTACTTCTCCAGACCAGGCAGCAAAGAGAAGCCTCTAAGGACTTAGCGTAACACTCGGGAGCAAACTGCGCCAAGCCAGCTCCTCAGCAGCAGCATCTCAAGCGAGATTTAGTCATGTGAATAAGCTCTACTAATGTATACCCTAGAGAAATTAAAAATTTTAAAACACATTTACACTATTTACAGTAATAATGAGCGTGTTACACGGTAATTTAATATCTTGTGAAAAATAACTTTTCCAAACTAAAAAGAAGAGTGAGTTGTGACTTGATAGCTGTGTATGCTCTACTTGCTGCCTGGCAGCTATGTTCTGAGGTCAGCTGCACTCGTTCCGTCCCAGTGTGGATATACCATGCAGCTGGGTATTTTCATTGTTCACGTATGGGGAAAAGAAGGCAGTTTTGGCTTTACAGACCTTCTGAAGGGTACAAATTCTGGATAGGTAAGACGGCTCATTCGATAAAGGCACGTGCCTCCAACTGTCTGCATTTGATCTCTGGGACCCACGTGGTCAGAGGAGAAAACCTCCACACTAATAAAGTCACTTTTTAAAGTTTTTTTGTTAATTAAGACAGGCTCTTTCCATGTAGCCCTGGCTAGCCCCAGATCTACCTGCTTCTGCCCACGAGCACTGGTATGAGAGGCGTGTACCACCAGAGCTGGCTGGAAAAAAGTGTACATGTAAGTGTACGTGTGTGTGATGGTGCCCATGGAAACCAAAAGAGTTTGGCAGATCCTGGAGCTGGACGCCTGGGCGTCTGTAAGCCACTCAGGATGGCGTTAGGAAACGAACTCGGGTCGCCTGGAAGAGCGTGCAGAAGTGCTCTCAGCCAGGCCACTGCGCCGTCCTCCACGGTGTTGATTCAGGGGCTCACTGGCTTGAAGCTGGCCAGGCTGCTGGCTAGAAAGCCCTTCGTCTCTCCAGTGCTGGAGCTGCAAGTGCACCAGGCCTGGCTTTTTTTTCCTTAATGGAGGTCAGAGGAGCTTCACACCTGCAAACACTTCACTGATTGCACTATCTCCAGCCACAGATTTTACTCTGTCTCTGTCTGTCTGTCTCTGTCTCTTTTCTTCTTAAAGACAGGGTCTCAGTATGTAGCCCTGGCTGGCCTGGACCTTGTTATATAGAACAGGCTGGCCCCACAGTGTTTCCCTGAACGCTGAACTAATGAGGGCAAGAGATGAAACGTGTTAACTTTGGGATGTTGAGTGCATTCTAAAGTCAGGTAACAATAATAAGAATCTTGGTCTTACCTGTGAATAAGGCCCTGCTGAGTGTAGAGTGAGCACCCAGACTGAAATAATCTGTTTATAGTGAAAATGACAGTAGCTATGCCTGAGCACAGTAGTCTCATGTAAACTCAGACTGCCCTCGCTCTTACTGTATAGCTGAGGATGAACTTGAACCCCTGGTTCTCCCCCTTCCCATGTGCTAGGATTAAGGCAGTACTGAGAATTAAGCCCAGGGGTTTTTACTTACTAGGCACATTATTTACCAACTGAACTATATTCTGAGTTCGTTACAGGCTACTGTTAATGAACACTTACCATCAGGTACCAGACCACTTACAGATCTTGTCATCTCATCTTTACCTCTGTGACGTGACGGCCATACTTGTCAACCTCAGTTCATCCCCAGAACCTACACTGTAGATGACATTCCTGTTCCCACAATTCCTCTTCTAACTGTCATACATATGCCGTAGTACAGGTGTATATCCTCCCGACACACACACACACACACACACACACACACACACACACGAACATGTATACCAAATAAATGTAAAAATGGTTTTTGTTTTGTTTTGTTTTGTTTTGTTTTCATAAAAACTCTGAGCTGGTTGTGAGGGTAAAGGCCTTTAACCCCAGCACTCAGGAGGCAGAGGCATTCTTTTTGTTTTATTTTGGGTTTTTGTTGTTGTTGTTGTTGTTTATTTGTTTGAGATAGCCTTGGTTGTCCTGGACTCTCTTTGTAGACCAGGCTGGCCTCAAACTCACAGAGCTCCCACCTGCCTCTGCCTCCCTGAGTGCTGGGATCACAGGTGTGCGCCACTGTGCCTGGCTGGCTCTCTGTGCTTTCGAGGCCACCCTGGTCTGCATAGATTCAGGCCAGCTGGGGACACAGAGGGAGACTTTGCCTTAAAAACAACCACAAAACCTTTGCTGGGATGGAGAGATGGCTGGGCGCTGGAATGCTTATTGCTCTTCCAGGGAAGCTGATTAGGTTGCTGGCATCTGTGCTGGGCAACTCACCACCTCTTGTAACTCCAGTTCCAGGGGCATCTGACACATCTGGCTTCCATGGACAGAAATATATATATTTTTTTATTTTTATTATGTGTATAGTGTTCTGTCTGCATGTATACCTGAATGCCAGAAGAGGCACCAGATTTCATTATAGATGGCTGTAAGCCACCATGTGGTTGCTGGGATTTGAACTCAAGACCTCTGGAAGAGCAAGCAGTGCTCTTAACCTCTGAGCCATCTCTCCAGCTCCGGACAGAAATATTTTTAAATAAGTAAATAATAAGCATTGCTAGATGCCTCCCACTCTGAGCTTTTGACTTCCTTACGGCCTCTTAGTTGCCAGTGTGTAACTCCAGCTCTGAGCTTTATTCAGCTTTCAGTGCCTCTGGCCTGAGGAAGGGACGTGGGTAAGGGGCGAAGGGTGGGACCCACAAAGGCTGTCTTCTGTTTTTGGATCTTTGTACAATAATGTTGCTAAGAGCATATGATAGGGAACTTTTTGGTCTCAACAACAACAAAATGGCTGCGTTGATTATCCTTTTGAGTGTTACTTAACACCAGATCCAAATTGAGATCCAGTAGAGCCGGAACAGGTTTCTCTAGACCAGTTACTCTGATCGCCGAGTACTGTGGTTAGAGTGTCTGTTGCTGTGATAAGACACTATAACCAACAACAACCTGGGAAGAAAAGGATTTATTTCAGCTTCCACTTCCGTGTCACAGTCCAGCGCTGAGGAGTCAGGGCAGGGACTCGGGCAGGAATGCAGAGGTGGGAATCGATTCAGACGCCATGGAGGAGCGCTGCTTACTGGTTCACAGAACTTCAGTAAGAAAAAATGTTCGATATCTGTGTTTATGAGGACTGTGAGCTGAGCTGGAGGTAAAATACTAGCAGATAGTAATGTAGCATCACCAGTATGGAGATGGGCATGGCCACCTAGAAAGCAGTCTATAGCTGTAGTTGAGGCCATGCTCTGAAAAGTATTTGCTCGAGGTTTTCATAGAAAATATAGGTGTTTCTTTATAGAAGAAAACAATACCATTTCTCATTCTCAATCCTCAGAGATGCTGGCTGGGAACTTAGTTCTGAGCCATGGAGACAGTGGTGGGTAAAGGTCTGGTGTTGAGGGCCTTCACTGACGCCCCGGAGTCCACATGAAGCTGTACAGGGCAAGCATTGCTGCACTCCCAGTGTTCCTGCAGTGAGGTGGAGTAGCTCACAGCTGTGTCTCAAAGAAGTTAGAAGGAAGAACCAACACCTGTATGGGACCACATGTATGTGCCACCACACCTGGCTTGGTCTTCTGATGTGAGGGAACTTACTAACACTTGGCTTGTGACAGTATTTCACAAACATTGTCTTTATTACTTGTGTCTGGGAAACGGTCTGACTGCCCCTTTAGTGCTGGGATTAAAGGCACCACCTAGTATAGTACACCACCACACCAGGCAATCCAACTGTTTTGTTTTGTTTTGCTTTTTTGTTATTTTTTAAGACAGTGTTTGTAGCCATGGCTGGCCTGGAACTCACAGAGATACATCAGCCTCTGCCTGTGCTGAAATTAAAGGCCTCACCAAGCCCAATCCACTGTTTTGTTTTTTGAGACAGGGTTTCTCTGTGTGGCCATGGCTTTCCTGGAATTCCCTCTATACTCCAGGCTGGCCTTGAACTCACAGAGACTCTCCTGCCTCTGCCTCCTGAATGCACCATTACTGCCCAGCCCAATCTACCCTTTAAATATAGGTCTTTTCAAGTAAGTCAGTGGCAGAATATGAAATCAAATAACAGATTTCTGGATCCTAGTCTTGTGTTTCTGCTTCTTCTCACATGGATCTACCAGTGAGGACTCTGATCACGCTTAGCAAACCATATTTAGAACTGGACCTTAGATTTCCTCTGTTACAGATTTATTGCCAAGCCCTGTGCACTCCGTGTTGGCATTGAAGATGGTGTCCTCTGTCAGCTGGAGTCCAATGACACCCTTGAGAAGGTGTTCTTGTGTATTACTAAGGTAAGCACTCGGGGAGCGAGGGGCGGAAAGCCACACCAAGGCTTCTCCACATGGGGGAATAGCGAGTGTACGAATGGTCAGGGCAGGAAGAGGCGGCCTCACGCTGGGAGGTCAGCTCTGTACCTGTGTAGAGAACTTGGCCTCACAGGGTACTTTTCTGACAGAACCCCTGTGTTTACACACCTTTAGGCTTGCTCCTTAGCATCTACCCCCGTCCTCTTCCGCAAACACACATCATGTTTTGTTTTCACTTTTTCTTGTCCAGCTTCTCATCAAGGGGAGAGTGGTTCTAGTGTATTTTGTACTTGGGTTTTGTTTGAACATATGAGTGTTTAGCCTGCATGTGTGTAGTGTGCCCCACGTGTGCCTGCATATGTGTAATGTGTCCCACATGTGTGCCTGGTCCTGGTGGAGGAGAGAAGACATCAAATCTCCTGGAACCCAACTTACAGAGGATATGAGCTGCTATGTGGGTGCTGGGACTTGAACTGTGCGTGATCCTTTGCAAGAGCACTTCTTAACCACTGAGCCATCTCTCCAGCCTCAGTTTTTTGTTTGTGTTTTCTTAAATTTGTGTGTGTGTGAAAATAAGACAACAACTTCTGGGAATTAGTACTACCCTTCCACTGTGTGGGTCCAGGGATCAAACTCAAGTCATGAGGCTTGGCAGCAAGTGCTTCTACCTGTTGAGCCATCTCACTGGCCCTGCAGTTTGTTTGCTTTTAATTGCTTTCTGCATTTTATACGTATGTGTATTTTGCCTGCATGTATATAAAGCACACTTCATGTTACATGTGCCTTTAGAGGACATCATCAGATCCCTGGGACTGGAGTTGGGGATTGTTCTGAGAACTGAACTGTGATCCTCTTGAAGAGCAGTCTGTTCTTAACTGAGCCATCTCTCCGGCCCCCAGTTTGTATTTTGAATGCCCTTTTTAAATTCAGCTTGAGCTGGGGAGAGAGAAGGCTAAAGAAGAATGCGTGAGATAGGGATTATTTATTTATTACTAAAAAGTTATTTGGGAGTTGAAATTGGGGGAAAATCATTGCAGTTTTATCAGGTGTGGGGGAGTGGAAATGTAACTGGTAGTGAAAGTGTGAAGTATAAAGTGAAGCTCAATTGCTCTAGAGCTGCTATTCTAACTGTGTAGAAGTTCCCCAAGCTGTATAGAGCTGACACTGGGCAAGTGTTTGGCTTCCTCAAACCCGCTGAGGGACGTTTGTATTTCTAAGTTAATTTGTATGTATTTGTTAATTAATAAAGTGGATTTAATTAAAAACTGGTTTGGGGATAAAACCTGGAAATGGTAAATGCATGTGAGCCACTGTGGTTATCACCTTTTGCCACTCAGCTAGTAAGAGGGCCTTCACAGGAGTTTGTGGACAGGGAGAGTTCTAACTCTGGCCTTTCACCCCCAGTACCCTGACGAGAAGAGGCTGGAAGGCCTGTCCAAGCAGCTGGACTGGGATGTCCGAAGAATCCAGTGCTGGTTTCGCCATCGCAGGAGCCAGGGCAAGCCCCCAACGCTCACCAAGTTCTGTGAGAGCATGTATGTGTGCACAGGGGAGTGGAGAGTGGGAAGGGTGGGAGACAGTTGCACTTTTTTGTGTGTGAGGGGGGAATTAGTTTACATTAGGGTAGTAAGACAGTCATTTGACTGGAATGTTCAAGAGAAAATTTAAAAGGGCAAGGAGCCGTGGAAATCAAGCTCATGTCCTGGTGCTTCTCAGTCAGGTCTTTTAAGTGAGTGAATAGAGAACCCTTGTAGAAGTTGGCCAGGACAGAATTGGGAAACTGGTCACATTTGTTCCCCTAGTCATCCTTGCCGCTATGGCAAGATGATTCCATTCTGTTGCTTCTTTTCAGATAGCTTGAGCCAGGTGTGGTGACACACACCTTCAATCACAGCATCCGGAGACTGCCATGTGGATCTCCAGTTTCAGGCCAGCCATGGTTATAGAGTGACACGCTGTCTGCCTACCTATTTTTTTGTTTTTTGTTTTAAAGTGGCCTGGAGGGCTGGAGAGATGGCTCAGTGGTTAAGGGCACTGTCTGCTCTTCCAGAGGACCCAGGTTCAATTCCCAGCAGCCACATGGTGGCTCACATCCATTTATACAGGGATTTGGTGCCCTCTCCTGGTGTGCAGGTGTACATACAGCTAGAGCACACATATATGTAAAATAAATAAATATTAAAAAAAAAAAAAAGTGGGCTGAAGAGGTGGCTCAATAGTTAAGTGTACTCGATACTCTTCCAGAGAATCCAAGCTTATTTCCCAGCAGCCACATCAGGGCATTCAGAACCCTCTGTAACTCCAAATCCACATCTGAAATGTTTGGCCTCCTTGGGCACCTGTCCTCAGGTACACACACACACACATTGAAAATTAATGATTATAGCCAGGTGTGGTATCACATGCCTTTAGAGGTGGGTAGACAAAGAGAGTTCAAGGACAGCCAAGGCTACACCAAAGAACCCTGTTTTTGTTTTTTTGTTTTTTGTTTTTTGTTTTTAAAAAAAAGATTGGCAATGAATTCCAGTAACTGCATTTATATAGGTAGGTAGGTATACCCCCGCCCATCTTGACAGACTAGTACCAGCTTGCTCTATATCTACATTTTTATAGGAAGTTTCACTCTTCTGAGAAATATTATACTTGAAATCACAGAGGGGTTTGTTTGTTTTTTAAAACAGGGTTTCTCTGTGTAGCCCTGGCTGTCCTGGAACACACTATGTAGACCAGGTTGGTCTCAGATCTACCTGCCTCTGCCTCCCAAGTGCTGGGATTACAGGCATGCACCACCCTTGTCATGCAATCCAGAGTTTTTGACTCTCTAGAAATGGCTATTAGTCGCTGTCATGCAGGTTTGTTTTGTTGTTTTGTTTTGCCATACAGTCTTAAAATTGAGTACCATGAAGGAGGCTGATAGGAAAGGGAACAAGCCAGTGTATTCCTTGGGAATCTGCTGTAAACAAAGGCTCAGAGCTGACACTGGCTTTTTAGAGATCAGTTTTGTCTTACTACGCTACCTTGATTTCCCTAGCCTGATTTTTTTTTTGGGGGGGGGGGCTAAGGGGTGAGGAAAGTGGCCATTTATCTAACCTTGACTCTCTGCTCACACAGGTGGAGATTCACTTTTTATTTATGTGTGTTCTGCTATGGAATTAGATTTCTCTGGTTGGTGAGTCTATAAATTTTTTTCTGTGCTCTCGTTTTGTGTGTGTGTGTGTTTAAAGATTTATTTATTATTTATACAGCATTCTGCCTACACATCAGAAGAGGACACCAGATCTCACTATATATGGTTATGAGCCGCCTGTGGTAGCTGGAAAATGAACTCAGGACCTTTGGAAGAACAGCCTGTGTTCTTAACCTCTGAGCCACTTTTCCAGCCCTTGTTTTGTTTTGATTTTTAAGAGTATTTACTTATTGTATACAATGTTCTGTCTGCTTGTACATCTGCATGCCAGAAGAGGGCACCAGATCTCATTGTAGATGGTTGTGAGCTACCATATGGTTGCTAGAAATTGAACTCAGGACCTCTGGAAGAGCAGCCAGTGCTCTTAACCTCTGAGCCAGCTCTCTAGCGCTCATGGGTTTAACCCTGTTTAGGTGCCACAGTTTGTAGAAGTGAGCATTAAACTCCTCCAGCCCCTGTGTGCTTGTATTTGAAAAGAAGGGACTTTAAAGTCTGTGAGCTTTCCGCTTCAGGATGCAGAAAAGGGACTGATCTCGTGGGCCCACCCCACACAGAGACTGCAGGCCACTGATGCCTGCTGAGACAGGGAGAATCATTCTTCTCCAGGCATGAGCCCCCTAATTGGCTACCCAGTACCCAGCAGTCAGTCAGAAGTCATAGACATACAAGCAGCACTAAATGGACTCTTGTATTGTATTATATATTTACGTACACACAATAATAATTAAAGAAAAAGAGGCCATGAATTGAGAAGACACCAGGCAGGTTTCCAAACAGGATCTGTCTACATAGTCCTGTCCTGGAACTCACTACATAGATGAGGCTGGCCTCAAACTCAGAGAAACTCCTGCTTCTGCCCCCTGAGTGCTGGGATTAAAGGTATGTGCCACCGTGCATGGCTGCATATCTAATTTTTTAAAATGGTAAAAACAAACAATTTAAAAAGGAACAACGAAGAAAAGAGGGCTGGAAAATATATTAAAAAGATAGAAAGAAGTGTAGAAAGAAGGAAGGAAGGCAAAGGCGCCAGAGAGATGCTTCATGCTTAAGAGTGATTGCTTTTCTAGAGGAACCAAGTTTGGTTCCCAGCACCTGTGATTTGTGGCTCACAAATGTTTGTGATTCCAGCTTAGAGGGATCCAACACCCACTTCTAGCCTCTCTGGGTGCCCACGCCTGTATGGCAGACATACAGGTCCATACACAAACAAAAAATCTTAAGGTATAAGATGTAAAAAAGAACAAAGTAAATCTAAAGTAGATTAAAGAAAAGAAATAATCAACATAGTGACTAGAAGTATAGCTCACTCAGTGAGGTCCTGGATATGATCACAGGACTGTGAGTTGAAGAGGGGCAAAATAATGATGAAGTAGTCCTTAGACAAGTGTCAGTTCTAGAAAAAGTTCCTTCATAACTGGTAACTCCGTACCAGGCGCAGCGGCGCCTGCCCATGATGCAGTCCTCACAGTTCAAGGCCCTCCTGGGCTGTACAAGGAGAACCTGTCTCCAAAAAAAAAAAAAAAAAAAAAAAATTGATGAACTACAGATAAGGGAAATGTGTATCACCAATATAAAGAGGGTATCACTATAGATCCTTTACATACTATTGAAGCTGGGCATGGTGGTACACACCTTTAATCCCACTCAGAGAGGCAGAGGCAAGAGCATCTGTGATTTCAAGACCAACCTGGTCTATAGAGTGAGTCCAGGACAGCCAAGACTACATAGAGAAACCCTGTCTTGGGGAGAGAGGAAGATTGATTTTTGGGACTGGGAAGGTAACTGAGTTGGTGAAATGCTTCCCATCAAAGCACTGAGATCTGAATTGGGGTCCCCAGTGCCTCTGTGGTACAGGCTAGCCTAGAACTCAGTCATCCCTTGCTTCTGCATGTACCACCAGACCCAGCTAGTCTTAACACGAGCCCTCATTATGTTGTCCCACCTAGTCCAGAACTCACTGTGCAGCCTAGACTAAGCTCCAAATCCAATACTTGAGAGGCTTTCTGTGAGTTCAAGGCCAGCCTGAGCTTTCTTGTCCTTTCTTCTGTTTGCTTTTGTTTGTTTGTTTGTTTGTTTGTTTTTTGAGGCAGACTCTTGCTAGGTAGCTCTGGCTAGCCATTAACCTGCTTTGTGGCTCAAACTGGCCTCGAACTTGAAATTGCTGCCTCGGCTTCCCACATGCTAGGATTGCTGGTCCACCGTCACACCTAGCTTCCCTCTTCTTGTACCCCTAACTTGGGAGAAAAGGAATATACAGGGTAGATCTTGTAGCTGCGTTGGGGACTAAAGGCCAACCTGTATTATCTGTTGTTTTTTTGTTTTTATTTTCTTTCTTAGTCGCCTTGGTTCTGGGACACCCGACAGTGCTGGCAGAACTATCCATATCAGGTAGGACTTGAGCTGTTTCAAGACAGACCTTGTATTTGTGTGAGGTGAGGTGGGTGACAGTGCATTGTCAGTCTAGTACAGCTGGCACAGGCACAGTTCTCTGACATGGTGAGTGAGTCCTTTTGAGATCCAAGGCATCTCTATCCAGCACTGATGGCAGAAATACTGTGAGCTTTTATCCAGTGAGCCTCTGCATGCCCCTGCAGTAGTGGAAAGAAAAGCAATTCTCTGCTACTAATAAGGTCCTTAACTCAGATCCCATCTGAGTCTATGCTATACTGTAAAACTATCAGGGAAGTGAAAAGTGGAAGAAGGAGGCCAGAGCCCACTTTGTCCAGATGCACCAAATGGTTGTGGTATGGGAAGACGAGAGCCGAGATGAGTTTACAGAAGCACAGAGGGAAAGGGCTGACGTCTCAGAAGGTCCAGGCTTGGCTACTGGGGCTCTTGGGAAGCAGTGAAGAAGAAGGGACTAAGCAGTGTGGGTTGCTGCAGAGCTGGAACGCCCTGACTAGCTGCTGTCCTGACTGTTCTTTTCTTTTCCAGCCACTCTCCAGAGAGCTTTACCACTATTACATCATGGAGCTGGCTTTCTACTGGTCACTCATGTTCTCTCAGTTTACAGATGTTAAAAGAAAGGTAAGGACATCAGCCTCTGGGCTGCTTTCTGACAGCTCTGTCATCGTGATACACTCCCTCATATGAGAGAAGGTGGGTGTGGCAAGCTGTCAGTATCTTTCCAGAGATGAGACATAAGGAGTGATGGAGTGTGTTTACGGTGGTCGGGCCAGTAGGGAGAGCAGCAGTGAGGCTGCAGATAAGCATGGCCTTTCCTTCTTTGCACTCCTGTTCTTTTATACCAGAGCTCAGGGAATTAGGTGGAACCTGGAGTACCAACGCCTGATTCGGAAAAGGGCTTGATTTAAAAAAAATTAAGATTCAGAAAAGTGAGTTGACTTACCCACAGTGATAGTTCGATATAACTTGTATTTTGTAAAGCCAGACAGGAAGAGAATCTTTGTTTACCTGTCTTACCCATTCTTTTCCACTGGCCAGAGAAGTACGATTTAAGAATTCCAGCTGTTGTCATTTCACTGTGACCATAACACTTGACCAACAATGTGAAGGTGAAAGCTTTGCTTTGGCAGTTTTCCTCCGCCATGGCAGTGAAGTGGTTAGCTCCTGGCAGCAGGAGTCTCGGAGGCGAACTGCATCACTGAACAGTAAACAGAGAAAGTGCCCTGGAACCATCGGCCCGGTTTGGCCTTCAGATGCCAGCCCTGCCTGCCTACTGCCAGTTGGGGCTGCGACTCCTAACGCTTCCACAGCCTCCCAAGATAGCGCCAGTGCCTGGGCAAAGGCATCGAGAGCATGAGCCTGTGCATAAAGACAGACCTGAGCCTGTGCATAAAGACAGACCTAAACCTGAAAGCCAAGAGTATTTGCATTATGATAAATTCTTGCGAGGTGGAGAAAGAAAGAGAGAGAGAGAGAGAGAGAGAGAGAGAGAGAGAGAGAGAGAGAAAGAAAGAAAGAAAGAAAGAAAGAAAGAAAGAAAGAAAGAGAAAGAGAAAAAGAGAGAGAAAGAAGAAAGAAAGACAGAAAGAAAGAAAGAAAGAAAGAAAGAAAGAAAAGAGAAGAGAAGAGAAGAGAAGAGAAGAGAAGAGAAGAGAAAAGAAAAGAAAAGAAAAGAAAAGAAAAGAAAAGAAAAGAAAAGAAAAGAAAAGAAAAGAAAAGAAAAAGAAAAAGAAAGAAGCTGGGCATGGTGGTACATGACTGTAACCCCAGCACACAGGGAGGCAGAGGCAGGCAGATTTCTGTAAGTTCAAGCCCAGCCTGGTCTATGGAGTGAGTTCCAGGACAGTCAAGGCTACATAGAGATTAATTGTTAGCTGATACCCTCCAAGGATAGCACAGAGCGCTGCCTCAGTTTCTGCAGCCTCACCTCTACTGCCGTTTCTCCCTAGGACTTCCTGATCATGTTTGTGCATCACTTGGCCACCATTGCACTTATCACTTTCTCCTACATCAACAACATGGTTCGAGTGGGAACCCTGGTCATGTGTCTACACGACGCCTCAGATTTCTTGCTGGAGGTAAGAACCCATCACGATCCTGCATTGTTCCCCTCTCCCCTCCTGGACATGTGAGAGCTTTCTCCCTAACTCAATTTCTATCTTTCATCCAGGCTGCCAAGCTGGCCAATTATGCCAAATACCAGCGGCTCTGTGACACCTTGTTTGTGGCCTTTAGTGCTGTTTTCATGGTGACTCGTCTTGGGGTCTATCCATTGTGGTAAGTCTCCAGGCTGTGACCTGTGGTAGGCAGCTAGTAAGACCTTTTTGCCAATTCAATTCTCTCCTGTACTCTTACAGTCTAGCACTGAGAGCCCACTGCAGTGCCTTCTCCCTGACCTGGGCTGGCCTTGTGGCCTCCTAGGACCTCGGCCGCCTTGCATAGCGTTTCTAGTGAGTCGGAGTGTGCACGCTCTTCACTTCTGGCCTTGCTTGCTCACCAAAGCTGGCAGTCTCGAGTCTAGACTTAAGTCACTATTGCTCTTGTGCCCTCTTCCTGGCCGGCACAGACATGCACCCACATTACCCTTCTACACTCATCCCCTAGACTACAAAGTCACTGACTGTTGCAGACTTTGCTTAGTCTCAGTGAATCAGCCGCTCACTGTTCTGTACCTTAGAACCAAATCATTCCTAAGATGCAGGCCTACTGCTGTCCCGATGTTGTGATGTTCATGTGTGAAGTGATTAACAGTCAGACAGCCCATCACTTCCTTAGATTCCAGCTTGTCTCAGAAGGTAAAAAACACCTTAGGCTCCTGTCTCTTCTCTTTTATTCCTTGTGAAATATCATCGCCGTTATTGGGACTAACATGAAGTGTGTGGAAGAGGCACAGAAGGTCTGTGTCCTGGGCGCTCAGTTTCTTCTCTTTCTGCCTAGTTGTACTGTAGAGTCTGACTCTTGTCTCCTCCTTCTAGGATTCTGAACACAACCCTCTTTGAGAGTTGGGAAATGATTGGGCCCTATCCCTCCTGGTGGCTCTTCAATGGCCTTCTCCTGATCCTGCAGGTTCTGCATGTCATCTGGTCTTACCTAATTGCACGAGTTGCTTTTAAAGCCTTGATCCGGGGAAAGGTAAGGGTGAAGCATTCTCCTCTGTTTGGACCATAGGAATATGGTCTTACTCTACAGACCTCTGTCCAGCCTGGGGAGCCTCCGCTATACAAATAGGCCATGGTAAGGCTAGGGGTGTGGCTCAGCACTACAGTGCTGCATGAAGCCCTGCCTTTGACCCCAGTACCACATAAACTGGCATGGTGGCATATGTGTGCCTGTAATCCTTGAGTTAGGGAGGTGAAGCAGGGAAATCAGAGGTCCAGGTCATCCTATGTGCTACATAGTAAGTTTGAGGCCAGCCTGGAATATTTGACACCCTGTCTCAAAAGTAAACAAAAAAAAAAAAAAAAAAAAGGAAGGATGACTATTGATGTAGAGCTGAGGGTACAGACCGGAAGCCAGAGGGTTGGGCTGTCCAGGAATGCTGTAGTAGTTCCCTAGCTGATCTAAAGTGACCTTGCAATGATACACATGGTTGGTTCCTATTGGGAACTAAGCATCTGCCTCACTCACTGTTTGAAGTCCAAGTCTTCAGTGAGCACTGATGTGTTCTGTATTTTAGTGCAAAAATCACAAAGAAAGGTACCCATGCCTTTTGAGACAGTGTTGGAAGCTGAGCCCAGGGCCTCATGCATGCAGAACAAGCATCCTATCACTCAGCTAATTTCAGCCCTAAATTTGGCCATGTAATAATAGAAGATAATTGAAAATTGCAAGTTCTAAAGCAGTCACACTCTGTCAGGCCAGAAAGCTGTCAGTTGTGCAGAACCCCAAGTACGAGGGATGTTAGTTCCAGATTGCGCAGGTGGAATGTGGCCTGAGCAGTTATCTCTTATTGTTCTTGATGGCAGTAATTGGTTTCAGGGCTTGTGTGGGTGCCTGTTGTGTCTTGTAGCTACTGGACATCTGTCTTCTCCCTGCCTTTCTTTCCTGACTAGGTGACCTACCCAAGAAGGATTAGACACAGACTCTGTACCTTCTGCTCTTTTTCCACCTCCTTCCTCTTTTCTATGCCTGGTGGGAGCTGGACAGTTTCATCCTTTGCATGTAAGTGCATCTGTGCTTCTAGTACTGAGAAGCAGCTGTCTGGGTTCTCCTTCCTGCTGTCCTTCCTGGTCCCATCTGTCTCAGAGCATGCACACTTGCCTAACCTATGTGGCTGCTGCTGACTGGAGCTGATGTTACCAGATTCCTCCCCTAAATGAAGATCTAGTCTTCATGTGGTTTGCCTTGCAGCCTCTCCTCCCTCCCTCTGGAGACATTCTGCCCTCTGGTGGAAATCCCCTAGACATCAGGTCCTCACAGTTCTGAGTAGAGTCAAGAGCTACAGTCTCTGCAGAGCAACAGAGCTCATCTAAAGCAAATATCCATCCTTCCTTCCTTCCTTCCTTCCTTCCTTCCTTCCTTCCTTCCTTCCTTTCCTTCCTTTCCTTCCTTTCCTTCCTTTCCTTCCTTCCTTCCTTCCTTCCTTCCTTCCTAACTACAGCTGAAGCCATGTCCCTTCACCACCAATGCTTTTTAAATGACATGCATCTGTCACTCTATGTTGCAGGCTGGGCCATTATCCTAACACATGTGTCACTGGGTTTTCTCTGTTTCTTTTTATGGCCCAGTATACAGAATTTGGAACCATTCGATGTGCAGGGTGGTGACTCATTGAAAAACACCATCCTAATCCAAACCTTTCATTTGAAAATACAAAACAAGGGGCTGGAGAGATGGCTCAGTTGTTAAGAGCACTGTCTGCTCTTCCAGAGGTCCTGAGTTCAATTCCCAGTACCCACGTGGTGGCTCACAACCATCTATAGTGAGACCTGGAACCCTCTGCTGGTGTGCAGGTGTACATGAAGATAGAGTACTCACATACATAAAATAAATAAATCTAAGAAGGAAAGGAAGAAAGAAAAAAAGAGAGAAAGAAAAGCCACAGGGTCCTCGGTAGGATGAGGAAGGCTCTCCACGCTGACTGCCCACCCGTTCCTGGCTGTGGTGTCCTGGGATGCCAGAACTTCATGTTGAGCCCAGTAATAGCAGAACTCAGGATAATCAGGGTGAAGAGCTTCGGTTCTCACAGTCACCAGCATATACAACCATGGTGGCGGCCATGTGCATTGCTTGCGTCAGGCCTCCCTTTTGTTTGTGGTGGCGGAGGGAAAAGAGGCTGGGGTTTTCCTAAACATGGACTCAGTGAATTGTGTTTTCTTCCTAATGAATACGCCCTTACTAAAGAGCTTTTCTGGCATAGAATGGGATAGATGAGAGCAAAACAGAAAGCAGGCAGAATGTGTTCATGGTCACAGCCAGTGGTCCAGGTAACATCCTGCTCAGCTGTCACCTGAACAGGCTAGATTGGAAACAGCGTGCAGAGGTGGGCGTTGTGAGGTGATCTGCCTGAGTCTATGAAGAGTGCGTGTTCACGGCGTTGGTCCTGTCCCGCTCAGGTGTCTAAGGATGACCGCAGTGACGTGGAGAGCAGCTCAGAAGATGAAGAGGAGAGCACCCACACACACAGCCTCTCAGGCAGCAGCTCCAGCAATGGTGCCAACTGCGTGAATGGCCACATGGGAAGCAGCCACTGGGCTGAAGAGCGTGGGACCTGTAAGGCCAAGGGCAGCCCGCTCTTCAGGGCCTCCCCACATCTACAGTCCTGAGACTAGAGGGACTACAAGGCACTGAGGGGAACCAAAGAAACAAAGGTTTCGTGTTTTAAAGAAACTGTCGTTTTGTATTTAATGCCCCTGGTCCTTTCAGTAATGTTATTTGCTCTGTGTTTTTTGTTTGTGTGTTTGTGCACATATATGCATTGTGCATATGGACAAGCTTCATCGACTGGGTTGGGGCACAGTTCTGGACTCTTAGGCCTTGCCCAGTCAATTCTGAACCCACCTCAGATCCAGCGTCGACTGCATCTTGAATTGCGCTGTCTGTCTCCAGACCACCCGCGTCCTTGGCCCATGGCTCTGGAGGCTCTAAGCTCCTGTCCCTCTGAATAAGGAGTACCACCAGAGCTCGCGCCTTGGGAACTGTTCTTTTGGGGCAGGAAGAGAGATCTCACCTAATGAAAGACTTTGGAGAGATGCCCAGGGTCGCTGTGGCCCTTCCTACACCTGGTAATGACAGGGCCAACTGCTGATGCCCTGTTTCTTAATCAGTGGGATGAAGGGAGGGGGATGGGAGAGGATGAGCTGAGACATGAGAACAGCAGCCACTAGTTGTGCTGTCAAGAGTTTTCTACTATTGTTTACTCTTCTGTGATTAAAGTGTTTCACCTCTCCCCTACTGACTCTATTTAGTAACTCTCCCCGACGCCCTGGAGAAGTTTGGGGTGGTTTGGAGACAGGGTCTGCAAATCCTGCGGCCTGAGCCTCCTCGGTAGGATGTTTGGTGCTTTTATTGCTTAGAAAGGGATTTCTCTCATTCCCTGTAAGTGAACTTCAAAAGACTTCTGCAAGCCAGATGTGATGGCGCCCACCTTGAATCCCAGTGCTCAGGAGGCAGAGGCAGGCAGATCTGACTCTGGGGCCACACCATCCAGGGCTGCATAGTAAGGCTGTCTAAAGCCGATACATCCCATTTGTATTTCTTAACTGTATTTTTAATTTGGCCCGAGCATGTGTGTGAGGAGAGCAGGACTGAACTGGGTGCGCCTTTGAAGGTCTGACCCCTTCATTCTTGCTTTCTGGCCACCTCAGTGAGAGAATCTCTGCTGTGCCCCACATCCCTCCCATGACAGCTCCAAACAGCACAGCCAAGTGAAATGGACTAAAACAGGAGCCCGTTAGAATTGCCTTTGCTCCCTGGCTCCACCCCTTTCCCTTTCCCTGGCTTTTTAAAGCTGTTTACTTGTTTATTATTATGTACAAGTGAGTGAAGGCACTTGGGTGGAGGTCAGAGGACAACTTGTAGGAAGGAGTGTGCTCCTTCCACCCTGGTGTGAGGCCTTCCTGCTGAGCCACCTCAACAGATAACTTGGGGGTTTCCATTCTGCTCTGTAGAAGACACTCGATGCTTGTGTTTATTTTGCTTTTTCATTACTGTATATTTGTATGTGTGCAGTCATGTGCCTGATGCACAGATATCCAAGGCCAATGTGCTAGAGCTGTTTCTCATCTCCCACTTCTACGTGGATCCTGGGGATTGAGCTCGCTCACCAGGTGTGAGTAGCCAGCACCTTCACCTCTGTGCCATCTGGAGCTTGGTGGTGGTGAACCCTCAATGTTGTGTGCAGCGTCATGCACGTTTCCCTGAGAAGGTCCAGGCAGACAATCTGAGATGAGTTTCTTTTGTGTTTTTCATGTGTGGTGTTTTGCCTGCATGCATGTCTGTGTAACAGATGTGTGCCTGGTGTCAGATCCCCTGGAACTGGAGCTGCAGACAGTTATGAGGCTCCATGCAGGTGCTGAGCATCAAACCCAGGTCCTCTGGGAAAGCAGCCAGTGCTCTTACCTGCTGAGCCATCCCTCCAGCCATGAAACCACCTCAGTGCAGCTTCTTACTAGTTTTTGGTTTTCTGAGACAGGGTTTCTCTGTGTAGCCCTGGCTGTCCTGGAACTCCCTCTGTAGACCAGACAGGTCTTAAATTTAGGAGATTGGCCTGCCTCTGCGTCCCGAGTGCTGGGATTAAAGGCGCGCACCACCCAACAGGCTCAGTACAACTTGGCTGCAGATGAAGAAAACAAGCCAGACTACACTGGAAAACACACCTGTGGGTTCTCAAAATTCACATGTGGTAGGGGGAGGCTTTAGAATTCTCCAGCATCTGGTTCCACAGCCCAGACATTCAAACTTCTTTGCTTTTTTCTTTGCTGTTTTAAATCTCCCTCTATCACCGGGACTATTGTTCTTTTGGGGTCTCTACTTTAACTGGGGGTTGAGGTCTCTAAATCAGCTTCCTCCTTATGAGCTTTTTGTTTTGTTTTTTAAGATTTTATTATTTTTGGTTTTTCAAGACAGGGTTTCTGTGTGTAGCTCTGGCTGTCCTAGAATTTGCTCTAGAGACCAGGCTGGCCTCGAACTCAGAGTTCTGCCTGCTCCTGCCTCTTGAGTGCTGGTGGCTTCATTTGTTTTTATTTTATTGTATGGGTGTTTTGCCTGTATTTGTGTCTGTGTACTTATGTGCATGATGGGAGACCAGAAGAGGGCATCAGGTTCCTTGAATTATGGTTGTTAGTTGCCATGTGGGTGAACTCAGCTTCTCTAGAAAAGCAACCATGTTCTTAACTGCCATCTCCAGCCCCACTGTATATTGAAATCAAAGTCCTTAAGGTACTTTGCCTCATCCTCCCCAAGAAGCCATGTTAAGTCATATTGTCTGTCTCTTTCTTGGAAACTCAGCTATTTCTGGATGCTTATCTCAGTATATTTCAGTCTGCATTAAGCCAGAACTTGTATCTTTAACACTCCTACATTATTTCTAAGCATAACTCTGTTCCTTTTCTCCTCTACTTGAGTCTATTTCTGTTTCTTTATTTTAAACTTAATTTAGGATGCTGGAGATGGCTAAGTGGCCATGTGCTAGGAACGCAGGTCCTCTAGAAGAGCAGTCAGTGCTTTAAACTGCTGAGCCATCTCTTCAGCCCCTGATTTTTATTACATACATATATATATACATATATATATATGTATATATATATATTTCTTTTTGGTTTCTTGAGACAGGGTTTCTCTGTAGCCCTGGCCGCGAACTTAGATATCCACCTGCCTCTTCCTCCCAAGTGCTGGGAGGATGTACACACACACACACTACAGGTATGCCACCTCGCCTGGCTTTATTTTTTTGAGACAGGGTTTCAATATGTGGCCCTGGCTAGCCTGAAACTCCCATTATAGACCACACTGGCCTCAAACTCAGAGCCTAGCTTTTGCATCCTACGTTTTGCTATTAGAGCTCCATTGTACCCAGTGAGTTTGTAATTTTTATTAGGGAATAAAAAGTTTGGGTCTCACTATGTAGTCCTGTTGTAACCTCCTTAAACTCTGTAGCCCCTCCATTGAGACCTACTTAGCATAATAGTAGCTCCTGTTAACATCTGCTTTCGCATGACAGAAACCATTTTGTTTTTAAATCTCCATTTTGATCATAGGGTGAAATTAACTTGAACAGTATTTTACTTACAATTCAATACTTGCTGAGTGTTCTGCTTGAATTAACTGTGTGTGTGTGTGTGTGTGTGTATGTATGTATGTATGTATGTGTTTTACTTAAACAAAACCACAATACCCTATGTTCCCTTCTCCCAAAATGATGGGGAACTGGAAAGTGCCCAAGCTTACATCCTAGCCAATCAGCTTAAAATGCTTTATCTAGGTACCTTTATACAATGTACTTGGAAATGCTTTGTTTAGCTGGTCAAAGTGATAAAATTCAGCTCTTCCCTTGCTTCCCACCTGGTTGTCTGTTACCTGGTTACAGCCCCCCCCCCCCCCAAAAAAAAAAAGCATACCTTAGAAACAGACCAGCATCAGAGTCTGGTCCATAGCCCAGACTGTGTCCCTGACTGGTCAGTCTTTGTTCAGCATTCAATAAACTTCCAACAATCCGAGTCTGGTGTTCAAGTGGTCAGTGTATAGCTATTCCTGAACCCAGAACAGTCCTGGCTGCCTTGGAACGCTCTATGTAGATGACACTGGCTTCAGAGTTCAAGGTCTTCCTACCTCTGCTTCAAGTGCTGGGATTAAAGGCTTTCACACCATGATCGGCAATCAGAAATATTTTTAACTCACCTATACTTTAAATCTTGAGAAAAGTAATACAGAAAATAGGATGTTTTGTGCTAATCAAGAGAAGTATATTAATATTCCACCTGCTGGGTCTTTATTTTTGACATGTATTTTCAGTTTTTTTGGGTTTTTTTTTTTGAGACAGGTCCTCTCTATGTAGCACTGGAAGTTATATGTAGATCAGGCTGGCCTTGAACTCAGAGATCCACCTGCCTCTGCCTTCTGAGTGCTGGGAATAAAGGTGTGCACCAGCACACCAGGCTCTTAATGTTCTTTTTGTGTTTTTTTTTTTTATTTTATGTGTATTAGTGTGAAGGTGTCAGATTCCTTGGAATTGGTGGTACAGACAGTTGTGAACTGCCATGTGGGTGCTGGGAATTGAACCCAGGTCCTTTGGAAGAGCAGACAGTGCTCTTAACCACTGAGCCATCTCTCCAGCCCCTCTTTTTGTCTTTTCAAGACAGGGTTTTTCTGTGACAAAGTCTTGGCTGTCCTGGAACTCTGTGTAGACCAGGCTGGCCTCAAACTCTCATAGATCCACCTCCTCTGCCTCCTTAGTGCTGGGATCACAGGCATGTGCCACCACGCCTGGCTGGGATACTGTTTTCTAAAAAGCAGTTTATTTTTGTGTATGTGTGTGCATGTCATAGAACACATGTGGTGGTCAGAGATCGGTCTGTGGGAGCCAGCTCTCCTTTCACCATGTGAGACCCAGGACTCAAACTCGGTATTAGGCTTGGTGGCCATGAGCACTTTTACCACTGAGCCATCTTGCTGGCACTTGGCATAGTTTATAAGCTTAGTTTAAATATCTGTGGTACAGTCCAGCTTCTCTATATTATGTGGTCTTTTCTACATTATTATCACACCTTTTACTCTGAGACAGAAACATACCAGTCATCTGGATCTTTGTATGTTAAAGAATACATATTGAAAGCCTAGATCCTTTGAGATGGCCATTCTGAAGAGCAAGGCTGGTTGGTGTTTAAACCATGAACTATTTTCTGCTTCTTCTAGTAGACAGCCCTCCTTCAGCCTGGTCAGCCCAGGTGATCTTGTTACTACTGTTAGAGCTGGACAGGGTCACAGCCTGAAGCCTGGCTGGCCTGGAACAATCAAGAGATCCCCGTTCTGCCTCCTTCAGTGCTGGAATTAAAGTCAGGTGTCACCAAACCAAGCAAGTGTCGCTATTTAGACACAAACAAATTGTACCTTGGTCTAGGACAGTCTAATATATTTGCTCTCTAACTGGTTTTACCTGCCTCTCCCTGATGGGTTGGGCACTGAAATGAATAAACCCATAACCCAAGCAGACATAAGATAAAAAGAAACCTTTAAAAATAAAAAGTTGTACTTTTTATTTATACTTTTTGCTTTTCAAGACAGGGTTTATCTGTGTGAAGCCCTGGCTATCCTAGAACTCACTCTTAGACCAGGCTTGCCTCTAACTTAGAGATCTACCTGCTTCTGCCTCCCCAGTGCTCCACCACCACCTAGCTAATTAAATTATTTTTAAATATTTATTTTTATGTGTATGGGCGTTTCACCTGCATGTGTATCTGTGCCATGTGCATGCAGTGCCCATGATGGCCAGAAGAGGGAGTCATATGTTAGTGGACCACATGGGTACTCAGAACTAAACCTGGGTCCTCTGCCAGAGCAAATCCTCAGTTCATTTTTTGTTTGTTTTTTGAGACAGGGTTTCTCTGTGTAGGCCAGGCTGGCCTTGAACTCAGAGATCTGCCTGCCTCTGCCTCCCTCAGTGCTGGGATTATAGGCGTGCACCACTGCACCCTGCTTCTCAATTCTTTCTTTGGATTGTTGGGTGTGGTTTTGAAAAGTAGAAACTCATAAAATATATGGCAGGTATAGAGATGTAACTGTAATCTCCACACCTGAGAAACAGGCCGAAGGTCACTGCAAGGTCAAGGCCAGCCCGGCCTACATAACTACACGAGGCCCTCCCTCAAAAAACTAAGTAAAGAGAAGTAAACATATGGTTTATGGTAAACAGAGCTCTAAACGGAATGGCGGCAGGAATCTGTCCTTTCGGTGAGGCTCTACTTGAATGCACTTGTTTTTAACCTTGTTTGGTGGGGGCTGGAGTGCAGCAACCAGAAGTCTCAGGAAGTTTCTCTCCACCCACCATGCGGGTCTCCAGGATCAAACTCGGACCATCAGACTCAACAGCAGGCTCCCCTGAGCCATCTCACCTTGAGAAGTTTTCTTTTGAATCCTCTTTCCATCTGTAAGAGCTACTGCACGTGCAGACTCTGCTGAGTAGCAGGGTTAGGGTCTAGCCTTCTGCCGCTGGCTTCAGGCGAGCAGCTTTACCACAGCCAGCCAACAACCCTTCTGTGAGCTGCTGCTTCCACTCTGATGCAGGGGCCTGTCTTCCCTGACCCACAGGTTCGCAACTGGCTGAGCTGGCCCGAGCATCCCATTCCTTAGACACAGTAATTGGCTAGAAACGGTCACTTGCCCAGGGAACTTTTTTTTTCCAAGAGATCTGCAGAAATGCTAGGCCAGAGGCTGGAGGTGTATTTCAGTAGTGGGGTGCATGTTTATTTATATGCACAAGGAGGCTCTGCTGTCCCTTCACCGAGAGAATTAAGCAAATAAACAAATGCTGCAACAGCTTTTCTCCAGGATCTTAAGGCCTGATACTGCTGCCAAAACTGGGCCTCCGGTCTCATGGGTGATGAAAACTCCAGTCCAGCAAGCCAGATATAGTGGTTTGAATGAGAATGGCCCCCGCTAGGTTCATCGATGTATTTGATTCCCAACTGATGGGAGTATTTGGGAAGGATTGGGGCTGGGGCTTTGTCAGAGGAGGTGTGTCCCTGTGGGTGGGCTGAGGTTTGAAAATTCCCAGGCAGCTCTTTGCCTTGTGCCTGCTGATCAGATGTGAGTTCTCACCTTCCCCAGTGCCATGCCTGCCGGCCCACTGCCATGCTCCCACCATGATGGTCATGGACTCACTCCCTGAAATGGTGAGCCTAAATAAACTCTTCTGTTGCCTTGGTCATGTTGCCTTCACAGAAATAGGAAAGATACTGCCAGGCATGGTGACGAACACTTTCAATTCCAGCACTTGGGAGGTAGAGGCAGAGGCAGGAGGATCTCTGTGAGTTCAAGCTAGCCTATACAGAGGGTCCCAGGACAGGTAGGGCTACATAAAGAGACCCTTCTCAAACAAACAAAACAAAAACACTGAGGAGGCAGAGGCAGGTGAAACTCTGAACTGGAGACCAGCCTGGTCTACAGAGTGGGTTCCAGGACAGCCAAGGCTACACAGAGCAACCCTGTCTTAAAAAACCAACCAACCAATCAACCAACAAACAAAACTGGTACTTAAGGCTCCAACTCTATAATCTAAACATTCTTTGAGTACACAAAAAAACTAAGACACAAACAAGGCAAAATATCTGTAATAAACCTCACCCTCTTATTCCCATTTATTTGATGGCCTCCACAAACTGTCAGAAGGGCACAAGGCAGTGCTGCTTCGGAAACCACGGTACTTTTGCCCTTCAGACTCGAATCATCGTGGCCTAGCTCTTGCCACAGATGGCATGCCAGGGAGGTCTTTTCCAGTCCATGTTCAAGCCTCCCTGCTCAGAGGGGAAGACTGGGCTCTACAGGACCCCTGAGGACTTCTGTTCTTCTGCAGCCTGGCGCCTGGCGCTGCGCAGCTGGAAGAAGCGGTAGGCTCGCACGCTGCAGAGGTAGCCCCCGTACACGGTGAGGAGCATCATGGAAGCGGAGAAGGTCTTGTAGCCAATGTCGGCGAGCTGCTTGGCGGTTGGCATGTCTGCCCCTACAAAGACAGACTGGAGTTGGTCTGCAGCACAGGCCTCGCCTCCCTACTGGAGCCATTCCTTGCTTTACTGATGTATCCTCAGCTGGTGACCCCACGTGTGGCTGGTCTTACAAGGGTTGAGGACAGCAGTCTCAGAGCGCTGACTCCAAAAGCCTGCACCTGAGTACACAGAGGGCTGCAAACGGGCGTCTGGATGCCATCATAGCTAACACTTGGCCCCCTAATGTTTGTGCTTAAAAAGTGACTAGGCCACCTGGACTGCGCTGGGCGTCAAACCTGAGTCCTCTGGTAGCCAGACTCTACCTTCTCACGGGTAGCCACCCTGCTGAAATGCTAATTTCATCCTGTTCACGGATAAAGGAGATCCGAGTATGATTTAAAACGGCATGTAGTCAGTTGGTAGAGTACCTGCCTAGCAGGCACCAAGCCAGAGGTTCAGTCCCCAGCACTGCATTAAATGGAGCACGTGGTATATGCCAGAAATCCCAGCACTCAGGGTGTGGAGGCAGAAAGACCCTAAATTCAAAATCACCTTTAACTACTTAACGAATCCTAGGCCAGTATAGGCTGCACAGGACTCTGTCAAAGGGGTGGGGGTGGAGGGCTGATACAGAGAGAAGCAAGTCCAGGATAGCCTCAAAAAACAAACCAAACCAAAGCTGAAGTGAGAAGCAAAGATTAACCCTGCAAATAAAAGAAGCTCTTGAGATTGTCAGAACGTTTTCATCTGGTGGGCGCCCTTTACAAATGCTGTTAGGAAGCTGGGCACAGTGGCCCACGCCTGTAATCCCAGCACCCGGGGAGACAGAGGCGGGCGGAGCTCAGTGAGTTCAAGGACAGCCAGGGCTACACAGAGAAATACTGTCTTGGAAAACCAAACCAAACCAAAACAAAAATAAAACACAAATGCTGTTAGGAAATATAGGAATGGACTGTAGGTTTCAGAAAAAAACAAGAAAAACACAGAAAGAATAATGACGATAAATGCCATAGGGGTGCAGTTTGCAAAGGTTATGTGACTACGATTTTCCGCCCCCTACACGTGAGAGAAATTCAAGGCTCGTAATTCTGGAGAATCCAGAGGCCCGTACGATAGAGCGCTCGCTCTAGTACTGGATTCGATCCGAAACACCGCCCAATAAATCAAACACACAAAAAATTAAAATCGCAGCCCCCAATCAGCCGACCTCAGCTTCCGCCATTTAGCCCTCTTAGGAGATACTCCTGCCTAACGGAGCCGACGAAGGTAAGCTATGACGGACCCGTATTCTGTTAGGTCGGCAGAAGCTGGCGAAGACCGCGGAGAGGCGCCCTGGAGGGGCCGTGAGAAGCGGGCGATGGGCTGCGCGGTTGGGCTGGATAGAAAGAAAGACCGGCAGATTTAGGAGAGGGAGGGCGGTCGGCCGCAGGCACAGCAGGGAGGCAGCGGGGCCAAGGCGGCCCGGGCAGCCGGCGGTCGCGGCGCCGTCAAGGGCGCAGGCCGAGGACGCGGGGAGCAGGAAAGCGGGGCGCCCGCCCGCGGCCTACCTGGATGCTGCAGCTCGGCCGCGTCTCAGGGATTCCCACTCTGTCCGCCACTCGCGCGGCCGAAGCGGGGAAGAGGCAGGCCCGAACACCGAGCGTCACGACCACCGGCGCGCTGCCCCGTCCCTGACCCGCCAGCCCCTGCGAAGACCCGCCTACTAAGGCGAGAGCCGGCTTTAAACTTCCGGCTTCCGCCACCTCCCTTCTCCGCACGCTCAGTTTAGTCTTCCTCTCCAGAAGGCCCAATGAATTCTGGGGATTGTGGTTCGGCTCCCTCGAGAGCCCTCCTTGGAAAACACCGGGGGCGGGGAGAAAAATGTAGCTCAGAATCAGCCAATCCCCAGTCTATGTAGCAGTGACGCACATGTAGCTAGGTAGATTCCCTCGGAATCCTCCAGAGGTGGACCGCGCACCCCCTAGCGCCCAGAGCGGCTCTTTGCTGGGTGATCGGGGGTGGCGTAGGGACTGGACCTGCGCTATGGGGGTGACTCGCTAATGTTTCTGCCTCGTGAGCGACTTCCTCGTATGCAGGCGGTGTGACAGACCCCCAAGAAGCGCTGGGAAGACTGGGTGACAGCCTGGGTGGAGGAGGGGTATAAGGCGTAAGGGGGGCGGGGAGACAGGAGGGGTGGACGCCTATGCTGATTGAGTGGGTGCTTTTAAACAGAGATGATCCTGTTTTTCACTTGCCTTACACTGAGGAAATCATGCATGCAGTAATACATGACTCCACACACTGCCGCATGACCTACCACATAAACTCCGACTCCGAGTTTCTGGAAAAACCACACTTTATTGGGTAGACCAGCGGAAGGCCTCGATTCACAGTTGACTGAGCAAACTTAGGTGTCGGTGTCGGAATCTCTCTGCACCCCAGCCCAGCCTCCTGGGAGACTGCTCTGAATTGAGTCAATGTGTGGGAGCGGTCCTGCCAACCCCCCCCCCCTCTTCACCTTACCCAACAGCTCTGACCTTCACTGGGAAGACCGAGCTCTTAAAGGCTAGGAGCAGAGAGGGGCCAGAGCCACCATGTGCCAACTGCTGCCACCCACGGGGACCCCTAGTGGAGGCAGAAACCTCAGCTCCTGGGGACTATTTATAGCTAGGGCTCCAAGCTGCTGATCTGTGACATTCTCCTGCAGCCACCCAGCCTTGGAAAAAGGCCAGTGCAAAGCACACGTCCCATCCCCCTTCTGCTCTTCCCTCCCCCCAAGACAGGCTGTTTCCCAGCTCCTGATGGTAGGGTCAGGATCTCATGGGGACCTCATTCCAAGGAGAGCTGCCCTTGGACGCTCGAGGCCCACCGACCCCTGTGGAAGCTTACTGAACCTTTGAGCCGCCCGTGGCTCTGGCTGCTGCAGAGCAGCGGAAACAGGTTCTGGGTTGGGCAAGAGGACAGAGTGGAATCAAGAATATGGGACGAAGGGGCTGATGACGACTCCAGAGAGAAGCGGCCTTGTGGGGAGGACCCTGAGCAGCAGGCACGGGGTCGGGATGCCTCCTCAGAACCTGTCAGCGGCAGGAGGGTCAGGCTGATACTCCCCCGGCAGAGCTCTGACCAGGGGAGGAGGGACAGAGAGAAGGTCAGGGAGCCTGGGCGACCTGAGCCTGCTCTGAAAAAGTGTGGCTCTGTCAGCAGATTAAGTTCCTGCTCTCCAAAGAGGGTGCTGGCAGCCTGGCTCAGGCGAGGGAAGGCTCGGAAAGGTCACACAGGGTGGGGAGGCGCTGGCAAAGCTCTAGGAACCAGGAAGTCGGTGGGGAGAATGGTGAGCCCCGGGGCCAGAGATGCCAGTGTCGGGCAACTCTTGTCCCAAAGCAGCCTGGGGGAGGGGCCGGCAGAATGAGCAGAGGCTTCTGAGGACTCGAATGTTGCTAGGAGAAGTTAGAAGTTGTTTGAGGCGTTTGTATTCTGTTAACAAACACTGAGATCATTGACGCTGCCCGGGGCCCTGGCAGAGGTCGGCCAAGGGGTCTCTGGGGTCTGTCAGCCGAGGCATCCAGACCCTCTCCTTGGCAGCCTTTGCCTCAGCCTGCCTGTGGCTAAAGTACTTCTTCGGTCACTTAACAACTGGGCTTGGGATATATTCCCAGTGTGCGTGAGGCAGCAACCAGCGGCCCTTGACCTGGCACCCTCCCTCCCCCCACCCCACCCCCCCGGGCAGGCAGCTTGGTTCTGCACTTCCCAGAGGACAGTGAGAAAGCGTGCAGGCTCTGGCAGCCATTCCGCATCCCCAGGTGTGCAGCTGAGGCCCGGCCTCCCGTCCTCAGTGTCCTTCGGTGAGGGCTCAGATGAATGGGGAGTCCTGGAGACCGTCCTGATGACAGCTGTGGCACGCTCCGGCTCGTCTCCGCTGGAACAAAGGAGCTGCCTGTCCTGGGCGCCGGCCCCACTCACATGTGCTCCGGGTGGTTCTGCAGGCAGCGGATGAACTCACCCACCGGCTGGCCCTCATAGCACACTTTGTACACGGCAGTGAACAAGGGAAACCTAGAGAGAAGGGAGCTGCGCTTGGTCCCTACTCTCAGCCCGCCCCTAACACCTACCCCCCCCACCCCCATTCCACACTCCCGGGCTGACCCAGGCTTCCCCGGCCTCCCGCCTCGGGAGTCCGGCAGATTCCGGCTTTCAGTTGCCGCCTGCTAGGAACCGGAATTCCCAGGGTAGGCTTTGGGGTCAGGTTGCCATCCACCCTGATCCTTACCACACTGCTTATCTGAGGCCCAGGCTTTAATGGTTTTTGTGGTTTTCTGACTGGGTAACCATGTAATCCACCGGGCCTCAGTGTCAGTGGTTGTAACGGGTCCAGCATGCTAGAGTAGCGAGGATGTCCTTTAGGCCTCACGAGAGAGTGTGCCAGGCCAGGTATTTTTGTCATCCTCGCCTGGCTAGTCCCTCACCCAGAGCCACGAGCTGCTCTACTGAGCCCGTACCATGCCCTCTTCATCTGGGATTCTCTCCGTGCGCCCTGGAGAGCAGCACCCCAAGCAGAGCCCGCTCTCCCTAGCACCCAGGACAGGTGTGGGGGACAGAAATGATGGTGTTAGGGGAATGAACAAAGGTAGGATGGTCAAGTGAGCTTTCCTGTGGTAGCGCCCCCTGGGGTAGGCGACAAGAACAGTAGGGGAAGCTGCACAGAAGGGTCCGAGCAGGGTCCGATCGCAGGGTGATCCATCTGCAGGGCGGCGCGCAGACTGTCAGGCTCTCTGTCCATCGCACAAGTTTGTGGGTGGGGTTCAAGAAGACGGGGGAGGAGGTGCCAGCCAACCTCGGCTCCCTCCCCCAGGGCCACGGCAAACACTCACTTGTCCACGAGGCCCTTGTGCTGGAGGATGCTGTGTAGCTCCCGGGCCGTCTGCGGCCCCTGCAGCTTCTGTCCATTCAGCATCTCTTTCTCCAGCTGCTCAATGGACTGTGAAAAACACGACATGTGGATGGAAGCGGGAGAGCAAGGCTGTGTGGGCAGGAAAGTCTGGGGGACTTTCTGGGGGTGGGGAGAGATGCGACTGTTCCAAAAACCTCTCCTTCCCCATGAATAAACCCCGGGCCTCAGGCAGACGCCACCTTCCCGTCCACATCCATTCTTGTTTGCGCCCGCTTCTCCGACAGGGTCCGGCAGGTCCTGCCTCAGCCTCCCACGGGGCACCAGGCCCGTCCACCTTCCTGCCGACTGCCCCCACCCACCTTGCCATCTCCCTGCTGCCTACCTTTCCAGTGCAGGCGAAGGCCTCCGCCACCTTGCGGTTGCGCCCACCGTAGCAGGTGGTGATGAGGTCGGCGACCCCGCAGCTCTCCAGGAAGGTGGCAGAGGACACCGAGCCTCTGCAGAAGAGCTTGGCGAAGGCGATCATCTCCATGAGGCCCAGCCGGATCACGGCCGCCTTGGTGTTGTCACCGAAGCCAAGCCCGTCACAGAAGCCGGCCCCAACGGCCACTATGTTCTTTGAGGAGAAGGCATGGGTGAGGAAGTTTCCTCTCCACTGGCTCCACATGGAGCCTTGGGCACCTCCCCTGCGCTGCCCATATCAGCCATGACATAGCCGTAAATGAGATGTGATGTAGCCTCTTAAACTATGTCCTCTGCTTCCTGCTTTCCCATTTCATGCATGCGTATCGGCTCCCCGTGTGTGTGTTTGTGTGTGTGTGTGTGTCTGTGTGTACTTTTAGATGTGTTGATACATCTGTGTGCCTGGTGGTGGTGCAAACTTTAATCCTAGCACTCCGGAGACAGTGGCAGGTGGATCTCTGTGAGTTCGAGGCCAGCCTTGTCTACAGATTTCCAGGACAGCCAGGGCTACACAGAGAAACCCTGTCTAAAAAAAAAAAAAAAAAAGACTAACATTGTATTCCTCTACTCCTACTACTATTATTTATTATTATTATTATTATTATTATTATTATTTTGCCTCTGCTTCCTGAGCGATGGGATTAAAGGCGTGCCTTACCATGCTCAGACAAACCTGCTTTTGAGGCAGCATCTCTCAGGCCCCAGGAACCTCCAGCCTCTGCTTCCTCACTATTGGACTCACTAGTGCACCACCGAGCCTGGCTCTTTAACACGAGTTCTGGTGATGAAACTCTAAGTCCTCATGCTTGCATGGCAAGCACTTTACCAACAGCACCATCTCCCCAGCCCTGCATGCCTTTCGCTCGCTCGCTCGCTCCCTCCCTCCCTCCCTTCATTTCCCTGTTTCTTTTTTTCTTTGTTTCTCTCTTTCTTAACCAGGCTGGCCTCAAACTCAGAGATCCACCTACCTCTGCTGGGATTAAAGGCACATGCCACCACAGTTCTGGGCATCAGTTTTTTTGTGTACCCTGAATATCCTGTCCCCCTTTAACCTGGACATCTGTTCCCCTTGGACCATCACATGGACCCAGGTGGGAGTGGAGGAAGGCCTGGCTGCTGAGTGGCCAGGAATCAGGGGGCCCCGGTGCCCAGCCTCGCTTTGTGGGTCTTCCGTGTGTAAGGGAAGATGAGGTGAGACAAGGGGGATGCTGCCCAAGTGCAACAGTTGGCCCCAGCAACCCTGAAGAGTTGAGCTGGGCGCTGCAGGGGCTCCCCCCAAGCGGCCTCTGCGCACTCACCTTCAAAGCCCCACAGATCTCCACCGTGTCCACCTCTTGTACCACAGTGATGCGAAAGTTGGGTGTCTGCATCAGCTCCTTCAGGAGCTGTCCCTGGGCTGGGTCCTTGCAGCCTAAGGTGGAGAAGGGGTAAGGCCTTGAGGGACAACTTTTCATTTTTATCTTTTTGTTTGTTTGTTTTGAGACAGAGTTTTTCTGTGTAGTTCTGGCTGTCCTGGACTCGAACTGGATTTGTAGACCAGGCTGGCCTTGAACTCACAGAGATCCGCCTGCCTCTGCCTCCCAAGTGCTGGGACCACAGGCCTACGCCACCATGTGCGCCTTAACTTTTATCTTTAAGATGGTCTCTTGGGCTCTTCCAGGCTGGCCTGGCACTCCTGGCCTCAAGAAATCCACCTGCATCAGCCTCCTGAGGAGCTGGGCTACGGGGGCATGCGGAAACACAACTGTCCCTCACACACCGGCCAAAGGGAGACTCTCAGCCCCGTCCCTGGGATGCCCCCCCACGCCCTCCCCCTCCCGCCACCTCTTTCCCTGCCCTGTGGAGGGAGCCAGCTAAGGGACCTGGGAGGCAGCTAGGCTGTGTGGCGTGGCAGGGGCTCTCACCAATGGTTGTCTCGCAGAACTTCTCGTCGGCCACCTCGCTGGCAATGTTGGCCCCCATCAGCACGCTCACGGGGATGCCCAGGCTCTCCGAAATCACTTCAGAGATGAGCTTCAGCCCGTTGGGGCCCTCGTCTACCCCCTGGGCATAGGACGGAGCTCAGGCCAGCTGTCCTGCTCCCCACCCAAGAGCGGCCTCCTCCAAGTCCATCTGTGTCCCTGTCCAGAGGTCCTGCCTCAATCCCACCCGGCCCAGACTTGCTGCGGGGCTGGTAGGGAGCAGTGACCAACCCGGCTCATCACACTCCCTCCCACACACTCTCAACCAACCTACCTCTCGAATGTGGCATGTGTGCTCCTCACATCCCTAAGGAGTCCCCTAGACACCCCAAACCACTTCCAGCCCAAGGACTGATCCAAGCCAACCACCCCATCATCCCCTCCCTGCTCTGCTCCCCCCTTCCTTTCTGCCTGGCTCCCAGTCTCTTTTCGGTGCTGGGGATTGAACCCAGGCCCTCAGGCACGCTAACAAAGTCTACACCACTAAGGCACACTCCCAGCCCCACCTGCTTTCTTAACTCTCTCGACAGCCAGGGCCTCCCAGCTCTTGGTCTCTTTGCTTCTATCCCCAAAGGCCACCACAGGGAGCTGAACCCCACCCTATCCACAGCACGGTGTCCCTGGCACCTTGATAAGCGATATGCCGATGGTGTTGGCCTTCAAGTGGCCCTTGAGCTGGTCACAGATCTTGCCGATGAACTGATGGGGCACCACGAAGATCAGGATGTCGGCGCCTTCGGCAGCCTGGACCACATCTGGGACAGCCACCTGCGGGGAGACAGACCGCTCACGTGCCTGGAGAGCTCTCCTGGCCTGGGGAAACCTGTTCAGAGTATCTTCAAGCCAAGGAGCGATTGTGGGGGAGGGAAGGTGTCTGACACTGAACCGGGAAGAGCAGAACTTCCTGTAGTCCCTGTCCCTGGCCATCATGCCTCTTTCACTCTGGCTCTCCTGGGTCCCCAAGGCCTCCTAGAACGCTCCACCACAGCCACACTCTTAGCCCTTGGCTATGGGTCAGTGAAGACGGCCAAAGGCAGCTCAGCTTGGCAGGAGGAAGAGGCCAAGTAAGATTTCATCACTGCTTCTTGGGGCCCTAACTTGGCAGCCATAGCCCTGGTCTTTCTGCCTATTCGGGGCTCCCCCTCTCTAGGTGAAGAGAGCACTATATGGATTAGAACAAAGACCAAAGGTCCAACAACTGGCCTTCAAATCTGCTAATAACCAGTGAATGAGTAACAAGATCAGAGTTCGGGGCAGGCATGAGAGGCTGAACCCCGAGTCTAGGAGCCTGAGAACCAGCCTTCAGTTGCCACAGAGACCAACTTCTCCCCCCCCCATCCCCTTTCCCCACCTAACAGCCTCTAAGGGGTGGCACGTTTCAGATTCCAGAAAGAGCCCAAAGGGGCTAGTCAGGAGCTGCAGACGCCTCCCCAGCCTCCCTTTCTTTCCTCTCAGCAAGTCGGGCTCACCACATTGGGGGGCAGCTTGTGCCCCGGCAGGTATTTGACGTTCTCGTGCTGCGTGTTGATTATCTCCGTTAGCTTTCTGCCCCCGATGTCTTCCTCAAACACCCACATGGTCACGCGTGGGTCAAAGTGTGCCAGCCTGGCTGCATTGCTACCCACGATCTTGGCAATGGCTGAACCCCTGGGAGGAGACGCAGGAAAGTGGAGTAGGGTGAGAGGGAGGAAACAGCCTCGTGGGTAGCGCCTCAAAGAGCTTGTCTGCTGTTTTTGCTTCCCACCTCTCCTGTCACCGCCCCCTCCCCCTCCTGACTCCCGTGATAAATGTGCCTCTCACGGCAGGTTCAGTCTGCCCTGGTCTGTGCTGTTGGAAGGTGGGCTAGCCTGATCCCACCCAAGCCCGAGCAGCTTGCAGGCAGGGAAGAGAGAAGAGTACCCTGCTCACCTCCCTACCTCCCTACGGTGAACAGGTGCAGCTGCCTGGCCGGCACAGCAGGGAGGGCCGGGCACAGTCTGTCCTGTGCACTGTAAGCACTGGACTCCAGCAGGCTCCTGTGGCATTTCCTACCCACTGCCTGCTTTCTGCCCACCCAGCCTCTCTCTGGGGAGCCCCTCTGCCCTCAGAGGAGCCAGCCCTTCCCCCGTGCCCTTCACAAAACCACTTACCAGTTGCCGGAGCCGACAATACAGACTTTCTTTCCAGCCATGCTGCTGCTTGTTTCTCTGCCCGGCGGGTGTAGGCTCTGAGTATTTAACTCCACCACACGTGGGTACAGCCAAGCTCCGCCTCTGAGGTGGCCCAGAGGCTGGAGCCCAGGGACAGGGAGTCTGGCCAGAGAAAGGGGGGGAAAGGGTAGAGACAGGTGGGGAACAGGAGAGGCAGAGGCCAGGCCAGCTTCTCCTCTGGTTCGCAGCTGACAGTGCTGGCCGCTTCCTTCCCTTGGCCTCAGCTTAGTTTCCCACCTACTTCTTGCAATGGGCTCATCTGGAGGTCAGTCAAGAAACATCTCCACTATTCCCTCAGGCCACAGCTCTGAGATAACTGCAGCCAACAGGGACGGGCGTGATGGTGTATGTCTTCAATCCCAGCACCTGAGAAGCAGGGGAAAATGCATGTACACGAGCTCTGGGGAGAGGGTCAGGGAGTGTGAACCCTTCACAGGGTAATACCACATACAAAGCAAGGGGCTGCTTTGCTGTGCACCAGACCAAGGACAAAATACCCCAGGAGAAACCAGACATGGTGGCCCACGCCTCTAATCCCAGCACTGGGGAGGCAGAGGCAGGTAGATCTGAGCTCAAGGCCAACCTGGTCTACACAGCGAGTTCCAGGACAGCCAGGGCTACACAGAGAAACCCTGACTCGACAAACCAAAAAGAGCAAGGTCATCTTGGTTACAGTGTGAGCACCTTCACCTCAGATAACCCCCCGCCCCCGTCTGAAGGTCTCTAAAGGGAAAGAAAGGTCAAAGGTAACAGCCTGCTGCCACGTGGCCCCCGGTTCTCCCAGGCTTCAGGAAGGGCAGAAGAGGTGGCGGCTGGCACCTGCCCTGACCTGGGGAAGCTTGATGCTTCCTTCCATTTCTTCTCTCAGGTTCTGCCCATCCCACTGGACCCTTTGCGTTAAACACTAGTCTACAGAGACCAGGAAGGGAGCAGCTGGACTTAGAGCAGCAGTTCCCCAAACTCAAGGGTGGCATCTCTCTGGAGCTCATGGTCTCTGATGTGACTTGGTGAGGGGGGGGGCAGGCCATCTCCAGCAGTTTGGGCCCCACAGCCTCCGCCGCCATCTGTTTGACTGAGGGGAGGAGCTCAGGTTTCCAAGCCACTCTGGAAAGCACAGGGCAGGCTCTCCACGCGCTGTGCTGCACCCTGCCCCACCGGGCAGCCGCCAGCCTAGGCTCATGTGCAGACCTCCCGGCTTGGCACGCCAGGGAGGGAGTGTTGCCACCCCCAGGCGGCCACTGGCCAGCAACAGTCATCAGCACTAGGCCAGAGGGGAGTGCAACCAGTGGTCAGATGAGTGGGCAGGAGGTCAAGACGGGAAGCATGTCCTCTCTCACTTTGGGGATCGCACAGAAAAAGCCCGCCATATTCTCATGGCCCGGCAGGCTCTGTAAGGGGAACAAACAGCAAGTTCTGCCTCATGTGGAGTTAGCCTCCCACAGCCCACTCCTTTATCACTCTGGCACTGAGATGAAGGCTCCGGTGCCAGGCTGCCAGCTGGGAGCACTGATTATGAGGGTGGAAGAGAAAGGATGTTCCTGTCCCTGGCACGTAGGATAGGAACCCTAAAGAATGGGCATTTAGGCCTGAAATGAAAGCCTTGTTTTTGCCTAAATGCTCCCATCTCTTTTTGCCCCTATGATCCTTATCGGGTGGGTACAGACAAGGCATGTAGCCATTTACACAGGGGTAAAGGAGACGGTCGTGACAGGAAATTGTCTGTACCGCCAAAGCTTCCCCAAGGGCAAGCTGGACAGTATCTGCTTGGAATTAATGATTCACCAGCCACTCATTACACTTGCACTCGGCCTGGGTGAAAACAGATGCCAGTTCAGTGCCCTGACATCTGCTCTCTTCCCAGTTCTACACCTGGAGAAACCAGTATGTTCTAGGTTGGGAGCAGACAGACAATGCTGACACATTGCCGCACATCTACTCAATGGGGAAAACTGTATTTCCCGTGAGACAGGATCTGTAGACCAGGCTGGCCTCAAACTCAGAGGTCCTCCTGCCCCTGCCTCCCTAGTGCTGGGGTACAGGTGTGTGCCACTGCACCTGGCTACGGGTGTGACTTCAGCACGAGGAGACACCTCCACACCTGTTCCTGCGCAAGGGCACAGAAGGAAGCAGTGAGCCACCAGGCGGAAGCAGGCAGAACTACAGGCATTTCCTGTGACCAAGGGGAACGATTCCTGAGCAGCCCTCTGACACAAGGGTAAGCCTGTTTAAGAACAGACTTCTTCCACAGGGGCTGTAATGGCACACACCTGTAATCCCCCTTGGGGGGCTGGGACAGGGGACAGTGAGCTTAAGGTCAGTCTTGGTTATGTACACAGACCTCTATCGCAAGAATACAACACAAGGAAAACCTAGTATCTCGGGGTCCTTAGTGAAACCCCAGAAAGCATGAGCTTGGCGGTTTTGTAAAGACACTGCTGTCATCAGGGCCTTGGCAACAGCTGAACAGACATGAGCCCAGGGAGGACAGAGCCCAGTTTCGTCAACCTGAGGGGCCCCAGATGCCAAGGACAGGCTTGTCCCAGCAACCTGGGGCTTTCAGGAACTAGACAGCAGCAGTGCCCTAGTCTGTGGCTGGTGGACTCCAGTGGGAGCCACCAGCGCAGGCGCACTGCTTGCTTGAAGGCTGAAGTCACAAGCCTCTATGGACAGCCCCAGGGGAAAGACTCATTGCCCCAGAGTCTGGCACACTGGCACGAACCAAGCACTCAATAAACGCCTGTCAAATAGAGGGCTCTGGGTAAGAAGATGGCACTCACCCTAGCAGCGACCCCACACACAGGAGGAGAGCCACAGCGATCCCACAGAGAGCAGGGGACCTGCAGCCACCCTAGAGACAGTAGGGGCCCCTGCTCTTCATAAGTCTTTTATTAAAACTGGGTGACATAAGTAAGGAGACAGTACAAAAAAAAGTTTTGGTCCATGAAATAAAAACAAAAACAAAACACAATTCAGTTAATAAAAACAGTTATCAACAGGGACACTGTAGGAGTGCTGAGTTTCCTCATCATGCTTCCTGCCAGGAGCCGGGCTGGGGCTCAGCGCCCAGGGTTGTCCAGTGTCTCTGTGGGAGGGGCAAACACAGGACAAGGGAGGGCAGGGGGAAGACTGCTGTCCCCGTAAGAACAGGCTGGGGAGGGGCAGGAGCACTGCTCGCAGGAGCCTGAGGTGGGGGTGGGGAAGCAGGGGCTTTGTCAGTTCTGTGGGTTCAGAGCCCATGCTCAACGGAATCCCCCTGTGCCCAGCTGTCTCCCACCCTGCAGTGTTGTCTGCGAGCCTGGGACATGCTACTTCCGGGTGATAAAACCTGGAAGAATCCAAGGCTTCCCTGGAAGATGCAAAGCCATCTGTTCTGGGGACCAAGAACACACGTCCGGCTGCTACCTGAGGGGTCTGAAGCTTTGAGGGCAGGCGGGGTGGGGGTCACAAGCCCACTGCAGACCTCACCTCCAGCCCTAGGTGCTCTTGCTCCTCAGTGCCCTGGAGCCCACCAGGGAGTGTGCTCCATCCGGGCAGCATGGGACAGGAAGACAGGGACGGCCCAGGGCCTTACCCGTGTGATTTTAGGCCTGTTTCTCCATTTAAGGGAGGGGCAGGATGGAGTGAATGAACAAGCCTCTAACAGCAGGAAGGAACAGTCTATGCTGGGAATGACAGCACCCCGGCTTCGGCTTCGGTCCCTGGGGCTCTGACAGGGAAAGGCAAGATCCCCTACCCAAATGCCATGGGTCGGGGCTGTTGTGGGGAAATCCATACCGGGCAGCTCTGGGAGTGTGCAGGAGGAAGCAACAGTTCAAAACACACTCCAATACTGACATGGACCCCACGGAGGGGTTAGACGGCACTGAGTCAGCAGGTCAGTCCAGAGGGTGGGGACAAACCTGGGCTCAGGGAAGCCCAAGAACCCGGGCTCCTTTAGTGCTAGAGGGCAAGAAGTAAAGGAGAATCTGCTCCAACCTGTGGAGGGAAGGGAGGAAGTCGGGCTACCAGGAGGGCCAAGGTCAACTAGCTTATAGAGTGCCCTAGGCCTGAGGCGCAGAGGAGGGTCAGCTCCCAATGCCTGGGTCTCCTGGCAAGGGTAGGGTCAGTGTAGCTGGTCTCCCTGAAGACCACCCACCCTCAGGAGGCCCCAGCCATTCCAGAGCACTGATTACCACTATGGTTCTCTAACACTATCTAGAGGTCCTATGTAGACCGGGGATGGGGTGGGAGGTAGAGGCACATGGGAACTTTGTAGGGGGAACTGAGGTGGGAGGCTGGGGTGCAGGAAGAGGACAACAGGTGCCGGTGAGACAGAAACGCGACACCCTCTTCATTGTGATGCTGTCCTGGAACCAACAGCATCTCCTGGAATGCCTCAGGAAGACCAAGACAGGTACACTGAGGCAGGCAGCACGAGGCCCAAAGAAAGGATTGGTGCAGCCACGTTAGAGCCGCAGAAGCTCTATGTATTTCGGATTCCGAGGGCTTGCTCTAATTCTTGCCGCCTCTGCTGCACCTGAAAAGAAAACAGGAAGGAAGGAAAGCTTGAGACATCAGAAGTTGGCAGCTGATGTCACAGACCTGCCTCACGTCATCCCTCATCCCTCGTGTGCTCCGGGCACAGCACCGACCTTGGAGTAGAAGTATCGGCACACAGCCTCCTGAGCCCAGGGCTGGAAGTAAAACTCAGCACGGCGTTCCTCTTCTGGGTTACCCACCACATCAGTCATAGTCTGCATGAGAAGGGGAGGAGAGAACCAACATGATTCCTGCTTTCACATCTGCTCGCGGCTAAATTGTATCCCTTGACCACCCCCGTCTCCCGCCAAAGACGCTGAAATTCTAATGCCCCAGTACCTGTGAATGTGACCTGATATGGAAATGGGGTCTCTGCAGATGATCAAGTTAAGATGAGCTCATTGGGGTTGGCCCTAATCCAGTATAACTGGTGTCCCTTATAAAGGAGGGAAATGCAGATGGAGACAGAGACACAGAGACACAGTGTGAAGACACATGAAGGATGGCAAGCCTAGGCTGAGGGAAGCTGGCAGGGCGCACAGGACCAACCCCTGCTGCCGCTTTCATTCTCAACTGCCAGTCTCCACCACTGGGACACAAATCCCCACTGCTAAAGCTACCCAGCAGACAAGGAGGACACCCCAAGCTACCCTGGGCACCCAGGAAGTCACTGCTGGGTCCAGAGCCTCTCTGGTGCATTGGTCACAGCAATCACAGCAAGGCAGTCATCTAAGGCGTGCTGCACATTTTCCCGCCTGAGCTTATGAGGCAACTCTCTCTGAGAGGCATCTTCAGCTCCATTTTCCATACTTTCCCCAGCAATTCTCGATCATCTACCTCCCTTTGTTCTGAACAGCCTTACTGATTCTAGTCAGTTTGGCCAGTTACTGTTCTTTAGTCACACTAGCCTGTTTTTTCCAGATGGATCTGTGGGAGAGCAGAGCCCAGATCTTCAGCTCTAGTCCCAATGGCTGGGAGCCCAGCGGCCACACTGAGGAAGCACTAACTATATTCCCCATTATAAAACAGACCCTGGGATGTAAAAATGAATGTGTCCCTCAACTCTTCAGAGATGAAGCAATGTGCTGCCCTCCCTACGGCCCTCTGGGCCGTTCTCAGCTCTTTACCTTGAGGTCCCTGCACTGGGACTGAAGCCAATCATTGATAAAACCCTGAGGGTCTCGGGCAAAGCTCAGCATGAACTCTCGCTGGGTCTTCAGCTGGTTGATGGTTTCTATTGTCTCGTGGATCTGAAAGGAAGAAGGACGCTCCATTCTCAAGCCAGGCAGACTCTAAGCTAAAGGCAGAGCCAAGCTGGCATTGGCACAGCTGCCCCAGCTCAGTGCAGATGGGCAGAGTCCACTGGGGGCAGGATCTCCCACAACCCTCCCTCGGCCTCCTCCTTCTACCCAGGTCAGGGAGGCTGCTCTTCCACATGCAGCACTACAATCTGTGAACACCTGATCACTGGCAGTCCAGAGCCCACCCGACGTGCTTCCACAAACCCACGCACTTTCCTGGCGTTTCAAGACACTTTAAGCTGAAATCTCCCGAGCTAAACCGTTTTCCCCTAACCTCTCCTCCTCTTCTCAGTCTTAGACTTCTGCCCACCCACACCAGGCCTCCTCTCAGCCCCACCCACACAGGGGCCACCTCACTTAATCTCACCCACTCAAATCAGCTCCATCCTGTCCGCACCTTTGCTTCAGAGCCTTGACGTATCTCACAGACTGTCAGTCAGTCTAGCCTTCAAACTGGACTTGCTCCAGATCTGCCCGTCTTCAACTCTCTCACCCACTCACTATGCAATTAGCATTAGTACCTCAACAGTGAAGGCGTCTACCAGGCTCCTCTCTCAGCTGCAGGAGGTGCACAGGCCCTCCCCAGTCAAAGCTCTATGACCAGGTGCCTACTGCCCTGCAGCTTCCTCTCCCCCCGATATCCTACACCGGGGAACCTTGTGCCTCCATCAGCATGCCAGACAACTTTGTGCTTCTTGCGCTTCTGCTGGTTTTGAGGTAATCTGTAATCCCAGCTGGCCAGGAACTCATCGTGTACACAACACTGGCCCTGCACCTGTGGTGGCTCGCCTGCTTCTGCCTCCAAGCTCTAGGAGTGCATGCGTGAACCACCATGTCTTTGCTTCTTTCTTGGAACACACTAAGCTCATTCTCCTTTCTGGATGTTTACGTACCTTGTTGCATCTCTCTAGACTGTTGTCTGCCTTCCACACGCCAAACACCACTGTCTCCTCTCCACCTGTTAACTGCCATCCCACCCTCCAAAATTTAGTTGAGCTGCCTTCTCCCCGAGCAAAGCCCCTAGTTATCTCTGGTGTTTACAAAGCACTTCGGCGGGCTGGAGAGATGGCTCAGAGGTTAAGAGCACTGGCTGCTCTTCCAGAGATCCTGAGTTCAATTCCCAGCAACCACATCGTGGTTCCTAACCATCTATAATGAGAACTAGTGCCCTCTTCTGGTGTGCAGGCAGAACACTGTACATAATAAGGCAGAATGTTGTATAAATAATAAATAAATCTTAAAAACAAAAACAAAAAGCAAAAAAAGCCAAAGCACTTTGGCTTTGTCTGCGGCAACTATGATTATAATGTTAATGGTGGTGGTAGCAGCATTAACGGCAGCAGGAGTTACCGCTGCTGCCTTTTATGTGCTAGGGACACTTTCTGTACAGAGCAACCGTGTAAGAATAGGCATTAGTCTTCATGTCAGAGCCAAGAGGCTGAGGCTCCATAGCACTGAAACAAATTCCCCAAACTGGCCACAGTGGCTCGTATCTATAACCCTAGCAATGTTGACAGGGCGTAGGAGAATCATCCTGAGTTTTGGCGCGGTATAGCCTACAAGGGAGAAATTGACTCAAATGGTAAAAACAAAAACAAGGCAGAATCAAAATGCGTATGTGTGAGCCTGTCTCCATTGACAGAGACCCCTACCTTGTTGTCTAGAGTGGCAATCTCCTGCTGGCTGGCAGTGGACAGCAGAAAAGAATTCATCTGAGTCTTCAAAGTGTCATCCACTTCCACATCAATATCATAGCAAGCAGTCTTTTTCTGGTCATTTGGGTCAACACTGGGGAGGAAAGCAAGAGGGTCCAGTCAAAGGGCTTTTTCTGAGACCTACTTGCCAAGGTCAGAAAGATGGTCCAGGGACGAGGGAAAGGGATGCCAGTGCAAAAGGCAAGCAGAAATGCCCTCCATCTTCCCTCAGAGAGCTGTACAAAGTTTGCATCTCCAGACGTGTGCACTTTAAATGGTATAATTTGTGATATACAAACTGTAACTCACTGATTTTGGTTTTCACTATATTTACTTATTCTGTGTGTGCCTGTGTAGGTCAGAGGACGATCTGTGGGAGTCAATTCTCTCATTCTATCACACGGGTTCCAGGGACTGATATAAGGCATCAGGCCAGGCAGCCACTGCCTTTCGCCTATTGAACTATCTTGCTGGTTTTTAGAAAGTTGTAAAATTCAAACAGCACCAAAGGCATTTTGTGAAAAGTTTAAGAATGGCAATCCAAGCTGGAAAATGGTGCTGTCCGCCTTTAATCCCAGCATTCAGAAGGTGGAGGCAGGTGATCTCTGTGAGTCTGAGGCAGCCTGGTCTACAGAGTGAGTCCAGGACAGCCAAGGTTATGCAGAGAACAGGAGGGCAGCTTCTAGGGCCATGATGCCCAGGCTGTGGAGTGAGTACAGGGTGAGGGGTTTAGGGACCAAGGAAGCACAGGCGTTTATAACACTGTAACATACAACATAAAGAAGGCGGCAAAGAGCTGATATCTGAGGACAGGGCATGCTGCTGTCTAGAGATGCCTGGCTCTCTCTATCTTCCACATCAAGAGAAAACAAAGCAAGAGTTGGAGTCTGACTGGAAGCCCCATCTTTCTTAAAACGATGGCTGCTGATTCCTTCCATGGTGACCAGCTGGTAACCAAGTCTCCACTGGCATCGGAGACCCACTATGACAGTTAGCTGACTTCCAGCCGCTCACGTTCTGCACTAGCCAGGGAGAAGAGCATGCAACCACAGCAGGTACCAGCCACCTTCAGGGCACAAACTCTGCAAAGGTTAACAAAACAGCAGGCAAGCAGGAAGTTTGTCTCACTCTCACTTTTAATAATGAGCTTTTACGAAATTTAAACTGAATAAATAACCACGCCCAGCAAGACCTCTGGCAGCCTGACAAACGACTGCGCAAGCTGGTCCCAGGGGGCTCTGGCACGCATGGGCTCACCTGATGACGTGATTGATGATGATGGGCTCTGGCGGCATAAGCAGGGCATGGAGCCGCTGGGGGATCTCTGAGAACTTCATCCGCTGAGATTCAAAGATCTGAGAGAGAGAGAGAGAGAGAGAGAGAGGTGGCAACAGATTGGCTCTTGAATGCAATCAGACCCTCCAATCTGAGTGTGCACTTTCCATACCTGCTGGAGGTACTTGTCGCAGATAACAAACTCGCGTTCATGGGGGTCCTGGAGCTTGTGTGTTTTAATATACTGCCACAGCGCTTGGATGATCACCGGACGTGTCTGCGTATGGATGCCCAGGAGGCGCGCCAGGCGGGGGTCTAACTTAAACTGGGGCGGCTGCAGAGAACCGAGAACAGGTGAAGCTAATGAGCGGCTTCCAGGGGCTTTTTGGGGTGCTCAGTATAGCAACACATTCCATCTAACAGACATTAGTAAATCTGGGCAGCAAAGTGGCAGAAGACGAGGAAAAACGGCTTTGTTGGGTGCTCATGGGGCGTGGCCACGAGAGCGGGCCCGCCACAGCTGGGCACAGTACCTGGTAATCCAGCATCAGCAGGACGGTACACCGCACATTCACATCGCCTGGTCGCTTCACCTGGAAGCCATCGGTCTCCTGGGTAGTGGCGGTCCTGTGCCACTACAGAGAGGGAGATGTCAGGGGTACTCTTCCAGAGGAAGAGCTGGGGCGGGAGGGAAGAGCTTCTGTAAGGACCGAACATTCAACCTGGAGCACTGAGGCCACTGCGGAAGAGCAACGGCATGAGGCATCTCTAAAACCACGTAAGTCCTTGGAATTATTCTCTACGGAAGCAGAGCCTTCCAATTCTAATTGTCTGGGATGACTCCATTTAAAATGGCTTGAAGTTCTGTGAGTCTGAGGCAGCCTGGTCTACAGAGTGAGTCCAGGACAGCCAAGGCTATGCAGAGAACAGGAGGGCAGCTTCTAGGGCCATGATGCCCAGGCTGTGGAGTGAGTACAGGGTGAGGGTGATAATTTCACCCACAAAATGGATAATATACGTGGAGCAGAAATCAATGTACCAAGGGCTATCTATATATGAGTCTATGACGTTTACCCAGATTAATTCCCAAACACCCACTGAGGACGGTATGACCCAACCCCTAGTAAAGAGACAAACGCGCTACCTAGAAGGAGGAAGTACCCACTGAGGTCAATACATAATGGAGCTGAGACCTGAGCTCCAGCGTCTGACTCAAGTCCACAGTCCTAGCCACTGCACTCTCCTGCCATAAAATCAACTATCCTGACAGATTCCTACTGACTCCACAACTTACTTCCCTCTTAGGTGGCTGAGACCTTCCCACGTCTCTTACTGGTTGAGGTTAAGGGACTGTAGCTACAGTGGTAAAGAAAGGGGCAGGTTAAGTTCACAAAAAACTGGACTTTTCTGGGTCTGTGTCTCAAACACTGTCTTCAAAACATTGCACAACCAGGTGCTGTAAAATATTTCCGGTTATTTGCTATATAAACCTAAAGGATCAGGGATCAAAAGGAAGATATAGATCTATAATCTAGACAAACACTAGTACTCTGTCAGCCAACCTGTCAACTACAGCAACTGCTATCAGGTAAACAGAATGTGTCAGTAACTACAGCCCACTAATACTTAAACAAGATGCAGACACAGCAGGAAGTGCAAGAGGGCTCTATTGGAACTTTCTTTGGGGACAGTGGTCAAGAGAGTGCAAGAGTTCTAGGGTCCCAACTAAGTACATGTAGCGCCACCTAGAGGTCAGTGTGCAAACTGCAACGGAGGAACCCCGCACCTTGGGCTAATCCTCTATTTCATTCCTCCCTCTTTCCCAAGTCCATCATCTCCCAGCATGGGTAAAGCCTGCAAGGCAGAACTACTCACTTCCACCAGGTGGTTGTCTGGCCCATAGAGGTCTTTGTCAAGTTCAATCACCAAGGACTTAAAAAAGGAAGAGAACTTTCTCTTCTGCTTGGTGGCATCGTATTTGGACAAGGCTGACTAGGAAAGAAATGGGGAGGTGTCATGTTAGATGAGCCCAGAAAGACATCCCCAAGACAAAGTTCCTTAAAAAGGAATTTCTCACTCTAGTGGGGAAAACCCGTTAAATATCTTGTGAATACGGCAAAGCGGCCACCCAGTCGGCGTGACCTGTTACAAGGGCAGGATGTCTGACTTCCCACTGGGGAAAGGAGGCAAGTGAAGCCAAGCGTTACCATAACAAAGCACATCTAAACAAAGAAGAGCCTGACAGAAGAGGGGATAAATCACTGGCAAAAAGCTGTGTGACAAACACTGGCTTTATCCGGACAGAACTAGACCAGCAAACAGACTGCACCTACCCAGAGGAGGCTCAGGTTCTCCTGCAAAACTGCGTTTGAATGACTCACCTGCACATAGTCAGAAAAAGTGCCAGAGTACAAAGGAGTAAGTGAAAAATTAGTCTCTCCAACAAGCTACTGGGTGGAAAGTTTGGGGGTGGGGCTCTCATTGGTCTAATGTTCCCAGTGGAGCCACAAAGAGCAAACCCTTTGGGGAACTCCCATACTGAAACTGTGGTACCTCCAACAAAAGCTGGGAAGACGGAAATAACCTCAAGGACCTAAGAGAGGAAACATGGCCTCAAATACTAAATACAGATGGGAGGTGGGGATAAGGGACCACTGGGGGAAAAAAATCTACTGATGCTGCTAAATCCAAGGCCAGCATCACCAGAGCAAAGTCAACAACAACTGAGACCCCAGGACAATCCATGTGACACCAGTGAAGCCGTGGGAGCAGACACAAAGGACCATTGTCTTAGTGTGCAGCCAACACAGAGCCCACCCCCATCTCCGGAAGCTCCCAGCAGGAGCTGTGAGCACCAGCCAGTCAGGTTCCTTGTGGTCAGACAACACAGCTGGCTCCCAGCAGCTAGAGCACCAAGCACAGTGGACCTTGAACTCACGTCCTCCAGGAGCCGTCCTTCCACCCGGAGCTCCCAGGAAGCCACCGTCCCTTCCCCGTCTTCAGCGTCCGACTTAGCCGGATTGAAAGTGTTGGAAATGAAAATTCGCAGCTTCCGTTTTTGCTGAGGAAGGCAGAAACAGGATTGATGGCAGGGCCTCAGCAGTTTGCCAGTGCTGCTAACAGGCTGGCTTATTATAGGTGGGTAAAGACCCTGCTTAGAAGAGGACAGGCCCCGAGCCTAGGACAAGTAACCGTGCTGGGTACCAGGAGGGCAGAGTCATGTATGGCAGGTGCCCAAGCTAGCAAGTAGTTAGAGCAAAAACACCGACCAGATATATTTCTGGTGCAAGAGACATGGAACGCTCCCCCGCCCCTTTTTCTACCAGCTGTTCTACTCTGATCGCTCCTAATGTAATTCCTGGCTTGAAGGCAGGGGGAAAGATGCAATTTAAATGACAAGGAGAACTGTGCGGCACTTTTGGTTTCTCACTCTAAGCCTGGTGAAGGTTCCTGGGTCCCCTCCCCTGACCCTTTGCCCAGTGCCGTCCTGAGTTACCTTGATGGGCCGCTTCAAGGCCTCCTGGATATCTAGCCGTTTCCTCATGATAGTCTGGTCCAGTTTCCTCTCAAAAGCCAGGAGGTCCATATAGGCCTGTGATTCTGGTACCAATTCCCGAATCTTAGGAACAGAAAGATACGATTGGGCCCTAGAGCTGACCGCCTCCATTCTCAAAGTCACCGCACCTTCAAGACCCCTACAGCCTGCACTCACCCTTTGAGGTAGGATTTTGTCAGCCATTTTCTTTTTCTTTGCACTGTTTGGAATAAATACTGTTATCAGGTTGGGATAGGAACTAGTCAGAGCTAAGCTGTCAGCACCTACGTTTATAGTACAGCTAAGACCTGCAAAACAACTCTCCATTTAAAGACTCTCCCTCTCCCATTACCATCAACAACTCCATCTCCAGGAGGCCAGAAAGCTTTCATTCGGGTGAGTTCCTGCGGCACCATTTGGTAAAGAAGAGCCACCACTGACTTCTGGCTTGGTATTCCCACCCCCTGCATCTTCACAGGCCTCCTCCCACTCCCTTCTTCCCTCCACCCCAGGGGTCATCTTACTTGTGGTTTCGATTTTGGACCGCCTGCTGCTGGACCTGCTGGATCTGTTGAGGCGCAGGTCTCTTGCGGGACTGGTCCATCCCTGACTGGGCCAGGCCAGGTCGGACTGAAGGGTTCCCCCCATAGCCAGGAGGTCCCATGGAAGGTCCCTGAGGTGTCATTCGGCTGCCTGGCAGCATGCCTGGTCTCTACAGGAGAGGACCCAGAGATGTCATACCTTTCCTTGCCAGCCCCACCAAGAAAGGAAAAGTGTCGGAAGGAAACGAACAGGGCTGGGAGGGTAGAGTGGAGAAAAATACAGCCCTCTGCCTCTTTGAAAGATGCTAACTGGAACTTCTGCAGGCCTAGCAGTGATTTCATAGACTATAGTTTAAAAACCAGATTATATTCAAATTCCCTGGTCTAATCTGGATCACACATCTCTAGTCTTCCATGCACTTCACTCGCTGCTGTCTCCTCTGAAGCTGACCTCAATTTGCAGCTATAACTTGGGTGTTCCTCTGGACACTGGGGCTGCCCATTCCCTTCTGCATTCCATGTCCATCCCAGGGCCCACTTCACCCACCCCGGTTCCACACTCACTCCTCACACGGAAACAATGCCGCTGGGAGCAGGTGAGGATGCTAAGCTCCCCCCACCCCCCCGCCCCTCTTCCTCTGCACTGCTTCTCCCCCACCTCCACCCAGGACCCGAGCCCCTCCCAGGGGAGGCCCTCCCACTTCTCCCTCACACTCGTCAGCCCTCCGCCCTCGCTCGGCCCCGCCCCCGGCCCGCGCGCCCCTCCTCCTGCCCCACTCACCGGATAGGCCGCCCCGGGCATCGGGGAGCGGTACAGCCCTTGACCCGGCGCCGGGCCCATTCGCACCGGAGGCCCGGGAGTTCCGCCCGGGCCCAGAGCAGCCGCCACGCCCGCTCCTCCTGAGGCTCCGGCGCCGCCGCTCGGAGCCACAGACTGGAAACCCGCCCGGGCCGCCATCTTCCCGGAGCCGCCGCTGCAGCTGCACAAAGAACCGGAACCGGAACTCCCCCCGCCCCCCGCGCGCCCCCCGAGCGCCTAGGCTGTTTGTGGGCCCGGCCCGCCGGCGGGCACGGGCGGCTCGGGGCAGCGAGACTACGGGCTAGAGGGGGCGACTAGCGGAAAAGGCGTGCTGACCACTCCCTCCCGCCTTCACGGGCCAGGAGGGAGCACCATAGAGACGAGATGCGCGGCTGAAGCGGTGCCGGGAGAGAGCGCCCCCAGGCGGGTGGAGGACCACAAGGCCTTGGAAAGCCACCAGCCCACCTCTCCAGAGCATTTTAGTTGACGTTCTCCCACTGCGCGGACTCCAGGTACTAAAGAGGGAAACGTGCTGTTGATTCATTTTACAAACGGAAAACCTGAACTGAAAGGAGCTAACTGTCTTGGCAAAGACAAATCAGCAAATTAAAAGAGAAGCCATCCTGGACTCCGGTCTCCTGGCTGGTAGCCCGAGCCTCATTTCACAGATAATGGTTCAATGACTCCACGGTGCGGGAACTTAACCCTTCATCTCAGACCTTTAACTTCGGATTTTAATGATTTCATGATTTATTTATTTATTTATTTATTTATTTATTTATTACCTTGAATCTACTCCTGGAAGAGGAGTCCTAGAAATTTGTTGCCTTAGATTATTTTGCTCGTCCACTGCCCAGTGATTCAAACCCGAGCCTGTCCTTTTCCAGGAGGATCAGTATTTTCCTGATCAAGTGTGTAGAGTCTCATGTAGCCCAGACTAGCATTAAACTCACTGTGTGACAGAAGATTAACTGCTTCTGTCTCCCAGTTGCTGGGATTACCAGTATAACCACGGCAAACCCGGGCGTAGTGGTGTGTGCTTTAATCCCAGCACTGGAGAGGCAGAGGCAGAGGCAGAGGCAGGTGAGTTCGAGGGCAGCCTGGGCTACACAGAGAAACCCTGTATGGAAAACCAAAAGGAAAAGCTCCACCGTACCAGGCTATCACTCAAATGTCTTTACTCCAGTTGCCCGGCCCGCAAGGCAAGCTTTATCCTAGTGTTAACACCTATAGAGTTTTCACCTAAAAGGAACAACTGAGGAGGGCTTTGGTGGCTCACGCCTTTGATACCAGCATTTAGTAGGCAGAGGCAGGTGGCTCTGTGAGATCCAGGTCAGCCTGGTCTACAGAACCAGTTCCAGGACAGCCACGGCTACACAGAGAAACCCTGTCAAGAAACCAAGCAAACAAAACAAAAAACTCAACACTGCAGAGATGGATGAAACCCAGTTTATTAGACCAGAGGCATGCGTCACCCAGAGCCCCTCCTGCTGTCCCCCAGCCAGTGCACACTTCTCAGCTTTGGCCCTGCTTCCTTCTGGGGAGTTCTGCTCTCTACAGAACTCTTGGGAACCAAGATGCTATAGCCTCACTCTCTGGCTCCAGGCCAACGCACACAGGTGATCTGCCCACAAGTCCTGTTTTGGGATTAGAGACCAAGAGACAGTGGGGGGCAGAGAAGGCTTGGAAAGGGGTTGGGGCTCTGGCCTGGGAATGGTGCCAGGTGGGGGTGGGAGGCCCTCTGCCTCAACCTGTGGCTCCTTAAGGGAGGGAAACGACAGTGGAGCTGCCAACTCCCCCTCTGGGCCTCTCTCCTTTCCTCACATGAGCGAACCCTGCCTCACTAGAAAATGTAAGTGGTGGGCCTGGGCACCAACATGAGGAAGGGGCAATGGGCACCCAGAGGACAGAAAGGCCACAATAAGGGCTTCAGCTTCTGGCTGAGGGTACCCACTGCCCCAGCTGCGAGAGTGAGTCACCAATCCCCAGCTCCCCCTGCCTCTAGCATCTTGGCTTGGCATCCAGCAGAGCTCCATTCCTGGGTAGGCTTCACCTTTGCACCAATCCCTTCCCTTGGGGAGGCCATGGTCAGCCAGGCAAAGGGCACTGGGATAGGTGGAGCAAGGAAGAGGGTATGTTAAGGCTGTGGGGAGGGCAGAGGGTGCCCCAGTTGTGGGGGCAAAGGGCGAGGCCAAAAAGAGGCAGAGCTTGTAGTTCACAGCTTCCTTTATGTCGCCACCGAAGACAGTGCGAAGGTTACAATGCGCCGGTCGTCTCCTTGTGCTTCTCAAAGGGATGTGTGTACACAGTACAGACACCAGGGGGAGGTCCAACTCTTTATACAGGCAAAGGCATCCAGAGACGAGGGGTGGCAGGGTGACACAGAAGGGAGAGCTTGGGGTGGGAGGATGGTTCTCAGAGACAGGAGGGAATGGGGTGGAGACAAACAGGGTTAGAGAAAGTATATACAGAGATATAGCAATATAGAGTCTGTATCATATAGAAATAGAAAATGCAGATGAGGTTGCCGAGAGAAGCAAATGAAGCTGGGGAAGAGGACTTGGGAGAGCTCCATAAGAAAATTTATGGATGTGGCCCTCTGCAAAGGCCTCTGAGAGAGAAGCCGGTGAGGTCAGGCGCCCTTGTCCCTCCCCGAGCGGGGCTCACCAGCTAGGCCTGTTAGGGATGTAACGGAGGGCTGCCTCTTAGGATTTCTCTCCAGCAGCTTCAGGGGAGAGGTGACGGAACAGATACTGGGATGTGGCCTACAGCACCAGGGCCACATGGAGTCCCCATCTCTACCTCTACAGGGGATCCTCTACCCCCTAAAGATTCCGTATGCTTGAGGGAGCAGAACTGGGCGTCTAGTTCTCACCTGGAGACTCGGGCTCTTGGGGAGTCACCGGGCTGGGAGGGTCTCTTAAGGCTAGGGAAGCCCCCTCACTAGCCCTCCCCCTTAAGGTACATTCTCTGGTTTGGGGCCAAATTTCAGACCCTAGAGATCCCCTCCACCCCCCCCACTAGGAGGGGGTTTTGGTGACTGGTGGCAGCAGAATGTAGGCGGACACTCAGATGACAGACAGACAGAATTCAGGCTTGGAGCTAGGGGAGGCAGCATGGAGCAGAGAGGGGCAGGCTGAGGTCCCGGCCGGATCTCTCTTTCTCTCTTTTTATATTAGTTTAATTTCATTAAAATAAAAAGATGGGATAGAGGCTGGAAGAGAACTCCATGGTCAAGACTCCTTCCTCACCACAGATGAGAGGAGCCACTGCCCAGGAATGCAGCTGAGTCCCCAGGGTAGCCGGGGGCACTTGGGGCCCCTCGCTCTCCTAGCCCTCCCCACCTAGGCCTTTGGTGCAGTGGCCTGCGGGGCTTAGCAGGTAAAGTCCTCAAACGTGCCTCGAGCGGGGTGGTGAGGTAGGATGTTGGCAGCGTAGGTCATCCCGGCAGGATGTCCCCGGAGGCTCTCGCAGGGATTCTAACGGAGGGACACAAGACAGGAACAGGTTACAGAAAGGGCTGCAGGTAAAAAAGGTGGCTGGCTTGGAGATGGGGTTAGGGTGAGGCGGGAGGAGGCCCCCTGCCCTGCTGCCTCACATGTCTTTTGACGTCATCAAGGCTGAGTGCCACGCCCTTATCTGCGCTGCTCCTCTTGGCCTCCTTCTGGCATTTCCCTCGTCTACACAGCCGGTGCTTAATGACCTGGAAAAGGTCGGGGCAGGGTGGGTGAACTGGAACCCCCAACCCGGGTGGCCCCACCCAGCCCTGCCCCCTTACCTCCTTACCTCGTAGGCGTAGTCAAAGAGCTCCAGCACTGTGAGGATGCTGGCCCCGATGAACAGCCCCATCTGGCCTCCGATGTCACCTGCGGGGTCAGGTCGGAGAGGTTAGTGGGCTCAGGGCTTGAGGGCCAATGGGTGGTGGGCAGGCCAGCCATGTTTGCAGAGATTGGTGCCCCGAAACAGAGGGATCAGAAAACCAGCCTCTGGCAGGATTTTTGTTCTCTATGCTTTTCTGCATTTTCCTACTTTCCCAAAACGAGCAGCTACTATTCAAGAAAAATAAATCCTTTACAAAACTGCTTTCTCAGTATCTGGGCCATTTTCAAGGAAATCTGAAACAGTTTCTGCCTCTTGTTCCCTCGACTCCTTCCCTGACACCTGTCTTTTCCACTTTGTCCTGAGAGAAGGCCCAGTCCCTTTCCTTCACTTCATTTGACACAGGAGCTCTCAGGGGAAAGCCCCTGGGGACAGGACTGAAGAAGGGCACGCAGCATTGAGCAGGAGAGAGATGTGTGTCCCAGGCACAGGAGAGGGCTCACCCAGGAGTCCTGCAATCTCATAGGCCTTTTTCTGCTCGATGGTCTCATAGTTGAGGACTTCAAAGAAAATGTCGAGCACCAGAATGTTCTCCCTGCACAGGGGTGAGAGGAGGAGAGCTAGGTTTGCATCAGAAACCCACTGGACAGCTGATCTTAGCATCTTAGGCTCTCTGGGGCTATTTCCATCTCCCTAAATGAGACACTGATGAAGAAGCCTGCCTTCTGGGGGGGGGGGGGGTTAGGATTAAAGTAAATGGCATGTATGAAAAGACAGTTTGCATGCTGGCAAGTGGGAGGTGGTCCCAGTTACAGCAAGGAAAACGCAGCTAGAAGATAAAGCGGGGAGGGAGGAGAGAGCTCACATTACTTATTCCAGATTGATCTCCCCACACACAACCCACACTCTCCCGCTGCCTCCCATGAATTACCTCAACTTCCCTGTGCCTGTGAGACCCAGACCCCCGATGACGTCCACCCGTGCCCTCGGCAGCTCTTGTGCGAGGCCCCGCCCGCACAGTGGAGCCCTCACCCTATGTACTGTTCGGATTTGTTGAACTTCTTGGCCAGGTACTTGGCGGAGGCCTTGCTGGGGATCTTGACCATGGACAGCTCCTTGCCATAGCGGGTCAGGTTGCAGGGCATCTCACACACGCAGTATTCCTGGTCTTTCTCCACTAGGAAGTCTGTGTCCAAGCAAGAGGTGCTAGCTGAGTGCCAGGCCTTCCCGGTAAGGACACACGAGCCCTGCCCCAAGGATCCCAGGATCCCGCCTCTTTTGCCTCAGCCCTGTGTGGACTCCTCAGCCAGCCTCCCTCAGCTTTCTCAAGGACCATCTGAGGCTGAGAGAGGGTGAAGGCCCCTCTCAAGAGACCCTCGTTGACTCTCCACAGGGACTTTTGAAGGCGTAGCTCTCAGCTCTTAGAGGCAGATGCAGCTGGAGTTCAGCCTTGACCCCAGCCCCCATGCCTGGCCAAATTTTTCTTCCCTCCCCCTGACTGCCCCAGGAGACAGGCGCTCACCCAGGGCCGGGTCCGCGCACTCCTTATACTGCTCCGGAGTGCAGTACGGGGCATCCCCTGCAAAGGAGAGAAGGCGGTAGGACAGGTGGAGGTCAAAGGTCTTGTGATAATATGGTGCTGTGTAAGGGGGAGGCTGGGAGGTGGGACGGATGGAGTAGCCATCCCTAGAACCCTGGAAGTGACCTGTTCTCCCAGCCTACCCTTGTTAGACCCCCCCCCCCCACACACACACACAGGGAGGAACTGAGCGACAAGAGTCAGAAAGATAAGGTATGGAGTGCTCAGGGACCAGGGTTAGGATGGCCAGAACAGACAGGGCCCAGGTGAGGGTCAGCGTAGCCTGAGATAGCCCAGTCGCCTCTCTGGGCTGTAGGAGCCTCGGGGCCTCACCTGGCATGTGCACCATGCGGCAGTTGCAGTTTTCCACCAGGTATCGCGTCTCGCAGTCGATCCGGCAGGCGGTGATGCTGTAGGAGTCGAAGAAGTCCGAGTCCATGGTGACAGCATTGCAGGTGCCCCAGGGCGAGGGCAGGTAGATGAGCTGCTGGGAGAGCCGAGGAGCTGGGGCGCGTGGGGTGTCCCCACCTCACCGTGACGGGCTGCTCATCAAGACCCAGAACTCAGGGGCCTCAGCCCTGCGCCTCGAAAGGCCTTTGAGTTTGCAGACTTCCTTCCATTCTCAATTACACCCCTCTCTGTGTGTGTGTGCGCGTGTGTGTGTGTTCACGTGTGTATGTGTGTTCGTGTGTGGATGTGTGTTGTGCACATGTGAGTATGACTGTGCCCCATGCACAGTCGACAGATAGAAGTGTATGTTGGACATGTTCCTCTGTTTCTCTCTGCTCGTTATCTCCAGGCGGGATCTCCTGCTGAATCTGGGGCTCCTTGGCCAGCTAGCCCAGGGATCCACCTGTCTCGGCACCCCCCAGCCCAGAACCGGGGTCACAGTTCTGCGCCACCCTGATTTGTACGTGGGTCTTGGGGATCTCAGTTGAGGTCCTCATGCTTGCATAATAAGCATCCCGTCCCCCAGGATGGCCCGCTGAGCCACCTCCCCAGAACCCCATCTTAACGTTTCAGCACTCCACCCCAGAAGTAGCCTTCTGCAGCCCCCTCACCCTCTGCTCCTGGCAAGACACAAAAGTCTGGAAGCCGGGGGCCACACCAAAGCCCAGCTGGTCGATGAAAGGAGGCTCATCCTGACTGTGGATTTGCACTTTGATGCCTGCTTCGAAGGATGTCTCGTCTGTAAAGACAAAGGCGGGAGCCGGGAGGATTTCTGAGTTCCCAATCACGTTCAGAGCCCGGGGCAGCACACTTCCCCTATCATAAGCAGTGTCCGCCGGGACTTGGTGAGGAGGTGGTGGGGTCCTAGCATGGCTCCAGGCTCCGTGGCAGCCGCTTCGTGGCGCTCCGGTGACCTCTGCATCCTCTACCCTTCTTACCCCATGTCTGCAACATATCTCCATGTCTCAGATTATCTCTCCTGCCATGTCACTGTCTCGGCCACTCTCCATTTCTCCTCATCCCTTTCTCCTTTCTCCCCATCTCTCTCTCTGCCCCTACGTCCCCTGAGACCAGACAGGCAGGCAGCCCAAGAAGAGAGGGAGTTATTTATAGAGTGAGTGGCGGCCACTGATGGAAGAGCATGGCTGGTTACCTTGGAGAGTAACTGAACCAGGAAGGAGGAGCTAGGAAATGGAGAGTGTGGAAGTCACATAGGGGCAAAGACAGACATGGTGAGATGTTGAGAGAAGGGGCGAGGTCAGGCCTCAGGGCCACACAGTGGAGCCCTAGTTGAGTCCGGGGTGAGAGGGGCCCAGGGAGGGGGCTCCTGAGCAGGGTAGCATACCGGTCTCTCCCCACACAGGCAGGTATTCATCTTGCTGGATGTCCAGCATGATCTCCAGGCCATTGCCAGTCCCTCCTTTCATGGTCTTCAGCCGCGGCCGCCCATCTTGGCCTGAGTTGAATGTGTAACACTTCCCATACCTCGTGAAGACCTGGCGGAGGGCAGAGTGAAGAGCGTCTGCCGGGCAGACGGGCTTCTGGGTGGGTTTGACCAGTGAGACCCACCAGGAACCAGGCACTGGCAAAGCATGGAGTACCTCTCTTTGCCCCTCTGACTCCGACAGCGGCTTAGCCCCTCTGTGATTGTACCTCTTGCCAGGAGGACTCCCTTTGTGGTCCTTCAGCCCAACAGTGATGAGAGTCTCCCACTATGACTGGCTCTGTTGGCCCCCCTTACTGGCTCCCTTAATCCTGCACACAGCTTCACAAACAGCCCCTTTGTTAAAATCTTCAACTCAACTGTCAAGGGACAATCTTTTTCTTGTGAGGACCCTAACATGTGCCCCTCTGCCTCCATGATCTTATAACTGCCAAACCTCTGAGGCCTTCTGAAGTAGATCTTTAGATATTTGCTTTAGGATGTCACCCCTAAATCCTTCCGAGATCTCCCTCCACACCTAAGCCCCTCAAAGCCAAGCCCTGTCAGTTTCTCCCCTGTGTCAGTGCCTCACGCCCACCATTGTTCCCTTATCACTAGAACCTGAAAGCAGACCCAGCTGCCAAGAACCAAACTTACTGGAGCTTATCCCGTCCCCCAGGACTCGGGACTGAATCCTAGGCCTGGCATGTCGGGGCGCTCGCAAAGCTAGATGGTGCTGTATCTTTTGCCCTCCCCAAGGCCCAGTGGACAAAACCATCAGGCCACATCATTTCGGGGACAGAGATGGCACCTACGTGCTCCCACATGATAGGGCACAGAGGGGTGGGTTTGGAGAGGAAAGGCCAGGCATGAAAATCTGCACAGGCCAGCCAGGACCACGAGCTGAGCTGGGGAGACAGTGGGATGGCAGGTGGCTCTTTATCTAGATGGTTGTCCCCACCTCTGTGTGGGGAGTCCAACGGGGAAGGTGACATTTTCCAGTGACAGCCTCCTCCAGGAAGAAAGTCCTGGCCACTTAATCAGGGCTGGGAAAACAGGCTTTGATTCAGAGGCTTCCTGACCTCACAGACAGATGGGTCTCTCTTTTTCTTTCTCTCTTTCTCTCCCCCCCACTCACACACATAGTTGCTCACACAAGCACACACACACCACACTTTCTCACATACACACACACACACACACCACACACAGGCACACACGCTCTCACACATGCCATTCTCTCTCACACACCACATACCCACCATTCTTTGTCACACACAATTCTCATTTACACACACACACTTTCTCTCTCACACACACACTTACATACTCTCACACACACTGCTGGTGGGGCATGGACCCCCACAGGGGAGAGCACAGGAGATAAAGTTCGGATGCAGTGACGTCCCTGCTCTGAGATCTGCTGAGCAGGCGCTGGGGTGAAGTGGGGGCTGTCCCCTCCACCTGTGAGCCCCTTCTGCACTCTGGAGACTAGGCGGCTCCGCCCCCCAGCTATCAGGATAGCCAGCACGTGGCCAGCCAGTCATCTCATCCGTGGCCCCAGCAGCTCGGAGGCTGACCTCACAGAGCAAGGTCTGGGGTCTTCCAGGTATCAGAGCAGCAGCTAGTTAGGGCAGGCTGTGAACCTGGGGAGGGGGAGGCTGCGAACCCCGGGCTCTCAGTCTAGCTCCGGCCTCTGGCATCCCAGTGAGCTCTGGGCTCAGCAGTTACCAGCCCCAGTCCCAGCCGCAGCCCCTGGAGCCGATGGCCGGAGAGAGTGCCAGGGCATATGCCCTGGGAGCACTGTGCTAAGCATGGGTTTAACTCACCACTGAGAAGTTGTGGGGGCCACAGGGGCCCCCACAGTAGGAACAATACAGCAGCATGTCCTCCAGCCGATGGCAGGAGCGGTTGTAGAAACGATGGAGGTTAAAGGGCTCCCCGGAGAACGCCTCTGGCCCCGGTGGAGCAAGGGGAACCCCAGGATCATCGCTTTCATCCAGCCCTAGCATGGGGGCCAGGTAGAGCAGGTCGGGGTAGCTGAGCTGGGACAGGCGCACAGGATTAGTGTTACACAGGGTGACTGCTGGGAAGACCAGCTCCGTGGTGGCCACTTCATCCACCAGGGTGACATGCGGGTAGCTAAGGTAATAGGCAACACGGTCCCCTACCTGGCACAGGAAGGCACCCAGCGCTATGACAAAGGCCACTGCCCAGAGGACCTGCCTGGGCCCTGGGCCCCCTTCCACAAAGACATGGCTGGCACCGTGGAGGGTACAGCTGTTGGCAAAGGCCGCCAAGTCCCTAGGTGGGTCTCCCTCATCAAGTTCCTCTCCTGTCTCCTTGTCCTTGTCTTCATCTTCCGAATCTGAGCTGTCCTGCTGCTGCCGGTGGTGGGGGGCCCCCCAGACATCTCCCATGGGTCCCTCAGCCTCCTCTCCAGAGGAGAATGACACAGAGCAAAAGATCTGGATGGGCATCCTTTCCAGGGGCCAGGAGGAGGGCGCCGGAGGGGGCCGAGGAGGGGCTTCAGGTGTGTGGTCCAGCAGGGCCAGCCACCTACTGCCTCCGCTAGGCTAGGCCTCCACTGGTCCCCACCAGAGCCTCTGTGGCAGTGTGGCTGAGCTAGGGCAGGGCATGAGGAGGAGGCCCAGACTGGCCTGCTAGGGAGGGTGGAGTCTGTGCCCATGAATAATTGATGGCGGCCTGTTGGGAAGCGTGTAGCTGAAGACCTTTGTCTGACTGGCTCCAGCAGGATGAAGGTTCTAAGCAAAGTGAAAACTCTGGGAAAGCGGTGGGTTTGGGCTCCTGGGACCCTCTCCTCACGGGAGGTGACAGCCATTCCTCCTGTTGCCACCTCGGTGGCTGCCCTCTTCCAGGCTGTGCCTGGATACATCACTGCTCCTCAGCAGGCCCTCAGTTTCCCCATCCCCACTCTGCCTTCTCTCCTTATTCTCACTTGATCTAGATCTTCTTCTGGGGTAGCCAAGCCTCAGGCCCTCTCTAATTCCCCTCCACCTATAATCACTCCAGTTGTTTCCTTGACACACACATGCACACACACACACCTCCCAGTCTCCCTCAGGCCTCTGCTCACTCTTAGCATTCCTTTGACACTTAGTTACCTTCCTGTCACTGACCCCAGTTTCCTTTCATTTCCACCGAGCCCCCAGCCTCCCTGCAGTCCCTCCCTCCACGCAGCTAGTCCCTGACTCCCTTTCTCCCAGACCCACAGCTCTATTTTAGGTCCACACCCCTCCCCCAAGCTCACTACACTGAGGTCGCATCCCCTCCCCCACCCTTTTTTGTGGCTTGTGGGGCAGCCCAGGTTCCATTAGCAGCACTTTCTCATTGACCACAGACTCATTTCTGATCAGTTCCCAGCATTGGAGGAGGGATTCTTGAGTCTGAAAAGCTTGCTGACAGAACACCACTATCTGCTGCCCAGTTACCCTCCCCCCTAAAAAACAAAACAAAACAACCAGTCGGAGGAGGAGTGTGCAAAGTTCTCCCGTGGGTGGAAGAAACTGTGGCCGATCTGGAGACCTAAGGTCCTGGAGCAGGTGAGAAGCATTGGGAACCAGTGCAGAGAGCGTCCCCCCCAAAATCCCAGTGTCACCCCTCAGTCCTGAGGCTCCCTCTGCTCTCAAGGTACCGTTCCCTGCCCCCAGGCCCCTGGTTCCCATGTGCTCTGATTACCCAGGGCCACTGGTTGGGGAACTTGAGCAGCCAAGTCTCTAGGGCCAAGAAGGTGACCTAAGAGAGGGAAGGGAGGGAGGGAAAGAGGCAAAGCAGATTAACTCATTCTCAGCAGTGCCGGGAGTGTTCGCTGACTAGGGCTGCCTGGGCTGCCCCATGCCTTAGGTATTGTAAGGCTAGCCCACTTGCAGGAAAGACCCTGGGATGTGCTAGGGGCAGAGGCCAGGTTCTAGAAGAGCTGAGTGCTGTGCGATTTCTGGCCTCCGCTTTCCCACTAGAGACATGAGGCCCAGCAGAAGAGAAAGCCCAGGGCTGGCTCCTCTCCACCCTTCCACTGCCCTTGGACATGTCTCAGTTCTTTTTTCCCCTATGAATGAGAGCGTCCCCCTGTCCATGCCGTCAGCTATGTGACCCCATTCCCCTGCTTAACACCCCTCAGTGCTTCCTGGTAAAGCTCGTTCCCTAAGAAGAACCTGCACAACTGAAGGTCCTATACCCTGCACCCTCACTCTGACATTGCCCCTAATCCATCCATCCATCCATCCACCCCTCCCAGGCAGGATCGCCCACAGCCAGGACTTATGGTAGCTCCTACTCATTTTTCCTCATCTCTTTATTGTATTGTTACCATGTGTGCGAGTGTGGGAGCATGGCAGTCAGAAGACAACTTTCAGGAATTGGTTTCCTCTTTCTACACTGGGCTCTCAGAACCAGACTCAAGCCATCAGTTCTCTGCTTTTACCTGCTGGCCCTCTGATGATGACAGTGATATCATCATCAACAACATGGGCTCACTTTGTAGCCCAGACTGGCCTGGAATTTATTATGTAAATCATCACAAAGATCCAACTGTCTCTACCTCCCACATGCTAAGATTAAAGGTATACCGCCCTGCCTGGTCCCTCTAATCACTTTTATTATTTATTTATTGCTTTATGTTTATGGGTGTTTTGTGGGCACATGTGACTATGTATCACTCAGGTCAGAAGAGGGTGATAGGTCCCATGGAACTGGAGTCCCAGACCACCGGAAGCTAGTTGAGAGCCACTATGTGAGCAACGGGAATGGGCCAAGCACCCTCTGGAAGGGCGGCCACAGTCTTTGGTGGCCAGCCATCTCTCTCGTCCCAGCCCTCTGATCTCTGAAGAGACAGGCTCTCCCTGGGTTGCTGTCCCTGAACACCTGAGTTTAACTCCCAGAACCCACGTGGTGGGAGAACTGACTTCCACAAGGTGTCCTTTGACCTGTATAGATTGCAGCCATACACAACCAGAGTGATGTGATACAAACTAGATAGAAACTACAGGGTGCTACAGCCCAGATACAAACTACAGTGTGATACAGCCTACAGTGTGCTACAAACTACAGTGTGCTACAAACTACAGTGTGCTACAGCCCAGATACAAACTACAGTGTGCTACAGCCCAGATACAAACTACAGTGTGCCACAGCCTAGCTATACACCACAGTGTCCTACAAACTAGAAACAAACTAGAGAGATGTGATACCCACAAAAGGGACGGGGTGAGGATAGAGACCAGCCACCCTCAGCTGTTGTCCTCTCCTGTACAAATCCATGGATTCATTTTCCGTCTCTGCCCATAGAAACCTTTCTCCTGCCTGCCAGACCTTAGTTCTTGGGTAGCACAGCCTACTGTGCGGACCTTCCTCAGGGCAGTTTCAGAAGTAAATTCCATGCCCTGGCTTACTGCCTGAGGTTGCCCATAGTTGCCCGTCTGTCTTTTCCCACTAGAGGGCACTAGCTCCCTCCTTCAGACATCCTGGAGTTGAATGTAGCTTGGATTCAAAAAGAGCTTCAGGCTGAGAGATCCCACGGAACAGGCTGTGAAATGGGACAGCACCTTCAGAGGACAGTGATGTGATAGAAGCCCTCCTCAGACCCATACCAAGACTCACCTTGCACTCCTACACAGCAGCATGCAAGCATGAACGACACACATATGCATGCACTCACACACACAAGCACACAAATGCCCACACTCACCCCCCCACAACGGTCACACACATATGCACACATTCGTATGCACACACGAATGCACACACATAGGCACACAGGCACATGCATGTAGTCACAAACACGAACATGATTGCACATACTTATATCCCTATACTTTGCCCTTCTCCCACCCCTCTATCCTCAGTCCTTTAAGTTTGTTCTTGTTTTCACTTCATTCAAGTAGGCACATTCAAAGTTTTCAGTTATGCAAAGGTAAGAAGGCCAGGAAGCACACATAGTCTGTGGACACAAATGGACTATGGACACACACAGACTATGGACACACAGCCTGTGGACACAAATGGACTATGGACACACAGACTATGGACACACACAGACTGTGGACACACAAAGACTATTGACACACAGACTATGGACACACAGACTATGGACACACAGACTGTGGACACACAGACTGTGGACACACAAAGACTGTGGACACACAAAGACTATTGACACACACAGACTATGGACACACAGACTATGGACACATACACAGACTGTGGACACATACAGACTATGGACACACAGACTATGGACACATAGACTGTGGACACACACAGACTATGGACACACACAGACTATGGACACATAAATAGACTGTGGACACACAGAGACTATGGACACACAGGGGCGCTCGAACAGATGCACACAAACACAGATCTACACTCAGTTCTAGGCCCTCAGAGGAGGGTCTAGCTCGGTTGTGGAGTGCCTGCTTGAATGAGGTCCTGGATTCATTCCCTCGAACCACATAAACCAGATGTGGCATCGTGTGCCTGCAATCCTAGCACTTGAGAGGTAGAGGCAGGAGGGTCAGAAGTTCAAGGTCATTCTCAGCTACAGACTGAATTTGAGACCACCGTGAGATATATGAGACCCTATTTCAAAATTAATAAATAGCTGTGTCTGGTTGAGCACACCTTTAACCCCAGCACTAGGGAGGTCGATCCTGGCAGATCTCTGAGGCCAGCCTGGTCTACATAGTGAGTTCTAGGCCAGCCTGGTCTACATAGTAGTGTATCCATTTGTATGTGTGTGCACTCTTTCCCTATGAGTCCCTGTATGGACACCAGAGGTTGGGTGACCTCGTCCCATAAATCTCCACCTTATATCAAAATAAATAAGCATTAATCAGTGAGTGATCAGTCTGGGGCTTTCCATCCAAGGATGACCCTCCTCCCCGCAGGTGTGCCTTCCCCAGTGGTTTCTTACTTTCTCTACATCCTTTCTGAATTTCAGCTCCTTCCACTTCGGGGCAAGTTTAGTGATTTTCAGCTAACCACTCATGGGCTCTTTACACAGCCCAGCTGAAGAGTAACCTCCTCACCATTCGACAAGCCGGAACTGAACCAGCTCAGGAGACTGCCCAGTAGTGATGGGCTTGACATACAGACACAGGACTGTGAGTTTGCATCCGGGTACCCAGGTAGAAATTGGACAGCTATAGTCTATAATCCCAGCACTGGGAATTCAGACACAGTGGATCCCTGGAGCTCAGTGGCCGGCTGGGTCCTAGCTAATTTGTGGGCTCCAGGTTTAGTGAAAGGGTCTGTCTCAAGAAGATAAAGGGCTCAGCAGTCAAGAGCACTGGATACTCTTTCAGAGGACCTAGGTTCGATTCCCAGCACCCACATGGCAGCTCACAACTGTCTGTAATTCCAATTCCAGGGGATTTTATACCCCTTTACATGGTACACAGACATAGATGTAGAGTTCAAATACATATAATAAAATAGAATAATTTATTTAAAAATAAATAGAGAGTGATTGGGAGAGGACACCCAATACTGGCCTCTGGTTTCCATACAAGCACATGAGCATGCATCACACTCACACACACACTCACACACACACACACACACACACACACACACACAATGCTGAACCACAACAACCAATTCAAGTCTCTGAATGAGCGAGTAATAATATTAGAGCAGGGTGTGGTAGTGCTTACATTTAAAGGCAGACATAAGCATATCTCTATGAGTTCAAGGCCAGCCTGGTCTACACAGTGAGTTTTAGGAGAGTCAGAGCAAATAGTTCAAAAATAGCTCAAAACAAACAAACAAACAAACAAACAAACAAACAGATTAACAATTAAAATGAGGTCATCTATCTCTAAATCATTCTAAATCAAGGTCATTCTCAGCTACAGACTGAATTTGAGACCACCGTGAGATATATGAGACCCTATTTCAAAATTAATAAATAGCTGTGTCTGGTTGAGCACACCTTTAACCCGAATTGCTCGTTAACACAGTGGGGACAGAGAGTGGGCCAGATCCTGCGCTTATGGAGCTGTCTAGTGATTTAAAAACATTTATACATCAAACTTCGAGGAGGGTTATGAAAACAGTAGGGGCAGAGGACAGGGGAGCCTAATTCAGACTGGGGAACCTGGAAGGTTTCCTGAGGAAGCGAGGTTCAAAATGCAATCAAAATAATCCCCTGGCTTCTGCCTCTGCCTCTCTCTCTCCGTGTGTGTGTGTGTGTGTGTGTGTGTGTGTGTTGCTATATTTCTCTTTGTCTCTCTCTCTCTCTCATCCTTCTCTGCCCCAAGTGTGTTTCAAACAGAGAAAAGTGAGGAGCTGAACAGAGGCAGAGGTGGCTGGAAAGGGAGGAAAGGGGAATGGGTCACCTGGCTTTCAAGAGTCCTGGTTCAATAGCGATGGACGATCTCTGTTGAAGGGTATGAAATAATCAAAGCTACAGGGTACAGTGGTGCCTGCCTGTAATCCCAGCACTCAGGCAGAGGCAGGCAGATCTCTGTGAGTTCCAGGCCGGCCTGGTCTACAAAGCAAGTCTGGAAGTCAAGGCTACACAAAGAAACCCTGTCTCAAGGGGGGGAAAAAAAGAAAAGAAATAATCAAAGCTAGGTTTTGGCTGGGTGTGGTTGAATATTCCTATAATTCCAGCACTTGGGAGGCTGAGGCAGGAGGATCAGCTCAAAGCCATCCATGGCTACAGAGTGAGTTTCAGGCCAACCTAGGCTACATGAGACCGTGTCTCAAACAAACAAAGAAACAAACCAGAAAGGAAGAGAGGGAGGGGGGATGAGAAAATTTGAAAATATGAAGCTGCAGATCTTGTCGGTCCTTGGTAAGGACTATCATGGCAGGCGAGGGAGCTGGGGTGTCAGCGATGCCCGCATAAGGGATGGGTGGCTCTCCAGAGCACACATGCGGGGAGAGGACTTGTTTGAGAAGTAAGAGGATATAGTTCTGTTCTGTACAGGCTGCCTTTTAGGAGCTTCAAGGCCACCAGAGTAAAGATGCTAATGGAAAAGTGGTCACTGGAGCTGATGTTATAAGGCGGGAGACGGCCCGAGACATGGAGCTGGCAGCTGGCAGTGTGTACGCGGTGATCAAAGTCAGGAGTGGAGGTGTGACTGCCCGAGAATAGAATATAAAGTTAAAAAAAAAAGGCAGGAAGAAAGGAAATGAGACCCGATTTGGCAGTACCCACTAAAGCTAAACAGAATCCTACCTTATGACTTAACCGCAGCTCTTACGTCTAGACCCAAGAGGAATGAGTACACGTGTCAACCGAAAACCAGGAACAAGAACGTTCACAGTCGCTCTATTTATAACAGCCCCGAACTGGTGACAACCCAAATGTCTGGCGATTGTAGAATGGCCAAATAAGTTGCATTCTGTTAATATAACGAGATACCGCACAGCACTGAGAAAGAAGCGGCCGTCACATCAACGACTGACTCACACGATCACAAACAAACGTGGATAGCCCAAGAAGTAGACGGAGGGTAGGTACAGCTCCGGGATGGTCAAGAGGGGTGAAGCTTAGCCTAAGGCTAGGACAATGGTGGACTCTTGTCGGGTGGTGCAGACTGGAGGGAACCTGAGACACTGGAGATGTTTTGTGTCAATGAAAACTTATACCAAGGTAGTATGCGCTGTTATGACATTGTGAGACACACCAGCGCAGATTTCTCCAACCTATGCCCTTACATTATAACCCTATACTGGGAGAAATAAAATCACAGGCTGGGCCTTGAGTGCAGACTGTGTACACTAGCCAAGCAGAAGAGATTGAACTGGCAAAGAGACAGAGAAGTGGCTGGACGTAAGAGGTTAGCCGAGGCCTGACCCTCAGGAAACATAACGGTGTAGAAAACGGGTAGGTCAATCTGTTGCAGCTCTGGGAGCCAAAGCCAGAGCCTCCAGCTTGCAGGCCAGTGCTCCAGCATTGCCCTTTGCTCCCAGGTCCTTAGAGGTTTGCTTTTTTACTTATTTTGTTGTTGTTTTCTTTTATGTTTCAGTTTTTTTAAGACAGTGTCTTCTGTAGCTCAGACTAGTCTTGAACTTGCTATGTGGCTGAGGATAACATTTAACTCCTGATCTTCCTGCTTTTATCTCCCAAGGGCTGGGATTATGGGAATGTGCCACTATACCCACCTCTCCATCCCTCAGTCCCCACCCTCTTGAGAAAGGGTGTTTCATGTATTCCAGCTGATTTCAAACTAATTATGTGGGGAAGAACAACCTTGAACTTCTGATCCTTCTGCCTCTACCTCCAGAGTCCTGGGATTATAGGACCAGGCTACCATACCCTGCTGTGTAGGGCTGGAGATAGGACTCAGGGCTTCCAGCAGACACGAGGCAAGCCCTCTCCAGCTGAGCTGGCCCACAGCCCTCCCTGTGGTGGTTTGACTGAGAACGGGCCCCCATAGGCCCAAACATTTGAATACTTGGTCTCCAGTTGGTGGGACTGTTTGGGAAGGATTCGGAGGTGTGGCCTTGTTGGGGGAGATGTCACTGGGGGCAGGCCTTGACGCTTCAAAAGTCCATACCCTTCGCCCAGTCATCGCCTCATGTGTATGGACCAAGATGTGAACTCTTTGCTCCTTCTCCAGTGCCATGTCTGCTTGCCTGCTGCCGTGCCCCCTGCTGTAGTGGTCACGCCCTCTAACCCTTCGGAGATGTGAGACCTAAATTAAAGGCTTTCTTTTAGGAGCTGCCTGATCATGTTGTCTTATTTCGGCAATAGAAAAGAAGCTCGTTATGCTAATGGACCAAGTGAGCAGGAGGCAGCAACCGCGCTGGACTTACTGGTGACACATGTGCACATCCGAGTATTCGAAATAAATCAAATCAAAACTCAAGGGCCTTCTAGCTCAGTGAGATTTCTAGGAACTCGGTGCTGTGGGGCACTCGGAGATGCTCCCTCTAAGGTGAAGGCTAATTGCGCTTGGCCCCTCCCACCATCAAGAAAGACGGTCAGTGCTCGGCGGGCCAGTCTGGAGCCTGCAACCAGCACAGTCCTTAATGGGTGTGTTACTCCAATCCACACACCAAGTGGCTGGGAAAGCTGCTAGCTTAGAGTGGAGTCTGGAACAAGAGGAGGGTCTGCAACAGGTCCAGGCTGCTCTACTACTCTACTGCTGCTTGGAGCCGGGGGTAGGCCCCTAAGGCGAGTCACAGAGGAGACTGATCTCTGGAACCAAATTCTGCCTTAGTTACTGTCCTATTGGTGTGCTAAGACAACAGGACCAGGGCAACTTACAAAAGAAAGCGTTTCACTTGGGACTCACAGTTCCAGAGGGTGAGAGTCCACAACCATCATGGCAGGGAGAGGGCAGCAGGCAGGCAGGCACGGCCCTGCAGAAGGAGCTGAGTGTTCACATCTCCATCTACAAGATACAGGCACGAGGCAGAGACAGCTAACTGGGAAGAGCATGGGCTTTTGAAACCTCAAGGCCTGCCCCTAGTGGCACGCCTCCTCCAATGAGGTCATGCTTCCTGGTCCTCCCCAAACAGTTCTAATGACTGGAGACCAAGTATTCAAATTCATGCGCCTATGGTGGTGGCCACTCTCATTCAAATCACCAACCCCTCTTTGTTTTTCCTGGTAGGGTCTCACTGGGTAGCCTAAGCTAGCCTGGAACTTCTGCTTCTCCTACCTCAGCTTCCTGAGCTGGGGCTATGGGTCTGCACCACTACACAGGGCTTGGATCAACAGCCTTGAAAACTATTGAAGATTGAGAGTAAACATGGTTGGAGAAATGGCTCAGAGGTTAAGATCACTTGCTGCTAATTCAAAGGTCCTGGGTTCAATTCCCAGCAACCACATGATGGCTTACAACTCATCTACAATGAGATCTGGTGCCCTCTTCTGGTGTGCAGGCATACATGCAGATAAGTAAATAAATAAAAAAAATTTTTTTTAAAGGAATAAACATGTTTGGCAGATTTGGCAGCACGAAGGTCACCATTGGTCTTTAGTTCAGCCACTCAGAGAGGTTAAGCAGTGCTCTTCCAGAGACCTGGCTTGAGGCCCAGATTGTAACCAGTTCCAGGGAATCTGGTGCCCTCCTTTGGCCTCTGTGGGCACTGCATGCACACAGTGCAGAGAAACATGGAGGCAAACCACCATATTCATAAAATATAAATAAATCTCCAAAAAACCAAGAAGGGTGTTGAGGAGGTGAAAGATGTATGTTTTGATTTTTTATATCAGCCCAAAGTCTGATATAGGATATACTCAATGAAGGGTAGCTGTTGTTATAGCTATATGTTTACTTATTTGAGAGTGGGTTTTACTGTGTTAATCAGGCTGGTCCCCAATTCCAAGTCTCAAGTGACCATCTGACCTCAGCTACTTAAATAGATGCTACCACAGGGGAATCACAGTGCTTGGCTTGGGGATGCATTTTTAAGTGGGGAGCATACTGAACATGTTTCCGCATCAACAGGACAGCTGCTCTCGAGGACTTGAGCTAGACTAGAGGAGGGAGAGGCGGTATCAGTGGGACAGTGGTCCTAAAAACTGTAGGAGGGATCAGGCAGAGAACTCGGAGACTATTTTAGATAAGATGAATGTTCCCTTCCAGCTGTTGGTACCAGGAGGAAAGAGGAGATCTTGTCTGAAGCTTCTATTTTCTTGGTTAAATGGGAGCAAGGTCATCTGGCAGGAGGAGGGGGTGAAAAGAGCTAGGAAGGGCAAAGCGGAGAGGCCTGCAGGCATCCCTGAGGAGGCTGACCCGTCCACCAGCATGACACAGCAGGGTGGGGTGGGCGTGGGTGGGGTGTCCAGGTAGCCCTGCAGGCCAACTTAAAGATGTTGATCATGGATGCAATGAGATTGACATGATGCCATGATGCCCTGGGGCGTGACTTCCTTTGGAACATCGAGGCTGTCCAGTCCTGGGGCTACCCACTGCAGTGTCAGGGGACCAGGTGTGGGTTCTTCTAAGGTTGGGGATTAGAAAGATGGCGAGATAAAAAAAAAAAATCAGAGGTTCTGCTGCATGTGAACAGCATATGCCTTTGTCTTGGCATTTGGGAGCCAGAGGCAGGTGGATCTCTGGGAGTTCCAGGCCAGCCAGGGCTACACAGAGAAACACTCTTTCGAGCCTCCCCCCAAACAATAATAATAAATAAAAACAGACATCTAAGGATCTGGTACACTCATGGGGGGAGGGTGAGAGTCGTGGGGTCACCTCTGCAGTCTTCCCTTCTCCTTCTATCTCCCCACTGCTTCTCCCCTGAGCACAAGCCGCTGGGAATGCCAAGCAGCTCTGTCGCCACACAGACCTGTGCCCAAAGCCAGAAGAGTTAAAGACCCCGAAGATCCAGAGGAAAAGCCCTAGACTGGCGTGGCCTCAGGCAAATCACCCAACACCCCCGACCCTCCATTTCCCCATCTTTCCAGCGATGATATTAAGCTTCTTCAAGATTCACGAATCGTGAGGCTTAAATGAGCATAGGAAAGGGAATTTACAATCACAGCGAGAGACTGAAAGGCGCTGCTATGGGCTTGTCCTGCAACAAGCCTGTCCACACAAGAGCTTCCTCCCACAGCTCGCACAATTGTGTGTGCCCCGTGCGTACCCACGCATGCCCATTCTGCATTCTCCCCAAGACATGGAGATGAAGGAGTGCACGTGTGCTTGCTCCCTAGGGGCACACACACAGTGGGCACACTTCGAGAAGTCTGGGCTGGTGGCTGTCACAGCCCAGGCCACTGCAGCAAGCTCTCCTGCTCTTTGCCTAGGCCGAGGATGGGACACACGAATTAGAGAGATGCAACAGTAAACAGCAAAACCCAACCTCCGGGGCCCACAGACAGTCTATCACATTGAGGGCCTTCGATGATGGGTGGTGGGGGTGGGAAAGGGTTCTTTCTTAGAACTCATAGGATCTCAAAGATCTTAACTGTCTACTCCCTCTGGAATGGCGTTGGCACTCTCTAATGCTCTCTCTCTCCCCTCGCTCTCTGGAGCCCTGTTCTTACAGCCTCTTAAGGGAGCACAGCAGTTTCATGCTCACTTAAAAATATCCCCCAGGGCTAGGCATGATGGCCCACACCTTTAATCCCAGCACTCCCCAGGTAGAGGCAGGCAGATCCCTGAGTTTGAGGCCAGCCTGGTCTACAGAGTGAGTTCCAGGACAGCCAGGGCTACACAGAGAAACCCTGTCTCAACAAAACAAAAACAGAACAAAACAAAGGCTGTCCCACACATGGTAGGTTCTGTGGCACACCTGTCATGTGCAGGCCTTGGCCTGGCTGAAGTACCTCAGAGGCTTTTAATCAAAGGAGCAGGAGCTGTCCCTTGACAACACTTCCTCACAAGCCCTCTCTTCACAGGAGACTGAGAACTGGATTCTGGTGGACCTCTGCCCCTGGCCCAACTCAGCCCTCCAACCAGCCCAGTTAGGTACATCTCTTTCTTGCTTTGCTTTCCTGCCCCACCTTGCAGATTGCCTGCCCAAATGTCCTGACTGGACTGTTCTCAGCCAGGAGGTAGCAGCCTTGGCAGTCACAACTCAGACCAAAAAAAAGAGTGAAAACTTGGGGCCGGCTAAGGCTGTGGCTGGAGGGAACTGTGGGTTCGTCAGCTCGGGGTGGGGGGCGGGGCGTGGGGGGTGGCAGGGGCTGTAATCCTGGGATGTTTGGAGTAGCTGAGCTGCCGGGTGGGTGGAAGGATCCTGCCTGGACCTTGCTGAGTCCTCTGAGGTCAGGAGTGAGGTCTGGCCTTTACTGCCTCCCTCTTCAGCCCTCCATCTGACATTATCACCCCATTTTCAGTCTCTAGTTTCCCTCGCCATACCCCCAACCCTGCCCTCCATAATCACAAAGTTGAAGCCACTCAGGAGTGACCCGTGCCTATAACACAGTGTCCCTAACCAGTCCCTCCTGTCTTCATGTCACAGTGGGTGCAGCGCCCAGGGAGCTGTCCATGGCTGCTGGCTGGGCATTAGCTAGGCATTCAGGAAACACTCCTTCTCCCAGCCCTCACTTCTGACTCTGCCCCCAGAGGCCCTTCGTTACTTACATCAATTCCCTATTACTTTAGGCAAGAGCAGAGAGATCAATTAGCCTGGAGTAGCCTCTTAGCAGATAGCAGTCTGGGAGGACTAGCTGGGGCGGGGGCGGGGGAGGGGCGAGGAAGGGAGCTAAGTTACCCAAAGCTTGTGCGTCTGTGCAGGGAAAAGAGGGGAAGGCAATTGGCTCTGCCCACCTGGCTCCCCGGGGAAGGGTCATCAGGACCACCTTCCTCCTCTTTCTCTTCTCACCCTGCTACTTCCTCCCTAGTTGGAGAGAATTAGTCCGGGTAACAAGATCAGGTCCCCTAAAGATGCTGGTTCTGAGCTTCTGTGGGCTGTGGGGTCCAGTGGGAGGAAGGGGTGTTGGAGAAGGGGGTGCCGTCCTTGGGTTTTGGAAATTATTTTCTTATTTTTAAAATGTTTGCTTTTTTCTTTCTTTCTTTCTTTCTTTTTTTTTTGTAGAACCTAGTACCTCACTCAGGCCAGTCCAGTGCTCCACCACTCAACTCCCTTCCTAGGCCTCCAGCTGCCTTAGAAGGCCTTTCTGTCCCTAGTCTGAGCCCCAGGGTCACATCCTCCTCTTAGCTCCTCTTAGCTCTTCACTGTTCTGGAACATTCTCCTCTCCCTTCAGAGCCCTGGAGGAAGGCCTACCCCCTTCCACGCCTGCCGCCTTCACTCCAGCCCTTTGCTAGGTGGCTGTCCCCACTTCAAGATCCAGAGGGATCTTGTGGGCTCTCCACAGATTCTCGCCCCAGCTTCAGCCCTGCCTAAGATGACTGGTCCTCCTGCCACACCCTACCTCAGAATACCGCTGTCTAGTTCTTCTGTCTCTCCCAAGGCCCAGACATGAATTCCGGCTTCTTCCTCCCCAGGCAAGGGCTCCGAGTCTCAGCTGTAGGGCTGGCATTGGGCGGACTGGGCAACCATCTGCAGGCCCCCTCCCACTGGTGCTGCTCAGCATTCCAGCCACATCAAGCTCTCACTGCCAGGGATGGATAAGGTGCAGCTGGAGGCTGCCACCAGCTGTGACTGTGCTCAGTCCTGGGCCCCCGCCCAGAGACTAGCAGCAGCTGAGCCCCCCCCCCCCCCCCCGCCCCATGGAGCCCCTGCCCTGCCTTGGCCTGGCTGCCCTTAAGGTGGGGAAGGAGAGATGAGTCTCAGACCCTGTTGCTCAGGCAACCAAGCACCCCACTGGGAAGGCAGGGGGATGGCCAGGAAAGAAGGAGCTTTCTCGTTTACTCGGTTACTCGGGAGAAAGCTACCCATATCTACCCAACTGGATCACCTAGAGCTATCCCCCACTGCTTCCTGCCTTTCTCAGTCCCAAATGATTTTCAGAACGATTTCTCCCAGACGGAGTTCAGGCCCCACAGTCACATTCCCGCCACCAACAAGCCAGGCCCCACAGTCACATTCCTGCCACCAACAAGCCCTGCGGTTGAGCTGGGGTTGAAGCACCTCCAGGGGAGGGAACGGCTTATCAGGGAGATGGAGTCCTCGGGCACTGCAGTGGCCTTGTTCTGAGCCTTCCCGGACAGTCCTCACAAACAGAGTGGCTGCTGTCTACATGAAGGCTGTCTTTGGAAAACACACAAAGAGGTCCACATATGCCAATGCACACAGTGTCCACAAACACAGAGCAAAGGGCTTGGGCCCTCAGTTAAGACTCCCAGCTCTGCGGGGCGCAGCGGCACACCTTATGATCCCAGCACTCGGGCGGCTAAGGCAGGAGGATTGTGAATTTCAGGCCAGCCTGGGGTACAAAGTAAGACCTCCATCTCAGGAGAGAGAGAGAGTAGGAAGACAGAAAGACCCCTTGCTACTGACAGATGCCAGGATAGTCTCCTCTCAGCCCTGACCCTGTGACCCCGAAGACAAATGTTTTTTATAAGTGCTACATTGACTCAGAGGTTAGATTCACATCCCCGACACACCTCCAGGCATAGCAGAGACTGCTGATAAGGCTGAGAGACAGATGTTAATTATAAGACTGAGGAGAGAGGAGAGGAACCGAATGTGAGCCTCCTTGGGACTGGAGAGCCACCCAGGCCCTTCTGCTCCAAAGAGCTGCAACTCGCAGGCCCCACAGGCAGGCAGGGCACTCACAGAGCCTGGCAGTGAGGTCAGCATGCTGGCAGCGGGCAAAGGCTGAGGAGTCTGGACTTAGTCGGATATGGGGTCAGGTCTTTGACACAGGCTGAGGAAGAGAACGACTCCAGTCTTCCCTGACTGTACAGAGCCAAGAAGGGCCACAGCTAGGTCTTCAGGCTGCTGGCCTGCATGTCTGTCCCCCGAGCGAGAACTCATGTGCGGCCGGAGAGAGGGCTCAGCGGATCAGAGCACTTGCTGCTCTTTCAGAAGAGCCAAGTTTGTGTCCCCACACTCACATCAGGTGCCTACCACTGCCTGTAACTCCAGCTCCCAAGGATCCAACACCCTCTTTCTAGCCCCTGAGGGCACTCACACATATATGTAGAAACACACATACACACATATTTAAAAAAAACAAACAGTATAATTTTAAGAAAGCACAGATTGCTCTAGAACACTGGAAACAAAACACATCTCTGTCTGACAGCCTAGAATTGCCCCTCAAACAGGATGGTCCCGTCGTATTTCATTACGCGTGTGTGTGTGTGTGTGTGTGTGTGTGTGTGTGTGTGAGTGCACACTCGAACATGCATGTGCCGCAAGCTTGCACACCACAGCACTCATGGGCAAGTCAGAGGACAGTCGGTGGGAGCCGGTTCTCTTCCACCACCGGGAGCTCAGGGATTGAACTCAGGCCATCAGGCTTGGTGAGCACCTTTGCCCACGGAGCCATCTTGCCAGCCCCCAGCTAACCTTCTTGTAGGCTTGCTACATCCCCATTTTATACCTCAGCCCCTCCCCACTTTAAGCCACGTGCCTCGCCCCTGCATCCAACACCACTAAGCTAGCGGGTTCCTCTCCTCCCTGGCCCCAGAGGCTGGGGCAGGACTGCTGCTTTCCCTTTCTCCCCTATCCTCACCTCTTGGAAACATCGATAGGAGCCTGGGAGCCCTCTGGGCTCAAGGTCTGGGGAATTTAGGGCTTTTCTGTTGGGAGGAAGTAAAAGAGAAAAAGTGGCTGCTCCTGGGGTAACTGCCTGTCAGCACGGCTCAGCAAGGAGTGTGCTCCTGCAGCCTCGGTCTCGGGACTGACAAAGGCCAGCGAGTGGGTTTATGTCGCAGAGATTGGGAAGTCCTCGTAACCTCGGCAGGCAACGTTAAGCATGCCCAGGGCTCCAACCTCTGTACACAAACAAGTGGGTTTGTGCTGTGAGGAGGGTTTGTTTGTGCTTCCTCCTACTGTGAGGAGGAAGAAAGCAAGTTAAAGAGAGAATGGTCAGGGAGGAGAGCGAGGTTCCAAGAGCGGAGAATTAAGAAGAGGCATGAGGTACAGGGTTCTGGGGGAAGGTCAAGGTGAAAGTGACATGGGAACTTCAGGCCAGAAGTACTAATAATGATAAGAGCACAGAGCACTGGCACCTAAGGAGACATGGTTTCTAATCCTGGATCTGCTATTAGCCAGCTTGCTAGTGAGCTAAGGCAAATTGTTTTGCTTCTCTGCGTCTCAGTGTGAGCATTTGTAAAATAGACATAATATGGTTATTTATCAAAGGGATTGAGAGTCTAGACTCCAGGTCCTCCGGGTTTTTCCTAGCCTTTGTGTATGTATATTGGTGTGTGTGCATTTCTTCTTTGTATTTTGAGCTGGGTTCTCCTTATATAGCCCAAGCTATGCACCTTAAACTCAATATCCTCTTGCCCGGTTCTTGAGTACTAGGATCACAGGCTTGTGCCATTGTAGCCAGAGTTTTTTGTTTGTTTGTTTAATTTTAGAAAGAGACTTATTTTGTTGCTTAGGCTGGTCTCAAACTCTTGGGCTTGACCGTTCATCCTGCCTCAGACTCCTAAGTAGCTGGGACAACATTTCAACATGCCCGAGGACAGTTTTGGTTTGTTTGAGACAGGGTCTAGCTATGACGTTCAGATGTCCTCAAAGTCCCAATCAGGCTCAGCCTTCCGAGTGCTGGGAGTGCAGGTGTGCACCGCATAGCCAGCTGTGTGTGTGTGTACCTACAGCCAGCTGTGTGTGTGTGTACCTATAGCCAGCTCTGTGTGTGTGTACCTACAGCCAGCTGTGTGTGTGTACCCCGCAGCCAGCTCTGTGTGTGTGTACCTATAGCCAGCTCTGTGTGTGTGTACCTATAGCCAGCTCTGTGTGTGTACCCTGCAGCCAGCTCTGTGTGTGTGTACCCACAGCCAGCTCTGTGTGTGTGTACCTACAGCCAGCTCTGTGTGTGTGTACCTACAGCCAGCTCTGTGTGTGTGTGTACCCTGCAGCCAGCTCTGTGTGACTTTTTCTTAAGCCTGAAGAGTCTGTGTGATCTGTGCAGGAGGACCTAACATATCAGTTGCCAAAGTCAGTTTCCCAGAGGCTATGATGGGGCTACACCTATAGGGTCATATGAACGGCAGAGGCAGCATCTCCACTTTCAAGAAGCTCAGCTGGGATTGTGCTGCATCTTGAGCCTCTGGCTCTGGGTGTGGAACCTATCCTGCCCTGGGGGGGGGCGGGGAGAGGGAGAGGGGGAGAGGGAGTACCTATGTGTGTGTGTTGAAAGCGTGTGGAGAGAACAACCATTTGGCTGTTCTTGAGGAAGCTTCCTTACTCCCCATGCTTCACCAGCTTTTTGACCTGCAGCCCTATCACCCGAGGCTCTTATCTGATGCAGATTCAGCTGCAGTGGGGTTAGGAGTGTGGGCTGGTAGAGCCACTCACTTCTTCCAGGCTCCCAGATGGCAGTTTGCAGACTTTGAGTAACCAGGCCAGAGCTAACCTACCACTACCGACTCCGACCTCTGTGGCCCGATACAAGATTGCAGGGGTTGGGGCCGCCCCAGGTAACGTGTGTTTGTGTGTGTGTGAGTGTCCGCATGGGCGGTTTGTGTGGTATGTAGCCCAGTTTCTCCTCTGCCCTCATGGGTGCAAAGCGGAGGCTCAAGCCTTCACGCAGAACAAAGGTACCATGTACTGAAGGAAGTCCTCACCCAGCAGAAGCCCACCCGAGAACACCCCGCTTTCTCTCCTAGAACAGTCGCCATAAAGAGAGGCCAGGCTTGGCTTCCCGGAGACCAGGGGGACACAGCCCCAGCAGGGCCCACTCACCACTTTGAAGTCCTCGGCGCTGCAGGCCTCCCCACGGAAGTGGCAGGACAGCAGCATGTCCCGGATGTCGTGCCCTGCTCTGTCGTAGAACTCGCGCATGTTGAAGGGCTTGGGCTTGAAGCTGCGGAAGTTGGCCTTGTCCTGCAGTATCTCCAGCTGCTTTTCGTCAGCCATCTGCGTGTCCGGGATCTCATACCTGGGGCCCGGGGGAGTGGCACAGGGATCAGCGCGGTCGCCAGTGCTCATGCTCTACTTGGGGTAAGGGGGCAGCACTCAGTCCCCGGAGGATCAGATCCGGGCAGAGACAGGCGGAGGAGGAGAGCGGGCTCATCAGGACAACCGGACCGGACACATGGAATGTGAGAAGACAAAGGGCCCATGGTGGTTGTTGGGGGTGGGGGGCCGAGAAGCGTGAGTAGGGCAGGAGCTAAGGGCGGCGCAGTCTCTCCCCCTTCCCCGTGGTCCACCCCATCCCCTGAGGGAGGCGATGAGCATAAGTGGCAGGAGGACGGTGATGCTCACTCGAGGGAAGGAGCCCGTATCCCCTCGGTCAGGCTGGGTGGGGACAGAGATGTCTGACCCATGCTGGCTCAGAGCTCCTGTGGGTAACTGGTGCCCAGCGCCTCCTCAGCTCCTCCCGGCCGAGTGGCAGGGTTAAGGGGGCTCTAGAGGGCAGAGCCGGTTGACTTCTGGTGGGCCAAGGAGGTGGCCGCCCCACAGGCCGCCAGAGGGGTGAGGGGAGCTGCCCACCTGTTGTTCAGCAGGGCCAGCAGCTCCCCAGCGTGGTACAGGTCGTTTTTGGAGACTTGGCTGAAGCGGAACTCGTTGAGGTTGCAGAGCGTGACAGCCGGGAAGGTGAGCTGGGAGGCAGCCACCTCGTCGAGCTTGGTGACGTGATGGTAGCAGAAGTAGTACTGCACGCGCTCGGTGCACACGCACAGCAGGACGGCCAGCGAGCCCAGGAAGCACAGGGCCCACAGGGCCCGCTTCAGAGACAGCCGCTCGTAGGAGAAGATGTGGGCAAGGCCGTGCAGCGTGGAGCTACTGGCGAAAGCCTGGATGCTCACGGGCTGGACGCCGCCCACCTCCTCCTCCTCCGGCTTCAGTTCCATCCTTGCCACGGGGGTCCTGGGGGAAGGAGAGGAGAGAGAAGACTGTCATTGTCCTCAGATGAAGGCACACGTGGGACCCCTCCAACTCCGTCCGTCCGAAAGCCTCATCCGGAGGTCACTGCTCAGCCGAGGAAAGGCTTCCCTTGGCTGCAGGCTCCAAGGTGGCTGGACCGAGAGCCAGCCAAGATGATAATGACTCAAACACAGAGGCAGGGGTGTCAGCTGGGGTCGAGAGGAGGTTCTGCAGGGAGGCTTCCCAGACCACAGGACCCCGGACACAGTCACTGGCGGCGCGAACGAGGGAAGTCCCGCTGCACCCACAGGCGGGCGCGGAGTTCCCTCCAGATGTGAGGTCACTCTGGGACAGGAACTACCCCAGCCAACAGCAAACTCCCCTCGATGGGCTGGACCAGGGGCGAGGAGGCGCTCTTCTCTTGATCAAGGGTATCCCCGGGAATAGGCTGTCACCCCAGGAGCTAAGCCAGGGCAGAAAATCTTCAGAGGTGGGCACATCTGGGGAGGGGCCCTGCCTGAATCCTCCTCACCTTCTGTGTCTCCAGTTCTTAACCAGGCACAGGCGCAGGCTCTGCGTGTGTGTGTGTGTGTGTGTGTGTGTGTGTGTGTGTGTCTGTGTGTGTGTGTGCGCGCGCGCGCGTGTGTTTGGGAGGGGATGTTAGGCTGCCTGAGGTGGATGTAGGAAGGGGGGGCGCGGTTCCCTATGACAGCCAGTTGTCCCCGCCCCGAACGCACCCCCTCCCAGTCCAGCTTCTCGTCGCAGTCAGATTCTCCGGCTCGGCCCCCCCCCGCCCCCTCCCCATCCGCCGAGCCTCCCCAGAAGCTGGGGAGAGCTACAGGGGAGGACAGCCTCGGCTCCGGGGCGCCGGGGAGCCCCGCGGCCCAGGGCGGAGGGGCCGGGAACCCACCTGAGGGGGCTGGGGAGAGCCGGCCGCCGCTGCAGGTCCTGGGGCGTCCGTGGGCTCAGCGCCGCGCCGCGGAGGGGCTCATGGCCCGCAGCCGAGCCGCCGGCCGCCGCGGCACGCGCGCACAGCCCTGCAGGGAGCGGCTCGCCCGGCCGGCTCGGCTCGGCGCCCGCGCGGTGCTCGCTCCGCTCGGTCCGCCCGGGCTCCGCGGCTGGCGCTGCGCGGTGCTCTCAGCCCCGGGATCTGCAGGGATCCATCGTCCGGCCGGGAGGCGGCGGGAGGGGAGGGGAGGAGGGGAGAGGGTGCGCGTGCGCGCCTACGAGTGTCTGCGAGGGTGTCTCTGGGCCGCCGTGCGCGGGGCGCCCCCACCCCGGCCCGGGAGCGGAACCGAGGGCTCCCCCCGGCTGGCTCGCCTCCTCCCGCCACTCTCGGCAGAGCTGCCTCGCTCGGATCCCGGGGCCGGCTCCCTGCTTGCGAGGCCCTGTGGCGTGTGTGTGTGTGTGTGTGTGTGTGTGTGTGTGTGTGTGTGACTATGTGTGTGGTGTGTGCGCGCGCGTGCGAGCGCGCGTGTGCGCGCAGGAAGGAGGGTGTCTGCCCCCAGCGTATCCCTCCCCACGCTGTCTTCTTTGGATCGAAGCTCCTGCCTCTTGCTTCTGCTTCCTCTGGTGGCACATGAACACGTGCGCGCGCGCGAGCACACAGGCGCGCGCGCGCGCGCGGACACACACACACACACACACACACACTCCGAGTCATAGTCGTACTTGACTGATTCAAGCACTTGCCTGTGTGGCGATACAGACACATACAGACCCTCAGCCAATCCACACATCACATCCGCCTACACGCCCCTCGGCCTGACCCACACATGAGCACTTACCTGTTTGTGCATATTCACTCACCTGCTTATTCCTGCTTCCCACCTACACGTGACACACACACACACACACACACACACACACACAAACACCGTATTCACTCAGACCCCATTCGTGTACCACTGGATTTGCGTGTGCAGGTGACTCACTGGTAAATCTCTAAAGCAAGAACAGAGACAAGGAAGGCAGTCAAAAGTGGGAGCAGTTGGGGCAGAAGTAAGGGAAGGGGGAGATGGAATCGAAGGGCACAGAGCGAGGGAAGGCTGCAAAGAGATTAAGCTCCAGGATGGAGCAGAAATCTGGGCGCTGAACTTAGGCCTGGAGGCGGTTCCCATAGCTGTGACCTCTCTCCTTCCCTCCCCCTTTCTTTTCCTAGGCCTTGGGGGGCCCTCCCTACCCAATTAGCAGAGAAGGAGCAATCAAGGGGAAGCTGTTAATTTGCTGGTGCTCATTAGGGGCTCTTAGCACTGAGGCTGTTGAGGTCTGATGGTGTCAGGTGCCGGTGGGGTGAGTGTGTGTGGTGCAAGACCAAAATTCTGTCGGCAGCGCTCCTTTGCTCCACTTACAGGCTGGCGAGGCTCTGAGAAAAGGAAGGGGGAAGCAGATCTCAGGACAGGATTCTGGGTTTGGGTTAGAGGGCTGAACCTGCCAGAAGGCTGATGAGAACTTGTGGGGGCTTGGGAGAAAGGGGTACCCTGGAAACCGGTGCAGGAACCTGGGGATCCCCTACAGAGAGTGGGGCCTTAGGGCTGGGGAGAGATGGAGATCCATTCAGCAGGATCCAGGGCACCAAGCTGCCAGAATAAAGATAGAATCTCGCGTTCAGACTGGGGAGCTGTCCAGCAGCGCAGGCGGAGCCGGTGGGCTGCCATGGCCCTCGGCAGCCACTGGGTGACAGCACTCTCCCAGACACTTAAACTCCACTCCCAGGGAGATGGGGAGGCCGCTCTCGGGAGTCGCAATTACCCTAGGAGGGTCGCAGGCTGGGTCTAAAGGAGCGATGATTCTAGCTCTGATTCCAGCCTCCCAAATGTCCTCGGGGGAGGGGAGGACCATCTTGAAACATCTGTAATTCCTCCACTTGCTGAGTGACACGCGGAGCCTCCCCTAATGGCTGCAAATTGCTTCAATCACCTGGGATGTTACCGGGGGAGCAGGGAGCAGCGGGGGTGGAGGGAAGGTGATGAGGAGAGCTGGAGGCAGGCGAGGGCTGATTAAGACCAATGAGCAGCCTCAGGAGGAGTCTGGGGGAAGAGAAAAAGCATGAATCAGGCATCTGGGCCCCAAGACCTGGTCCCCAGTGCTCGGTACCATGGGCAGAACCCTCGACCTTGCTGAACTTCAGTTTCCTCATCTGTATGATGAAGACTGAATTTATTTCATTTTGTTTTTCAAGGACCACGTGAACCACTGCGTGGAAAATGTTTAGTGTGCGTAACTAAATTCTCAATAACAAATATTACTGGCTTTCTGATTTTAGATCTGGAAATAAAAGCCAGCAGTACAGCCACAAACAGGACAGACTTTGAGATGATAGTTCTTAATTCAGGGTCTTGGGGAAGTCTTTCAAATGGATCCATCTTAGATACATTAAATCATACGCTTGGTTGGAGCTCAGATTCCCAATTTGTTTTGTTTTGAGGTAAGGTCTCACTGTGAGCCCTGGCTAGTCTAGAACTCACTGTGTAGATTAGGCTGGCCTCAAACTCAAAGAGATTTGCTTGTCTCTGCTTCCTGAGTGCTGGGATTAGAGGCGCGTGCCACGTGCCACAGTACCTGGGCTAGATGGTCAAACTATGTTTGTGTATGTTTGTGCACCACATGAGTGCCTGGTGCCTGTGGAAGCCAGAAGAGGGCATCAGATCCCCAGGAACCAGAGTTGTGAACAGTTGTGAGCCAACATGTGAATGCTGGGAACTGAGCCTGAGTCCTCTGGCAGAGCAGCAAGCGCTCTTAGCCACTGAGTCATTCTTCAGCCCCACCCGAGCTTTCCAAGACTCCATCTTGAGCAACTTCACTCCTCAGAATCAGTAGCTCTGAACCGAGGCTTCCCACAATTCTCACAATCCCTAGCCTCAGGAGCCTAGCTCTTCCATCTCACCTAAGTCTAACTGTGCACACGGCCCTTCCCCCCGGCCCGATCCTTTGCAACAAACATCTACTTTAAGCCTTTTCTGTGTCAGACCTGGGGACGAGATGAGCAATGGCACAGTCCTTGCTCTCAAAACCTCAAGGCAAAGTGTGTTGACAAGTGACTCTAGAACAGGTCGGTGGTGAAAGGGGGCAGGGAGGCTGCAGAGCGGTGTTTATGCTGACAGGGCTTTGTGGTTAGGAGGCCTTGGCTAGATGATGCCTGAGGGATCCAGGGGCTGGGATTATCGCCCTACTGCCCCCCTCCCCTCTCCCTACCCCCACCCAAACCCCCTTCTCTGGGCCCACCTGCCTCTCTCATTCAGGCCTTGGCAGATCTTACTTCACACTTAATGATATCAACTCCAAGCCTTTCCTAGACCTCACACCCCTTTGCCCCTGGGGCAGGAGAGGCAAATGGGTCCCTCCCTCCACTAGAGAGGAGTGGCAGCCTAGAACCCACCCAGGGTTTCAGCATCTTGCTGACCTGAGTTCCAGTCCTACATGGGTCTGTGTGGTCCTGGCCAAGAAATGTAGTCTATCTGAGTCCCACTTTTCTCCATAAACTATAAAACTCAACCAGCGCCTAGGCTGATGAAGCAGTGTGTGGCCGGCTAACAGCAGGTGCTCCACCAATAGTGCCAAGCCCCGCCATCATGCCTCAAAGGCTGATGGGGCAAATTCCCCATGGACAATTCCCTTGCATATGGACCCATCTGCTGCATGTATAGACGCACCCTCCAGCCTGTCGGAGATGGGTGGGGAAGAGGGGAGGGCGGGGGGGGGCAAGGCCCCCTGGGACTCCTCGGCAGCTCTTCTCGCTCCCCCCGTGCGTGAAATCACACACACGCCAATCTGTCTACATCCACTGCCTTTGCCAGCTCAGCAAATGCAGAGACGATTAAGAAGTTAATTAGAAGGAAGAAGGGAAGGGGCTAGGGACCCATCATGGCTCTACTTCACCCTTCTGTGCCCCCACCCACGACCCTCACTTCTCCCCCTGCTGGCTCGGTCTTCTGGTCCAAAGGCTCCTTTCACCCCCTTCCTATGCATCTCTGCCGCCTTCACCCTTTGTGGCCCATGCTCTGCTTGCGTCTGATCCATTCAGCTCTCCTCTTCCTCTCCCCCTTCTCATCCAAGTCACCGCCCTCTGTGTGCGTCAAGGCTTGCTCTTTCTCCTCCCGGTCTCCTCTCCTCTTCCAGCTTCCCGGTTCCTGTCCTACTTGAATTAGGATCTTTTGAGTGGGCTCCGCATCTGCCACGGGAGTCAGCTGCTTCGTGGTGGCCTGCCAGGTGCCAGTGTTTGCCCCTGGAGTCCTAGGGGTCCTCCTCTGGCCTCCATGTCTGACCCCGGGCTCTCTGGGCTGCTCAAGGGCTCTCATTTGTGCCAGTGCAAGGGGCAGGATGGCACACAGAGCAGGAGGGCTGTGGGGCAGAAGGAGGAGGCGGTTTCCCCACTGTCGCCCCTGCCTGCTCGGCCACACAGCTAAGCTTGAACCTTTCTTTTTCCCCTTCTTTACCCCACTCGGGGCGTGGAGTGAGGGGCTGGCAGATGGCCACCGCTTTCCTACCTCACATTCTGATTTATGTGGCAAGGTGTTATTTTCTGAAGTCACAGCTTTACAAGGGAAAGATCATTAAAGAGGAGGGGGCAACGTAGAGATGGAAAGGGTAGATGGGCGCAGAGGGAAGGGGTAGGTGAGGAGGTAAGAAAAGATGGGGACACTGAGCCACAGCTTCATCTTTCTGTCCTTTCCCTGCCCGGCAAGTCTGGGTCTTGAAGGCCGGAGGGTGACAGAAGGTCCTCGGTGACAGGGGCTTTTCTTACCCCCTGAAACTTCCCTGGTTATTCCCTATGCAGCATGAATGCCAGGTCTCCCCTGTATGTCTGCCTTGCCTTTGCTACTGTGGGTACTGTGGGTGCTTGGGTTTGTCCTCTGTCTTCTCCTGCCACTTTAAGTGGGATGCCCCAGAGCCAGCAGGGGTTGCCTTGCTTTCCATAGGAGGAAGCACTGCGTGAGGTGGGCCTAGGCAAGTCTTGCTGGCCTGCCGTGGGGGCTCGGTATCCAGGGCACTCTGGCGGGGGGGGGGGGACCCTTATTTCTGACTGTGGGATGCAGAGACCTGGCATGAACCTGGTAAAGCAGCAGGGGGGCGGGGGACGCGGCGGGTGTGTGTGTGTGTGTGTGCAGCATTGAAGGAATTGCATAAACCAAGACCATCCTCAGGGAGTCCTGGCTGGGTTAGGAAGGGTGTGCAGGTGCGTGAGTGTGTGTGTGTGTCTGTGTGTGTGTGTGTGTGAGAGAGAGAGAGAGAGAGAGAGAGAGAGAGAGAGAGAGAGAGAACACACGCAGGCGCCCGCTCTCGCCTTTCTTTCCATCAGTTCGTCCTTGGGGCGCTGGGGTCTCGGAGCTGTTCCTAGCAAAGCACAATCCTCCGCCACCTAGCAGGGCTTCTCCAGCGCACTGCCCTTCCCAACGGGCCCCCTCCCACCCTAGCCGGCGCCCATGGAAGGCGCAATCTCAGCGCCCAGGGCGGCCAGCGAGCCGGAGGAGGCAGAGGCGGTGAATAATTCATGGGGCTGGGAGGCCCTTATCTCCCCGGCCGGCCCCACCCGGGGGCCCCTGTGCTGGGCTGCAGTCCCTCGGCTCTCCGCTTTATCTCGACGCCCAGCTTGTAATGCAGCCCTCCATATCACAGGCAGAAGGGGAGATTAATTTTCTGGTTTTGCATGGGCGGGGAGGGGGAGAGGGCGAGGGGAGGTGCCGGGGAGCAGAAGCGGGGATCTTTCCGATTTCAGACTCCAGCGGCTTAATCCTCTCCCAGGCCTGCAGGAACCGGAGGAAGAGGGTGTTGCAAGCCAAATTTCATCATCGGCGGCAGCCCCAACAGAGGGAGGAGGAGGCGAGGGGCAGACGGCAGAGGCAGCAGCGCTGGCGCGGAAAGGGGTGCTGTTTGGAAACAGGGTGTAGGGTGGCCCTCTCAGCCTTGCCGCGCGCACGAGGCTGCCTTGTGGTGAGCTGGAACTCCCTGCCCCTGTGGGCACACGTAGGTGGCACATGGAGCTCGGGGGGCACATGGGCATACGCCTCTTCAGAAGCTGAGACCATCCTGATGTCTGCCTTGCCTACCACAAGCATCGCCCCGAAAAGAGCCTAAAGAAACGTTGAATGACGGATGTCTGGGGAATGTTGATCTGAGCAGACGCAGCGCCACATGCTCCCAGAATCTGGTTCTGCCAGCTCTTGCCATCTGCCCCATGGGCCCTGGCACGTGTCCACTGCTGGCTCCCTTCATTTTGGGGGGCCTTCCATGGTCTGCATAGTGAGAGTCTCTGCGACATCAGCCTAGGGGACATGACTACCCAGAACTAGGGGAACCCACCACATGTTAGCTGAGCACCCATTACATGCAAGGCCCTGGGCAGGCAGCCCTGTGCGTCCCTCAGTCAGACCTGAGTCCTGGCTTCACAGAACTAAACACCTGGGTAGCTGATAAACTCCAGAGGAAGGAGAGTTGGTGAGAAGTAGGAGAGTATTTTAGAACGTAGGGTTTGAGAGATGGTTTTGTTATCAGCCTGAATTGGTAATAATGGTGTGAGCACCAAGCAAGGCATTTTAGTATGAGAAAAAAAAAAATGATGGGGGAAAGTCAGGGTGAAGACATGGTAATTTCATCTCTTTAGTGGGTGATGGGGAATAGTGAGGGTCAAGGGCTAAGGTCAAGTGGAGAAGCTCAGATCTGCCTCGGGGTTGCAGGGTGGCAATTGATGGGTTGTGAGCAGGAAGTGCCAAGGTCAAATGGTACCTCTGGGAAGACAAAGATGGTCAACTTTACTGAACATTTGTGTGCTGGGCATTTACTAAAAGCTATGCAGGCGATTATCTCATGAAACCCTTAGACAAGAAGGCCATCGAATCTACACTTGACCTTAGTCAGAAGGCTGAGAAGTGGTGTTATCTCACAGGAAAGATGAGAAACCACAAAGGTATTGGTGATAGGATGGAAATCAATGGAAGATGCAGAGATTGGGGCAATAAATTATTTAATGACTCCATGCACTTTCCGGCATGGAAAAAAAAGATGTGTGTGTGTGTGTGTATTTGTATTTTGATGTTCAATTTACTAATCTTTATTCAATTATTAGCATTCCTCTAAAAAGTCTCATACTACTTACACAACCAATAAATCAAAAAAACCTCTGCAATTAGCAAATTTTTATCTCTCCAAATATTTAAATATTGATTGCAAATGAAATCAAGCTCTTCAAAAATCCCTCAATTTTTTTCTTGAAAGCCTTAAACATCATTAAACATAGACAAAACATCCATTACAAAATCAATATGGCGCATTTCAATTTCTTTGTGTGATATTTCTATCACTACTTTCTTTGTTCTTATTGTTTTGCTTTGTTTTTTCCTTCCCAGACATAGGATTTTCCTAACTCAGACTAGAGAGTGAAGCTATGCCTTCTCCCACAAGCTGACTGCCGGATGAGACTAGGTAGACAGGAGAGAGTTTGGTGGGGAGCTTCTGAGGACAATTTTCTGGGGTTCATTATTCATCCTTTTCCTAGTTCATGCAAAACTGTTCTCTTTCCAGCCGGGCCAATCACAGGCTCTGATATTTTTGTGTATGACCCTAATCTTTTCCCCCCAAATGATTCTGGTCCCGAGGTCTTATCTTTACAGCGCAGCCCACTGGCTAGCGCTGTTCTGGAGGGGCCCGGTCTGGCTAAGCTGAAAGCCCTCGGTCAGTCGGTTAACTGGGCCTCGGAGCCTTCCTTCTCATCAACCGCTAAGTCCTGCTGCATTGTCAGCCAGGGCGCTGAAGCAAGTTTCTAAGATGAGGTATTAAGGGCTTAAATTAGGGCAGTGGCAATGGAAATAAAAATGGAGAAGGCAGTTTTTCAGACGGTTTTAGAAAGTCCATGAAGGCGAAGCTGACTTCTGCTAACTGGAAGATAATGTTTGCCTCACTGAATCAACAAAACACATGGGAAGCCTTTGGTACTTTACAAGCACTGCTAAATCCTATTTTTTTTTCCTTTTTGTTATTACATCACTATGGCTAAGAACAAAGCCACACAAGGTTCACACAGATGTAGAGGAAGAAGGCAGGTGCGGAGGCCAAAGGACAACCGCCCAGAGGAAGGTTAGTTGAAAGGATGAAGACAGACCAGGCAGGTGGGTACAAGAAGCAGTGAGGCCAGGAGAGAAGCATGAGGCAGTGTGGGTATATCAAGAGAAAGGGATGTAAAGAGGTAGGCAAAGAGATCTGGTGGGTGGGCAGGATGTGGAGGCCCCTGAGGAGCTGATGACTGAAGCCGTGAACTTGGGACCTGAAAAGACGCGAGCCAGGAGAGTGAGGATGGCTCTGGGTTCCTCAGATGCATGGGACTGAGGATCCCTCTGTGGCCAGTTCCACTGTTCTTGATGAAGAGAAACTGTCTGTGCCACATGGTCCTCAGGCTCCTGGCACAGCTACCGCCTCTCTGCTCAATCTCCAGCCTTTTCTGAGATTCTGGGGAGTGGAATTGCAGAAGCTTAGGACCAGCAGGGACTCACCCGGGTGTGGTGCAGCACGCTTCTGATACCAGGATTTGCGATGTAGAAGCGGGAGGCTCTCATGTTCAAGGTTAGCCTAGGTTATGAAGGGAATTCAAGCCGAGCCTGGGCTGTATTGAAATACCCTGTTTCAAAGTACCAAGTACTGGAACGGTAGCTCGGTGGGGGAGCACTTGCTTGCATGTGTGACATCCTAGGTTCAGCCCCGACCCAACCTCAGAAGGAGGCAGACACGTGCAGGAAGGGTGGAGAGCGGAAGTCACATGTTTAGAGCAACAAGACTAGAGTCAGGATCCCGAGCCCCAGCCTGAATTCTTTTACCTGTCACTCTGTGTGGAGATCCTACCGCACAAGGACTTGGTCACCTCTCTCCTACGTGATGAGGGCTTGTTTTGTTTGTCAGGCTTAAAAACTATGGGGTAGGATTGGGGTGGCAGCGAAGGACGGATTTAGTGGCGAGGCCTCCGCCAAGGTGAGGAACGGGGTAGTGTAGGGGCTAGAAGTGGGAAGAGATTGAGGCTGGAGATGGAGGCCCAACCTGGGGCGCCCTTGGACTCAGGGAAGTTGTGGCTTAAAGCATGTGGGAGGACTGAGAAAGGGAGGATGAAGGAGTGCAGCACTCCCCTGTCTGTCCTGGGCCTCTGGCCACGTTTACCCTCCTCCCTCTGTCTGCTGGTGGTAAGAGCTCTCCATTTGGCCATTACTTAGCTCATTAATTGCCTAAAGGAGAGGAGCAGCCTAGAGTAGGGGGGTGATTGGCAGAAGAAGTAATGGATTAGATGGACTCTTGGGGAATGGAACGGAAAGGAACGTGGCATGGGCTAGAGTGTAGTAGAGCCTGCTCAGATCCAGCTCGGAGGAAGCAATGGTAGTTGTGAGGACCATGACCCGAAGGGAATGGTACTGGTTGTATTGGGATGGTAGGTTATCCGGAAGTGAAAGTACCAGTGTCCATATTACAGTGGAAAAAATGCTTCCTCCAACGTACTTACGCGTGCTCCCAGGGCATCTCTTAGGTTAGCACTCCCATTCTATTACAGGTTCTAGGGATTGAACTCAAGTTGCCAGGCCTGCCAAGCTGTTTGCCCACTGAGCCACTGCAGTGCTCCCAATAACATCTCTACTTACCACAATCCAGTGATCTGACGTTCAGATTAAACCACACGGAGCACGGCGGTGCATGCTTGTAATAGCACCATGAAAAATGGAGGCAGAAGGGTCAAGGCCAGCTCCAGCTACATAGAGAATCTGAAGCTGGCCCAGGCTACAGCCTGTCTCAAACAGATGAATAGATGGACAGGTCAGCCTCTAAATACACTGAGGCCGAGGCTTCCATTTTGAGTACTCTCTCACTTGCATTGAGGAGAACCATCTGATCACAGTGGCAAAGACCCTGGAGGGGCTTACGTGGAGGGCAGCCTCAGGCCAACCGCCACGTTCCCAAAGGCTAAGAGGAACTTAGCCTGATGAATTTGGCACCCACTGACAACCACCCCCTGAAAGCAACAGGCGAGACTGCAGGCCCTGCTGTCACCTTCATAGCTGATTGGTGAGAGACAGGAGGCAGAGACGTCCCCTTAAGCCAGTCAAATACCTGGCCCACAGAAACTGAGTTAATCAATGCGCATTGTCTTGAACGACTAAGTTTTAAGTGGAATGGTCACTGTCACCACAGCCACCATCGTTACCTTCAAATCCATGTCATTTAACATCACAAAATTTGTCACTACTGGCTGCAAAAGCCTTTCTATTATCTGATTGGTCCCAGGCCCTCCTTCTGCCCCAGGACGGCAAAGAGGTAGGAGATGTATTTTACGGTCAGTTGGGGAATCAGGACACATTCCTAAAAATTGAGCGGTAAATCAAGGCACTCTACACTCACTGCCTCCAGATCAGCGTGTGTCTTAGTCAGGGTTTCTATTGCTGTAGCAAAACGCCATGACCAAAAAGCAAGTGGGGGAGGGAGGGTTTATTTGGCCTACACTTTCATATTGCTATTTATCAAAGGAAGTCAGCACTCAAACCTCGAGGCAGGAGCTGATGCAGAGGCCATGAGAGGTGCTGCTTCCTGGCTTGCCCCTCATTGCTTGCTCTGCCTGCTTTCTTATGATGCCCAGGACCAGGCTTATATGTACCCTAGAGAACTGATAGCCTCAGATGGAACCACCCAGGATGTGCTGGGCCCTCCCCCATCAATCACTAATTAAGAAAATGCCCTACAGGCTCCCTACAGCCAGATCTTACAGAGACATTTTCTTCATTGAGGTTCCCTCTCTCAGATGACTTCAGCTTGTTAGGTTGACATAAACTAGCCAGGACAGGGTGGTAGGAAAGGCCTCACCAGGAGGAGCTCCATAAAGGCTTCCTGAAGGTGTCTACTCAGTCCTTGAAACATCAGTGAGAGCACCACAGGAGAAGGGAAGGGGGAGGCTGAAACAGGTGAAAACTGGAATGAGAAGTTCCAACCAGAGGGTAGGCCATCCAAGGAAGCCGAGGAATGAGGCTGGAGCGGGAATCAGGCCACGAAGACGCAGCACTTAATAAACGTCTTATGAAGGCTCTGGGCTTTCCAAAGCCCCCTGTGCTGTGAGAGCCGGTCTGTTCATGGGGAAGAGGGCTTTGGGTGTGGCCCAGTGGGGGAGCACTTGCACTAGTACGCAGAGGTCTTGGGTTCAGTCTCCATCGTGGGAATGTAGGAGGCAAAAACTGGTTCAGCTTTCCAGCTCTCAGCCATGGCAGTATGTGTGTGTGTGTGTGTGTGTACATGCAGGCCTGTATGAAAGCCCAGACACTGAGAGAAGGCAGTATGGGGCAATGGGATCAGGCTAACCTACCTGCCTTGGGTTCTTTCAGCTGGTAACAATGGACTCACATACTGTTATCCTCAGCGTCCATTTTATGCCTTCTTAGGCTGTCCAGATATTGTATGAGAAACAATGAATGGAACCTGGCTCAAGCTAGCCTGATTAAAAAAAATCCTGCTCAGTCCAGCGCAGTGCTCGGGCCTGTAATCCCAGCACTCAGGTGGCAGAGGCAGGTGGAGCTCTGTAAGTTCGAGGCCAGCCTGGTCTACAAAGCAAGTCCAGGACAGTCAGGGCTACACAGAGAAACCCTGTCTTGGAAAAAACAAAACAAACAACAACAAAAAAAAATTGAAGAAGAAGAAAGAAAAAAAGAAATCTTGATCCTTTCCCCCTAGCCCCAGCACCTCCTCTGTCACTGGAAGCTGGGAGGAGGTTGTCCATTCTGTATGAAGTCAGGGTGACTCCAGAAAGTAGTAGTCCCCTGTGGACACGAGGGCTGGGTGAGCTGGGAAGCACCGTGACCAGATCCCCCTGGGAAGTCTCTCAGGGTCTGTGAGAGTCGATAATGCATTGACGGCTGCCCCCTCGGCAGAGGACTGTATGGCAGAGAAAAGCCCAAGCTCCAGTATCCTTTCCTCTACAGACCATGCCACTACAGGGACCCCAGGACTGGCATGGCTCCCTGGAGGCGCTGTGCTGTCTGGGCCTGTCTTCAGCACGGAACATGTATGGAACCTCACAGTGTCACCTCCTTCACACAGCCTTCTACACACTTGCATGTGAGTTCACACAGCTTTTCATTCTCTTCAGTCCCGTTTTACAGACGGACAAATGAAGGCATCACATCAACACTGAAGCAGCTGGTGCTTCGCTGACCCCAGGTCTCCGGATGACAAATGTCACCTTTTTTTTTTTTTTTAAACACGCCTTAAAGAGGCTCAGTGACTGTCTCCCGCTGAGAGGCAACTGGAGGTTGGGGTCTCAGCCTCCTCTCCAACTCCCAGAGCAGTGTGTTTCTGCTTCATCACCCTGTACTAGGTAGAAAAACTGCTTTGGGAAAACAAGTTTGTCGGAGGAAAGAGAGAAAGGAGGGGCAGGCGAGAGGAGGGCGGGGAACCCTGCGGATAACTGCAGAGAACAGGGTACAGGGTCGATAAGGAGATGAGAGAATCAGGACACCAGGGTCCCCTGTTGGCTGGGGCTGGGAGCAGCCCTTCATGCTGTCAGGCCCAGGCCTGAGGCTGCAGGCTGCCAGCCTTCTTCTATCAAGACCCCTGGAGAGCCGGAAATCAAATCTTCCCCCTCCCCTGCTCAGGCAGCCTTATTGCCATTGACAGCAAATGTATTGCTCTAATCTTCTCTCATTTTGCCAGGATGGGCTCCGTTCTGACCTCCCTCCCAGCCTTGAAGGCTTCACGGAGGTGGGAGGGGGGTAGAGAGGAGCAGGGAAGAGGTGGGAGGGCTGGGAAGGGCTAGGCTGTCAGTGGGGCAGCGGCAGTGATGCCAGGCTTGACAGGGCCTTCTCTCCAGACTGCTGAAAGTTCCTAGGCGTGTGGGGGTCCCAGGGCTCTCCCTGCGTGGGTGCAGGCTGGGTAGTGAGGAAGCAAGCGTAAGGCTGCAGGGCAACAGATGTGTGTGTGTATATGCTCACTCGTGGTGGTGAACCAGTGCATGTGTGTTTAAGGGATGGCTGCCTGCCTGCCTGTCACTGTCCTCTGCTGCCTGGAGAAACCTGGCCAAATATCCATATTGCTATTCCTTTGGCTGCCCCCCCCTTTTTACTAAAGAGCCCTTAGTTTGCAAAACACAGTGGGACATTCTATAAGAGTCAGATATGTGGAGGATGGGGCAAAGAGACGTGAGAACAGATAGCTTGGGGGATACAGATGATATCTGAAGCCCAGATAAGGGGCAAAGAGGTTCAAGAGGGAACAGGACTGGGCGTGGTAGTGCACACGTTTAATCCTAGCACTTGGGAGGCAGAGGCAGGTGGATCTTTTTGTTTGTTTGTTTTGGGTTTTTGTTTGTTTGTTTGGTTTTTCGAGATAGAGTTTCTCTGTGTAACAGCCCTGGTTGTCCTAGACCCGTTCTGTAAACCAGGCTGGTCTTGAATTCACAAAAATCCTCCTGCCTCTCTCTGCCTCCCAAGTGCTGGGACCAAAGGCGTGTGCCACCATGCCTGGCCGCAGGTGGATCTTTTTAAGTTCAAGGCCAGCCTGGTCTACTTTGTGAGTTCCAGGACTGCCAAGGGCTTGTGAGTTCTAAGACTGCCAAGGCTACATAGTAAGACCCTGTCTCAAAAAACCAAACCAAACCAAACCAAACAAAACCAAAAAAACCTCAGCCGACCAACAAAACAAAAAAACCAAGGGTAGGCAGTTACACGGAGTGATTCTGAGAATCTGTAGCTCAGAAGCAGCTGCGTGGTGCTCTGGTGATGTTTGAGACAGGCAAAGATGAGTGTTCACAGATGGAGTATGGCAGCAGCCCGAACACAGAGGGGCACACAAAGCCAGTCACACGATCTAGCAGGAGAAGCCGGAGGGGGGTGACTGGGGACTGGAGCTCTAGGCTTTTCATTTGTTCTGCTAAAATTAATCCTGAGTTTGTGTGTACATGCATGTCTGTCTTTCCCGGGAAAGTGTACAATCCCATCTCCCTTCGTGGATCTTTAGGTCGGAATGGAATGCTTTCTGTATCTGGTTAGTTTTTCGGTGGAATAGGTAGGGCCTCCGCTTCTGTGGTGTGGGATGTGTACTGCTCTTCTCTCCGTTCTCTCCCTCCGGAACCACAAGGTCTGTCTATTACGTAGCTCTGGCTGTCCTGGAACTCACGAGATGTATAGACCAGGCTGGCCTTGAACTCAGAGACGCAGCTGCTTCTGCTGCCTGAGTGCTGGGACTAAAGGCTACCAGGCCGGTGCTTCTCAGTTGCTTCATGCTGGATGCTTTTCCGCATCCCACCAGAGGATAGCTGAGGTGGAATTTGAGAAACTCAGCCTTTCTGAAGTCTGATCAGACAGAGGAAGACAAGGAGATACAAAGTAATAAGTAGCCGCTGGTCTGGGCTGTGGCTCATTCTGTTGGGCACTGCGTTGCCAAAAGATCCTGGGTCCACGCCCAGCAAGGCTTAAGCTGGGATGTTCCAAATAATTCTTGGCTTCCTGGTGAGTTCAAGGTCAACCTGGGCTACGTAAAACTGTCAAAACAAACAAACAAACAAACAAACAGACAAGCAGACAAAACCAAATACCAAACCCAGCTGATGTTCTTAGAGTACAGTGTGTGCCTAGCTCTGGGTTGAGTTTTGTAAACAGTTTGATTGAATGCCCCAACAAACAGCCTTTACAATTGATTGCTACCATCACACCCATTCAAGTGTCAGGGAAGTGAAGGAACAGAGCCCCCACCAAGGACATTTAACTAGTCTGGCCTGGTATTAAGGTGTCTCATATGGCTCTGTGAAAATCATTTCCAGTCTTGTTCCCAGACTTCCGGGGGCCTTGTGCTCCAGTCACGCTGCCTGCATCCCCATTTTCATTTGACCAGTCTGCCTGTTTCACTTCCCATCCTCTGGGTTGGGGTCTGCCCGTGCTTTGGACATCAGTCTCAGGCATCTGAATTCAGATTCCAGGCCCAGAACAGCCTGGCGCTGTCTGAGGCCCGGCCTCTGCCGCATTGTCGCCCCTTCCTGAGCGGGGCGCACTGCCTTTCCGGGGCAGGAGTGCTCACTACTGGATTGTGTGTGTTAGGGGTAGGAGGGGTTGCTGAGACCATCGAGTGGAGGCTCGGTTTGCATCTCTGGAAAGAGTCCCGGAGCAGAGCAAACTAGAAGGAACTGGTGGGGCGGGCGACATGAAAAGACCAATGTCCGGATCTCTGGCTCGAGGCCTGGAGGGGTTCGGGCAGGGCGAGATGGGGCTGCCCGGCAAGGGTCCCTGCTCGGACAGGAATGACTCGCCCCACCACGGCGCATTCCCACATGGAAGCCCTTTCACGCTTAGCCACCCGCTTTCCGGCACTCGCGACCGCTGCGTCTCCAGGGGCCAGAGAGATGGAAGAAGCAGGTTAAAAGCCAGCGCCTCCAGTAAGTGGCAGAGCTGGGATCGAACACTAGGCTTCCCGGAACCGGAGCCTTTGCTTTTCCCTTTGCAGCCCAGTACGCTCCTCTGCAGAAAACTCAGTTTGGGAGTGAGAGGGTTCTACCCGCCCTACCCTGACTCCGTACCTGCACCCTCCCTCTGCGTTTGTTTTTTTCTTCTCACCAGGCTGGTGCAGGTGTAGGAGGACAGGCTGTCCGTCCCTGCCCCCCTCCCTCCGGGCCCCCTGCACCATTTGGAATAAGTTGGTTGCGTGGCGGGGTGGCACGCTGCCGCCCTCAGGTTGAGCTGAACTCACCCGCACTTGAATGACTTTGTTCGGGCTGTTACACTGGACAGGAGCGCTACCGCTGTCCTGCGGAAGCTGGTGGCCAGGCGAGCAAGGCAAGGGGCATTTACTGAGTACTCACTTTGTACTGGGACATGTGCCACGTCTCACAAAGATGTCTGAGACATTCCTCTGAATGATCTAATGAAATAAAACGTCGGCTTTTTTAGGGAGGAGAGGAGAAGTGATGAACAGTTTTCAGCAGGAAAGAGGCATGGTTAGATCAGTTCTTTTGTTTGTTTTAGGCTGGTCTGGAGCTCAATAAGTAGCAGAGGCTGTCTTGATCTCTCAGCCCCCGCTTCCCAAGTGCTGGAATTATGGGTGTGTACCACCACACCCACACAGAAGTGCCTTTTAAAATACTACAGTTGTAAAGAGTTCAAAAAGGGTACAGTTTCCTTGGTGGTTGGACTACTGAAGCAGACCAGGCTGGTTTCAGTAGTTAGAGGTGGGCTAGCCTGGAGCCCAGTATGTAGACCAGGCTGGCCTTGAACTTACAGAGAGCCACCTGCCTCTGCCTCCGAAGTTCTAGGAATAAAGGCTTGTGCTAGCACAGTGCCTAGCTCACTGTTTCCACTATGCTCTAGCTAGCCAGGGTTTTGTCCAGTTGCTGGTAGCCACTCCTCATTGATTAGTAAATTCAGGAAGTGGCTCCAACACACAGAGAAATAACAAAGAATAGAAAGATTGAGAGTCCACCGATAGATTAAGGATGAATAGTTCACTGATACTCGGTTGCAGTGTAGAGCACATTTCTAATATTGGGTCCGGATCTTTAAAAGTTTCAAAGCCTCTGTACCAGCACAATGCCAAATTTTAAGTGACATTTATTAAGCGGAATTATAACACTTCATTTTGTATTTCTGTTTGTTTCCTTGCGCTGTCTCCCCATTCACAGCTACTGGAAAGCGGAGACCATATGATCTATATTTTTTCTGGTTCCTAGCACAGCGCTTGCTATGAAGTTGGCATGCTTACTGTGCATCAAATAAAAGTCTGAATGAATGCGTGAATGAATGAAGGGATAATTATAGCTCAGTAAATATGGTTATAATGATTGCTGCTCTGTCTCCTTTTGGAATTCTTCCTATTCTACAGTGAGACCCGAAACTATTCAGTTATTAATTTCCAAGAGCCCTATTTGCCTGCCTGGGGAAACAGGGAGGCAATAATAATACGCAATTAGTCAACAGGTCATTAGAATAATTGCAGGAAAGGGAGCCGGAGGCGGGGGAGGGGGTCCTACACGGACCACAAAACACCCAGTACGCCCCACAACGCCCCCATCCAAACTGTGACCTTAGTCAAAATGGCCGCCTTTCGGCGTCTCCCGATCGTAATGCGCATGTTCACTTTGCATTTGCGCCCGCCCCCTGGCCCAGGCGCGTGCGCGGTAGCCAGGACGAGGTCCTCTGTGATTGGCTGGTGCGCGATTTTGAACCGGATCTGGCGGCGCGGTTGCTCACTGCCGTTAGTGAAGCGCGCAGCTGGTGGACAGCAGCCGTCCTGTGGCGCGTCGGCTGCGGAGTGAGCGCCGCGGGCCGAACCCGGCTGCGTGTGCGCGGGGCCGGGAGCCTCGGTAAGCCGGTGGGAGGGCCGCGAGCGGCGGCGGGAGGGGGCTGCTCTCGGCGTGGCGTTCCGTCCAAAGTCAGGGGCGTCCTTTGAAGCGTGGCCGGGCGGGGGCGGGTGTGGCGCCCCCACGGTGGTCTTCGCCAACCTCAGCGCCGAGCGCGGGAGCGGCTGGGAGAGAGCCCCCTCCTACGCTTCTGTGAGGAACCGGCCTCTCTGAGGGAGAAGTCAGGTGTCTGAGGAACCTGGGCGGCCTCCGCCTTCCAGGCTGTCTCTCCCACAAGGCTAATTAGAACGGTCTTCAGTGTGGAGAGTTGGAATGTTGCAGATTCGGAGCCCACCTCGTGTGATTTGTAGTCCTCCTTTTAATAGTAATTTGTCGCCTAACTCTGTCACTGACCTACCGTCCTGTGGCTAGCACGTGAAACCCCTTGGGATATATTAATATATAATAACAGATTCCACCACCAGAAATGCTAACACTGTTCTCTGGGAACATCAGAAACCTGCGTGAAGTTACACCAGAGCGTTTTTAAGAGTTCCTTGACTTGTGGCTTTCTTTTGTTCTTAACTATAAAACTTAATGAGACTGATTATATCAGAACATGGTATTTGGGTAACCTGGATTCATATTCCAGGGCCAGGGTCACTTATATTTGGCTCAAGAAGGAACACTCATTTCCCTTGGGATGAGAGCTTTTGTTTTTGTGCCTGAAAAAAGAAAGAGAGGGAGAGACACACTGTAATACTCCCAGTAGTGGACTGGAGGATTATTGGAGTCACCGATTAGTTTTTCAAGTTCTATCACTCCTAAACTGCACACTGTGAGTGTGTGTGACGGTGTCTTAATGTAGCCCAGCTCGGCCTCTTGTGGCCAAGGCTAACCTTGGACTTCTGATTCTCCTCTCTCCGGAGTGCTGGAGCACAGGCATTACAGGATAATTTGGAGATCGCAAGTGTGGTCCACCATTCTCAGGATTTGCTGTGTTGAGGACAGCAGCCAGGGGCTTCTCAGTCTCAGCTAAGCTACAGGCCAGCACAACTACAGGCTTCTTTAAGTAGAATTCCTAACATTGGCTTTTTCGTCCCCTGGGAAAGTCTTGTTGGCAAAGTCTTGTTGGCTAGCCAGATGAGGATTGCCCTGCCTCAGGAGCCAGAGTAGCTGAGCTTACAGAGGCACATGCCACCATATTCAGTTACTACAGTTGTTTAAGAAAATATTTTGGCAGTATTTATCAGAAAACATATAAGGCTTTTATACCATGATACATTAATTTAAAACCTGTTCCAAGGACTGTCCTTGAAGACCTGAAGAAGAATACTGGTTATGAAGAGGCTTACCCATTCAGTTAGTGTGTGAGGTCACCTACCAGGCACTGGGCAGTGTTCTAGACAACAGTGTCTCTGCAACCAATATGACAGACAGAATCTGCTCTCCAGACAGTAAACTAAGGAAATATATTAGGCAGAGACAAGTGACCTGGAGCAAAAGAAACCAGGTGTTTCAGAAAAGGCTGCAATTTAAAAAGGGTGGTTAGTAGAAACTGAGAAGTGAAGATTCCTGGGGCGGGCCAGAGAGATACTGGACGGGATGGCATGACAGATCATGCCAGAGACTGCAGGCAGAGGATAACTGAAAAACCAAGTTACCTAAATCCAAAGTGAATGGTTAGACCAGTAGTAGCCCATCAGCTCTGTAGTTCTTGCTTAATGGAAACAATGATAAATAAATAAATAAATAATGGATGTGCCCTGCAGTGGAGCTCTGCTGGAGTATGATGGGCAAAGGGTGTGGCTTAGAGTGATGAGGTTTTTCTTTCACCAGTTAAAGGCTGGTGGTGTTACCCTCCTCCCCCAACATATATTCACATTGTGAGACAGTGTGACATTTCATGTCTGCCTGAGTTGATTGGAATCATTAGGAAAAGGCTTCAGTACCATTAAAGAAGCTCCGGAAGGCCTAGCAGGAAACAGAACGCCAGTGTGCTGAGCTTAAAATGTCATAGTCCAGTTTTCTCTCCCCTTGCTTTGGTCTTCACTGAGCTGAGGGCATCCTGGTCACTCTTTCTGCAGTTGGTTTGCTCTTGGGAACATTCGGTCTCATGCTGGAGTTTCTTCTACCACTTGGATGGGGCCTTTGATACTGAGTGGAAGCTGGACATTTAAGGACATGAGTTGTTCTCGAGTGCTTTTGAGTGAAAGCATCCTAGTGTTGAGCTTGTCTTTGGAGAGTTTTTCCTTAGCAGCAGGAAACCTACATTGTTAATTTCTTAGGAATCTCTAGAACAGCAATCCGTATAGTAATGTTTTTCATTAAAACACTTTGCTGGAAAAAAAAATCAAGCAATCTGTTATTGCTTTGTCTTACGCTATATAACACTCTTGATGCATCTAAAAAACCTGATATATAGTTTTCTTAATAATGTTGTTTGTAGGACGAGTATAGATAGATGCTTTTCCCAGGATACCCTGCAGTAAGATCTGTAATAGTCTGTTGTTCTGAAGGACTGTCTGTCTCTTTGCTGGGTGATTGAAATTAAATTGGAGGCTCAAAGCAATCATAGCAAGCTGAGGCTCTTTTTCCTGGTGTCTCCAAATTGCTCCCTTAGGGATACTCACAGATTGGGAATGTAACACAGTGACTTCTCCACCTCTGGGCTCCCCATCAATAACAGTGGAGGTTTGGCCACCTTTCTCTTTAAAACGCTCTATAAACTGATTTCCTTGTGCCACACAGGGGCCGCTGCAGCGTTCTCAAAAGGCAGCAGCCTCTGCCGTGGGAAGTGACAGCTGCTTTACAGCCGAGAGCAGCGCTGTACAGCACGGCTGTTCCTATTACACTAGTGCTTCGCCTAGCCATGAAGCTAGATAATAAAGAGGGAGGAAATAGACAGAATGAAAATGTGGCCCAGCAGGAAAATTAAAGCCATTCCCAATTGACACTGAAAAGGATGGTCTTGCTCTCGGGGTTCAATTTGGCTGAGATAGTGAGAGTTAGTGTTGATGCAGAGGTATTTTTGTCACCTGTAAATAATTCCTGAGAGTCACTTCTGTAGAATATACAAATATACTCTGTAAAAATATACAAATCCCCAGCATATAAAGAGGAATATATTTTACAGGCATTATGTTTTGATTCTCCTATGTAAACCTATATGAGAGAGGGAAAATGAGCTTTCCTCAGAAGCAAGAGCCTCATCAAGAACAGCTTGTTTGACAGGTCAGAAGTCTGCAGTGTTTTTTTGGGGGGAGGTCTGGATTCTAGCTGACATCTATGTTCACACACAGACACACATGGCTCTGCTTTGTGTGGCTCTTATGGTTTGCAGGTGTCTGAGAAAATCTGCAGCATATAGAGTGGATATTTTTATGACATTTTAGTGTGTTAGGGTGGAAAGAAAATAGACACATGCATTTCATTGTATGCTCAGCATTTAGTCATCTCAGGTTTCTGATTCTTTAAGTTGTAAAATGGCAGCTTAGCTAATTAGATTCACATGAAGAAAAATGTGAAATGTCAGGTTTAGTACTCAATTCACAGCAAAGGCATATATTAAATATTATGTAGCACTATTTAAAAAATGGCCCAGGCTTCTGAATTTCATGGTGTCTCATGTGAAGACAGTCTAGACTACTTAGGGAAAATTACTAGAGTTGAGAATCACTCTTCCAGAATCTAATTAACAGCTTTCAGACCCAAAAAAACCACAAAGACCAACTTCATGTTTATTAAGCTGTATTTTTGATAAGGTTCAGATTATGTATTATATAATTTCATCTATATTTTGAATTTTCTGTGAAAATTCTATGACCATCTATAGTCAGTCTTAGCAGTTCCTTAAAAGGTAAACCCATCTGCATGCATAAGGTCTAGGTCTTGTAGGCTGTCCTCTATATTACATCATGATATCAAGGTGGCATGACAGAAGTATTGTTTGTGCATCTATTTGTGTCTAGCCATTGTGTTAAATACTGAGTTTGTATTTAACACCACAGTATCAGATGCAAGATTCCTGCCCTCAAATTTAGCAATGTTAAATTAGAGTGAAGGGCATTTGACTTGTCTGAATAGCAACAGATAAGAGTAGCAGGGAGAAAAAAAAAAGAGTAGCAGGGGATGGGTTGGGGACAGTGGAGGCAGGAAAGACAGGTAAGGCAGAAAGTCAGTTGGATTGAGCAGTAACAACTGCATGGGATGAGGAGACTCTAATACATATATGAGAAAAGTCCACAGTTGTTGGTTATTCTTGCAGAGAAGGGAAATCAAAGATATTTCTGAAATTTGGAACTGAATGGCTAGCAGGATAAAGAAAATAGGGAGATAAAAATTGGGAGTCAGAGCCAGGCCTCGTGGTGCACACCTCTAGTCTCAGCCCTTAGGAGGCAGAGGCAGTCAAAGCAAGTTCCAGGCTAGCATAGGCTACATAGTGAGACTCTGTCTCAAAAAAACAATAACAAAAAACTGGGGGTCAATAGGATAGTTGATATATATATATATATATATGAAGGGGAAGGGAAGACTAATAGACAAGTTCAGCATTTAGAGTATCCAAGCACTTTAATTAGCGAGACTAGCGGTAGAGAGAAAAACTGGTGCACTATCAGGGCAGTGGCTAGAGCAGAGTAGTTTGATAAATTCAGAGAATTTGGGGTTTAATTTAGATAATGCTTGGCACTGGGAAGGAGACCTGGTCTGCTGGTAAAACCATGAAGCACTGACAGAAAAGATGCCTCTCTGCATACAACAGAGCATTAGGATTTAAAATAACCATCTTTCAGGTCCATAGACATAGAGGCTAGTGTGACTCTGTACAGCGGCTGCTGTGGTACAGGGGCTCATGCACAGCCTGTGCTTTTGGAATAAGTTTGTTTTTAAGAAATTGTGGTTTTCTTCAGCTGGGCAGAGGGGCTCATACCTTTTAATCTTAGCAGTTGGGAGGCAAATGTAGGCGTGTCATGGCTTTAATTGTTTCATAACAGCCCTTTCCTCAAAACAAAATAGCACAACAAAGCCACAGCAAACCAACTTCTAACCCTTACTCTTTGGAGTACACACACAAACCAGAGTAATGATGAACTAAGAAGCTTGAGAAAGGGGGAGGATTCTGTTCCTACTACTGTAACAAAATACCTTAAACTGGGACCAGGCCAGCCTCCAGTGGTGTTCCTGGGGAGCTGTGTGCCTTTTAGCTGTGTTTGAGACAGTCTTACTCTGTATCCCAGGCTGGCCTTAACTCACAGAGGCCTGACTGCCTCTGCCTCCCCAGTGCTGGGATTAAACAGTGGAGTGAAAGGCATCACCATGTCATGATTTTGAGACAAGGTCTCATTGAGACCTGAGGTGATCGCTAAGGATCCTTCTAATTGCTTCCCCAGTGCTAAGATTATAAGTGCACATCATCTGCTCAGCTTAGAATTTATTTCTCTTTTACAGTGTGTGTGTTGTAGGCAGTGTGCACGTGACGGCTGACATGGCATGCATGTGTTGGTCAGAGGGTAACTTCTGGGAGTCATCCTTCTGTCTATGGGATTGACCTGGATTGTTAAACTTGTGTGGAGGGTTCTTATCTGAGCTCTGGGTGCTGGGGCAGACCCGGGTCCTCATGCTTGTGCAGCAAGTACATCATGGATGATGGTGCGCTCTCTCTCACCTCCCCATAGGCACTATTTCTTAGAGTTTAGAAAGTCCAAGATTTAAGATTGCTTGGGAAGGATTTCTTTTGTTTCCATAATGATGCCTTTTTGTGGCCTCATGTGGCCGAAGAGCAATAGGACCACCTAGTTCTTTCAGGTTCTTTTTCAAGGGCACGCTAGTCCCCTAACATCCTAGTCATGCTGCAAGGCAGTTCACTTTGGAGCGGTGCAGACAAATCATAGAGGGGTCAGGTTGGTCCTAGTGTCAGTCTATACTGCATTTTTAGTGGTTGGATCTTGAGACAAGGCCTTGCCACGTAGCCCCCTGACCGCTTGTGGCCCTCCTGCTGGCAGCACAAAGTGCCACACTTGCTTGAAAATACTGCTTTTGCCTGCTGTGGTGTCGTACACCTTTAATTCTAGAGGCAAGCGCGAAGATCCTGGGTTCCAGGACAGGTTTCAAAATCAAGAAAAGCCCCTCCCCCATCTTCACCAGAGTTGCCGCAGAAACTGCTTGTCTGAGTCCTGTAGCAGAAGTTTTTTGTTCTGAATTGCTGGATGCACTTCTGATGTTGAGGTAGAAGAAGCAGGCTTCACTTATGACGTTGAGGTAGATCAGTATCCCTATTAGCTGCTGACTAGTAGCCTCCATTTTTACTGGAGCCAGAGGAAGTCATCATTTGAATTGAACCTGTTCTGTTCTGCAGCACCTGTCTGGGTTTTGCTAAGTCCACGCACCTCTCCGCATATCTTCCTGTTGGCCTTGATGGCAGTCTACTTTGTTCTACTGTGGAGGAAGATGTTTGTGATAAGTCAGCTAGTTTGGTTGCTTAGCAGCTTGCCATGGCCAGTTGCTTGCAACCAGACACACTGACGTTTGCAGAGCATGGTTTCCAGCCCTATTCAGGTTGTGCTGCAGACAATCTGGAGACTGATAGAATTTATTTTATTTTACTTTATTTTATTTTATTTATTATCATAGCAGTTGCTGCATGAGTACAAATGAACATTTCTGTAGTGTTTAATAGAGAATAGTTTTATGCTCATAATTCCTTTGTTCTTTGTGGGGTTTGGCTTGTTTGTTTCTTCTTTTCCTTTTTCTATTTTTTTAGTGTCATAGCTTGTGGTACAATCTTAAAAACATTTACAAAATTACTAAAAATTCAAAATAAAGTTTTGAAGCTGTTGTTTAGAGACAAAATAACGGCCTAGACAGAGCATCAGGGGTGAGAAGAGCATGAGCATCCTCTAATGTGTTTCTAAGAATATTTTATTTTTAAGTGAAATCTGACCATCTTCTTAATATTTTTTGTCACATCTAGTAAATGTCTTTCTTGACTTCTCAGTGAAAACCTTATTTTCCTAACCCATTCCTGGTTGAAGTCTGTGTGAAACAGAGCTGCCTGGAAGGCCTGAGTTTTTAATGCAATATTAGGTGGTCTTTGGGGGAAAACACAGAGCCTGAAATTCCCGGTACAGAGCGCACTAGCAAATGGTTTTCCCTTTGCCCTTGTCCTGTGAAGGTGGTGCATTGTCTCTGCTGCCAGAGTGGGAGGACGTGATCCGCCGCCTATACTTGGTATAAATTTATTAGACACAGTCCTGCGTTCAGTCCAGGAGAACCCCGCACTACAGAATAATTCTTGTGCTGCTGAGCTGGCAGTTTCCCCACTTCACCACTGTGGTGTCACCTGTGCCACTGGTGGGAAATGTGCTGACCATGCCCTGCCTTTTAAGAGACAGTTGTGACAGGATGTTAGCCAGAAGTAAAATTAAAAATACACAAGTTACGGTATAGGTTTTTAAAGTCAGAAAGATTAAAGTAGCAAAAACAATGTGGTTAGGTTTGAAGAACCACGTTTGTGCTGTTGTCTCTAACCCTCTGGCGTGTTCATTCTTACTGAAAGGAGTTATCGCTGTTGTAAGAAGTGGGATTGGCGTAGGCAGGGAGGTGTGTGTCATCAGGGCCTTCCAGTGGTTTTCTAGTTCACAAGCAAATCTTTTGTTTGTTTGTTTGTTTGTTTGTTTTTTGATACAGGGTTTCTCTGTGTAGCCTTGTCTGGACTTACTTTGTAGACCAGGCTGACCTGCCTCTGCTTTCCAAGTGCTGGGATTAAAGGTGCCAGCCACTACAGCCTGGCTCCATAAGTGAATCTTATTGCAGCTTTGGTCTGGCACATTCTTGTAATCCCAGCATTTGGAAGGCCAAGGCAGGAAGTTTAAGGCCACCTGAAGCAATGTGTTAAGACCTTGTCTCAAAAAATAAACAGTCAGCCTGGTGTGATGCTACACGCCTTTAATCCCCATGCAGGCAGATCTCTTAAATCAACCAAAGATTGAGCAAGAAAAGCAAAAAAAAAAAAAAAAAGAAACAAAACAAAAAATAACCTTTTAATATAAATTAAGATCACACAAAATTGTTGGCTTGAGATTCTTGTAATGGTGGTTTGGAGTAGGAGAGTGTAGGCGTTGGTCACCGATGGGTTTACTAGATTGGTATTGAATCTTTTGCAAGGGGGAGAAGGCAGCTTCCCTAATGTATATTTGATTTCTTGGCAGAAAGATGGATTCTACAATGGTGAATTTGTGGACTCTGTTTGAGCAGCTTGTACGCCGGTTGGAGATTATCAGTGAAGGAAATGAAAGCAGTAAGTCATTCTGAGCTGGTCTGTGGAGGATGGGGAGGGAGCACGGAGGAGATGGAATAAAAAGGAAACCACCACACTCAGCTTTGGTTTGTTATAATGCTAAAGTGTATTGGGGTGTGGAAGTTAGTGTTTTTTCAGGTTGCCTAGAAAGGAAATGATGGCTACTCATGGCCAAAGCTTACTGAGCACTCATTTCAAAAGGCTATTAAAATTTATTCTATAGTTACTTTAAAAAAATCCTGTGCATGAGTGTGTGTGCGAGTGCGCACATTTATTTCATGAACTGGGAAAAATCTGGATTTCCAAGCATGTTGGTTTTTTATTTTCCTTTTTTAAGAGGATTGGTCTCAGTTGGAGTCACAGAAATCCTTTTGCCTCAGCCTCCTGACTACAAGCATAAAGCCACCTCACGCACCTCTGTTCTTGATGCTTCCAGACAGGCTGGCCTCTAGCTCACTAAGTAGCCCAGGCTAGCTTAAAGCTTTGTTCTTCCTGCTGCAGCCCTCCAAGTTCTGTTGGCCCTGGAACTCACTATGTAGACCAGGCTGGCCTCAAAATTACAGAGATCTTTCTGCCTCTACCTTTAGTCCCCAAGTGCTGGGACTAAAGGTGTGCACTACCACATCTTTGTTTAATTTTTGATTTTTTTTTTCAAAAAAAAAAAAAAATTAAAATTTTATGTGCATTGGTGTTCTGCCTGCATCTTATGTCTCTGTGAGTGTGTTGGAGCCCCTGTAACTGGAGTTACAGACGGTTGTGAGCTGCTGAATAGGTGCTGGGAATTGAACTGGTCTACAGGAAGAACAGCCAGTGCTCCTAACCCTTGAGCCCTCTCTCCAACTCTAATTTTTGATACTTGATATTTACTTTGCCTAAGATAACTTTCATACTATTCTGTTTTGCTAAAATTGGTCTGCTGCTAATATAAGTCCCCTTATGACTCAATCTCTCTCACTCTCTCTTTCTCTTTGAGATAGGGTTTCTTTAGGTAGCCCTGGCTGTCCTGGAACTTACTCTGGAGACTAAGCTGGCCTTAAACTCACAAAGATCCAACTATCTTTGCCTCCCAAGTGCTCTGATTAAAGGCATGCAGCACCACGGGCCTGGCTCCATTTCTTTTGATTGAATTGGTATACTAAGTTGAAGGTTTAGTCACATGAAAATTGCTTGTATGTTGTGTATTTCTATTCATGGTAAATTTGTATAGCAAAAATACCCTCAGTACCTTACTTCGCATAAATCTAGCTTTACATAAATGTGGCTTAGTTTCATCCTATGTGATGTTGATAGAGATGCTTAGAGATAGGTTGAGGTTAACTTGGGAACTGTAGACAGTCATGCACTGCAGGGAAGTCTTCACCAAAGCAGGGGATAAGATGCGTGCCGCCAGGGCTGACTTCCTTTGAGCTGCTTCATGCTGCTTAGGAGGGGTTCTGTTGTGTTTGTAAACATTTCAACAGAGTCCCCATTCCAAGAGCTAGTGTGATCATTTCTGCTTTTACACTGGAGTGTTTACTTATCCTTCAGGGCATTTTTAAACAGCAAAAGCAACTGGCTCTTTACTTTCTAATCAACATTTGAATAATTGTCACTGAATGGAATTACAGGCCTTAGATATCTATGATATTAATCTACACCAACTAGGACATATTGTAGCAGTTATACCTGAATTTGCTGTTTAACTTTGGTTCAGCCTTGTGTGACTATAAAGGAGGCTGTTTTTGTTTCATGTGGCTGTCCTGGTGTGTGACAGCTGCCCCAAAGGTGTCCCTCTTTGATTGCCTTCTGTTCAGGAGCTTTAGGTGTTGGTGACATCTGGAGCCAGGTGACTAGTGCGTGGGACTGCGTTCTCCATAGTAGATGGCCTGGCTACGCCTAGTAAATCAGGAATTGCTTCCCGCTAAGCTTTTGTTCAGAGTGACAAAACAGGGTTTGTTCCTGGTCATTTTCAGCTATGTTTGATCAGCAAGACTTGATATTTGGGGTGAAGCTAACTATAGAACCTAGTTATTTGAACAGCTGTACTTTTGCTACTTGGATTATTGAAGTTGTTACCTGTCTTTAGTTGAATTCATGCACGTTGCGAAGGACTTCGAGGATTTCCGGAAAAAGTATCAAAGAACCAACCAGGAGCTGGAAAAATTCAAAGATCTGTTGTTGAAAGCAGAGACTGGGCAGAGAGCTCTGGACGTTAAGCTGAAGCACGCACGAAATCAAGTGGACGTAGAGATCAAACGGAGACAGCGGGCTGAGGCTGAGTGTGCGAAGCTGGTGTGTATTGGTTTGCACCTTAGATTGGTGAAGGGGTAGGGAGGCATTGATAATGTTTCTCTGTCTGCATAAGGAATTCTTTGACATTTTGCCTGTGATTGAGATAAGATTGAAGCCTGTGGCCTCTATTTTTTAGCTTTAACTTAAATTTTATTTTCTCCTTTAGACTTGAAACCGTTTTTCACTAGACAGATTTCAAATAAGAATTTAAAGATTTCAAACAAAGCAGCTAAGGATGTAGTGCAGTTGGTAAAATGCTTGCCTAGAATGTACAAGGTCCTGGACTCCAGCACTTCTTTTCTTTTTTTTTTTTTAAGAATTAAAATAAGGGAGATTAATAACAAACTTCTAGAATTCTTATCAAACACAATTTATTTGCTCTTTTGCAGAGGTGTGTATGTGTGTGTCAGTCTGTCAGTCACAAGATTCTACTATATAATCACTGATGGTCTCAAACTTAGGGGTGATCCTCCTGCCTCTGCTTCCAGAATACTGGACTTAGTGGTATATGCCACCATGCCTAGCCTATATTGTTTATTATAAATGCCAAGGGTAGTGTCCTCCTTCTATGAGTTGGTGGGATTGACCTCTGTCTTTGATGCAGGCAAGGCAATTCTGATTCTTCATTACCGCTCTCTAGCTTGGGACAAAGGGCTAGATGTAGTCAGAGAGTCGAGCATGTGACTGGCACACAGCACTGTTATTTTGATGTGTCAGGATGGGTCATGGTGCAGTAGAGAGCTTTACTGCAGAGGATTAATCCATCTTAGCTCAGTGGTAGATGCCTCAGTAAGCCCAAACCGTCTGCATTACAGCCTTGTATCTCTTAATGCATTTTGTTCAATCATTTAGAAAAACGTGACTGCTTCGGTCCAGAAAAGAAGCCAATAATTGTTCTGATAAAAATGACACTTGAAGCATTTTTGCTATGTGAAATCTATTTTAGAACTCTCATTCTATATCAGTCTCCTTGGATTACCAGTTTGATCTAGAAGTGTTATAGCAGAGACCCCACTATTTGGAGTTGATTTTACTCATCAGAAACTAGCCACAGTCTCGGTTTGATGTGAATTAATATTCTGTTGTTATGCCTTCCTGAAGTCCCATTTGCATAATGTTGTATTTTAATGTCTTCTGCCTGTCCCATAAATTTGAGGTGAAGTTTTCTTTCCTGGCTAGTGTGGTGTTTTACTGTGCTTCGGTCTGTAGGAACAACAGATTCAGCTGATTCGAGATATACTCATGTGTGACACATCTGGCAGTATTCAGCTGAGCGAGGAACAAAAGTCAGCTCTGGCTTTTCTCAACCGCGGCCAAGCATCCAATGGCAACGCCGGCAACAATAGGTGGGAAACTGCATCTGCTGTTATCTGATCACAGGCAGCACAGCTGCCAAAATCCCGTTATCTGACCTCTGAAATACACTGCTTCCGGGATGTGTGCTGAACAAAGCAGACAGAGCTTTAGCGGAGGGCGTTGGGAGGGAGAGCTGATGAGCGACCCCCCTCCCCCATTTGCTTTCATTATTTTCTAAGCTTTCCTTAGGATGTTGTTTCACCGTGGGTACAATTTTGATGTTGGTGTTAAATTGCACATCAATAACTGCTCCTGTACATTGCTAAGAAACCAAGTGGAGGTAGCAAGCCCAGGAACACGCACAGTGTGTACTCTCCAGAGAGCTCTTGTGGCTGCAGAGAGCTCAGACCAGACAATCACTTTGGTTCCATAGTGCCACTAAAGTAGTCTCAGCCAGGCTCTGGATGTAATACTCTTAGTACAATAAGTAGGAAAAGGCTTACACTCTTAGAATTATTTGTTTTGTTGGCTGGTTGGTCCATGGGGAATCTTACTTTGTTTGGTTTGATGCGCTAGGGTCTTAGGGTATAGCCCAGGCTGCCCTGAATTAATTGTGTAAACCAGGCTGGCCTTGAATTCATAGAGATCCACAGTTCTCTTCCTCCTAAACGCTGGGGTTAAAGCTGTGCTGCCACTCTGCCCAGCTTATGTGGGACCTATAAGAAGACATACTTTTTTCACACCCAGCTTGATTTCTATATTTTTTTAAAGATTAAAAAAAAAATATTATGAGTATGTGTGTAAGAGGATGAGCCATATGTGCAGGGTGCCCACAAAAACCAGAAGAGGGTAGTGGATTCCCTGCTGTGGGAGCTATGGAAGATTAGAGCTGCCTGATGTAGGTACTGGGAACTGAATGAACTCCATTCCTCTGGAAGAGTAGTCTGCACTCTTAATCACTGAGCCACCACTCAGCCTCCCAACCCTTCTACTTTTTGAAATGGGGTCTTACATATCTCAGGGTGGCCTTGAACTCCTGAAGTATAGGTGGCCTATACTTCAAAACTGTTACTACATCCAGTTTAGGCTTACTGTCTTAAAAAGCCGGCATTTGGGTCTGGGGATGTAGGTCAGAGAGCAGAATCTAGTATGGTTCAGTTCCCAGCACCTTGTAAACTGGGCCTTCAGATACACATCTGTAATCCCAGCATTTGCAAAGTAGGGCCAGGAAGTCAGAAGTTGAAGGTCATCTGCAGTTACATAGGAAGTTCATGGGCAGTCTTGGCTACAGGCCTTGTCTCAGACAAAACAAAAAAAACAACAACAGAAACAAACCACAAGTGCAGCGCTGGGTAATACTCGCTTGTAAGCAGCAACAGACATTGTTGGAACCAAATTGAACCTCAGCCCACATGTAGTACATCCTCAGCAAGAAAGGACTGCATGGTCCTGGCTGTGCTACTTGCTGTGCTGTTCCTGCGTTCCCGTTGCTCTGTGGAGACCATAGAGAACAGCTCTCTGCAGCTGGGCTGACTTGCCTGTTACCCGACCTGTGGGACTTCTCGGGGTGCCGCTTTTATGTTTTTGTTGTCTGTGTCTAATACTGTGTTATTGTTTTTAATCCAGACTGTCAACAATTGATGAATCTGGTTCCATTTTATCAGATATCAGCTTTGACAAGACTGATGAATCATTGGTAATAAACATTTGATCTCTAGAGTTATCTACTTTTGTTAATCTGCTCCTGTAGGAGCATCTCTAGCCTGTCCTTGGCCATCCTTTATGACTGTTTCACTAGTTGATCTGTTACAGATTCTGAGTGAGCAACTTAAAATATAAATCCACAAGAGCTGTAAGACCAATCACTTAAATATTTAGTTTCTGGAAGTAAGAATATGAAATTTGGGGATTGCTGTGAGGTTGCGTCTCTTGGAGGAATCTGTAGGAGATGATTATCTCATAACTTGTTAAAGCCTTAGCTTGGATAGAAGTTAGCAAGACTGACCAGAAAAGGTGTTTTGCTTTTAATTTTTGAGATAGGCCTCTGTTCTTAAGCTGTTCTGAAGCTTACTATGTAGATGCAGGCAAGGTTTATTTGCTGCTGCTGAGGTGAATAGATTTGTACCTTATTTCCACATTAGTCTGGTTCTTGAGGAAGGCTTAGCCATCCTTCACCTCTATTAGAAGGAAACTAAACCCCTTAACTTCAGCCAGAGGGTATGATTTAAATTTCTGGGCAGCATATTATTCTTTGACTAAGTAATAGTTATGCAGAACTGGTGGAATTTCTGTATAAATGACAATGTTTCATATATCTCCTGATATTTTAGTCTTTAATGTTCAGGAGACTGGTAGTGTACTGGTAATGTGTCATTTCTGTGGGAGGCTGAATTCCAGCAAGCAAAACAGAACACAGGAAATTGTTAGTGTTTGGTCTTTTCCTCCTCCCTCTCCCCCCCCCCCCCCAGGGTTTTTCCATGTAGCCTTGGCTGTCCTGGAACTTGTTCTGTAGACCAGGCTGGCCTCAAACTCAAGAGCTCCACCTGCCTCTGCCTCCTGAGCACTGGGATTAAAGGTAAAGGCATGTGCCACTACTGCCTGGTGTGTTTGGCTTTTTTGATGCAAAGCAAATAGCAAGTGCTTACTGTAGGCCTAGGAGTGTTTTTGCTCACTCAACCAGAGAAGCAAATACCCATTTTAAGGATATAAATATTGGGTAGCCCCCTTTTGAAATGAAGAATGATATAGAGCATGTCTGGAATATAGAATCAAACACATCAGGTGAGTTTTGAGGAAAACCTCAACTGTGTTAGCTGTTATAACTGGAGCTGATCAACCTGTACCTAAATTACTTGACCATAACTGGGGTGGTTCAGTTCATGTGGAGCTGCTGTTTGCTGTACTGGCTGTTTCTAGGGGAAACCAGGAGTAGGGAATCAAAGGTAGATAAGATCCTAAAATGAATGCCAGTGCCTGCAATAACAGACGTGAAACAAGACTGTAGTAGAAAGCACAGAATTTAAGGGTAAACTCGCTTTTAAGACCAAAAAACAAGGATATTCTTGAGGGTTTAAAACTGACTTTTTAAGTGGCACCGTGGTATGGAATATCCAATTAGACAATGGCGGTCACATCCAACATGATGGTCAGTACAGTGTCTTATATTCTCTAAGTTCTAAAACTAATTAGAAAAATAATCAGCAATAAAGAACCAGGCTCCTGTAATGGTCACGACAGGAGTTGATTCTCTAACCTTTTGCTGTCTCTGTGGCATTGGTTCCTGATTCTGTTACTGTTGCTTCAATATTTGAAGGAAGCATGTTAACTTAACTGCAGCTTTGGAGCAAACTCCAAAGACCTTTGTAATTTCCTTCTCCTGAGGCTTTAGGTTAGGCAGTCTGGCTTGTTTGCTGAAAAGTTATTAGTGCAGGATTTATAAGTGACCTAGCCAAAGAAAGAGATTAACATGGTCTAATTGCCAACAGGACTGGGATTCTTCTTCGGTGAAGAATTTCAAAATGAAGAAACGAGAAAAGAGGGTATGTATGTTTTTGCTGCCCCTCCCCGGGGGCTTGGCCCCGTAGTCCCACACACTCTAGGCTAGTGCTGTCCCACTGTATATCTTGTCACTCAGTGCCAGGATGTCCTTAACTTGCTGTGTAGGTAAGCTTTGATTGTGATCCTCCTGCCTCAGCCTTGAGAGTGGCTGGGTTATATGCCTATGCCTTCAGGCTCAGATGCTTTACATTTTATAAAGTGAGAGTTCTCTTGCCTGGCATCCTGTCCCACACTGTGATCCTAACATGTTGAGTCAGGAAGATAATGAATTTGAGGCTAGCCTGGGCTACTTAGGAAGTTTGAGACCAAGTTGAACTACATTGTGATATCCTTTTTAAAAAAAAGAAAAAGGGCCTGTTGTTAGAGCACTTGCTGCTTTTGTAGAGGGCCTGGACGGAGTTCCCATGGGGTGACTCAGAAATGCCTCCCTCTAGTTCTAGAGGACCCCGTGCCTTTCTTGCCTCCATGGGCTTTAGTCATGCATGTGGTGTACACTCATGTATGCAGGCTAACACTCACACACATGAAATCAAAATAAATAGTGAAAGAAACCAAACCAAAGAGAAAAACCCCTCTAGTAATAGTTCTTTTTTTGGGAAATTTGGATAAAAAACTGACACATCTCCTACATTGTTAAGCATAAAAACCACAAAATATAGGTCAGCTGTGGTGGCACACTCTAGTCCAGGCGCTTGGGAGGCAGAGGTGGGTCTCTGTGAGTTGGAACACCTAGTCCACAGAGCAAGTCCAGGAGAGCCAAGACCACATCAAGAGATCCTGGTTCAAAGCAAGCACAAAATGCAAATGAGTTAATGCTGCTGGGACAATACTTAACTTTAGAAATTTGTGTCTTACCATTTGTGAACGTGGCCATGTGAGTGTGGGCACATGCATGTCTCTGTGCAGGTGAGTTGGTTCTCTCCAAGCCCCTGCGAATCCTGGGAGTTGAACTCAGGTCATCAGGCTTGCATAGTGAGCGCCTTTACTCACTAAGCCATCTCAGCCGTCCTGTAGGGGCCACGGCGGTACTGCTTGAAGTAGTGCCTCTTCAAATGGGATGCTGCTTTACTGTGTGGGTCTGGGGTGCATCCTTATACAGTGGGAAAGGATGTTTTTGAGTTTTTGAGTTGTCATGTGAATTTTTATGCAGGAGTTTTGTGCGCTAATACATGCCTCAGATGCAGTGTGTGTATAATGGGATATGGAGCTCTGTGCTGACGTGCTTAGGGTATTTGATGTGTTTCCAAAGACTTCTTGTCCTTAGATAGGATTACAGCTCCACTTCTTCAGATGCTGTCTCCAAAGCTTGTCTCTTTTTCTATAGCTCTGAAAGCATCTTTGTGTTTGTTTAACAAACAGGCGGTGAGAAAAAGCACATTGTTATTTATTGTAGCCTGGTTCTTAGAACTTGCATGTAGTTGGCTGATAGGATTATTGTGTTTTCTGGGCTTCAGTTGTACTTGATGCTAAAGTTGCTCTCACCCCCTCTCCAGCGCTCCAATAGCCGACAGTTCATCGATGGCCCTCCTGGGCCTGTAAAGAAAACCTGCTCCATTGGCTCTACGGTAGACCAGGTAAGAGGACTCAGGGCCAGAGAACTGGGATAGTGGCTCCGCGCAGTGAGGTGGCAGGCAGTGTTACACGGGGCTGTTGTGAGAGAAGCTGGAGAGCTTCACTATGTAGTAAGGTCCTTTATTGTCCATATGAGTGGGCTTTGAGTAGGGCTGTCAGCTGAGCTGGGTCTAATGACACACACTTTTTATCCCAGCACTCTGGAGGCAGAGGCAGGTGAATCTCAGTGATTCTGAGACCAACGTGGTTTATCATAGTCCCAGGGCAGCCAGAACTGCATAACAAGAACCTTTCACAAAACAAGCAAACATACAAAAATCAGAATTGTTAGCTATAGGTTTGATTGTATTTTGCTGATATCTTTAACCCTTCAGTATATGAGATTTTGATTTAAAGGCTTAGAGCTGGAATATAAGTCTTACTCATATTTACTCATAGGAATTTTTGCCTAGTGGGAAATACCTAAATAGAAACCAAGAGCCTGTTTATCTTTCTTTCATTATGGTTTTTGTTTCAGGCAAATGAATCGATAGTTGCAAAAACTACAGTGACTGTTCCCGGCGATGGCGGACCCATTGAAGCTGTGTCGACTATTGAGACATTGCCATCCTGGACCAGGAGCCGAGGGAAGTCAGGTCTGGTGGATTTATGGCTAAGTCTCACCATTATCTCTATAGGCGCACAGCTATAATTGAGCCAGGAGATTGTAATTAGAGGGCAGGGGGCTGGAGAGATGGCTCAGCAGTTAAGAGCACTGTCTGCTCTTCCAGAGGTTCTGAGTTCAATTCTCAGCCACCACATGATGGCTGACAGCCACCTCTAATGGGTTTTGATGCTCTCTTCTATCATGCAGACATACATGCGAATAAAATGCTCATATGTTTGAATAAATAAATCTTAAAAAAAGAAAAAAAACCCAACAACCTTCCTTTGGTAATTGGAGGGCAGCCTAGCCTTCATATTGAGCTCAAGGCCAGTCCTTGCATACATGCTGAGACCAAAGAACAAAGGGAAGCTGGGGAAATGGCTCAGCACCAGCCTCTCCTGAAGAGGACACAGGTTTGGTTCCCCACACCCAAAGGATGGTTCAACCATCTGTAACTCTAGACCTAGGGAATCTGACACCTCCTTCTGGCCTTTGTGGGCACTACACTACATCTGTGGTGCCAGATCCACTCAGTTGAACATTCATACACATAATTAATAAAAATCTCAAAAAAATTTTTTTTGAGGAAGGAAGAAAAGCCAGGTTTGGTATTTGATGCCTGAAAGTGAACCACCCAAGTTCTGAGACAGAAAGATCAATCATGTTTGAGGCTAGCCTTGGCTACCAAAACCAAATATAAAGAAATAAAACACTGGTTGAAACTGAGAGTTGGTTCTGAGAAGCCTCTTGGGACAGGATGAGCGGGGGGTAGGAGGTTCTTAGTGTCTGCCTGCCGCTGCCCTGGGAGGTATCTGTGCTGCCCTTTTCCCCCGGGGGGCTAGTCAGAGTGTGCCGCCAGTGGAGGACTGTAGCTTCTCTTGGAAACTGTGTGTGTGTGTGTGTGTGTGTGTTTGTGTGTTCACTGCTACCAGTTATATTAAAAGTGAAGGTACAAAGGGAAAAGTAAGAAAATAAAAATGGGATTAAAATTCATAAGGATGAAAATTTTCAGGACAGAAGTTTAAATTTGATTGTTTTCTAGGTCCCTTACAACCTGTGAACAGTGACTCTGCTTTAAATAGCAAGCCGCTGGAGCCAAGAACTGAGACCAACAATTCAGGGACACCTCAAAATAATGGAGGCACGCGCCTACACGACTTCGTCTCAAAGACGGTAAATCTGGTGGCTTCATGTCCTTTGAGGCAATTAGTTTGTTATTGGAGACAGATTTGTTCTTCATAGGCTGAGTTGGCCTCTAGCTCTGTTGTCCCTCTTACTCTGGCCTCCCTTGTGCTGGGATTTCAGCACCTCACCATCTCTCCTGTTTATCTTTTTATTTAGGGGAATCGGGGGGCTGGGTTTCTTTTTGTTTAGCTTTTTGTTTTGTTTTTCAAGACAGGGTTTCTCTGTGTAGTTCTGGATGTCCTGAGACTCACTCTGTAGACCAGGCTGGCCTCAAGCTCAGAGATCTGCCTGCCTCTGCCTCCCGAGTGCTGGGATTAAAGGAGTACACAATCACACCTGGCTTTATTGAGCTTATTTTACATACAATCAAATATAAATCATTTTTTAATTAAAAAATGATTTTTTTATTAAAAAGAAATTATTTTCTGTATACAGTGGGGGCCATGCATATGCCATCATTCTTTCATCAGAGGAGTCCTAGGGGTCGAACTCAGCCCATTAGGCTTGGTGGCAGGTGCCTTACCCATGGGGCCATCTTGCTGGCCCCCAATACACAAATTTTTTTTAAAATATTTATTATGTATAGTGTTCTGTCTGCACATATGCCTACACACCAGAAGAGAGTACAGATCTCATTACAGATGGTTGTGAGCCACCATGTGGTAGCTAGTAATTGAACTCAGCACCTTTGAAAGAGCAGCAAGTGCTTTTAACCTCTGAGCCATCTCTCTAGCCCAATACACAGATTTTTAAGGATGCTTTTCATCAGATTTGCTCAAAAGATAGCTCATGTGACTCACATTCTAGTCCAGGCAGTACACTTTTCCCATAAAATTAGTTTGATGATGTTGGCAATCTTAATGTAGGGTGTCAGATCATTTGGAGCTGCAGTTACAGGCAATTGTGAGCTGCCTAGTGTGGATGCTGGGAATTGAATTTCTGTTTTTTTCAATAACAATGGGTGCTCTTAGTCTCTGAGGTGTGGCTCCAGCTTCACTGGTCTCTTACATGCCGGAATTACAGGTGTGAGCTACCACTGCCTGGCTTCATTCACCCATTTAAATACACAATTCATTAACATTCAGTATAAGTATATAATTGGCTAGCTGTCACCACTGTCATTTTTAGAACATTTTCACCTCCCCAAGATGAAATCCTATACCTAGTGGAATTTCCCCCACAATGCTGTGCCATACCAACATCCAATAGCCATAGGCTCCCACCATAGATAGTACTTTGTATGGGTTTGTCTATTTTAAGACACTTCATACACGTGAGGTCACATAGCCTGTGTGCCTTTGTCTGCCTGCTTCCATTTACTCGTCCCTTCTGTGTACAGCCAGTGTGTGTGTTTGTTTTGTTTCTTTCTTTCTCTATTTCTCTCTCTCTTTCTTTCTTTCTACAGTGAATGATATTTCACTGTATGGAAAGCGTATACCACACATCCACTCATCAGTGGACAGACTTTTAGGGTTTCATTTTCAACTGCTAGGAAGAAAGCTACATATTTGAACAGGTTCTGTGTAGATACATTTTAGTTCCTGTTGGATTTGCATACCTGCAAATGGACTTACTGGGTTATATGGTAACTATGCATGATTTTCTGAAGATCTTCCAGACTTTTGCCTATGTGGCTACTGTTTTTTATACACAATGAATAATAGATGACATTTTCAGTTTCTCTATATCATGTCAAACTTGTGCTTAGCTGCCTTTAAAGGTGTGGCATTCTTTACTTATTCTTGGGGAATTTTAGACGCATATGTGTTTGACCCTAGTCCCCACCTGTACTACCTTCCCCAACTCCTGGGCTACCCTTGCGATGTGATGTCCTGTGCCCTCTCTTTATGTATTCTTTCTAATGATTAGCTGAGTCTGATTAGTGCTGCTAATGTGTGCATGGGTGTGAGCGGGAGCAACTCCTCAGCAGCCACGCCTCCAGAGAACAGTGCTCTCCTACCTCCTGCTGCACGGGTGGAGGAGGGGCCCACAGGGATCCATCCCTAAGAGAGGAGCTGCTGGCCCCTGGTGACCACTCCCTTTTTTGAGTCAGGAGTTTAATTTTATAGTCCTGGTTGGTTTTGAGCTCACAGAGATCTGCCTACCTTTGGCTCCTAGGTACTTGAATTAAAGAATGTGCTACCATGCCCAGCAGACCACTGGTTTCTGTTGTTGTTTGTTTGTTTTTTGTTGTTATTTGGTTTTTTGAGACAGGATTTCTCTGGGTAGCCGCGACTGTCCTAGAATCACTTTGTAGACCAGGCTGGCCTCAAACTCACAGGGCTCCACCTGCCTTTGCCTACTGAATGTTATAGGTATGTTCCATGCCTGGCTACTGCTATTCTTAAAATGAAGAAAACAAAACCTATTTTACAAAATTTGTGGGAATTTCATTAAAATATGTAGTGGCCCTGAAATGCTGTTTTGTACATACTGTGTGCTTAATGCATGTGATTGACAATAACTTGGTGATTCATATCATTCTCTTGCTTCTGCCCTGTATTCTCTTTAGGTTATTAAGCCTGAATCTTGTGTTCCCTGTGGAAAGCGGATCAAGTTTGGCAAGCTGTCTCTGAAATGTAGAGACTGTCGTTTGGTCTCTCACCCAGAATGTCGGGAGCGATGTCCCCTTCCCTGCATTTCTCCTCTGGTGGGAACTCCTGTTAAGATTGGAGAGGTAAGATTCATGGGAGCAAAACACCATTTGTTACTTTGTTTTGTTTTGTTTTGTTTTTAGAGATGATTTCTCTGTATAGCATTGGCTGTCCGGGATTCAAGACACATGTGCTGCCCTTGAACGCACAGAGATCTTCCTGTCTCTGCCTCTCAAATTCTGGGACCAAAACCTATGCCACTATGCCTGTTTATTTTATTTTCTAAAAATTATCAGCTTATTTAGGTCAAGCCTACAAACTGAAAGAGCCTTGTCCGCTGTCCTCTGTTTACTTGGCCGACCATGATCACGATTTTTTCGAAAGTAGTATCCTTGCAGAGTTTTAACCCTTAGCTCACAAAACAACTAGCACATGTGTGTCTTACGAATTTCTTTATATTATATATTTTAAGGTATAGCATATTATAGTATTGAAGAACATATACACTGAATTTTTTACACACCCTGTATGTAGCTTTTCGCTGTCCTGGAACTTGCTTTGTAGACCAGGCTCACCTGGATTACAGGCATGTGCCACCATGTCTGCCTGTTTTCAAGGCAGGGTCCTTCTACATAGCCCTGGCTGTCCTGGAATTCACCCTGTAGACCAGGCTGGCCTCAGACTCAGAGATCTGCAAGATTAAAGGCTGTGGCTGTGCCACCACACCCAGCTCATAGCTGTAATCTCCTCAATACTGCTTTCTCTTGTCTTTGTGTAGAAGAAAAGGAAGTAGTCATAGCTGGTGGCATTATTACTTGCCCATGAAAAAATATAGTATATGTAAAGCAATCACAGCATGAAAGTAGGAAAAGCAGCCAACACTGTTTGTTTTTGTTTTGAGGCTCATGTAGCTTAGGATGACCTCCAAACTCTGGTCCTCTTGCTTCTATCTCCAGAGTGCTTGGTTAACAGGCATCTGTCAACATGGGGTCAAAACCAGGGCCTCATGCATGCTAGGCATGCACCCTACTGATGGAGCTGCACCTTGTTCCTCCAAGATTTTTCTTAAATTTTATTACTCTTGAAACTATATAGGGAGTGGGGTGTTGTGTGCACTTGACTTCAGGTAACCTCTGGAGGCCAGAGATGCCAGATTCCCCTGGAGCTGGAGTTACAGACGGCTGTGAGCCACCCAAGTACTCTAGAAGGTAGTACATGTTCTTAACTGCTGAGCCATCTCTCATCCCCTGAGGCTGTTCTAAAGTGTACTTGAGAATAGAGTTCAAATAGTGATATAATCCACTAGTGTTCAATGGCAACTCTGTGCATGTGGCCTTCCTCTCTTGGCCTCAGTGGGATAAATAATGAAGCTCTTTTTTCCAGGGAATGTTGGCAGATTTTGTGTCTCAGACTTCTCCAATGATTCCCGCTATTGTTGTCAGCTGTGTGAATGAGATTGAGCAGCGAGGCCTGACTGAGGTGAGAGGAGACTCTGGACAGGTTGCATTTGTTCTATCTGTCGGTAGCCTGGGAGTTGCTAAGCAAGTGTTGTCTTTATAACAGGCAGGCTTATACAGGATCTCAGGCTGCGACCGAACAGTCAGAGAGCTGAAGGAGAAATTCCTCAAAGTGAAAACTGTACCCCTCCTCAGCAAAGTGGACGATATCCATGCCATCTGTAGCCTCCTGAAAGACTTCCTTCGAAACCTCAAGGAACCCCTTCTGACCTTTTGGCTAAGTAAAGCCTTCATGGAGGCAGCAGGTAAGGGCAGAACTTGATTTTGCAACTTGACTGTGATTCCAGAACTGAACTTTGTTCACACATTTTACTACTTTTTCCATTCTCCACTACAGTGCCTGAAATGTAGTGGGTACTCCAACAGTTGACTAAATAAAACAAAATTCATTTATTCATACAACCATTTTAGACTGGAGTTCAGTCTAAAATGATGAATAAGCTGGATGGTGGCAGTGGTGCATGACTTTAATTCCAGCACTTGGGAGGCAAAGGCAGGTGGATCTCTGAGTGGATACTTCTCATCATACCTTTTCTTCCCTAACTAGAGGGGCTGAGAGATGGCTAAATGGTTAAACACTGGCTGCTCTTCAAGAGGTTCTGATTTTGATTCTTGGCATCCACATGGTTGGGTCATACTATCTTAACTCCAGACCCAAGGGATCTGACGCCCTCTTCCAGCCCCTTCTGGCTCCTATATATGTTGGCAAAGCACCCATACACATAAAATTAGGCAAGAATGAACCTAGATGGGACTTAGCAGGGTTTGCTATTGCTTTTTGTTCTTGGTCAAGTTTTAGGTTGTCCCTTTGAAATCAGAACCAGCTTTGATTCCTTTCTTTTCCACCACAAATCTTGTCAGAGCCTTGTAAATACACCTTAAATTTGGCATTTGTCACGAGTCATGGTACCTAACTGTCCCTGGAATATGCTAAGAGTCTGCTTTCAGATTGTCCTGTTTCTGCCTGTGCCTCTTACAAGATGCTCTTTATACAGGTGCTGGTGTGGTCCTGTCACACTTTAAGTTACTTGATGTCTCTTATGTCTTCCACCCATCATTTTTATTTTATTTTACTATTTCATTTTGTCTGTTTGTTTTGTTTTTCCAGACAGGGTTTCGCTATGTAGCCCTGGCTGTCCTGGCACTCACTCTGTAGACCAACCCGGCTATCCTCAAACTCAGAGATCCATCTGCCTCTGCCTTCCGAGTGCTGGGACTAAAGTCATGCACCACCACCATCTGGCCTGCCCATCATTTTTAGACTGAACTCCAGTCTTTAACATGGTTGAAAAGACCCTGTGTGACTTGGCTCCTGGTTTTTCTCTCCAACACCATTTTGCTATATACCTTTCCTTGCTCTTCTAACTCTGGAGTCTTGGGTTTCTTTATATTTTATGAATATAGGTGTTGTGCCTTTCTGTACACACATGCATGCAGGGTCTGTAGAGGCCTGAAGAGGATGTCAGGTCCCCTGGAACTGGAGTCACAGATTGCTCTGAGCCGCCATGTGGGTGCTAGAAGCTGAACCCAGGTCCTCTGCAAGGGCAGCCATGCTCTTAACTCTGGAACATTTCTCCAGCCCAGAGACTGGGATTTCTTCGCATACGCCTACCTCAAGTCCATCGTATTTGTTGTACTCTGAGCCCCAACTGTTTCCCTCTAGTTCTCTTTGTAGTTTGCCCTTTTATTCCCCTTCCCCTGTTTCTTCTCTTCAAATATATTGCCCTCAGAAACAGCTTTCTAAAGCCAGGTGTATGACATGGTAGTCCCAGTGCTTGGGAGGTAGAGGCGGGGTGATTGGACTTTTGAGAGCAGCTTTGGCTGCATAGTGAATCTGAGGCTGGACTAGGCTTCCTGGGACCCAGTTTCAAAAACAACACCACCACCACATTCCTGACCGTCTTGTGTGAAGCAGCAGATCCTGTGACTTTGTAGCACTCCACGGGCCTCTTTTTTCTTCATTTCATGTGTCATATGTTTTTCTTCGTTTCTTTATAACGTGTTTTGTTTTTGTTTTTCCTGACCAGCTCTTCCAAAAGAGTGTTTATTTCATGAAACAAGGCCCTTTTTTTGTTTGGTTTATCCTCACACTTAACACAGCACCTGGTATATAGCAGTCTGAGTGAGCTCCTTGTTGGTGATTGTCACTGCTGATGCCCGTCTTCCCAGCAGCTGGGTTGCCGCTGCTTTCGCTAACTGCAGGGTGATTTTTAGGAAGCTCTGACTTCTCACTGAACTGTTAGCCAGTGTCCTGCTTGTTAATGAAACTAGAGTCTGATGCTGTCATGAACCTCATCAGAGGTTTCAGGAGCTCACTGTAGAGATGGGCCCTTGTGGTCGATAACTTGGAAGCTGCTGTCAAGGGGACGAGTCTGGGCCTCTTAGTGCTTTTTTTTCATTACAGAGATAACAGATGAAGACAACAGCACAGCCGCCATGTACCAGGCTGTCAGTGAACTGCCCCAGGCCAACAGAGACACCTTAGCCTTCCTCATGATCCACTTGCAGAGGTTAGTGCAGCAGAAAGTTGTCCTGGGAGCTAGGGGACTTTCCAAGGAGAAGGTAGTGTGCACTGGGTGTTAGGAGGTGTTAGGAGGTTGTTTTCTTACAGAATGTCTATGTTGGTGTATATTGAAGAGGAATAGTGAGTTTTTTAATTTTACATACTCTTTTGTTTAGAGTGGCTCAGAGTCCGAACACTAAGATGGATATTGCCAATCTAGCTAAAGTCTTTGGCCCTACAATAGTCGCCCACACTGTGCCTAATCCAGATCCAGTGACAGTGTTCCAGGACATCAAGCGCCAGCTTAAGGTAGGGATGCATGTGCACGGGCTCGCACACGTGAAATATGACCTTTGCATGCACAGGCATGGCATAGTAACAGAAATAAGCCTTGCGTACTGAGCACATGCATTGGCAGGCTGTGCCAGGAGCATCGCCACAGCCTGGTCTGGACCCAGAGTGAGACTGTCTCAGAGACACGGCAGCACAAAGGGCTCCACGCACTGAGCCCTGACATTGGTGCCTTAGGTGGTGGAGCGCCTGCTCTCTCTGCCCCTGGAATACTGGAACCAGTTCATGATGGTGGACCAGGAGAACGTGGACATCCAGCGAGGCAATGGAAACTCGACACCACGGACACCGGACGTTAAAGGTCAGTTCTGCCGCACACTTGCTTCTGCAGGGCCTTGGCCGGGTGCCCATTTCCCTGAGTTTGTTCCAGCTGTTTGATATACAGTGGGTTGGGTGTGGTGAAGAGCATCTGTAGTCACTTGGGAAGTGAAGGCAGGAGGGAGAGTTCAAGGGTGTCCTCACCTGTGTGCTGAGCTCAGGGCCAGTCTGGGTCCATGAGACCATTTTCTCAGCTCCTCTAATCAGCCCCCCCACAAGCCTCATATTTACCCCGAAAATTCCAACAGTTTTTCACATCATTCAGAGTGCTACACCCAGCACCATGAATACTGTAAGTGTTAATTCTCTTTTTTAGGTTTGTTGGCATGTTTTACTGATTTGGTTTCTTTTTCAAAAAATTGTTATTAATTTTATTGTGTGTGTGGGTGTATAATGTCCTTGTGCATTTGTGGGGTCAGGACAACCTGAGGGAATTGGTTCTCCCCTCCTACCATGTGGGTCCCAAGGATCGGATCCAGGTCATGAGGTTTGGTGGCAAGTGCCTTTGCCCACTGGCCCTCTCCCGGCATTCCATTTGACTCTTATGTGACAGTCGCCATTTCTGTTGCCGCTAGCAATTTTATGAGTGATTGGTTCATTCCCACCACATCAACATTAAGTTTCTTTCTAAGAAAAGTGTGGGGGGGGTTGCTGGAGAGATGGCTCAGAGGTTAAGAGCACTGGCTGCCCTTCCAGTGGTCCTGAGTTTCATTCCCAGCACCCACATGGTGGCTCACAGCCATCTATAGTGAGCTCTGGTGTCTTCTGGCCTGCAGGTGTCCATGCAGATAGAACACTGTATACATAACAAAGTATTAAAAAAAAAAAAGGGGATGTTTTTGTCTGGGTTGGGTCTTTTTGGTTTTGGTTGTGCTTTGTTTTTTTCTTTGTGCAGTCTTGGATGTTCTAGACTCACTCTGTAGACCAGGCTGGTCTTGAACTCAGAGATGCTCCTGCCTCTGCCTCCCCAAGTGTTGAGATTAGAGGTGTGCGCCACCATGCCTGGCTATTTCTTCTAATATATGTAAAAGACAAATGTTCCGGTGTCAGATGTGTGAGGCTTGGAGCTTAAGAATGGTCTGAATCTGGAAGTGAGTGCCAGCTATTCATGGAGTAGTTGCCTGGATAGTTCAAATGATTCAGGAGCAAGTGACAAAACAGGGGCAGAATGAGCTATGAACTGCTAAATGTCTGACCTTCAGAAGGCAGTCTGTGTAAAATTGCCCATCTTCAAAGGTGCTTTCTTCTTCCCATTCTCTTAAAAATATGTCTGAATTTTATTTGAAGTGAGCTTACTGGGGCCCATGACCACTCCTGAATTCCAACTTGTCAAGACTCCTTTATCAAGTTCCCTGTCACAGAGATTGTACAACCTCTCCAAGAGCACTCCCAGGTATGCCGAAGGCTGTGTGTGTGCATTCGTGTGTGTGCATTTGTGCGTGTGCATGTGTGTACCTGTGTACTCATGCATGAGTCACAGCAGCAGGCTGAGGTAGGAGCATGCCCGGTATGTCAGCTCTCCTAGGAATTGAACTCAGGTCTCCAGGCTTTACGGCAATAGTTTATTGAAGCTAGACATGTGATGTATATGCCTGCAGTCCAACAGTCCTAGCCTTTGGGAGACTGAGGCTGGAGAATTACCAGGAGTCCACGGCTAGCCAGGGCCTTATCTAAAGAGATGAAGAATCATTGAAATAGAAGTAACTACATGTTAAAGGAAACTTCCTGTCAAAATGAAGGGCTTTGCTGTGACCCATCTTATTGGGTGATCAGCAGCACCTTACCAAGTAGCTTCCTAGATGTATCCTATATTTAGTTCTTTATATCAAATAACAATATGATTGTTTATTCAATATTTTTATAGAGTACTTTTTAAAAAAATGTGTATTCGTGTGCATGTGCATAGTATGTGTGTCCCCGTGGCACCCATGTGGAGGACAGCCTTGTTGGCTCTTTCCTTCCACCTTTCTAGGGTTCCAGGGATGATCCCAGGTACCAGGTGTGTAGAGTAATGCCTTTCTTTGACATTGCCTTCGCCAGCCCTGCAGAGCACTTTTCTCTTCATTCTCTGTGTGTGTGTTTTTTTGTTTTTTTGTCTTTTTTAGATTTGGGAACAAGAGCAAGTCTGCCAGCAACCTAGGTCAACAAGGCAAATTTTTCCCTGCTCCGTACCTCAAGTAAAGCCATTTCTGCGTAGTGTCCAGCTTTTGCAGGATGCAGGAAGCATGCCTGTTTGGTATTTGTAATTACTTTTTTTTAGCATTTTCTAGGCTTTAAATAAAGTTTAATGTGTCTGAAAGTTTCCTTATTACATCCTCCCTCTCACCTGTACCAGCACCTTGTACTAGCTGTCAGGCGCTTTTAGGTAGGGTGGAAGGGGTAGTAGGGGTCGGTTATGACTTTCTTGGGGGAGTATCCCTTTGGCTTAAAGCCAAGTCCTGCTCATGGAATGACTTTGTTTTGGTGTCACTTAGACAATAACAGAAATCTTCTCTCTTTGGTAAAACTGAGTTATCTCAGGACCGAGGATGAAGATTCCCCTTCGTCCTTTAGGGACTGGCGTGGCGTGGAGCCCCCAACAGCCGCACAGAGTGAGGCGCTGATCTCGGGGTGCTTCCCTGTCCTCTGGGCTATGCAGGCTGCGGGCCACACCGGGCCCTGTCTCTGTCAGTCTGTGCGGGGCTCTGGACTGGTCAAAGCCAGATTGATCTGTCCAGATTCTATTAGGGACTCTTGTCCAGTGGAGCCCGTTTAAATAGTCAGCTAACTTTTTAGGAGACTCTATTCTCATATGGTAAAACGCTTTGTCTTTGCACTTTGGATGGTGAACTTTTCCCGTGAAACAGACACATATATGTGAATGTTGGCTTTTTTGATTAGCATTTTCCAGTGTCCAAAATGGCTTCCTTCCATAGGCTGTTTTCTGACTCCTACTAATTCTTATCTGTGAGACACTTATTTTGAATATTATGTGGAAAAAAATAAACGACTTTTTCAAAATGAATGTGTTGTTGGTTTTCTTGTCCTTCAGCACTTTCAGAAAATGTCTTTCCTGAAAGTGTTTTCAGCCTGTTGTTCACCTCCACTTCCCACCTGGTCCTGACGTCTACCTACAGACTTTGTTTCTCCTTCCTCATTCAGTCTGCTTTTCTAAACCGAAGTCCTAGATTTGTTATCTTCTTGTTTGAAGAAAGCATTTTAGGCGAAAAATAAACTTTAAACCAGTCTTTAGGGATCAGAATGGGCAGATTTAGAGAAAAAAATTGCAGCTGGCTGGCTGCCTGGAACATTCTTCCCTGCTGGAAGTGGCTCTGGAGTGAGCTGGGTGATTAACCGAGGGCACCTGCGCTGGCAGCGCTGACGCTGGTGAGCAGAATGTAGCTGAGATTGAACGCAAACAGTTGCAGGCTTAATATGTAGCAGTGGAGAGAGGAGGCAACCTACTGGCTTTTTTCCCAGGAGGGGGCAGCTCTCACAGCAGGGCCCATCTGCCTCAGCAAATTGACAGAAGACGGGTCCCATCTCCCAGCCTCCCTCCTCACACAAGCCTGCTAGGCCTTTTTCTAACTTTGTCCTAGATGATACCTCTTTTCTTCAGTCTTTGCAAGCATCCGATCAGCCCGACTCCACATTCCCTGCTCTGTAGCGTCTCTCCAAGGCACACTTGAAGTCACTAATGGAGAGGAAGTAAATGGGATGTGTAACATCAGTGAGGGCACGACTACCCTATGCAGGAACTGATGGCCCGTAATGAAGAAGGGAACTGTCTGGTGTGTCCGTTGCTGGCAGCTGGTTGCTCAGGTTTTGAGCTAAGCCAAGAGGCCTTAGCCATGGAAATGACTCTGATGTTAACAAAGGGAATGTACCAGCTTTCAGCTTGGGCAGCCCTTGACATGCATCAGCTCTGGGCCTTTTTAATTAAGGGACCCAGTGCTTTGAAGTGGCCGGGCCTGTAACCCATTCTCATGCTGCCTCTTCATCCACCTTGTTTTAGATTCTGTCTCTCTCACTTGGCCCAGGCTGGCCTAAAATTACTTGACTTTTGATGCTGTTTAACTTTGATGCAGAAAAAAATTCCTTATTTTTGAGGCAGTGTCTCAGTATATCCCTAGAACTTGCTATGTAGTCCAGGCTGCCTTTATGGCTGTCCTGTTGGTTTAGCACTCCAGGTTCTGCAATTAAAGACACGAGCCACCATTCCAAGGCTAATAAAGGGAATCTTTAAACCTTAAATCTCAATTTATGCACAGCTCCCTAGTGGTATTTACTTAACTAGGCAAGCATTACCTGCCTTGCTTCAACAGCAACAACTTGTGTTAGTTGTTGGGTGTTGACCGATTTTTCTTAAGATGAGTTTGTAGCTGGGCTTGGTGGTGAAGTCCTTTAATCCCAGCACTTGGAAGGCAGAGAGAGACAGATGGATCTCTTCTACATTGTGAATGATAAGACAGCAAGGAAGAGCGACCCTGTCCCAAAAAACAAGCTGGGTTTGGGTTGGGTGTTGTAGCACACATCTTTAATTTCTGTAGTCAGGGTGTAGAGGCAGGTGGCTCTCTGATTTCCAGGCCAGCCAGGGCTGCATAGTGAGACTGCCTAAAAAGGAAAAAAAAAAAAGAAAGGGTGACTTTGCCACTTATAGAAATAGGAAGTGTTGAGATTTATTACCATTAGGGTGTGCAGCTGATTTACTAGAGAAGAAAGTAATTTTGGGCTGTGAATTGAAAATGTGCCAATACAAGGAAGAGGTTCTTCATTTCTTCATGCCTAAATTATTGGGCAGTCCCAAAGGCCAGGCAAGGGCATACTGACCTGCTGTTTTTCTTCTGTCTGTCTCTCTCTTTTGGCAGGGTCTTTCTATGTAGCCCTAGTTGGCCTAGAACTCACAGAGATCTTGCCTCTACCTCTCAAGTGCTGAGACTAAAGGCATGCGCCACCACGCTTTGTGCAATTAAAGGAAGCACCATAGGGCTTCTCTTTGGTGTATTCAAATTGTACCCTTGTGCCTGAGGTCATTATTCACCTCAGAGTTATGAACACAGCACTTGCTACCACGGCAGTCAGTCTGATCATTAGTTGGTAGCGTGCCCCTGTGTAGCTATAGAGAGTGTATGTAATGTATATGGAGTGGGCAGAGCAGCAATTCATATCCCAGGGAGGACAGCAGAACTGATATGAAGAAGGCATCATGCTTATTGAGACTGGTACACAGCTCAAAACTTAGCAGTTGATTTGTGGGATTTTCTAATTGGTATTTTTGGGCCATGGTTGACTGGGGAATTGAAACTGCAAGAAGTGAAGCCACAAATGGGAGCAGCTGTTACATTCGTGTGCACGGCTGCATGCATATTTCCACATATACAGTGTGCCCAGTGTGAGCTGCTGTACCCACCCATGCATCTGTGGGTAGCCTCATACATTATTTTACACATACGATGTGCCCTGCGTGTGTGCGTAGCCTCCTAATGCTATTCTATAGTTACGATGTACAATTTGGAGGTATGCTGTTCTACCTATTTTTGTCCCCCAGGGCTTTTAACGTGAATGAGAAAAAGCTATTGTGGAAGTCCAGCTTTGAGAAGTAAGTGTGACCACAGGGTTCAGTGTTGAAGTCGGTTCAACTCACACAGTTTTTCACCAGTGTACTTTAATATGGCCTCGGCGATGACTCAGGTTTAGCACAGAGAAAGCCTGTAGAGCTGGGCCTATTAGCATTGTGCTTTTAGTGTCCACAGGGTTGGAGAATGACCACTTAGCCTAAGAACTTGGTAATCTCTTAAAATATGCTTCCTGTAGCTGGTGTATTTTGTAAACAAGAGAAGGCTCCAGGCCAGGAGCTCCCTGGATTATGTAGTTCATTAGACGTTGATTCTCAGAGCTGTATTTGTTGATGGTTTCTATTCATGAGGTCAGGTGGAAAGCCGCCAGTGTCACTAGGAATAACCTTGTGTGCAAGCTTTGTCCTCTGTGGTCATATCGGATTGGAGAAAAGTCCGTGGGACTCATCATTAGAAGTGGGGATTTGGTTTGTTTAGGTTTTGTTTAGTTTTGCTTTCGAGACAGGGTCTCCTGTAGCCCGTTCTGATCTCAAAACCTGCTACGTATCTGAGGATGACCTTGAACTTCTGACTGTTGTGCTTCCACCTCCAGAATGCTAGGATTACAGCTGTGTGCCATCACACCTGGGTCAAACCCAGGGTTTCCCCTGTGTGCAGGCAACCGAACCAGATCCGTAGGTTTTTTCCCCTTTTCATCAGACACTGCTATATGCCACCTACCTGCCCAGCCCCTGTGTGCCTGTTCAGACACAAATGGCTTCTGGCAGGCACTTCCCAGTTATTCCTGCTCATCCCTGAAGTTAAGAATGGATTCTCCGTAAAATCTCCAGGACTTAAACATGCATCCCTCAGATTTAGTTAGGTTTTGTGTCTTGCATTCGTGTACTGCATGTATGACCTCAGGCACATGCAGGAAGTGTGGCAGGTGCCCATGGAGGCCAGAAGAGGGCGTCAGATCCCCTGCAACTGGATCACTGTGGTTGTCAGAAACCGGGTGGGTGCTGAGAACGGAGCCCTGTCCTCTGCAATAGCAGCCAGTGCGCCTAACTGCTGAGCCATCTCTCATAGTGGTTTATCCCATTCAAGTACTGTTACTTACTTGACCTCTTCGTACCCTGTAGGAGCAGAAAGGTGGTGGTTTGCCCCAGTTAGTAAATTCAGTGAGATGATGTGACTCAAATGCCTGCAAAGCAGAGTTTACCGGGGAATTCCAGCCCTTGGCCTTAGCAATGGCCGATGCTGTTAGAGACTTATTATTAATGCAGCCCTTTTCATGGTACTTAATACCTAATAGTTTAAGTTGCCTTTGCTTAGACTCAGTACTATGTGTATCCACAAATGCTCAGATAGTAAATGAGCAAAGCTGGTTGGGCCTGGCAGCACAAGCTTAGGATCCTAGCATCTCGAGAACTTGGGCCATTCCAAGGCCTGCCTGAGATAGTGAGTTGTGGGCCAGCCTGGGTAACCTAGTGAGACCATGTCTCAAATTTTAAAATTAAGAAACAGGGCTGGGGACATAACTGGGCGGGAGAGTGCTTCCATAGCAGGTGAGAGGCCCCAGGGGTCTCCGTCTTCAGAACTGCAAACAAAGCTGTAAAGGGCTGGAGAGGCGGCTCAGTGGTTAACAGAACTAACTGCTTTCCCAGAGGACATGGGTTCGATTCTGAGGATCTACACAATGGTTTACAACTGTCTGTAACTCCAGTTCCGGGGGGAATCCACCTGCTTTCCAAGGACAACAGGGACACGTGCACAGACACTCTGGAGACAAAACCAAAACTGTAGTAAGTGGTCAGTGACCATCTCCATTTCAGAGTTTTTCTTGCTCGTTATAGGAGTTTATTTGGCTAGCTCTCACTCCTGAACCAAAGGGATGCCATTGTGCCCAGCTCTGTAAGACTCCACTGATAACCGTATGTCGGTTTAGTTCAGCGTTCTCAAGAGATGGCCCAGAAAGAGCAGGAGCAGCCACACTGCAGGGGCAGAGGTCTAGGGACAGAGTCCTACTGGTTGGGGTATTGCACGACAGAATGGAGGACTTGAACTTGGTGAACCTGGGCTGTCTCTGTGGAAGGAGGAGAATAAACAGGCGTGAGCGAGTGAGGCTGTTCCTGGTGGTGGTCTGTTCTCAGACCGCCCATGCGTGGCCTCTGGGGCATGAAGCTCAAAGCCAAAGACAGACAAGTGTGAGCCAAGCTATCAGCCAGCTTTGAGGAACGTGTCAGCGGATTAGCTCTTTGGCTCTCCCTCTGAGTGGCATTAGCTCTCACTCATGTTTACCATCTGGCATTGAGTAAGAAGTCTGAGTGATCTCTTGAGCTGCCTGGGCTGTGCCAGGGCTTCGTGAGGGCTGTTCAGCTTTCCCCCATCAACCCTGGGGCCCGCTGCTCTCCACAAAGTCGTCGGTCTGTTGTGTCCACACATACGCATGCCTGGGAGCAGAAGAATTCCTTAGACCTTAGAGGGGGGGAATGAGCCTCCAGCATGAGGAGTCTGTGGTTAATGGTCCAAAGTCTTTCTGTTGTCAAAACTAACAGGCAGCTTTGTGCTTAGGTGAGTTGTTCCTAGGATGCTCTCTGCCTGTGAGGTGACACGCTCTGTCCGGTCTGCAGTAGCTAGAGAGATGCAAGGAGCTGGGGCTTTTTTTTCCCTTTGGAAAGAGAAGCCTTTCCTCCCAGGGAGCTGGCTGCTCTACCTTCCTGGGCTAATGCGTGCCGACTAGGGCTAAACGCCTGATGCTTCTGGAGAGCATCCAGCCCCTTAGCAGAGCAGCAGCCGCACTGGAGATACAGCTGCTGGCATTAAAGGGCTAAGCCCTTTCCAGCTGCTTTGCTTTAACGGGGAACCTCCCGAGGCCGGCAGCTGAAGGGAGTCTTCTTAGCTGGGTTAGAGGAGATGGCTAATCTCTGGGTCTTCTCATGATGCTGCTCAGAGGCTCCGGGAAAGATTACCTGATGGGGTGGAAGTGGCTGGATTATGGTGGCAGAGTGCTGGGTTATTATCGTCTCAGAATCTTGGTGCTGGCAGTACCAGAGCTGAGCTTGCCCTGCGCTAGACCCCACGGTCCGAGATCCCACAGCAGCTGCAGCCCCCTTACCCGCACCACAACCCAGTTCCTGGGAAAACCCAGGGGTCTCCGGTGCAGGCATGAAGGGATACATGGACAGTAAAGACTGGAAAGGCATCTCCGAGCGTGGAGGAGGCAGGAAGAGGCCCTGGCACGATGCCGAAGAGTGAAAACTGAGAGAAGATGAGGGCGGTCACGCAGATGTGTGACAAGAACTTAGATGAGACAATTTGAGACGGTGGAGGCTGGTGCAAATCATGGCAGCCAGAGCCCCTGCTAAGCTTCGGGCAGTATGCTGGCTCCAGGGAGCTCCCCTGTGTTCCAGCGCTGACTCTGTGGAGACGTGACACAAGTGTGACACGGACAGGGTGGCTTCAATGAAGCGAACGTACTCTGTCAGGTGTGCAAGGAGGCCCGGGCCCCAGGCTCACACCCAAACCATATGACTGGTGTTTGATTTGAACAGGCATGTGGCAAATTGGGCTCTTGGCAAGAAGCGGAGCGTGGAAGGGTCCGCCACCGTCTTCACGTTTTAGACAAGGAGCAGCTGTGGTGAGAGCACACTGGCTGCCTTGTGAAAGGACATCCAGCAGCTCCCCAACCTGGAGACTGCTCTACACCTCCCTCCCCCCGTGTAAAATGGGGGGAATGCTCCTTTTCCACCTCCCTCAAACCTCCCTCTGCTGTCCTCATACTTCGCCCCAGACCTAGAGAGCACGCTCTCACCCTGCACAGCTGCCTACAGGGCAAGCCGAGGGGGCAGGAGGGTGGGGGCTGGCTGGTTCTTGTTGCGCTTGCTCCAACCCAGCCCTGAGTGGCTCTCCAGCCCCGCTGCCATGCGCCACCAGCTGAGTGGAGGGTGGGGAAGGCTGGGGAGGCTTCCCTGGGCCTCTTTCCTGCCATGTCTCAGCTCATTTACTGCACGGCTTGGGCTTCAGGCCGTAGAGAGATCCTTTCTTTTTGCTGTCCTCTGCCTTTTCCCCAGGCCATCCCCACTCCAGACTTTCTGCTTTGTCCACCGCTGTGGCAGTGGTGTGGCTGTCTGCTGGAACTCCAAGAGGGAGTGGAAGGCGCCGCTCCCTCTCTTTGCCTGTTTACTTGTGTGCCCCTTTCCTCTTTGGCTGTCCTGGCTTTGTGCTCACTGAAGAAAAGTTTTCAGACAGTAAGCTGCAAATACTCTGCCATGAAGAACTGTGGTCCCAGTATGGCATGGCTTGTGTTTTGTCTTGCCTCTGTGAGAAGGATTCCAGAGGAGAGTCTGGACAACCTAAAAGCTTGCACAGCAACAGATGGGCAGTGCAGGAGGACAGAGGGCAGTGGTAGCCACCCTACTGAGAGGAGGACAAGGCCTCCCAGCATGCTTTCCACTTCGGCCCTTCATTCTCCCTCCCCTGCCTGAGACAAGGTCTCTCTGTGTAGCCCTGGCTACCCTGGAACTCACTCTGTAGACCAGGCTGGCCTCAAACTCAGAGATCCACCTGCCTCTGCCTCCCGAGTGCTGGGATTGAAGGAGTGCACCACTGCCTGCACCCTTTCAATTCTTATTAAATCCTTATTTAAAGAGCCAAGGTTTGGAAGAGAAATCTGATCATTTCATTGGTTATGAGATGTACTTTAAAAATGCCATGCTAATACTTGGGAGATTCAGGGTATTTTATAATCAATGGCTTTTACAATGTACCCTTTGCTTTTTTTCTTTCTCTTTTTTCTTTTTTCTTTGTTTTTGTTTTTCTGAGACAGGGTTTCTCTGTGTAGCCTTGGCTGTCCTGGACTTGCTTTGTAGACCAGGCTGACCTCGAACTCACAGAGATTCACCTGCCTCTGCTTCTCTGAGTGCTGGGAGTACAGGTGTGCACTACCGCACCCAGCTGTCCCTTGTTTTTTCTTGTTGGCTCATAAAATAATGGCATCAATTCCTATATTCCGTGTTATTTTGATTGGAAGTATAAGCTATTCTGTTAGTTGGTAACTCACCACCTTCCATGATAAAAGACACATTAAAAGAGTTACAGTAGGTAGTGGTTCAAATGAGAATGGCCCACGTCAGGTTGTATGTTTGAATGCTCGGTCCCCAGCTGGTGAAACTATCTGGGAAGGATTAGAAGGTGTGGCCTTGTTGGAGGGGCGTGGCACTGGGGGTGGACTCCAAGACTTGAGAAGCCCGCGCAATCCCAGCCAAGCTCTAAAGACCTCGGCCTCCCAGCATTAGCTTCCACTCTAGCGTGGTGCCTGCTCCCCTGCTGCCAGGCTTCCCTCCATGGTGATAACAGACTCTAAGTCCCTGGAACTGAACCCACACAGCAAATGCTTTCTTTTGTAGGTTGTTTCGGTCTTGGTATCTCTTCACAGCAATAGGAAAGCAGCTGAGACACAGTGAGATAGCACACTCTAAGGATGGAGGTGTGGGGACTGAACCCAGGGGCTCAGTCCCTAGTTCCAACTAACAAGAAAAGCCCCAGGGCACCCCTTGTCTGAGCATAGCTGCTCCAGGGAAAGCAGAGACACTGAGAATCTATGCAGTCTCCTAGCACAAAGAAGCACAGGCAGCTGGTAATGCAGGGTCAAAGTCTATCCTGCCGTCAACCCCGGAGTGAAGAAACAAGAAGGGAGAGATGCTGTCAGAGGGTCATGAGTGAGGGCAGTGGGGTACATTGTCACCGAGCAGTCGTGGGTGTAAGGGATTCTCTCAGAGCAGGCATCATGACTGTCTCTTAGGATCCTTGTCCAGTTTACTCACCACGATCACAATATCCAAGGAAGGTCTTCCTTACACTGACATAGATCATGATGACTCAACCGGTAATAACATCACTTTGGAGGCCGGGGCAGGAGAAGTATTTATGTATTTTATGTGTGTGAGCACTATGTCTGCATGAACACCTGCAGGCCAGAAGAGGGCGCCAGATATCATTACAGATGGTTGTGGGAGTTGAACTCAGAACCTCTGGAAGAGCAGCCAGTGCTCTTAACCACTCCAGCCACAGCAGGATTATTACAAGTTTAAGAACGCCAGGCTCGGTGGCACAAGCCTGTAATCCCAGCACTCGGGGAGGCAGAGGCAGGTGGATCTCTGTCTACAAAGAGAGCCCAGGACAGCCAAGGCTACACAGAGAAACCCTGTCCCAAAAAAACAAAAGAAAAACAAAAACAAACTAAACAAACAAAATAACCCAACCAAGTTTGAGAGCTGGCTGGGCTACGTAGTTACATGCCGCTGGAAAATGAGACCAAGAGAGGGAGTGGGGAAGTTATGACTTGGGAAACTGATGGGGGGAAACATCGAATCCTCTAGCATGGGACACATGACCCTAAAGCCAAGGAAACTTGACCTGAAACTGGTAGATTAAAAATATAATTTTCTTTTCAAAGGCCTTTCTGTGACAGGTGCTCAGATAATTTTGAAGAAAGGTGTTCAGTGCCAGGGCAGAATCAGGGTAGAGTGTGTGGGAGCAGAGGAGGGTGAGCCGGAAGCTGACAGGCTCAGCAGTCATGACGGAAGGCTGGAATTCAGGGAAAAATCCAGCTAGTGAGGGGCCTGGAAGCTGTTCCCAGGGGAGAACATTCAGCCCAGCTCTGGACTCAGACATCATAGGTTCCTGGGCAGGACTCTGGCCTATCAGGGCACTATTTATGTTCACAGGGTTAGGGCGGGAGTTACTGGGTCCTGCCCTGACTCCTGCCTTCTCCTCTAAGACTCCTTACTTCGTCATCTGCCCTAATCAGAGCTCTGAAATACCATTTTCCGTTTCTCCCTCTCTCTTTTTCTGTCCACTAGCTCCAGCCTATTAATTAATGCCATCAGACTCCTGGAACCCGCCCCCCCACTAGCAGTGCCTGGCCTCCTCAGCTTTGCTGAACGTGACTCTGCCTCATGTAGCTCTCCCTGAGAAGTGAGAGAAGTGATTGCGGATCTCAGCTCCGCCGACCCCCTGCCATGGCTGCCCAGAGCAGCCACGTCCTGGCTGGAAGGCTTCATCTTGATTAGCTCTTAACTTCCTCGCTGCCTTTGTCTCTGACACCACCGCAGCAGCCCTAAGCTGTAGGTTTAAAAAAGAATCTATGAAGCTCTTTTTCTCTGGGCCTCTTCCCTGTGACTGGTCTGAGGCCTGCAGAACAGCCCATGGGAGCAGCCTTGTAGGTTCTCATCTCCCCGCACCCGGGGAGTCTTCCATCAGGAGTTCAAGGTCATTAGCAAGTATCTTGATCAACTTGTCATCATTGGAGCCTGTTACAGATGGCAGGGATACTGGTCTATGCTATACCCTAAACCTCTGATCTGATATTGGTGCTCTCTGTCTCTCTCTGCCTCTGTCCTCTCTCACTACTGATGCTTCATTCATTAACTATCCAATTCTGTGCAGTCTCTTCCTGTAACTCCCCCTGAAAACAGAGCGAGGTAATACAGTGGGGCAATGGAAGGAACTAGACCCCAGGGGCTGCTTGTGCGCCTTTTCACGGCTGGTCTCATGCTATCCTGATGTATGAGGTCCTCCCCCAGCCATCACTGGGAGAGTCCGGCCTTCCTCGCCACCGTTTGCCTGTGTTTCATCAACTAGAATACATGCTTGGCCACGCTCGGCCTACTCACCTGGGCCGGTTCTCTGACACCAACAGCCATGGCCTGGGCTCCTGGGAGAGGGTCCTGTGAGAACACAGACTAGAAGTGGGATCCTCTCAGAACTACTCTTCAAGTCCTCTGCAAATGTCACACCTCACAAAGTTAGAAACCCAGAAGACCGAGGCCGTTTTAAGGAGCGGGAGTCAGCTGGGGGGTGGGGAGGAGCTCTCCGTGAAGGGAGAAGGGTTAAAGCAGCCGGGCTCTCCTGTGCGCCCAGGGCAGGAGCCCAGGACTGGGCGGCTTGACTTTCTCCTGAGGCCCCCAAGCTGGCTTCAGCCCTGGGTGATGTGGGTCCGGAGGTTGGGCTATCCCGGGAGCTGGCTCAGGCCCACTGCAGATGGGAGAAGCTCGGACTGCAAGGGAGCGCACGTCGTGGGGTGCAGAGGGCCAGGCTCTGGGGTCAGGTGGGTCTCCTGTGGGCCAGAGCTGTGTCACAGGCCGCTCCTCCCCGGGGAGGCGAGAGGTCAGCTCTAAGCGCTCTCGGTGTCTGGGGTCTGGGTCTTGCCGGCGCACACGCAGGGCTGGGGTTCCATATGGCAGGCGTATGTGGGCACTGCGCTGGCGGCCTCCATGGTGCAGCCAGCCCTCCTCCGGCTGCGTGTTCGGCGCTTTCCACTTTACCTCCCAGTCCTCCAGGTCGCCACCAATAGCAAGTCCAGCTCAGCGGCACCCAGAGGCTCTCTCTCTCTCTCTCTCTCTCTCTCTCTCTCTCTTTTAAACGAGTGTGAGGCTTGATGTAGTTGAGACACGACTATAATTGCTCAGGTTGGCCTGGAGCTCATGAATATCCTCCTGCCTCAGTCCCTGGAGTATTAGGACTACAGGTGTGCCGCACCACATCCAAGTCCTTTGTCTGCTTTCACGTGAAGTTCACATCCTCCGAGCCCTCCTTGTCACTTGCGCCCAGTCTTCTTCATTCTCGAAGCTCGCCCACGTCAGCTCTCCCAGCCACCGTCTCTCCAGTGTGCGGAGAAGGCCACTATTGCTTTATTTCTCCTCTTGTGGGTGACTTTTCACCTTTGGAGCATATTTCACTTCCAGGAACACACACACACACACACACACACACACACACACTCAGAGAGAGAGAGAGAGAGAGAGAGAGAGAGAGCTTGGCTAAACCCAGGGTGTGGAAAAGAGGCAGTGTCTTCCTTAGCAACAGCCCTGGCTTTCCCTGGAACCACACAGGAAGCAGCCGTGCTCACGTGGGTGAAATGGCGTCTACCACGGTGGTGACAGGGGCTGTGAGATCTGTGTCACCTGTGGAAGAACAGAACTCCTGTAGCTCTCCCAGCTGTCTCTTCCCTGCTGAGTTCTGGAGGAGGAAATGACTCTGTGACCCAAAAAGTTCAAGCTGACAATCTCCTGGGAAGCTGAGACAGGACGTGTCTCAAGTTCAAGGCCAGATAGGGTTACAGAGTAAGACCCTGTCTCAAACCAACCTCTGGCCCTCCAGTCCCCGTCTCCTGGGTGCTAAGGTTACAGACATATGCCACCGCGTCACATTTATGTGGTGCGGGACTTCAAACCCTGGGCTTTGCACACGAGGCAAGCGCTCAGCCTTCTTTCCTTCAGCTTCGACACAAGAATCTCGTAAGCCAAAGTGACTTCTGGAAAGCTAGTCTCTTCCCTCAGACCAGGGGACCAACCGTGTGCCAGAGCCTAGCCCACCTCTGTGCTTTCCTGCCTTGCAAAGCATGGTCCCAGATGAGGCCTGTCCTCCTTATACCTGAAGTGGTGGGTTAAAGACCAATGGGGAGTGGGGGGGAAGGGGCTTCCTGCCAGCCAATCGGAAGTAACTGCCTGGGCTCTGGGCTCACATCATCTGCTCCTGCTAAGACAATCATGAACATAAAAGGCTAATTGTATTAATCACCAAGGCACCCATCCCGCGTGCCCCTCCCCTTCGAGAGAATTATGAATTGCCACTGCAGATGGCTCGGCTGATTGAAAGCGGTACTCAGCGGGAAGAAGGGCCAGATCAGATTACACACCATTAATTAAAAACTTCCCCTGACAAATGAGAGACAGGGGCTGCACACTGACGGCCTGCCTGGTGGGCCTCTGTCCTTCCCAGACCTTTTGTCCCTAGCCAGCCCTAGGGACTGTGGCGGTGAGGCCTACTTCTCCAGCTGGAGCGGCCGAGATCTGGAGCGCCGAAGGCCAGCTCTTCCCTCACCAGATGGCCTATGTCCTAGCAGAGTCTGCAAAGGAGACTGTGACCTTTGCTCACTTATTCTGGCTCTTTAGCCATAACCTGATTCCGGTTCCTCATTTCTCGGTAAGACCCTCCCTTGCTCCAGACCCTCTCTGCAGAAGGGCTGCTGAAGGACTGTCCATGAAAATGGTTCCCAGCTCTCCGGCAAGCCACCCCCTTGCTCTTTTTGGTCATTTTGGTGATCTCTGTGACCACCCTGGCCAGCAGCATAACCACCTGTGGGAGGCAGGAAGGCAGTTCTGTTCCACAGGACATAGGAGCTGGTGTTGGCTCATACTACAGGAGTCTGACACACTCCATAAAGATGGGCTCTGAAGACTAACAAGTTTGTGATAGGATCTGGGGGAAGATCCGGTGTGGTCTGGCCCGCTGCACAGAGAGTTCAAAATAGTTCAAAGGTCACGAGGCTGTTATCCATTTCCACTCCCAGGCTCCTGGCCGATAGCAGGTTATACATCCCTCCTTTTCTTCTTCTTCTTTTTGGTCTTTCGATTTTCGAGACAGGGTTTCTCTGTGTAGCCCTGGCTACTCTGGATACCAGGCTGGCCTTGAACTCAGAGGGCTGCCTGCCTCTGCCTCCTCAGTGCTGGGATTAGAGCCACCACCTGGCTGCATCCACCTCTTTGAAGGAACAAGCCTGTGTGTTTAGCAGTCCTGGTTCCCCTGGGGCTTATCTGTGAGCACAAGGACTTTCCTGCTTCGCACAGGAAATTCTTGGATTGCCAATGCTGCTTGGTGGGGGAGGGGCGGGCACGCTGGCTACCACTCTCTTCCCAGCCCTTCATGGAAGCAGAAGCCTCTCAGCTGCTGTCATTTTGGCTCATTCGGAGCCTCAAGTTCTGAATTTTCCTCTTCTTGATCAGTTCCTGCCTCCTCTCCCTCCCCAGCCACCCAGCCTCAGTCAGTCAATTCATCAAACCTGTATTGAGCACCCAGGGTGTGCTTGGCTCTGGGGGCACAGACATAATTTGTCAAGAGGCTTAAGAGCCTGCTGCAGAATCTCCTGCCATGAGCCCCTAGCCCCTGCCTCCTCCTTCCCCGGCTGCAGCATGGTGAGACCCATGGAGCTCTATTTCAGAAAGTTCTTATCTGGAGCTAGTGAGACCTTAGGGCTCTAGGCAATGGATTCCAGTGACCTTTGGCAAGTCAGTCATGTCCTCTGTTCACACACTTGTACACAGATGGACACACACACACACAAGCATGCGCACATGGCTGTCCCTGCTTATTAAAGGGCACAAGAAGCAAGAAGTCTCTCAGCTTGGAGAGGCTCGGCTAGCACTCAGCCTTAGTGATACCACTGAATGCGGAACACAGGTGCTGGGCCACGGCCACCGGCCACTGCTGCGGTCGCAGGTTGAGTCCATCAGCCTACCCTTGAAAGACTTGGGCAGCCCCCCCCCCCCCGCCTTCCTGGCCCCCTGGAGGATGTGGAAAGAACTCATCACTCGTCTCTTTTTTTTAATGGATTTGGCTGCTGCATCTCAGGGTGCCATGGTGATGGATGCCATAGAGATGAGAACTGACTTGAGTTGGCTTATCTCCTCATTCCAGGGTCCCTCCCAGAGCCCCACCCCCACAAAGCTCCCAGGTCAGTAGAGCTCAGAGAGAAGGAGGAAGGGTTCTGGGTAAGCTGACCCAGTGAGAGACAGCAGAACCTGCTTTCGCTCCCTTCCCTCTCAACCCTTTCCCCTCCCCCCTTCCTATTACCAACAGCAATTGTATTCAAACCCAATAATTACAATAACCGCAACAATAATCATCATTTATTGGAGTCGTTCTACCAGCATTTAACTTCCCAAAGCATTTTCTAACTCATTGTTGCCACAGCGCTCCCAGTGGGAGGAGTGTGCCCATTTTACATCAGATAAGATGAAATCCAGACAGGGTCCCAACACCCCCTTCTCCTCCTCCCCCCTCCCCCGCCAACCTTCTGTCCTAGGCAGAGTAGTAAGGCAGCCTTCAACATTTAGCAAAAACAAATCAACTCCCAGGGCCTTTCAGAGGCACTGAACATCTACTCTCCATTTTCTGGGCCATCCCGTGGTCTGGCATCTAACAGGACTAAACAGCTTCTCTGGGACCCAGAATGCTGAGATCAGACTTCAGGGGCTTCCGGCCCAGGACACAGGCTGAGTACAGCAGGTGGAGGCTTCGGGTGACTAGCCTGGGGCAGGGCCATCTGGCCAGGTCTACCTTCCTAACCCTTAGAAGGTTCCTCTGTGTCAGCTTGTCAGGGAGGGACTTTCCTGAGCATTCAGGAGGTAGGAATGAAGCCCCTTTGGAAGAGCCGTCTCTGTCCTTGGGAACCCCGGTCTGACAGAGCCCCAACCACACCTAGATGAGGGAAACCCTGCGAGATGCTCAGACTGCCCCAGGACCAGTGTTTCCCTCTCCTCATTGGGAAAGTTTGGGGTTCTGAAGTTTCCTTGTCAGAGTCCAAGCACAATGGCTATTTGGGCACCAATTCCCCTTTCCCCAAGACGGGGCTCCAGAGGCCCGGGACGCCCACTGGACTCCTGCTGTGTGTCTGCCTACTTTTACTCCTACTTTTAAAAAGTGGAAACAGGTTATGAATCTAGAAACAGAACCACGAGAGGGAGAAGAAGGTGCTGTGGGGAGGAGGGCTGGGGGAGGTTGCTGGGGAAGTAGGAAGAGGGCAATAGAATACATATGACGTGAAGCAGAAGTGGAGGACCCACAGGGAGGAGGGGAGGAGCTAAACATGTCCCATAGGCAAGGGAGGGGAGCCAGGGAGAAGATGGACAAAAGCAAAGAATGAAAAGGACCCACGAAGCACATTGCTTTGTGTGTAAAAATTCAAACGCTGAAAGAAAGAAAAAGGAAAACACCATAAGCCTGGATTTTTTCTGTGTACGGATGCAGAAGCCAGTCATGGTGGAGCGCCTATGTCCCAGCTATCCCAAAGGGGGAGATTGTGACTATGAGGTCAGCCTGCTCCATGGATCTCAAGAGAGGAAAAAAGAAAAAAAAAAAAAAAAAAAAAAAAAAGAACCAAGTGTTCCATCAGGGATAGAGATCGGTACCCACTGTTAGAACACGTGACCAGGCCTCCTGATCCCCCCACACACCAGGGACGCCTCACACAAGGCCTGCTGCCCTGGAAGCCCGAGGGGCCAGGAGCTGTGTGTCACACGCTCACTTCTGTGTCCTCTGAGTTCGTCTGGGATTCTTTCTTCTGTGGCTCCACACCTACCACTTTCTCCACCTTTGTGGTGCCCACGAGGATGGCCAGTCGCTGCGATACGGTCTTGGTGTCAGGGAACAGGATGAAGTTGTAGATAAGCGAAGCCAGGACGGCCCCTGTGAGGGGTCCCACCCAGAAGATCTGAGGAGACAGACTAGGTGTGAGCTCTCAGCAGCACATGGGGGTTCGGAACCCTTCCTGTTCCCTGCCCCCAACCTGGCCCCAGGGATTCACAAATGCCTACAGGGCAGGAGCCTGGGCGCTGTGAGGAAGGGCGAGGAACCTCCCCTTCCTTGCAGGGGCGCCTGGAGGGTGCGGGCAGAGCCGGGGCTCCAGTCTGCTCACCCACTCCTGCCTCTCTCCTCTCACCTCTCCTGTTTTAGCTCTGACTATTGCTGTTTCTGTCTCTGCCTCTGTGTGGTCTATTTCTGTTTGTCTTTTTCTTTATTCAAGTTTGAAAATTGGTCCAGCTGGAGAAAGTGAAGATGGAAACAGCCGGAACCTGAAGCCTGGGCCAAGGCTGCAGCTCCTGCCCTGGTCCATTTGGGTGCCTGGGTTCTGCAGGATGTTGGAGCTGAGACGAGCTGGCAGGCACTGGGAGCTCACCTTGGCTTTTTGAAAGTGGGGAAATCTGCCCTCCTGGGTGGCCTGACTAGCCTGGGGGCAGGAAGTGGTTTATCTAACTCTGCTTGGATTCCTGACGGGGAAAACCTGATATCTCTATCCCTCTGCTAGGTCCCCCACAACCCCAGGCCATCCCCACAACCCCAGGCTATACCCGTGGGGGTCCTCACCCAGTGGACTGCGAACTTGCCAACAATGACGGCAGGACCAAAGGAGCGAGCTGGGTTCATTGAGCAGCCGGTGAAGTAGATCTGGGGAGGAAGTGGGCGGGGGGAGTATGAGGAGGTTTGAAGCAGTCTGGAGAAGGACATTCCCCTCTGCTCTAGCTCAGACACTCCCCTGTATTCCAGGGCACGCCCTCAGTCATGGGGCACGAGGGCCCCGGGGAGAGACACTTCCTGACCTTTGGGGTGCTGCAGCTTCCCCCGGGGATGGCGCCAGCATGTCCTGCTTTGTCCCTTACCCCAATGAGGTGGCCCAGTGCCACAGACGTCCCGATCATGGCGGCTGGGGACCCCAAGGTCTGCCGACTGTCCGTGGAGGCGAAGACACAGAGCACGAGCTGCAGCGTCAGGACCAGCTCCACGGCCACTGCCTGGCCGATTGAGGTGCTGTTGTGAACCTTGGCAGAGAGGGTTACACAGGAGTGGCCACGGACTCCGAGCACGGGATGGCGAGGCTCCCGGGCCTCGTCTCCTCGGGTATGAAGGGTCAGAAGCTCAGGAGGTCTGTGCGGCCAGCTCACGTCACACGCAGAAGGCTGCTCCCCGTGGAAGCCCCTGGCCCCTCCCCCGCCCCCCTACACACTGAGGCCTGCCATCCAGGGCTTGACACCAAGGTAAAGGAATGACAAAGCGTGAGGGTAGAATTCGGGAGGCCCGTGGGAGGGGGTAGAGGCAGGTGGAGCAAAGATGATGGAGGGGAGTGAAGCAGGCCCTAGGACACTGGGAAAATGGCAGGGCAGGCCACGCCCAGTAAAACCGGAGCACATAGGGCCCTCTGCCCCAACCCGGCCCCACTCGGCCTCGCCAACCCTTAGCTGCCCGGTCCTTCTGATCCCCCCCGCCACATACACAACACACACTTTGTAAAGCCTTTTCCTGCCCCAAGTGTTCATTATACCATGTTTCCACTTCTGCCCGGCCTAGGCAAATGCTGAAGGCCACTCCTCTGGGGCCCTGCACCTGCGTGGCCTCATGGATTCCCCCTCCCTGCCACCTCTCCTCCTGTCTGGCCTCCCACCCCGACCACCTGACTCTCTCAGGTGCCCTGTGGCCTGCCGCATGCCCGAGCCCCTTTGTACCTACCACGTTGACCCCCAGGGTCTCTCGGACACCTCCCGGAGTCACCCCGTAGAGGAGAGCTGCGCCAACGGTGGCCCCTGCCAGCTGAGCAGCTATGTAGGCCACGGCTCGGGGCAGAGAGATGTAGGAGCCCACGAGGTAGGCCAGGGTCACGGCAGGATTGGCATGGGCACCGCTGGTCTTCCAGGAGATCTGCACGGCCGTGGCCGTGGCCAGGTTGAAGGTGATGGCAATCTGCAGCACAGACGGGAGCGCCACAGGCCAGGGCAGGACGGAGCCCACACCAAAGAACACGTACAGCCCCGTGGCCAGGAACTCGGCAAACAGAGCCTTGCTGATGGCCGTCCAGAGCCTGCCGGCCAGCAGCTTCACCCTGCTGCACAGCACTGCCTCCATGTCTCCCTCTCCTTCAGGTCTGCACCTTCTCTGCTGTCCCCCCTTTCTGTGGTGGCTCAGGAGCCCAGCTAGGGCGCCCCCAGCACCCTGCTGTCCCTAGGAGCAAGCTGCTCAGACTGGTGGGGAGCCCGCTGCTGGGATTATGGGTGTCTGGGGGTGGGAGGGTGCTCACGTGCCTGCTCCAGTTTGGGCTCACCTGACAGGAGGGGCCCAGACCGGTCAGGGGGCAGCGCTGGGCACTGAGCTGGAGCCTCCCGGGACAGCCAAGCACTGTCCACTGAGAGCTGGACACTCGCCAGGTCCCTAATGTCAGCCTAGAGACAGCAAGATCGCTGAGAACCCCAAGCCCAAGCCTGCTGCGGGGTGTTGTGACCTAAATGCCTGGCCTGAAGAGGTGGAGTGTATTCCATACCCCCCCAGCCTAGGTGGGAAATTAAGTTCTTTCCACCTTTCCCACCTAAAACGTCACTGCCGGGTCTCAGGTGTCAGCTTTCCTGAGGACCACCTGGTCCTGGCTGTGTGGAAGGGGACTCGAAGCTGGGCTTGGCCACATAGTCACTCAAACTGTGCCAGCTGCAGCATGAGGTCCTGAAAAGAAGTCCTGACCTATCCGCCAGTGGGCATTTCCCTAGACTCTTCCTCAGTTCCAGCCTCTGGACCTTCTCTCACCCCCTTCACAGCCCTGGCTCTCCATCTGTCTACCTCTCGGGAACCCCCTCCCCTCATTCCTGTGATTTATTAAATCAGATGGCTTATCTACCTTTGTGGCTATGTTCGTCCTAAACCGTCACCTGTGCCTAGACTTTATCCCACTGTCCCCTAGCAATAGGAGGAGGCGTTTTCTCAAGGGGTGTTCCCTCTGTGAAGCTGTCCAAACAATACCCACGCCCCACCCTGCCCTGCCTGCCCACGGATGCCCACCATGCCCCCTCTGTCCACAGGCTCCTCAGAGTCTGCCTCAACCTTCCCTTCCTCCCACTCCTCTTTTCTCCAGCTGGTGGCCCCTAGGAAGTGTCCTTGACTCCTTACCCCAGGAAATGCATCTAGCCCTGCTGGTTCTGAATCCTGCGGGCATCGGGGCTGCACCATCCTCCTGCCACCCGCAGCCATCAGCCAGCCTGTGCCCTCACTTTGCTCTGGTCAGTTCTCCACACTGCAGTCTGAATGACATTTCAAAAATGTACTGCCGGAGCCTCTGCTAGGCTGTGCTCTTTGGAGCTGCAGGCCCAAAGGACAAGGTCCTCTGGGGTCCCTTTCGTCCAGCCTCCCTTGGTGTCCCGGGATGAGCACGCTGCCATCTCCAGACCCTCCTTCCTCTTCTTGGAGAGTCCTCACTGCTCTCTGTGTCTGGGCACCTCCTAACCCACCCCTGAGGACAGCGTCCAGTGTCACCTACTTCTGTCCTGGATACGGACATCTCTGTTGTCAGCATAGCCAGGCATTCCCACAGGCGAGTATCACCGTATCGCCATGGCGTTAATGTGTCTCCCCTCCAGCTGGTGAGCCCTCGGGGAAGGAACCACATTCTGTTCACCCCACAGCCAGCGTCTTTCATGGGGATGGGCTACGCTAGGTACTCAATAGTGGCAGCGGTGGCTGTCCTGGTGGCTGCGGTCAGCCTGCCGACCCGTGGCCTCCCTCCCGCCCCTCGGGCTCTACCCTCCCTTGTCCCAGTCAAATCCCTTCCCTCCCCCGCTCTGTTCTTCCAGCTGTCCTGGCTTTCCCTTTCTCTCCTCAAGGAACCCGCTTTCTCACTGGGCACAGCACACTCTTGCCAAGGCCCGCCTCTGGTCCCCATCCTCTCCGGTGCTCCCCTCTCATTCTCATCCACACCTCGCTGCCTGCTCTGCGTTGCCAGGCTGGTGGGACGGGGTACCGTGCGGGCACAGCCATCATGGGAGGCCTGTGTCTCGTCGGAGCCTCTCATTCCCACCTCCCCCAGCTCCTTACCTCCGTGGCACAGCCGGATGATGAGGATTGTTGGAAAGGCCAGCCTGGAGTCGGTTCTGGTCTCTTATATGCTAGACAGCACACCCTTGACCCCTGGGCTGACCATGCCAGGCCAGGCATGCCGTGCTCCCCCTGGCCTCATCAGGAACCAAAGCCCTGCTAAGTGATCCTTCCGCTGGTCCACTGGCCCGGAAGGTTCTCTCCTTCTTTGTTTTTTCAAGACAGGGTTTCTCTGTGTAGCCCTGGCTCTTCGTGAATTCACTCTGTAGACCAGGCTGGCCTTGAACTTTTGCCTTTACCTCCCGAGTGCTGGGATTAAAGGTGTGTGCCACCACCACCCGGCCACTCTCTCCCATTCTTAGAAATTATTATTATTATTTTACATTCTCATTTTATTGTGTGTATGACTATGTGCATGTAACAGCATTCAGAGGACAGCTTTCAAGAGCCCATTCTTTCCTACCACATAGGTCCTAGGCCTTGAACTCAGGCCATCAGGCTGGGCACAGATGTCTTTCTCACGGAGCTGCCCCCTGTCTATCTCTCCCATTCTTCAGCCCTCCCCTCTCTGCACTAGCTCCTCCACCCCTATGTCTTCCTGGAACTGGGGATCCCCCCATCCTACCCAGAAAGCCAGGCCACCTGCAAGGAGGAATTGCTTCCTCCTGCATCCCCCTCCCCCATGTTCTGTCTTTTTCACAACATCCAGTGTCCTTTAATGAGCTTCTGAGCCCTCTCCTGGGTTGGGCCTGGTAGGATGGGCTTTACCAGCCCCCGTATCTGACCTAGCCTGGCTTGGGACGAGTACTAACAGCAGCGGTGCCTGCACGGAGAGCTTTGGGTAAGGGGAGCAGGAGCCTTGGCTGTGCCTACGTGTCCATTGCTCCTCACCAACCTCTTGGCTTCTGGGATCTCAGCACCCTGCTTGTAATCGGCTGTGTCCCCACGTGCCAGGGAGAAGTGCCTGCAGACACCTCAGAAGTGTCTCTAGTCAGAAAGGCTGTTAGATGGCACTCACTGGCCTCCAGGACATGGCGGCAGTGGATTAGCTGGAGTGAGAAGGGTCTTGACCTCTCTGGCAGGTTGGGACCAAGGCTACCTGCGGCCCTGCTCCAGTTTTGGAAGCCAAAGGGCACTAAGTGCGCTGAGGGTTTCATTCCCAAGATCATGGAGGACAGAGCCTCTTTGGCAGGATCTGCTCAGCCTGGGACAAGGTCTTTCAGCCCCCGAGGGCAGGCAGGCATTGCCCGGTTCCTGTTTTTCCTGCCCCAACCAGCACCGTCCTGGGCCTGGACAGCTTTGAGCTCACTCATGCTCAGAAGTCTTTTGACCTGGGCCCCACAGCTGGAAGCCTGCTGCTCTTTCTAGAAGTGTTCTCCACTGAAGCCTTCTCAGCCCTGAGGAGGCAAGGCCAGCAAGACACAACAGCCTAACCGGAAGGAAGGGGTTCGAGACACTTTCTGTGCCACCCCCACCCCCAGACTCCAACGGAACACTGGCAGGCAGCCAGGTCGAGGAGATGGGCTTGTTCACCCTTGACCGGGGAGGGGGACAGGACCTACGATGAGATCCTCCCCCACATCCTTCCTCCTGCCCATCCACCCTGCCCACCACTGTCCGAGTTCAGCTCTACCCTGTCTCCTCCATCACAGCACCTCGTCTTCCCCCTACCCCCGATGGAGACTGGCAGCTTCTGGAGGGAGGAACAGGTGGCGGACGGGGGACAGTCTTCAAATGAAGGACCCCGGCTCTTCTCGAATTCCGTCTTCTGGCAGAGGAGTGTGTCAGGGGGCTGACAGGGCGTGTGTGTGCCTTGACGGGCGTGGTGGCCCGGGGCGGGGGGGGGGGGGCGCGGCAACGCCGAGGCTCCGCACCTCTGGAATGAGCGCGTCCACGCCGGGAGAGGGGGACACACAGGGGAGATATAACCCCTTTAAGCATAGCTAACAGCCACTGCCAGGGCTGGGAGCCCCAGAGGTGTGCAGGATTAGAGTGTGCTGGCATGGGTCTTTGTCAGGCCATGGACCATCACTTGCAGGTCCACAGTGCCCCCTGCTGGCCAAATGGCCCAACCACAGCAACCAGTCCAAAGCTCTTGTGGCGTCCTCACCCGATGCCAGGGAAGATGCCGCCTGCAGGAAGCTGCAGACCTGTGTGTAAATCCCTGTGGCTAGATGTTCCACCCGTGCTGAAACTGTGCCCCTCGCAGGGCCCCTGTGCATCCTGTCACACACCCCTTGGGGTCCCTTTGAGAGAGGGGTGTAAATCTGGAAGCAGGAGTGAGGCTGTTCTCTTGTGAATCTCCTCCTGGCCAGTGAGGTGTGTGGGCTAGTGAGGGGCTGCTCCCCGGTGGCCTCAGGGACCTAAGCCTGAGACACCTTTTGTGCTCTTGATTCTGCCTGGCCAGAGCGCAGTGCCTGACAAGTGGCGACTATGTATTTGCTGGGCAAGTCTGCCCCCTGCTGGCCAGAGCTGGCACCGGCGGGACAGGTGTCCTCCCCTCTCTCTGCTTGGTGTTGAGTGGAAACGCCTGTGGGTGGGGCAGGTAGGCGTGGGTCCAGCAGTCTTCACTGCCCTCTGACCCCCGCTGTTCCGGAGGAGGCCTGGATGGCCTGGCCCCGGTCTGGGTCTGTAGCTTCTTCCCGACGCTCTTCTGAGGCAAAGCTGAGGAGTGAGGGAGAGCCTGGCAGCAGCTACAGAGCAGAGCTCCCGGCTCACCTCTCAGAGGTGCTGTCCTTCCTGGTGTCTAACCCTCAGTCGTGATCACATTCTCTCCTCAGGGCAACTGTATGGCGGCTAAATACATCCCAACTGAAGGATTCACCACTGCAGTTGCAGCAAGACTCGGACGTGGGGCCTGGCGATGGTGGTGCAGCCTTCAGTCTCTCAGCACTTGGGAGGCAGAAGCAGGCAGACCTGAGTTCGAGGCCAGCCCGATCTACAGAGCACGTTGCAGCACAGCTGGGGCTACACAGAGAACCCTTGTGTCGAAAAACCAGAAAAGTAAAACATCATAATAATAAAAATGAAATAAAATAAATTGGATGCCAGTGGCCAGTTTCCACTCTGGACTCCTTAACCACGCCTCTGGGCTGGGTCCTGAGCTGCTCGTGTCTTTACCCTGTTCCTCACGGAGAAGCAGTGGGTACCAGCACCTCTCCCCTTCAGCTCATCTGGTTCCTCATTCCCCGGTGAGGAGAAAGGGTGTGACCCATTTTACAGGTTAGCAGTGGAGGCTCAGAAGTTTCCTGAGTGTCGTGGGCGACTGGACAAGCAAGGCAAGGACAGGACAGGAGGGGAGGAGGGTGTGACGGGTGTGACGAGGGGCATCACAAGGGCAGAGGAGAGAAGGCCTGGGGAGGCGGAGCTGGGTGAGCGGATGAACGGCGCTGTACCCTCAGCACAGGCTCCCAACACAGCTTGGGAGACCCAGAGGGCTAGCTCCAGGCGAGGACTCTCGGGACTGAACCTGGCCGTCATCCCTTTGGAATCTCAAGGGGCTGTGGCTGATCCACTCCCCACCCTGCCCACACTCGCAGGCCCTCCTCACGTGGCAGGGACTTGACCTCGCTGAGGGGATGGGGGACACGTGACTTGGATCTAGACCTTCTTCTTGGCCCTCAGCCCTCTCCTGGTCCCCTCTGTTTCTGCATTTGGTCTCCCCCTCACCCCACCGCAGCTCTCTGGTCCTCTCAGCCTCCTCTAGCCTCAGTTTCCCTTTCTTTTCAGAGGACTTGCCTCGTGGCCTTTTTAGTACCCTCTTGTGCACATGTGTGAGGGTGGGCATTACAAAGGGGGGTCCCTGATAGGCCGCTGTCCCAAGAGGCTTCTGGAGGGAGACAAAGGCGGAATATGAAGATGGGTGGTTTATTGGGGAACACCCAGTGCAAATACCAGCAGCGCCCCCCACCCCCACCCCTTCGCCAGAAATAGATAAGATGGCATACACTGAATCATCTCTCTGCTGAGGAGCTCAGGGAAATGTTCCCCTGCCCACCGGGGGGCTGGCTTTGGCACTTGAGAGGTTGGCTGGGTGAGATAGGCCGCCTCCCCTGATGTGGTCCCGGGCAGCCTGAGGCTGGCACTGCGTTCACAGTCTCTGAAGTCTGGCCTGCAGCAGATATTCCGCCTAATCCCAAAGAGGCCCCGGCCTACCCCCGAGTGTCCTCTCACGGGCTTCTGCTCCCATTCCTATCTGCAGCACGGGGGTCCGGCGCCTCTTCCCCAGCCGAGAGGACCGTTTTGTGGAGGTCTGTCTCTCTTCGCCGTCTGCGCCGAGGGGCCGGCCCCTGCCGGAGCCGGTCAGTGCGCTGTCAGCTCTATGGTCTTTTTCCGCTCCTTACGATGATGCTCTTCCCAGTCCTCCTCCTCCGGCTCATACGTGCCTTTGACGACAGCTACTCGGTCACTGAGGCTCAGGGAGGAGGGGAAGAGCAAGTAGAAATAGAGGATGGCAGCCAGGATGGCCCCAACGATGGGCCCTACCCAGAAGACCTGTGAAGACAGGGTTGGGGTGAGCCCAGGTCCTGGGAACAAGTCATCCTCCCCAGAACACAGACCCGCGGGCCCGAGAGGAGGCGGACGTGAAGGTCTGCAGAGGGAAGGAGAACTTTCCACCGTGAGGGACACTGCCAGCCAGTGCTGAATGACAAGGCTGTGGATTGCAGACACACAGAGCCTCTGAGGAGGAGGCAGAGCCGAGGAGAGACAGCTTCCCAGCCCCACCCGAAAGAGAGGCCAGTGGGCACCCTGAGGAGACAGAGCCTCGGACACACGCGTCCAGGGTGCAGAGCCGGGCTGCCCCTCTCTTTGGAGCTCCGAGCCCGGCTGGCGTATGGAGACACTGTCCGAGGACACAGTTCCAGAAGAACACGCTCCCAGCGTCAGAGGACAGGGACACAGATGGACAGACAGAATCCTCACAGAGGACCACAGATCCCCACTGCAGTTCAGCAGAGGCCGTGACCGGCCCACCCGCGTCCGGCTGTGCTCCAGCACCTGCTGCCCTCCCTTCTACAGCCAACCCCCACGTTCTGGGCCCACAACGTCCAGGAAGTCCAGTCACTTCCGGACCTTCAGTCCTGGGCACTATGTGTTCCCAGCCTTCCCCACACTCACCCAGTGGGAGGAGCTGAACCGGTCCATGACCACCGCGGGGCCGAAAGAGCGGGCTGGGTTCATGGAGCAGCCGGTGAAGTAGATCTGGGTAGATTGGGGGGAGGGGGTCACAGCAAGGAGGGTGCCGTCCCCCCCACCCCCAGAACTCTGGCTCTCTCAGGGTCGCACAGTGCAGGGACCAGCCGTGTCCCAGCTCCCAGGCTTCGTCCACACAGCCCAGCTGACCCCCAGGCTTCGCACTCCTAACCGGGACCTCTCAGCTTCGGCTTGGGCTGGAGTCTCTGTCCTCACCCGCCCTTCCACTTCCTCACATGGTTTCTCAGTTGAGAGAGGGTGTGTGTGTGTGTGTGTGTGTGTGTGTGTGCGTGTGCGCGTGTAAGGCTACAGCCTAGATGCCCCAAGACCAGGCCTTAAACTCTGCTGGGTCCCACCCATCCGGAGGTGGTGGTGTTTCAGGGCCCCACTGCTCATCTCCATGACTCCCTAGCTTTGATCAGCACTACTCACCCCCACAAGGTGGCCCAGGGTGACGGACAGGCCAATGGACAAGGCTGGGGAGCCCACCGGGCTGGTGCGCCGAGAGTCGGTGGAGGAGAAGACGCAGAGGGCCAGCTGGAAGGTCAGGATGAGCTCCACCACCATGGCCTTGCCCGGCGTCGTGCTGTTACTGAGCTGCAGGGGAGAGCTGGGTTAGGACCCCGCAACCTTCAGGCACTGTGACAGGGCCAGCCAGGAGAGGCTCTGGTCTTCAAGGACACCCAGAGCCTAAGCTCTCGCAAGCCAAGCCTGGAGCACAAGCCAGACAGGCCCTTCATTGGGGAATCTGTCCTTCAGTGTGTACAAGCCTGAAGGCCAGGCCTGTCGCCAGAGGCTAGGGTGTCAGCGAGTTTTCCTGGGCACCATCCTGTCAGCGGCTCTGCCCAATCCCCAGCCCCCATGAGCTGGCATTTACCCTCCCTCCTGTGGGCAGCTGCCCAGTTTGCCTACTGCAAACAGCCCCTGGCCTCCTATCCGAGCCTGACCACTGCTGGTGCCAACCCCAAACCCGTCTCTCCGGTGTGGCTGACTCACGGCTTGACAATGGCCGAGAAAATCCTCCTCTGTGTTTAATTAATGAACCCAGTTCACATGGGACAGGGGGCTGAATCTAGGGCTGCAAAAATGGGGAGACAGCAGGGGGCAGGAGCAGGGGCTATGAAAGGGGGGAGCCGGTATGGGGCTGGGGTCTTGTCACATCATAGCTTCTAGGTGTAACCCATGACCTTTGCTGTGCTATGACCACCTCCATGGACTGGCGAGTAAATTGGAAGCCGGGGATGTCAAGGTTACCCTAGACCGTGGTCACCAGCCACTGCCGTCTGACCGTCCATTAAAGCTACAGCACCCAGGGGCTGACAAGCACCCATAGGGGAGACTACGCACTGAAGGGATGTTGCGGCAGCCACGGGAGCGACAGGCCAAGCAGTGTGAGAGGAGGGGGAGGAGTGGGAAGAGAAGCTGCGACCCGGGGACACAGGTCGCCCGCCCCCCCACCCCAAAGTTGTGCACCAGCTTTTTGGCCTGTAGCCATTCTCAAGACGGAGGAGCACGGAGGGTCTGGTCTGAGACGTCCCCAGGGTCCTGCCCACCCTTCCACGGGGTGGCGGACACTCACCGAGTTGACGGCCAGGTTGCCCCGGGCATTGGTCGGTGCCAACCAGTACAGGATGCCCGCCCCAGCTATGGCGCCCACCAGCTGCGCCGCCACGTAGAAGAGCGCTCGGAGCAGCGAGATCTGGTTGCCCACTAAGAGGGCCAGAGTGATGGCCGGGTTGATGTGCCCGCCGCTCACGGGTCCCAGGGCTTGGGCCAGGGTGCCTATGGCCAGGCCGAAGGCAAGGGAAATCTGCAGGATGGAGGGCAGCGCCGAAGGCCACTTGAGGGCCGAGCCCAGGCCAAAGAAGACGAAGATGAGGGTGGCCAGGAACTCAGCGAACACAGCCTTGAGGAAGGCGACGGAGCACACCTCCTTCTTCATGGTAGCCTTGGGGGCCCGGCGGCAGCGGCAGCGTCGCGGGGCGGCCGTCGGGGCGGCGGCGGCGGCGTCTGTTTGTCTGCGGGGCCCCGCGGGCGGTGCGGCGCCCACTCGGTCGCAGGCGGCCTGGCACGGGCCGGGCGGGGGCGCGCTATATAGAGGGCGCGCGGCCCGCGGCGGGCAGAGCGCGGGGGGGCCCGGGGCGGCTCCCGTGCCCAGGGGCCAGCGCAGCACGCGGGGAGCGAGCCCGGCGGGCGCGCGCTCGGCACCCCCGGGCCCGCGCGCCCCCTGCCCCCCGCCCGCGCAGCGGCGGACCCGCCCGGGCCACGTGACCCACGCGGCGGTGTAGACGGGCCCCGCGGTCTGGGGCGCGCGCATGGCGCGCTCGGCACTGCTCCCGCGCCCTCCTGGCCGACGTGCGCGCCCGGGGCTCCGGTGCTGCGTGGCCCCGGGCTCGGGGAGCCCCTCTCCGGCCGACCTTCACGAGCGTCCCGGGGCGCCCGGCAGACTGCCCCTTTTCTCTTCCTCGGGCTTTGGGTCCAGCCGCTCCTTCTCCTCGCGCGATCGGAGCATCCTGACCCGGCCTCACCCACGGCCGGGCCAGAGTGATGCGATTCTCCGAGGACGGCGCCTCTTAGCTCCCTTCCGCCGCCCGTGGCGGGGGCGGGCCGGCCCTCGTGGGCCTCTCCCCGGGCCGGCCCGGCGGGAGCGGGGGCGTTGGGTAGGGAGCACGGTGCCAGCCTGCCCTGCGCCTGGCCATCCTCGACGCCGCGTGTGGCAGTGCTGGCTCTAGGTGGCAGGCTCGAGGTGGCGTTCTCCGGGCAGCCCCTGGGGAGGTGGCCCATCTGGACTTGCTTGGGTTAGGGAAGAGGCCCGGAGGCGGGTTGGGAAGGGTCTTGGCCTCTCTTGTTTCCCACCAGAGCGCCCTCACTTTAGACCCCGGCTTTCTTCTCTCCCCCTCAGTCAGCCTCCGCCCATACTTAGTTTTGATCGCTCTCCAAGTGGCTGTCTGCTTCTTAGCCCTGTTGGTCTTTCTCCCATGTCTCTCTCTCTCTGCCCCCTCTCTCCTCAGTCCTTTCTCTGCTGCCTCCTCTCCTTCCATCGCTCTTCGTGTCCTAGGTCTTCCTCTTTTTTTTTTTTTTTTTTTTTTTTGCCAGTCTCTGACTCTTGGTTTCTGCCTCTTTCTTCTTTTTCAATCCATGCATGACTGTTTGTAGTTACTCGGTAGTCCGTCCGCCTTCCCTTAGTCTCTTTTACTCTGTGGGTCTTTGTTTCTGCCCGGCTCAGTCATTCTCCCATGGCTGACTCTCACACAGTCTGTCTTTCCGGCCCCCGCCCCCCACCCCACCAAGTCCTTCCACTCTTGGCCTGGGCAACACATTATTTTTCTAGTTCCCTCTCCATGGCCTCTCAGCCCTCCATCTTTCCCTCCCCAGGTTTGGTATGTGTGGAAGGAGGCTGGTGGGCTTTCCAGGGCTTGGGGGCAGGGCAAGGACCCACCTTCAGGATCCCGGAAAAGGTGCTGCAAGGCCTCTGCCCCCCACCATGCGTGCTCCCCCCCCCCCATTTGCACTGGAGCGCTTTGCACGGGGCCAGCCATAGGGCAAGGCTCAGGAAAGTCATCTCCATAACCAATTTTAAAAGCCTCCCAGGGCAATTGAGCCCTAGGGTGCAGCAGAGGAAGAGACAAGATACGTGTGTCCAGCAAGGTGTGTGTGGGGAGGGGCCTACAGAAAGGCAAGAACCTGGAGGGGGGCCTCTGGGCCAGGTGGCAGCCAAGAGGCCAAAGAAAACAGGGTCCAAAGAAACCCCGCTATTGTTCCCCACTCTGCTTGGCATTTCCTGCTGGGCAACTCCTCCCCAACGGCTCTGGTCAGGCGAATTGTTCTTTTCTCCATGGAGTTGCAAGGCTACGCCCCCAGCAGGGCATGGCAGTTACATTCAGGACTTTTTCCAGGCCTGGGGCTCAGACTGGAGAATGGCCAGGATCGGCTCAGAGACCTTGAGGTCAGACATCTTCCTTTCAGCTGCGCTTAACTTGCCTTCCCTAAGCACCCCCCCCCCACACACACACACATTCCTCTTCTCTGCCCAGGCACTGTCTTCCTGAATCCATGGGTCTCACAATCTCTCTCTTCATACAGTGGGCAGGGCTCAATGCCCCTTAGAGAATGACCCATCAAAGGAAGATGCCTGAAAAATTGAGCCTACTCTTTCCCAGCTAAGGAAGGATTGGAAAGGCCAGAGACTTGTTCTTGCTGGGAATGTAGCTCAGTGGTAGAGCCCTTGCCTAGCATATGTGGGGCCCTAAGATCAATTCCCAGTGCTGGGAGTGGGGAAGCTAGTTTTGGCCAGGCGAGGTAGCCTTCTATTCCAGCCTCTAGGGAACAGAGGCAGGAAGATCTCTGAGTTGAAGGACAGACTGGTCTACAGAGTGAGTTCTAGGTCAGCCATGTCTCAAGAGCAAATAAAACAACTAGTTCTCGCCACTTTATGGATTAAAATGTAGGCCAGACCTTTCTCTGCTTTCCTAGTGATTTAATTCCAAGAAACTCTGTGAGGAAACCAGAACTCAGAAGCCTGGAATAGACACCGCGCTTGTCACACAGATTTGGGCACAAGGAATGGTGTGATCAGAGGAGGTCCCTTCTGCCCCAGGGGGCAGCCGATTCTGTTTCCAAGGCCGTGTCTGAGGCCTTTCCATCTCTATCCATCAAGGTCGCTCGGTCCCTTACTGGAGAAAGGGTGTGATAGAATCACTGGCAAGATAAGGGAAGACAAAAGGGCCCCTCAGCCTGGAGTGTGGGTGGAGTGTGGGTGGGGCTCATGCCGTCGGAGAACTGTGAATTTCCAACATCTGCTCACGCCCTTTCTCCTTTCCCGACTGTAAACCCTCAGTTTCTAGATCTCGAAGCAAAGGTTCCACACACCACGAAAAGATGTTCAAGCCAGCTTGTGAAGTCCTGGTGTCCGTTGGCCTTTCCTTACCTGGTGTAACCCCACCCAGGATGCCTCGGAAGCCGCCTTATAGTCTATTATAGAAGGGGGACTCAGAGTCAATAATTCCAACGCAATTCACATTTGCCTAAGGCTTCTTCCTTCCCAGTTGTCAACCTGTAATTTTCTAGGAATCTCACCAGAAACAGCCTTTACAATAAAACAATCCGTCCTAAAACCCCTTGCATAACCCTAGTGGTTTCTGGTTTTATTTTATCAGATTGTAATCCTATCCAGAGCCACCCTGGAATCTCATTTATTGAAGAAAAACAGTTTCTTAACAGCCCTGAGAGTCAGCACAATGTTATATATATCTAATGCTTAGCCATTTCGTTGGAGCTCGTCACTGAGAAGCACACGCCCATACACTCAGGCTGTTCTTACATTTCTTTCAAGAAAACTGTCTTTTAATGAACTCCAACTTGCTTTATTCTGGCTTCTCCAGGAGTTCTTTTCTGTGCCAAAGCCAAGGATCCAAGCTAAACTAAACACTGAAGGAACTCGGGCACTTATGGGTGACAAAGAGACTGTGATTCTCTCCCTGTGACTGCCTTCATAGGTACTATATTTTAGAATTAGGGCTGGAGAGATGGATCCATGGTCAAAAGCACTGGCTGCTCTTCCAGAGGACCTGAGTGTGTTTCCCAGGGTCCACACGGGAGCTCACAACAGTTGTAGCCAAGTTTGAGGGATGTCTTCTTCTGGCTAGCATGGGTACTAGACACACACATGGTACAGAGACATATATGAAGTCAAAATGTTCATAACACACAAGATAAAAGTGATAATAATAAGAATTTTCAGCCAGGCAGTATGGTGACACACACTTGCAATCCTAGCACTTGGGAGGCAGAGGCAGGTTGATCTCTGTGACTTTGATGCTAGCCTGGTCTACAGAGTGAGCTCCAGGACAGCCAAGGTTATACACAGAGAAACTCTGTGTCGAAGAAAAAAAAACTGTCTTTGCCCTGTGCACTCAAGATCCTGGCCTTCCTGCTCAAAGGAAGTCCCTGGGATCTTTTGGGCTGGGAACAACGCCTTTCCATTTGTGGCAAAGGAGCTCTTAGAGAAAGACCCTTCTCCCATCTCTCCTAATTAGGGACCTCTGGATTCCCTGGGAGGAGAGGCCTGGGGTGGAAATATTAGCGGCCTGGGACTGTCCCTGGCACCTGGACCGTACTGACCACTTCTAAGTTATGGGAGAAAGCATTTATTGACAAATGAACATTTATTGAGTGTTTACTGTTCGTATTTATATAATGCCATACACACAGCAGATCTTATGAAAGAGTTTATTCAGGGGGAGGAAAGCAGAATAAAGTTAGGGTCTCAGTGGGCCATGAGGGCAGAGAGACAGAGACGGGGGAGGGGCACCCCAACATAGAAAGGGGAGAGAGCTAGTGCACAGCTGAACGGCTTCTGCCAGGTGCAGGTGCATCTGACACACACCTGGCGGGAGACACATGATGACGTCATAGGTTACTAGGCAACCCAGAAGCAGAATGCCTGTACACTAACATTTTCCCTCTGAAGAACACTGATTTATTGACAAACGAGCGTTTGTTGGGAGTTGAGTACATGCAGAACACTTCGTTAGATAAGATCAAGAGGGAAAGTAGGTAAGAGAAAGCCTCGCCCCTGGAGAGCTTACGCTCTGCCAGAGAGACACGGTAGACACACAGGCTCACAGCTTAGAGACACAAACACCGAAGCAACTCTCGGGGTTGTGGAGTTCTGAGAAGTGGGGAGGGATGCTACGGGGACAGTGGTGAGCCACGTCCTCCTGCCAGCCCCTTAGCCGCGCGCGCCCAGCCTGAAGATGGAGCCTGTCCACCTGCCTCCATGCTGTCCTGTGTCTGTCTGGTTTGGGTGTGCCGACTTCCACCTTCTTGGCTGGGTGCTCTTCAAGGGCAGGGACCACGAGTTCTTGTGTCATTTCCTCCTGACCCAGTCAGCACCCTCTTCCAGGCTCTCTGTCCACTATGCTATAGGGGTCTGGACTGGGCTGGACCAGCCCTGCTGGGTGTTCTAGCGTCTGCCAGGGGCTCTCAGGAGGAGCGCAGGCTTGCCTCCGTGGAAAGATGGCATTTTGCATAAGATGTCCTGGGTTCAAGTGTTGGCTCTACTGTGTTAGCCGTGTGTCTTTGGACCAGCCTCAGGGCCTCCGTTTCGGAATCAAATGGGGAAAGAAGCATTTGCTCTGCTTGTTTTACAAGGTTCGGAAGGTAAGGAAGATTGTCTGGAAATGGTGAGGCCTTACACGGCCAGGGCTAGTAACCTTCCTGAACAGGCCAGCACCGTGGCTGGGGCACAGAGAAGCGTAACCACTTTTACCCACCTACCCTCCCATTAGTTAGAATCTTGCTTTGACCTCTGTCCTCACTCTCAGGGAGGGTGTGACTCAGAAAGTGCTTCGGACACATTTTCGACCTTCAAGAGGGGCGTGTTGGGGACTAAAGTGCCTTGACACTTTGAACTTTCAGGGCAATGACTGGGAGGCAGCCCCAGAGGGCACTGGTGCCGCCCTTCCGGCAGCTGTGAGGTCAAGCCACTGCGCCCAGCTGTCGGAGCCTGGGGAGGTCCTCTCCGTGGCCGCCAGGTCCAATGTCCCTCTTCTTGCCTCCAAGGAGACAGAGAGGTCGGTGACAGAGGTTTCCCTACGCATGGTCACACGTTGGAGCACAGGGCTCATGACGGGGACAAATGGAGTCAGAAGCCTTGAGAGTGTGGGGGTGACAGCATGGAGGAGGGGCTGAAGAGAGAGGAAGGAAGAAGCGGAAGACTGCCCGGGTGCAGGCAGTAAGGAAGGGCTCAGAGGCCGGACTGGGGCCAGCAGCAAACCCATGTCCTTCTGTCTGGACCTTGGGGCCCCAGGACTCTCCTCTGCTTTAACCATCAATTCCCAGAAGCAGAGGAGGTTAGAGGTCCGGCCTCTTCTGCCTTGAAAATTATCCTGACAGAGTGTGACATGCGACAATGGCATGAAGAATCACGTGAATCACGGTGCGCACTCCCTCGCATCGGCTCACTTGATCCCAGCTTAATCTCACTTGAGAAACGTTGCCTCGACCCAGACACTTAGAAGCCCAGCCCCCAGGCTCGGCTCTGTCTCTGCCCAGTCAAGTCAATTCCTTTCTCTGCGGGCTGCAAGGTCCACACAGTGTCAGGCAGTGGGCGCTGGAAGAGGGTGGAGCACAGGGCGGGAGGGAGGCGAGAGGGAGCAGAGGTTCCCGGGGAGGAAGGACGACAGGTGACGGCGGGGGCGTGGCCTGGTGCCTGTGGTTGCACGCCCGGGCGCCTGTCCCGCCAGCCCTAGGCCTGTGCCGCGGGGGGGAGGGGGGACCCTCTAGGGCTTACTTGCGAAATCGAGTGTCTCCTTTCACGCAGTGTCCAGTTGCAGATCCCCCCTCCCCGGGGACAAAAGCTGGGGCCCCACAGAGGGCTTTTGTTTTCTTCTTCGCCCAGGAGGAAGACTAATCTTTAAGCGCGTGTGGGCTCCGGGGGAGGGGAGTCGAGCACGCCCGCACTGCCTCCCCGCTCCCCGGGAAGAGCCCTCCCTCGGGGCAGAAAGAGAGCCCTCGGATACCCAGGCTGGCCTCCCTTGCCACGTCTAGGGGACTTGTTTTCTAGCTGACACGTTCCTTCCCGCCGTGAGTCCCGGCAGGTCCTTGGGCCGAGGGCTGTGGAGTCTTCTCAGAGGGTGGAGAGGAGGTTGGACGCCAGCCCCTCGGGCCGGCTGCGACGGAGGACTCAGCCATAGCAGAGGGGGCGGGTTTATTGCAGGTGCAGGAGGAGGAGGAGGAGGCCAAAGCGGGATGAAGTCCCCGGCCTGGTACCACCTCGGGCATTGGGGTCACACTCAGGCACGCGCAGGCCCCGCACGCGGGGAGAGGCGCACGCGGCGGTGGACGAGCACTTTCACACCCTAACAAAACCAGACGCACCAACTGCAGAGCCCAAGGTGCTCTCCACGCACTGCCCTCCCCCCACGCCCCGGCCCCAGGCGCGGGCTCTCCGGAGCTCTCCGGCTCCCGCCCGCCCGCCCGCCTTCCCTCCCCACCGCCCCGGGCCTCGCCTCCCCGGCGCCCTGCAGGAGGCGAGCCCGAGGGTGGTCGGGGCCGAGGCTTTGGGGCGGGGTGCCTGCTGCCGGGCCCCGGGGCTCGCCCCTGGCGGAGGCTCGGCGCCCGCGGGCGCCCGGGGCTCGGCGGCGGCGGGGAGGGCGCTGGCGCGCTGCGGCTCAGGCCTTGCTCCCGCGCGGCAGGCTCTGCGGGGAGTGCAGCTCCACCGACTGCCGCCGCCGCACCTCGCGCTCCTCCCAGTCGGTGTCCGGCTCCAGGCCCTTGAGCACCGCCAGGCGCTCCTGCAGGCTCTTGGCCGAGGGGAACAGCAGGTAGTTGTAGAGGAGGGAGGCGATGATGGCGCCCACCAGGGGTCCGATCCAGAAGACCTGGGGGGAGGGGAGAGGAGAAGCTCTAGCACCCGCTCAGGAGAGACTGACGTAAAGGTCACGAGCTGCCCGGGGCGACGGCAGTGCGCGGCGAGGGACACCTTCTCAAGCCCGCTGCCCGCCCCGCGTCCTGACTCCGCCGCTAGTGCGAACTCAGAGTCACTCTCCCCGAGCCCGTTCCCTTTCCCTACAAGAATGCTCTCTTGTGGAGCTGAGGCCGTTGAATGGGCTAAGGTTTGCTACCTACGCCCTGCCCAAGATGCCCAGCACACAGCAAGCTCTGCTGGCTGAGCAGGAGTACGGTCACTGGGCCCCCATGCCAGGCGCTGTGTGATGGAGAGACGGACTTAGTTCATTCCCCCGAGGAAGCCGGTTAAACCCTCACTGGCGGTTTCATTTATAGCAAGGGACGAGGGAAGACAGACTCTGGCGCAGCTCTGGGGGCTGCGACAAGGTTTCCCAGGACTTCAGGGCAAGTGCAGCGGGATTGGATCCCCCTCCCGGCCACCTACACACACACACACACACACACACACACACACACACGTACACCACACACACGCATGTGTTATAGCCCCTAATGTCTCTCCGGAATGATTTCTAGGAACGGGGAGGCAGGGGTTTGGCCATTACCCAGTGATCATCGAACTTGCCGGTGACGACTGCTGGGGCCAGGGAGCGGGCTGGATTCATGGAGCAGCCGGTGAAGTAGATCTGTGGGGGAGGGGGGAGAGGAGAAGAGGGGTGAGAGCAGGGCAGGGCGCCCTCATCCTCCTTCCCAGTGCTGGGGACGCTAAGCCCGAGCCTAAAGTGAGCCCAGGAAAGGTGAGACTAGCACCAGCAAGACCTCTGTGAGTTCAAGGCCAGCCTGGTCTTCGAAGTGCGTTTCAGGAGACCCGCCCGTTAGGACCAGAGCTCCTTGGGATTCTGAGAGGGCCCCTGTGGGGAGGTGTGTGTGTCCGTCTCTACAGGGCTCGGAGGGGCTGTTTCTTCGGGGGACACGTGTGTCTTGGTTCTTGTAGGGCAGCTGGAACCTGTGGCCGTGACTTACCCCCAGGAGGTGGCCCAGGGTGACAGAGAAGCCGATGGAGAGGGCGGGGCTGCCCAGGTTGTCGCTGCGGCGGTCGTCCGTGGAGGCGAAGATGCAGAGCACCAGCTGCAGGGTCAGGAAGAGCTCCACAGTCACGGCCTGGCCCGCCGTCGCGTTGTTGTGGAGCTGGGGAGAGGGGGAGGGGATCAGTGCCGGGAAGCTGCCCGCTGCCTCCGCTCCCCTGCTCCTGGCTCCACAGGGAGCCTCTGGGCCGAGACCCACAACCCTGCCTCCTCCACCTTAACTGTAATCACTGCTCCCTCTGGATCCTGGCTCCAGGCAGCGGTGAGCCTGAGACCGCCTGGGATTGGGATGTGGATCCCAGAACCTAATAGATGAGGGGGCTGAGGTTTGCAAGAGGAAAGAAACGCTGTGCTTGGGGAAGAGGTTCCCATTGCAGCGGGAAGCTTTGGACTTGGCACCAGAAAGGCCTTTATCTCTACATCACACTGCTGTAACAGTACAGCGAGGATTCAGCCTTCCTGTGCTCACATGGCTGAGGAACTTAGAGTTTGGGTCCCCTCGCCTCTGCCTCCCCCTTCCCTTATTGCATTTCAGGCCTTGCTTCTCTCCCCAGGGCCACTCCCTGCGCCTCCCGTGGAGGCTGGGGGCAGTGTCGGGGTGGCACAGGGAGGGGGGCAGGCTTTGGAACACTGAAGGTGAAGCCTCGTACCCATGTACCCACGTAGGGTGCCCATGGTCCCTGCAGCCCCTGTCCCAGGTAAAGAGAGAACTTGGGGCTGAGCTCAGAGGCCATTCATAACCCGGCCACACCCAGTGCTGGGTTTCTCTCCAGGTTTTGTCATCCTGCACCCCACGCCCTGCCCTTTGGGGCTGAGCACTGCACAGGGTGGCCCGATGACAGCCTTTCAACTCCCACACTCCTTCTCTACGTCCCGAGCTCCTAGCCTGGTGTTTCAAGGTCTTTCTGGGGTCTAGCCTCTGCTATGCTGCAGCTCCTAGAGACAGGAGCAGGGACTCGGCTCTTCCACGTTGGTGGCCGCTGGTGCACTGGGAGGAGACTCTTTGGTCTCAGTGTCCCAGTCTGTACAACGTGGGTGACATAAACCAGCTCTGGAACTGAGGGTGACGAGGGGGAGCCTCTACCCCACTCCTGCTGGCAATGGCTGTTCAGAGGGTCTGTGTCACACAGCCAGGGCACAGTTTGTTGCTTCTGTGCTGTGGATCCACTGAGGTGGGTTAAAACCCTAAGGTGGGGAGACTGCAGAACCAAACTCACAGCACTGTACCCAGGGTAAGACAGCGTGTGGCCGGGCCCAGGGCAGATTGGGGGCACCAATGACAGCTTCCTGGGGTCCACGCTGATTCCTCAGGCTCTCAGGCTCGGGTGGTCAGCACTGATCTCTCACTTACCTCAGGGCAAATGAGCCCTAGGCTGCCTCACTCCAGGCTAGCTGGGCTCTCCCTACCGCTCAAGATGGGTCAACGCAGAGGAGCAGCCTTTGACCCCAAGTGCCCGGAGGGCTGGGATCTGGTAGAAGATGAGGCTGGCTGCTCCCAGGGCGTTAGCTTCCCCAGTGCCTTGCTGCTATGAGGGAGCCTGAGGTAAGCTCTCAGCAAGTTCTTTGACTCTAGCTGGATGTCTCCTTGTTGTAAAACAAATTCATGTAATAATGGAAATAGGAGGCTGGAGAGATGGCTCAGCAGTTAAGGGCACTGGCTGCTCTTCCAGAGGACCGGGGTTCAAATCCTAGCACCCACATGGCAGCTCAAGACTGTCTGTAACTCCAAGATCTGACACCCTCACACACACCTACGTGTAGGCAAAACACCAATGCACATAAAATAAAGGTAAATAGATTGATTTAAAAAACAATGGTAATAGACACACTTCATTCCTCACCTCGGCCCCTCTAAACTTTTTGGCCCTGGGTGCCCAGCCTCGCCTTATTTTCCATTTTGAAGGGTGCTCCCTAACTGGGGGACCTCTGTCCCTCTCATGAGGAAAGTCACCTCTACAGAGGACTGTGTGCAGGGCCCAGGATTGAATGGGTGGAGAAGTGGAGGAGGAGGCCTGAGAGGGGCTTGCTCTCCTGGTTTGGGGGAGGGGTGCAGAGTAGTTGTGCTGAAGGGATCCCTAGATCCCCAGGCATGCACAGGCTGGAGAAGAGAGGACCAGGCTTCACCTTCAGCTCTCAAAGTGCCTCGGGTGCTGTAGTCCCCTGGAGAGCCAGCTCAGGCCGGTGAGCTCCAGGAGCCTCTCCTGCAGGCCTCTGCGGCTCTGACATTAACAAACTCTAGACCATCTCAGCCACTGCTGCCCCCAGCCCCACGACTGTTTCTTAGTTTCCGAGGCAAAGCCCAGATCCTGCCTGGGAAGAAATCATGGGTTTTGTGGTGGAATTAGAATTTGGGGGCTTAGTGGCACTTCCCCCCCCCCCCCGGGGGCTGCGCCTACTTTACAGAGCTGCCAGTGTCTGCCTCTCGAAGGGCACCATCCAGTCCTCGCCCGGCCAGTGCTGCTGGGCTGTTTCACCCCTTGTCTCTCCATCCTCCCGAGGCCCCGGCGGCCTGTCTGTGCTAGGGCGCTGTGTCCGGCTGCATTCTCTAGCCTAGTCCTCCCACGGAGTCTAACAAAACTTCGAGGCCACTCTTCCTTGGTGGTGCCAGGTGGAAGGCCCTGTAGGTGGCCCCTGCGCCTGGTGCCTCAGCGGCCCTCTCCTCAGCCCTCCTAGGGTAGCCGTGTTCCCGGCCTCAGGCTCTCCTTCCCCAACTCCGGGCCTGTCCCGCCTGTTTTATCCTTCGCAAGGGCTCTCAGCATCTGGCCCTCTTAGAAGGGACAAAGCTCAGGCTACTCACAGCATTGACAGCCAGGTCCCCTCGGATTTCTACTGGAGTAATCTCATGCAGTATGGCGGCCCCGGCCACAGCCCCCAGCAGCTGGGCAGCCACATAGAAGGCAGCTCGAAGGAAGGAGACGTGGCAGCCCACCAGGCAGGCCACGGTCACGGCAGGGTTGATGTGGGCCCCGCTGACATGGCCCAGGGTCTGGACCAGCGTGCCAATGCCCAGGCCGAAGGCCACGGCAATCTGGAGCACGGAGGGTGGGGAGCTGGCCCACTGGAGGGCCGAACCGAGGCCGAAGAAGACGAAGAGGAGAGTGGCCAGGAACTCGGCCAGCACGGCTCTGGAGAAGGCGATGGATCGGAGCTCCCACATGCTGCCCGCCAGGGGTCTGGGCCACAGCGGCGCCTCCTCCCTCGCCTCTCTCTCTTCTCTCTTTCTCTGGGCCTCTGGGGAGGCTGGGCCTCTGGCACTTATAGGGCCTTTCACTCCTAGACTCGGGCACGTGGGGTAGAGGGGCGTTCCTGCGGAGACCGAGTACTGGGACGGCGGCCTTGCCCTCGCCCTGCCCCTGCCCACCTAAGGCCTATCATCCCATCTTAGCTTCACAGCTGACTAATGTTCTCCTCATTAATGAGCTCAGATAAGGATTGACGTCCCCACTTTTCCCTGTTTGTTCCCTCAGTTACCCCGGGGAGATGCCCCAGGGCTTCCCAGCCCCCACAGTGACCACCAGCGTCAGTTACCGAAGAGGAGACCTTCGCTTGGACTGAAAGACTGGTCAAGGAAGGGGCGATGCCTCAGCCAAAGCCGCGAGGAAGTGTGGGTGCTACCTCTCCTTCTTGGCTGGCTGGATGGTCTTCCTTCTGGATGGAAAACAACTGATTGGCCTGCGACAAATTTCCAAGGCAAGAGGTCTTGGGCTGGCTTTCTTGCAGTTAATCACCCGTAAGCCATTAAGGCTCACCTTCTCCCAGGAACCCCAGCTGGAAAGAAACTCCCATCACCTGGAGCCGAGGGTGGCTTCAGGGGCCCTGGGACCCTGGCCCTGCGTGGTAGAGTTACTGGGGTCAACTGAGGAACTCGAGGGCTTCCATTCAGCAATGCTCACTGCTGTCTTTGAGATGTCTGGTCTGTCTCTGTGAATGAGGTAATGAAACCATCTCACAGGTACAGATTCGCAGTAATACGGCGCCCGGCTCTCAGGAAGAGCTCGGGTCCTGTCGGCCATTGCTCAGTGCTGTTTGCATTTGGAGGCAAACAGGTGCCCAAATTCAGAGTCTCTGAAGCTGCAACCGCCTCTAGATGCCACCCTGGAGCTCAAAGCCACCCTCACCGCCGGAGGAAGACATGTCTGTGGGCATCCAAAGCCAGGAGGACAAACACTGTCCATGATGCCTGGGGTCCTTGCCTGGACAAGAATGGCAGGGATGTTTCTCCCACACATTTGTTTTCAGAATGTAGCAAGATGCACAACAAACGAACATACACACACACACACACACACACACACAAAACTTGTAACTCCTGCAGTTAAGGAGAAAGGTGAGAACGAGGAGGAAGAAACCACAAATGACCCTAGCGGAGGAGAGCTCCAGAGGAGCAGGGAGCCTCGCAGGGCTTGGGTCTCAGGTAGAGCTTTTCCTGCAGGGTACCTGGTCCCCCACCCCTACCCCGTGCTCCCTGCTCAGGGTCCTCCCTGCAACTCAGGCTCTCCAGAGAGCGTCAGAAGTGAGGAAGGGAGAGCCCTGTCTTGAGAAGAGCAGCTGTGACTCAGTTTCCTCCTTTAACCTTGGCATACCCAGACCACACCAAAAGCACGGAGGACCCCACCCAGTTGGGGAATGCATCTTGCTGGCCTCTGGGAGATACGTAGTATCTTGTGTGCTCCTTCTGCCTCTGTATGCTCAGACCCTGCCTGTGTCTGGGAGCCCGGAGAACCCTTACATGAGCTGAAGTGTGACAGTGGTTCCAAACCCACCCTCAGCCACTGAGTTCCTGTGTGACCCGGGATGAGCCACACACCCTTTCCGATCCACCCTGCCTGTGGTCGTGAGAGCAGCCTTCACTGGTTCTGACCCTAGACAGCACAGCCTCTGGCCAGCCTGGTGCCAGGATAGAAGCAGCATAAGCGTCACCATGTCTGCGCAGCCCAGTTCGTGTGGCTTTGTCACTCATCCACATTTCCATGGGGCTAGGGGTGGGGTTCAGAGGAAGAGCACTGGCCTACCACACGCGAAGCCCCAGGTGCCATTCCCAGCACCGAGAATAACCAACAAAAACGGAGGCTGGGATCCAACACACCACAGCACCCGTGGGCCTCAGCTCACAGATGCACAGACGCTCAGCTCAGGGCACGGAGTCTCGGGGACTGTGCTTCTAGAAGCTGTCAGGAGATTCTGGTCTGGCCCCAAGCCAGGGAGGAGGGGGAAGCCAGCCATAGCTGCACGGCTCATTCCCTGCCTTTGCCCTTGGCCTTCCCTCATGCCAGGGAGGAAGACGCATTCCACCCGAGGCCTCCTGCTGCGCCTTCGGGTTCACCGCCTTCGGGAGAGCCACAGCTTGGTTTTGCTTTTCTGTTTTGTTTGTTTTTAATAATTTATTTAATTTTATTTTATGTGAGTTGCTGTGAGGGTGTCGGATCCCCTGGAACTGGAGTCACTGACAGTTGTGAGCTGCCACGTGGGTGCTGGGATTTGAACCCCAGGGCCTTTGGAAGAGCAGTGCCCTTAACCCCTGAGCCACCTCTCCAGCCCCTTTGCTTTTCGTTTGTTTGTTGGTGGTTTTTGTTTTTCCTTCCCCCTCCAGCTTCCTAAACCGCGGGGCCACAGATCTGAATGAGGGGATGCTGACAAATTTGGCAACAGTAAAATGAGGTGGGCCTGGTGGACAGCCCTCTGAAGAGTCCCTGGTTGGAGGGACAGCCCCAGGGCATGGTGGATCCCAGCCACCCAGGACTGTTGAAGGGCTCGGGGCTGTCAGAAAGAGACAGACAGTCTCGTCCTGATGCGCATGCGCCAGGCAGCAGCGCTCCGAATTGCATCGGGGAGATGAGGAGCCTCCCACGTGCCCCGGCTCCAGCCTCCCCACCCCACACCCTTTTCTGACTCATAACCAACAAACACTTTAATAAAACACAAAACAAGACAAAAAGTTTTCTTCTGAATGCCCAACAACCAAAAATGTAATTCAAAATCAAATGTCTAATGGATTTGGATTCCGCGTGTGTTCGGCGGGCTCAGCTGTGCTGTGCTGGGGGTTTCACTACGGCCTTGCTCAGCCCAAAGCTCGGGCTTTGTAGGCTCGTGTGCTCCACCTCCCAAGGCCAGCCAATCCCGCCTGAAACTCCTCGGTGGGGTCTGTACGCACTCAGCTTCCCTTGTCATGCTTTGTGAAAAAGTTCTTAATATTTTCCCATCATCACTTCTCCGCCTGTGCCATGTTCGGATACCTGTAGATTACAGCATGTTAGATTATTTATTTTTTTAAATTTCTATTTGGGGTCTAAGGAGGTCGCTCAGAAGGTAAAGCGCTTGTCTTACAAGTTCGAATCCTTGGTACTCTCACACCAGCCGGGAGAGTGCGGCAGCCTGCCTGTAATCCCAGTCCTGGGAGGCTGAGAAAGGGTCCTCAGGGCAAACTGACCAGCTACAGCAGCCAAATCGCTCTCGGTTCAGCGAGGACGTGGAGAGAAATCAAGAAAGTATCCAATGAGAGTCTCAGTCAGGGTTCTACACAGAGATGCGCACGCGCACACACACTCACACACACACACACAAACCACATACCATGTACACACGTCATAAAAACGAAGAAAGAAAGTGCTGCTCAGCCGAACGTGGAGGCTCACACCTGTGATCCCAGCACTTGGAAGGCTGAGGTAGGAGAATCAGGAGCTCAGACCAGCCAGGGCCAAAGAGCAAGTCCAGAGCTGATCTGGGCTACCTGAGGCTCTGTTTTAGAAAAACCGCACATGCACAAATAAATAAATTTTTATTATTAAAAATAATAAAAGTTGCCAACTCCCATAAAAAATCACTCAGTGAATTTAGGCTTTTGGTGAGGACACAATTTCCAACAGTTTCTGGACTGACTCTAAGCTGCTTGTTTTGTACTTCCTGTTTGTATGAACAGTGTTTTCACATTGACCACTATAAACTCTAAATAGTAACTGAACCTAGGAAACATTGAGGTCGCACACCTTGCAGTATCAAATATTTAGCAAAATTTTAATTCTGCATGTAAAATAAAGGAGCACGTTTGTCTCGGTATGTGAATTTGCTTTTGTCTTTAATAAATGGTAAAATTACATGACTATTGAAGTAAATTTCTTAATGATGTCTTATTAAAGTGTTTGAGTTGTGTGCCTAGTTTACATACCTATATACCTGGGGTTGCAGAAAAGTTTCTCAGTTGAGAAGGGGTTGTGAGTGGGAGGTGCTTAAGTCTTGGTCCGGCTGAGCTGTAGGGGGTCTAGAGCCCCAGCTAAGCCTGCGACTCACTGCCAGGTACATGATGGGGGGAGCAACCTCGAAGCCTGAAGTGCTTTGGGAAGCATTCCTGATGGTCAAATTGCATGCAATAAAACGATTAAAAAGAGGGTTCTTAAATTCAGAGAACTAAAAATGCTTTCTCACCAGCCAGGACCTTTTTCACTGACTGAAAGAATCTTTTATCTTTCCTCAGAAATGGATTCTTCAAGCCACTGTGCTTAGATAGCAAAGAGGTCCCAAGATTTCCTCCCATTCCGGTTCTAACTCTCCTGGATTCAGCTGGGCTGGGAAGAGACGCTCTTTTTTCTTCCTTCTCACTGACCCCCTTGGCTTCTTGCTTTTGAAGTCTCACTTATGTCTCCAGGACTGGCTTCAGCGTCTGAGCCTCCTGCCCAAGCCCCCCACCCCCACTCCTTCACGGCAGCTTCTGTGCCACCAGGAGCAGTGCTGTGTCTACCATTTTCTTTAAAAGAACTGAAAACATTGTTTAGTGTGTCGGGAACGGCGCATGTGCTACGGCATGCATTTGGATGTCAGAGTGGGATTGGTTCTCTCCTCCAGCGTGGGTCCTGGGAACCAGACCCATCTCAGGCTGGGCAGTGAGTGCCTTTACCCGCCGAGCCATCTGGTAGACCTGAGGGACGGCTGACAGCTGCTACTCCTTTCAGAACTCCTTCCCGCCCCCGGACTGTGAGCGCTGTTGCTGCTGTTGGCTCCGCTCCTGTGTGAGCAGTGATGATTCTGTTTCCTCCTCAGGAATAAACCACACAAGGCAACATTTCATCTCCTGGTGGGCTCTCCCTTCTGTAGCCACCGAATACTTGGCTATCATTTTGCAAGAAGACATGAAATTGTGCTTATTCTTGAATCACTAAGACCATGCTCTTTTCTTTTTTCCTTTTGTTTTTAGAGACAGGGTTTCTCTGTGTAGCCTTGGCTGTCCTGCACTCACTCTGTAGACCAGGCTGGCCTCGAACTCACAGAGATCCTCCTGCCTCTGCCCCCTGAGTGCTGGGATTACAGGCGTGGGCCACCTGCCCAGCTCAAGATCAAGTTGTGTCTCTGCATCTCCAATAACTTTCCCTGATGCTGAACTGTGTAAATTTGTTTGTTCACGGTTTCATCCTCCTTCATCCCCTCCCTCTCCTGCCCACGTCTTCCTTCCCCAGTCCACCTCCTGGGTCAGTGAGTTTTCATTTGTGGCCCACCACATGTGGGTGAGAATGGCCGTCGGTTCAATGGAGTGAGCTGGGCGGCCTACCGTGGCTACACCCCTGAGGAATGTGACCTCCTCTTCCCCAGCCACCGTCGGCTCCTCTGGGTGGGGCCTCATGAGCTCCACCCTCATTCCTGCACAGGTTCATGGGCCGCGTCTTGTACAGGTTGGGTGCAGGACTATCCCCTGCTGTGAGTTCTCAGCTGCAGCAGCCATGCCACAGCCGGAAGACGGAGCTTCATAGCTCCCTTCCCAGCCTCGGGTGTTGCCTGAGCCTTGGAAGGAATGGAACAGACCATGTCCATTTAGCAAACAGCTGTAGTAGGAGCCCTCTCCTCCCCCACTAGGGCCCTGACCTCACCAGCCACACACTTCTGAACAGCTTTACAGTATCAGGCATGATTTCCCTCCTGTGCAACAGGCTCAGGTCTAATCAGAAAGCGCTCTGTATAACATCTTGAAGATTTATCATTTGAGAAAGAGGCTCACTATGGAGCTCAGCTGACCTCAAGTTTACCATCCTCCTGCCTCAGCCTCCCGAATGCTGGGATTACAGGTATGTGTTGCTCACTCACTATGAAGGCGTTTTAACTTGCGTAGCGAAGAGAAGGCTCTTGGAAACTTGCCAGGCCAAGTTTACACTCGCACAGCTTGATGAGTGCTACTCCCAGCTGCCATCGCTTACCGCAGTTGTAAGGGAGATTACAAGGAGAAAACAAGGCATCCTGTCAGATCGATGGAACACTGCAGCCACTGTGTTAAGTGTGTGTTAAATCTTACACTGTTCTGAGAACTCTTTTTGTGTGTTTGTTTGTTTGTTTCCGGTTTTGGTTTTTAGAGACAGGGTTTCTCTGTGTAGCCTTGACAGTCCTGGACTCACTTTGTAGACCAGGCTGGCCTTGAACTCACAGAGATCCACCGCCTCTGCCTCCCAGAGTGCTGGGACTAAAGGCTGAGCCACCATGCCCAGCTATGGGGGCCATTCCACCTAAACCACCATATACAGTGAGACCCCTTCTCAAAAAACAAAAGGATATTCCAAGAAATATTCGCTATATATCAAACTTATCCTAAACAGTTCTTTAGCTCCTTGGTGCTCCTTGGGAGCATCTGAGCTATGTCCCAAGCCCTCAGAATGACTTTGCTTCCCAGTAGCACCATCTTCCACAGCAGGGTTATGAAAGCTGCACAGATCTCACGGCTGATGAGGAGTTGGGGCAGCCTTGCATTCCCTCTCCAGGCTGCCTTTCCCCACTCCCACCAGACTTAGGGCCCAGCAGAGGTAGAAAAGGACACGAGTCCAGGGGGACAAAGAGTCCTGGAGCTTCTGTGCCACCAGTTGAAGAGGGGGTGTGCGGGACAAGGGACTGAGATCCAGACAGTTTGTCTGACCTTCCATGGCTTCTCACGTCTCCTCTTCGTCTCTGAACCCTGATGTGTTTTCATGGACCATGAGTCCTGAGCACATCCTCACAGCCAGGTCCTGCTGTCCACCTTTTTGGCTGAGATCTTGTCTAAGAAGAACATTTACTCTACCCATGGGCATCTCTCAAATAGTGAGGGATGGTTAGACAAGAGAGGTGAAACTAATATTTCAGAAACCATTCCTAAGTCATGTTTTGAACTCTGGCTTACCAAAAAGTAAGCAATTCATATCAAGATGGCTGGCGGCATTGATTTTCTTTTATTTATTGTCGCTCAGTTTGAGAAACAGTGCTGGACATTCCAGGTGAGCAGGTGTTTTCTCCTGGGGTCGGGGGTTGGGGGTCGGGGGAGACCCTCCACTCCACCCATCTGTTGAATCCTGCCTTCCTCACTCTTAGTAGCCGAGGCTAACCTGCCGGGCGTTGGCCCTCCTCTGTGAAATTCAGGAGTCTGAGTTTCCTGGTTTGCTCCCCTTGCAGCCTCAGCATCCTCACAGGGCCTGGCACAGTAGCTGCTGAATAACTGGATAGGAGCAAACTGCCAGCATTTGTTTTGCTCTGACCTTTGCTCCGCCTCCCGCCCCCCCCAACTTCACCCCCCACACACACACACCTTCACCCTCTGTGAAGGAGCTAGCTGCTGGAACTGATTCCAGGAGAGGCTGGTCCTCGGAGCTTGGGCTGGAGGGGAAGTAAGGGAATGTATTCAAGCGTCCTTGGTGTGGGAAAGGGCCAGGGACACGTTTGCCTGCGTGTAACAAGACTGGATGAGAAAGGGCTGGGGGCAGGGAGATCGTTCTAATAACCTGGGGAGAAAAGAGTTCCTGCTTGCTTGGGGAGTCTAAGCAGGATGAGCAGCCGGGGTGTCAGCATAAGCCATGTGAGGGGTAATGGCAGGCGGGCAGCTGGATGCCATGCCACACCCTTGCAGGAGGAGAGGGGGGCTGGAAAGCTGCAGAAACCTTCGTCTCTTGTTACTGTTCCTTGCCGGCTCTGAACTTTTCCTAACCCCAGGGTCCCCACCAAGGACATCTGGGAGAAGCTGAGCGTGCAGGAGGCCCAGTGAGCTGACGGTGACTTGATGGCTACTGCCTGTCCCTTCTGTTTCTACCACTCAGGGCCTGGGAGCCATTCATCAGCTGACCCAGGAAGTCTGAGGTACTCACCTCCAGGGAGAAGGGGAGCTGTGAATGCCAGTGAGCGTGCACCACAGCCATTACCAAACAGGTGTTGGTAATGAGCAACGCCCAGTGACCTTCATGCAAAGGCCACCGGGTCCTGTTTACTCTCCACTCATCCCATCTTTGAGCCATCCTGGCTCCCTCTGCCTGCTGCCAGCATCCACAGTTGGGGGCACATAGGGTCCTCTCCCTGTCATGCCTCCTCTCCTCCACACCTGTTGACACAACTCCTGCTTCCCTAGTCCCATCCCCAACACCCTCTGCCCACGCCTGTCCATTCTTCCTCAGCAACCAGCCCTGAGCTCAGCTCTCTCCCTCCCCCTCCTCTCAATTACAGGGACAGTGTATCTGGGTTAGAGGACAGAGAGCTGAAGGAGCTAGCTGGCAGCCACCTCCTCTGTCCCACCCCCACCGCCCCATCCCTTGTCTCAGGTCCCACAGCAGGGACAGTTTGTGTGCTTTCCCGGATGAGCTGCAAGCTGTCAGGACGGGAGCCATATCTAATCCACCTTTGTTGTCTTAATGCTTTACACGTGATTGTCACGGAATAGATGTTGGGAAAAAATGTTTGCAGAATGAATGCATGTTTGCCCAAGGTCAGACAGCTAGGAAGTAGCTATAATTCAAACCTAGCTCTTCCTGGATCTCACTCCACCCCACCTGACACCCTCCAGGAAGCCGTCCTCAGCTTAGTCAGGCAGCTCTGTCCCCACCCTTAAGAGACGTGGAACTTGGGCACTCATCACATTCTTATCCTCACCCAGGACAGGCTCTGACCCCACAGGTCTGTGACTATGGAACAGCCAGGCCAAAGATAACTATGCAAAGACCTCAGACACCCCAATCCCTCTGCCCCCACCCCTTTCTCCCACAAGGGCCATCCAGCCCCAGGCCCAACCCTGTGTTCCTTCTGCAGCAGCTTAATATCAGCCTTCTATCTTCATGCTTCTCTGCAGCCCCTCCTTCTGTTTCAACCAGGGACCTGTGCTGTCCCCTGAGGAATGAGGCCCTGGGGTCCCCTGTGCTTCTCTCACCCTGGACTTGCTTGACCTTCCTCAGTGGTGCGAGGCACAGGGTCTGCAGCCACCTGCCCAGCTGCCTGGCTGCGGGGCCTGAAGCCACTCAGACCCTCCAAGGGCTTCCCCAGGGGCTAAGGCTCTCTGGCTCCAGGAAGTCCCTTACCCTACCTAACCACCTCTGGAACAGTGCTGGCCCGCTCACTAGTTGGTGGCTGGCTGTTTTCTCATGACTTTACAACTCTGAGAAGGTTCATTGTGCTTGCTCAGCCATGCAACAAATGTTTCCTGGGCACCAGGCATAGTCTGGGCTTTGGCCACCCATCAAGGAACACGACGGAAAGATAGAATGCCTTTAATCCCAGTGCTTGGGGAGGCAGAGGTGGGCAGAGCTCTGTGAGTTTAAGGCCAGCCTGGTCTACACAGTGAACAGGCAGGGTTGCATAGTCTCAAGTAAAACAAAACAAGAGGATCACAAGTTGATGTGGTTGTACACACCTGTAATCACAGGACTTGGGGGGAGTATAGAGAAAGGAGGATCGGGAGTTCAAAGTCACTCTTTGATCGATGAGACCCTGTCTTAACACCCCCTCTCTCTAAGAAAAAAGAAAGATAATTACAGAATTAGCATATGATCCCACATTTTGGTCCTGGCTATACATGCAGAAGAGCAGAACATTGCAACCCATCCCCCATGCACTCACACACTCTCACACCTGGTTCCAGGCGCACTACTTGCCTTAGTTAAAGTTGGAAAACAACTCTAGAGGCCAGCAGCACGTGAATGGACAAACACATGTGACATACCCACGCAGTAGACTATCGCTCCTCTACCAGCACAGGTGAAACTTAAACGTGTTGAGTGCGGATAGTAAACACGTACTGTTGCTGGGGCGGGATCAATACGGAGGGTACCAGCACGGCACAAATGAGAAAACGGGGGAGCTCTAATTAGGGAGGAGGAGAAAAGTAAGTGCAGGAGAAAGGGACCTAACATCCTAGGAAGGATGTCTGGAAAAGTCATAAGGAATTATACTATTATCTACCTAAAATGCATCCATCCGTCCATCCATCCATCCATCCATACAGGATGATGTCCCCCTCCACAAGAGCCAAGGGCCATCTGACGAAGCCCGAGAAGCCCTCCCTTGAGCTGTTGCTCAGGGTTGCACAGGTACACTACAGACTATTGCTCTTGCCCTTGGTTGTCCTCCAGAGATGGAAGTCCCCATTGCTGAAGACGCCATGTACTTCAGAGATCCCTGAGCTGGAACTGACCCGAAAGCCTCCTATGAACCACATCAGTGACCGGCGTGGCATTATAGTCCCAAGGAGGCAGTAGTGGCACGCATACATTGGCAGTAACCACCAGCTCTCTAATTGGACTTACTATCTGCCCAGCAAAAATCATGCCTAGTCCTGAAAACCTGGTGGTCCTCAGTGCCAGTGAAGTCGTAAATCTTGGAGGAGAATCTGCAACCTCCACTTTGCTAAACGAACCTAACCCCTGACTAGAACTGTTTGTCTTATACCCACGGATAAGTGTAGTCTCCACTCCTCATCAAGGGAACTTTTCTTTCAAACAAATAGAGACCCACAACGCAGCAAACTCAGCCATGGAGCCCAGTCCCAGCAGACACACCTGCACCAGACTCTCACCCGAAGCTCGGGGAATAACTGCAGAAGAGGAGGCAGAAAGAGTGTGAGAGCCGGAGTGCTGACACCAGGAGAGAGAGTCTTCCCCGGAGACGTGCACACCGACTGGCTAGTCAACACCAAAAGGTCAGCCCTGAAAACACACATACAAGTAACATCATACTGACACACACACACATACATACGTCTATACATATATGCCAATAACCAATGAAAAAGGCGGCCAGGGATTTGAAGTAGAGCAAGGAGTAGTATATGGCAGGAGGCTTTAGGGGAAGAAAAGGGAAAAGGAAAATTACGTAATTAACTTACAATCTCAAAAAATAGTAGCTAATTAAAAGCAACGCGTTGAGTGGAAGAAGCAGACGTGAAAAGACAACTGGTGCAGGCACACTCCAGATGAATCGCCCATGACGGGCAAATCTACGCAGACATAAAGGAGACAAGTGGCCGTCCCAGGCTGGGGCAGAGGGATGACCGTGAGGGCTCAGCGGGAGCGGGCTTTCCTTCTGGGCTGATGAGCTGGGTGGTGGTAGTCGCGCCTCCCACGGTGGGCTTACTGAATGCCACTGAGCTGTCTACCTTAGGACGGTGAATGGTGGGGGCTGGGCTGTTCTGCTTTACAACTGAACAAAGGCTGCGTGTTGCACTGTCACACTGTATCACAAGCTAGTGGTGGATTTGGGGGACAGCCGAGCCGAGCCTTAAGGGCCCTGAAGGATATACTTGAATCAGGATTGAGGAAGGAAAGGAATAAGAAATGGCTGGGCCATTCGTCTGGGGGCGAGCAGGCTGGAGAAGGACAGAAGCACTTTTTGGGCTTTTTTCTATGTTGGTCTGCTTCTGGGACAGGCAGAAGAAGTCCAGGGAGTTGAGGAAGCAGAAGGCCGTGTGTGGGAGGTGAGGCGGAAGGGCGGGCGGGGGCTTCAGTGAGGGTGGGAGGAACAGGTGAAGGCTGCTGGCTGCCGACAGAGGCAGAGGGTGTAGGCTTCGTGTTCAAGGAGAACCCCAGAGCCAGGCTGGACCACAGGCTATTCCCAGCCAGGAAGCGGGCAGGGAAGACTGGGTGCATGTGAGGGGAAGTATGAGGGTGGGTGGCAGAGGTCGGGGGCTTTTCCGTGTCTGGACTGCTGAGCCCTTTGTGAATGAGGAGGAGGGTCGGCTATCAATCAGCAAGCTAACAGGCCTTGCTGGAGGAACCAGGCCGGGGTTGAATCAGCAGTGGAGGGCAGAGAAGGGCCAGGGATGGGGAAAGCAGAGAGCAGGACATGGGAGAGGCGGACAGCAGTGAGAGGGGCAGTGCAGGGCGCCTGCTGAGGCCCAGAAGCAGGATGGCCATAGCAGCCTGCCGTTCCCCACTAGGGCCCAGCGGCCCAGCGGAAGCCAGAATGGCAGCCGGGTATCTGGGTGCAGTGGGCACTGAGTGGTGTGGAAGACCACTGGGCAGGGAAGGGCTGTGAGGCCAGGGAACTTGGGTGAGGAGAAGGCATGGTGCGCCCAGAAGTCTTAGGATGTGAGACAGAAGGACAAACAGATTGGAGAGATCAAGAGCTTTGAGGATTTAAGGTCAGGTGATCTGCAAGTGTGTGCTGGGGGCCGGGCTGACACAGACAAGGGGTAGCCGTTGCAACGGAGCAGAGGCTAGACCCTCACCAGCTGACAGCAGAGCGAGCACAGCTGGAACGTGGAGAGAGAGCTCCCAGAGCATGCTGATCGAGGAAAAGCCTTGTTCCAGGGTGCTGTGCCGGGAGTGGGGGTGGGGAAGGGGCGGGAGAAGCAGAGCAGTAAACGCTGACAGCTCTGTGACTCCACGCAGGTGTCAGCGGGCTGTATACAAGAGTTCCAGAACAATCCCCTCTTCGGAGCCCAGCACAAGAGGGATTCCAGCCCCGTAGGGGGCCAGCCAGTGGCTCCACACTCGGACCAAGCACAGGGACCACTTTCCAAGCCCATTTGTGTACTCTGCAGCCAGAGTAAGGGAGGCACCCCACCCCTGTCCAGGAGGACCTTTTCTGCCTCCCCGGGGCCTGCAGATGGCCTTCAGCTGTCACTCACTCAGGTGCATCTCATGGGGGGGGACCACACTGCTTTCCCCACCTACCCCGGCTCCACTTCCTCCTGAAGAGCCTCCTCCTCCCTCTGGCTAGCTCTTAGCCCCGCCCTCTCTTGCTCCCCTCCCCTGAGAGTCAAGAACACTCCTAGAGTGCCCCAAGCCCTGTGCTCAGTTCAGCTCTGGTCGGTCTTCCTTCCCGCCATAGGTGTTGGGCCTCCAACACCGTCCGTCCTGTGTGTCCAGTACAAGCTACCGAAGGGGGCTGGGCTGCAGATTTCTGCTTAATTCAGACGAGCTCCTTGCTGTCCCTGCCTCCCCCGCCCCCCACCCCCTAAGACCTCAGCCTGGTAGAACTCCAGTCTGAGGTCACCTTCACGCCACTGCACCCTGAGGACTGTGAGGCTGGACCACAGGCGAGGACTGTGAGGCTGCGCTCAGCCGCTGTCTGGCTCCTGCAGATGGAAGCAGCCAGCCCTGGCCTGTGGAAGCCTTGAGATCACTCTAGGCCCTCAGCAGTTGCATCCAACCCCAACCCCCGCAGCATCCTCTCCTCCATCCCTGACAGCTCATCCCCCTTTTTGTGACTGTGTTCCTTCAGTGGAGACTCAGCTTTCTGCACAGCCTGGAGTGCTGCATGGGCGTTGTCAGATGGGACACGCCCACCCGGCCGTCCCCTCCTTCTCTACTAAGTCTCCCTCGGCTCCCTTCTTCCCTGTGTCCTCTCTAGTCTTGGCTCCCTATTTCCCTCACGTGGACTTTCTCCCATCTTGGGGTCAGGGGCAGACATGGGGCAGAGCTGGGAAGCAGAGGGCTCTGGGAAACAGGGAGGTCATGCTTCCTAGGCTCCCTGGAGTTTTCTCCGTCTGGCGAGTGCAGCCCGCAGCTGCAGGGAACAGGGATTATGTTCTAGAAATCATAGCCAGCGCTATCCAGAGTTTCCGTGTTCCCCAGGAGGGACACAGGCAACCTTCACCCAGAGGACCTGCCCGACAGTGTGGGCAAAGAGGGAGAGCGGGCGTGAGGCTGGGGCTGGGCTGGGGCCTGCTGGAGCAGCTCATTCCCTACAACTCTGAGGCCAGTGGTCCAGGACACCCCCAAGCTCTGGGGTTCCTGGGCTTGCAAAGAAAGTGAGTGATGGTCTGTCCGGCCAGCAGTCCGGCTCAGCTGCCCCCAGGCTGGGGGAAGGGTTCCTTTACAAGTCGCCAGGTTGTACCAGAGTCTCTGAAGGTGGCCGGGACTTGAAATCTGTAATCAAATAGCAGTGAGCCTCAGCTCTGCCTGGGAGTCTCTCGGCCCTGGGCCGCTGGGCTTGCTAGTTGCCACAGATCTGAGCCTGCCCCGCAGGCTTCTTCCTAACAAGAAACGGGGAAACCGATTAGATTAGCTTTCCTTCTGCTGGGTGCTGACAGTCCTCACCCCTCCTAACGCTGTGACCCTTCAGTGCAGCTGTGACCCCCTCCCCGCAGCTGTAAAATTATTCCCTTGCTTCTTCTTAGCTGTGATTTTGCTACGGTTCCAAGTTGTAGGGTAAATACCTGTGTTTTCAGCCCTGTGAAAGCTGTCATCAAAGGGCAGTGCGCCTCACCCGGAACACTGACCTGGGGAGAGGCAGCTCAGTGGCTGAGGGGCTTACTGGTTTTGCAGGGACTCTGGGACAGTTTCCCAGCACCCTCATTGGGTGCCCACAACGGCCTCCTGGGGTGCCTGCACACACATCATGAGCACAAAGGTGTGAAACCTCTCACACCACGTACGTATAAAAAAAAATTAAGTAAATCCTTTTAAGAAATGAGTAACTGCTAAATTGGGGGTGGGAGGGGGTGGCTGCAGATAATAGAGGATGAAGGAGGCTCCTGCCCAGCAAGACCCTGTCTTACAAATAAAAGTCAGAGGCTGGGGCATAGGCCAGCCGATAAAGTGCTTGCCTGGCTAGCATGGAGAGTGGAGTTCAATCCCAGTCACCCTTGCGGAGGAAGCAAACAGCCAAACAGAGTCCAGGAACGATGGGGCCGGAGAAGGAAGATTTCTGATCATCCAGTTCCTATGAGGTTCCAGGACCGTGAGAGACCCTGCTCAAAAGAGAGAGAGAAGTGGGTGGCACCCAAGGAGCCGTATGAGGGCATCCTCTAACTTATGCCCTCACGTAACACCCACACACATACACACATGCAACACACACAGAGGTCAGTCCCGAGAGAATCCGTATTTAAACACGCATGAAGTGCAAGCCTCAACGAAATGGATCCAGGGAAAGGTCACCCTTGGGGCAGGTGAGTGGAAGGGGACCAAGAATCTGGGGTGTCCCTCACGTTGTGCGTCTGAGCGTTCTGGTCACGTGGATGTGTTCAGCTGGTGAGAATGCATTCAGCCTGTCACTAATGATACGCACATCTTAATGCAGGTTTGTGTACTTTAATTACAAATTGACATTCCAAGGGGATCGATAAAAGCTTGGTTGGTGGAAAAAACACAGCTTCTAAGCAAGGCATTAAATCTGGGACAGCAGGGAGCGGCTCTCCCTGCCCTCTTGGCCTGGCTGGTCAGCCGAGGGCCCATGGGGCAGGTGGAAAATTCTGAGTGTGTCAACGCTTCTCAGGGTCAGTGGCCTGTGGCGTGGCTTGGTTCACCAGGCTTTCTGGGCTTGGAGCTGCAGCGAGCCTGCGGTGCAAAAGGACCCTGAAGGAAATGGCCAAGCCAGTGCTGGCCAGGCAGCCTGCGCGATGGGATTAGGTCCAGGCCAGCAGAGGGGCAATGCCCTCCTGAGGCACCGCCACAGACAGGCAGGCTGACAGCTTTCGGACTTAACGATCAGCTGGCTCTCAGCCGATGATGCACAGAGCGTGGGTGAGAAGCAGAGTCCACTGTGTTCCCGAGAACCTCCCTTGCTCTGGGTGTTCCTTCTGCCTGGAACACCTTGCCCACTGCCCCTGGCTGGAGCAGGCCTCAAGACTCAGCTCAACGTGGCCTTACCTCATCTCACCTCCCTGCCCCTGGCCCGCCTTGGGCTCTCCCCTCCAGGTCAGAGTCTGTGAGCCCAGCTCTCCGCTGGGGGTTAAGAGGCAGACATGTGGGTCCATCTATGCCTCCACTATTGGAAGTGGCCAGGACCTTCCCCTCTAAATAAAGGAAATCATTGGTAGATTAATGGACAGCCCTGCTCGGGGTGCTAATTCAAAGGCTGATAATCTTTTGGCTTAAGCAAGATCCAATGCTTTGATAAGAGCCTTTATTGTGCTGCCGTATTGATCGAGGGTGGGCCCTGGCTGTGGAATGCCTGAGTGTGCAATTCGTGCATAATTCCTTAAGTAATTTGGGCACATTTTTCTCTTATTGATGGGCATTATAATGACTGTAATAAACCAAGGAAACCTCGGGCGAAACAACGTATCATTACACTTGTCAATAGAGGTGTAGCCTCGAATTTAATGAACGTGTTTGCCCAGTCCTCCTTTGTTAGGGCCGTCTACCCAGGCTCTGATGAGAACGTGAACTGTGCAAGTGACTCAGTGCCCATTCATTTGTTCATCCTCTCATTCATCCGTTTGGCATATCCTCAGCCCCACCACAGCCCCAGGCTCCACGCCAGGGGCCAGGGAAATACGTTCAGATGAGAGGCACGCCCTGCTCAGCCGAGCTCATCTTTCTGTGACTCCAGTGACCCCAGCATCTTCACGTGAACCCACGCCCCGGTGAGCAGAGTGTTAACACAATGACAAGAGAAAGGCCCGGGCCGCAGAGAGCCTAGAGGGGCCGACACGTAGGGGTTAAGTGGGAAACGGCACGGTTTGCTAACAGGTGCGCGTGTTTCGCTTTTCCATGAAAGTTCAAGCTGCAGAATGGCCAACAGGACCGCTGAGAGCGAAGCTCGCGGCAGAGGGCTCGCCTAACATGCAGCCCTGGGTTTACTCCTCAGCGCTGCAAACACAAGTAAACAAACATAGAATAAGGTGGCCGAATGACCGGAACAATTGTGAAAAAGATCGAGGATGTAGGAGTCACACGTCCCCATTCTAAGACTGACTGCAGGACTGTGGACCGTGCTCCCAAACCGTGGAAGCAGAATAAGAGTGGACGGGCTCGGTCTGGCCCGGTGGGATCAAACTGACAGGGCAGAGACACTGAATTGGGTAAAATGAGCAACTCAGACATCTAAGTAAGAGGAGGAGGAGTTATATTTCACAAAATAAAAATTTTTATGGGCTGAGGATGCAGGCCGGTAGTGGTAGTGGGGCACTTGTCCAGCACGTGCAAGACCCTGGGTTCCACCCCCAGCACTGCAAAAGGTAAACAAACAAGCAAACAGGAACATTGGGGGTTCGGAGCATACACTGCCCTTCCAGAGGACCAATAAGTTCCCAGGGTTAAGAATAAGGCAGGGTTACCAAGAAAGAGACCACAGCACCAACCAGTGTCTGGACAAGGCAAAACTTTCCTCCTGCTCACAGCGGTGGGAGAGCGAAAGGAAACTCGGTTTTTATTTTAACATGGGTGGTGACTGTCTCTTCCTGCGCTAGCTGGAGTCCCACTTCACAGTCTTATTACACTGGATGCTCTCGAAAGAACTGGCACACAGGAAATGAAGGAGGAGGGGAAGGGTCACAGTTCTGGGCCATCAAATTCCTAGAATTTAGCAGCAGCTTTTGGGTAAACAAAAGATTTTTACCAGAGGCGTGTGGTAGTGGTTTAGCATAAAAGTCTCACAAGGTGAGGAAGATAAAAAGACTTAAATTCCTTGTTGTAAACAGAAGTTTAATAGTATTTGATAGAAAAGACTGATGTTTGATATTTCTTGTGCCATCACCTACATTGGACAGCTCACAACTACCAGAAATTCCAACTCCAGTGAATCCAGCTCCCTCTTCTGCCCTCCAAGGGCCTTGAATTTATATGCACATAGCCACACAGACATTCACAAACATACACATAACTAAAAATACTTTTATTTCTTTATTTTATTAAAAGAGAGAAACTTCTGTGATGAATGTGAAAGGTGCATGCTTATAACCCCAGGACTTTTGGAGGTTGAGGCAGAGGATCAGCAGTTCAAGGCCAGCCTCAGCTACAAAGCAATTTTGAAGCCAGCCTGGAATACATGAGATATTTTATCAAAAACAAAACCAAATAAATAAACAAACAAACAAAACAACAGCAACAAAAAACCTCAAGAAAGAGTGCCATCATTGGCAAATAACATGTTTAATATATTAAAATATAAGAACGCTTACAACTCAATAATTAAGTCACCTCAATTGAAAAGTGGACAAAGGATTTGAATAGATGTTCCTCTAAAATACATATGCAGATGGTAAATGAGAACACACTGAGACACCATTAATGGTTAAGAAGCAAAACCACAGTAGGACACTGCTAATGTCTGCCCAGAATGGCTATTAAACAAATTAAAACAAAACAAAACAAACAAACAAAACAAAACACTGCTGATAACAAGTAGGGGCAAGGTATGGGAAACCGGTAGCCCTCACTCCTCACTGGCGGGGATGCAAAATGGTTCTCAACAACTACAAAAACCACACCCAAAACAAAACAAAAAATAAAGACAAAACCTAACAAAGCCTTGTTGCAGGATCCAGTACTTCAGCTCCTAGGCTTATGCTGCAAGATGCCGCAAACAGCGACTAAAACAAGGACAGTGTGCCAAGGCTCATGGCGCCATTTTTCAGAGTAGCCAAAAGCCAGAGCAACCCAGGGCCCAGGGCTGGCGAATAGACTGCGGACTCCTTACCCTTAAAAAGGGATAAAAAGGGAGGGAGTCGGTATCTGTTCCAATGCAGATGAACTGTGATGACATCACAAGCGAAATAAGCCAATCACGAAAGGATTCAGGAGTCCATTTATATGGAAAATTCTGGGCCAGCAAATCCAGAGCGGATCAATAAGTAAGCAGTTGCTAGGAGACAGAGAGGGGAAGAGTGGGGTGTGGCTGCCCGTGTGTGTGTGTGTGTGTGTGTGTGTGTGTGTGTGTGTGCGTGTGTGTGTGTGTGTGTGTGTCTGCTCAGCTGTGTAGCTATACCAACCCCCACGACATTATATGGCTTATCTGTTCATTTTTATTTGTTTGTTGAATTGTGGTCGCCTCTAACCCGGGCTGTCCTCCAACTTGCTATGTAGCTGAGGCTTACCTCGAACTCTTGACCTTCCTGCCTCCACCTCCAAAACGCGCTGTCACACACAGCCTTGAACTGTGCAGGGTGATTTCCACATTGCATGAATTTTATTTCTCTTAAAAAAGAAAACAAAGAGAGAGAGAGAACTCATGGCCAACAGGTTCGGTTTGGAAATGACTGCTTAAAAAGGAGGAGAGAAAGCATCCCTTGGCTGGCTCTGGGTGGATGGTCCAGGAGGATGCGGTCGGGGAAGGAAGGCTGGGGTGAGGGTAGCTAGGCCTGGGTGGTGTGCGGAGCTGCAGAGGGCCTGGGGCCGGCGTGGGTCACACGTAGGGCAGGAGGAGCGGGGAGGAGTTTGGGGCGATCCAGCTGGCTCCGTCTGGAGGCCATTACCATGGGAACACAAGCCAGGCACAGCCCTTGCCTGGCCAGGCTGAGACTTGACTCAGAAATCTGTCTGTCCACAGGTTGCACGCCCCGGATGGTGAGTAATCCGGAGTTCGCTGCGTGCTTTCCGTGCGGTGTCGGCGTGCGCTTTCCTCGGTGGGCCTGTCACCCCCTGCCAACAAGGCGGGAGGCAGCTGCAGCGCCAGGGCTCCCGTGCAGATGGTGCCCTCCCGGTGGCACGGCCCAGACACATGGCCAGTGACAAAGTCACCGAGGAGTCACGGCCTCATGACTGCACTTAAGGCCTCCTCAAGGGACTGTGATCCAGGAGTGTGTCACACAGAGCTGCCATGTGCCAGCTGCCTGACTCTGAGCTCTCCTCAGCGATGGCCCTCTGTGACTCTGTGTCCCCCAGTGTGTGCAGGAGCATTGCACACAGGCCCGAGCTCTGGCACGGCCCACGTGTGCGTGCGCACACACACAAACACACACTCACAGGACACAGATGGAGGTGTGGCCTCTCTGGAGGCAACATGGCCGAGAATGTGGGCTTGAGCGTGAACCCTGTGGCCGGGATCAGTGAGCACCCCAGCCCTGGGGAGTGGACAGCCGTGGCCTGGGGGTGGCGCCCGCCCAGCTTATGCCAGGCCAGAGAGGAACCCTGCCTCAAAATAGAGGAGTGGTGCCTGAGGAGCAACCCCCAGGACACGCATACACACGTGCACACAACAACAACAAATTCTTCAAGTGTGGCTAAAACCTAAAACTCTAGAACGGAGATGAGAGAGGAGAAGCAAGCGATGAGGACTGGGGCTCAGGGGCCCCTCGGAAGAGGGGGTGGAAAGAGTGTAAGCCTCACAAATTCTCACCACGAGAGCGTGAGCCGAGCCAGGACAACAGGGCCCTGAACCTCACGGGTTACAATGTTCTGCACGAACGTGCAGGTTACTGCATGCCTGACCAGTGTTGGCCCCTGGGGACCTGTAAGTGAGCAGGGCAGGGCAGGGCGTCACTGCGTGTGCTTGAATATTAGTTAACAGGTGGACGCAGGCATCTAACTTCTAGAGGACCTGAGTTCTCTAAACCTTGAAATGAAGGGGCTTGATGCTCTGCCCATAACTTATGTCCTACCTACATCAAAAAAAAAAAATTTTTTTTAAATGACTTCCAAAAGGAACACAATCATTTTTGTTAAAGTAGAATTAGGGAACTTGGAAAAAGAAAAGAAAAAAAGAAACGAAGGGACCAGTTGCAGGAGAGAGGAGGAAGGGGAGAAAGAGGGCTGAGGGTGTGTAGCCAGATGAGGAGTCAGACACAGTGCCGTCCACGTGGCTCTGAGCTTCCTGGCAGCCAAGGAGAAAAGGAACCCGATGGCTTATATAGTCACTACTATGTGATAGATGTGAGCTATATCAGAGAAGAGTTTGTCTCAATTTTTGGGGGCAGGGTCTCTGGGTCGCCCGGGCTGACCTTGAAGTCACTGAGGGTGCCCTTGAATTTCTGAGGGTACCTCTTCTTCCCAAACCTTGGGAGTGCAGGCACACGCCACCACCTCCAATGGCACAGACGACTGTATTAGAGACGCCGTCTGTGGTAATTTTTACTTTTTAAGAAGATAGTTTTACTTACGTGTCTTCCCTTGCGGTTTGTGTGTGCACCAAGCTGTCTGCAGTATTCACGGGGGCCAGGTGAGGGCATCAGGTTCCCTGCAGCTGGAGTTACAGGCCCTGTGAGCCCACAGCTGTGCTTGCTGGTCCCCTGAACCCCGTCCTCTGCGAGAGCAGCAGGTGCCCTTTAACCCCTGAGGCACCTGTTTGGGCCTCAGCGGTACCTATGTATATCCTCAGGGCTACCCATACACCCTGAAACCCTGAGCCCAAACCGAGCCATCTCCTCGCTTGGCTTCCTGGCAGTGGTGAAGTCAGCGGTCTTCCTGAGCCACCACAATTCCATCATGGAGGCCTGCCTCACTGCAGGGTCAGAGCAACGGCTCCAAGCAGGAGCAGACTATAGCCTCTGAAACCCCACGCCAAAACAAATCTTTCTTCTAAATTGATCTGTCTCAGACATTTTGTCACGGCAGCAGAAAGCTAACACAGCTGCTCAGCTGATGTTCAAAATATGTCGCTATTTGGTGGCATGAGCTGATACTAAGATAGAGCTCGGAATGTGCAAGGAGCAATTGTTTAGGTAGGTGGTTTCCTCGCCCCATCTGGTCCTGAGTACTGGTGTGTGAGTGTGTGTGTGTGTGTGTGTGTGTGACAGGGTGTAAGGAGCCTAGACTGGACTTGTAGCATAGGCTGGCTTTGAACTCGTGATCCTTCTGCCTCCACCTTCCCAGTGCTGAGATCACACCACCGTCCTCCATTTCCTTTGCCTTTCTTAGGAAACATCTTCCTATGTGGTGATTGGCTATCAGTATTTATTTTCTCAGCACCCTCCTGTGTAAAGTGTGGGTGACAGCCCCTGCCTCCTGGGCTGGGACCCTTGTGTGGGGAGCAGTGGGCCCAGGAGCTGGAAGACATTTCTCATCCTGGGTGGAAAAACATCCCATTCTGAAATCACGAATCAATTGACCTAGCCTGGCTTTTGGAACCCTCACGGCTTCATCACGCGTAAATCTTTGGTCCACGTGGGACCCTGTTGTGGCCCGGAGGATGTAGACCACTGTCTGGCCACTGAGTCAGGCGGAAGTGCCTGCGCTCCTCTGTGTAGTTCCCAGCCCTTGCCGTAACCTTTCCATGTCTCTGTGCTCTGATGTGTGAGGTTTGATGCCAACACCCAGAAGACGGGCAAATGGAGAAAGTCCCTCCTGTGGGGGAGTGAGCTTTCCAGTCCTTTGTGCTTTCTGGGCCTTCGCCTTGCCCGCATAAATGGAGTTAAGAGTGGGCATGATACCTTAGGCCCTCCAGCTGCAGTTTGGTGCTAGAGATTACAGAGCCGTGTAGGAGCGAGGGCTCTGGCAGGGAAGCTGTTTTCAGTCCCTTGCCAGCCCTGCCCTAGGCGCTAACAGCCTCCTTCCCTGCACAAGGCCCAGGGCCTGCGGACCACCTGCCTGCCACCCCAGGACACCCTCACACCACGAAGGGAAGGTCAAGGCCAAGGGAGGTTGCTGATGGAGGGACAGTGGGCAGGAACCCCACCCCTGAGAAAGCTAACCCTGCCTGAGAGCCGACTCCAGAGCACCAAGCCCACTGAAGAGAGCAAGGCCTGGGGAGTACTGGACAGCCCTGCTCCATAGACAGAGCACGGCCTGCAGGACCTCACCCCGCCCCATGCAGACACAGAGGGCAAAAGCAGGTTTTGAAGTGGCCAGACCTGGTTCAACTCTCTGTCTTGCCACTGACCCCGAGTGACCTGGACAGGGTGCTTAGCTTCCAGAGTCTCCTGCTGAGCGATGCTGGGAAGATCTTTATGACAAACGAAAGCATGCCTAGGGAGTAGTGGGCGTCCATTTGAGGAGACCCTATGCTCGCCCTCACTGTCCTGGATGCTGGGGTTTGAACCAGCTATGGCAGGGCGCAGTGGAAAGAGACGTTGGCTTTGGAACGTGGAAACCAACCCGTGTTGGCACCCCAACCATACAGCCCTGCCCAGCCAGCACCCAGGAAGCAGGGCCATCGTTATCCTGGCACGCGCGTGGTGCAGGCAGCAGAGCCTGGTGTTCAGTCCTGGGGGAAAAGGCTTACACATCCCCCAGCTACACCAGTTTAACGCGTGGTAATGATCCCGCAGCCCCAGCGGGAGCCTCGACACAACAGCTCTGTTCACTCAGTTAGAACCTAGGCCGCAGCCCTCAAGGAGCCGTTCGCAGCCCTGAATCTGCGCCACGCCCGGCCAGTCTGTCACTGCCATCAATACGGCACTAGATGACAGTTCGGGCAGTTGAATCTGAATGTGCAGTGAACACCCCACATACTGCCTAGAACGTAATGTTTTCTTTTAAATCTGTTGCTTGTCTGACATTCAGGGTTAATTGCATCCTGGGTGTTCGCCTGCTGGAGTTGGGCTGTCGTCACAATCAAAGCCTGGTGCGGGTTCGTGAAACGTTTTAAGTGGCCATTACATGAGCCCTTCGTGGCATCTAGAAGCACCAGATGCACCTTTTGGCAGGTTTGCCCTGCTGGCATTTTCGGCACAGCGGGAGGGCTGTGTGGGCGCCGCTGAAGGGGCCAGTCCCAGGGGAAGGGAGAGGAGAGGGGCTTGTTGGAAGCTGGTGGGAGTCTGGCTCTGGGGGGCCGGCGGTCAGCATCGTCGGGACTCCCAATCAAAGAGGTGTCCGTCTGGCACACAGCGTCCAGCAGGGGCTTTCGGAGGCTCCAGAGGAGGGTGAGCTCCGAAGAGTCCCGCAGCTGACCCAAGGCGGCTGAGCTCTGCAGTGTGTGGGGGAGGAGTGGGCGTCTCTCCCTCCTCATGACGCCAGGGCCCAAAGATCCCAACAAGACCGTGCTGTCATCTGAGTCCGCCCCTACGGGTGCCCCTCCTCCCTCCAACTCCCAGGCCCGGGAGTTCTAGGTCAAGGATGGACCTGTTCACTTTGAATACCCAGGAAGAAGGTCAGAGGGGAGCCTAGTCTGAAACGCAACAGTCCCCTAAAGGTCCTCCTGCCTGGACGTCACACTCTGAACTACTGCTCCCCTGGGACACTGGGACAGAGCCGGTCACATGCTCTCTAGCTGCCCTGCTTCCTGTCCTCTCAGTGACGAATACTCGGAGCCCAAGAAAGGACTCAGGAAGGGCGGGCAGACACTTGGGTGGGACAGCAGGCAAAGAGAGGCTGGAGATGCCAAGGATTAGGGAGGTGAGATGCGGATAGCCCAGTGACATTGTTTTGACATGGGCCGGTCTAACATTTACAGAGATGGGTGGGTCCCTGACACTGAAGGTGAGTGGGGGAGGGGCCAGAAGGAGTTCATGTGCTGGGGGTCAAGATCAAGGTCAAGCTCTTCAGGGCGGTCTGGGAACAGCAGGCGGTGGAAGCCGACCTCCCTTCTCATCCTGCTCCAACTCTGGTCACTGGCTGACCTGTCAGGATTGCCCTCAACTGTCCGGAGCACTCCTCCCCCCCCCCCCCCGCCCACCCCGTGCATCACTATCTCTTCCTTCTCCCAGTGCCCTTCTCAGGCCAGCCCTCACCCGGCACACTTGACTACCTTGCCCCAGCCACCGCCTCTGTCCACAGCACCCCTCACCACTAAAGACTCCATCATGTGTGTCTGTCTGTTTGCTGGTTGTGCCCCAAGCCTGCAGAACTGCGCTTGGCCAAGCAGGTGCTTGACAAACCCTGAGCTTGATGAACCGAGGGTGGAAGGATCTTGCAGACCTCTCATTTCTTTTTATTATTATTTTTTATTTTTAATTTTTTTCAGACCTCTCATTTTTAAGCTCTCAGGAGCTTTCTCCAGAGCTTGTTAAGACACGCCAGCCATCTTCCCTTCCCTAGACCTCTGGAACGGAGAGGAGACACCCTCCAGGGTCTCGGATGCTGGACTCTGGCTCAGGCCCTCACTGAGCAACTGGCTGGCTGAAGTGCCTTCAGAGCCTGTGCTGTGCAAGGTCACGGTCTAATTAGGGGCTGGGCCAGTATTCAGAGGGTTCTTGGCAAGTGACGCACTTGCGCTCTCAGTTTGGGGGCAGACGCAGGCCATTCTTGCTCCAGCACTGGCTGCTCCTGTTGTTTTATGCCCCACCATCGCCTGGCCTAGCACATAGCTAGAACTCAGTGAATCTTCCTGTTGATGCTTCCTGTTCCTGGTTAGCAGGGAGGCCTGGATTGTTCTCATCTCCCAGCCTCCAACAAGGAGGACCCGTGCAGGGCTGGGGAGGCCGGAGATCAGGGACCCCTCAGCTCTCCAGAAGCCTGGAGTTTTGGAGCGACAGCCAGCATTGCTTATCGCCCTGAGCCGGCATGGTGGCCACTTGTGGTCTGTGTCCTCTGTGTAATGCAGGCTGCCACTCAGGGAAGACAGTGGACTCCACACGCAGATGGAGCTCTGGAAGTTCCTCATAAACTATAGCTCCTGTGTCAACCCAAATCACTCGGTCCTCATCAGCCTGCCTCCCTGACACCCCCCCCCCTTATCCCCCTATGAGGACTGAGCCCGGGGTCTGAAAGCCACTCTCCTCCTCTTGACCCCAGTCCCTTCCTGTACCTGCGGCCACTCCTCTGCCACACCCTTCCTTGTAGCCAGAGTCAGTCACCAGCCTGAGCCTCACAGGGGTGTCACATCTCACACCTCTGCACAGACTGTTCCGGGCCTCGGTCCCTCCCTGATGCCCAGATCACCCTGCTTCCTTGTCAGGGCTTGATGTGGTGCTGGGCAGCAGGTTAGATCTTGCTGCCACCTCCCAGCTCAATGACCTTGGGCGAAGTTGCTTCTGTTTCTTTGCCTTGGTTTCCACGTTAGCAAACTGGAGAGGCAGAGAAAACCACCCCTCTCCTGGGGGGAGGTGTGCTATACAGAGCTGACGCTGCCCGAGCAGGGGGCTCGCTGGTACCTCTGAGCAAGTGGAGTCCACTCTCTCGTCCTAAAGACCAGCCCGTAGGATGGAACCACCTTGGTAGAGGCTGTGAGTCTCAATAGAAACAGCATTCTGGGGCAGTGACAGTGGCCAGAGCTAGAGCAAGTGGCATGGAGGCCGGAGAGAAGGCGGGGAGGCTTTGGCTGCAGGAGCACCATCAAGCCTGCCTCGTGCTGCCTGCCCGTGAGCCATTCTGAGGAGCCCGACCCCGTTTCCCATGGTGGGTCTGTTTACAGCCACCAGTAACACAGCAGAGCTGGGCCCTCCTGGCAGAGCTCGGGCTGTGGAGTCAGGCTTGGTGCCGGGCATGCAGCAGGCACACGGGTGGCCGCCAATGCTCTCTTAACGTCACACTCAAATGAACTGATGTCTGGCCCTGGGGTCAGGGCACCAGGCTCAAGTCAATGTCTGGCTTTTAGGAAAAAACAAAAACGAAAACATTTTTTAATGCCATAAATATAATGGCAGTGAGTTCAAAGAATTCTTGAGAAGAAAAAAGTCTGGACCATATAAGAGGCGCTGGGAAAACTGCTGGTCCTTTGAAACAGTAAACGAGGAAGGGAAAACCCAGTCTGGGTGCCGCTGGCAACAGTGAACTCACGTTAGCTGGCTGGAGCAGTGGTCCTCACCCTTCTGACGCTGTGACCTTCATACAGTTCCTCACGTGGTGGCGGCCCCCAACCAAAAAGCTGTTTTCATTTCCACTTCATAACTGTAGTTTTGTTACTGTTGAGTCATAATGTAAATATCAGTGTTTTCCCATGATGGTCTTAGGTGACGCTGTGAGAGACTCCAGGGAAGTCACTCCCACAGGCTGAAAACCCTGGGCCAGAGGAGGCTTCTGTTGGAGAAAGTATTTCACCGCTAAGCGCAGGTGGGCTGGCAGAAGCGTGAGTGCCCTGACCCAGCTTCAGGCTCTGGTCCTGCCCTTACTTGTCTCTGACAGAGGACGCCATAGCCCAGTGGAGCGTTGGTTCATCTCAAAGCTGAGATCCCATCTGGCTCTGGACAGAGAACCAGGCAAACTCCAGCTGGAGGGACTCAGAGCCGGACCCTTCAACAGATTACTTGTGAGGGGAACAAAAGAGAAGGAAGGGGGACGGTGAACAGAAGGCCAGGGGAAACTGAGCATTAGTGACCCACAGGCTTCATCCAGGTGATCTCAGTGAGTTAGCTCAGAAATCGGAAGATTAGAAAAGTAACCTGATGTTGAGCTAGCATTGGTGTTGGGGTCAATCGTGGATGTGAAAATGTGTCCCCCCCTTTTAAGTCCTGCCCCGGGGCTAGGGAGGCTTGAGCACCTGGCTGGGTCTGCAAGCCGGGCATCAGAGCACTCTAGCCCCAGCTCTGTGGGGGTGGAGACGGACAGATCCCTGGGGTTCATCGGCCAGCCAACCTCGGCTAATCGGTGACCCCAGGTCCCAGTGAGAAGCCCTGTCTCAAAACACAAGGTAGGTGTCTCCGGGGGTCACTCTCTGGCCTCATGCATGCATACACACACAAGCACAAACACCCTTCCTCTCCCCTCCCTCCTTTTCCCCACTTCACCCCCGCCACGCGCGCGCGCACACACACAGACACACACACACACACACACACACACACAGAGAGAAAAGTCCTCTTCTGTCAGGGGCTCGTGGACACCCTAAGATGAGGGAACACCTCAGCTGGTGCTCGGCTGCTGGACGGTCTCTCTGCTGTTGACGAGAAGAGGCTTCCTGAGGGTGGGGACCGTGGGAGCTTGCCAGCGGGACCCCACCTCGAGAGTCAAGGTACTCTCAAGGGCACTGGCCTGTGAACCCGCCAAGGGTGGGGCCCGAGCTTGAAGAGGATGCTGAATGTGCCAACCCCGGGGTTTCTAGAAGTTTCCTCCAGCCCGCCTGCCAGCACGGGCCTCCCCACCCTGACCTGTTTGTGGGACACTCGCCCAAGCACACAAGGCCAAGCTGGAGCTCTAATGGTGGGGAGAGGGAGGGATGGCCAGAGGCAGCGAGCTCTGGGCTCTTCCATGCACCCTCGGGGTCTTCCTGCTGCCCAGGGCTGTGTTTGTGGGTGCAGAGTCTGGTCTCCTGGCTTCCAGATGCTCATTGCTGAAAGGACTCAAGGATTAAAATCTCCAGATTCTGGGAGACCCGGAGCCACCCCGGCCTACTCGCTCCGGCAGCCCCTCGCTCTTTGCTGTCCGAATTTTCTCTCCATCTTGTTTGTAGCCTCACGTCCCTCACCTCGTTATTGTGTGAGAGTTTCTATTGATTGTGTGACAGAAACCATGTTTGGCCCTGCAGATCCCATGAGGAATGAAGCATCGTCTGGATTCCCAGGTTCCTCACAGCCTGGGGGAGGCGGCCGCGTGGACGTGGACCGTGAGGGCAGAGGAGGACGAGCATGCCCGACATGTCACTGTTTTTCTCAGGGGCCACCTCAGGCTGGACTATGCTCTAGCTTCCATCTCGAACCCCCAGACCCTGACCTGGTCTGGCTGGATCATTCTAGCATGTGAGAGGCTATCCCCTTCCCTCCCCCTCTCCCCGCCACGGTCGGCCTGTGAGTCTACCCTAAAATGAGTGACAACTCAGGAATTGGTGCAGGATAGGTCCGCTCTGTTCAGTAGAGGGGGATACAATACGAGGCAGAGATGCATGCGTGCAATTCAAACCTCTTTAACAACATTGAAAATATTTTTTAAAAAAAGTAAAATCAATTTTGGTAATGTATTTAAATCAATATACCTGAAATATTACCCCTTCAGCGCGCAATCGATATGAAAAGTTATGAACAAGGTAATCCCTGCTTGTTTCTCAGCATCTTTAAAGCGCAGCGTGCATTTCACACCTGTGGCTCATCGCGCTGCGGGGGGGGCCACACACGAGGGGGCCAATTGTCACACGTAGCTGGTAGATGTCCTACAGGACCGTACACAGGGGCTGGAGAGATGGCTCAGAGGTTAAGAGCACTGTCTGCTCTTCCAAAGGTCCCAGGTTCAATTCCCAGCAACCACATGGCAGTTTACAACTGTCGGTAACCCCAGTTCCAAGGGATCTGACACCTTCACAGTAACGCACAAAAGATAAAATTAAATTATTAAAAAAAGAAAAATATCTTTAAGAAAAGACAGCGCACTCATCTACAGCTGTGTGGTGTCCCAGTTCTCAGCTCCATTGTCCAAGAAGCAGCCTCTCTCTTGGGCCACTTTGCATGGAGGAAGGGTGACTCTGGTCCCTGCCTGGAGAATCAGCCTAGGCATCAGGCCAGAACACAGACCTAAGACTTGCCCATTGGCCAACCAGAGGCTCTTAACACTAAAGGCTGAAGGCCTGGGGACACGGGGCTATCAAGGGTCACTTCTGCCTGTGGCCTCCATGTGAGCACAACCTGTGCCTAGGGAGGCCCACCTGCTCCTCCATCCTTCCTAGAGAGACCCACCTGCTCTGCCCTCCTTCCTGGGGAGGCCCACCTGCTCTGCCCTCCTTCCTAGAGAGACCCACCTGCTCTGCCCTCCTTCCTGGGGAGGCCCACCTGCTCTGCCCTCCTTCCTAGAGAGACCCACCTGCTCTGCCCTCCTTCCTGGGGAGGCCCACCCTTGCTCTGGATCCCTTCCATCTTGGGTTCTTTGACTACACCCTTCGAAGCTCTGCCCAAAGCTTCTGCCACAAAATCCGGTGAGCAGAGAAGGTCCTGTCATATACAGAAAAGACCGGAAGAGAACATGCCTTGGTTTTAACAGCTCTTCACTCTGTGTTTTAGAACTCAGTGACCGTTTTCTTCTTTTCAGTTTCCTACATCTTCTCTTTTAGAACAACGTACCCCCTTGAGGCCGGGCCTTGTACAGGCTATGAGAGTACTGAAGTACACATCCAGCCCTTTAAAATTCTTCAATTATAGAATTTAATGATTTATTAAAATTATGAGCGTGCATTCATTACTAATTAAGTAGAAAAGGTAATTTGTATTAATGTTTGGTTTTTAAATTCTGCCTCACCTTCAAAGACCAGTTAAAATGCTCAGTCTGGAGAGCTTCCAAGGTCTGGATCGGCCCATTCTCTGTCCTGCTGTGGTTCGCCTGAGGCCGCCAGCCTGAGTCTGAATGGACCCCGGGATGTTTTTAATGTAATTTGATGTGTGTGTGTTTGTCTGTGTGTCTGTGTGTGTGCGTGCATGTATGTGTGTGTATCTGTGTACCCATGCTACAGCGCATGCTGAGGCCAGAGGACAACTTTGGGGAGTTTGCTTCCTTCCTCCTTGTTTTGAGGCAGGGTCTCTCCTGCTCTTTACGCGTACCCGTCTGGGTAGGAGAGCTGCCTTTACAGGTGCCAGCTACCATCCGCCTCTTTTAGTGGTTCCTGGATGGAGGTCAGGCCATCCGTGCTGTGTCCAAGCCCTTTCACCCACGGAGCCATCTTGCTGGCTCCTCCCCAGCATCTTGAGTGTGGGAGTGCATTTGACATTCACATGGGACCTGGCACAGTGTCTGTCACCTAAGAGGTGATACTATGGGGTGTGTGACAAGCCCATGACCTCTCAAGACTCCAACTGAACTGGCTGCCCTAGAACCCTGAGGTCCTGTCTCCTGAATTCATCTCTGTTTGATTTCGTGTGTGCTGTGTGGACAGTGTGTGCATGTATTTGTGGGTTCACAGACAGAGGCCAGCGCAGCATACCGGGTCTTGGTGTGCCCCTCTCTGCCATATTACCTTGAATGTGGTTTCTCACCTTTGGTTAGGCTGACTGGCTGGCTGGCAAGCTCTCTTGTCTCTGGCCCTCAATGCTGGGGTTACAGGCATGAGCAGTGATGTCTGGCCTTTTATGTGGCTGTCAGGGACCCCATCTCAGGCCCTCACGCTGTCACCCACCAGCCATTTCCTCGGCCTTTTTGTTTTGCGTTTAACCTGATATGTACACGTTCCTTGCTGACTAAGGCAAACCATTCCCCTTCTGAGACACCTGAAACCACAGAGCCCCAAGCAGGAGGACACACTTAAGAGGCCACACTTCCCTTCCCGTGCACCCCTCCCCTCTTTGCCTCAGGATTGGTTGGCGTCCACCTTAGGGAGGCTGGACTCACACTCTGGTCATTTTGCCGTCAGTTCTCTCTCTTCCTCCCTCCCCCTCTCTCTCAGCACACCACACTACACCATGGTCCTCTTGGGTCTCCTATGTGATAGAACCCTTGGTGAAGCGCTGGAGTATGAGCAAACAGGTGGGGAAAGCCAGGACTGGGGGGCATTAGCTGTGGCCTCCTCTGTGAACCGGGACCCCCAAGCTGAGTTGTCTGCTTCGAGCCAGAAAACGTCTATACATCTGTCCCACGCCAATGATTGTCTGCTGTTCCGCAGAAGTCTTTTTTTTTTTTTTCTTTCTCTAATGTGCTGATCAGACACTTGAGACAGGCCCTGAGATCTCTCCCGGCCTTGTGGTTCTCACACTGCGAGCAGACGTCACGCCACCGAGACGCCACTGAAGTATTTATGAGGCCCGTGGCTGCTCTCACCTCAGGAGAGAGGGGGGACACCTGTCACAGCACACAAGGAGCCTCTTGGCTCAGTGAAGGAGCTGCAATTAACTCCACTTAACCTCAGGAGCCCCAGACTCTGAGCCCAGACTGCACAGTGGGCGGCCCCGCAGCCCTGGCTTCCTAGCGCTGGGCCTGGAAAGCTAGCTCCAGCTCCCTCCAGAGCCCTGGGCAAGCTGTGCAACTTCCGAGAGGCTGAGCTTCTGGCCTGGAGATCAGCAGAGGCCTCCCACCACTGGGGACATTTGTTGCAAGCCTAGCTTACACGGAACACTCAATATGTGCTGGCTACTGTCGTACATGTGGCTAGTGAAGGGCTTGGGAAGTCCCTCTCCTCCTCCTGTTTCCTTCGGGCTTAAGCCCTGCACGCCTCCTTTCTTCACCATCCTGGCCGTTTACATGGGAAATAACTTTGCACATCTACTTTTACTGCCCGCCACAGGCGCAGGCGCAGGGCGCAGGTGCAAGGCCACCCCACCCCGTAGGCATGTCTTCTCTGTCCCTCAGACAGAGCGGTCACCTCACCCTTCAGCGCCTCCTTCTAAATTATAAAGTGCACTCCAGCCTGCAGGCCCAGGAGTGCTCTGCCCACCCAGGCGCCTCTGCCAGGGGTGCCTGCTGCTGGAGCCCTAGACCTAGCTGATCCATCTTCCTCACAGGTCTCTGCTGTTCTCTCCCTAAAATCAGAGGTTTGGGAATGAGCCTCAGTCAGTGTGGGACCGCTGTCCACTTTCCCCTCCCTTGCTCACATGTGCTGTCCCGACCTCCCACAAGGTACAAGGTCAGATACGCTGAGTCGAATGAGTATATGCAAGTTCCCAGGCAACCCACAGTGATACTAGGCCAAGCCATGCTGAGAAACGGCCCTGCCCAGCGGCCCCAGTGTCTCCCACCTCCTATGCAGAGAGGGCTGAAGAGCTTGCTGGAAGAGAGGCAGTCAGGAAGATCACACCAGGACTAGCTATCTCTTCCCAGAGGCCAGCTTCCCAGCCAAGCTGCTCTGTCAGTTATGGATGCTCTTCAGTCAAGACCTGGCAGGGGAACACCCTGGCCCCTCTGGCCCCTCTGGCCGAGCCTGGATTCTCATTGTTTCCAGCCACTGCCTTCTTGGACCAGAACCAACCATCCACTTGTTCTTCTGGAAGAAAGTTTTCTTCCCACTAGGTGCCTCTTAGAGTCTACATGCTTACCTGAGGAAATGAATTTATTATTGTGGTCGTTATTGTTAGTGTGTGTACAGGCTGAGGAGGTCATGAGGTGAGAAAAACATATTTGCTGTATCCTGACCTCAGGCTATAACTGAGGTCAGTCTGACCCTGCACTGCTCTGCTTTGGCGACCACAGGCTCTGCTCCAGGCAGACAGAGATGCCATGGTGACACAGCTGTGCCTGTTCTTATTAAAATCCCTGCCCCATCATGCTTGCCAGCATCACCAACCTGCGGCTTTGCCCCTGCTCGCTCTGCTCGGGGCCTCTGGACTTGCAGTCACAGGCCGAGTCTGTGTGGCTCGTCCTGGTCTCCCTCCCGTGCGTGAGAACATCCCAGCCAGGGGACAACTTACTTTTGGGAATCGGCTCTCCTCTACCGTGGATTCTGGGGACTGAACTCAGGTCAGCAGGCCTTCGTGACAAGTGTCTTTACCTGCCGAGCTATCGAGATGGCCGGGGGAATGGATTCCAGCGGTAGGATTTTGAGCCCGTGTCATCCTAGCAGAGTACAGGCTGGGACCTACAGGCCCTCAAATTCCACCTCTTATACAGGGGGTCTTTGTGCCTGTGAACACAGCAGCTGTTTCACACTCCTGCCTGCCCCTGGGAGAAGCCCTCTTCCTTCTGGAATGACGCACAAAGTCGGTGCCTCGTGTTTTCCTTCCTGCCTACCCTCATTTGTGTGCCGTTCGGGTCCCCAGAGGGCCTCCCTGCCTTCTGAGTGCGGTTAGTGCCGCTACCGGAAGGTTGGCTGATGTTGTTGGCTGATTTTGTGCAGGTGACCAAAGCCGCAGCGAATCCACGAACGCAACGACCGTGCGGCATCCGGAAGGAAGCCTTTCCCAGCACCGTCCTCATCGCCCCCCATTCTCCAGCTCTCACTCTCTCATTCCCTCTAACGTTCCCTGGCCTTGGTGGTAGGGAGGCTGGTGTAGACGCCCATTTAACAGTGAGCGCTCAACAGTCACTTTCCTCGGCACCGTGACCAGTTAGAGTCGCCGTGCTGCCGAGACCGAGGCCGAGCACGTCGCTAACGGACAAGTACAACTGTGAACGTTTAAAAGGTAGTTGGGTAACGTGCCCGTTTAGCAAAGCAGCAGTAACAACCTCCCCCGGCCTCCGGCCTCCGGAGCCACGGGCTCTCGACGAGGTGTGCCTTCTGTCCTGTGCAGCAGACCTCACGTCCACTCAGAAAGGAGATGGTCGCCCGCCCGCGTCGCCTTCGGGCCACCATTGCACTGTTGCTCGCCTCCTCTGGAAGACTAGTAGTGCATCATTGGGCTCCACTGCTGTGTGACGCCCCCGTGACCTCTCCCCACAGCAGCACCTTCTGTTCGGATGGCGGCTCTGTTCGCGTCTAGGCAGCCTGCTTCTGGGTTGCCTAGTAACCTATGATGTCATCTTGTGTCGCCCACCAGGTGTGTGGCAGGCAGACGCGGTTCAGCTGCGCACGCACAAGCTATAGAAGGACCAGCCTGCCTCTTGGCATCTTTCTTACTCTCCTTTCTTGCTCTCTCTGCCTCCCTTTCTTTCCTGGGGGGGGGGGGTAACCCCACCATGTCTCTCTCTTTCTTTTCCTCTGTATCTCTCCACCTCCATCCAATAAATCATATAACATCTGTTGTGGTCATGGCATCATTTAAAGTAAATACCAACAGGCTCAACAGTAGGAAGTTTTCCGGGCAGTTACAGATTGACTGCTCTGTTCAGCGACCAAAGTGTGTTGTGTCTTTTTGTTTGTTTGTTTTGTTTTGTTTTTTGAGACATGATTTCTCTGTGTAGTCCTGGCTGGCCTTGAACTCACTCTGTTGACCAGGCTGGCCTTGAACTTACAGAGATCAGCTGCCTCAACCTCCCGAGTGCTAGGACTAAAGACGCGCACCACCACTGCCCAGCAAGTGTGTTATAAGGTCTTATCGTCTGGAAATGGCCTACAAGTCTTTCTGACCTTCCAACCAGTGGTAACATCTCTTTCTTCTGAATCGCCTGACATCGCAGTGTTGGCAGGTGTCAATCACACACAGACAGCCATCCCTGCTACACCTGGCACTCCAGAGTTTTATGGCTATTTGTAGTGCTGGTTGGTGCTGGGTCTAAACTCCTGAACCCTGGTGGGGGCGCCTTGATGTGGAATGGAGACATTTAACTGTGGGTCCCCTGAGGGTGTGAGCGGGTGTGCTACCCCTTTGTACAATTCCTCAGCACGCGGCGTGGTGCCAGAGCACTGTGGGTCCTTGAGGGAAGGTGGCGGATGAACGCCTGTTAGGCTTGCCATGTTGCGGGCACGCTACTGAGCCTTGCCCATAGGTCTTCTTGGGTCCCGATAGGCAAGGCCTGTGACGGGCACTCAGAGTCTCACCCCTACAGGCTGGGATCCCTGCACACACTCGGCTCTTGACTACAGTGGACCCACATCAATAGTTACCGGCGGTGGGGTGTGGTGGTGTCACCTAATCTCGGCACTTTGGAGGCTGAGGCAGGAGGACTGCCTTGAGTTTGAGCTTAGCCTGAAGAAGTCAGTGGATAAGTTACCTGATGTATGTTTACTTTACAGAGCAGGAAGCAAGCTCAGAGAAGTCCAACAGCCACCTAAGGTCATTCCTTGGGTAGGGGAGGAACGAGAATTCACACCCATGTCGATCTTATTTCAACACCTATGTTCCTCATTACTGAGCTCCATCAGGACCAGGGATGCAGCAGAGACAGGCACCACCTGCCTGTACCTTTAAGGCACATTCTGCCTGGTGTATAAGCAGAAAGGTACACAGAGCAGCATGTGTGATGCAAAGGGAACCCATGACCTTTCCAGGAACTGGCAGGGCTGGTACCAAGACCCAGAGAAAAGAGAGGGCTTGTCCGGGCTCTCACCAGTGAGTGGCTAAGTCTGAACTGGAACATGCTTTTCTGGAACACTCCCCTTACGTACCATTATTCTAGTTTGCAATGAACATGGACCGGGCCAAGGGGAAGTAGAGCAGGAAGATGGGGTACCAGGTGGGTGGGCAGAGCCTGGAGACCCTACTCCTGCCTCAGTAAGGGCCTTCTCCGGTCCCACCTGCTAGCTGACTCCCGCCCCCAACCCCTGACCTAGATCCAGTAGAGCCTAGGCATAGGGCAGGAGGAAGGGTAGGGACAATGGGCGGTGGTGGCACTCACCTGTGATCCCAGCACTCAGGAGGCAGAGACAGGCGGATCTCTGAGTTCAAGGCCAGCCTGGCCTACAGAGTGAGTTCCAGGACAGAGAAGCCCTGTCTTAAACAACAACAAAAGGGCAGGGAGAGGAGTATGGGCCCACATCTTGCAAGCAGCCCCTGCAGTGGATTGAGGATGTCACTGCTTCCTAAGGCATGGGCTTTCCACATCCCATGTTTTACAGACCGTATCTGGGGAGGGGTTGGGGAGACAGGAGTGGACACCGCAGCAAAGAGGGGCCTTGTCGTCAAATGCTCTACCACTGAGCTACACTCGCCAGAGAGGAATGCTGGCTGGTCGGCAGCACAGAGTGTTGGTTAGGGATGCTGGGCGGGGTCCCTGTGTTGAACGGAAGCTACACAGAATGGAGCAGCCTTAGGGATGGGGCCATCGGCACAACACCCTGCCCGAGCTGTCTGGACCACCCTGTCTGTGGCTTGTTCTGTGGGCTCTGCCTACTGGAAGTCACTGGGGTTCTGCCCCTGCCCTGGTAATCCACCACTGGCCTCAACAGCAGGGCGGGAGTGGAGTCACAGAGAGACAAATCATCTCAAAAAAAAAAAAAAAAAAAAAAAAAAAAAGGAAAGAAAGAAGAGGAAGATGGGGAGGAGAGCAGATGCTGAGGGGAACAGGAAGTAGGTAGACCTGATAAGAATTCGACACTGCACAGCTCTGTCTCCCAAAACATCTGAAGCCTTCCTATGTCTCTCTACCTGCCCCTGGCTACGTGTGTGCCCCCTGCCACTGCCTCGGGTCAAGGGTCCCGGGGCTGAGAGCTCTCTCAGCCCTGGCTTGGCTCCCAGTGAGTCACGTTATTTTGGGTTAGTTGCTCACCCTCTAGGCCTGGCCCTTCCACGTCCGTAAAGTGAGAAGCGGCTTCTTTCCACACCCTCACAACCCCCACCCCCACCCCACCCCGTCCCTGGGACTGGCACTGGCTTCCAACAACCTGGCTTGCAACCTGAGCAGAAAGTGGAGCGGGGCTGGGCCGCCACGGTGTGCAGCTGAAAGGAGCAGAGAGGAAGCGGCCAAGCTCACACCTCCTGCCCTCTCTCACCTGGGCAGCCTGCCGGAGATGGGGGCGGGGAAGAAGGGGACCACCTGCCACGGGAAGAGAAGGATGCCCAGCCTCAGCCATTGCCTCTGCCAGCTCACCCCCCTTTCTCTGTCCTCCCTCTCCAATGACGTCCTCGAGTATTCCGAGGTTCAGCTACCATCCACATACAATTCAGCCAGAATTGTGTAGAACCTTGCATCTGTCTTTCTCTGGCCGCCCATTGCTTCTTCTGAGGCCCTGATCAGGAATTCAGAGCAGGGAGCAGGGAGCACCCACAGTATGGCATCTCCCAGGCTGCACAGGAGGAGGTCCTGCCAGGACCACCCTCTGACCTCTGTGAGGCTCCAGCCCGACACCTCTGGGCTCCCTGAACACAACTCCTCTGGTACATGGCAGCCCAGTCCCCAGAGCTTCCAGCCTCCAGCTCTCTGTCCTCCCGATGCCCCTCTTCCTTTATTGTGTGCCTAGTCTCTAGCCAAGTCCCCACGACCCTGTTCGGGCTCTTCGTAGTCTTAGAAAACTTTCTTTTCATCCCCAAACCGTACAGAGATTTGTTAGTTACCCGGCTGAGTCATCACAGCGGTCCATGCATGGATGAGGAAATGAAGATCAAACAAGCATGCTTCACCCAAGGCCACTGCTGGGGCCTCAGAAAGCTGCCCCTGTCCCTGGGCTCTGAGCCTGCCACCAAATCCATCACAATGTCCACACGTTTGACCTCGAAGCTTCATCTGTCCCCTTCCCACACCCATCATACACCGCTTCAGACTAGACCCCTCCTTGTTGAAGACAAAACTGCTCCCCAGTTTCATCTTTGTGAAAGCTGTCTTTGAACGTGCACCGCACTCAAAAGCCTTGAAATTCCTCCTCTGTACCCACCTCCAACAAGTGTAACAACCATCCACCGGGCTGGGGATTCCAGGATGGGGCCCCAGCAGCTCCCCAACCAGGGAACCCCTTTTGGGTCCCTTCTCTTAGTAGGCACCAGTCCCCTTTGCTGTCCTGTCCCTCTTGTGCTGCATGGCCTGCTCAGTGAGGGCTGCTGACCTGAGTGAGATGGACAGCTCCTTGCAGAAAGGCCCCCCAGAGCGTCTCACACTGAAAAAGGCAGAAGCATGAGGGATAAGATGCTGCTGAGCCGCCTAAGGGTAGAAGCCAACGATTTCACTGAACACCATCACTGGAAGCCTTAAGACCTACCAATGGCTAACACTGAGGACTAACTGCAAACCGGATGTTCGGTTAAAACAGTGGTCCTCAAGCTTCCTAATGCTGCGACCCTTTAATACAGTTCCTCATGTCGCGGTGACCGCCACCATAAATTTATTTTTGTTGCTACTTCATAACCATAATCTTGCTACTGTTATGAATTTTAACATAAGTATCTGTGTTTTCTGACCAATCAAACCCCCTCCCCAAAGGGGTCTTGATCCACAGGTTGAGAACCACTGTCTTAAATGCTTTCTGCACATTGTCATTGAACCTCTCTGTGGGCCACTTAGACCAAGTCTAACACTGACCCTGTCTTTAAATACCGAGGAAACCGAGACTCTGGGAGGGGACCTCACCCGTCACGAAGCTTTGATGCAGGGTGCAGGACCTGATCTGGCCTATGCTTTGATCATCACACCTGTCTGCCTTTAGATGCCAGGGTACACACAGTGTCAGTGCCACTTGTACTGGTGACGCCAAATCATCTGAAAACAAGGATTTTTGTAACATTCCTCACTCACTCGAGTATTCTCGGATCACTCACCCTCAGTCCCCAAATGCTCTCTTAACCCACAGGTACATAGCAGTGTAAAACAACCCCAAATTACTCCTCTCTGTAATGGATACTCTAGTGGCAGGTGGAGATGGGGGACTGTTGGTGTTAGTTTTTTTTAAACTCTTTTATTTGCGTTTCTTTTATCTTTTTCTCCCTACTCCACCCCAATCCCTTCCAATATCACAACACCATGTAGGAGAGAGAGGGTTAGTGGGAGAGGGGGCATAGTTCTCTTAGTTGCTTCCTGCTGGTCAGGGCCGTCAGGTTCCTTGGAGCAAGTCCAGTCCTCATTTCAGGAGATCTCCAACTTGTCTCACAACAGCAACCAGGAGCAGCAAAGGGGAAGCAGGAGCAGCCTTGTTCTTTCTCTGCTCACTCTCTCTCTCTCTGGGCCCTGGCATTTATTCTTTCTCCAGGGTCCTCAGATTTAAACTATCTGCAGCTGGCAAAGAGCCCCTCTCAGAGCCCACATGAGGCAAATAGTCTGCTGCTGTGACCATCGGAATCAGCCACATCCCACACCTGGGACCAAAACAAACCCATGTTTATGTCCACAACAGGGGAGGGAGAGCTAAATAAAAACAGTGTAACTCTGAGGAGGTAACAATTGCCCCTGAAGAAGTAATGACAGATCGAAAATAAAGGGACGGTCCAATGTGCCCAGTGGGGCTGCTTGACTCTAAGATGAGGGAGACCCCACCATCTCCACTGAGACCGCATCTCAACGGCAGTGATGCAAGTGAAGAGTCGAACCTCCCCGTGCCCCGGGCAAGAGGTCCAGCAAGTCAAAGGCCCTGAGCCAAGTCAGTTTGCTCTCAGGAAGGGAGAGCACAGCCAGCATGGCGAAAGCAGAGTGTGGGGGAGATGAAGAGCATGTGGGATGCACACACATGATGAGCATGAAGCCAGGCTCTGCGTCACGCCGGCTGTCCCAGACATGGTAATAGCAACAGTGCACCGAGTGCATCACACTCAACCTGCTACAGTAATGTCAGTGATGAGGCAGACAGGGAATCCCACAGTTCCCAGACAGGCCCCACACTTAGGGCTCAGAAACCAGGTAGCAAAGGTAGTGAAGCCGGCACCGGGCTTCCTGAAGGAAGAATGCGAGTGCAGAGAGAGGTCAGCTGAAGCAGCAGTGCGGGGAGCCAGGGGCTACTTGGCAGAGGCGGGCTTGGGCTGCAGGGCCTGGGCCTGAGGTCCCTGAAAAGCAGAACGCTATGCGCTACTCCTTCTCTCCAGGTTTTATTTCCCAGGAGAGCTGACCCTTCGGACCTCGAGCTCTCAGCCCTGGGGCTATGGGAGACAGGAGAGAGCAATTCCTGCTCTGTTTCTCACAGCGCTCACCCTGGCAGGACTTCCCGTGTTCAGTGTGCTCTTGCCACCATTACCCATGGGGCTCACAATCGATGGGGGACAGAGTCCTGCTCTTAGCCCCCTGGGAGATGCTGCAGCTCAGGGAGGGTAAGAGCCCTGCCAAGGTCACACCGCCAGTGGGTGACTCAACTGGGACTTGAGCCCGGCTCTTGAGGTTGCGAATCACACAGGGGCATTGTGGGAACTGCTACAGAAAATGGGAATTCGTGTTGACTGCGCCCCAAGGACAAGGACAAGTGGGAGTCTGGAATGGGGAGAGATGAAATTGAAGTGATGGAGGCTCAGAAAAGGTACACAATGGAGGAGCGAGGGGCTTTTTTGAGACAGAGCTAGCGATGTCTCCGGAAATACCTGTCTCAACAAGGTTGAAAGAGACAAAGTGCACCCTCGTGATCGCGCCTGTGAGAAGGGGTCGGGGGCGCTATTGCTTCCATTTCACGGGCAGAGGAGGTGGCTGGGTACTGGCCGCAGCCCAGGGGCCCCGGAGAGTAGACAAGCTGTGCAGAACTTTCTCACACTACGGTGAACAATGAAATAGATACTGAGGGGGTGCTGGAGGAGACAAATCAGGCCATCCAAAGAGGGAGGGGAACAAGGCCGCCGCTGGTAGCCGGTAGCCGCTTGCACGGAGGCCCTCATACTGGCAGACAGCATCAGCGGAGTGTCAGGGAGTCCTCGTGCCTCCCCCGCGCCCCCTCTCCCTCCCCCCGTGCGGACCCATCCACCTGCTGCTCCACCCCGCGCGCAATGCTCCTAGGTCCCCTGGGGGTGGCTGAAGGAGGGAGGGGGCAAAAGAGGTGAAAGCGTGCACACACACACACACACACACACACACACACACACGTCTTGCCCGGCTCTCAGGGCCGCAGCATCCCGAGTCTGCAGCACCATCCTCCCCCACCCCCACCCCCCGTGTGCGGATGGTACGCTCCGGTAAGCCTGGCCGAGCTGCAGTGGATGTTGCTAGAATCCACGCGGAGGAAGGAAGAGACGCAGGCAGGCTGCGGTGACCCAAGCGGCCACCCCTCGCGTCAGGGACCCCTTCCTCGAGAGACACCATGACCCAGGGAAAGGTAGGGGCATGTCACCCTCCACTCTCTGGCCCCCTGCCTCCCTGCCATCCTGATAAAGCTTTCCGGACCACTTTTAGCATCCTCTCCCGGCTCCAGTGCAAAGGTCCTTGTGGTCTTTGCTGATGCCAGAGGACCAAGCAGCCCGTTTTAAGGAATGGGCCTAGGACTGCTCCCAACCCCAAGGCTCTCCTCGCCTCTTCTGTCGCTTGCCCCCTCGCCCCTTTCTGTAGCATCACAGAACTCTTCCAAGGCGCCCTAGGCCCTGGGTGAAGGAAGGAAGGAGGAAAGGAAAAGGAAAGGGAGGAGAGAAAAAAGGGAGAGAGAGAGAGTCAGTCCTGCTTGGGAACCAGGGTGAACCCTGAGGGGCAATGCCTGTAGCTCTGCCTTCAGTGCTAGATCCGTCCACTTTAAGGTGGTCTTTCACTCCCTCCAAACACCCCCCTCACCTCCTTTCATTATTCCTCTCTGGATATCTGTATACATCCCCTGCAGTTGGGAGTTACTATGGCAACCCTGCAGCAGGATGCTTTGGTTTGGTTTTCATTTTGGTCAGGCATGGGACTGGATGGAATAAAAACATATTCTGTCCCCCAGCCCCAGCACACACACACAAACATTATAGGGCTGAATTACCCAGACATGGTAATAGCAACAGAGGGCCTGGTAGTGACTTGGCGAGTGCAGATGGCTTATGTAACGTCAACAGCCTGTGGAATTATACAACCGCCAGGGCCTAGGATGAAGGCAGAGGGTCCTCTAGCCCTCGGTTTACGGGTGCTAAGGACTGGTCAGAAAAAAACTAGAAGGCTCTCCCTACACCTCGCTTTTTCCCTCTGACCCCAGCCTCAGAGCTAATGGCATCCCTCCCAGACCCTTAGACCCTTCTGTGTCCCAGCTCCTCAAAGCCCTCAAAATGATGTCATTGGGTGCGTCCTGCCATTGGCCAGATGTCACTTGGGAATGTCTTATGTGAGAGGCGGTGGGGCCCCAGAGGGGGCTGAGCAGAAGGGCTGGGGCAAAGGCAGCTCCCTTAGCCATGCCCCCTTCAGTCTATGTAATGAAAGGAGTCAGGCAGCCTGGATTCCAGGTCTCTCTCTGTTCTAGTGGTAGGTACCTCTGTTCTTCAGGCCCTTGCTCCCAACCCTCGCAGATCCAGTGGTCTCTGGGCTGTAGAAGGACTTGGAGTCGGGCTCTCCCAGATTGTTCCTCCGCAAGGACCACCCCTCTTCCTCAGCGGCCTGTCAGCCTCCTGCAGCCACACGGAAGCTGCGCTTTCTGAGGCCTTCTACTCTATCCCTGGCCCTCACCATGTTGCCATGTCCACTACAGGGGCTGTATTGGAGTGTCCATGGACTGGAGGTCTTAATCTGCCTGGAGCACAGTTTCCCCTGGGTCTCCATTCCTTGTCTCAGGGGAAGCAAGGGCTGAGTCTTCTTCAGCACTCCCAGCTGCAACACTGTTGTTTGGTTCTGGCTGGGGAAGGCTGTTTCTGCAGGGCCTGAGTTCCCTCTGCCCTACAGGCTCATTTCTTTTCTCCCCATCTCTCTCTCCCCATCTCGCTCTCCTCCTATATTTCCAGCCCAACAGAGAGCAACCTATCCCCAAGGACTGAGCCTGAGCCCTGCGGCCCTGGGCATCACGTGTGGCCCTTGGGATTTTAGATGTCGTTCTTTCTGTCAGATTCTGGGTTTCCTTTTGAAACTGGTTGAATAGCCAGGCGTGGTGGTGCATGGCTTTAATCCCGGCACTTGGAAGGCAGAGGCAGGAGGATCTCTGAGATTGAGGCCAGCCTGGTCTACAGAGAGAGAGAGTTCTAGGACAGCCAGGGCTGTATAGTGAGACATTGTTTCTCAAACAAACAAACAACAAAATAAAGATAATGTAAAATAAAACTGGCTGAATCCAGTTAGCCAGTTGGGAAGTCAATGAAACGGGAGAAACATCTGTTCAATAATAGGATCTCCTATGGGTCAGGCCCTTCCCACAGGGCAACTGTAGGCACACGGAGGCCCAGCCCCCTCCCCGGGTGGTCACTCCTGTAACTTTTCTGCTTCCTGTCTTATTCTTGGCCACCCCACCCCTGCTGAGCACAGTTCCTTGGGCTGTGAAGCTGGGGCGGGTCTTCTTTGTCCCCCCCCCCAGCACAGGTTGGAAGAGCACTGAGTCAGACTCCAGGAGTCAAGGGGCTGGAGTCTCTGCCCCTGGTAACAGTCTCCCTCTGCCTCTATTTTACAGCTCTCTGTGGCTAACAAGGCCCCCAGCACTGAGGGGCAGCAGCAGGCAAATGGCGAGAAGAAGGAGGCCCCGGCAGCGCCCTCGGCACCACCCTCCTATGAGGAGGCCACCTCTGGAGAGGGGCTGAAGGCAGGGGCCTTCCCCCAGGGCCCCACGGCTGTGCCTCTCCATCCAAGCTGGGCCTATGTGGACCCCAGTAAGTCTCTCAGCAACCAGAGGCTGGAGGGGTAGAGGGAGCAATGGGCAGATGGAAAGCCTGTAGGAGGAGGTTGTGTACACACCACATTCGAGGTACAGCCGTGCAGAACAGTTGACACTGGCTTCTGGGCTCACTGTGAAGGTAGGTCAAGGAGAACTACGAACGGGGAGAGACGTCCTGTCGGCGTGCGCTCAGCTAGAGAAGGGGGGACTCTTTACAAAGCACTGAGCCTGGCCAGCTGGAATGGGAACAAAAGCCAAGTTCTAGTCTAAAAAGGCCCTAACAGAGTCTGGCAGTGGGGACACACATCTTTATTCTTTTTCTTTTTCTTTTCTTTCTTTTTTTTCCAAGACAGGGTTTCCCTATGAAGCCTTAGCTGTCCTGGACTCACTCTGTAGACCAGACTGGCCTTGAACTCACAGAGATCCACCTGCCTCTGCCTCCCGAGTGCCGGGATCAAAAGTGTACACCACCATGCCCAGCAACTTCTGTAACTCCTGCTCTCCTGTCCAGGGGATCCGACACACGCCTTTAATCCCAGCACTAGGGAGGCAGAGGCAAACAGATCTCTGTGAGTTTGAGGCCGTTAATTAATTAATGGTCCTCATAGAAGGAAGAGACACAGACCAGGGGTTGGCAGAGATCAGAATGTTCAGAAAGGGTTAGTGTAGGGCCGTGCCCTGACCTCCACTGTGCAGGTGCCCTCGGAGTGGGGTACAGAATTTATACAGTGACTGGTTGTCAGGCCGCTGTAAGACCTAGGGTTTGCAGAGATGAAGGGGCTGGGGTTCCCCTCGCAACCTCTCCCCTCATCTTCCCACCCTTCTCGAGGTTTTGCAGGGGGCAGGCACAGCATGAGTAGGTATGTGGGGACTAGCCTGTGTGGCTGGCCAGGCATCTGTCACCAGCATCTCCACCAATGGTGACACTCCAGGAAACCAGCAGTGTGGCTCCTCCGTGTCTGGCTGAGCAGCCTGCAAACCTTTGCCACTGGCTGTGAGAAGAGACCCACAAGTCCTCAGCTGAGGGCTGGTGAGATGGCTCAGCAGGTAAACACGCCTCTCCACCAGAGCCTGATGACCTAAGTAAGTGTCCTCCCCAGGCTCCAGGGCAGATGGTGGAAAGAGAGAACTGGCCCCTGGAAGATGACCTCTGACCTCCACACGTGCTTCCTAGCATGCACGCACCCTAATGATAAACACACACACACCCACGTGTACATACACAGTCGTACAAGGCGCTTCCATAGAATCATAACACACGTTTTAAATTTTCACCTTTCAGACCTTTCAGGGTTTCTCTGCTTCCCCTCTGCCACCCCTTCCCCGGTGTGACACTCTCAGGTTCTAGAAGGGATCTGAACACAATATTACCCCCCGCCCCCCGCCCAACACAGAGCCTCTGCTCGCAGAGCCCCTGACACAGAGACTTTCTGCCCACAGAGCCCCTGACACAGAGCCTCTTCCTGCAGAGCCCCTGATCTTAAGTAGCCTGCGCCGCTTCCAAATATATCCCTCGGTCCAGGGCCCAGCTACCTCACTCTAGTGTGTCCAACTGGAAGGTCAATGAAGGTGTGGTGTTGGGAGCAGAGGAGTATCCTTCGCCCTCTTGTTTCTCCTGCCCTGGTTTCAGGGACGGAAGCCTTATTTAAGGCCTACCCTCTAAGCAGCTGTGGCAGAAAGGAGGCTGACCCTCACCGTCAACAGGTGGCGAACACTGGGGCGGCCTGGGAAATGCCTGAGCTCATTCCCGGGGCTGCAGAGTCCTGTCCACGCTGAGTGCTAACGGCCACAGAGAGCTGGTCAGCTCCCTGCACTACCTGGTGGGCTCTCCAGGCTTCTGAAGTCTTTCCCTCCAGCCCCACTGTCAAACACCCCCTTTGACCCACCTCTGCCGCCCCACAGCTGTCTTTCTGATATCTTCTTGCTCTCCCTGCTCTGGTTCCAGAATGAACTATCTCCCATCCTCCCCCACCCCTCCATGATGGCTGAGGCTCCGAGGACCAAGCTCTGCCATATAAATGTCGCTTCACTCTTGTGTCCCCATTGCTGTGCCTTGACACTCCAGCTCCCGAGACCAAGAGTCAGCAAGGGAAAGCTGAGCTACCTCACCAGCCCACGGCTGAGGGCTTAAAGGTCCCTTCTCACAGCCAGTGGCAAAGGCCCTACAGGCTGCTCAGCCAGGCATCGAGGGTGCCACTGCTGGGATCCTGGGATCCTCCACTGGTGGAGACAGGGGTGACCTATGTCTGACCAGTCAGGAAAGATTCCATGCAGAGCTCTGAAGAGTGTCTCAAATTAGCGTGTGAGGAGACAGACAATGAATGTTCCTTCAGAAGCATTGGGTGGGCTTGGTCTGGGGCAAGCAGGCAGGCGACTGAACAAATATTGTCAGGCTGAGAAGTGGGAGAGAAGGAAGATCAGGGTAAGGAGGTGGCTGGAAACCGCTGCTCACCCTGCCATTGTTAAAGAAACTGAAAATCGCCTGGCTTGGTGGCACGTGTCAAAAGAGGGAAGCAGGAGAGCTAGAGATCCAAGGTCACCCTCAGCTGTAGAGTGAACTCAAGACCAGCTTGAGACCACATCTCAGGAACAAAACAGAAAAGAACTTGAACTTGAGTGAACCACTGAAGAGCTCCAACAGGGCAGTGCTGTGGCCATCTTTGAGAGACTAAGGCAGAGGCTGTTGCTGGGGAATAGGGAAAGACTAGCCAGACCTGATGGGGATAGAAGAGGGGACCAGAGTAGATCCATTTGGGGCTTGAGAACAGCCCTAGAGAGGGAGCCCGGACAAAGACAGCGTGGGCCCCAGCAGGCAGAACGTGCAGACCTTCTGTTTTACCTCATTTGGTCCCTGTGAAGTAGGCCCATTGCCCAAACCAGGAGACACTCAGAAGGCTCAGGGTCACACAAGCTGTCCCCCATGCTGGTAGATCCACCTGTGGGTCTGTTTGGCCAGAGCTCTGGGGCCAGGCCTAGACCCACACCCACTGCACTCTTGCTCTTTTTTGGCCTCCTTTCCCACCAGCCCCCACTGGCCCTGGTTTGCAATTGAGCACCAGCAGGCTCAGCACCTCTGCCCAGCCTTTGATCCAAGGCCTTAGAGCAGCCAGGGTCAGAATCTTTGGTCCTAGGACCCCTTGACTGGCTGGGAGAACTGGCTGTCCAGGAGCTGGAGTGGCAAGGTAGAGGCATGAGGACATGGAGAGAAGAGACATTTGTATGGCAGAACTTGGTCCCTAGAGCCCCAGCCATTGTGGAGGGGGAGGACAGGAGATAGCTCATTACTGGGATCAGAGCAGGGAGAACAAGAAGTGATCAGGCAGACAGATGTCAGGGTGGCGGGGGGGGGGGGGCAAAGGGGGCGCTTGACCATGAGGCTGGAGAGACCTCAGAAGCTTGGAGAGCCAGGCTGACGGGAAGGCTGGGCTGGTGGGGAACCCTCACGGCATCCCCCCACCTACCCAGGCAGCAGCTCCAGCTACGAGGGTGATCTCCCCACAGGGAACCACGCGCTCTTCACCACCTTCAGCTGGGATGACCAGAAGGTTCGCCGGCTCTTCGTCAGAAAGGTGACCGCTTCACCCATGCTCTGGAGAGAGGGCGGTGAGGGGGCGGAGCCCTGGATGGAAACCCCTAGAAGGACCCTGGACCGGCCTCTGCCTGCCCCCTTCTCCTGCTGCCTCACCTCACAGCTCCCACTGGCTTGTGCTGCTGAGGTGTTAGCCAGGGCCCCTGCTCCCTGTCCTCCCGGCTCCGTGGACCGCTCCACCCGAGGGTCTGGCAGAATTGTCCCTCCACCTGTCTGGATCTGCCCAGTGACCCCTGTGAAGGAGAGTGTCCAATAGGGTGGTCTGGGTTCTCTGCTGGGGCTCAGCGGTCCCTAAACTGACCACCCCTCCCTCAGGTCTATACCATTCTGTTGGTTCAGCTGCTGGTGACGTTGGCTGTCGTGGCCCTCTTCACATTCTGGTGAGTCAACTGTAGACTGATGCCTTCCAGGAGGGCTGTGGCTAGGCTTGGGGTGGGGGCACTCCATCAAACCTCTCTTGGAATGTCCACTTGGAGAGACGAGGGGCCCATTGGTTCTCCTCAGGCTGGGGAAGAATGGCAATTGTGCACCATGTGAGAGGTTTCTCAGACAGTGTGGGGTGGGCCCTCCAGGCCGCAGGCCTCTGTGAGGCATCACTTGGCACGGCTCCACAGTCATCCATGCAGGCCTGGCCATCTAGAGCCTGGTCTTGCCTCCTTTCTCTGAGCCCGTGTGGGGCAGGCACAGGCACTGAACAGAAACAGACCAGGGGTAACCTCTGACGCTGCCCGTCTTTTTTACAGTGACATCGTTAAGGACTATGTCCAGGCCAACCCAGGCTGGTACTGGGCGTCCTAGTGAGTATGCCCCCACCCAGGCCCTTTCCTAGAGATGCCCACTGGGCCAAGCCACAATAGTCCCACATCCCAAGGGGAGGACCTCAGAGGCCCCCAGCATGGCCAGGGGTGACTTTTGGATTGCTCAGATCTGGCAGGACAGCTGGAATTGGGGGTTAGGGGTCAGCCCCTACACAAGTTGGCGAGGGTGGGGCTAGGGCCCTGGATGGAGAGAGGGCCGGTATCTTGACCCTATGAGGGAAGGGGCTGGGACACTTTGACCTCTAATGATAATGTTGCTGCTCCTATTAACATTGTTATTAATGCTTATGAAATTATTAATCATAAGGGCCACCTCTTAAAGAGTGCCTAATTAAGGGCTGGGCATTGTTTTGTGTGCTTGATATACAGTATTGCATTTGATTCTCAAATCTGCTGGTTATGATTTCCTCAGAAAACCTTAAGGCTCAGGGGGGTTGGGTAATTTGCCCAAGATCACACAGCTAGTCAGTGGCGGAGTTGAGTTCAAGCTAAGACTTGCGCTCTTAATCCCTCTGGCTGGCAGATGCTGCTGCCTGCCAGCTGCTTGGCTTCTGCGAGTCTTGGACTCTTGAGGGAACATGGCAGGCAAGTTTCAAGAGGAGGCTTGATGTTGTAGGCGACTCGGACCCTCCCTCCCGGTAACTAAGGAACGGTTGTTGGTGTTCCGGACCAGAACCATCACACACTCAGAAAACCGCCCTCTCCGTGGTCCCCGGTGGCACCCAGTGTGAGGCAGCTCTGTGCTGGAGCTACCGGGCAGGAGGCCTGTGCCTGTAGGGCAGGGTAGTGGGTGGTGGCCGATGCAAAGGAACTTGCTCGGGAGTTGTTGAGGGCGGAGGTGGTGCAGACCAGGGCTGGGAGCTACAAGAGAGGAGCAGCTCGAGCAGAAAGCTTGGGAGTGAGAGCACTGCGGTGTGCTCCCTCTGTTAGGGGCTAGGGACAGAAGGCCATCTCAGTGGGCAGTGGGGCCCTAGGAGGCTAAGCATCGTGACACAGCATGACAGCGGAGCCTGCACACTGGCTGGCCCAGCCTGTTCTTGAACAGGGGTCAAGTGTGGAGCTGGGCTCAGCACGAAGGCCCTGAGCCACCAGAGCCTGGTGTGGTCTTAGAGTTGGCACAAGCAGGCCACAGGCTAACTCTGAGGAGGCTCTCGCTGGGATCCCAGGAGTAAGGGCGCCCATACACAGAGTCTTTCCTAGGACACAGGACAGAGGGACAGCCAGCTACCCAGCAGGGAGGGCTGAGTTCTGGGGAGCTGGAAGGTGCTGTGTGCACAGCTAAGGAGGCCCCAGGGACAGCCACCTCAGCCAGCATGCAGCGGGTTGGCATGGCTCCTGCAACGTCAGCACCGTCTGGCAGACTTAGCCCCCTCTCCCCCGAGACTTCAGAAATGGTGTCCTGGGCCCTTCTTCTATGACGCAGTCTGTGGGATTCCATGTCCTGAGTTTGTAGGGGCAGGAACAGTTCAGGGAGCTGGGTACAGTCCAACTGTGCTGAAGAGGTAGGGGCAGGGAGGGAGGGAGCGTCCTTGGAATGGTGAAGGTCGAGAGGAAGGCAGTGATGGGCTAGGCGGGAACAGGATGGAGAGAGGAGGGAAGTGGGCATGGACCTTGTTCTCCTGGGATGCCGCGCAGTTCCAGCACCAGCGCGTCACCTCTTCCTGCAGAAGGTAGACTTGAGGGTCCACCCTGCCCTCCACAGCCCTGTAGTCTCCCCACCCTGCCCCTGCCACTCACCTCCTCACCTCCAGTGTATCAAATGCTCCCCGAGGGCTCCCTTGTTGCTTCTTCCTGTCAGAACAGCATTCGGAGCAGAATAAAACAGCTCTTTTTAATGCATAGGGCGCAATGCCAAGTGTCTCACCCCTCTAACAACCCTGCCAAGCAGGTGCTGTTATGATCTCCGTTCCGCAGGTGAGGAAAATGAGGCAAAGAGAAGCTGCTTCCTGAACATCAGAGCCTGCTGTGGTCTGCTGGCCATAGCCCCGATGCTAGGACAAGTCAGATGGGAAAGGGCTTGTCCCTGGTCTTCACCTGAGTCCCATCCCCATCCTGACACTGAATAGACTGGCCCTGGCCCTGGGGCTGAGGCTTCACAAGAAACCAATTGTTCTCACTCACACTCAACCCCTCTCTTTCCGCCCCAGTAGCCCTGGCTTTCTCAAGGTCCCTATCGTCTCTCTCCATGGCTTCTCTCCTTATTGTCTGATTGCTCCCACCGAGCATGGTGTCTGTAGCAGAGCAGAGGGCTGAGAGAACAGCAGGCTGAGGAGGAGAAGTGTGAGGCTAGGGCTGGGGTGGGGGTGGCTGGGGAAGCTGTCAGTCAGCCAGCTTCTAATGGCTGTAAGCAGCACCCATGCAGGAATCCAGTCCTGCGCCAAGCCCATGCTCAGTGCCAGGGTACTCGTCACCGGAGATAGGATAGTTCTGTGGTCTCACATATGCAGGAGGGTGGGCACAGCTCTGGCACCTGACACCCGGTTGCAGCGGAACCTCCAGGCTGTAAGCCTCAAGTTGCTGCACTGCCTGCTTTGTTACTGTTTCCCGTTCGGCCTCTTCCTTTCGTCCAGGAGTAGTTGAAGAGCCTGGGGTCAGGCTCCAGGTGAGATGGCAGGAAAAGGAAGTCACAAGCTGGCCTCCAGCTGCTGCAGGGGAGCAGGGGCCGGGTGAACTGAGCTGACTGAGGCAGGGGTGCAGGCCACAGTCAGAGCTGTCTGTACTCCAGAGGAAGCCATGTGGAGGCAATCTCAGTCTTGCCAGTGGAGTGGGGGGCATGTTCTGGTTGTGACGAGAAGGGGGAGGGTGGACGAGGTGACTGGACTGTGCTGTAGCTAATGCTGGACTTTTACTACTTTGTGAGTTTTCCTCTATCCTCCCGGTTTTATCCCCTATCACTAGATAGGAGAGAAAGAAGGATAGCGTGGGGAGAGAGACAAAGCTCCTTGAATCTAATTTCTTCCCAACAACCACTGACCCCAACACTTGGGGCCCTAGTATTTATACATACATATATATATATACATATATATATGTGTGTGTGATATGTGTATATATATATATGTATGTATGCCCTCTGAAAAGTTCCCAAGTGTCACACAATCACACAAACTATTTGCAGCTGGCAAAATCACTCTTCCACTAGAGCATGAGGCAAATCATAATCAGCTGCTCCAGACAGTCTGAAGCAGCCCCAGATCCCCACACCTGGGATCAAAACAAAAGCACATTCTGTTTTATTGTTGTTTGTTTGTTTGTTTTGAGACAGGGTTTCTCATGTAACCCTGGCTATCCTAGAGTCGCTTTGTAACCAGGCTGGCCTCAAACTCACAGAGATCTGCCTGCCTCTGCCTTCCAAGTGCTGGCATTGAAGGCGTGTGCCACCATGACTGGCCCTAGATCTATGTTTTGTTTTGTAGTGAGAATTCCAGAATTCTCATTACACATTGCCAAGTCTTTTGGGGAAACGTGCGATCTGATCAGCCTAAAGCATGAAGGGTGGAAGGCGGGGCTGCAGGAAGGCTGTAGTCCCAGTCAGAGAGAAAAGAGAAAGAGGTGACCCAACTTCAAAGGGAGGTGGAGATGAAGGGAAGAGTGAGGTCTGAGTGGGAGGCTGAGCAGGTCCAGGTGATTAATTGGGCGCGGCAGGGCGAGCGCCAAGAATGATGCTGAGGCCTCTGGCTGGGTGGCTTGATGGTTGCATGCTGTCCTTGGCAGTGGGGGTTACAGGAGCAGAGAGAACTCAGAACTTGGCTCTGCCGCAATGAATCTGGTCTGGGCAGCCAAGTGGATGTTCTGATGTAGTGCTAAGAAGGAAAAATGCAGATCTAATATATGGGTTCTTCCTCACATACTTTGAGCCAGCCTGCCTAGGGGGAGTGGGACAGGAGAAGTCTGCTTTGAAGAAACCAGCTCCCTTAGAAGCTCCTTAAAGAAGGAGTGGCCAGGAAGGGAGGAGGGAACCCAAAAGTGTGTCATTGTGGAACCAGGGAAACAATAGGAGTGATCAGACATGGAGAAGTCAGGTAACTTTGGGACCAACAAGTGACAGCCGAACTCAACAAGGTCACCCTGATGTGACCAAGCCAGCTCTCATTACCTGGGGCTGAGGTCAGGTTGTCTGGGCGGGTTGAAGTGATGGAGAAGAGATGCTGTGGCTGCGGACTTTCTAAGTAGAGCTTTCTGAGAGGGCTTACGGGGTCGCTGGAGTGAGAGCCAGGGAAGATGCTGATGGAGATGGGCAGAGGCCAGGGAGCTTGACGTGGAAGATGAGGTGACCCCAGCTTAGGTCACTGGGCTTTTGAGGGCCTGGCACCCATAGCCCAGGTTGGGGGCATTGGCCTGGGAAACGGATGAGGGACAGGAAGCCGGGGAGTGCCACGTGAGGTTTGCAGGTGATGGGTCAGGAGCCGCACCTCATTATCTCAGATCTTTCTGGAACACAGCAGAGAGCGAGGCAGCCTGGGAGATCTGGGGAAGGAGGAGGCTGTTTGGAATTGCTGCTATGGAGGGCGGGCGAGATGCTGAGGAGATGGGAAAAGGGTGGCCATGCCGTGCTGAAGGGGAAGGTCACACGTTGGTAGGCTAACTGTCTTGGGAGGTCATCCACCATCTTCCATTGCCTGGTCTTAGCGCCTTGCTTTCCAGAAAGCTCTTAGCCGTCAACCGCCCGCTAGCCACTTGCCACTGGACCTAGCTTACATGATCCAAAAGTGGATTCCACTGCCTGCTCTGCCAGGCATGGGTAGGCCAGCCCGTGCCGAGCCCTCAGCCCTGTAGGGCAGAACTGTGGTAAAGCAACCAACAGGATGGCTGCAGGCAGCAGCGAGACAGGCAGCGCGCGGCGGCGGTTGGAAGGCAGCGGCCCGCATCTGGAGCATCTAGGTTTCAGTCCTTCAGCAACAGGCCAGCTTCATGACTTTGGAGAAGTCACCTGACTTCATCTTTAAAGGAGAGCATAGTCCATAAAGAAGGGAGGATCGTGTCCATGTTTATTTATTAAACACTGTTAAACAAACAAACATCAGCCCAGGTCCCCTGGTCTATGTAGACAGTTCCAGGCCAGCAAGAGGTACACAGTGAGGTCTTGCCTCAAAAACTATACATAGAGAAATAATAAAAAAAATGGACCCAGCACACAAAATATATTCTGTAGTGACTTCTAATTTGCCTTTTGTTTACCTATTATTTCTGAGGCAGGGTCTCACATGGATTAGGCTATTCTTAGACTCTGTAAGTAGATCAGGATGACCCTGAATTCCTGATCCTCTCATCTCAGCCTCCTGAATGAATGCTGGGATTGCACCACACCACAACGCCCAGCATGTGCTTTTATTAATTAATTAATTATTTGTAATGCTCATGTATGGGTGTGCGCATGTGTGCGCGTGGATCGCTGTGGGTGTGCGTGTACATATGGAGGCCGGAAGCCTCCATAAGTTTTGGGTGTCGTCCTCAGGAAACAGAGGGTGTCACTGCCTTTGAAACGTGTCCCTGGCCCGGAGCTCTCCAATGAGGCTGGATGGGCCGGACACCATCCTGAGCCCCAGAAAGCCTCCTGGCTTTGCCTCTCCAAGAGCTGGGACCCCAAGAACACCCCACCATGCCCAGCATTTTCACCTGGGTTCAGGGCTGATGGCAGATCCTTGCGCTTGCTGGCCGCGCGCAGCTGGGCAGGTGGCCCCTGTGTGTGACTGGGCAATCTACTCAGCCCCCAGGGAAGGAGCTTCTTAAGTCTCTTAGCCGCGTGGGGTGGTGCAACTCTGCCATCTCAGGACGCAGGACGCTAAAGTAGAGGATCCATGGGCGCTCAAGGCTAGCCTGGACTGCGGAGTGAGTCTCTGCCTCCGAACACAAACACATCACCACCAACAAAGGTCTCTGGGGTCACTCGGGTTGAGTGGAGAGAGACAGGCTGTAACTCCCAAGATTCCATTTTGCTAGAAGTGGGCCCATCCCACCAACAAGAACCTTCTGTTTTGGGGACTGGACCACCGCACTGCCCATTGCCCAGTCCTAGGATGACCATGCCCTTCCCTCTGCTCTTGTCCTGCCTGGTGTCGTCTGGGTAGAGGTGGCAGAGCAGAACCAACCAGGAGTAGGTAGCGGCCCTCGTGAGCGAGCCTCTGACTTGCCCACCTCTCTCTCTCTCTCTCACACAGTGCCGTGTTCTTTGCTACCTACCTGACCCTGGCTTGCTGTTCTGGACCCAGGTATGATCATGACTTAGGGGTGAGGGTACTTGTGGAACTGTGAGTAGGACCTTAAAAATCAGCTCTGAGCCCTGCCTTCCATGGGGGGGGGGCAGTTGTCACAGCCCTGAGAGGGTTTCATCCCTCTCTGAACTGGTCCCAAATGGGCCGGCCTCTCTGCCCTTCACCTGGGCCCTGGAGGTGGCTGGGTGGCTGGGGCGGGAGGCAGAGAGAGCATGCTCTGAAACCCGCGGCTTGCCTTGCAGGAGGCACTTCCCTTGGAACCTGATTCTCCTGGCCATCTTTGTAAGTGACAGGGCCGAGACGTGGACAGATGCTGAGAGGGGATGAAGGGGGGACAGAGAGTCTAGACTGGGACAGCAGACATGAGGTTCCCGGTGGGACGGGGCTGTCAAGCCTGTCTTCTGCCAGAACATCCCACCTTCCCTTTCTAAAAGGGATGAAGCCCCCCCTCACCTCCCCGAGCTGTGTACCCGGTCTCTTGTCCTCAGGAGACTGTGTGCCAGAACTAGGATAATGAAGATTGAGGGTTCTCACTGGAAGGACAAGGCTGCCTATGAAGGGACAGCCAGCCTGAGGAGCCTGCAAGCTGGCCACGGAAGCACTGTAGCCTCAGTCCAAACAGAAACCCGTAGGGAGTGAAGCAGGCTCTGCACAAGGATTGTGTGCATTGAGTGGAGGCCCGGGCTAGAACTTGAGGATGCTGGGGGCCCCCAAGTCCATACACAGTAGCTTGTTCACCTTGCTCTCCCTTTCAGACCCTGTCCATGGCCTATCTCACTGGGATGTTGTCCAGGTAAATGGGACAGGAATGGCCTAGGTAGGCATGCAGCCTGGGTCTGGCCACAGCTGAGGGGATCTCCCTGCAAACCCCATCTTTCCAGGGGGCCCTCGGGTGGGGGAGGGACTTGATCGGACAGGCCTCCTTGGCCCAGGAGCCGCCTCCTTCGGCACCACATGGCCAGTGGCTCCAAGACCCGAGTAGGCTGATGGGGTTGGCATGAGGGCTGATGGCGGATAAGATGATAGCACCCACGCTGTGGCTCTAAAGCCGGGGGCCACAGACACCAGTGTAAACTCACCTCCCTCTGCCTGTGCAAGATCCTTCACCTCAATAGTGAGTGTCCATGACAGAGAAGCAGCGTGTGGGAGGCCCTGGGGACAGGTTAAAGAGCACAGGTCGAGGGCAGCTCCCGGCAGTCAAGGGGGGTCCTGGGAGGAGGGGTGGGGAGAGAGGACTCCTGCTGACCCCGGCCTGTCTTCAGTTACTACAACACCACGTCTGTGCTGCTTTGCCTTGGCATCACTGCCCTCGTCTGCCTGTCAGTCACCATCTTCAGCTTCCAGACCAAGGTCAGCCGGGTGCCTGTGGGCAGGGGAGGGCTGGGGGCTGAGGAGGGCAGGGAGGGCTGGCGGCTGAGGATAGGCAGAGGCCTGAGTGGGCACGGGGGTACCACCTGGTCAAGCGATACGCTGGGTTATGGGGTGACTGCAGAAGTCATGGGTCTCGGCCTCTGGGCCCAGGGCTGATGGCCTCCTGTCCCCTGCAGTTTGACTTCACCTCCTGCCAGGGCGTGCTGTTTGTGCTGCTCATGACCCTCTTCTTCAGTGGACTCCTCCTAGCCGTCCTCCTGCCCTTCCAATACGTGAGTGCCTGGCCCACCGCCCCGTGAGGAGGGTGGGGATGCCGACCCCTCAGGGCGCCATGCTCTCCGACCCCTGCAGGGCAGGCCGAGAGACAAAGCCCCGTGGCCCGTCACCCTGTTCAGCCCTCCTGGCACCTGCCCCAGGTGTGCTGGCAGCATACGCAAGCAAACAAGGAGGCTTTTCTTGGCAGGCCTGGGCACCTTCCCAGCTCCGTGAGCCGCATCCGGCTTCGCTTTCCCTAGCCTCCCCTGTAGGTGGAGGGAAGGGGAAGCGGGGCTGGAGCTGAGAAAGATACACTGGGGATCCAGGGACTCAGCAGGCTCAGTGGACCTTCTAGGGGACCAGGCAAGACCAGAGGCCAAGTCTGGCTAGCCAGGCAGTGGGGCAGGAAGTACTCCTGGACCCATCTCACAGACCCCCACCTATCCACCCACCCGAGGGAGGGCTCTTCCCAGGTCTCCTGCTGGTATCTGGCCTGTCTGGAATCTTGCCTACTGTGTAGGAGCTGTAGCCACCAACACTGGGGGACAGATTGCTTTGACCCCTGAGGACAGAGGAAAGGAAGCGTTGGGTCTGCTCAATGGCTGCCTCTCTGGCCACATGCGGGACCTGGTCTCCCATTGCCTCTTGCCTGCCAGGCTGGGATGGCGTTCTTCATCCCCTCCAACCCGCTTCCATGCTGGCCAGCCCCAGCCTCCGGGCAGCTGGCATCCAGTCTAGAATGTCAAGATTGATTCTGGCATTTCCTTGGCTCTTCCCAGGATCCTGTTGACGAAGGGAAGGGCCAGAGCTGGGCTGGTGGCCTCTGTGTGTCGAGGATGGGGAGGGGATTACAGGAAGGAGCCCCAGAACTTCAAAGAACCCTTTATTGACCCATGTGGAGCAGACGGGATGCTTTTGTTTCCAGGAGACGTCTAGAGAGTTTTCTGGAAGGGCTCGGCGAAGGGTGGGGCTAACATGGCACCGAGTAGTTGTGGAGTTTGGATGAGCAATCGGGCGGGGGTGAGCAGAAGCTGGGAAGGGGCACTGTTCCGGCCTCCAGAGGCAGACTCCAGATGCCTCCATCTCCATACCTGCCCTTACTAACTCTTCCACCTGAGCCCGTGCTCCCGTGCTCCCGGGGCAGAGACAGAGCTCTCTGTGGAGAGACAGATGGACTCTCGGGTAGAGCAGTCCATGGATGGGGACAGCAGGGGGAGCCTAGAGCCAGACCCAGGCTGAGGGGATGCCTGGCAAACAGGGTGAGTCACCCTGGGCCAGCCTGAGCCTGGGGCTGCATTTTGAAGGAAGAAACGCCAGGCCAGGTCTGTGGGAACTGTCTGGGGTCTCTCTGTCCCACCACTGTGAGCATCGGGAGAATCAGTCACAAGCCTCTCTCAGCCCCGGGGCTCCTGAGAGGAGCCGCTGCGCTTTCCCCGTCCTCCGGATGGCCCCACCCCTGACCTCTGGCGCCTCTGCCAGCTGCCCTGTTTACATGCTGACCCCATCCTTCCTCTGCCCACAGGTGCCCTGGCTGCACGCCGTCTACGCCGTGCTCGGAGCGGGTGTGTTCACCTTGGTGAGTCTGGCCCGGCTCCCGGGCCACCTTCCCACTCTGTGACTCTCAGGCCCTCCCACCCCGTGTCTTCCTCGGGGTCTCTATGGAAGCCTTTCACAGCATCTGAGGGTGGGGCTGGGGCAGTGCCACCTTCAGGGAATGTGTCGGTGACCTACTCCCCGAGCAGGGCACAGAAATGTGAGAACAGGTGGAGGCTGATGACCAGGGGGCTGAGGTGACCAGACTAAAGAGGGGGGCCTTCCCCTCCTTCGGGCAGAGCACGGGGATACCCTGCTGTGTGGTGAGTTAGTAAGTCCTAGAGCATTCTGGGAAGGTTGACTACCTGGCAAAAGGCTCATGTTAGAAGGAACCTGTCTTCTACTATTCTTGACAAATTCAGTTAACAGGAAGGGTGAATTTATTTCTTTATGTATATCTTTACTTATTTGCCCTTTAAAGACAAGTGGGCCTTGAACTTGCGACACCCCCCCCAGTCCCCTGAGCACTGGTATTGTAGGCATTCACCACACCTGGGCCTTAGCTAATATTTATTGAGCGCTCACTCTCTCCCAGCAGGCTCTTTTGTTCTTAATCCTCACACCACACCTAGCTGATAGGTTCCACTCTCCTGAGATCACACTGCAGAGGAAGCTCGGAGACGCCAGGTAACAGGTCCAGGTCAGGCCGGCATCCGAGGACATGGTAGGACCAAGCTGGGAACTCAGGCACCTGGCTCCAGAGACCAAGTGGGAGGTGCCTGGAAGTAGATGCCCAGGCAACATGGCCAAAGACAGACAGAGACCTGCCCAAGGCAGCCCAACTTATCCGTCAGTCAGGTGGACCCCAAGCACCTGGATATGTGTCTCAGGATGACCCATGGGGCAAGCATGTGTCCAGGACATCATGGGAAGCCATCCAAGGAGACGTCTAGTACCAGTGACGTAATGGCCAGACCGCCTCTGTCTGGTTCTCTCAGCCACACTAAGTGGCCAGGGCCCAGCTTTGCCACAGATTCCAGAGACTCGAGATATCAAGAATGTCCAGCACTTCCCGGGAGACAGGCAGCACTGACGTGAGAATTGCCTCTTCTGCCCCCCGTCACGGTGGTGCACACCTGCAATCCAGGCAGGAGGATTACAGGTCGTGAGCCATCCTTGGCCACATAGAGAGTCTGAGGCTAGCCTTGACCACCCCCAGACCCCGTCTCAAAGCAGCCCTGGGGTTAAGGAGTTCTCAGTCTCACTACCACAAAGGCCAGATCCGGGACCAAGACTCAGTGCCATTCGCAGTCCCTGCTCCCTAGGAGAGGAGGGACTTCCGGCTGGGACTTGGGTAGAGGATGAGCAGGGCCGCCCAGCTGGGATCAAGGAGGAACAGCGTGCTTTAGGGCTATGCACTCAGCCTTCCCCGGGTCTTTACTGAGCATCTACTGTGTATAAGGTGCTGTACTCCCTGGCCAGAAGCGCCGGTCGGGAGGAAGAGCCCAGTGCTTGACACTGTGTGAGTGCTCAGAAAGGAACCAAGGGCGTGTTGTCTTGGAATGGGAGGACCGGAAGAGCTGAGCACAGCAAGCCTGCCTCTTGCAGGTGTGAAATCCACGTTGTACACAGATCAGGCAGTGGTGCTCAGTGGTCGTGACGCCTGTGGGTGTCCAGTGACCTCGATGTCCTGCACATCAGATATTTATGTGGTGACTCATAACGGTCGCAAAGTTACAGCTTCGGAGTGGCAAGGAAAATACTTTTGTGCTTTGGGTCACCTTAACATAGTAGTGAAGGGTGAAGGGTGTAGTGAAGGGTGGAAGCATGAGGAAGGTCGAGAGCCGCTGGTCTGTTTCCTGAGAAGTCAAGCAAGCATGGCTCCAGACCAGGGTCCCAGCTTACCTCAGGCTCCTGCCATGTTCCCAGTGTCAGTGGAGGCCCCACTCCTTGTGGACCCCCTAAATCCTAAATAAAGCGAGGTGGCTGGCTACCCTAGGGTGCCCTTCTCCTGGCTCCTGGACCAGTGTTCCTCCCTCCGCTCATATCTTCTCAAGTAAAGAGCAATCCCAGAGAGTGGGAGGGGATCGGGATGGGAGGAAGGTGAGAGAGCAAATTCCGGGGTCGACACAGACCTGGCAGTATTGTCAGGAGGCCTCAGAAAGCCGCTATGGCTAGGGACGGGAGAGGAGTCAAGCCAGAGCAAGGAGGCTGGGGAGTTGGAAGACAGTTGAATGCCTGTGGAGGGTCAGGTTGCAGCAAGCTTGTGGCTCTGCAGCTCTGCGGCTGTGCATGCAGGTAGGGCTGGGTGGATGGTAAGCCTTTAAAGCTATTTAATAATCTCTCCTGTTATTAGAATAATAAAAATAATCCTAGCCATCCGTTCCACCCATGGCGTTCTGTAGAGCACTTTCACGCCTATTGCTTCATTTCACCTCTCTCACAAGCCAGGGGAGGAAGCAAGGCGATGTTGTTCTAAGAACTAACTGCCTTGCACGCTCGAGGCCCTGAGTGTGAAGTGGTGGGGCTGGCAGTCTCACAGCCAGAAAAGGATAGGTCCAGGCCCAGGACTGGGGTGTCCTGAAACTGCTCTTCGGTGCCTCTGTGGTCACCTGGGAAGGGGAGAGGTATAGCCATCATTATCATCATCTCTACCATCATCACCATCATCTCCATCACCATCACCATCATCTCCATCACCATCATCATCATCTCCATCATCATCATCATCATCATCATCTCCATCCTCCTCATCATCAAGTGTTGACTTCTCTTCTATACTGTTGTGTCAGCATGGAAACATGCTATAATTTCCCCATCTAAAGAAATATAAAGACCACAAAATACGCTTAACCCACATCTCCCTAAAGCTCTTGTCCCATATGGCAAAAACTCCTTAGGAATCCATGCTCATCTTCCACAGCACCCCCTCCACCCTTCCCCCATTTTCTCTGTGAGCCTTTTCAATGCCAGGCAGCCCCAGCCCTCCTTGGCCTAGCTCAACAGAATCATTCATTCATTCTCCCAGAAGCATCCTCCAGGCCTCCAGCTCCTGGTTTTTGGGTAGGTGGCCCCATCGTCACCTGCCCTGGGTCCCTGACTCCCCTTTTTGCAGAAGCCCGGGAAGCCCACAGTGTATGCTTTATGCTGATGACTGCAAGCTTACAGGAATGTCCAGCTGCCTGGTCAACATGGCCCTTTGAAATCCAGCAGACCCTTTGCCCTAACTAACGCATGCCAACAGCCTGGGCGGCTCTGCCTCTGGGTTATTCGTGCAGCCTCTGTGCGTTCCCGCTCAGGACAAATTCCTTGGCTGCTCCACTCCTTTCCCAACAGCCTACAGGTCAGACGCAGCGGCCAGTCTCACGGCTCTACTCTTTTCTGGAGCCTAACACCCCGCTGGGCTCCATGGCCCTGCTTTCCCAGTGTCAGGTACAGCTGCCTCCCAGCAGGCTTGATGCAGTGCCCGCTGCAGCGGGCAGGAGTGGGAACCTCCTGCTTGGCATCCTTGGATGGTTGCTTCCCACGGCCCCTTTGGCCTCCCCCTCCCCCACCGCCCCCTGCTCTGTGTCGCCTGCTGAGGTCCCTGGCTGCCTAGGCTCTTCCACACCCAGGACTCCACGCGGCCCCCGTCCCCGAGACTCTGCCAGCTGTCCTTCTACCCTTCCATGCTGGCTCCTTCCCAGCAGCGCTGTCCCTCCTGCCGGACTCCCAGTCCTGCAGAGCTCAGCCTCTCCCCCTCCGACAGTCTGGGCTTTTCTCATCGGTTTGGTTTTCTGACTTAAGGGAACTTTACACTCTATGGGGGTCGGGCTCACCCAGCACTCTGGCTTGGGCACTGATGTAGCCCCAGCTCCTGGGATAACACAGTAGACACCCACAGGTGTTTATGGGGTGAACGGATGCCTGAGGAGTGAGGTGGGGCTAGGGCACGTCCTGTGAGGTGCACATTCGGCCATCTCCTGAGCTGAGTCACAGGGAGGAAGAGAAACTTCGGTACCCAGTGACCCCCATAATGTCTCATTCAATCAACGCATCTCAAAGCCTTGGTTGGGATCGTCATGAAAGTTACGTAAAGAGTAGTTGGGAGAGGGCATGGGTGGGCCTTCTGTGTCGAGAAGGGAAGACAGGTCCCAGCATGCCAGTCAGAAACTGCCCCAGAAGTAAGGCCCCGTGTCTTAAGCTACCCCAAAGAAGGTCCGGCAAGGCTGAGGCAGCTTTCCCAGGCATGGGACCCTAGAGGCTTGGGTGTTGCTAGAGACAGACTAGCCAGGCCTTGACCCCACCCTGCAGTTTCTGCCCAGCCCCACATCTGGCCCATGGGTTTACCTTTCAAGAAAGCACCCAAGGAGGGGGCACTCGTGGGAAGAGACTGGCAGAGCCACTCAGAGCCAGTGCCTCTCGACTGAGTCACCCACTTCTACGGGCATTTCTGTCCTGGCACCTATCAAGGGTAAGGGGTGAAGCTGAAAACTCAGGGCTTCCTGACAATGCGCCTGGGAGGGCTGCTTCTCAAGGCTGGACCAGACCCCAAGAGGCCTTGGCTCCCATGCCCGGTGGCCCTACCATGAAATCTCTCCAGGTGGGAGCTGAGGGTTGTGTTTGCACCTCTTCTTACCTTGTCCTTAGAGCCTGCACACACACACACACACACACACACACACACACACACACACACACTCACACACGCCATCATACACACATCCCACTTTGCTCCTCTTGGCATTTGGGGGACAGCTGTCCTCCTGGCTGTGTGATGAGGGCAGGCCAGTTGTACTCTGGGCCCCAGTCATGCCAACAAATGATGGGAACAGTAATGTGACATTTCTCACCTAGGCTTAAGTGAGTGTTTAAAACCGTCACAAGCCCCTGTTTCTCTGTGTTTACAAGTTGTGCTTTGCAATATATGAATATGTCTTTTCCTGAGTTTCAGCTTTTAAAAGTCTTAAATATGGATGAAGCAAACATTTTGCCCACACTCCTTGTCTTCCCCAGAGGCGACCGCGATGGGCAGTTGCTCTTCCTAGGCTGTTCTATAGACAGGCTTGTCTGTATGCGTGTGCTTGTGTGCAGCTGTGTGATAAGGACTTTTCTGCAGGTTGCCTGCTTCTCATGGTTGCAGATATCAGAGCGCTTTCCGCCTCAGCTCCGCGTCGGGTTGGTTAACTGGCCCCTTGTTGACAGCTGAGTGGTTTCCAGGAAGGCTCTGTTTGGACCCGCCCTGCAGCCCAGGGCTGGCAGCTCTGTGCTGGCATTTCTGTAGGACCGACTCCTCCACACGTTGCTTCTTACGCTGGTTCAACACCTGGTGGCCCCAGCTTCTGTCTGCTGATGGTTTCTCCGTGGTGTGGCTGTCCCAGGCCTAGGCGTCACCTGTCAGGCTGTGTTTGAGGGAGGGACAGATACAAGCCTGATTCCCAGAGCAGCAGGGTCGAGCAGAGTCCTTAGATCATAAGTTCTCAGCCTGTGGGCCTCGACCCCTTTGGGGCCATCAAATGACCCTTCACAGGGGTCTTGTATCAGTTGTGCTGCATATCAGATATTTACATGATTTATAACAGTAGAGAAATTACAGTTATGAAGCAACAATAAAATAATCTTGAGGTTGGGGGTCACCAACATGCGGAACTGTATTAAAGGGTTGCAGCATGAGGAAGGGTGAGGAGGTTGGGAAGGTTGAGAAGAAGGCTGGATTAGACGCAGCCCTGCTGAGTGGGGGTTCGGACAGAGGCCCTCGGGCCCTCTGCCCTGCCAGGGTCCCTGCCAGCCCCCTCTACCCCAGCTCCCAGAGCAGGGGTGAGGGTCAGCTTCCAGCACTAGACAAGTGGCCGTCAGCAAGCCACTTTCCACTCTAAGACCCCTGACCTCCTGGACCAAACAGTGACGCTGCCCACCCACCAGGGCACAGGGACCCTGAGCTACCGACGCAGGACCGTGAGCTACCGCGACAGCATGTGCAGGGCTGTCCATACAGTCACACCCGTTACTCCTGCTCTAGCCCCGCGCTGCCTCTGACCCCATCCCACCTGCTCCTGTGTTTAGCTGGCCTCTAACTCACCCAGGGGCTACCCTTCCAGGTGTCAACAGCTGGGCTCAGTCTGCGACAAGTGTGTTAACTATAAACAAGACGGTCCGCTGTCAGCTCAATGCTGGCAATACTTTTCACACCTAGGGGGATGCTAGCCAGTCAGGTTCCACCTTGTAATGTAGGCTTATAATGGGATTTTTTATAAACATTTGTGTGTGTGTGTGTGTGTGTGTGTTCACATGTCACAGTGCATGTGTGGAGAGTAAAGGCAACTTCTAGAAATCAGTTCTCTCCACTGTGCAGGTTCCAGGGATCAAGCTCAGGCCCTCAGGCTGGTGGCGAGTACCCTTACCTGCCGAGCCGTCTCGCTGGCCCTTATAGTGGAATTCTGATGCTGTCTGTTGCCTTCATCAAACTGTCAGTTCTTTGAGGGCATGTAGGTGCTCATTAAATATGAGTGCGCGAACAAGTTAACCGCCCCCAGGTGGCTGTCAGGAAGGAGGCTACAGCGGTGGGTGGTAACCCATTGGGCAGGCCTCCCTCCCCCCTCCACATCCCCCACACCCCCACCACCCGCCCCTCCCGCTAGCACCAGGTAGAGGAGCGTCCAGGAGCCAAGGGCAGGGGCAGCAGGGGCTCCACTCTTCCCACCAGCCAGCTGTCCCGAGAGGCCACTGGGTGTGTGCCCCTAAGGGGCACCCCAGGCCTGACAGGGTCCAAGCCTTCTAGGTTGAAAGGTTCGGTTTCATGAGCTCACCCAGGGGTGACCGGGCTCTGGGAAAGCAACCAAGCTCTGCCGATTGATAAGCCAGCTCAGCGATTTATTAACTGGTGCTTGGCAGCCGGGCCTGCTCAACAGTCCGCAGCACCTGAGCTGGCCCCTCCGCCTGCTGCAGAGCCTGAGCTGGCCCCTCCGCCTGCTGCGCTCTGCAGAGCATGGCTCGCTGAGGAAGCCAAACCTCATTCTGCAGTGAGTGTGCTGGGAAAAACGATAGTGAAGAATTATGCTAGCCGATGCCTCCGAACGGCCAGGGGTGGCATGAGCGTTGCTGCCATCCTGCTTTGTAAAACCAGGGCACTGAGGCCATCTGGCTAAAGTGACTCCTGAAACAGGGAGCAAAGACTCAACCCTCGGCCTTGCAGCTTCGGTCGGAGTTCCAGGGGCCCCCTCAACCCTCCCCACCGCTCCCCAGGGGATCCTCCTGTTAAGGCCACACAGGCTCCCCTCGGGATCTCTCGGCCTCCCCATGGATGCCGGAGCCACCTGAGCCTCATTAGCAGCGTCTGCCTGTTCCGGAGAGGGTGCTGCTCCGGAGGATGCAGGGGGAAAACCCCAGCGACAGCCACCATTAGGCACCGGCTGTGTGCCGGTGTCTTGCTCATGGTACAGTCGTATGGCCTCACAGCCCCATGAGACAAGCTCCCTCATCTCCTTCCACAGCTAGAAGTTCACAGGCCAAGTAAGAGAGCGGGTGTCTTGCTGGGTCCCGCAGCTGAGTGAGAGGCAGGACAGAGTCTCCGAGTCACGCTCCTCACGCGCTGCATGCCGGGCTCGCTCCGGGCTGCTGTGTTTTGTGGCATTGGCATGGAGGGCAGCGGTCCTCCTGGGCTCCCTGTGGGTCAGACACGGAGCTGTGGAGCAGGTGGAGGAAGGGGACTGGGACATGCTGCAGCCTCACTTTGGGCGAAGGCAAGCTTCAAGGTCAGGCAACAGCTTCTTCATCACAGCACTCCCGCTGCTCTTAACTCTTCATTGTTCACAGCGGCCCACAGGTCCCCAGGGCCTCCCAAGGTCTGCCAGGGTAGCCAGTGCCCACACCTCCACACCCCAGGGAACATGTCGCCCGTCCTAGACACCTTCCTCTTGAACAATCAAGGGCTCCCACTCCATAATACTAATTATAGCGAGCCCAGCTTTCGAGTCATTATCTGAGCGTTCTCCCCACTAAGCAGCGGGCTTAGGCAGAGCACTGCACATCTGGGTCCCTCATTGTCCCTGGCATGCAGCTGTTACCCAGGGCCTTTACATATGTGTGTCGGTGTGAGAGGAACCCAGGAATACAGGCCTTCCATATACATGTGAGGTGCAGCTAAGCCCAGAACACAAGGAATCTAAAACCTCCGAATGCGTGGACTGATGGTTCTGCCCTGTTTTAGACACTAGGAGACTTTGGGGCCTCAGTCCTCCAAAAGATGTCCCCACCTGCCTGACTTCATGTGTGCAGGGGTTTCTGCTGCCAAGATGGACAGCTGTGAGGGGGAGGCGGAGTTCCTGTGGAAGTGGGCAGGGCTGGCAGGAGTGGTTGGGGACAGCGGGGACCTTGTGACTAAGGGAATCTGTGTAGAATCGTCTAATAGGCCCAGGAGGGAGAACAGAAAAACACATGAATCCTGGCTACTGCAGAGAGCGGCAGGGTGCAGTGGTTAGGTGTGTGGATGATGGGGCCGGCCTGCTCAAATCCTGGGCTTGCTGTTTCTCCACAGGAGTAAACTTGGATAAATATTTAACATCTCCGGCCTCAGTTTCCTCCAGTGAGAACAATTCTACTGAAAGGAGCTGATGTCTGTAAAGCCTAGAACAGGCCCCTGGATTACCTGAAGCATACATTTACCCTCAGACACAGAGCAGGGCCTGGGGCAACAGCCAGCTCCAAGACTTCAGGAAGCCCTCCCTACCTGCTGTCATGTCCACACAGGACAGGCTCCTAGTTAACCCTGGGCTCTGCAGGGGCCAGTTTGTATTACTCTCATCTCACTGACACACTGCGACCCCCCAGACTCGACCCCCCAGACTTGAGCTTCAGATGGCAGAGATCCTGCCTCCCTGCTGTGTTTCTGCCTGGAACAAAATAAGTGCTCAGTAAACAGGCATGGGTGTGATTAGGGGTTGGAAGGTCTTGGGGGAAATTCTGAGCTCTGGGCTGTTGCAGAGGGTCACTGAACAGCCAGGTAATAATGCCAGCAGCTTGGTCCCCTTAGTGCCACACTGACCTGATAATATATGACTTCTCCATTTTGCCTCTCTTCCAGTTCCTGGCATTTGACACCCAGTTGCTGATGGGTAACCGCCGCCACTCGCTGAGCCCTGAGGAATATATTTTTGGAGCCCTCAACATCTACCTAGACGTCATCTACATCTTCACCTTCTTCCTGCAGCTTTTTGGCACCAACCGGGAATGAGGAGGAGCCCTCCCCACCCCCACCTTCCTCCAGAGAATGTCCCTTCCCTGTCCTGTGACCCTCTCTGTGCTCCTGCAAGACCAGATATAAACTTGCTGTGGCCAGCCTGTGAGCAGCTGCTCCTCCCGCAGCCAGCCCTCGCCTTGCCCTCTGCCGCTTGTATATATGCCTTCCTCGGGGGCCCGTCAACCCCTGAGGTGCCCCGGGCACCCAATTGCATCTTCCAAATGGGACAGTCAAGGCTGAGGGCATCTCTGGGTTTGCAGACCCAAGAAAGGAATGGGAGGAGCCCGGCAGACTCCCAGGGGTGGGAGGGGCACCCCAGGAAGCCTTGGCTGAGACTGTGACCCCACCAAGTCTTCTAGGACTCCATTTTCTCTTTCAGGTCAAGCAACCATGCTTTGCAAGAAAAAAAAAAAGGCAGAGGGGACATGGCTGGGACGTGAGGACAGGGGTGCTGCGGTGTGGGGTGAAGCTGTCCCTCCTTGTTCTAAGACCTGGATAATATAAAAGGTGGAGGAGGCCACTGCTTCCGTTACATGCCTCGGTTTGCCCTCCTGGGTCTTCTGGATCATAGGATAGGGATGGAGATGTGCTAAGTGCGGGCCTGTTCTGAGCTCCCAGGCTAGGGAAGGCTGGAGGACTGAACTGTGGGCAAGCCATGAGCTGCATCCGCTGGGGAGAGGTGTGACCAGGACCCCATCTTTGTCTCCGCCCTGTGCTGTTCTCACAGGCTTGCAGGAGCGGGGGTCTGCTAGAAGCCATTCTACCTGCTGGCCTAGCCTTTCCCTGGGGCCCCCTTTAGTCCCTACCACAGCTGTTTCCTCGGCCTTCCCCACCTTCTGCTACATCCTGTCTTATCTGTAGCCAGGCCTCCTGACGCCCTGGGAGTAGAGGCACCCCTGTCCCTTCCACGGCCTCCCCAGCCGCTCGGCCCAGAGTGCCTGGGCCCTTGCCCTCTTATCTCTCCAGCTCTGTAATTTGGAAGCTGTCCAGCTAATGGTCACAGCCAGGGCCAGTCCCTTGAGCCTGTCCCATGTGGGGAGGCCAGGGCTCCTTATCAGCCTCCGGGGGGCTGGGATCTCAGGCAGAGTGTGCGTCAGGCACCCTGCCCTGGCTGAGAGCCTGCTGCAGTGGGGGCCGGGGGCCACCCCTGGGGCAGTGTGCAGCCCACACACGCACACGGCCAGCTCTAAGCCAGTGGAAAGTTACTGGGTGAAGGCTAGGAGGCTTTGAGTGGATGGAGGGGCCCCTTTCTGCCTGAGGAAAGGGGACTGGGTGGCCTGTCCGCTCCTGCCTCTGCCCTTCTCCACCCTTTCTACTTCCAGCCTTCAAGAAGTATTACAGAAGCATTCGAAATTTCCTTCCAGCTTGGGTATTTGAGGAGGGAGGGTAGGACGCGGGGGGGCAGTTGGAGTGGATGCCAGTCCAGTCCAGAACGGTCTGGCATCACCAGACTGGCACATCCCCGCTGCAGAGGCCAGGCCAAGGCTTGCTGATAAATCCATTGTCCTGTAGCAAACCTGGGGGTCAGCCCACAGCAGCCCATAGGTGTGGGTAGTCAGACCTGACATCTCTGGGGCCACCCCCATGCCACCCAGCCTGGCATCCCGAGATACCATACTCTGGGGGGTTTCGGTCCCAGCAGGGTGGCAAGGTTCCTGGCTTCCGATTCTGGCCTCGCTGCCAACACGCTTGGGTTTCCTGGGCAAGGGCAGCTTTCTGTCTGTGACCCCAAGATGGAAGTCCCCATGCCATGCCAGTGTGGGGGCAGGAAGAGGCACCAACACACTTCCGATGACTTCCTCATCTCGTTGCCCACCTTGAGGGCCTCTCCTAAACTCTCCCTTAGAAAGGTTTACAGCCCCTCCCCGACTGGCCAGGGTCCCGGAATCCACTTGTCCAAGGCCTCCTCTTATGCATAGAACTGAGGATTGAGAAAAATTTTTCCAAGGCTAAGTTCCAAAACCCTAGAGGAGGAGCAAGCCCTCAGCCATAAATAATGTGACCCGAGCACAGGTCACGGTGATCTCAAAGGTGGCTGGTGGAGGAGGGGAGGCTTGCCTGCCGCTGACCGGGTCCAGGACCGGAGAACAAGAATGCAGGATTATGAGGACCGCGGGGGAGGTGGGGGAGGATTAGGAGAAACCGAAGCTGGCAGGTGCGGCAAGCTGTGAAGGAGGAAGGACTCCCGCTGGCGCCACATTTTTGGCTCGGGTGGGGCCGCCCCTTCAGCAGGTTCATATGGACGTGAGGCCAAAAGCCCTCTGCGGAGGTGGGACGACGTCCGCGCTGAGGATGGGAAGGGGAAGGCACGAGAGGTCCCTCACCCATCACACCGGTTCCTGGGCCCGTCTTTCGGAATAGCCCGAGGAAGCCACAAGACTAAGAACTGTGGTTCTTCCATTCCGTACCCTTTCTTCTACCACGCTCCAAAAGGCAGAGGGGCCAGGTTGGGACTTTTACTCACGGACTTTGCTGCCCCCTCCTGGCTGTTGGAGGAAATGCAGTCTTGCTTTGCAGGCACTGGTGGCCGGGGCGAGGAGCAGGGCTCGCTCTCTCTTGGACCTGTCTTCCCAAAAGACACTGATAGGGCCTTTTTACCCAGAGGTTTTCACATCTCTTAAAACACAGTTGATCCCCCTGACGAAAGCCACCTCTACGTGCCCTTCCCTGAGCTTCTGAGTGTCGGAGGACAGAGACCCAGCACCAAGCACAGGGACTGCCACTCAGCGCCACACACCAGACGCGGCTGCCCTTTCCGCCTCGGATTCCCATGGTCTCTCCCGCGGCCCTTCTCTGGCCTCACCTGCCCAGGATCTTGGACTGATTGGAAATAAAAATAAACGCAATCACCAAGACACCTGAACTGTTTGTGTGTGCTGAAGTGTCACTCAGCAGTGAGATGGCATTCATGCAGAAACTACCTGTAAAAGGACTTCTATTCTCCTGTTTCAGTTGTCTTGGAGGCTTACTGCCTCTGTCTGCTAACCTGTCCTGGAAGCTTCTGGCCTCTGTACCAATTAACCTAAGCCTAAAATGAAGGAGGGGGCCACAGCTGAGATACAAATTGAATAAACTGTAACAAGTGATAATAAAAAATAAATAAAACTTGGGGAGAAAAAGAAAAGAAAATGCCTCCAAAAGATCTGGCTGCAGGCAAGCCTGTAGGACATTTTCTCAACTAGTGATTGATGTGGGAGGGCCATTGTGGGTCGTGCCATCCCTGGGCTGGTGGTGCTAGGGTCTGTAAAAAGGCAAACTGAGAAAGACACGTGAAGCAAGCCAGTAAGCAGCACCCTCCACGGCCTCTGCCTCAGCTCCTGCCTCCATGTTCCTGCCCTGTCTGAGTTCCTGTCCTGCCTTCCCTCAGAGATGAACAGTGCTGTGGGACGTTTAAGCAAAACAAACCCTTTCCTCCCCAAGTTGCTTTTGGTCGTGGTGCTTCATCACAGCTCCCCAAATACTGACCCCTGGCTCTCAATTATTATCTCACAGATACCTAAGCCACGTAGCAAGGCTCTTCTCGGACCAGCTCATAACCTAAAACAACCCTTTACACTAACATACATTCTCAAATGCCAAGGTCTCTATCAGCACCTGCCTGGCATCAGGGTCTGATCCAGCTGTTTACAGCTGAAGCCAATCTCTGTAAGAAGTCCGTGAAGGCTCCGAAGGAGCCTTGTATTATCTTAGTTGATAGGTGGATCTCTTAAAGCTGCCAGCCGACATTGTCCTATCACATCATCGCCTGAATTTGTTCTTGTAGGTAGCATAACGCCCTTCACTGAGCAACTGATCTTTAACAACGTTTATATTGCTATATTTCATTGTTCTGTTTTCATGGCTTTGTTCCTCCACCACCATAACCACTGTAACTGCGGGCCAGCTTCTAGCTCAGCTGACACCCATCCCGTCCAACCGTGGGGAGTAATTCTGCTTTGCATAGGCCAATTACTTAATATTTGTTCAACGAATGAGGAATGCATCCCATCAGAAACAACAGACTCCTTAAAACCCTTGAGATCTAACATCTCTGTTGGACACCATGTCTTCTCATATTCACGATCAACCTCATCAGCAGGCTTGTGCTGCAGTTACTGGGAGAGCTGATGGTGACTTTGGAGTCCCGGGAAACTCCTCCGGCGACACACTTGGCTCAGCATTAACTAATCCTTTTGCTCTGTACAGTCTCCTGCTCTTCCTAGCTTCCTGCCTCAGGAAGGGGCTCTAGGCACCTGGCAGTGAAAGTGTGGAGCAGGGCGGTGCAGCAGGAGCAGGGAAACCCCGGCTCTTGGCTACCAGCTGCAAGCCCCTTTGTTCTCCCATTACCAGCCCTGCTGTTTCCACACCCCACAGGTGGCTGAGGCACTTTCTCCCCGATCACAACCTCAGCTCTCCATTATTCGCTCAAGACAAACTCCTGCCACAGAAAGCCAACCTCTGCTGTCCCTTGCTGTACCACCTTAGTGCCTTGGCCTGGCTTCCTTTTATCTCTTGAGACATTATATAAGAAGCCCGGCAGATGCTGAGACCCATAACCAAACCTTCAGCAGAGTGTAGGGAATCATATGAAGGAAGGAGGAATTAGTATATCCTAGAGGGGACAGGGAGTCCCACAAGGTCCAAATATATCTGAGCACAGGGGTCTTCTATGAGACTGTTTATCCAACCAAGGACCATGCATGGATATAACCTACAACCCCTGCTCAGACATAGCCCATGGTAGCTCAGTATCCAAGTGGGCGCCCTAGTAAGGAGGACAGGAATTGTTTCTGACATGAACTCATGAGCTTCCCCTCTCCCCTGAGGGAGGAGCACAGGGGACACAGATAAGGACATTGCAACCATCCTGAAGATACCTGATAAGCTACGGCCAGATGGAAGGAGAGGAGGACACCCACTCTCAGTGGACTCGGAAGGGGGCAAGGAGGAGATGAGGGAGGGAGGGGCAGGTTTGGAGGGAAAGAGGGAGAAGGCTACAGCTGGGATACAAATGAATGTATAAAATTATTTAAAAATAAAAAAAATATTTAAAAAAAGAAGTCCGAGTGCCCTGTGGCCCCCAAACTGGAGAGACCATGGGCAACTACCCTGCCAGGGGCTCAGCCTTCCTGCCATGCCCACCAGCACGGCAGCCACATGAGGGGCAGAGCCGCTGTGGAAGCAGTCATTCCAACCTCAGCTGCTGGCCCCGGGCATTTGAGTGTTCCAGGTTGAGGCCCAGGACACTGTGGCACATGGACAAATCTGTGGCCTGCCAAATTCCAAATCCACAGACCCTATAAACACAGTTAAAAGCTGTGGCTTTGGGCTTCTAAATCTGGAGTCATTTGCCAGGCAGAAGCGGAAACATAGATTATGGTACCAGGAAGTGATGAAGCTTCATAATCAGTTGGGGAAAGAAGGCGTTGGGAAGGAAGGTACGTAAGAGCTTCCAAACGCTGCTCCAGAAAGCTGGAAGAACCTGGGCAGGCCTGAAACGCCAGAATGTGGGATGGAGACAGGTGGATTCTGGGAACTTACTGGCTGGCCAGCCTAGCAGAAACGGTCAGCTTCCGGTTCAGCGAGAGACCTTGTGTCAAGGAAACAAGATAGAAAGATTTAGAGCAGTAGTTCTCAACCCATGGGTCACGACCCTGTTGGAGGTCACTTATCAGATATCCTATATATCAGATATCTACATTAGGATTCATAACTAACTAGCGAAATCACAGTTAGAAGTAGCAATGGAATGATTTTATGGTTGGGGGTCCCCGCAACATGAAGGACTGAATTAAAGGGGCACAGCACTAGGAAGGCTGAGAACCACTGACCAAGAAAGAGGATGACATCCAACGTCCTGCTGTGACCCGCACATGTACCATATCTCATACACACACACACACACACACACACACACGCACACACACACACACGTTCTTTAGCTGCCTCGTGCAGTCGGAGCGCACGGGACAGGAGGGAGTGAGGACTGAAGGCTGACACCTGCCGAACAGGCAGGCTGTTACGGAGAACACACCATGCCGGCCAAGGTAGGAGACTGAGTTTTGCAGGAGGAGGCACACGGAAGGTGGGTAACAGGAGGAGGCATGAAGTCAGATCTGAGGTCGGGAAGCAGCTCTGAAAGACATTATTCTCTGCCTAGAAATCACATTTCTAGATGTTTGTTCTAAATAAATAATTCCGAAAAGGAACAGGGTTGTTCACAGAAATATTGTTCAGAGGAGAAAAGTTGGGAAAAGTAAATATTAAATAATAAAGGACTTTTTAAAAAATTGTGGTGTGCATTCTATTAAATATTTAGCAGCCACACACACACACAAGTGATGAGACAGGTAAACATTTACAGAGTACTATGGTTTGATTATGAAATAACTCCCAATACCCAGGTGGTGGTGCTAAGTTTTGGGGAGCACCAGGGGCTTTGAGGTCAGGCCTAGAGGCAGGAAGTAGGTGCATGGGGGTACATTGCCAGAATGTGACAGGAACGGCCTCCAGTCTAGTTGGCAACAGAGTTCTGCTTTCTCATGTCCACGGTGTTCTCTGTTTACATCCCGACCGCCCTTCTGATCCTTCCAGCTCCCAGGATCACTCATTAAGCCCCATTACGGTATGCTAAGCCTCAGCGCCAGATCCAGTTTCTCTCTGCTTTCTGCCCATGGCGAGGTGGCCCGCTTGCTCTGCCAGGTGATGCCCGCGTGTTCTGCCAGGTGATGCGCGCTCACCATGACAGTCAGCCCTGCTCAGGCTCACAGAGCTGGAACCAGCTCACCACAGCTAACTTCTCAACCAGCGAGTGAAACACACCCTCCCCATCTTGAGCTGTCGATCTCTGCGCGCGGAAAAGCAGTAGCGGCAGTAAGACCCTTTCTCTGACGGCACAGCCATATGGATCCTAAGCCTTCACAGTCATCTTGCAGGAGGAATTTGGTAAGACTTAACCAGGCCAGGAAAAGCTGTGAATGAGAGCTGGCGGGGGCAAAAGGAGAAACCCAGCACCGGCAACCCTGCTTGACAGCTTGTTTGGATAGAGAAGCCCTGGGGACTGCTATAGAGGTTGGTGAAGGTATTTCCAGGAGAGACTAACTTAACCCAGGAAACCCTCCCTGCACACGGGTGGAACTACCCCAGAGTTGGGGCCCTGGGTGGAACAGGAAGTGGGGGAGGAAGCAGCCAGCTCGCACGGGCCTGCTCCCTCTTTCTCTGCTCCCAGCCTCTGCGAAGGGAGCCCTTCTCTGCCATCACCTCCCTGAAATGGACTGACGCCTCAGAGACCAAAATAATCTGTCCTTCCGTGTGCTCGAGCCAAGTTCTTTGTCAGTGGCGAGAAGCTAGCACAGACTCGCTGAAAGATATTTAAAGTAAAAGCGAATCACAAGGAGCCGGAGAGACGGCTTGGTGGTTGAGAGCACTGGCTGCTCTTCCAGAGGACCTGGGTTCAATTCCCAGCACCCACACCGTGGCTTACAACCCTCTGAAACTCAAAGTCCAGGGTACCAGACATTCCCTTATGGCCTCTGTGAGTGTTAAGCACCGAAGTCGTGCAGAAACATACATGCAAGAAAAACACACACATAAAATAAAAATAACTAAAAAAACAAACAAATTACAAAGTATCGTGTATAGTCTCATTTACACACACATAAAATAAAAATAACTAAAAAAACAAACAAATTACAAAGTATCGTGTATAGTCTCATTTTAATGGAAAAAATGTTTTGTAACTCTTCCTTATAATGCAAATTAATAATGTATATTCTCGTTTTTTAAATTTATTCTTATTTTATGTGCATTGGTGTTCTGTTCACTTGTATGTCTGTGTGAGGGTGTCAGATCCTCTGGACATGGAGTTACAGACAGTTGTGAGCTGCCATGTGGGTGCTGGGAATTGAACCCCAGGTCTTCTGGAAGAGAGAGGTTTAGATGGCTCTTAACCTCTGAGCTAGCTTCTCAGCCCCTCCAACTAATAATATAGAAGGAACAAGATTAGAAAATTATCATATTGCAAAATCAAAGAACCATAGTAATGACTGACTCAGGCAAGACTCTTCAATGGATGAGAAAGGTTTTTGGTCAGAACTTGATAGATTATTTTCTTCTTGCTATGGCGGTAAGGATGGATCCAGGAAGCAGTCTATATTTCTACTGCTTTCCCCTCTACATCTAATACTTTGTTTTGTTTTATTTTTAATTTTTTATTTACTTTCTTTGTTCCAGTTTGTTGTTTTGTTTTAAGACAGGGTTACTTTGTGTAGCCCTGACAGTCCTGGAACTCACTCTGTAGACCAAGCTGGTCTCAAGCTTACAGACATCCACCTGCCTCTGCCTCCTCAGTGCTGGGATTAAGGACATACGCCACCACACCTGGTCTTTTTCTTATGTGTATGTGTGTACATTTTATCTACTTTATTGGTTTCTTATGCCTCTACCTCCTTTCTCTACCCCTTGTCCCTCCTAATACTTTCCACCCCACCAGGCACTAGGTAGGAGATAAAGGTTAGTGGGGAGAGGGAGTGGAGTTCTCTTTGGCTACTTCCAGCTGGTTAGGGTCGTCGGGTTCCTCGGGGTAGTATCAATCTCAGTCTTCAGCATATCTAACAGTCCAGCAAACCAAACTTGGCAGAAGGACGAACCAGCAACAGCACGGGGAGCAGAAGCCTTGTTCTTTCTCAGGGTTTTCAGCTCTCTCCCAGCTCTGGTATTTATATCCTCTCTGAGTCCTCTAACTGAGGCTGGTGCAGACCATGCTCCTCTCTGATAAACTAAGCATTTCCCACACCTGGGATTAAAACAAAAGTGTATTTACATAACATAACTGAGTTTTTAACGAAGCCACAACTTCTGCTCCGCAGAATCTCACATGCGCCCATGTTGGCCTCAAACTCACACTCCCTTCACCTCTGCCTCGGGAGTGCTGGGATTACAGACATGTACTGCTTCCTTTCGTTTAAGCAGCCCTGTTGATATATAATTCATACACTGTGTGCTTCAATCATTTTAAGGTTCACATGTCAGCATTTTTCAGTATATTCAGGAATGACAGAGCCATGACAACCTAATTTTTGAGTTTTCGTTCCTGCTTTCACCAGCACTTGGCACTGGATCTCTCCATCACACTCGCCGGCCACTGGCAGCCACTCATTTGCTTTCTGCCTTCCGAACTTACTTTCTGTTTTGTTTTGTTTTAAGACAGGGTCTCACTATTGTTGTTGTAATTAAAAATACTGTTGGGCTATATAATGTTACTATTGGCCCTATAACTGTTACAGTGTTATTATTTAACCCAATATCACAAATGGTAAGGCACAGACACCGTTAGGTTTTATAATTGCCCATTTACCTCTGGCCAGGCAGATATTTCAATCTACCCTGTTTCAATAACCTCACCATCCGTCTCCCAGCCCCCATCCAGTGCCATCCCCTTAACCATCCTTATCTGGACTGCCTTCCGTCCATAATCTTATGAACACTTGCTTATATTTGACGTTTTTTTCCATCCCCGACATCCTTGGAGTCCTTCCTCCCAGCCCATGTGGTTCCTTCTCCATCATGACATCCTCCTTCCTCCTCTCTTCTCCTCTGTCTTCCATGATTCTTCTGTTCCCGAAGCCCAGGAACTTTAGCCACACCTACCCCATTTCGCCCCGCCCAGGTTTTAGGCCTTTAATCAACCAATCAGGTGTAAGGTCTTAGGAAGGTTTACACAAACAAGGATGGGTTTATCCAGGCGGTAACCAGATCTTGAGGGCCAGAAATTAGCATCAAAATGCAAGCATCAGACCAACCTCTAATACACTATCCAAGGCTGTCCTTGAACTCACTACATAGCTAAGGATAACCAGGAATTGTTGGTCCCCCTATGTCTGTCTCCTGAGTGTTAAGATTAGAGTTGTAGCCAACACGCAGTTTTATACAGTGCTAGGGACTGACTCAGGGCATCCCGGATGTTAAGAAAGAAATCTACCAATGGAGCTACAGTTCCATCTAGAAATTTACTCTGTTTGAATAGTTCATAAACTATTCTAGTGTATGAATCTACTATGTTTTGTAAATCAATTGAGAGACATTTGGTTCTTGTCATTTATTTCCTTTGTGTAATATCATTGCTATGAATATTCTTGTGGACATATTTTCATTTCTTTTAGAACTATACTTAGGGGTCGGGGGCTGGATGGCTGAGGAGCTGCTCTTTCAGAGGGTCAGGGTTCGAGTCTCAGCATCCACATGGTGGCCCACAACTGCCTGTAACTTCTGGGCCAGGGGATTCAACACCACCATCTGGACTCTGTTGGTACCAACCATGTAAGTGGTCATAGACACACACACCATACAAACCGCCCATACACGTGAGATAAAAATACAAACATATACCTAGAAATAGATTTTGCAGGGTCCCATGTTACAGGGCCTCAAGAAAGGGCCTGAGGGGGGCAGCGGCGATGAAATGACAGGCACACATCCAGAAAGGCTGGACTCGGTGGACAGGGCTCTTGGGTGGGGAAAACTCAGCGCCCGGAAGCTCAGCGCGCTCGTTACAGGAAGCTGAGCAGGGAGGCAGCCTTCGTACATGCAGCTGATGCAAAGGCCGGGTCTGTGGTATACGGGAGGCAGTGTTAGATCGGAGGAGGCATCTCAGCAGGGAGTCCGTCTTCAGAGCCTAAACAGCTGGGGCGGGGAGGGGCAGAGAGGCCACAGTGGACACGTTCTGCACACACTATCAGTATCTGCCTTGCCGTTTCCCTCTGGGACGGAGGGGTGCTAATTTCCCGCGAGTCTGAGGCTAGGGTTCGTGACATGGCTGGCTCGTGTCAACATGGCGCGTTCACTCAGAACAGCACACGCTCAGGGCTCCCCCTGCTCAGGGCCAAATGCTCAACCTTTTGAAGAAATGCTAGGAAATGCTACGTGCTCCCAAAGCAGGAGGACTGATTCAGACTCTTGACCAACACTGTGATTCTCATTTCTCCACCATCCTGGCAACTCCTCACTGCCTCAGCCGTCCTGGGGGGGTGAGGGGGTGACTCGCTGTGGAGTCACATTCACTAACAATCAACATTTATTTGGGGTTCACAAATGACTCCACAGATAAATTTTTATTACAAAACAGAAAATTATAGAGTGACAGCAACTAGATTCTACCACAATCGTGAATCTAACTTAACATCACGAACAATGGGATAAGGCTGACGTCATGCACCAGCTGGAAACAGCCTAAATCTACTTGCAAAATAGCAGGTGTGTGCAGCACACACCTGAGATTCCGTCACTCCTCGGGCGCTGGCAGGAAGAGCACAAACTCCAGGCGAGACTGTCCTTCAAAGAAGCAAGAACGGCAACGTAGCTCAGTGGCGGAGCGTTTGCCTGACACCCAGTCTCTAGGTTCAATTCCCAGCACTAAAACAAAACAAAAAAACAACAAAACGTAATCCCGTCAAGACCTCAAAGCCGGAGTCTTCTCACCGTGGAGAAGGATTAACCAAACGAGGGACGCGCTGTCAACCGCTCAGACGTCACCAGCTGTGGTCCTCAAAGGTGTTCCAGAATGTAGACCACAATGAAACTCTCTCGGGGTATTTGTGGTTCTGCCTTCAAAAGAGAACATACCCACAGTTGTATTTACATAATAAGTAAAGGCTTAAAGGCTTTACTTGTTTGATGTTACTTAAACACACACACATTTTATATTTACCTACAAATAGGGAAAAAACCTAGAGGGATATACATTAAAATATTAATTATGAGGGCTGGAGAAGAGCTCGAAAAACAACCTGAACCCACATATAAAAGACAGGCGTGATGCCATCGAAGGCTTGTGAGTCCAGTGATTCGATTCGGAGGCAGAGACAGACGGACCCTGAGGGTCACTGGTCATCAGCCCAGTGAGGTCCAGGCCAGTAAGGAACCCTGTTTTGCCAGGTGTTGGTGGCGCACACCTTTAATCCCAGCACTCATGAGGCAGAGGCAGGTGGACCTCTGTGAGTTCAAGGCCAGCCTGGTATACAGAGCAAATCCAAGACATCCAGGGCTACACAGAGAAACCCTGTCTCTAAAAACAAACCAAAAGAAGAGGTACCAGGCACATACGTGGCACACACGTGACATGCAGGCAAAACAAACAAACAATTGCCAGGTGGTGGCGCACACCTTTGATTTCAGTCCTCAGGAGGCAGAAGCAGGTAGAGCTCTAAGTTCGAGGCCAGCCTGGTCTATGGAGCTAGTTCCAGGACAGCCAAGACTACACAGAGAAACCCTGTCTTGAAAAAAAAAAAAAAAACAAACTAAAACAAACAAAACTAGCCAGTCTCAGGCCAGCCAGGGTTAGGAAACAAGATCTTGTCTTGTAAAAACAAACAAATTAAAAGTGAATCTGTCAAAATACTTCTGCGAGTGCCTGTGCCTTTTGACATTTTCCATCCAAACCACTCATTCGTTCGGCGCTCTCTACGCTTTCATTTTCCCTGTCTTGTTCCATGGGGGTCTTAATTTTATATTTTCCTAAGCAATAATACGTCTAAACCTTTCTGTATGTTTGTCTGACTTGGCATATTTTCTTCAGTGAGCTGTCTCCCAATCTTTTGCATATTTTGGTTAATTTTATTGGCATTTTTACTGTGGAGTTTCGGGACTTCTTTTATATTTTAGATGCAAATCCTTTTGAGAGATGTGTCTTACAAGGGTCTTCTCCCTGGTTGCAACATATCTTTTTATCCTCTTTTTGTTTGTTTGTTTTTCCAGACAGGGTTTCTCTGTGTAGCTCTGGCTGTCCTGGACTCTCTCTCTGTAGACCAGGCTGGCCTCAAACTCACAGAGATCATCCTGCCTCTGCCTCCTGAGAGCTGGTCTTTTATCTTCTTAATAAAGTTTTTCTCAAAGTAAAATTGCTTCATTTTGATGGATTCCTAGTTACTGATTTCTTTTTTCTTTTTAGACAGGGCCTCACTGTATAGACCAGGCTGGCCTGGAACTCAGAGCTGGGCCTGTCTCTGTCTCCTATGTGTTGGGATTAGAGGCATAGGCCACCAGGCCATCATGCTTGGTTTCAGTACAGTTTTTAAATGCTGGGATATTTAGGTTGAAGTTCTCTGTCTCCTTTTCCTCCTTCACATTTTTCCTCCTCTTTTGGTCTCCTGAGAGCTAGTCGTTCAAGCACCACTTAGTGAAAGGATTTGAAAATGGCCTCCTGATGTTTGAATGGCCGGCTGGTCCTCGGCTGATGTAGGGAAGGGTTGGGAGGTGTGTTGTGGCCTTGTTGGAGGAGGTATGTTACTTCAGGTGAGCTTTGAGGTTTCAAAGGCCCACACCAGACCCAGTCTCTCCCCCACGCCTGCCTGATGCCTGTGAATCAACATGTAACGCTCTCGGCTGCTTCCCCAGCACCACGCCTGCCTGCCTGCCTGCCTGCCTGCCGCCATGCTCCGCACAATGACGACAACGGAATGAACCTCGGAAGCTGTACGGCAGCCCCCGATCAAATGCTTCTTCTATGGGTTGTTTAGGTCATGGTGTCTCTCCATAGCAACAGACCAGTGACTCAGACGGAAATGATTCTTCTAGCTTTAAGACACATCTATTTCTTACACAGCAAAATGCTTGTTGCCACAAGTCCCCCAAGCCTAAGGGTGTTCTGTAGCATAAACTGTGTTGCTTGAATTTCATTCTGATGTCTTAAATGCCTTCTCAGCTAGATGGGGTACCACCTGCTAGTCACTTCCTAGCCTTCCACACCTAAGCCTTTAGGGGACATTTAATCACCCGTACCACAACAACCCATAATAATGGTACACATTTGTGAGGTACAGTCCTATTTTAATATGTGTATATGATGCTTCTCTGTGTTGAGAATATTCCAAATTATTTTCGAGCTATTTAGAAATACACAAGTAGCTGGGCATGATGGTGCATGCCTGTAATCCCAGCACTCAGGGAAGCAGAGGCAGGAGGATCTCTGTGAGTTTGAGGCCAGCCTGGTCTACAATGTGAGTCCAGGACAGCCAAGCTGAACAGAGAAACCCTGTCTCAAAAACAGGGGGCAGGGGAGAGGTGGCCCACAGGTTAAGAGCCCTGGCTGTTCTTCCAAAGGTCCTGAGTTCAATTCCCAGCAACCACGTGGTGGCTTGCAGCCATCTTTTGTAAGACCTGGTGCCCTCTTCTGGAGTACAAGCATACATGTAGACAGAATGCTCTATAAATAAAAAATAAATAAATAAATCTTTTAAAAAAGGAAGACATACACAAGGAAATTCTGTTAACAATATTCATCTCACTCTCCAGAGAACATCAGTACATTCCACTTCGTGAGCCATCTTGTCCCCACCCACGTCTTGCTGGTATATTTTCTAGCCATCGTTAGCTGCTATTCTGCTCTCTGCTTCAGAGATCAATTTTTTAAAATATTTTATTTTATTTTATTTTATTTTATGTGCATTCATGTGAGGGTGTCAAACCCCTTGGAATTGGAGTTACAAACAGTTGTGAGTTGCCATGTGGGTGCTGGGAATTGAACCCAGGTCCTTTGGGAAGAGCAGACAGTGCTCTTAACCACTGAGCTGTCTCTCCAGCCCCCAGAGATCAATTTTTATGCTTTGGTTTAATCAGCGTTGGGACAAATGGCAAGATGTGATTCTTCTCGGGCTGAATAGTAATCCAGTGTGGACATTAGCCACGCTTTCTTTGTCCGTTCACTGATGGATGCCTAAATTGACTCCGTGTCCCAGCTGCAGTAAATAAGAGAGAGCAGGAGTCTCATTAACATTCTCACAAATACAGATGCGGTGACCTAACGTGACCTAGATGTGAACATGCAGGCCACAGCCCCCGGTGATTCACATGATGGGTGGATGTGAGAACACAGGAGAGTTTCTACACATGTGCACTGAGTGGTGGCCAGTACCTGTGACTAGACACTGTATTAATAGCCCCAAATGTATGTGTAAATATATATATATATATATATATATATATATATATATACACATATACTATGAGACATAATAGTTTCATTTCCTATTTGTGACAGGGTCTTGCCTCACCCAGGCTGGCCTCAAACTCAGCTTGTCCCAGCCCTCGGACTACTGGGATTATATTTATAAGGTAGCACCTCACCTGGCTGAGAATTCCACTATTTATTTACTTTGAGATACGATCTCTCTATGTAGCCCTGGCTGGACTGGAATTCACTCTGTAGCCCAGGCTGGCCTTTGCTTCACCTGCCTTTGCTTCCTGAGTGCTGGAATTAAAGGTATGCACCACCACACCAGACTGAGAATTCTATTTTTAACTTTTTTTAAAATTACATTTTTGTTTGTTTGTTGTGTGTATAGTGTGTGGTGTGTGTGTGTAAAAGCCACAGGACAACTTGTAGGAGTTGGTTTTCGCCGCCCACACCTGTGGGTGTCGGGGAGTTAAAGGAAGGTCATTGGTTTAGGGAGGCAAGTGTCTGAATAGCTGCTGAGCCATTTTTAACTTTCTGAGCAGCCTCCATGCTGTTTTCCATCGTGGCGGTACTAGCTCATATTCCTACCAGCAGTGTCAGAGCGGCGCCTCTGCATTTAGACAATACTCAGTACACATCCGTGAAGGGCAAGCCCAGCTTCCCGCGTAGCTGGTCAGGCTCCAGCTTTGAGAGCTTTACTGTCTGAGAACTTTCCAAGAGTCTAGCAAGGGTCCAAAAGTCACGGGTTTGCGAGACCTCGGAAACTGCCCTCTCATGGTAGTTGGCGATGAACATATTCCCCTTGCTCACATTCCTCCCGTGTCTGAGGGCACAGCAGTGGCCACGGGCATTTTTGGCATCCAGAGAAGGTAAGCCGAACTAGAACCCCTCCCCCGACCCATTTGGGGCTGTTAATACAGTGTCTAGTCACAGGTACTGGCTACTCAGCACACGTATGTAGAAACACTTTCCTGTGTTCTCACATCCACCCATCATGTGAATCACCAGGGGTTGTGGCCTGTACGTACACATCTAGGTCACATCAGGGGATTAAACGTGTCTGACAGCACCTAGGACTGGAAGTCTGTGGGGCTGGAGGAGAGCCAAGGTTTTAGCAAACCCAAAGCCAGAATATGGTCTGAAGAAAAATTTTCCAATCATCAGCCATGCAGAGAATTCCATTGCATACTGGCACCAATGGAAACAAGTTTATCCTGTTGGCAATACACTCAATAATACAGCGCATATAATTATTAAAGCACTGTGTCTGTGCGCCTGCGTGCGAGCGCGCGCGCGCGCGCGCGCACACACACACACACACACACACACAAGTGCACACTGAGAACTGAACACCTAGGGCCTTATCCTTGGTGAGCTGTGCAAGCATTTTACCACTGACAAAAAACACCAACTCTTGTGATTTTTATTTTTTAAAGATAAGGTCTCATGCTGGATGGTGGTGGCGCACATCTTTCATCTCAGCACTCGAGGCAGAGGCAGGTGGATCTCTGAGTTCAAAGCCAGCCTGATCTACAGAGTGAGTTCCAGGACAGTCAGGGCTACAGAGAAACCCTGTCTCAGGGAAACACACATACACACATACACACCCCAAAACATGTAGGTATATAAAAATAAAATCACAAAGAATTTATAGGCCTAAAAGAAACTTTAATTAGTTAATTTTTTAGATCTATTTCTTTTATATCTGTGTTTTGCCTGTGCGTACATACGTGTTCCCCAGGCACGCCTGGTGTCTGTGGAGGTCAGAAGTGGATCCTCTGGAAATGGATTAAGGATGGTTGTGAACCACCTTGTGGGTGCTGGGAATTGAACCCCGGTGCTCTGCAAAAGCAAAAGCAAGGGCTCTTAACTGCTGAGCTGCCTCTCCAGCCCCAAACTCTTTCTCTTCTGAGACAAGGTCTCACATAGCCAGGCTGGTCGTGGGTTATTGCAGCCCAGGATGACCACAGACTGTGCTCCTCCTGAGCTGAGAGGATAAGAATGAGGCTCCACACTTGGTTTTCTGAAGCACTGGGGATGGAGCCCAGGGCGTTGTGCTCACTAGGTAAGCCCCTACCAAGTGAGCTCCATCCCGAAAACAGATTTTTTTTTTTTTTTTGAGACAGAGTCTCTTGCATCCCTGGCTGGACTCAAATTCAAACTATTTGGTTTTTCCAGACAGGGTTTCTCTGTAGCCTTGGGTGTCCTGGACTCACTTTGTAGACCAGGCTGACCTCGAACTCACATTGGTCTGCCTGCCTCTGCCTCCCAAGTGCTGGGATTACAGGCATGCACCACCACCCTCAGCTGACCATGAACTTCTGATCCCTCTGACCCTAACTCTAAGGTGCTAGGATTGCAAGAATTGCGGTCTTTATGTTGTGCTGAGAACTGAGCCCCGGGCCTTGTGCCAGGCAAACACTGCTAACAGTTACATCCCTAGAAACTTTCAAAAACTCAAACATGAGCGGAAATCTGACCCATTATGCTAAAAAGACTGAATTACCTTTCTACTTATCTTCAGGAAAAAAAAAAGGGGGGGTAACATTCTAATGCAACCATTGCTCAATTAATTAATCCAACTATTACAGGAATTTTTTATGATTTTTTGATAAATGCTAACATTTAAACTATGTAATGATTATAAGTAAATTTTGTCTTCTACAGTTTGGTGTTTATAACTTGGTGGTTCGTTTTTGTTTTTTTTTTTTCTCACAGAGGACTTATCCTCTGTCACTAGTCCTGACCCCTGACCCCTGACCCAGAGAAGAGCCTAAGGCATCAATCAGATGCCACAAAATCTAGCTGACCAAAGTTCAGAACACACTCCAGGATCTGCCACCACTGTAGGAGACTGGTTTTTCACACAGCAGGACCAGAAACCTGGGCTGATCGGGCTCCATGCAACGCACGCGTGATAGAAAAGGAGCAGAATGGGTCAAGTTAAAGTGTTTCACTACGGGGGCACTTCTAAAGCATTTTAGGTCGCCAGGGGCACCGTCAGACCAACACCTGTCTATGCTTCTGGAGAACCCCTGTAATCTGGAAGAACCCCTGTAATCTGGAAGATCCCCTGTAATATGGAAGAAGCTGTCCTTCACCCTCTTTCCTGCTGCCCATTTCTCTCCTGGTCAACAGTGCTTTGAGAACTCACAGGTGCCCACCTCCTAAGGAAATTAAATTCCTGACTGATATAAACAGAAAAAAAAAAAAAAAAAAAAAAAGCAGCGCCTTCATCAAGTGCTTGAAGACACACAAAAAAACATTGTTTAGCAAAGGTGACTCAGGCTCCTTGAAGACTGAGGATGGATAAGTGTTTGTGATTCCATCATCTAGTGACAACACAGGGTTAACTCAGCTTACCTAGCGCTGTCCAGCACAGAGGTCACATGAGTCATTCTAGCACCCAGGAGATGAGGAAGGATTGCTCAGAGCCAGAATGGGTCATGTAATGAGCTCAGGCCCGACCAGAATACAGGGTCTCCCCAACAAACAAACAATACCTATGGAGGACAGAGAGAAATACTACTGATTTTCTCCCCAGATTTTCTGGAAGTTGTATAAAATACTGGGTTTTACTTAGTTCCACTGTGACTTTTGGTCATTGCCTCATGTCTCTGAATCCTGTAAGGAAAAAAGCAAAATAGGAAATCAGACAGAGATGAAAGAACAAAGTAAAAACTGAGAAGAAAAGAAATGGGCCTCAGCTGGACATGGTGGCCTGTCATAATCCTAGCATTCGGGAGATGGAAGCAGAGGACCAAGAGTTCAAGGTCGTCCTCTGCTACACAGCAAGTTCAAGTACAACCTGGACTACACCTGGAGATCCTGTCAAAAAGTTAAAACAAAACACGTTTTCATGGGGTGGGCTGTCCCTAGAGACCAGTTTGAACCCTGTTGGTCCTTCTATAGAAGTCTTAGAAGTTCAGCAAATCACTGGCCTCCTTGGGTGGAAGGTCTCCATAAGAGGGGCTGGCCGGAACACGGTTGCCCTGGCTGGTTCTGTGTGATGCGCTGGGCCAGCCCCACTTCTCACCTGACCTTGCTGACGAGGCTGTGTGATGGCTTGAGTGAGAACGGACCCCACGTTTGAACGCTGAGTTACCACCGAGTAAAACTCTTTGAAAGGATTAGAAGGATTAGCTGTGACCCTGTTAGAGGAAGTGAGTCACTGGGGGTGGGCTCTGAGGTTTCAAAAGCCCGTGGCAAGGCTAGAACCCCTCTCTTTGCCTATGAATTGGGATGAAGGTCTCATCAGGCTGTAGGTCTCGGCTACCGCTCCAACGGCCATGCTCCCCACCAAGATAATGGATTAAACCTATGAAACTGTAGCAAGCTTTTAATTAAATGCTTCTTTCGTAAGAATTGCTTTGGTCACGTGTCTCTTCATAGCAACAGTGGTTAAGACAGCTGACTCCACCGTCTCTCTTCAACACCTAACTATGTGCCTGCACATGTGTGTGAAGGCCAGAGGTTAGTGGCAGGTGTGTTCCACCTTGTCCTTTGAGACAGAATCTCTCAATGAACCTGGAGCCTACCAATTCAGCGAGCCTACCTAGCCAGCAAACCCCAGGGATGAGTCTCCACCTCCCCAGCTCTGGGATTACCGCCATGCACCACCAAGTCCAGCTTATTATCTGGGTGTTGGAGATCCGAACTCAGATCCACATGCCCACCCAGCAAGCATTTCCTGACTGAACCATCGCTGCAGCCCTCGGCCCGCAAACTTCATCTCATCTCTTCAAGTTAACGCCTTTCTCCCTCCCATTTTCTTTCTCCCAGGTAGATGCGGCGGCGCCATGTATTTGCCTCCAGCATACAGTTTTCATTCTACAAACATTTACTGGACATCTCTGCCCCGCGGGTTATGGCAAGTATACCAGTGTTGTCAGTCCATCCTCAGAGGTGAAGTCCGTAGTCACTATTGTCCGCCTGTCCCTCAGGACAGACAGGTCTTCCAGCACCTCAAGTGATCTATAGCTTCCAACTACCTTTTACTAAACCAGGAGTGAGTTCCTGTGCCACAGTCTCACTGTGTGACCCCATCACAGGACACACACACTCCCACCCAACCCCCAGACAACTAATTTTGCTCCTTTGGGTCCCGCTTTGTTCATTTGAAAGGAAAGGAAGTTGGACCAACTTGATCCCCAAGACCTCAACCTCAACTTGGGCAAATCCATTAAGTAAGAGGGAACGATCGCGGCCTCCAACCACGACCCCGGACCAGGCACTGGGCTCCTCCCGCCCACCGAGGCTCACCATCCCGCCCACTTCCCCCGAGCGCACGAGCACAGGCGCTGCGCCCGCCCTCCCCCACCGCAGCTTCCCGGCTTCCGGTTCCGCCGGGGACCGAGGGGCCGAGGCTGATGGCGGCATCCGGGAAGTGGGCAGGAGGGCTCGCGGACGAGGCCGCGGAGGACGGGGATCCCGCAGCTCGGAAGCCCGGGGCCGCCCCGTTCGGAAACTTCCCTCACTACTCCCGTTTCCACCCTCCCGAGCAAAGGCTCCGCCTTCTGCCCCCGGAGCTTCTTCGTCGGCTCTTCCCTCCCGGGGGTCCCGAGAGGAGGCCGGTGCTGGGGCTCGACGTGGGGTGTAACTCCGGGGTGAGTGCCGCGGGAGGGCTCGGAGCGCCAGGGAGCCCCGCAGGTGCCCCCGCGCGCTCTGGGGTGCTGGCCCGGGCGTGGCAGCCAACGTGCCCAGAGTGGGCTTTTGACGCCTGGCGTTGACAGTGCTCCTCCCGTCCTCCTCCCGTCCCCACCACCGCGTTAGGCGTTTTGAGTAGTCCCCAGTTCGTTCCGGGTTCCCGCCCGACCGTCTGGTCTGCACGTTTGCCCCCTCCCCGGCTTTGCTGGCCTTGACTGGGGAACGGGCTCCCAGAACCCACATCTGGGAAGAGGGAGAGCCAGGGTGACAGAATCGTGTCTGAAACTTAAGGCTCCAGACGTGCAGGACAGACCTGGAGCCGGGTATGTGTTTACTTACCCTCGTGCTAACAGCAGAGAGGATCAAGAAAGAAAACAGATCTCCCTGCCAGAGGAGGGAGGCCCTGGCCACCCTTCCACCGCAAAGGGCTGTCAGGCGCCTAATGGTTATAGGCAAACCACGTGCGGAATAAGGAAACGCCAGTCGCGCGCATTTGTAGCCACTGAGTGGATATCTTAGTGGGCCAGGCAGTTTTACCGCAGGATTGCAAGTGGTTCCGAAGTTGGGACCGTGACTCCGCATCCCCGTCACTGCAGAGTAGGGGGACGTAGAGCCCTTTACTGTGATGGTGGCCTTTCTGCCCACGCGGAATGCCACATATAAAGACAACTGTGGCCGTCCCCACAAGTTTGAGGCCAGCCTGGGCTATATGAGACCCTGTTTCCAAAAACTACAAAAAAAAAAAAAAAATCAGTGGTGGATGGTTGAAGACCTTGAGGTACTCGGCTGAGGAGAGCTTTTGGGTGTAGACTGAAATAAGCAGCTGGGTGTGTGTTCCTTGCAAACCTCACCATAACGTAGGAGACCAGAGCGGGGAACAGATAAAGAGATTTCCTGAAAGGAATCAGGAAGCCACTGAAGATTTCAAGGCTGAAAGCAGTGTGTATAAAAGCACAACAGAGAGGTCACAGTTGCACTTGGCTAAAGCAGATGTTCGCAGGTATGCATTTATTTTACACAGAGGCTCGCTGGCTGGCCTCAATACGTTGACCATGCCAGGCTCAAAGACACAGGGTCAGATAGGAGGGGAGCAAATTGAGGTAGGAGGAGATTCAGCGGCGTGATGTGGGTCCTTGTGCCTTCAGCTCTGACTCTGAACTACAATGTTAGTGTGGCTTCGCAGTTCATTAGAAATGCAGAATCTTGGTCCTGTCTTTTAGGTCAGCCTGTGTGTTTAAGATGGCCCCAGGTGGCTTGTGTGTGTTGTTAGAGGGGCATAGCTCAGCTCCTCAGAGTGCTGGCTGTCCCTACAGAGGACCTGAGTTCAGTTCCCAGTACCTAGCCACCTGGAACCACCCGGGGATCACATGTCCTTTTCTGGCCCCTCTGGGCCCCTGCACACAGACCCGGCAAGTATAAGTACCAAGACATATGCATATACATTTAAAAAGTAATTTTTTAAATAGTTAAAAAAGAAACTGGGTGGTGGTGGTGGCGCACACCTTTGATCCCAGCACCTGGGAGAGAGGCAGGCGGACCTCTGAGGTGGAGGCCAGCCTGGTCTACAGAGTGAGTCCAGGACAGCCAGGCTACACAGAAAAACCATGTCTTAAGAAGAGAAGGAGGAAGAAGAAAGAAAGGAAAGCCTGGTATGAAAGAAGGAGCTTAATGTACCATAAGTCTTATGTCAGTGGTCATGTGACTTTAGAGAGGTAAATAACCTCCATTCATAATTTATATGTATGTGTGTGTATTATATATATATATTATATACACATATAATTTTTTTTTTTTTCTGAGACAGACCAGGCTGGCCTCAAATTCACAGAGATCCGCCTCCTGTGTGCTGAGACTAAAGGTGTGTGCCACCATGCCAGGTTTCAATCCATAATTTTTAAAATGCAGGGGTTTTTTTGTGGATTATGCTATACTTTCATATAAAAGTACATAAAGCATAAGCCTGCACTTTATGAATTATAAGGCAAACACCTCTATGACCATTGTCAGAAAAAAAAAATCATTATCAGTACCCCAAAGTTCTCTATGTGCCATTTCCTATTGCTAGAAGCCCTCTACCAACAGGTCACAACTTGCCTGTCATTGTCCCGCTTTTGTTTGTATCTTACTCCCCTTTTAACACTAAACAATATAGTTCTCCCTCTTCGGGATTTTGTATAACTTGCATGCCCAGTATGGCAGCATGTGCCTGTGATACCAGCATTTGGGAGGCTGAGGCAGGGGGATCACAAGATATTAAGAGACCAGGCTGGCCTCCATAGTAAGACTTGGCTTAAAATACAAATGAACAAACAAAAAAGGAAACTTGCCATATATTTTCATTGTGGCTTGATGTTCTACTTGGTAGACATCAATGTTTTTGATGAATGTGTTTTGATGAATGTGTTTGAAAGCATTCTATTTTGGTGCATTGAGCAGAGCTCTTCAATGTTACACTGTTACGATATTCTACCTCGCTGACTGTTACTCTTTCTTGCCTGTGCTACTGTTAGTGGACATCCGAGTGGGAGTGTTCTTACCTGCATGAAAAGTTGCAGAGGTAATAAGAAAATGCCTTGGAAGAAACTATAAAGCAGCACTGTATTAAAATATATATCCTGTGGATAATATATATATAGTATACATAGATAGCAGAGGAGATGGTGCCTCGTTTGAGACTCAAAAGCGTCCTAGGGTGGTAAGATCACGGCATCACGCTCAGCTAGAAAGATTGACAACAGCTTTGAAGGGTGAGGGCTACACAAGCAGAGTGGGCCTCAGAAGGAGGTGGCGTAGCTCACAGTTGAAGGCTGGAGGACTGCCTGGAACCCAGGCTCTGCTAGGCACATCCCAGAAACAGACTTTTACAAGATGCTGCTCTGTTCGCCACCTTCCTGGCGAGGGGCGCCACTCAGCTTCTGAGCTTTCCTTTGGATACGAGACACCCAGAAAAAGGTCGTGAATTTGCCAGTGAATTGTTGAAGCTGGAAAACACTGCTCTGGGCTCTTTACTGCCTTTGCCATGTCATTTGGACTATAACTTTCACCCACCCAACTCCATCTGTGGTCATTGTCAAGATGCAGGTGGCCAGGCATGGGGCATGCATGTAATCACACACATCACTGGGGCAGAGGCAGGGGATCAGAGTTCAAGGCTATCCTCAGCTACATGGTGAGTTCGAATGGAACCCACTTAAGGCTCAAAACAAAGCCCGGTGCACGGTGGCGCATGCCTGTAATCCCAACACTCAGGGAGGCAGAGGCAGGTGGATCTCTGTGAGTTTGAGGCCAGCCTGGTCTACAAAGTGATGCCAAGGCTGCATAGATAAACCTTCTTAAAGAAGAGAAAAACAAACAGTTAAAATAGAATGTAGGGTGTAGGGCGGGTGCATTACAGCCTGCAGCCCCCGGGGGGCGCTGAGAGTCTGCTCAGGAAATGTATTCTTTATAGATGATTGTTAAAAGCCTCGTATCGGATACAGGCAGAGGTAAGTGGCAGTCTCAAAAGATGAGAGGTTTCTTTTCCAGGCGGTTTGAGATCTGCAATGACAAGGCTCTTTTGGATCCCTGCAGGATCTGAGTGTGGCTCTGTACAAACATTTCCTTTACCGGCGTGACGGGGAGACCTGCACCGGCGCCTCCAGCGAACTCCGCCTCCTCTGCTGCGACATAGATCCGGCTCTCGTGCAACGCGCGGAAAACCAGTGCCCCTTTCCTGATGCTGTGACCTTCATCACCCTGGACATCATGGACCGAAGCAGCAGGACGGTCCCCTTGCGTTCTTTCCTGAGCCAGTTTGGGCGCTCTGCGTTCGACATCGTGTTCTGCATGTCCGTGACCATGTGGATCCACCTGAACCACGGGGACCGCGGTCTGTGCGAGTTCCTGGCCCACGTCTCCTCCCTCGGCCGCTACCTGCTGGTGGAGCCGCAGCCCTGGAAGTGCTACCGGGCAGCTGCGCGGCGCCTCCGGAAGCTGGGACTCCACACCTTCGACCACTTCCGCTCGCTCGCCATCCGAGGCGATATGGCCGGCCAGATTGTGCGGATCTTGACTCAGGAGCAGGGGATGGAATTGGTGTGCTGCTTCGGCAACACCAGCTGGGACCGAAGCCTTCTGCTCTTCCGAGCAGAGCACACCGCGGACGCTCGGCCGGCCCCCGACCCGCTGTCAGAAGGGTCGGGGACAGGTTAACACTGAAGCACAGAGCTTCACACTGTAGAGCTTTCACACTGAGAACAGCACTTCCCGGAGCGCTCAGGCCGCAGGACACCTGCCGGGAGCTCTTGACCAAGTGTCAGTGTCCTCTGGTGTTAGGACTACCCCCCACCCCGGGGTGGGGGGGGACACGAGTTCATAGAGAGCTGAACTAGGCAGTCCAGATGGAGAGTGTGGTCCTGGGAAATGAAACTTCCTTTGGAAGTACTTTTATGTGCTTGTGATCAAGCTTAGAGTCTTGTGTGTCTGTCATCGAGGCTCATTTCCAGCTCTTAAGGGGTTATTTATTAAAAAATAACAGTAAGACGTGGTTAACCTGAGACTGTGTCGTTTCTTTGAGCTCCTTAAATACGATTTTTTTCGGGTGTTTTTTGGATTTCCTAGGCCTGCCTTGGGGCAAAGCCTCACTGAAACCTGTGGTGAGGTTTTGCGCTGGCCACAGGAAGTGGCCAGTAGGGAGCCACCTGGACCATGCCAAGCCTCTGGCACAGCCCGTACAGACACTGGAAAGGTGCGCCAACCAGCATTTTAAAGTGCTGGAAAGCTGGGGCTAGTGGCAGATGTGTGTAATCTAGGCCCTTGGCAGGCAGGGCTGGAGGAGGGGGAGTTCAAGGGCAGCTTCAGCTCCATAGTTTGCGGCCAGCCTGGGTGAGAGGATTCCCTGTCTTGATGACAACAGATACTTAGGGCGTGGGGTAAAGCTCAGCTGCAGCGTGTCTGCCAGGTAGTTACAAGGTTTGACCCCACCCTCCGCCTCCACCAGTAAATAAAAACATTAAATTATGAACCCTGAGGTAGGTAGTGATTTGGGTCTGCAGTACAGCTCAGCAGTCTTGCTTTTCCTTCCTCCCCTCTTCTCCCTCCCCTGAGTTTTCAGGACCAAGAATCAAGCACAGAACCTTTTGGAGTTTTGTTTTTGTTTGGTTTTTGAGACAGGGTATCTCTTGGGGTCTTTACTGTCTTGGAGTGTAGTTATATTGACCAGGCTGGTCATGAACTCACTGAGCTCCTCCTGCCTCTGGCTCCTCCCTTCATGCCTGGCCTTGTATTCTTTTATCACCACGCCATTTTTGAAATGTTTATTTATTTTATGTGTATTTTGGGTGTTGTTTTTTTTTTTCCTGTGCACTGTGTACATGCAGTTCCTAAAGAGACCAGAAGAGGGCACTGGCTCCCCAGGACTGGCGTTAACCAATGGTGGTGTGCTGGCCACATGGATTCCTGACTCCACAAGAGCAGCCAGCGCTAAGTGCCGAGCCATCTCTCCAGCCCTGAGCTAGCCGTTTGGTTGGTTGGTTTGTTTGTTGGTTTGTTTGTTTTTTCCAAGTCAGGGTTTCTCTGTGTAGGCCTGGCTGTCCTAGACTCACTTTGTAGACCAGGCTGGCCTTGAACTCACAGATCTGCCTGCCTCTGCTTCCCGAGTGCTGGGATTACAGGCGTGCACCACCGTGCCCAGCTCATGCTGGCCATTTATAAGTTTACAGTTCCATGGAATTAAGTACATTCACAGCAGAGGTTCTGTTTTTAGCAGGCACCTTGATTCTGACACCAGTGGAAGAGACAGTTTGATGGCTTAGGATTTTGTCTAGACTCCTGAACATTTTTCCCAGAAAAAGGCCTTCTGTTCCTGTTCCTTTAACTTCCCCGCACCCTCCTAAGTATACTGGTCTCCCACTCCCCGAGCTCCAGACACCATTTTCCCGTTGTGTGATCATAATCCCCTGAAGTAGTTAGTAGACATCTCACATATGTCATTTCAACACATCCCAAAAGCAAAATAACCGTTTCCAAACCCAACCTTGGCCCCATTGTGTTCATTTATGGACACGCTAGAAACGCCAGTTAGCTCCTGTCCACTCCCTACATCGAAACAGGTACAAAGTCCAGCAAATTCTGCCCAGACGTGTAAAGCCCACTCACGCATGCCTGAGGCAGCACTTGCCTGCAGTCCGTGTCCTGACTTCACCCGTAGTTTCACCTACACACCTGAGGCTGTGTGCTCCTCTTCGCAAGCCCAGATGAGAGGGAATTTTGCGGAAGAGATTATTTAACAAAAATAAGATGCCGCACTTTGTGATGGCACCGCGTGAGCGCGCTGCAGGCTGCAATTCGAGCAAAGGCCTGGAAGGGAAAACATGGCGGAAAATAAGGATCTTGTGTCTCATTGCTTTCCAGGAGAAGGAAGTGCTGCTACAAGCTGCGATTCCTCGAGGGCCACTGAACCTTGCACATGGGCACAGTGGCCTCACAGAGGGAGGCAGCTCTGAGTCTCCTCGTCCTCCGGGCAGCAACACCTTAACTACCTGGGGCTGTGTCACCCGTCACCAAGGCTGTGCAGAGAATGGTATGTGGACCATGACAGGCTTCCCAACAGACTCCTAAGATGTCCACATACCCATCCCGGTAGCCTGTGAACATTAGCGAGCAGAAGAGGCTTTACTGTGGCGATTAAGGGTCCTGAGCTCAGGAGGGTAACCACAGAACATGGAATGATGGAAGCTTAGGTGGTAATGAGGAAGGGCTGCAGACCACGGAATGCAGGCGCCTCCCGGAAGTTAGAGCAGGCAAGGGAACGCATCCTTCCCTGGATTCTCTAGAAGGTGTGCAGCTGCTGGCACCGTCATTTTAGATTTCTGGCTTCTGGGATTATAAGAATAAGTATATGTTGTTTCAAACCACTAAGCTTGTGATTTGTTACAGCAACAAAATGATACTAACAGGAGCCTCCTGCTGCAAGACTGGCTCCGGAAGCCCCAAATAGAACTTGGCCTAAACAGCTCCTGTCTTGGTTTTGGTTTTGTTTCTGTGGTCCTGGCTGGCCTCCAACCCACAGAGATCACCTGCCTCTGCCTCCCAAGTGCTGGGATTAAAGGTGTGCACCACCGTGCCCAGCTGTCCCAAACAACTTGATAGCAGAAAATGGTCCCAGTGACAAAGGATATGCAGGGCCTTAACCTCCACACTTTTTTGGGGGAAGGGGGTTGTGGGGATTGTTTTTTGTTTTTTTTGTTCAAGACAGGGTTTCCTGTGTAGCCCTGGCTGTCCTGGACATGCTTTGTAGACCAGGCTGGCCTCGAACTCCCAGAGATCTGCCTGCCTCTGCCTCCAGGATCACTCTGCTGGGATCACAGGCGAGCATCCGCACACTTAGAATGAGGGCGATTCAGCTACGGAAGCCTTTAGTTGTGAGTCTGAGCTGTTCACTGGTGGCTGCTCACTGGTGGCGTGCTCCTGAGGGAGCGGGTGGGAGGACCATTGTCCATCCTCACGTGTGCGGCAATTAGGAGGAATGCAGAAGCAGTGCTCATTGAGGCCCCAGAACCAGGCAGGCAGCGACTGCTTGAGAGCCACGAAGACCATGAGAACACCGTCCTGATAGCACAGCATCGTGACTCAGGCCTAACACCAAGCACACTGAGCTTTTTCAGGCCTCATGACACATGTAGAGAACGAGCCTGGATATACTGTAATGTTTGAAAAGAAAAAAGAGAAAGCCGTGAGCTGGGTGTGGGGACAGTCATCCACAGTCTTGGTACTGGCAAGCTGAGTTTGAGGACAGTGTGGGCTACACAGCTGAGCTCCAGGCCAACCTACACTGACAAGATCCTGCATCTGAAAAATAAAAAATAAAAAGCTTTAGGTGTGTAAGCAAGCATCTCCAAAATGCTTTCACTTTTTCAGCAGGAAAGACCCCTGCCCCCGCACCATAATACTGGAGTCTCTGGTTCTCACACCTAAATACACACGGAGCAGTTTCCATCTGGATCAGCCGTCTTTCAGATGCTCGTCTGCCGCACGTGGCTGGTTCCAGTACTTTCGGGAGGCATCATGTCCACTTCCTTCCCTATGTCCTCCTCTTAGCTGCTTCAGAATAGGACCAGGAGCAGATTTAAACAGCCCTGGATCTTCAGAGGGTAAATTCAGCCTGTTCTGCAAATTAAAGTTGACAGGGGGAAGCCGGTACCAGCTGATGTGATCACAGAGCTTCAGGAGTGCGCTCTGTGAGCTACAGAGGGTGCGGGAGACAAGAGGTGAGCTGACGCTAAAGGGTGTAAAGTAATGGGCAAGGAGCAGTCTCCTGTGAGCTGGAGAGAGGGGCCCTGTGGCCAGACACACAGGGCAGGCTGGAACAGGCAGCTGTCAGAATGGGAGCAACTGTAAATTCTGAGTACTTTCCACAGGAGAACACTCAGAAGCCACAGGCTAAAGGGGGAAAAACACAAACTCTCATGAGCGCCATCTACAATTATTTTAACGTCTGTGACAAAGGTCTAATGGCACATACAATTTGTGAATATATCAGTAAAGACATCCATGAAAAATAATGGCAGGCCAGGCACGGTGGCCCATACCTTTAATTCCAACACTGAGGAGGCAAAGGCAAGTGGAACTCTGTGAGTTCGAGGCCAGCCTGTTTTACATAGAGAGTTCCAGGACAGCCAGGACTGCATAGAGAGACTTGTCTCAAAGAGGGGGAGTAGAGGGGGGAGGTTAAGTAGAGGTGCTCAGAGGTTAAGAGCACTGGCTGTTCTTCAAAGGGTCCTGAGTTCAATTCCCAGCAACTACATGGTGGCTTGCAGCCATCTATGGTGAGATCTGGTGCCCTCTTCTGGCCTGCAGGCACACATGCAGGCAGAATCTTGTATAAATGAGTCTTTAAAAAATAAAGAAAACAATAAGCACATATTTTAAACACCTGGGATGTTGTTTCTTTGCTGACAGGGCCTTGTGGCTGGCCTTGAACTCACAGCAACCCTCCTGCTTCAGTCTCCTGAATGCTGAGGCTACAATGTCAGCTGCCAAGCCTGACTGAAAACCGGCATAATCGCGTAAATCACATTACAATAAACGATGAAGAATTCGTTTCTTGGATTAGTCCGATACTGATCAGCTTCTGGGTGCTGTTGTTGTTTCTGAAGTGGTGGTGAGGGCTGGGGAGATGGCTTAGTGATTTAAGAGCACAGGCCGCTCTTCTAGAGGACCTGGGTTCAACTCCCAGCACCCACAGCTCACAACTTTTCGCAACTCCAGCCCTGGGGATCCAAGGCCCCTTTCTGACCTCCATGGACACCAGATCTGTGTGTCCCTTACATACACACAAAACACCCATGTGCATACAAAGAAAACAGTGGTTCTGTGCCGTTAGTGGGAATGTAAATTAACATGGCCATTCTGGAAGACAATTGTCAGAATTTATTGAAGTGTATACTACTTGGAAATTGCACTGTAAAGGATTTATCCTGTGGATATACATAAGAATGCAAGGATATATATGTAATGTTAAAACATTATAACTACCTGACACACGTGAGTAACTGAAAACAAACCAAGAAATAGCCAGAACTGCAGTTGTAAAAGGACAAAGTAACAATACATCCGGAGACAGCTCAGGAAACTGCTTGTCATTCCAGTGCATGCGGGCCAGAGTTTGGTCCTCAGAGCCCACGACAGCTAGCGGTGCCAGCCTTGTAATCGCAGTGCCGAGGAAGGACATGCAGATGCCCCAGGCTCCTTGGCCGGCCTCGTCCTACCTGGTGAGCTCAGAACACGCAACGAGGGATCGGAGGGCTGGGGAGGGGTTCAGCCCCTCAGGGCACTAGCAGTGCCAGCCTAACTGCCAGTTCAGTCACTAGGACCCGCGTAGGAGAAGCCATATGAGTTCTCCCGACACGGGCAGCAGGACCAGACAGAGGGGGCGCAGAGGCTCACGGTCCGCAGGCCTGGAGCCCTCAGTGGAGCAGAATCTACAGCGATGCTGTCTCAACCAAGTGGAAATGCAGAGCCAGCTGCTGAACGTGGCACAGCGTCTGCACACACAGGTCTTTAAAAATAGAAACAAGGTTGCAGTACAGAGCTGGGGAGACAGCTCAGCCGTTAAGAGCAGGGGCTGCTCTCCCCGAGGTCCCCAGTTCAAGGCCTAGCGCAAGCATGGCAGCTCACAACAGCTCACAACCACCTGTACCCACAGTCCCACGGGCACCAATGCCCTCCTCTGGTGTGCAAGATTTACATTCCGAAAAAACATTCATTTACACAAAATACATATGAAATAAATATTAAAAACCAAACAACACTGCAACAACTAGTGGCCCATGTGCTTTTGCCTGGTCACCTAGAGCTCCAGGCCAACCAAGGCTCCACAGTATAAAATAAAAAACAAACAAACAAACAAAAAAACAGAAAGGGGGTACTTAGGAATGACACCCCAAGTTTTCCTCTAGCCTCCATATTCACACACACACACACACACACACATTCACACACACACGCTGAGAAGAAAAGGTCTCCAAGATAACAATGGTGTGAGTGTTAAGATTCTGCTTTTGGCTGTGCGGCAATGGCGTACACCTTTAATTCCTGCACTCATGATCAGAGGCAGGTGGATCTCCGAGCTCGAGGCCAGCCTGGTCTATAGAGTGAGTCCAGGATAGCCAGGGCTACACAGAGGAACCCTGTCTCACAAGCACAAAACAAAACAAAATCTGCTTTCGGTTGGATGTGGTACATGCCTGTGATCTCAGCGTTAAGGAGACTTTCAAGCTTGAGGACTGTGAGTCAGCCTGGGCGATGTAGCCAGAGCTGCTTCTAAAGAGGAATGGAAAAGATCCCACTTTTCTCTCTTTAAAAAAAAGGTAGACAGCATTCACACTGGCGATCCAGCACTCAGGAGGTGGTGAGTGCAAGGCCAGAGGCCACCCCGAGCTACACAGCAAGATTCTATGTCAGAAAAACAAACCAGGAGGCAGGCACAGTGGCGCACGCCTGTTGTCCCAGAACTTGGGAGGCAGAGGCAGGAGGATCTCTGAGTTCGAGGCCAGCCTGGTCTATAGAGGGAGTTCCAGGACAGCCAGGGCTACACAGAGAAACCCTGTCTTGAAAAACAAAACAAAACAAAAAAGCTAGGGCAGACAAGATGGCTCAGCTGGTCACATGTGCCCAATGCACAATGGCATGTGCCCTCCATGACAATAAATACATGTAAGAAAAACACTGCAAAGATCACACACATTCAAGGTAATAAACAAGGAACAACAGAAAACCACAATACCTGTATAAGCAGGTTTAGTGAACACAGTGTGTGTTCATGTGGGGGGGGTAAGTGAGTGTGTGCTTGTGCATATGTGTGCAGTGGGCATGCATGTGTGTTTGTGTGAATGCAGTGTGTGTATGTGTATGTGTGTATGTAGAGTATGTGTGTGTGTGTGAGTGCGATGCATGTGAATGCAGTGTGTGTAAATGCAGTATGCATGTGTGTGCTCGTTTGTGAGTGCAGTGTACATGTGTGAACTCAGAGTGTACATGTGTGTGAATTCAGTGTGTGTTTGTGCATGTGTGTGCAAACAGAGCATGTGCCTGTGTGTGTCTGAGTGTGTGTGCAGATGCACTTGTGCCGCACAGAAGCACCAGCTCAGGTCCCCAGGCTGCAGGGCAGTGGCCGCCACCCTGCTGACCTTTGCTTTGGACAGACTCTGTCCTCGAGCCAGGCCCAGCGGTCAGCCGAGGGGGCACACCAGGGTCCTCCTGGGGCTGCCGGCCCCGTGTCCAGAGCTAGGACTACAGCACACACTCCCTCACACGGATCCCACCTCACACCCTCATGCTGGTGCTCACCAAGAGACCTTCCCCCCCTACGCACTGCGCATGTGTGCTGGTGTGTATGAGTGCACGTGGGGTGTGCACACATGCATAGTGTGTGTGTGTGTGTGTGTGCGCGTGCTTATGGAGGCCAGAGATGGTCAAGTATCTTCCCTTATCGCTCCATCCTATTTTTGAGACAGTGTCTACCCTTGAACTCGGAATGCCTCAGTAGACTAGGCTGGTCAGCGGGCTGCAGGGACCCACCCTCACTTGTGACACCGGTGCTTTTCCACATGGGTGCTAATGGTCCTAACTGCGGCCCTTGGGTGTGAGCAGCAGCTTCCTGGCTGCACCATGCCCCTGGCATGTATGTTTACGAGATTAAATAGTCCTCTAAATGAAGCAGCGCCTGCCGGAAGCTGGCTGGAATGCTCTTGCGGACGCCCTGGCCCTCATTGGCTCATCTCTGCCTTTCCTCTAACAGCACAGCCAAGGTTCCTGGAAGGTTTGAACACTTCCCGTCTCCGTTACCGTGTGTGTCTTTCCCAGCTGTGCAGACTCTGGTTTTGCCGGCTCCAGTGATGTGTGGCTAAAGTCACCAAGAGTGTGACTCCACCTCCACAACAGTGGAGCTGGCTGGTGCTTGGACTCTGGTAATGACCTTGCTCTGCTTCTCTCTCCCGTCTGGAGACCCCTGCCTTCTTGGTATTCCTTGGGGTTCAATTGCAGCACCCCCTGTCTCCTCCACCCTGTGGCTTCAGCTGTCCCTACCTTTAATGACTCAATAGATCTCTTTAGTCCAAATTCTCTCAAGCTTCAAAGTTATTTATCCAAAAGCTTCCAAGTTTTATAAGTTTTTATGCATGTGAGTGTCTTGCCTTCGTGTGTGTCTGTGTGCTACGTGTCTGCTGGGCCAGAAGAGGGTGTCAGAGTCCCTGAAACCGGAGTCACAGACGGTTGTAAGCCTCCTCGTGGGCGCTGGGCATCAAACCTAGGTCCTCTAGAGGAACAGGCAGTGCTCTTGACCTCTGAGCCATCTATCTTGCCCTACCCCAACCTTTTTTCTTTTTTCCCTGGTATATATTCACTGTACGAAATGCTGGGCATCATAAAAGCATGTGTCTTGATCACATTCGTCCTTTCATAGCACGCTTTCCTCCATTTCTGCTCATCTCCTTCTTCCCCAGCCTCTGTTCTGCTTTCATGTCTCACGTAGAAATGAGTTTTAGCCTCCTAGCTCACATCACGGCACACATAGAAATCGGCGGGATTTTCCTGCGTGGGACGATGCGATGCCGCACAGACAAGACTGTCTCAGGGCGCCTGCATTATCCCAAGAGCTCATGTTAATGTGCAGCGTCCCTAACCTCTCCCGAGGAACAGCAGCACCTGGGAAGGGAGCACTCACCCTGGACAGGCAGCAAGTGGCTGAGCAGCCCAACTGCCTGCAAAGTAGATGAAAGGTCTTGACCTCCTCTCTGCTCCCCTCCCCCTCTAGCCTCAGGTCCACCGCCTCTGCTGCTGTGTACTTCATCTTCTTTCTTTGTTTGTTTGATTTCTTGAGACATGGTATCTCTATCGTGTAGCCCTGTCATCCTGAATCTTGATACTAGACCAGGCTGGCCTTGAACTCCCAGAGGTCCACATGCCTCTGCTCCCCAAGAAATGGGATAAAGGCGTGCACCATGCCTAGCCTGCTACTAATTTCTTTTTCTTTCTTTTTTCAAGACGGGGTTTCTCTGTGTAGCCCTGACTGTCCTGGGACTCACTCTGTAGACCAGGCTGTCCTGGAACTCAGAGATCTGCCTGCCTCTGCCTCCTGAGCGCAGGGATCAAAGCTGGGCAGCACCACAGCCACCCAGTTATGAATCTAAACTCACCGCTTGCATTACCTGCCTGACCTAGACCACATCACTGCCCATTTTCTCCCCAATTGTCCTATTTTCTGTCTTGTGGCTCTGACTTTAGTCTCATCTCTGTCCAAACTGTACCACAACGATCCTTCCAAAATACAGGTCTGAAGCCAGGAGCAGTGGCCCACGCCTTAACTCCCAGCAGAGGCAGAGGCAGGCCGATCTCTGTGAATTCGAGGCCAGCCTGATCTACAAAGCAAGTCCAGGACAGCCAGGGTTTGTTACACAGAGAAACCCTGTCTGGAAAAACAAATCAAACAAACAAACAAACAAACAAACAAAAAACTCCAAAATATCAATCTGATTAAGCATCCCTCCAGCTGTCCCCCAACCCTGGTCTAAAACCATGCAAAGGCCCCGCTTTGCTCTTGGGATAAAGAATGCTTTTCACATTGCTTACTTTTCCAAAGTCATCCCTGCTTCCTACCTTAATACTATGCACGGCACTGGCACAGAACGCTGAGTAAAGGTGTGAGCCAGGGCCTCACACGTACCAGGCGAGCACTCTTCCGCCAGCCCTTTATTCACTTTTATTTTGAGATAGGGTCTCATTCAGTCGTCCACGCTGGCCTTTGAACTCACTCTGTAGCCGGGGCAAGCCTTGAATTTGTGAGCTTCCTGAGGAGCAGGGACAACAGGCCTGCACCACTGGGTCCAACTCAAAAAAGAAGGATGTGAGCAGAGCCATCCTCTCCCACAGGTAGGAGATGTCAAAGCATCTGGGCAATGGCTTACTCCTACTGAGAAAACGAACTAACCACCACCAGCCCCTTGCTCCCTCCCACTGGGCAGCAGTAACATCCAGGCTGTGTTCTGGAGTTGAGCCCCTGAAGAGCAGGCCTGATAGGGCCTGCTAAGAAGCCGTTAGCAGCCCACCACACCTTAACGCCAGGAGTTCTGAGCCTGGGCCATCTCGTCAACCAGCAGGGCAGTAAAGTGACAGCCTCCGAGGAGGGAAGACCCCCGAGGCTGAGCGGTCAGCCATGCAGTGTTAGGGCAGAGAACGTGGGGAGACGGCTCAGTACTCCCACATACTTGTTGCTGAGGATCAAGGTTAAGTCTCAGCCCTCACAAGGCGGCTCACAAAAAATAAAAATAAAAAAAAAATCTTTAAACAACAGTAGGAGTATGCTGTTCAAATGCTGCTGTGAGCAGTGAGGGCGTGGCTCTCTGACGTTGTCATTACTGTGCACATAGCTATGCCTCAATATCACACTGGTTTGTAAACAGTAGCCCACAGCCCCAGACACCCAAGAACCCCAGCTCATGTCTTATTACAAACAAGGAAAGGGCGTGATTAGTGAGATGCAATAAGAATGGGGAGTCAACTTGCGACTTCAAAGTTTTAGTAAGCTGATCAGTAAAATGGAGTCAAAATGTAATATGCCTCATCAGAGAAAACAACCACAGAGCCTTGCCACAGGGCCGCGTCTGTCTCTAAGGATGAAGGCATGAGGAATAAAGCCCACCAAAATGTGATTGCCAAAGCGTGCGAGGGCCCGTGAAGGGGGACAGGGCCTGTGCAAACGAAAACAGAAAAAAACAAAACAATCTAGATGTTTGCTTCCAAAAACTCAGGTCCTTGCAAACATTCAAAACTACTTAGACATGCCTGACAGACTTGAGAGTTCCATCCCAGGGCACACTAATACAATGGACACATCACTTGTATTGGACTTCAGTACCCTTTGGGGAAAAACTGTGTCTAATTTTTGTTATGCTCCCAGGACTAGCTCATTAACCCCTGTTCAATAAATACTGGACGACTGGGCAAGGATTAATCAGGCCTGTGGTGCCCTCAAGATGCTCTAACCCAGCATCAGGAAGAAGGGTGAAGGCGCCAGGACAGAGAGGTTGCTTGTCGGGGCGAAACTCTGGGCCTGGGGGCACACCAGCAACGGGCGGAAAGAGAGCCTCGAAACCGGCCTGAGCTACACAGGGAGACCCTCAGAGTTGCTGTTTGGTTGTTTGTTTAACCCAAAACGACTCCTTCATGTGGGTGCTCAGTCTGCTTTCCATGCAAAGCTTCCTGCATTAACTTTCTCCACTTCCTAACCAAGGGGATTTCTCGATGTCCCCTATCGGTAATTAGCCTTTTAGACCCCCACCCACCCAGCGTCCTCATTCCTGCCTGGATCCTACTCCCTTTCTCCGTCTCCAAAGTCCCACTGTAAGATGCTTTCTTCAGAGAGGAACTCTTAAATTAATACCAGACAACCTGGCCATCCTATTTCCTTTATGGCTTATGTTCTTTAACAGGGCTCATTTCGCTTTAAGCCTCATCCTGTACACCTAAGCCAGAAGCGATTTTAATAAAATATAAATTGTGTCCAAAGATACCTTCAAACTCCCCCGAGAGGAATTCAGACCCTGCACATCCAGGCCACTTAGTACAGAGCAGGTCGTGAGGGGTGTAAGGTACGCACACCGAAGGGCAAAAGTGTTTAAGGATCAAAATGGAAGCAAAAGCTGTAGGATCATGACAAGTTCGAGGTCAGCTTGGCCTATGTTGTGAGTTCTTGGCTACCAAGGGTAATACGGAAACCCTGTCTCAACAAAATCATAACAAACAGACCGAAGAGAATGGTACTGAGCTCCTAGGTTGCAAGTTAACTAGCTTGTTTCCTCTGTGCCAGTGGTTTGAGTTACACTTCCCTCTTCCTTGATAGAAAGTGGCTAAAAACCAAGGCAGAATCCTCGCCTGGCTCTGCCTGGCCTCTTGAACCAGCACTGCTTTCTACAAGCGGCGCCTGCTCCTCGCTCCCAGTTTCTGGAGATGGAGAAGACGGGCGGGAGCATTTAAGGCCAAGGAGACTGCCAAGCCTCTTGCCATAGACTTAAACCCAACACGTATGCAGAAAGGCAAATTACAAACACGCTCCCAACCGCTTCCACGTGCACGCCCAGACCCACGGAGGCAGCCGCGCATGCCCGTGGGCCCCGCGCGAACCTACTTAGTTTTTCTCTGTTCTAAATGCCCCCGTTCCAGCCCCACTCTGCCGGGCCTGGCATCCCCCTACCCCGGCACTGGGCAGGTCGTGCCGGTCAGCTCCGGCCGGGGGTAGAGGGCGTCTCGGGGGAGGGGGAGGGGAGGCCCTGCCCACCCGGGCGGAAGCGGCGCGCGCCGGCCGGGCAGACTTAGCTCTCGTCCTGGGAACATCTGGACAGGGTTGGGCGGGGCGCGCACCCGGGGTGAGCTGGGATTGGCTGCGCGGGAGGAGGGAGGCGGGGCCTGGCCGAGAGGCGGGGCTCCCTGGCCCCTTTAAAGCCTTGACATCAAGAGGCGGCTCCGGTACCCCCCTTTCTCTGCCCCACCCCCGCCCGCCCCCGAGATGCGGCCATGGACCCTGCGGACCGGGCCTGCCGAGCCCAGCACCTGATTTCGGTGAGTTCCAGGCCCGTGTGGCGTTTAACGGGCCGTGGGGTGGGGGCGGGGGGCCCGCACGCCCCGGGCGGGGGCCGCGGTGTGTGGAGTAAAAGGCTCTCGTGGCAGCTTTGGCTCGAAGGGCCGGCGAGGCTTCCGGCCCGCGGCTCGACGCCCGCCCGTCCCTCCCGCCCGCCGCACTCTCCCGGGAGGGGTCCTGTTGTGACTTTGTCCACCCCCACCCCACCCCCTCCCGCCCCCTGCGCCATCCTCGCGCACACTCGGTGGCCCCGGAAGGGAAACTTTCGGGAGTGGGGGATGTTCCGGTGGCGGGTCTCCCTCCCTCTTTGAAAGCACTGACCTTGCCCCCACTGCGCATCCCACCCTAGCCGTAGCCCACGGTCCCGGTGCCGCTTAGCGGTGCTGGGTTGCGGAGGGAGGGGGCTCCCCCCAAAGCGCAGGCGCAGACTGGAGCCTGGGGCACCCCTTCGCACTCCTGGCAGTCCCTGTGGCCCGGGGCTGTAGGGCGTGGGGGAGGCGGGGAAAGGCGGAGTGACCGGGTCTCGGGAACAGCCCTGCTGAGGCTCTGAGGGGCTTTGGGAAGAAGGGACCCGACATGCTGAATAGAGGCTGAGGGGCTGCCGTGGGGACAGGGCAGTCCCGACAAAAAAAGGCTTTCTGGGGTTTGGCTGGGGTGCTGAAAGAATGCAGAGAATGTATTTGTGCCTGGCATCCTCTTGGTTTTAGCAGGCCCAGGAAAGAGGCTTTTGGGACCCCCCGCTCCCTCTCTTTACATCCTGGGTGGAAGGCCCCTCTTGCCTCTCTAGCCCTGCGCTGTCCCAAGGGCACCGAAGGCCGCCTTCTCCTCATAGGTCTGGTTTTCCCAAGGGCTCAGTCGAACCCACCCGGCCTGCCCAGCAGCTGCTTTTTGAAGACCCGCCTTCCTCAAGAGCCGGAGGTCTTGGGCTCGAGGGCTTCCTTAGCGTTAGCGGCAGTTTCTGGTTTCCTTACCACGAGCTCGCTCTCCCCGTCTCCAGTGGGCCCTCCTGCTTAAACACAATTGTCAGACAGAGGAAGTGGTTGGAGACAGAGGCCGGGGACCAGGACTGGTGTGAGGAACCGTGGGGAAGGAATCTCTAACTATTGTGTGCTCGGGCCTTGCAGGGGAAGTGAGCGTTGCACAGTTGCTTTGTTGTAGACCCTCTTTTATCTTACAGGACCCCCTCCCCCCAAATCTGGCCCGGAAGCCTGGCTTTCAGGTTTTTGAACCCTATCTCCAGTGTGAGATGAGTTGGGGTTTCTTGTCTAGAGAAGTGTTTGCACATAGATGGTTTGGTTTGGTTTCCATCGCCTGAGGTCTTTGGCTCTGTAGTATTGGGCAGCTCCAGCCTTGGGAGAGAGTAAAAGCCTAGACAGGAAGGTTCCTGTCCTGGGCTGCAGAGAGCTGATGCGTTCCACCATCACAAGGCCACAAGGCGGGGAGCGTGTGTGTGTGTGTGTGTGTGTGTGTGTGTGTGTGTGAGTGTTAGGGTGGGGGCTTGCTGCGTTGCTGCCAGGATGGCTAGAGTCAGGAGCTCTGTGACCTTGAGCAATATAGTTCGCTTCTGCTGGGTGCAATTTACTTCATCTTGAAAACTCAACGGTAGGACCAGAAAGATGTAAAAATCCCTCCCACTGGGAGAGGGGAGAAAGGTCCTCCAACAGGGTGCCCCTTTAAGAGAGGCAGAATGCTGGGCCACAGTCTGTTAGGATTAGAATTTTGAACTGAGAGAAACAGAACTCTGTTCTGCCTGTGAATAGCCCTTTTCTGCTCCCCCGGGTGCCTTGGGGTATGAACTCCTGCTGGCTCAGGTTCGGCCCACCCATCAAGGTGAGACTTCATGACTGGGCCAGTCTTTCAGTTGGCTCTCTGGGGAGGGTGGGGTTGAGAGAGGAGGAGGCCGCCAAGGGCCAGCAGGGCAGATTCCCAGGAGGCATCTCAGCTGTTGGGACTTGTTTTCGGATCTGAGCCAGGGAGCCCAGCACATTGATCCTCCCCTCCTCTGGGAAGAGGGCATGGAGCTCCGCTGCTTGCCCATCCTACCTGCTGGCCCTGCACGCGGCACCTCTGCTCACCCCAGCTCCCCAGCGCCAGGGAGCAGCTGCCACTGCCTGCTGTTTCAGGGCCTCTTTCTCCTCTGCGCTGGGGCTTTCTCCGGGTTAGGACTTGCTCTCCAGCCCAAGAGCAGGAAGGCGTCACGGGCCTTGTTTCCACCCTTGGTCTCCCAGGTGAAGAGGAGGATTGTAGGAGATTGTGGTGGTGTCACACTCTCCTGCACTGTCCTTCACCCTGAGCTTCCCCAGGTCCGGGGAGCCACACAGCCCCACAGCCCTGCCAGCCTGTGTGAGGTGAGGCTTCAGCAGAGGGCTTACAGGTTAAACCCTGAGAAACCTCCCTCGCTTTTGCGAAGCCCTTGAGATGGATAATGGAAACTCCCAGCGAGGTCAGTTTCCCAGAAAGCGGTTATTGGTGGAGTTCCTGTCAGAGGGAAGGGTGCAGCTGTTGCTAGGCAGAAGCAGCAATCCTGTCTCGAGGAATGGCTCCGAGGCTGGCCAGCCTCAGGCCCTGTGATGGAGGGAGGACAGTCTTCAGTGAGGGGTGAGGGGCGCTGGTATGCAGACCTGAGTCACTGAGAGCAGTGTCTCTCAGAACAGGTGCCCTTCCTCACTCCTGCTTCCTCCAGCCCCGCTGTCTGCCTTGACAACCCCTGGCCTGAACCTGGCAGGCTCCTCCAAGCCTGTCTGGCTGCACTAATGGACTGATTGGATTTTCTATACTTGGAGTTTGGGGCTTTTTGATTGAACATGCAAATTTATGTAAATCAACCTGAGATCTGCCACCGCATCAAAACAATGCAGAGCTTCCACAGGCTGGAAGGAATCTGAGAGAAAAGCTAGTCCAAGGCCTGCCTTCAAATTAAAATTGGGAAGAATGAGCTGTCCACGGTGGCCCAACCCTTAATCCCTGCACTCGGGAGGCAGAGGCAGGCAGATCTATGTAACTGTGGGGCCAGCCAGGGCTACATAGTGAGACCCTGTCTCAGCAGCACCCCCCCCACACACACATACAAATGGGAAAACTGACACCCAGGTAGGAAGAGATTGTGTGGTGGTGAGCGTCCGTCCACGGCAGGAGTCCTCTGGTCCCTGGTTTTACAAGCTGCTTTCTGCCCTGGCTTCTCATTCATGAGAGAAGTGGTTGTCTTCAAGGCACAGAAAGCCAGTTCTTGAACCTAGATAGCTAGTTAGGGCGTGGGCCTTGGGTTCCCCAAGTGCTGCCTCTGGTCAGCGTTCTGACTGGCTGAAGGAAAGCTCTGAATCCCTCAGAACAGAACCTTTAGTCCCCTGGACTGCGTGCTGGCCACCAGAGGACGAGACCATGGCTGGTTTCCTGCCTTGGCCTTTCTGGTCTCTCGGGAGTGGGCTGTCAGCCTACCTGTGGAATCTCGGTGTCTGCTATCCCGGTTTGAGTTTTTGCAGCTTCCCTCCTTGGGTATAAGTAGGAAAGGGTCCGCTGTGATTTTCTGCCTGCCCTCTTGACTGTCAGGCTTCCTGGGCATGCTCTGCAGCATCCCACCGCAGTGAGCAGACGGGCTGCCGTGGGAGAGACCTCGTGATTTCACGACCATTGCAAAGGTGGATAGGGGCTACAATGATAACCGAAAGTTTTTCAGTGATCTCTCCCTGTTGTGGGGATTGAACTCAGGGCCTCACAAATGTCTCCCCACTTCTAGACATGCTCTTTCGTTGATCCCCACGCCCACCTACCAGTTGCCCCACTCCCGGACACTCCCTCGCCTCTTCCGTACTGTGCTTATGGTGTGGGATTGTCTGGAGCCCTCTTACCCTGTGGTCCCTGAGTGCCCTCTAAGGATGGGCAGGATTGGCCTGCTTCCCTGTACGCCGGGAGAGTGGAACAGGGACTCACAGACAAAGGCCCTAATTCCCTGCCAGAGCTGCCCACCTGGTCCTGCTGCAGCTGTGTGGGTGAGCCTGGGATACACATCTGGGGTCTGCCTTTACCTTCCTCCCAGCCCACCTCTGGGGTGAATGCACTTGCCTCTGACATCTTCCCCAAAGTGCAGGCGTGCAGCCGACACCCCCCGCTCCCAACCTCCCAGCAGCCCTCCACTGGAACAAGATCCTTCTCCCTCGGCCTCAGTTTCCCAGCCAGTGCTCATGAATTAATAACACATCATCACTGGGGTGTGGCACCTGCTCCGTAATTACCGTTTTCTCGGCCTGGGAGTTGTGCACATGAAAGAAGTCTGAGGAGGCCAGGCTGTTATTAAAGTGAATTATCGCCGCTGTCATTACTGATTTCTAAAAACCCAGGGGATGCTTAGAAGAACCCAGTTAGACCTGGCACCCTGAACCTTATGGTGGTCCCTGAGCTCTGGGCGTTTGGCAGTGCTTCCACTAAGCTTTTTACTTAATTTTTTTTTTTTTTTTTTTTTACAGAGGCCAGGGATGAAACTCTGTAGAGAGCCTTGGTTCCATCTGGAACACTGTTTTATTTGTTTTTTGGGGGTTTTTTTGTTTTGTTTTTAAAAACAGGAGGCTCTTTTGCAAGGAGGGTGGTTCTCAATGCTGCTGTTTGTCTTGACCCTGCAGGGTCTGAGTCGTAGCTCCTACCCAGGGTCTACACTTCTGCATCTCAGCCTAAGTTTGTCTCTGAGCCTAGGGGCAAGCTGTGAAGGACCCTGGACCGCCTGGGGAGTTCCGGGTGCTATCTGTGGAGACATCCTCCTCCAACCTGCTCCGGGCATTCTCAGGAACCATTTGCCTCTCTTGTCCCCACCTGACTCAAAAGTCTCCCCTGGACCAGCGTCCGTAGCGCCCAAATTGTGTGTGGACTGGGGGTGGGGCACGGGGCTGGTCTGCTTTTGCCACCACTGACTAGACTTTGCTGTCTCCCCAAGGGTCTATGTCAGTGGTTCGCAACCTGTGGGTCGAATGACCTATTCACAGGGTCACCTGAGACCGCCGGGAAAACACGAATTTACATTGCCATTCTTAAGGGCCGGAGAGATGGCTCAGAGGTTAAGAGCACTGGCTGCTCTTCCAGAGGACCTGAGTTCAAGTCCCAGCAACCACATGGCTCACGATTCCTTACGGTAGCAAAGTTGCAGTTATGAAGTAACAATGAAAATAAGTTTATGGTTGGGGTCATGACAGCATAAGGAACTGAATTAAAGGGCCGGAGCGTCCAGAAGGGTGGGAACCTGTGCATCGTCTCACCTGCCCCAGGGATGCTCGCTCTGCTTATTTGTGAGGACCGTGGAGGGACATGGCTGGGAGAAGCTTTAGAGCGAACACTGTTAGCCCACCATGATGGTGCGGGCCTGTGATTCCAGCAGGACTGTCGCAAAGACACTTGGTCAAGTAGTTTGTTTTTCTGATTGCTTTTTTGTTTTAAACAAGTGTGCACTCCGTATCAGGCTGGCCTCCTGGGACTTGCTGTGTAACCCACGAGGGCTTAGAATCTCTAGTGATTCTGCCTCAGCCTCCCGAGAAGTGGGATTACACGGGTAAGCTACTCTTCTGCCTAAATGTATTTTTGGAGTTCTGGTGACTGGACCCACGGCCTTGAGGACACATCCCAGACAAGGTTGTACTACCGAGGCGAATCTACAGACTCCCGAGACAGGGGCCCTCCGTGTAGCCCTGGCTGTCCTGTAATTCTGTAGGCTCTGCTGGCCTCGAACACAGTAGCTCTGCCTGCCCTGCATCCCAAATACCAGGGTTAAAGCTGTGGGCCCAACCTCGGACTCCGGTCTAACATGTCAAAGCTGTTTGAGCCAGGCATGGTGATTCATGCCGTTAATCCTAACACTCTGTGGGGTTGAGGCCAGCTTGGCTTATAGTGAGACTATATATATATATATATATATTAGAGCAGGTGTTATGTAGCTCTGTGCTGGAGTTACAGCACTGAGATGTGTGTTAGACTTGCAGTTTAGAGGCTTGTTGTTTGTTTTCATTTTCTTTGTTTTTCTTTTGTTTTTTAAAGACAGGCTTTCTCAGTGTAGCGCTGGCTGTCCTGAAATTCACTCTGTAGACCTTGAACTCACTCTGGCCTTGAACTCAGTCTGGCCTTGAACTCAATCTGACCTTGAACTCACAGAGATCTGCCTATCTCTGCCTCCCGAGTGCTGGGGTCAAAGGCATGCATCGCCACCACCCAGCCTGGAGTTTTTTCACTTGATTTTGTTTTCCTCACAAAACTGAAAAGCCAAAATGGCTTTTAAAAAGGCACACAGGGAAAACACATACTCTCATCTTCATTCCCTTCTTATAACCTCTCGCTGGTTTCTCACTCAGGGTCGCTTTGTCTGTGCTGAGTGTCAGACCCTGGCATGTGCCAGGCAAACCCTCTACCAGAGCTGCGTCTCTCACTCTTTTCTTCTTTGTTTCTTTTTCTTTTTTGAGGAAGAACCTCACTATGTAGCCAGTCTATCCTAATCTGGAACTGTCCAGCCTCGGCTTTCCAAGTGCCAGGATTAGAGCAACAGATAGTTACTTTTGACAGCTTTAGAGGCTGAGGAGTACAAGGTCAGTGTCTTACAGGGGCCAGGCTTCAGGTTCAGAGACAAAGCCTTCTCATTGTATTCTGGCGTGCTTGAAAGCGTCTAGAGGTTTCTCTAGGAGTGACGCAGATGAAAGAAAGGCCTGAGGAGCTAGGCTGTTAATTAAGGCCTTTGTTTTTGTTCTTGTTCAGAACAGATCTCACACTGTATTCCACACTGTGGTCCAGGCTGACCTGGAGCCTGGGCTTTGGTAAGCTTTCTCTCTCTGCCCCTGAGTGTTGGGATTACGGGCGTGAGCCACCACAGCCAGCTCCTGGCCTCTGGTATAAGGACGCTGACTTCATCCTAAAGGATACCACCCTAACCTCATCACCTCTCAGTGACCCCAGCTCCTGAGACTTACTTCACGGGGAGTGGTTTACAGATACTCCAGCCATAGTGCCCGTCTCAGGTCCCCCCACTTGATTGCAGATCACGGCCAAAAGCTGGTCTTCACTCAGATGCCAGGCTTCATGCCCAGACCAGCTGCTGAGGAATTTTTAAGCTGTGCAAGGCCACTCATGAAGCCAGCGGATATTTTAGAACTTCCTATCCAGAAAGTCCACACTTATCAAGCAGTTGAACAGTTGTAAAGTGCAAATGCAGCTGTGATAAGGGCTGCAGGGAGAGGCCACGTGCCGCCCTGACGCGATTGTCACACACTGTGTGCATGTGCTCAATTATGATTCTGCACCCCGTAAATCACTGCAAATCTGTGTCAGCTTTAAAGAAAAGGCATGGACTGGAAGAGTGAGTACTCCCAGGACCGGCCCCAGCTTTGTGTGTATTTGTGTGAGCGGAGGCGCGTGCTGAGCTGTGTGGCTGGGCACTGTGGGGAAGCAGGCGTCTGGCCAAGGGTGCAGATATGCCCCACGTGAGCTCGAGTGCTGGCTTTCACAGCCGGGCTCAGTGGTTCTGCTCTCTCCACTTCCCATGCCTAGGCCCTTGAGTTCTGTGTCTAAGGCAGAGACCCCCCTTCTCTGCCAGCTGGTGCTAACCATGCCTCCTTCCCTTCTCCCCTACCCTGGGCTGTACCTTCTATTTCCCCAACCCTGGGCCACTGTTCTGCTGAAGCTGAAATCGGCTTTTTCCCTCCTGCGGCTAAAGGGAAGCTTGGGGGTGTTTGCTTCTCATTTCCTGTGTAGACAGCATCTCACTTCCTGCACCCCCTCCCCAGAAGAAGGCTAACAGTCTTGGCTCTGCTGTCCCTTCCTCTCCTCCCCCACCGCTTTCCTGGAAAGCCTTAGGGCCTTGAGAACAACAACATCAAAGAAAGCTGCTAGTTCCCAGAGGCACCGTGAGCACCCTACAAACCGCCACAGCATTCTTCGAGTCCAGGAGGCTCAAACCAGCCACGGGCTTTTCCATGGTACCATCCTTCTGTGCCCTGCTGCCAGATGTGTGGGTGAGGGCTTCCATTTTACAGAAAAGAAAAATGGAGGCCAGAGGAGGCCATGGGCTCTCCCAGGCTGTGCTCGGGTCTGGCTCTAGCCAGAATCAGAATCCAGAAGTCACGTTTCCATATGTAGGCAGAAGGGAAAGAGCAAGAAGTGGGAGCCTGCCGGTGAAATAGACCTGCCATCTCCTCCAGGTCTGAGCTGGACACTTAGAAGGGACCTGGCATGACCCGCTGGAGCTGCCTGGGTACAGAAGGCTAGGCAGAGCCTGCTCCGAGGTACAGAGCTTGGAGGAGTGGGTGCTAGGGTCCAGCGTGCGGATCTGGAAAGGCATCTGACTGCTGCCCTGGGGCTGTGGGTGAGCCGGCCTGGCCCTGTCATCTACCGAAGAGCAGTAGCCACTGTTTGTTCCACCAGTCACTCTGCTGTCACCTCCAGGGCCCTCTGCCTCTGACCTTCTTCAAATGCACAGCATGCATCTCTGATTACACGCAGAACGCACCCTCACCCACCCCCGTTTTATGTGTTTGAAGAGTGCTTGTGTGCAGGCGCATGTCCCTGGGGCAGAAGACATGGTGGGTCCTCTTCTGCCCCGCTCTGCCTTCTTCCCTTGAAACGTGTTCTCTCACTAAACCTGAAGCTGGCTGTTTTGGGCTGGTCTGGCCAGCCAGTGAGCTCCTGGGATCCTCCTGGCTCTGCTCTCCCAATGCTGGGGTTCCTAGCAGAGGTGGCCATGCTGACTTTTATGTGTGTTCTGGGGATATGAACCCAGATCCTCCTGAATGAGCTGCAGCAAACACTCTTGACATCTCCCTAACCCATGTCGGTGTCTTTAAAAAAGGATGACTGCTGCCCAGAAATGAGAGTTAGTGTCTGCGCTGGATCAGAACGTGAAAGATACTCCCTTGGGTCCCCTCAGGTCCAGCTGCGCTGAGCCATTCTGTTTGCCTGAACCTGGAGTTTCCTGCCTCCTTCCTTCTATATGTGCACTTCTGCTGCCTAGGGGAACAGAAGCAACAGGTTAAACAGATGCACATGTGGGGTACAAGACACGGCAGGTTTTGTGGGTTTTGTTGCTTGGTTGGTTTTGTTTTGTTTTTGTTTTTGTTTTTTTTCAAGACAGCATTTCTGGGTGTAGCTGTGTGAAGCCAGCCATGGTCTCGTCCTCTGGTGGCCAGCACGCGGTCCAGGGGACTAGAGGTTCTGTTCTGAGGGATTCAGAGCTTTCCTTCAGCCGGTCAGAACGCTGACCAGAGGCAGCACTTGGGGAACCCGAGGCCCACGCCCTAACTAGCTATCTAGGTTCAAGAACTGGCTTTCTGTGCCTTGAAGACAACCACTTCTCTCATGAATGAGAAGCCAGGGCAGAAAGCAGCTTGTAAAACCAGGGACCAGAGGACTCCTGCCGTGGACGGACGCTCACCACCACACAATCTCTTCCTACCTGGGTGTCAGTTTTCCCATTTGTGTGTGTGCACACGTGTGTGTGTGTGTGTGTGTGTGTGTGTGTGCATGGGGGGGTAAGGGGGACTGCTAAGACAGGGTCTCACCATGTAGCCCTGGCTGTCCTGAACCTCTTCTGTAGACCAGGCTGGCCCCACAGTCACAGAGATCTGCCTGCCTCTGCCTCCTGAGTACTGGGGTTAAAGGTGCGGGTCACCACTGCCACTACCACCGAGCTTACAGTGTATTTTTTATTGTTTGGGTTTTGTTGTTGTAACACTGGGGATTGAACCTGTGGCTGTAAGAGTGCTAGATGCATGTTCAGTACCTTACCAAGTTACTCAGGCTAACCATAAACTCAGCCTGCAGCTCAGAACAGCCTTGAATCCTCCTGTCTCAGTCTCCTGAATGGCTGAGATTACAGATCTCTGGCAGCAGGCCCAGCTTTACATGGTAGCTTTGTATGTTTTCAGAGTTTCCAAATCCAGCTAGTTAGCGTAGCCTCCTGTGTGACTGAAATTTTGTGCATCTTGACCCATGCTGCCCCAGCATCAAACCCTAGTCCCTGAACTCTGTGTGGCCTGCCTTTTAGTTTCACGTGTAAAGGAGCACATGTAGTGTCACCTGTACACCTGACTTATGTGACGTGATGCCCCCCAGATGCTTCATGCTGTGGCAGATGACATTCCCTTCATCAGATAGGCCTTTGGCTTCCTGACTTCCTGTCCGCTGGCTGTGCACTGATGGCTGGGCTGTGGGTCACTTCTGCATTATTTACATTCCTGCTAGCCATGCTGCTCTTCTGCATGTGTTGGCCAACACTTGTAATCTTTCGTCTTTTTGGTGAAGCTGTTACAATAGGTGGCGGTGATATCTCCTTGTGGTTCTGGTTTCTAGTTCCCTGGAGGTCAGCGAGGGTGAGCGCTATTTGTACTCGTAATGGCCATTTGCACATCTTCTGAGAAAAGTCATTTCAGGTCATTTTTCCTCTACAGAACCAACACAAGGTCTCTCTGTGTAGCCTTCGCTGTCCTGGAACATTCTCTGTAGACCAGCTGGCCTCAAACTCACAGACCTGCCTCCTCCTGCTTTCCTGGTGTGCACCACCACACCTGGCCCCTTAACTTTTTCTTTACAGTTTAAACTTTTTCCATGAGTTTATGAGGTTTGAACTCTTGGGGTGTGAGGGGTTGAGACAGGGCCTTGCTGGGTACCCTGGCAGGCCTGGAGTGTACAGGGATCCACCTGCCATTTTATGTAGCTTCCTGGGGTTGAACTTGCATCATCAGGCTTACAGTGCCATCGACAGCGAGTGCTGTCTCTCTCTGAGCACCTCAGCCCTCTGCCTTGCTTCCTGATGTCTCAGCATAGAAAGGTTTCTGGTTTCCATACGTGTGTATGTTACATCGCTTAGTGGACTACAGATTCCAGGAAAGCCCAGAATGAGTTAATTGCCCAAGAGCCCGGCATTGTGCGCCCAGGGGTAGAGGTCGTCACAGAGGCCTGGGCACAAGCTGAGAACTTTTTGTTGTTTTGTTTTTCTTTTTTACAGTGCTAGAAGTTGAATCCAGGGCTTCACACACACTAAGTGTGCACCTCTACCACTAAGTTGTATTTCCAGCGAGAAAGTAAGGCAGTGCCAGTGGCATTTTGAAAGGAGACAGTCTGAAGTTCAGGAGCAAGCTGGAGTTTAGGCAGTGAAGTGCGTGAGTAGTATTAGATTATAACACAGAGAATGAGAATTAATCTACAGAAGAATAAATATAAAGAAAAAAATATAAAGAATAAATGGAGACGAAGGGACAGTTTTTCCCTACAGAAGAGCTTCCAGATAGTGAAGATAATGAAGGGATGAGAGAAGTTTAACCACTCTCGTAGTTCCCATAAGCAAGGTCCATTGACGAATCCTAAAACTAGGAGGTGGGAATGTGAAAAGCAGATTGGTCTTTTGTTTTGTTTTGTTTTTGTTTTTGTTTTTTGAGACAAGGTTTCTCTGTGTCTGGCCTGGGACTCACTTTGTAGACTAGGCTAGGCTTGAACCCAGACATCCACCTGCCTCTGTCTCCCAAGTGCTGGATTAAAGGTGTGTGACCCCACGCCCGGTTTGGTTATATAATCTTAATGTATTGCCTTCCAAGACGTTAATTGCAAAGAGAAAATACAAGCTTTCATGTTTATTTTGTTTGGGTTTGATTTTTTTTTTTTTTTTTTTTTTTTTTTTTTTTTTTTTTGGAGACAGTCTGACTGCGTAGCTCCGAGGACCAGGCTGTCTGCGAACTCAGAGCTCCACATGCCTCTGCCTCAGGATTAGACATGTGAGACCCCAGGCTGAACCAGGCTTTATGCTTCTTACTGTTAGTTTGCGTTGCTGGGGATTATGCCCAAGGACAGAAGCAGTCTTTGTGTGTGCAGTAAAGATGCTGCTGGGGACTCCCACCTGGCTGAGATCCAGGATAAAGCATCCTTGGTCCAGAGAGGCCCTGATGGTGCCATTCCTCCTCCCCCAGCATAATCTCAGCTTGAGTGCAAGAACACAGACAAACCATGTTAGGAAGACAGCCTCCCAAACACGCCAGTTCCCTCCAAAAATGTCCAGTCAGGAAAGGTGGGGCAAAATTTAAAGAGCTGCCATTACCTGGTGACTGATTGCCGAGTGGGATTCTGGGACAGCAGTAGGAAAGCTGGTAGGATGTGAGTTATTACTGTGATTTCATCTTCTAAGAATTGTTCGGCTAAAGAAAAATATACAAGTGGTAACATGCTACTGTATCTTTCAAGTACACATGTACATGCATATACATACAGAGAGAGAGAGAGAGAGAGAGAGAGTAATATGAGAAGTTGAAAACCTGAGAAAAGTCCAGGACCAATAACTCCCCTTAAGAGCCTGGCAGTGGTGATGCACGCCTGTAATCCCAGCACTCGGGGGCAGAGGCAGGTGGATCTCTCTGAGTTCAAGGCCAGTTTGGTCTATGAAGGAAGTTTAGGACAGCCAGGGCTACACAGAGAAATCCTGTCTCGAAAAACAAAACAAACAAAAATCCTCACAAGGGGGGCTGGAGAGATGGCTCAGGAGTTAAGAGCACTGGCTGCTCTTCCAGAGGTCCTGAGTTCAATTCCCAGCACCCACATGGTGGCTCACAACCATCTATAATGGAATCTGATGCTCTGTTCTATCATGCACATGTACATGCATCTAAAGCTCTCATATACATAAATAAATATATTTAAAAAAAAAGCCCCATAAGGAAGTTAACTGTTCTCCCACAGAATGGACTGAAATATTTGCACATCATATGGAGGAAGAGGGTTATCTCTAGAACTGGTAAAGAACACTGATGTCTGTCTAGAAGCCCAATTTGAAAATGGGCAGGGAATCAAATAAACATTTCTCCAAGCAAAACTTTGAACATAGGGTTCTGGAGAGATGGCTCAGCTGTTAAGAACACTGGCCGACTTTGCAGAGGACCCGGGTTCAGATCCTAGCACCCACATGGCAGCTCACAGCCACCTGAAACTCCAGTTCCAGAGGACTGGACTGCCTCTTCCAGCCTCTGTGGGTATTGCACACATGATATGCAGATCTAACATGCTGGAAAAACACCATATACATAGAGAAAGATTAAATCTGGGCAGGGGAGCCCCAAAGGATAGTTAACGCTGTAAATCATCTGAGAGTCATAAATCAGAGCCACAGTGAAGAACCGGCATGGTGTATGCACATTTAGTCCTAGCACTCAGAAGGCAGAGGCAGGAGCGTCCCTGTGAATTCACAGCCAGGGTCTTATGTAGACACAGGCCAGCCGGAGAGAGACTCTCAACACAAAACCCCAGCACAGTGAAAACCACTTCACACTGTGGTGCCTAGCGTGAGGCTGTGAAGAAGTTGCAGCCCCCATACTTTGTTGGTGAAATGCTAAAACTGTGTCTGCTTTGGAAGACAGTCAGGCATTTCCTTGAACAAGTAGATGCAGGCCATGTGGCATGGCAGTTCCGCTCCTCATAGATTCCTCAGGAAACTGAAAACGTTGGCGAACACACATGTGCCCATAGATTAGGTTATTTGTAACAGTCAAAAGGTGGAGCCAGCCCCAGAGTACACCCTCGGGTGTGTGGCTAAACAAAGGTGGGCCTTGCACACAGGCTCGGCCATGAAAAGAAGTGAACAGCAAGAAAGCTTCCGACGTGCGCAAACACTGTACTGGGGTGAAAGGAGCCAGGCACAGGAAGCTGCGGATGTGATTCCATTCAGTCAGAACATCCAGAATAAAGAAACCTATGAAGACAGAAAATACACAATAGTTCCCTTGGGCTACACTAGTGGAAACTGCTAAGCAGAAAGGCAAGAATGAGTAAACCTTCTAAAACTGATGCGCTTGGCCACTTCTCTGACTATAGTGAGACCCAGCGAATTGTCTATTTTTTGTCATTTGCAGATGTTCTTTGAGGCAGGGCGTCAAGGCAGCTGGAGAGCCTCCCCCCCCCCCCCCCGGGCCCTGTCCCACCCAGCGCTTTACACGGGTGGAGACTGTTCTACCAAGCGTGGGGAAGGGAGTGCAAGAAGAGGCAGGGGAGTCTGGGAGGCGGGGCTGGGGCTCCTGCTGTGGCCGGAAGAGGTGAGGACGAAGCCTTGATGGCATTTGGTTTGGTTTTGTTCCTTATGTGTTCTGGTTTTTTTTCTTTGTGAACTTTACATGATGCAGCCCAATCCCCCTCATCCCTCCCCTCCACCCCGTCCCTTCATATCCGCCTCTACCCTTGCAACCTCCTCCCTAAAAGAAAAAAAAGAAAAAAGAAAAAATCATCTCGCTGTGGAGGCTGCCGTGTGTCCCACGGTCACCATTTTGCCCAAACAGCCTCACTTGCAAAAAAGCCCATTGCAGCGAGTTACTGGTCTGGTTCGAGGGCTCTGCACCATGAAAACTGGGTCCTCACTGGGACTCCGCCTGGGTGTCCCGGTGTTGCCGTAAGTCATGGAGGCCCTGCAGCTTTGGATCTGCAGGACCGGCCCCTTCCCGTGCTCCAGTAGCCCATAGGTTGGGTAGATGTTGGGGTGGGCCAGCTCAAAGCCTGGATCTGGGCCCGGGTGGAAGCCGAGTTGGTCAGCCTGTCAGCTGTCCAGAGCCAGAGCCACCAGGGCCAACTCTTCCTTGAAGGGATCATTTGGGTTTTTGTTTTGTTTCATTTTTCTGCCTTTTTTGAGAAACTTGGTGTTGTGTGACAAAACTTTTTCTGGGGAGACGCAATACACCCTAGATAGAAAGCTCACAGAAACCAAAGTATGGATGCCACCACAGTCCAGTTTGGTGAACCGTTCAGTTTTATTGGGGTTACTTACAGGAGTGTAGTCAGGGGCCACTTACAGGAGCAGAAATGAATCAAAGACAGCCGCATCACCAAAGCTGACTCCAACATGAGTGAAGGCTCTCCGACCTAGGAACCTGGAGCCCGCCGCTCAGCCTGCCCTGAGCTCAGTAGGTTGGAGAATGTTCTTTTCGGGAGTACTAGCGTTTTAAACCTCCAAGCCGCTCAGCTAGTTTCTGTTCCTGCCCCTCCCCCACCCCCAAGCAGCTGGAGTCCTGCTTCCTCTCTGAGTCTTCATTGCAGCTTACCCTGTTTGGTCTGAGAAGGATTCTCAGCTTTCCTTGCTTACTCTGGCGGGGAAGGGTCCTAGTGAATCTGCTCAGTTTCAGGGACTTCCTGAAGCTATTCTGAGTTGTGCACCTTCCCGTTTAAGGAGATTCCCTAAAGGGTGGAAGGTCTCAGGCAGAGGAAACTGTTCCAAAGCACTTGGTTTTGAAAGGAGGTATTGAAAAACTTTCAGATTAGTTTTGAAGTAAAAAGTACCTGAGGGTGGTGCTGGAGCAGTAGTTCCGTGTCTACAGCATGGACCCGGGTTCAATTCCCAGAAAACACATGGCACCTCACAAGCATTTGTAACTTGGTTTTCAGGGCGTCTGCTGGCCTCTTCTGACCGTGTGGACACCAGGCTGGTGCTCACACCTAAGTGAGCAGCCAACATGCTCATTTACATAAAACGAGTAATCGTAGAGTTGCCTAAGAGGTTTTTAAGCTGCATGCTTAGCATGTGTGACGCTCGGGAAGTAATACATAAGCACTTCAGAAAGTGAGTGGGGAAATGCCTTCAGAAAGTCAAGAGCTGGCCTCAGCGGGAAGAAGCAGCTCTCTGCTCCAATAGGTAATGTGCGGATTCCTTTTCTTGTTTGTTTGTTTGTTTGTTTGTTTGAGACAGGGTCTCACAATGTAGCCCTGGCTGGCCTGGAACTCAGTGTGTAGAGCAGGCTGGCCTCAAGCTCGTGGAGATCGACGCTCCTGCCTATGCCTCTGGAACTGGGAGATTAGTGGTGTGTCACGCCTGGTGAAGGATTCTTGTAAGGCTGCAAAAATGTCCTGTTGGGTTAGAGGGGATTCCTGCCGCTGGCGTTTTAGCCTCTGGAGAGACGGGATGGGTAACTGACAGACCTTTGAGAACAGAGAAGGAATCGTGATCTCAGCTCCCCTCCCGCTGGAGGCCTTCATGATAGCTGGCGGGACCCATGGCACAGCTAAGGTGACCCCTTTGGTGGTGGGACAGGAATGAGTGTCCTTTTCTTTTCCCTCTCCCATTCCCTGTGGAAAGGAGACCACCCAGGATATGCCCACCAGCAGGACCTGGGGTCTTCAGCCACTAGCTATTGGGTTTAGTCTGGGCTTGGCTTGCGCATCCTTGGAATTCCACAGCTAGGGAAGTGAGAAAGTAGGATCAGAGGAAGTCAGGCCAGCCTCAGCTACTGGAGAGACACTATAAAAATGGATGGAAAGATAGATGGATGGGTGGGTGGGTGGGCCAGTGGACAGGCAGACAGGCGGATGTGAAGGTAGGTAGATAAGTAGGTGGATGGATAGATAAGTGGATAGGTAGATAGATATACATAGAAAGATAGCTAGAGCTTAATTTCTCGGTTAGGTTAGCTGTCTGCCCACCTGTAGGTAATGGTGAGAGTGATGGACTAAACTTTGTGTCTCAGTCCTGGCCATCCCTGGCCGGCTCTGTTCTGGAAGGGGGTCCTGGTCCTCAAGCTGTGTAGTAGCTGGGTTGGCAAAGTGCCCATCTCTTGATCCTTTGATCCCCAGCACTGCAAAAACAAAATGAAACAAAAAAACCAAACATGATTCTCAAGCTTTTCGGTGTACGAAATCTGTGCTTTCTTTTTAATGTAAGATTTATTTAGTTTGTAGTTTCTTGGGTCAAACTGTTGCTTTTAGGCCTGTGGCAAGATTGAAATGTGGTATCCAGGAAACAACAGGAAAAGCCCTCTAAGCTTCCTGTACTGTTAGAACTGAGAATTTTAAATGTTTATTTCATTCACTTAAAAATAAGGTCAGTGACCGGGCATGGTGGCGCACACCTGTGATCCCAGCACTCAGCGAGGCAAAATCAGGCAGATCTCTGTGAGTTCGAGGCCAGCCTGGTCTACAAAGTGAGTCCAGGACAACTAGGGCTATCACAGAGAAACCCTGTCTCGGGAAAACAAACAAACAAACAAAACAAAAAAACGATAAATAAATCAATAAGGTCAGTGAAATTGCTCATCCTGGTAAAGGCATTTGACAATGACAATGTCTTGTAGCCTCTCAAGTTTGCTCTCCAGAATCCTTGTGGTGAAGGAGAGAACTGACTTCCAAAAGTTGTCCTCTGATTTCTACACATGCACACGCAGCAGACACACACTTTTGTATGCTTGTGTGTTTGCATGTTTGTGTGACTTTCACACATGCACCAAAAGGAGAACACATGTATACACACAGAGAATGACCATCATCATCATTTTAATAATAATAAAACCTAGCTGGCTAGTTGGGCCCTTACTCCCAGTACTCAAGAGGTGGGCAGATCTCTGAGTTCAAGGCCAGCCTTGTCTACAAAGCAAGTTTCAGGCCTGCTACAGTTATATAGAGAGACCTGTCTCAGATCAAACAAATGAAAAGTAATAACCAAAAGTGAAATAAAAATGTAAGAAATAATAAATGTGGTAGCATATCGCTCTTGGTTTTGCAAACCTGGTGTGGCAGAAAGCAGCGAGCCTGTTGTGGTCGTGGGCATCACAGCCTTTGGGAAAAGCCACCGGAGACGCTCCAGAGGGCCTCAAGTAATTAGGGTAGCTAGTCTTCCTGCTATGAAGGCAGTGTGACCTTCTGGGCTCCTTGAGTGGGCTTCGGGTCCCCAGGCCACTCGTGAAGGTTAGTAGTCTAGAATGGTCTCCGTAAAGTGGGAGGAGCCTGTTCCTGAGACACTGTTTCCTGAGGTCACACAGCAGCCAAGCTGGATCTGGGCTAGGCTACGCCTCTGCCTTCTGCTCTGAGGGTTTCCCATCTCCATAGCTGGGCTGGGCTAGCTCTTGGCTGGCCTTTTGGGAGTGGGGCCTCGGCTCTTGGCTGCTGAGCCCCTGGTGTGTGGTCCTATAAATAAACCCATTGTGTCGAAACCCCTTCCCTCTCCCCACCTCCAGCAGCTGCTATTTTTGTTGTTGGGTTATGCCTTGGACAGGGAACAGGAGATCCCTGAGAGCTGAGATGAGGAATGTTGAAGTCCAGAAGTCTTCGGGGCTAACAGCATCCTGCCCAGTGGGTAGACCTGGTCCTGCTGGTAATTGCTTTGGAAGAACCCACATGTCCATGGCAGGTTGTTGGGGTTGGAGGAAGGATGTAGTAGGCTTTCCTGCAGAAGGACCAGTGTGGCTCTGGACCAGTTGGGGCGTGGGCACTCTTGTCTGCCTTCTTTCCCTGGGGAGGGAGCCGGTCTGGTTTGAATTCTGAGGTACTCAGGGCTAGAGGTTAAGTGGATTCTCTCAGATCTTGCTCACACCCTCTGTAGCCCAGGGACACTCCAGCTTGCTGTGTGCTTGCTGTGGTACAAAGGTTGCTGTTTACAAGTGGACTCCTGGGTGTGACAGGCCGGGATTCCAGAGAGCAGCTGGCAGAATGCTAACTGGGGTCACAGATGATCCTTTAATTTAAGTAAGTCCCCATGGCTGCCTCTGCAGCTGCCCGCTCCTTCCCCATCGCCTGCCCCTGGCTTTTTTCCCAGGAGGACTTTTGGGGGAACAGCTGGGAAGTGAGGGGCTCTTCAGGGCCAGAAGGCCTTGGCTGATGGCCCATGTGAGGAGAGAGAGACCAGGCGATCAGGCTTCACACGTATACACACACTCACACTCACTCAGACCCTCTGCTTTCCTTGGCTGACTGAAGGCCAGTATGGCAAGCTCTCTTTTAAGGTACCCATCGTAACACTCCAAGATTTAAAGACGCAGGGCTGAGGACTGTGCTCGCACAGGGCCTGGCTTTGGGATTGGGAGATGAGGGTGGTTAGAGAAAGCCAGCACTCAGTCAGCTCACCGAGGAAAGCCCCAGGTTGCCCAGGCTTTCTTTGTTTGCCTGAGGCAGGGTCTCCCTCCTGTCCCTGGATTACGGGCAGAGCCACCGGACTTTTGAGTTTAAATTTTTACTTCATTTGCTTAATTTTGGTTTTCATTCATCTTGCTGCCTTTTATATTTATTTTACTTTAGTTTTTTTTTGTTTGGTTGTTTTGTTTTGTTTTTTGTGTTTTTAGTTTTTTGAGACAGGGTTTCTGTGTAGTCGTGGCTGTCCTGGAATTCACTGTGTAGACCAGGCTGGACTTGAACTCCTAAGTGCTAGGATTAAAGGTGTGCCCTGCAGGCCTGTTTCCTGGCTATGTAAGGAGAGATGTTCCTTACCCTTCTGTCTTGCTTTTTGAAGACAGTGTCTCACTGTAATCCAAGCTTGTGTGCTGTATCTCACTACAGATCCCAGGCTCTCCTTAACTCCCAGCGGTCCTCCTGCCTCAGCTACAAGATCACAGGCAGGAGCCACACCAGGCTGACCAGACACTTGTTCTCCTTAGTGTCCTCCTGCTGCCTGAGAGCCTTCTGCTTCCCTCCCTTCCTGCCTCCCCGCTGAGGTCACTTCCCTATGAATTAGGCTGGTTAGGAGAGGAGAGGACTCTTGTTTGCAATTCTGGCAGAAGCTTCCAGTTCAAGTTAAGAGTTTCCAAACCCAGCTGCCTCGCCCTACCCAGCCTGGCCGGCATGGCATGCCCTGTTCCTGCCCTGCTGATAGCGGGGAACCGCACAGAGGAATGTTTGAAGCCAGGACCATCTTGGGATCCACGCCTGGGTTTTCCCCAGCAACTGGTACCACTAAGCCCCGGGAGAGGAGGAGAGTTGGGGGCACAGCGGCCTCTTCAGCTCTGGGGAAAGACATGGCGGCTTTGTTTACTGCCACCCATCATGGGGAGAGTTCTTCTGTGGGTTTGGCTTGGTGCTGGAGGTGATCCCCTCCCTGTGCATTCTGGTGTTCCCTAGAGGGCCACAGGAAGTTTCTTTGAAAAAAATCTTTCCAAGTTTTTTTTTTTTTTTTTTTTTTTTTTTTTTTTTTAGGAACAAATGCCTCTAGCTATGTGTCCCAGACTGGCTTTGAACTCATGACGTTCTGCCTAAGCTCCTAGGCGTTCCAGGCTTGTGTCACCACACCTAACTTCTTTCATAAGTCTTCAGCTCCAGGACCTTCAGGGCAGCGTGGGATGTAAGGTCATTTCTCATCAGGCCAGCAGCCTGGGCCCACAGGCTGGAGGGAGAGAAGTTACCCCCTGCCCTGACCTCGTGTGTGCTGTGTGCACAGGCACACACACTGGCACACATACACACAAGTGTAATAAATATAGTAAAGACGTGCTTTGCTCACCTTCTGGTCCCACGCGTGGGTGCAGACACGGGCAGACGTGCCCTCCCGCACCACCAAGTTTAAGTGCTCTGCTTTTCGTGTGGCGGAGGCTGACAGCCTGCTCTCCGCTGCTGCAAGCTTGCAGGCGCCATCCTGAGGTGGCCGAGGCCTCTGGAGAAGGGCACAACAGTGTTTCTCCCACCCTGGGGATGACTCACGGTTCTCCTTGAGGCGACACTTGCAGAGAGAGCTCAGGAGAGACTGCGGCTTAGGCAGGTCTCAGGGCATCCCCGTGGGACCGGCGCCCTGCCTCTGCATCAGTAGGGGTTTAGATGTGGAGAGGGGTAGTGGGCACCTTTGGGTTAGGTTGCGTCCACCTACATAAAACTCCAGTGGCCTCAGGCTCTGGCCCTCACCCCTGCCGGGGATGCTCTTTCATGGTTTTATGAAGGGACATCCTGGTAAATTACCTTTATCCTATTTTGTGTTTTGTCTTTGTGGGAAGAGCGTGAGCTGTTGGGCCTCCCCTAGCTTTAGCCTTATAATTTCCAGGCGCTGGGCCCTGCCCTGTTTATCCCACTCACTCCATCCTCCTTCCCAGCTGCTCTTCCCTGGGGGTTGCTGTGGGGGTAAGCTGGGGATCCCTGCACCAAGAGCCACAGGCTGGAGCTGGGGGATGATACCCAGGTTCCTGAGCTGGGGCACAAGGGCAGGACTGGTGAACGGTGAATGTGACCCGAGGCCCTTTGAGCTGTCCCTTACGTCTGTGTAGGGGAAGGGAAATAACTTCTTTAAATTGTTTGCATTTTTTCCCAGGCCCCCATTTCTAAATATATAAAATGAGATAATGTCGGGAACAAATCAGGTTATACTCAGCTCACTTTACAGTTTGAAAATAATGAAGGACTTTAACTTTTGAAGAGATCTGATGTCTATTTTATGTATATGAGTGTTTTGCCTGAATCCTGTAAGCGCAGCACGAGGTCAGGAGAAGGTGATGAACCGCCACAGGTGCTTGGAACTGTCGTGGGGTGCTAGGCACTGAACCCTAGTCTTCTTAAGAGCAACAGGCACGCCATCTCTCCAACTGCCAGGGCTACACGTGCTTATGGAATGTTAAAAGTGCGTCCTAAGCCGGGCAGTGGTGGTGCACTAGGAGGCAGAGGCAAGATCTCTGAGTTCAAGGACAGCCTGGTCTACAGAGTGAGTTCAAGGACAGCGAGGGCTACACAGAGAAACCCTGTCTGGCAAAAACTTAAAAAAAAAAAAATTACACACCTTTTCCGTTTTCAGAAGCCCTGCCCACTGTGGAAAGCATGTATACAATAAGGACTTCCTAGGCCCCTGGGGTTGTAGCTCAGTGGCTGAAAGCTTGCCTCGCGTGCCCTCTGGCACTGCCGTACTCCCCAAAAAAATCAGATAGAGGGCTGGAGAGATGGCTTAAAGGTTAAGAGCACTGGTGCTCTTCCAGAGGTTCTGAGGTCAAGTCCCAGCAACCACATGGTGGCTCACAACCATCTATAGTGAGATCCAGTGCCCTCTTCTGGTGTGCAGGTGTACACGCAGGCAAAACACTGTATACATAATAAATAAATCTTAAAAAAAAAAATCAGGTAGGCTTCTCTCCTTGCCTGTTATTCCTGGCCTCAGAACTGCCAGCTGACCCCTCTCTAGGGTATAAGTTGGAGGCCCGGGAAGACTGGGCCTGCCCTGTTCTGACAAGGTAGGGGAAGTCCACAGAGGACAGAGCAGGCCAGGCTAGGCAGCACCTAAGACCCCAGTGGGGGAGCGGGCTTGAACTCCGGCTCACTGTTTGGAAGCCCAAGGCCGCAGCAGGCTTTGTCCTGCCTGATCAGCATGTAGCAACATCAGAAGTGTCCAGTGAGTTTATCCGTTCTCATTGCGTCCTCAATATGCCCTTTGTACTGAGTAATCTTACCCCATTTCTTAAGCCAGGAAAGTAATTAAGCCTCTGGAGTCAGTGTCTTAACGTAAGTCTGTCCAGCTGTAAAGCGCTGGGCTCCCGTACAGCCGTCTCTGCCTGCCGTGGCCCCAGGGCTGGGCAGAGCTTGCATGTAACCTGTTCCATGTAGCAGACAGTAAGGCTTGGATATGTAGAGATGAGAGCACAGACATCCACGCCTGTCCAGTGTGCTGTGTGAACCAGCTGTGTGATTGCAGCTGGATCCTTTACACCGAGAAAGCGGGTGACCCCAGCCAGCGCTGTCAGAGAAACTGGTGCAAGGGTGCAGAGGACTTCCAACTCAACATGCTCGAGGGGCAGACGCAGTGTGTGCCGGGGCGAGCGGGCCTTAACGAGCTGTACAATACAAGCACTCCTGAAAGGTTCCTCTCCTCCTGTGAGCTGAGGATGGAGAGCCTGTGGGGTTGGAAGGGTACTAAAACACCTCATGGCAGTTAGTCTCACCTGTGAGGCTGGTGACTTCTGCCTGGCAGCAGGGTCCTAGGCTCTGGCTCTCCCCTCCCGGGGTTTCATCCAGACCCCGCAGGCCTCTGCCTACCGTCAGACCTTAGTGCAAGCAAAAAGGCAGGGCTCTCATCTTGCTCACGCCTATGCCCCTGCACCTGGCAAGGGCCAGATCCCACTGTGCACCGGGGGCGAGGGGTCACACATCACTGACATCACTCCCGTCTCTTTACAGGTGAGATGACCAATCTGGCTGCCAGAGTGAACAAGCCAGCCTGGTGAGAGATAGAGACTGGTGAGGGGCCTGGGGCCTGTGCATGCTGGTGATAGGGCCTGGGCTGGGGGAGAAAGGGGCAGCTCTGCACCTCAGTGGGGGGGGGGGAGGTTTAGGTGCTGAGAGGCTCCCTTTTCTGTGATCCAAAACCTCTAACTCCCTTTCATGGGGCTTTTAATCGGGTGAGGAGGAAGCAGTGGAGTTGGCGGCTAAGGAGCCTGCACCTCTTCCCACTAAGCTGCACATCTGCAGTGCACCCACTGTCCTGTGTCGTCACCCACTGTCCTGTGTCGTCACCCACTGTCCTGTGTCACCCACTGTCCTGTGTCACCCACTGCTCCTTGTGTCGTCACTGTCCTGTGTCATCACCCACTGTCCTGTGTCGTCACCCACTGTCCTGTGTCGTCACCCAATGTCCTGTGTCGTCACTGTCCTGTGTCGTCACCCACTGTCCTGTTTCGTCACCCAGTGTCCTGTGTCACCCACTGTCCTGTGTCATCACCCACTGTCCTGTGTCACCCACTGTCCTGTGTCGTCACCCACTGTCCTGTGTCACCCACTGTCCTGTGTCACCCACTGCTCCTTGTGTCGTCACTGTCCTGTGTCGTCACCCACTGTCCTGTGTCACCCACTGTCCTGTGTTGTCACCCACTGTCCTGTGTCGTCACCCACTGTCCTGTGTCACCCACTGTCCTGTGTCGTCACCCACTGTCCTGTGTCACCCACTGTCCTGTGTCGTCACCCACTGTCCTGTGTCACCCACTGCTCCTGTGTCATCACCCACTGTCCTGTGTCGTCACCCACTGTCCTGTGTCGTCACCCACTGTCCTGTGTCGTCACCCACTGTCCTGTGTCGTCACCCACTGCTCCTGTGTCGTCACCCACTGCTCCTGTGTCGTCACCCACTGTCCTGTGTCGTCACCCACTGTCCTGTGTCACCCACTGCTCCTGTGTCGTCACCCACTGTCCTGTGTCACCCACTGTCCTGTGTCGTCACCCACTGTCCTGTGTCACCCACTGCTCCTGTGTCGTCACCCACTGTCCTGTGTCGTCACCCACTGTCCTGTGTCGTCACCCACTGTCCTGTGTCACCCACTGTCCTGTGTCGTCACCCACTGTCCTGTGTCACCCACTGTCCTGTGTCATCACCCACTGTCCTGTGTCACCCACTGTCCTGTGTCATCACCCACTGTCCTGTGTCACCACCCACTGTCCTGTGCGTCACCCACTGTCCTGTGTCATCACCCACTGTCCTGTGTCACCCACTGTCCTGTGTCACCCACTGTCCTGTGTCGTCACCCACTGTCCTGTGTCACCACCCACTGTCCTGTGTCGTCACCCACTGTCCTGTGTCACCCATTGCTTCTGTGTCACCCATTGCTTCTGTGTTATTTTGCCCAAAATTCCTGAGAGAAGCAGCTTAGTGGGGAAGACAGCGGAAAGTGACTTTGTCTATGGTGGCCAAAGTATGAGGTCAAAACCCTTTGCAGCCTACTGGCCAGGGAGCTGGGGCATGAGCTCAGAGACTGAAGGTCCTACAGGTGGCTGCTGCCGGGTGGGGAATGTGTGCTAAGACGAGCCCACTGGGAACATTTCAGGCTCAAGGATGAAACACGGAGGCTTGTCATTTCAAGCTAACAGCAATGACAAGAGCCTCATTGATAGGAGGACCACGTAGCTCAGTGGCAGCTAGAGCTCTGCTGGACCTGTGGTCCAGGGGAGCCAAGCTTCATCTTCAACTGTCCCCTGCATGTCAGATTGCACAGAGAAAGGGTGAGCTTGGGCAGGGAAGGAAGAGTTGTACCCCTGTGCTCAGAAGCTAACAGCCTGGGTCAGGGGAACATTATAGCACTGCCGGGAGCAGCATCAGGTAGAAACTGGGCTAAAGAGACCAGGGAACAACAGAAAGACCTGGCCAGGCTGCTTTGGCATCAAGAGGTACCAGCAGAGGTCAGTGGACCCACTGGGCCCTCCGTGGCAGCTTTTGAAGTTCTCTTGGGATGCCTGGGTCATTTGGAGCCAGAAGAGGGAATATTGGAAGCACACAGGATGTGTCCCACTGTGTCCAGGAGGAGACAGTGCACAGCTGCTGAGTGGGTTCTGGGACCCGAATCTGGGTCCTCTGGAAGAGCAGTCAGCGCTCATAATTGCTGAGCCATCTACTCAGCCCATCTTTACTTTTCAGATCCTCTAGGCAGACTTAGGTGTCAGCAGTAAGTAAGATCAGTTGAAGCTGGTGTAATTTCATAAACAGAGACAGTGAGTCGCAGGGCAGCTGATTGGCTTCCCATTGTGTGACGGATCCTAGATTTTGGGGTCTCGGGCCCTGTGCAGGCTATGCACAAGAGCTGGGGTTTGTGTAGGCACAGCCTTTGTCCCAGGACGAGTCACCCAGCCTGACCTTGAGTTGGTGCACTGTCTCGGGTGTAGCAGAGGTCACCAAGGGCTTTTCTCAGTCCTCCTCCTGCCTTTCTCTTCTTGCCTGGGAGTAGCCTGCCAGGGCTTCACTCTCTTGTTCCCAGGCCCTGACACCCAAGGCCATGGACCAGCCAGCAGGAGGCCCTGGAAACCTGAGGCCAGCAGCTGTTGACAGCGCCAGCATGGAGCTCAGCACCTGCCAGGAGCTTCTGCACCGACTTCGGGAGCTGGAGGTACCTGGTTCTCACAGGGTGGGCCAGAGAAGCGTGGGCATTTCTTCAGTAGAATTCCCCTGAGAAGCCCTCTTTCTTCACTGGGGTGGCACAAAGGTGAACCAGCCTGTATCCCAAGTGTCTTCTCTCCCCACCTTTCTAGCCCTCTAGGCTCCAGGGAGAGCCGTGGTCACAGATTCTACTAGATAAAACAGTCAGATGACTCAGGCCCCAGACTGATGGACAAGGCAAAGCTTGTCCACTCTGCCTCCCTCTCTCCCAGGGCACGAATGAGCCTCAGAGCTTCCCTTTTTCATCTCACCCCCATAGGCAGAGAACTCAGCGCTTGCCCAGGCCAATGAGAACCAGCGGGAGACTTATGAACGTTGCCTGGATGAGGTGTGTGGGTGTGCCAAAGGACAGTGCTGGCGATGAGGGTGGGTGGACCCGGCTCCTCAGCTCAGCCTCCCCCCTCTGTCCCCAGGTTGCCAACCACGTGGTGCAGGCACTGCTGAACCAGAAGGTGAGTGGATTCAGGAAGTGTCTCGCACTCCCACCCAGTGCCCCACGGTAGTGCCAGGGTACAGTCAGGAGGCCCTGTCCTAGCACTCCAGAGGCCTGCCAGTCAAGCTCCCCAAGGGACTAGAGGAGAGGGCTGGGAGTTCCCTGTTGGCCCTCCACTTGGCTCCCTGCCACTAGGTGAGGCTGGGTCTCTGAACTCCGGGAACTTTGATCTGGACTCGGTGCCCTTCCTCACCCTGAGCCTAGGTGGTTTTTTGAGGCTGTGGTGGCCTCCAAAGCAGTCATGATGCTGTGAGTCTAAGTGGCCTTGAAATGTTCCATGGGTCACTTTGACTTCAGGGTCTCCCAGGTCTTATCTGGGCCTTCTCTGGACATGGTTTCTGAGGAAGCTGGCTCCAGCAGTGGTGGAAGTGACGGAGGCTGGCCTTTACTACCCATTAGGATAGTAAACCCTCGTCCCCAGAGGCTGCAGCTGTGGATGCAGCTGGCTGGGGCGGGAAGTCTGGTCATCTCACTGTCCCTCTCCCGCCTCCTCACCTCTGCTCCCTTGCCTCCGGGGCGAACAGGACCTGCGGGAGGAGTGCATCAAGCTGAAGAAGATGGTGTTCGACCTGGAGCGGCAGAACCAGATGCTGAGTGCTCTGTTGCAGCAGAAGCTGCAGCTCACGGCCAGCTCCCTCCCTCAGGTGGGCACAGTGCAGCTCACCTCACAGGGCAGGGTGTGATCTGTCCCTAGCACAGGGCCCGTGGCTGTGCGGGGAAGGCCTAACAGACTAACAGGCTTGCACATTAGCCAAGGAAAGACTCTGAGTCCTCTACAGACTCAGCTGTCACCCTCCTTCCAGCTTTTCCCTCCTCAGCCAGACAGCATTTTTGTTGTTGTTGGAGGAGGACAGGGTCTGCCCTGGCTGGCCTTAAACTGGGGACAATCCTCCTGCGTCAGCTACTTCGATGAGAAGCCTGGCCTCCATTCCCAGTGTACCCCTTCTTACTAACAGAGAAAGTTGGCATGCGCTCCTGCCTCGTGTGGGGAGTTGGGTGGAGGCTGCAAATGCAGATATTTCCAGCTCCCTAGAGGCCCCTGTGGCCACTGACGTGGCTTCTTCCTAGCCAGGGATGGGGCAGGGCTAAGCATAAGGAGCCCAGAGCTTCGTGTCACAGAGAACAAGAAGGCACCTCACCCTGGTCACCGGATGTGCACAGCTGCACACTGGCTTGCGCCCTCTCAGGCACTGGTTCCTGCTGGCAGCCTGGACCCTGCTGCCCTGGGAACACTGGGAGGCTCTGGGAATGGGTCCTGGGTTGAGTTGTCACGGATGTCACTCTGTCAGGAGCCCCAGGGATGAAGTAAGACACAGAAGGGTGGCCCAGAAGTGAAGGACAGCAGCAGGTTATGAGGACAGCCAGCCCCACCCCCACCCCGTCTGGACAAGGAGAGAAGCTTTAGCAGGGAGGCGCGGAGCCATGTCTGTCTGGATAATCCAACCTGGTGTCTGCACCCCCTGGAAGGGGGTCTCAGGCAGCAGAGGAGCCTGCAGTTCTCCCTGCCCTGCGCCCAAAACCCCTGAGAGGCCTACCCATAGCCAGGCCCCCTCCATTCCATGATAAACACCCGAGAGCAATCTTGGGTCACTCTTTTCAAAACCTAAACTCTGGGATCACTGAGGGTTTGCTCCAGTAGGTCTCTCCTCCAAGTTACCTTGATGCAATGGAAAATTACAAACCTTGCCTCAAAGAAATGGGGGTTGGGTTTCTGCTGAACTGCTTTTTAGCAGAGCGTGACTTTGGCCACAGTATCAAACTATGTAAACTATAGGTTTTTCCCTTATAAAGGGATGTTACACATCCTTGCAAGAATTAAATGAGATGGTACTTAGTGCTTGGTTCACAGAAAGTCAGTAAGTAGCAGTTCAATGCTAATGTGACTCGCAGAGAGTTGAAAGCTCCATTGAGTAGACACAAAGCTTTCCTTGGGAGCCACGCCTTTGCGGAGGCCTGAGGAACTGAAGTGTATCTCTAGGCCCTGAGGTGTTCCTGAGCAGGGGGAGTGTGGCCCTGGGAGGCTGGGACTGCTAGGAGGCCTTCAGTGGACAGCCATGCCTCAGTCAGGTGTGGCAGGGCAAGGAGGGCTGGGCGGCCCAAGAACACGGCTTATTCAGGGGGAGAGTGCTTGTCTCGCAGATGGCAGGGCTTGTGTTTAATCCCTAACACCTCACGGAAGTCCTGGATGTGGTGCTCTGCACACTGGGGAGATGGAGGCAGGAAGATGTCTAGGGCTCACTGGCCACCCACCCAAGCCCACTCACTGGGCCCCATCCCAGTGATGAACCCTGTCTCTGTGGGCATGTGTGCCTGCAGGCCAGAAGAGGGCGCCAGATCTCACTATAGATGGGTGTGAGCCACCATGTGGTTGCTGGGAATTGAACTCAGGACCTCTGGAAGAGCAGCCAGTGCTCTTAACCTCTGAGCCATCTCTCCAGCCCTGAACCCTGTCTCAAGAAAACAAGGCAGATGATTCCTAAGACAAGCACCCACATGCTTGTCTTAGACGTAAGAGGTGGCCCAGGCCCTCTGTACTAATCTAGTCCCAGGCCTCCCAGACTTACACTGTCCCCAGATCATTTCTGGTTTTGAGGGTTACCTTATCAGCGAAAGGGCAACAGTGAGAGCCAGGAGGGCCAGGAGCTATCCCTGGAGGGGCACAGTGGGTCGGAATGCCTGGCTCTGTGAGGGCCAGTGATAACCACCTCTCCACTCTCTCCACAGATCCCGCTCACGCCGCTGCAGCCACCGTCAGAACCAGCAGCCTCGCCATCCCCAAGCGCTGCTGAGGGACCTGTCCCGCCCTTAGGACACTGTGCTGGGCAAAGAGAGGTAGGAGGAGCGGGCATTGGGGTTTGTGTCCCACTAGCTTAAGGTGCCGCGGCTGCTGCTGCTTACCGAGTCTCAGGGGAAGGGCCGTTTCCTGTGCGGGGACGCCTGTCCAGGCTGGAAATGTGAGCAGTCGGCTGTCGGCCCCACACCGAGCAAAACAAGCCCCACCCCGCCCCCCAGCCATGGCAGATGTCTGAAGTCATGCAGCAGGAGTCACAGGGCACACGTGCAGACTCCTCCCTGTCTAGCAGGGCCCCGTGGGGCTCTTCCATCTTACATGGCTGAACATGGGCACACTATCTTACCTCCCAGCCGACACCATGAAACTTAGAGGTCAGAGGACTTGCTGAAGGTCACATAAGCAGAGTGGAGCTAGGCCTGATACACCCTGACTCCAGAGCACATGGAGTTAACCTGCTGTCCAAGAACGGGCTGGGGAACATCCCAGGCCCCTTATGCGGGCTGCTGCCTGCCGGTCAGCTCTCTGACTGGGGAAGGCCCGGGCTTGCCCGCCATGAGTGACTTAGGTCTCAGCTGTGGTATACCCTCTTTTTCAACTTGCTCTTTCTGGAGCCAGAAAAAAATGGGCAGACCTCCCTCCATCCTAGAACAAGCGCACAAGTCAGAACTGCAGCTGCTCAGGCTGGCAGTACGCGAGTAGCGGGATGTGAGACTGCACTCGGGCTCCAATCGCTGAGGAAGCCAACATATCCCAGGAGCCGTGGGTTCACTTGTGGGACACACAGGGCCAGGCTGGAGTATCCCTGGAATATGTTCATGAATGTGTTCATCTTAAGGCCTGGGCTCACGTAGCCGCACAGGCTCCTCCTCATGCCTATCCCCAACCCCCCAGGTGTGCTGGGAGCAGCAGTTGCGGCCAGGAGGCCCAGGTCCCCCGGCCACTCCATCCCCAGCGCTGGACGCCCTGTCCCCATTTCTTCGGAAGAAAGCGCAGATTTTAGAGGTGCTGCGAGCCTTGGAAGAGACTGACCCTTTGCTTTTGTGCTCACCTGCCACCCCATGGCGGCCCACAGGCCAGGGCCCCAGCTCCCCAGAGCCCATCAACGGCGAGCTCTGTGGCCCACCGCAGCCTGAACCCTCGCCCTGGGCACCGTACCTGCTGCTTGGTCCTGGGGGCCTAGGAGCCCTGCTGCACTGGGGGCGTCTCTTAGGGGGCTCTGGGGAAGAAGAAGGTATCAGGCAGCCCTGGGCCCCCAGCAGCACCCCCCCTCCAGCCCAGGGCCCCAGCTCCTCCTCTTCCTCCGACGAAGCAGGTGACCCCGATGAGGCCCCTAGCCCCGACACCCTGCTAGGGGCGCTGGCCCGCAAGCAGTTAAACCTGGGCCAACTCCTCGAGGACACAGAGACTTACCTCCAGGCTTTCCTGGCTGGGGCGACGGGCCCCCTCAGTGGCGACCACCCAGGTGCTGGGAAGCCATCCTCACCAGATCCAGGACCCCCACAGGTGTCCAAGTCCAAAGGCCTCCCAAAGTCAGCTTGGGGTGGGAGCACCCCCGAGGCCACCAGGCTGGGCTTTGGTGCTACCTCAGAGGGCCAGGGGCCCCTTCCATTCCTCAGCATGTTCGTGGGTGCAGGGGACGCCCCTCTGGGCTCACGGCCGGGCCACCCCCACTCTTCATCTCAGGTGAAAAGCAAGCTCCAAATCGTGCCCGCTTCTCCAGGGGAAGCCCAGGGACCTCTTCTGCCCTCTCCAGCCAGAGGTCTCAAGTTTCTCAAGCTGCCTCCACCCTCAGAGAAGGTCCCCAGCCCAGGAGGCCCCCAACTCAGTCCCCAGCTCCCTCGGAGTTCTCGAATCCCTTGTCGCAACAGTGGTTCAGATGGCAGCCCCTCCCCGCTGCTGGCCCGCAGGGGCCTGGGTGGTGGAGAGCTGTCTCCAGAGGGGCCCCAGGGCCTGCCCAGCAGCCCTTCCCCCTGCTCGGCCATCCCAGACTCTGTGCAGCTCAGACCCTCCCAGTCAGCCGTGTCCACTTCACTGTCTCCAGGACCTGTGGTGTCTCCCTGCCTTGAGAAAATCCTGGATCTTTCCCGGGGCACCTTCAGGGGTTCTTCCCCAGAGCCACCTCCATCCCCACTGCAGGTGCCCACCTACTCCCAGCTGACTCTGGAGGTACCCCAGCCCCCTGAGGTCCTCAGGAGCCCTGGCGCCCCTAGCCCTGGCCTCCCAGAATCCTGCCCCTATGGGAGCCCCCAGGAGAAGGGTCTGGACAAGGCAGGCCCCGAGTCTCCCCATCCTGGCCGCAGGACCCCAGGCGGCTCATCCAAGAAGCCTGGCCAGGGATCGGGGCGGCGGCCTGGTGACCCTGGCCACACACCTCTAAGGGACAGATTGGCAGCCCTTGGAAAACTGAAGACGGGCCCCGAGGGGCTTCCGGGTCCAGAAAGGAACGGAATGCCAGCCCGGCCAAGCGCTGAGAAGGCCAGGGCACTAGGGCGGTCAGGCGAGAGTGCTGGAGACATGCCTCCTACCACGAGGCCTCTTGAGCAGCCAGAAGCTAAGGGCATCTTGCGGGGAGCGGTGGCCTTAGGCACGAGCAGCCTGAAGCAACAGGACCCTGGACTTCCAGACCCTGGTGCCAGAGTCTACTCTTCCCATTCCATGGGTGCTCGTGTGGACCTGGAGCCCGCCTCACCAAGGAGCTGCCTCACCAAAGTAGAGCTGGCCAAGAGCCGGCTAGCGGGGGCGCTGTGTCCCCAGATGCCCCGCACGCCTGCAAAAGTGCCAACCTCAGCCCCTAGCCTGGGCAAGCCCAAGAGCCCTCACAGCAGCCCGACAAAGCTACCCTCCAAGTCACCCACTAAGGTGGTGCCCCGCCCCGTGGTACCCGTGGGCACCAAGGAGCCCTCCAAGGCAGACAAAGGGAAGGGCCCACCCTGGGCAGACTGTGGCAGCACAGCTGGCCAGCCTACGTCCCCAGTCCCCGGCTCCACCGATCCCAGCCAGGGCCCGGAAGGGCCAGCGCCACACTCGGCCATCGAGGAGAAGGTGATGAAGGGCATCGAGGAGAACGTGTTGCGCCTTCAAGGTCAGGAACGGGCTCCCAGCTCCGAGGCCAAGCACCGCAACACCAGCAGCATCGCCAGCTGGTTTGGCCTTAAAAAGAGCAAGCTGCCAGCTTTGAACCGCCGCACAGAGGCTGCCAAGAACAAGGACGGAGCTGGTGGAGGCTCCCCGCTCCGGAAGGAAGTCAAGACAGAAGCCCGGAAGCTGGAGGCTGAGAGCCTCAACATCTCCAAGCTGATGGCGAAGGCGGAGGACCTGCGCCGGGCACTGGAGGAAGAGAAGGCCTACCTGAGCAGCAGAGCCCGCCCACGGCCTGCCGCCCCAGCCACAGTGCCCAGCCCAGGGCTGGGGCAGATGCAGGGTCAGCTGGCCGGCATGTATCAGGGTGCAGACACCTTCATGCAACAGCTGTTGAACAGGTGAGAGCCGGGTACTCAGTGGACTGGGGCTTCCCAGAGGTCAAGGGGCGTACAGTGCCACAGAAATGTCTGTGAGCTGGTGACCTGGCTGCTGTCTACCTGGGAGAGAGTAGCTCTCTTTTGACATGATGTCTTGCCCCTGCAGCCCTAATGCTGCTTCCTAACCAGACTAGTAAAAGTCCGTCTCAGGAGAGAGCCAAAAAAGATTCCCTTTGACTCCTGCCACTAAATGGAGTCATGGTTTTGGTTTTGGTTTTGTTTGGTTTTGGTTTTGTCCAGACACAGTTTCTCTGTGTAGTCTTTTGGCTGTCCTGGACTCGCTTTTCCAACCAGGGTGGCCTCGAACCTTCAGAGATCTGTCTGCCTCTGCCTCCCAAGCACTGGGATTAGAGGAGTGCACCTTGACCGCCTGGCTCCTTTGTTAATTTAATGTGTATCTAAGACATAACTACTTTTGTAAAGAGATTCGTTTTGGCCTGTGGTTCTAGAGATCCAGAGGCCACATGTAGGGATTGCCTTTGGCTCCCAGAGCCCTGCGGTCACCGGAGTACCGTGAAATGCCAGGGAGTGGTGTATGGCCCTGTCAGGGTGCCCCTCTTGGAAAGTCAGCAGTCACTTCCAGAAAGGTACTACAACTTTTGTTGGACTGAGAGTCTCAGTGTGCAGGTTGGCCTGAGACCCTCTGTAGACCAAGCTGGCCTCAATTAGAGCTCCGCCTGCCTCTGCCTCGGCTGCCCAGCAGCATTTCCATCCTAATACCTCATTAGGAACGGTACATTTCAACACCTGAAGCCTTGAGAGACTCCAGCGAAGTCTGGACCTTAGCAGCCGCTGGACGCCACTTCCCTCTCTTCCCTTGTGCTGTTGTCCCTAGGGTGGATGGCAAGGAGCTGGCCCCCAAGAGCTGGCGGGAGCCCAGGCCTGAGTATGGGGATTTTCAGCCAGTGTCCGCTGACCCCAAGAGCCCCTGGCCTGCCTGTGGGCCCCGGAATGGTTTGGTAGGCCCCCTTCAGGGCTGCGGAAAACCGTCTGGAAAGGTAAGTTCTTGAGCAGAGGCCGCGTCGAGAGCCTGGCTCGTCCCTCCTGGTCTGCTTAGTATGTGCTGCCTGGCCTCCCACACCTCCAGAGGCTCTGCAGGGGGCTCCGGGAGGCCCTGGCATGGCCACTCCCTTGCCTGTCTGAGCTGTTCCTCTCTTGCACCCGCACAGCCCAGCAGTGAGCCAGGCAGGCGGGAAGAGATGCCTTCAGAGGACAGCCTGGCCGAGCCAGTCTCCACGGCACACTTCACAGGTCAGCAGGGTCCCCTTCCCACTTTACTCCTGTTGCCACAGCAGTGCCAGGGCCTGGCTATTGGGCATGCGAGTCTTGGTCCCCGCATAATTCTCCATGTCCTTAGAGGCACGTGTGCCAAGCTGAGGGAGAGTTGTCTGGGTCGGGTGAGTTCTGTGGGACAAGCCTTTTGAGCAGGAAAACCTGGATGGCCTGCAGCCGGGAGAGGGAACAGAGGGCCTGGGCCTCATGCTTGTGTGTGTTCCCTCCCCCGCAGCCTGTGGCTCCTTGACTCGAACCTTGGACAGCGGCATCGGGACCTTCCCGCCCCCAGACCACTGCAGCAGTGGAACCCCTAGCAAGAATCTCCCCAAGACCAAGTCTCTGCGTCTGGAGCCCCCGCCAGGGGCACCCCCAGCTCGGCCTGCAGCCCTCACCAAAGTCCCTCGCCGTGCCCACACACTGGAGCGGGAGGTGCCAGGCATAGAGGAACTGCTGGTGAGCGGACGGCACCCCAGCATGCCAGCCTTCCCCGGATTGCTCACTGCTCCACCAGGCCACCGAAGCCATCAGACCTGCCCTGATGGTAAGCATCCCGGGCAGGCGGGAGGACGGCCCTAAGCACATCTTTAGAGCTGGGCAGCTGATGCTCCCCTTCTTCCGGACAGACCCCTGTGAAGACCCAGGCCCTCCCCCACCCGTCCAGCTGGCCAAGAACTGGACCTTCCCGAACACCAGAGCAGCCTGCAACTCTGGTGACACCTTCCTGTGCCCACCCCGACAACTGCAGGGACTCCCTAGGACCCCCGTGGTGAGCTAAGAGAAGGGAGAAGAAAGGGGTGTGGAGGGAGGGACTCCGCAGAGCCAGCATATCCAGAGGCATGAGGAGGATAAGCCTGCCCGCCCATCCCATCTGGAGAGAGGGCTCTCCCGTTACACCCCAGAACCCTGCCTCCGTGGACCCCTCAGCAGTGTGCGTTCGATGCCTCTCTGAGCAGGTCCCTCTTCTCTAGGCCCTGCCTGTGGACCGGAAGCAGAGCCTGGACCCCGGCCGCACACCCGTGCCTCAGGGCCCAGCATTTGGGGGGAGTCGCACCCCCAGCACGTCGGACATGGGCGAGGAAGGCAGAGTGGCCAGCGGGGGTGCCCCCGGCCTGGAGACCTCGGAGTCCCTAAGCGACTCACTCTACGACTCGCTGTCCTCCTGTGGGAGTCAGGGCTGAGGCGATGCAGCCACACGGTTCCTCTGGAGCTGGGGTCCCCAGACTAGTGAGGCTTGATCTGAAGGGACCCAGGAGAAGGTTGATAAGAAGGTGCGGGGTCCTGGGCACACCCCACCGCTGCTGTGGATGCATCAACCATGCTCAGCTCAGGGAGAGACCCCACCCCTGGTTCCTGGACTCACCCCGAGGAGGCTCTTCTCCAAGGGACCGGGGGCTCCAGGCTGCTTTGCTCCCACTTCAGGCTGAGCCATCTTGTGGTGCTGGGCTTTCTGCCCACCAGCTGTGCCACCTCTGCCCAACCTGGCCGCAACCCTGCCCCGAAGCCCCCATGGGGCCGACTTTGGAAGGCCCAGGCTTGTGGAGTTTGGGGGCGAGGGGGACAAGTTGCCTTCTCTCTGCCTTGGTCCTCCCTGCTGTCTGAATGGTGCTGCCTCCCTTCCCCGAGACTTGGGGTCTGTTTGTCTGTCTTCATCTTTGTTTTTATATATATATATAAGCGCCTGGCCCAGTCCCCACGCCCGACCCGCACTGCGGTTAATTTATCTGTTGTTGAAAAGCGGCTGCTCTGCTTCTGCAGTATCCCCAATAAAACATGGAGGCCTCTCCCCACCATGACTGTTGTGTGGCAGCAGCTCCGTTCTGGCTCCGTTGCTGGCTTCTGTATAACTTCCCCAGGGCCGGTAAGTAGGCCAGGGAACCCCAAGTTCTCTTAAGAGGCCGTGTGCTCTCCCTTCCCCCAGGGTTGCTGGCTAGAGTCCCCTAGGAGGTGGCTTGGGGGTTCGTGAAAGGCCCCTGCTTAGCTGAGGTTGGGTGAATGTTCCTGTGCAGGGTCAGGTGGGGCACAGGCTGGGCAGCCGTGGAGAGAAAGCTGGGAAGAGGACAGTGATCGCACACTCACACCCTCAGAGTGCCAGGCGGGCAATAGGCCGGCTCAGAGCAGCCTGGCTGGCTTTGCACGAAGACACAACAGCCAGCGACTATCCAGACAGAAAGGGGAGGAGCCGACAGCAGTGTTCCCACGCCCACACAGCAAGCTGCTGTCCCATAAACCAGCCCCACACATCCTGGGAGCAGACTAGAAGCCAAGGCTCTCCGTCACCAAAGCCTGCAATCCCAAACCGGATCACGGCACACCTCAGGCTTCCTCGCCTGTGTGTGAGGTGGCCTGAGCCAGGTGGGGCCAACCAGTTACTTTCTGCTCCACCTCACATCTGGTTGATGCCATCGCTCAAAGCAGGGTCGGATGCAGTCTTGTCTGAGTTCAACCTCATGTCCTGCCTCATCCTAGGACAGGAAGTCTGGGTCCTCCTGGCTTGTTTCTTGGCCTGTTACTGGCTTAAGCCTGGTGTATTACATCATTTCCTGTCAGAGCTGCATTAGCCTTCAGGATCCCACTCTTTTCTGAAAAGGAGTTTGGCTTGGTGGGCTTGAGTCTCAAAGTCTTCCCTTCAAAGCTCAGGCCAAAGGGTCCGTCCATATTCCCACAGGTCTGGTCAGTAGGCCCCTGGGCACTGCCCTCAGGAATTTGGAAATGCCAGGTGCCACCCTGGTACCTGGGTCAGTACGAGTTGACTGGAGAAACATCTCGGAGCAGGAGAGCTGTGTGGGCGGCACGGTGCCCAGGGGCAGCCCTACTTGCATGGTTGTGCCCACTCCTCTGCAGACTTCTGGTCCCATACAGTCAGCTGTAGCCCACGTGACTGTGCTCACCCACAACTGAGTCAATTTGGGGGACCCAGTCCCAGCAGAAACAGTTTGAGGGAGAGAACACGTGGGTGAGTTTGAGGCTTCAGGGAACCCAGTTTCTCGGTCTGGGCGGGGCAAGAGCTTGGTCGTCTGCAGCAGCTGCTTCTGAACTGGTGACCTCACTCTTCTCCGGAGAACAATGGGTGAGTGTTGGTCTTCCCATGGCGCAAGACCTCAGCTGCGCTTCCCAAGCGGGAAGCTCAGGCTGGAGCACTGCCCGCCCCAGAAAGGCAACAGCCCGCCAGGGCACAGGCTCCACACGCCGGCACCTCTCCTTAGCAGGAAGTCCCCCGAAAAGTTAACTGAGCTTTCCCCAGGGCTGCTAGTGGTTTTATTTTCTTTACTTTTTTTTTCTAGTTTTTTTTTCCCCCTGCAAATAGTATGTTTTGTTTCCTTTACCAAAAAAGAAGTTAAAAAAACAACAACTTTATGCTCTGCAGCAAACTATAGATGCCCACCTTCTCTGATTTACATCTCATTTAATCGAATTACATCAATTCAAGTGTATAAATCATCTCTCAAAGCCACAAGTTCACAGTAAGTACTTGTGGGCACATCTGATTTAAGAGAAGGGACCACCTTTGTTTTTTTTTTTCTTTCATTTATTAAAGACATGCAAATTTGGGCTGTTTCACAACCACCAGTAACTCCAGTTTCAAGGTACAGTACTTGCTGTGGGAACACGAGGACCCTAATTTCAGATAGTTAGCACCCACATAAAAACCAGGCTTGAAGGTGTGTGCCTGTGACCTCCCGTACTGGGGGCCAGGGAGGCGAAAGCAGGCAGATAGATATCTGGGCTTCGTAAGTAGCCAGTCTAGTGAAAGGGTGAGCTGTAGGTGCAGCAAGAGACTGTGCTAGTGACGAAAGCAAGGCCAGGTGTGGTGGCGCACACCTTTGAGCCTCACACCTGGGAAGCAGAAGCAGGCGGAGCTCTTGAATTTGAGGCAGCCTGGTCTACAGAGGGAGTTCCAGGACAGCAGAGAAACCCTGGCTCAGAAAGGCCAGGCGCGGCGTGTTACCGCCACAGCACCCGGGGGCAGAGGCAAGAGTGCCGGGACCAAGGCCTTCCTGAGCTACGTAATGTAGCCTCAGCTACATAAGGCCCCGTCGCTCAGGGCTTGTGAGGGCGCTTGCCACCACACCTGACAACCTGAGTTTGGTTCCCTGGGCCCACACTCCGCACGGTGTCTGGATTCCACATGTAAGCTACACATAAATATACTTAGTGAAAATATACATATCAATATGTTAATATGTACAAATATATACTATTTTATAAGAAACCATCTCAAAAAATACATAGATAAATAAAATATTTTAAAAAAGAAAATGCTGGGAAGTGGTGGCGCACACCTTTAATTCCAGCGCTCTCAGAAGGCAGGGGCAGACGGATCTTGTGAGCTCAAGAAAAGAAACGTCTTAACCTTTCTAAGATTGTGGTTTGTATGACTATTAGGGTTTGAGACAGAGTCTTGCTGTATAGCTCAGGTTGACTCAGATCCTCCTGCCTCCCCCCACCAGTGAGCGAGCCACAGTTAGGAGTGTATCATCAGGTGGCGTTTCTGAGGCGCTGTGTATACGAACGTTTCAGTGATGCAGAGAGCTCTCCCACACTGCCTGTCGCTCCGCTCCACCGTGCCAATGCTACGGTGCTCGTTTCCTGCCCTTTGGTGCACAGACCAAGGTACCTCTAGATCAGCAGTTAATACTGAACAAAATTCCCCTAGGCCTGGCTCGGGGCGTGCACCTCTAGTCCCAGCCAGTCAGGAGGCTAAAGCAGGAAGATCACTTGAGCCGAGGAGTTTGCGGCGGCCTGAGCAACACAGCTGGACCAGGGTCCTGAACAAACGGCAAACCAGCAAGGTGGCTCAGTGGGTAAAGGCACCGGCCACCAGCCCAATGGCCTGAGTTCAGTCGCTGGAACCCACACAGGGAGGAGAGTGACTCCTGCAAATTATCTCTGACTTCTATATTAGTAGTGTAATAATAAAGCCGTCTCATAATTTTTTACTGATTCTTTGTGAATTTCACACCATGCACCCAACCCCATTCATTTCCGGTTCCTCCATCCTCCCTCTACCCTTGTAACTGCCCCTTAAAAGAAAATAAAAATTAAAGAATCTTTAAAGACTCGCCATGGAAGCTGTGGCGTGTCCCACAGTTTACCCTTTGGTCCCGACAGCTTCACTTACAAATGTCTATTACAGTGAGTCACTGGTCTGGTTCGAGGCCTCTGGCTTCTGCTCCGCCATCAGTACTGGACCCTCAGCAGGACTCCTCCTGAGCAGGTACCACACACCCATAACTGTGGAACTGTGGCACTGTGACAGCGGAGGCAGAAGCTGGTGGAGGCCTGCCCAGGACACAGGGGACACAAAACAAACTGGGCTAGAGAAGGAGAGTCCACTGGAATCCATCAAGGGTGTGTATTTACGTGTATGTAAGAGAGCAAGAGGGAACATAGGACTTGGAGGGAGGAAAGAGGAGAGAGAAATGATGCAATTGTAATCTCAGGAAATAAAGGATTAAAAAAATATATAAGGAAGTAGATGGAGGGAAAAGAAGCCCTACTGGGTGGCTTCATTACATAGTCCAGGCTGGCCCTGAATCCATGACACTTCCTGCTCCTGCTGTGGCCTCTCCAGGCCTGAAAGCACAGGGCCCCCAACACCAACCCTTCCATTCTCTTAGCAACAATGAAAAAGCCTTTCTCCCCAAATGAGAAAGTGTTGCCAGTAGATGGCGCAAGGGGAGGCAGCGTCATGGTTTGCCGGGCTGCTCTGTCACCGTGTGGTCAGAAGAGGAAACGCAGGGCTCCTCCGCCTCTTGACAACTTGGGCGGGCTTTGGGCGAACGGGAACCATCCCACACGACTGGAACTATCCCTGCTCATTCTGCCCTCCGGGCATGCATCCCGAGAGACACATTTCCTACCACCAACCTCAGGGCATGGTGGCTGGCAAGGCAGCTGGACAACCCCGCTGTTTCTCTCTAGCCCTTGTGAGGTCAGGACGCCTGCTCCCTGGAACCCGGAAGACAGAAACGCCTTTGGATGCGTCCAAGTTGTTGCACATGCCAGGGTTAATTTCCATTCGGAGTTTGTTTATTCAGCCAACAATGGAGGAATTACTGAATTGTTCCCAGTTTTAGGCTCCCAGTTTTAGGTTGTTAGAACTGAAACAGGAGCTAAGTTCACTGGGCAGAACACTTGCCTAAAATTCACAAAGCCTGACCTGGGTTCAGTTTCCAACCCTGCACAAAAGGAGATGCTCAGGCCAGAGCCTGCAGTTCCAGGACTGGCAGGGGGAGGCAGGAAGAAGGGCTATGTGAGCCTGGTCTCAAAGTGAAAATACGGAGCTGGAGAGCTAAGTCAGCAGTTAGAAGAACACACTGCTCTTGCAGAGGACGGGAGCACTCACCCCTGTCAGCTCACAGTTTTGACCGTCCAGGTTCCCCAGGGTTTGACAACTCTGGCCTCCCTAGGTGTGCGCATGAGACACACACACACACACACACACAGGAGGGGTGCCATACAGCATTTGTGAAAACATAGTTTCTTTTTCTCTCAGGTACCCAGTATTGCAATTGCTGGATTAAATGGCTGGGCATGGTAGCACCTTTATTCCCAGTACTTGGGAGGCAGAGGCAGGCAGATCTCTGTGAGTTTGAGGCCAAGCTAGTCTACAAAAGTGAGTCCAGGACAGCCAGGGCCACACAGAGAAACCCTGTCTCAAAAAACAAAGACACAAACAAAAAAACCAGCCGGGCATGCTGGCACATGCCTATAATCCCAGTGCTGTGGGAGGCAGAGGCAGGCAGATCTCTGTGAGGCTGCCTGATCTACACAGTGAGTCCAGGACAGCCAAAGCTATAGAGAAACCCTGTCTCGAAAAAAAAAACAGAGGGGGTTGGAGGGAGAAGAGAAGATCCCTGGAACTGGGTAGGTTCTGAGTTTTGAGCTGTGTGGCAAGGATGCCAAGAACAGACCTTGGGTCTTCTGCAGGATCAATGCAGGCAACCTTTTCTGCAGCCCTCATTTAAGCGACCTCTTAGCACAATACACCCAGTCTCCTAGTATAAAGACCCTGAGTACAAGGGCCTTGTTTTATAAGAAGCTGCCAAGTAGTGTTGCAGAGGCTAGACCTCCCTCCTGTCACCAGTGATTCAGCAGAGGCCCTGTTGCTCTACACTTCCAACAGCACCTGGTGCTGTCAATACCTACATACATGTACACATATGTACATACACATATATACATATTGTGGTCTGAACAGGAATGGCCGCCATATTCACGTGTGTGAATGCTTAGCCCAAGGGCAGAGGCACTATTAGCATGGATGGCTTTGTCAGAGTAGGTGTGGCCTTGCTGGAGGAAGTGTGTCACTGTGGGGGCGGGCTTTGAGGTCTTCAATGCTCAAGCTACCACCAGTGTGAAATGCATTCTTTCTCCTCCTGGCCGTCTGTGGCTCAAGATGTAGAGCTCTCAGCTCCATCTCCAGCACCGTGTCTGCCTGCTTGCTGCCATGCTTCCTCTGGAACTGTAGGCCAGGCCCAGTGAAATGTTTTCCTTTCTAAGAGTTGCCTTGGTTGTGCTATGGCTTCACAGCAACAAAACCCTCACACACATATATTATACATATATATGTGTATATCTGTACACATATTTTTATTTTTATTTTTTATGTGCATTGGTGTTTAGCCAGGATGTACATCTGTGTGAGCTCTTGGAATTACAGACAGAGCTGCTATATGGGTGCTGGGAGTTGAACCTGGGTCCTCTGGAAGAGCAGACAGTGCTCTTAACCACCGAGTCATCTCTCCAGCCCCCATATTTTATTATATATATATGAGCCATATTTTATGCCTGCTTTAGTTTACATCTCCCTAATGTCTGATGAGCTAATATACCATGACACCTCACCAGACTTTCTCCTGATCTCTGGCCTCCTCCACCTCTCGTGTGCTGGATTTACAGTTCAGGCTAGCCTAAAATTTACTGTATTGGTCAGAATGGCCCCAAGCCCCTGGCAGTCCTTCTGAATTAGCCTCCTGAATGCTATGATTACAGGCTTCTGGCTAAAATTTTCTCTATTTAAAAAAAAATTTGTTTTTAGCTCAAGGTTGAACAAACTCAGGGAATCACACATTCTAGGCAAGGGATGTACCACTGGACTCCATTCCAAACGGTGAAATTTTAATTGGCAGATAAATTATATAATGATGTCTACATACCTTGCAGAACTAAATCACATAATGTTCTAGAGATCAAACCTCTGGCCTCAGCCTAGGCATATAGGCAAGTTCTCTGCCACCAAACTATATATACAATGCCCCCATTTTTCTTACTTTTCCACCTAATGTCTTAATTAAAACTTTAATTTTGTTTGTTTCTTTGAGACAGGATTTTTCTGTCTAGCCCTGGCTGTCCAGCAAATAGCTCTGTAGACCAGGCTGGCCTTGAACTCACAGAGATCCCCTGCCTCTGTCTCCTGAGTGCTAGGATTAAAGGCCACCACTGCCTGGAGTATTTTCTTACTTATGTGTATATGTCAATGTCTGTGTGTGGGTATGTGCACAAGTGCAGTACCTGCAGAGGCCTAAAGAGGGCGTCAGATCCATGGGAGCTGGAGCTACATTGTGAGCCCCTGGACACAAGCGTTAGAAAGGGTCCCCTGGAAGAGCAGGAAACACTGGTAACTGCTGAGCCGTCTCTCCAACAGCCATTCCACCCACCTTACTGGATTTTACTCTTCTGGGCGGTGGCACTTCATGTCCCTGTAGTGTCTTCCTGTAAACGATACTTAGTCTAGAACTTCCTGTGGCTCAGACTTAGTTGTTAGTAAACAAACAAACAACCTTTGCTGGCAGTGCTGCCCTTCTGCCTGGAGGAGCATCATGTCACATCGCCTGTTAATAGGACACTAGCAACTGCTACCACACCTGCCTTCATACAGGTTTTCAAGTTAAGGATGTACTAACACTGTAATTCCTTCATCCTTTAGCTAGAGTATTTCTGCGAAGGGAAATGCTTGCCCTCGTGCCCGGAAATAAAGGTAGAATAGGCGCAGTAGACGGAAAGCAAACAACAAGGTACTAGGAAGGTCCCCTCTCACCATCCTGCAGGATGACAACTCCCCTGGGACCTTGATGCTACGACAGGGTAAGCGGCCTCCTCTAAATGAGAATGTTAAGGACCTAAAGGAAGGAGTCATTCTTGGAACTGGAAGATTTCTGAAAACCGGAGGAGGAGCATGGGAGCAAAACCAGGACCATGACAAGGAAAACCAGCACTTTGCTATGATGGAGAACTAGGTCCATGTGGACTCACCCAGAGCCTGGTGCTATTCTGTGTCCTTCACCTCTTCTTCCCAAAGGACACGGAGGAAAATCCTGTGTTCTGATTCCTCCCAGATTACCAACTCTGGTACTTGGACTTCATTCTTTTATGTTTTGTGTGTTTTCTTGTATATTAAAGGAGAGGATTTTAAATGATGCCTTAAAAAAAAAAATAAAGGTAGAATAGGAACAGAAGGCTAAAATGCTGTTTCCCTTTACAGGTGTTCAGAGTGGCTGGTTGCTAGCTCTTCCGAAGGCATTTTAAGAATATAAAGAGAGCTGTGAAATGGCTGGGCAGGGGAAGCACCTGCTTCCAAGCCTGATGACCACAGGGACCGAGGCAGGGTGCACAGAGTCAGGAGGTACTGCCCCACTCGCTCCGTGCCATGGCTAGTGCCGATCAGCCGTGCTTTTCCAACCCTGTCCAAACACACACAACAACAAAGAAATGATACAAGTGCACACGACACTGTGGCTGAGGGAGAAGTTCAGTTGGTAGATTGCGTTCTTGGTAACAGAAAGCTCCAGGTTCAAAACCCAGCAGCTAATAAAAGCAGATGTGGTGGCAAATGCTTGCAATCAACCACTTGGGAGGTAGGAGCAGGAGCATCAGGTCAAGGCTACTCTAGGCGACTCAGCAAGTTAGAATAAGTAAATCCAGTTCCAGGGTCTCCAGTGTCCTCTACAACATCCACTGGCACCACGTACACATATGTTGCTCAAACATACATGTATTCATACACATATATACATACACAATACACAGGCAACACATTCATAAACTAAATCTGAACAAACAAAAATACCAGGCATGATGTCATCATTTCAGCACTTGTTTAGAGCAGAAAGATTGAGGTCAGAGCCAGCCTGGGCTACACAGCAAAACCCTGTCTAAAAACCACAAAACGTTGTAATTCCTACTGAGGCTTAAGTTGTTCCACGTGTATCTAGCAGTATTTCCTGTGGTTTACCCTGGAGCCCTCTTGACTGTCGGTCTTTGACAGAGTTCACTATGTAGCCGAGGCTGGCCCCTATGGCTCCTTTCCTGCAGCTCTTGACACAGGCCTCTCAGCACCTTCAAGGTCTGGTTCTGAGAAGGGGGTTCTGGGAAACACAGCCTCGTGCCTGCCAATCTTTGTCCGAACACTGTGCAGATCTCCCAGTGTGGAGCATCCGTTGCTGCAGCCGTCTTCCTCCCTCCGGCTCTGGCTAGGCGGCCCTGCCATTCATCCTCCATTAGCGTGGCCGGGGGGAGTTGAAAAGGGCTCTGGCTCTTGCAGGTCATACTACTACCATGGATTTGGGGTGATGAGATTTTGCTGAAACCAATTCACTTCTCCCTGTTATCCAAAGGGCAGAGTTTAGCCCAGGACAGGAAGAACGACAGTGCTCCGGAACTTTCCTCAGCCTTACCTATGTACATTGAGATCACAGAAGCAACTGGTCCCACACACCGAATGCATCGCTGGCTTCGGCTCGGCTAAGAGATGGCGCAATGGGTAAAGGAGACTAAGTCAGACCGCTGCAACCCACAAAAAGGTGGAGAACCCCCTCCAGTCATCCAGAGCTCCAAACGTGTGCCACAGCACCTCTCCCATGGTCAAAATGAAGGAAACTGTTCAAAAGCGCCTCGCAGGCACTTAGTCACTCGAGCGCCTGGCATTTGTGTAAGTGAAACACGCGTGCTTGTGTAGCAGAAGCGGCACACTGTTCGTGCAGAGGCCCCACGCTCCATTCCCAGCAGCCATGTCAAGCAGCTCCAGGGCCTCAAATAGTGAAAAGTGGTGCCTCCCTCCCACTCAAGACTAAAGCTGTTCTTAAGCCCTTAGGGCAAGCCTTTCCTCAGTGAGAAGACACATGAGGAACCTTCCCAGGTTGTCTCTAGCTGCGCGCGGCCGTTTGAATGTGGCCCACGGCTAATGGAGCTGTGACCACGTCAGGAGGGGTCTGTCCCTGCAGTTGGCTTTGAGGTACAGTCTCCCCATTTCCAGTAGCTGCAAGCTCAAATAAACCCTTCTCCATGCTGCCCTGTCACGTTTTAACTCGGCACCAAAAATTAACAGATGGTGATTTATGGGATTCAAACAGGTCACACTGAGCAACACAGACAGGAGGAACAAGAGCTGACAGTCCACACTGAACCTAAGCGTCAGCTAAGCAGGCGAGGCGAGCGGCCTGGCCTCAACTCGCCTGTGCACTCACAGGGATGTTCACTCACTGGGAACCTGTGGTACAGCCTGGCCACATGAACACAGCACCTGCAGGATGAGAGTAGTCTGGGCGCTGGTGCACACCCTAACTGCCCCAGCCACCACAGACACACAGTAAGGTCAGGTGAGCAGAGGGCTCTGGAGGAGGCCTGGGATACACAGAAGAAAATCTTAACAGTCGTGGAATGCTGGGGTTCCAGAGTGGGGGCCTGAGTGTGGGCCTTGCTCCTGTCTCCATGTACAGAACACACTGGGTCCAGTCAACACCCAGCTCAGACCAGCAACATCGCAGGCCGCAGCCCAGCCCAACCCAGCCCAGCCTGCCCTTGATGGAGCACAGAGACATCAGGAAAGGTTAAGGAATTTTCTTTATTTTTTACAAATTAAGACTATGTAGATATATTTTTTTAATCAAAAACACCTTTGTCTTCACAGTATGAGTTAGAGAATGCAGCCTGAGCTGAAAAACCAAAGAACTAGGGAAGAAAGTGGAAATGACAAGGATACCGGTATTAAAAACCTGTTAGGTATTTTCTTTAAAAGTAGTTTTATATCTTATCATTCTTGGCACTGTTTCTAAAGAAAAACTCCTTTATCCCAAGCAAAAAAGCACAAGAGGTGGAGTCTGGCTTCAAGAGGTGGAACCCAGTCAGCTCCTGAGGCCTCAGAGAGTCATCTTTCTGGAAGAGTTGCTGATGTCCAGTAGGTAGGGTCAAGCCAGGGTGGAGGCAGCAGGCCACTGGGGAAGCATCCACAGTGGCCCTGGGCCTCTTAGGGCACGCCATTGCAGAAGCAGTTTCGTGGGACAGAGAGCCAGCAGCCAATGTGTCAAATCACACTGGCTGTGAGCAGGGAAAGCCCAGAACACCATCCTATTGGTATCAGGCTGTCAGTGGCCTGGTAGGCAGGGTCACGGCCTCGCTGGTGCCACCTTCTGTGCAGACTGTGAAGGCCCACAGTTTGGTCACTGGCTGCTGCCCAGAAGACCAAAAATTTTTGGAAACTGAACGCTAAAGTGACCATGACCTACTGCCTCAAATCTCTGGTCTGATATTCCCTAATCGTGTCCAGGCAGACAGACAAAAATGCACTCAAGCGCTATGTAAAGCGCCGCCTCACTGACCCTGCCTGTGTGGAAGCGCTCAGTAGGTGGAGCTCCCCCAGAGCTGCAGCCCTCACCTCAGCTGGTGAGGCTCAGGCATCCTCCTTCCTATCCTGCCCCCGAGACTCTTATTAACCAACGCCAGGAGGCCAATCAGTAACACAGGCTGTTAACTTTACAGACCAACAAAGAAAAATACAATAGGGGAACTTGAGAACTGTTCTGCCTTGCCCCTCATTGAACATGGGACCACAGCTGCTCTTCCTGTACTCAAGCCTTCCCACCACAGTGGAAAGCAGGTAAATTCCCTGAGGGCCTCTCAGAGGTGTAAGAGAGCACCCACAGGTCCATGTTCCCTCCTCAAGGCAAGGCAGAAAGGTGTTTGCCAGACTGAATTAGGCAGCAGAGGAAGCCAAGCACCCACCAGAGCCAAGCACTTCCCAAGGCAAACACACTGCCCAGCCTCACAGAACTGTGAGAAACAAACCACAAGGGTCAAGAGTCCAGGGGTCCACCTGTGGAGGTGTGCAGAAGCGCGGACACCTGCTCCTCTGCTCATCTTGATGGACTGGCTGCCTGCGCACAGCAAGAGCCTATGGATGGGCTGACAGAAAGGGAATGAGGAAGAACCCCAGGAATGTGAAGCCAAACTCCAAACTATATTCACTAATCAGTTTTTTGATCAAAAAATTCAAAATAGAGAAAACCACAAAGTACAAAAGCTTTCCTGATGCTTTTCATTATCATAGATCACGACACCTGTGATGTGTGCAAAGAACTGAGGGCGAAGGAGGAAAGTCAAGCTGGAGAGGCTGCCGGCCAGTTCACTTCTTTTCTTTCTTCTTGTCCTACAAATGAACACGGCAACAATCACCTAATTAATTTTCCCCTCTGAAAAGAAGACCGAGGGGCAAGGATGGAGAGGGGTGCGGACAGCGTAGAGGATACCAAGGGCTTGGCAGGAACAGGCTCTCTCACCCTGAGCTGCAGAGGCAGGAACCACCTTAACTTCAGCCCAGACAGAAAGGACCAGAGCTCAGCAGCTCACAGGAACTGCTCATCTTCATGGTGTCCATCCAGCTGTGGCAGAGCCCACACGGAGCCACCAACCCCCGCCCTGTGACCACTCCACCCTACTGTACTTGCTGTCTTGTATTCCTAAATCCAGGTTATAATGGAGAGCACATAGGTTCACTGTCCCTCTACTATTGGACAGACTGACAAGCAGATGGGGCTGGAGAGCTGCTCAGCCGTCAAGAGCACTGGCTGCTCTGGCAGAGGACCTGGCTTTGATTGCCAGGACCCACCCGGAAGCTCCCAACTGTCTTTGCCCCAATTCTAGGAGATCCAATGCATGCAGCAGACATGCATACCTGCAGACACTTACACATATTCATAAAACTTTAGAATTCTAAACTGATCCACTTCTGATACTCACAAAATAGACTCTACACAACGTCTTCTCCAACACCCTTTTTGGGTCCTGATAAGGTCTGTAATCTTAAGTTCTTCATGAGGTGTGTTGCGTTCATAGGCAAACTGTCTTCCATTTGAAACTCACCTCAGCTATTCATTTATACCTTAAAAGTGTTGTTACGAAGTCTCTTTTCTTCATCATCAAGGGCTGCTGGTTTACCTCCTGTTTGAGGGCCTGCCTTGCACATTTGCCCTACACAGCGCCTGGGCAACTTTTCAAAAACTCCCACCCACATGCTGAACAGGAGCCACTCTTCCCTGTGTGGGCTGCAGGCTGACTCACCTTCTCATTCAGAGCCAGGATCAGCATGAGCTTCCGGAAGAGTGTAACAAAATCGAGGAAGAGGTCAACGCAGTGCCTGAAAGAGAAGAACTCTTTAGTCACAGCACTTCCCACCTCCTTCACCTTCCTTCAGGAAGCGCCCAGCCAGCCACCAGCTCAGTCACTTTCCCCCACACTCCACCCACACTGAAATAGTCCGGGATCCTTTTCAACTCAACAAATCCACGAGGCACCTGGAGACTACACTCGAAACAGACACAAGTGAACCTGAAACCACCAAGTACCAATAACTCATACTGAGACCAACAGGACTGATACTTAACAGACCACGCACACCCTCTCGCTACCACTGAAAAGCAGCATAAAGGAGAAAGCCCCTTCACTCCTACGCGTGAGACCCCAAGCTCAGCTCGCCCAGCACTGCTGAAGCCCTGCATCTAACACCTAGCCACGGCATAAACCCCTGCTGCATGCCCATAATATCCCAGCACTCAGGAAGCAGAGGATTAGAAGTTCAAGGTCATCCTCAGCCACACAGTGGGTTCAAGGCCAGCCTGGACTACATGAGACCTGGCCTCTTAAAAAATTAACAAACTTCACACGTATGTATGGTTACGGAATGAATACTTTGTCTCAACCTTTATCCTCAAGGCAGAGCAGTTCTCACACTTACCAGATGTAATCCTTATCTCCATTTTCAGCCTTTTCAATGATGAGCTGAGTATCAAAAAGGACAAAGCCGCACATGACCAGCAGCCCCACATACAGGTTTGCCTAAGAGAAGAAAGAGAGGACGTTACATGTGTAGTTGTAGTAGCAGGGAAAACAGCCTCTTTTCTGCTCTTACCCACCCTGAAAACATATCACATGCTAACCCGGAAGACAATCAAGCCCGCACTCCCTCCCGAAATGCAATTCGCTTTTCACTCCTTCAATTTGGGACTGAGCAAACCCTGTTCTGAGCTGTGCCTAACCGTTTCTTCCCGCTGTGGCAGAGGGCGACATCCTAGGAAGGTTTTGAAGGTCTGTAGGGCACTACCCAAAGAGAGTGAGTATCCTACAGGATTCACCTACTTTGTTTAGAGTTAGGTAAGAAAAATGTAGGAGGCAAACAGGTGCTGAAAAGGTGTATACTAAATCTCACCTGGAACAGCCAAATGGATCCAAAGAAAAGGTTCCCCAGAGAAGACAGGAACATGAGGCTCATAGCTGACATCAGGACACCTGGTAAGACATGGCAAACACTGTCAGGAGAAAAGCCAAAGGAGGACAAAAACAAGCACACTAAGGCCATTTCTAACTGGCTCCCACAGAGTCCCCAGAGCCCCGAGGAAGAAAAGGCGGCCTAGTGACAGGGCTCTAGAGCAGGGCCCAGAGCTTGTTTCCAGTCCATACCTCCCAAGAACAGGTAGCTCCGGCGCCTGGCGTAGAGCGCACTCAGGCTGAAGCAGGTGAAGATCATAGCCGTGCCCATAAAGGCGGTAGGGAGGATGCTGTGAAAGAAAAGGCCACGAGTTGAGGGTTACAACTATGTGGCCTGTATTTAGGAGGCTATGCAAAGGCACAAAGATACAAAACAATACAGTTACCTGGGATTGATGGCAATGCACAACTCCAAAGCAGGGCCCAGGCCAACTCCTAGGAAACAAAGCCCACAACATAAAATTACCATCAGTTCTGAAAAGGACCCTCATTCAAAGGCTGAACAATCCCTTTTACTCTACTCTTGCATTTTCAAGAGACTATATAGCTAAATTAAATCATAAATGCATCTGTCTTCTTAGCTCAAAGCTGTAGATGTCTTCCGGAAGACTAGGATTAGTAACAATAAAGGAGAAATGTCATGTATTTCTGAGACTGCACTGTGGGCCAGGCCACACCAGAGAACAGGGTAAGAGCAGAGCCTGGCAGCCTTGGCCTCAGTCCTTCAGATCACCCACCTCGGTCGTCAGGGACAGCCAGACCAGTTTCCCCAAGGGATCACATGGCAACAGAAAGCAACTTTTCCTATCCCAACACTTCCTCTACTCTAGCTATTTGCTCTCCTGATAATCTACCCCTAACTCCTTTAAAACTAGTGTTCCCTGAGCCTTATTTACTAAATCTCCTTGCTAAGACTTCTGTAACCCTGTACAGCTTAGACTCTCACCGACAGCCTGGTGTGGTAAGCACAGTGCACTTTAAAGTACTTTATTATATAGCAGGAGTCTTGTTTCCCTTAGTAAGAATTCTAAAAAGTATTTTTGTAGCCCTGGCTGTCCTGGAACTCACTCTGTAGACCAGGCTGGCCTCAGAGACCGCCTGTAGGCTCCACCATACCCAGTAAGAGATGAACTTTTAACCAGCCTCTAACTTGGCTCATGTCTATCATTTAAAAACTCATGAACCTCATTCATTTGAGCCATGCTTTTTTTTTTTTTTTTTAAATATAAAATATGTCATAGTTGTAGTAAAATTTTTGGTTGCTTAAAAAACCCAGTTATGTGCTGGGCAGTAGCAGCACACGCCTTTAATCCCAGCACGTGGGAGGTAGAGGCAAGCAGATCTCTGAGTTGAAGGCCAGCCTAGTCTACAGAGCAAGTTCTAGCCAGGGCTACACAGAGAAACTCTGTCTTGAAAAAACAACCCCCCAAAAAAGCAACCACAATAAAACCCAAAAAGCAAGCACGGCCATCAATAACAGCTATGTTACGTGAGAATGTTTTTAATACCACATGTGGGACATGGGGCTGCCTCAGATTGTCTGCAGCTGCTATGATTTAGCTCGTGTTCTAAGAGGGATGTGATTTTTTGTCAGCTGCAGATAGTTTATATTTGAAATTCTGGAGACTCTTGAGAGGGTATAAATCTAAGAGAGGCCCAAGAGGGCCTATGATGGCGGCTGCTGTCCCTGCTGCTGCTTTTGCTGCATTGCTGTTTGCTGTTCTTCTGATGATGAAGAGACTTGCAGAGTGGACTTTCTCCAAGAAACTTGACAGCCCTAATAAGCAGGAAGAAGTCCAAAGAGGTCTATGCTCCCTTTCCCCACTGACCTCCTCTCTCACCTATCTAGTGTTTGGAAGGGATTGGGATGGAGAAGCTGGTCAATTCAGGAACCCAAATAAAGTAGACAAAGGTCTGGCTACACAGTCGTTAGCTACAAAGGTGCTTCCCCCTGTATGCAAGATGCACCTGCATGAAACAAGGCAGGACAAAGCAAAAGAAAACTTCAGATACAAGTGTGACTAACTGCTGGGTTGAGGAGAGCAGAGGGGAGAGAGCACAGCAGTGTAATGGGATTTAGGAATACAGAGACAACTGCTCTGAAAGAATTGTACACAGCGGCTAGAGAGATGGCTCAGCAGTTAAGAGCACTGTCTGCTTCTCCAGGAGTCCTGAGTTCAATTCCCAGCAACTACATGGTGGCTCACAACTGGAATCTGGTGCCTCTTCTGGCCTGCAGGTGCACATGCACTCATACATAAAACAAAAAAATTGTGCACAGACAAAAAAATCTACGCCAGTTTTAGTCTAAAGAAGTACTAAAGATTCCAACACCAGCTCCTGTCCCATTAGACAGCCTCTTTACGTACCTGTCAGGAAAGCGAAGCCAGCCAGAAGTCCCAGTCTTTTCTGCTCAGTTTCGTGGCTATGAGGTGTTGCCATCAGCCACATCATCAAGCCCAGGGAGCCCAAGGCAGAGAGCAGGCCAGCCTGTTAGAGGCAGTCAGGAAGTAAGTGGCTGAAGGAGTCATGTTTACAAGGCTCAAATACTCAGTGAAATTCCTAACATCTGCTTCTCAACCCAGAGGCAGAGGAAAAGGAAGTATGTTCTCAGAGAGAATGGGGGGAGGGGGAACGAGAACACTGGAAGGTGGGGCTAAGACATGGTCAATGGCAAAGGCTCTTTGTGGTCTGTCAGTTACAGAACTACTCAAGTCAAACAGAAAAGACAAGCCAAACTGAAAGCTGCTAGAAAAAAGCATATCGCACCCGTAGAACAAGCAAAACCAACCCTTTTGTCCACTTATAAGAAAAAGCGGGGGGGGGGGCACCACAAAACAAAACAAAGAAAAGCTGATGGCCTGAGTTGTTCCATCCCTAGGACCCAGTGGATAAAGGGAGAAACACATGGAAGGCTTTTGGGTGTGTGTGGGTGTGTTCTAGAGGTTTAAAATCACTCAGCTATTTTTGAATTTTCTACAGTAAACATTAGTTTTGTAAGAAGCATTTTTAAAGGGAAAACCCACCCACAGGAATTAGGAGAGCGCTGAGGATAATCACTGGCACTGAAGCTCCCTGCCATAGCTCCAGTCTCATCACTGACAGCAGTTAATGGTCATACAGTTATGGTTCAAGAGGATGCTGATCAGCAGCTGAAGGGTCTCAGGGAACACAGAGCTTTCAGCATCCTCTGGTCACATTTTCTCAAAACGATTAATGCACAGCCTTACTTTAGGTGTTTCTTCTTCCTTTTTCTTTTTTTCTTTTTTCTTGAGACCAGGCTGGCCTCGAAATCACAAAAGACCCGCCTGCCCCTGCCTCCCGAGTGCTGGGATTAAGGGTGCACACCACTGCCCGGCTTACGTGTTTCTTTTCTCTCTCTTTTTTTTTAATTTATTTATTTATTTATCTATCTATTTATTTATTTAAATGTAGATGAATGCTCTATCTTCATCTACACCTGCATGCCAGAAGAGGACATTAGATCCCTGTATAGATGGTTTTAAGCCACCATGTGGTTGCTGGGAATTGAACTCAGGACCTCTGGAAGAGCAGACAGTGCTCTTAACCTCTGAGCCATCTCTCCAGCCCACGTGTTTCTTGTTAAAGACACTGTCATATATTGTTGACTCACAAAGCTGACAGATGAACATATTTTCCCCTGAAGTAAATCAACCACCACACCAGACAACATTTCAGCAACCATGTTGTTTTGCAAAATCAGCAACAAAAACATAAAAGGGCAGGTCATGTGTGCACACCTGTAACTGTGCACCCGGGGGCAGAAGCGGGCGCACGGCCCAGCCGGGACCACATGGGAAGACACCGTCCGCATGTACACCAGGCTGTGTGCAGCTCGTGGCGAGAAGCATGTATGATGCCCAGCAAACCCAGCACAGAAAGCAAAAGGGAGCACTGAGCCTGTAAAAGACCACGAGCGAAGCATGTTCCTGACCTCTACTGGGCATGGCAGAAAAGATGAGTCAAAAGTGTGACCACTTCACATGTTCACAAAAGTGCCAAACAGTGAGCCTGGAGTGGCTGAGTCCTCACTCAGTCCGTGTGCAGAACAGACTGCACTTTTCATTACTTCAAACAACAAAAATACAAAAAATAAAAAAAATAAAAAAATTACCAGGAAAAAAAAAAAAGACCTAGAACTTGCTTTGAACTCAAGGATCAAAGCCTTGCCCTTTTGAGTGCCTAAAGCAATTTTTCATATAATCCTTGGCAGAGGATGCCTGAACAAAAGGACAATTCATTACGGTGGCAAATGTCAACACAAACATAGCTCTGTATTTATGCTAAAAACAGGCACTCTAAAGCCAGGCTGCTGGGGAACTTTAAACTTTTTGGCTATTCTTTAAATAGCTTTTTTCTGCTGGTCAAACCCGAACTCCTCTCCATGCATTGAAGGTCTCCCCCAAGCATGAAGACAATGGATGGGTCAGGTCTGAACAAGTCCCAACCCTCCCTCTTCTGACAGCTTTTCAGTTACTTTGTTCTAAGCACTCCAATCACTGAGGCCACAGAGAAAGGTGGGCCAGGCACCCTGCCAGGGAGTGCTGGCACCTAGCACAAGTGTGAGGATGGGCTTGTGTGTCAGCTGCCACTGACTGCACACCACCAGAGCCAAGCACCCAGTGGAAGAGACTGCCACGCTCAGCTCCAGAGAGGAAGCTGTTTAATGATGTCCTGAGCCACAGGCCGGCTGAGCTCTGATAAGGATATTGAGGAGGGACAGGAAGAGGTTACACTGTTACGTTGTTTTCTTCCCAATGGAGTCTGTGCCACTGCACCCACAGAGAAAACTGTTCTTACCTGAATGAAATGTGTGACCACATGGACATAGGCCCCTGCCGCCGCCACAAACATACAGAGTGCAAAACTGGCATAGACCTTCTTTAGGTGCTGCTGTGTCGAGGGAGTTCTAGGAAAGAACGTGTAACACACCAGGTAAGCTACAAGTTATCTCTTTCTCCCTTGCCAGACAGTAAGTGGGAGTTATATTAGGAAGAGCCTCACACACTTTGGAAGAACATATCAGAAAGGCCGTTTGGAGAACGGCTTGCAGAATCTTTACATGAGCACTCAGGACCCACACTGGACCAGTGACTGGCCAGTGACTACAGAGCGGCCCTAGAACCTGGCTACTTATGCTAGGCTTCTCTGGAATACACATAAAAGTTACCCAACTAAGAGCAGAAACTAGGTATGGTCAGAATAGCACAGTTACATCACTTACATGTGGGAAAATTTTAAGAGGGCATCAAAGTTGATCTTCCGATCAAATATGTTCATGGCTCCAAGATCTGTTCAGCACAGCTTCCACTGAGGAAAAGAAAAGCTTATTTTATAGACACCGGGATGCATAAGAACACAGGCACCTTTTTAGTAAAGTTACTGCTTTACTCTATGGGTATATGTGTATACACATATGTACAGGGATATACACACATGAATGAGCACTATATGCACGTAGTATCCAAGGAGGCTAGAAGAGGGCATCTGACTCACTGGGGCTGCGGGTCTAGGAAACTGTGAGTCACCTGACATGGGTGCTGGGAACCTTTCTGTTTATTTAAGACAGGCTCCTACTAGGAGCCTAGACCAGAGCTTGCTGTATAGACCAGGCTGGCATCGAACTCAAGAGATCTGCCTCTGCCTCCTCAGTTCTGGGATTAAAGGTGTGTGCTACCACACCTGGCTTCCTTGGAATCGTTCTTGTAGAGAGACTGTAATAGTATAAATGTTTCCTCATACTCTTTCTGAAATCTTGGTGTGTGCGTGCCCTCACGATTGCAGTGTGCAGCTGTGCATGTGCTTGTCGTAGCACGTGCTGAGGTCGGAAGGCGCTGCCCTGGGGTCTTGGTCCCCACCTGTCACTCTGAGACAGTCATTTTGCCGCTCACCACTGTGCGTGCCAGGCTGGCCGGCCCGTGAGCTTCCAGGGATTTTACTGTCTCACTCATCTCTCCCCAAAGGCTCACAGAGGGGAACAACCATGTGTGACTTTTCTGTGTTCCAAGGACTCAAACTCAGGTTCTCAACATTTCCATTACTCACAGAGCCACCTCATCAGCCCATTTGCTGGTCTTGCCTTAGATTTCCAAATTGTTAGTATCTGCTTTTCCCCTCCTCTTCATATGGCAGTGATTAACATAAAGACTTAAGTTTTTCTTGAACTGCAGAGACAATGCTCTAATGCTTAAGTATATCTATCCTGAAACACCCATCAGCCAGAGAATTAATGATGCCATGTTATCACCTGATTACAGATCTAACCAGATCTTCCAACAGTCCCGGCCTGTCAGGCAGCCTTTCAGAACCAAAGCCAAGCACCTACCATTTCCTTTCCGCTGTGAACCTTGGTGTGGACGGTGAAAACCATCCCTGTCCCCACCCTTCACCAAAACACAAAAATTTAAAAGCAAAAAATCAAAAGCCAACCAAACTACATCCAGGTTACATCACACTAATGCCATAAAAACCAGATTAAATTCTGCCCCTAGTATCTCACAAGCAATCCTATGTACACACAGTCAGTCTACGAACTAGGGGCCAATCAAGAGCTTTCATCTTTGCTAAATACTGCTCACCCCGAGTCCTTACTAAACACACCATGCCCACTCTAGTTCTTATCTACCAAAAAGGGAAGGAGAAGAACCATTAACCTGCAATCAAAGCTACAATCCTGCACTCAGCTTCTGAGGCTTCCCAGACCAGCAGAAGGGTGCACCTCTCCAGCCTGTGGCAGCCAGCCACCAAGCCTTTCCCGAGGCTCTCTTCCCTCACAGGAAACAACCACAAGGGTTACTGCTTGCTGGATTTCTCAGACAGCCTCCTTCCTCATCACACTGCACTCACCTCGACTCTTCTAATTCAGTTTTTAAGATCAGATCTGGTGGAAGCTGCAGAGCCTAGCCAGGTGCTGCTCTTCTCTCAAGTCAGCAGCCTCTGTGCCCTCCTCATCGAGATGGTGCAACTATTGCAGGCTGTTGCAAGGCCGAGCACAGCCTTCCATAAGCATGATGAATTCATTCTCCCGAGAGCACGCTTACAGGACGGCACAATCCAGCAACTGGAAAGTGTCTTTAAGGCTTCCATTAACACTCCTAATGACATCCCCAGAGAGAACTTGCAACCTACACTGCCAAGTTTCTCAGTACTCACCACACAAGTGCTAAAGTACCTCTTGCTTCCAATTTCAAGCACCAACAGGGGGAGGGGAGCTTGTATACCCAGGAGACTGTTAGTCAGAAAGGGGCAATACTCATGTAACCAGCCCCCTCTGAGGGGAAACAGAGCACAATGGCAGAAACTCTTCTTTCCTAGTCTGCTCTTCTGACATGTTCCAGAAGATACTACCTTGCCTCTTTTCTGGGGCTCTCAGTTGATTAAAAATCAAAACAAACAAACAAAGCATTAAGATGGGGGTTGTGGTGTCACACGCTGTTCATCCCAGCACTGAGGAGGCAGAGGCACGGGGACCAGCACGGCTGGACACGGCTACAGAGGGAGAAAAGGACAAGGGCTGGCGAGGCTCCGCAGTTAAGAGCGCGGCTGCTTCCTCAGGGGCAGGTTCCCGCCTAGCACTCACATGCTGGCCTACTGCTGCTGTAACCAGATCCAGGGGACACAAGGCCTCTCTGAACTCTGAAGGCACCAGGCACACATATGGTATACAGACACATTTGCATACAAAACACTCGGTTAAAAAAAAAAAAACAAAGGGCAAGACAAAGTCGCTGTGGGTAAGAATGAGAATATCGATACTGTTTCACTTTGACTTACTAAGACACACAAAACCCTGGGCTTCTGCCACTGCTGTGAAATGCAGTCTCACTACATAAGCCAAACCTTCAATCCTCAGGGTCCTGAGGGCCCTGTCAATCAGGTTAACTTCCCTTGTTTGCTTTTACTACCTATTTCAATTTAAACAACAGCAACAATGGGGCCCTGGCTGTTCTGGAACTTGCTCTGTAGAGCAGGCTGGCCTCAAACTTGGAGATCCACCTGCCTCTGCCTCCCAAGTGCTGGGATTAAGTGTGTGTGCCACCACCGAGTGCCTTTACACCTGTATCTTTAAGGCAGAAGGGACTGTAAATATTAACAGAATCTATCAAATTTTATTATGCACATATTGCTACAATTTTGTTTTAGTATCACCAAAACGATGGTGACAGGGCCAGCCTCCATTGCCAGAGCCACCCAAATTATAAAACAGAAGAAAGAACTGGGAGGGACACACTTCTAATCCCAGCATTCTGGAAGGCTGGACAGGATAGGGAGTTCAGCAGCGTCTTGGGTTTCACAGCTGAGACTTACTAAAACAAAACCACCCCAGCCTGAGGGCTTAGCTCAAAGATCAATCATCAGTGCCCGCCCACCTGCGCTCTCTTTCACACACACACACACACACACACACACACACACACACACACACACGGGCACACACACGCGTGCGCGCACGCACGCACGCACGCGCGCACGCACGCATGCACGCGCACAGACACAACTTCTAAGTTTACTGCATAGTTTTTACCAAGAAAGGACCAGGTATTTCTGTGACCTTTTGTTTGGTAGGATAAAGCCTATCCGGATCTTGTTAAATCCCTTGTTTCCGTTCCAAGTACCCTTCTTACCCTTGTCCAGAAACAAAAGATTATCTAATGATGGTCATGCGTGCTTTGCACGCACACGCACACAAGCTGCAACACTGGGACACAAGCTTTCCTAGCATACAAAAGGGCCTACCCACCACTGGAAGAAAAAAACTATAATTTTATCATTAAGGCTTAGTAATACTTCTCTACACAAGAAAGCAAAGTTAGATAAGGAGGAAGTCCAAGAAAACAAACTAAAATTTGAAGGAACCTGATAAACCTCCTCCCTAGCTAAAACTACTTTTGTTTAAAGAGTATGCTTTTAACACATTCTTCCACTTTATCTCTTGCCCCAGAAGGCCAAGAGGTGCTCGGGAGGCAGCCTCATACTGTTAAGTGATAAGCTGCCAAGGTAGAGTTTGTTAATGTTAAATGCACTGTTGTTTGATGCTTTTCTTGCTATCCTAGGAGCAGTCAAAACAATCTCAAGACAATCCAAGGTATCAGGTTTCAACTAGGACTGGGCCTATATCATAAAACAGCGAGTGGTTCTCAGCCTTCCTAACGCTGTGACCCTTCAATACAATTCCTCATGTTGTGGTGAGCGCAGCACAAAATTATTTTTGTTGCTACTTCCTAACTGTAATTTTGCTGTTAAGAATCATGATTTAAATATCTGATATGAAGAATGTCTGATATGATGTGACCCTGTGAAAGGGCTCTCTGACCCCAGATTGAAGCCTGCTGTGCCTTAGCGCTCTCTAACCTGAACCAAATCTGGGGCCACTCCATTTATCTCTGGAGGAGCCGTCTTAGGATCAAAGCAGTCATTACTAAAGGAATGCCTACCATGTGCAATGTTTTTGAAAAAGGAGCTCTCTCTGTAGCCCTGGCCATTCTGGAACTCACAGACCAGGCCGACCTTGAACTCAAGAGATCAGACTGCCTCTCCCTCCTGAGTGCTGGGGTCAAAGGTGTGCACCAAGTGAAGCATAAGGTTTCAATGTCCTAAATACATAATCTTCCACTAGAAACCAATAATCCCTCCCCCCACTAACACCTCGTTTTACTGCCCCCCCCCCCCAAAGAACAAGCATAAATTAGGAACAAAAGAATCATGCAATTTCAGCATTCCTCAGTTAGTCCACCCAGAGTGGAAACTGCTCAACACAATCCAGTTGCTACAGCCTTTCTCTCTGGTCTTGAATGCTGTATTTAGGAAATGTGTACTACCATGAAACCTGGTTAGAAACTCTCTGGGAACTAAACAGGATCCTACATTAGCCAAGGCAAAGAGGCAAGAACAACTTAGCAGAGAGAACATTAAGTGTGGCTGGTGCCCCAGAGGGGATTAATTCCTTTGGGTAGTTTATGAAATAAAATGAAACCGCTGGAGTCTGTGCATTGTCTCCAATGATAATACGTATCAATTTGTTCCCCTCTGGATGAGCAGGGACAGGGTTCAGGATAGTTGAATTAACAAAACAGGAGGGGGAAACACAGGTAATTCACATGTGTAAAGTGTTTCTTTGACCTGCTAGCTTAGTTGTTAAATTGTATACACCGGACACGACCCTATTATCTTCACATTAAGTCCAAGCAAGAAAGAGTCCTGCATTAAATTTTTTCTTTTTCTTTTTTTTTTTTTTTTAATGGCAATGTAATAGTGGCAAGTACTGATTTGACCAGCATCAGAAAGTTAAAACTGGAGAGTCAGAACCAGCTTCAGGTGTCCTGACTTTTACAGTGCAGTGACATTTCACCCCCCACAGAAAAGCAAGCTTTCAATAAGCCCGTTTTATAACCCCCAAAACATATGTTGATTCCTACCACACTCATATTTTTTAAGCATTTCTATCAAGAACATGGGCTAGATTTCTAACAAGGCGAAAAAACAGGAATTGCAAAGTATCTGAATTAATTTTTCCTTTTCTAGTCATTAGGAAAGCAAGGCTACATTCAGATCAACAGGGAGAGAATAAGGGTGTGAAACCGTATTTCCATATGCTAAATAATGGAAGAAGGAAACTGTGGATCCAAGTTACAGATTACATTTCTCAGGGGCTCAAGCCATTCTCTCTTGGAGGAAAACTAAAGAGAAGCTAAATATTAACTTATCCTCCAAGCTAAAACAAAAACAATTTAGAGAATAAAGAAACACCAAAGAAAATAAATGTAACAATTACAAACTTAAGTGTGTTTGCAGAAGCCACGAAAAACGTGATTATGCAATCCAGGGAAATCTTTCTGGAACCAAATCTCTTAAACTACCCATACAGCCCCAAGATAAACTACATAAATATCAATAAATAACAAAAAAAAAAATCTGCCATTGACCTTTAACCTTAAAGGCCTTGTCTGCGTTTCAGGCAGTTAGCTCTTCTAAAGTGTTACACATTCACAGGTGTTTGTGTAACTCGAGAGTCTCAAATTCAATGTGGTTTTGTTGGTGTCTGGCCAACAGAAGCCTAACTGGACAGGCAATGCAACCTGGCCTGGCAGGGAATAACTTGTTTTTGTTGTTGAAGGAGGAGAAGGAGAGAGAGAGGAGAGGAGGGAAAGAACGAGATAGAGAGACAGAGAGAGAGCACCAACGCTTACTTATCAGAGATTTAGTAAGTCGGTCCAAGAAAAACCGCCCGTGGCCGCCCTTGCCGGGCAGACTTTGGGACTCCCACAGGGCTCAGGACCAAGCAATCAAGGCCACCTCACCTGTCCAGAGGGTAGCCAATCAGATCAGAGCGGGGCTGGGGAGCCAAGCCAAGCCCGAGGCTTCTCACCTCTGGCCTCTACCGTTGGCTTCCAAGTTACTAAGGAATCTCGCGTGTCACAGAGCCGTGTGACATCACCCGGGCCGCCGTGACAGGGCAGTCTGCTTAACCAGGCCTAACTCGAGAGCCCGGTCCCGACGGCTCACCCAGGCGCGGCGGCAGCGGGGTCGGGGACCCGAGAAGGCGCAGCCTAGCAGCGACCGCGGGGTGGGGCGGGAGGGACCGGACAACACAGCTTTCGCTTTCCTTTACCTCAAAGTCAGGAGCGAGGGACGTGCCCCTAATTCAAGCCTGAACCTGGCCGAGGGGAGGCCGGAGGACACTGCGAGGGACGCAGGCGACGCTCGCTCCGAGGCCTCCGCCGCAAACCCAGGCCCCAGCGCCCGGGAGACCCCGCGGGCTCGCCCCCTCCCCGCCCCCGCCGGCGCGGCTGCGCATGCGCGGCACCAGTTCCCCCGCGCCCCTCCCCGCCCGGCTCGCCCGGCTCTCGACGCAGAGCGGGCCCGGCTCCCTCCGGGGCTGATCCGTGCGAAAACGGACGCGGCTGCGCACTCCCGCGCCCTCAGCACCCCTCGCCCCGGGGTCGCCCGGCGCGAGCCTCGCACCTACCGCCTCGATCCGCCTCTCGGGAGCTCCCCTGCTCGGCTGAAACCGGACGTGCTCTGAGTCCCCCAGGGGTTGGCTCGGGAAGTCTACCCACGCCCTCCCCCTCCGCCACCAACCCCCGGAGAGGCTCCGCCCTCGCCCGGCCAGGTCACGTTTTCATTGGCCCGTGGCTGCGCTGCCGCCTGCCCATTGGCTGTACGCTCATAAACAGCTGCCGCTTACGTCAGAGCCCTCGGCTACTTGCCCTGTCTGTCAAGACCGAGGCCACCAACCGGCACCTCAGCCGTGGGCCTCCGCCTTCCTCCGCGCAGGAAGAACGGATGTCTGTCTGATGCCCGTCGAGCTGAGAAAGCGAAGTAGGATGTGTCAAGCCTGATGTCAAGTGAGAGCCCCCACCCCATGACACTAACAAGTGCCAAGATGCTGGTTTTAGGCTCCTCGTAGACCGGTAAAGAAGAAAAGCGAGGCAGCCCAAGCCAAGTTCCCTCCCTGGAATCTTTTGTTTTTCGAGACAGGGTTTCCCTGTGTACCCTTGGCTGCCCTGGAATTCATTGTGTAGGCCAGGCTGGCCTCGAACTCACAGAGACCCACCTGCCTCTCCCTCTCCGGTGCTGGATTAAAGGTGTGCGCCACCACCGCGCGGCTTCCCTGAGATCTTTAACCAGTGAATACAGTGGAGTTTAAGCTTCAGAGCACCTTTGAAGGTCCAGCCATTCTACAGGAGCCTAACTACCTGCATGGAAGTGGGTGGGTCTTGATGGGGCACTGCAGGTCAGGTGTGACAGGGCAGCAAAGAGCTGGCCTTGCAGTCCTAACCAGCTCTTTGGAGACTTTGCCAAGGTAGATCAAAGAGCAGGCTTTCTCTCTCTCTCTCTCTCTCTCTCAGGGCGTGGCTCTAGCAGGAACACAACCAACGCAAGAACTAGTAAAGAGCTGTGTAGTTAAAGGGAGAGCGGGGTGTGACTGTGCTTTTTCTTTTCTTTTTTAGTGGCCCTCGCCTTTAATCCCAGCACTTAGGAGGCAGAGGCAGGCTGCTCTCTGAAGTTGAGACCAGCCTGGTCTACAGAGCAGTTCCAAAACATCCAGGGCTACCAGAGGTGGAGGCAGGAGTTTCTGGGGACTCCTGGCCAGATATAAACTAGTTACATAAGTTAAAATTAACAAGAAAAAAACGACCAAGCATGATGGCATAGGCCCTTAAACCCAGCACTCCGGAGGAAGAGGGCGGCAGATCTCTATGAGTTTGAGGCCAGCTTGGTCTACGTAGTGAGCTCCAGGCAAACTAGGGATACATAAGTGAGACTCTCTAAAAAAAAGAAAACAAAGTAAACAATTAGAGCTTAAAAGAAAATGACATAAAAAAAGAAAAAGGGTGGCTGAAGAGATGGTTCAGAGGTTAAGAGGCTGCTCTTCCAGAGGACCTAGGTTCAATTCCCAGCACCCACATGGCAGCTCACAACTTTCTGTAAGTCCAGTTCCAGGGGGTCCAATGCCCTCTTTGAGTCCTGGTATAGTTAGTGGATGTGTGCAGTGCACAGATACACATGTAGGCAAAACACCTATACACATACTTATACCCTTTAGAGGGAGGTGTTAAGGTTTTATTGAAAAGCATTCCCCAAAGGTTCACATGTTTGAACACTTGCTGTCAGGCTGCTGGTGCTGTTCTGGGAAGCTACAGAACCTTTAGGAAGTGGGGTCTAGATAAAGGAAGTGGGTTGCTGGAAAGCAGGTCTTGGGCATTCTAACTAGACCACACTTCTAGCCCAGCTCTCTAGACCCCACCCCATCTCCTCTCTTTCTCTGAGTCCTTATTCCTCTAAGTGGTGAGAAAGTGAGGAGTCTTAGCCACATACTCCCTCCCTCGTGAAGCCACAAGCCAGTATGCCTTCACCCTTGTAACAGGGCTTTAGACTAGCACAACTGACTCCATGATGGAAGTACCATTCAGGTGACAATCAGCTCATAGACAGCACCACCTGTCTATGGCCCAATCCATCAAAGCCCACAGTTCTGGGAAAGTCTCTAAGTGCCCTAACCTTGCTTTTTGGTTTCTGTAGTTCTGTTCTGTCTAACTGTCCTTGTTAACGGAAACATGTCCACCCAGGACATATTCTTTCTGTGATTAAAAGCTCACCCCAAGAGAAAAACTCAGTGCAACCCTGGGATCAGAATGCCCGGTGTAGTTGCTGGCTGGCTGGTAGCCTTTTCAAGCTAGACGTGGTGGCGCACACCTTTGATCCTAGCACTTGGGAGGCAGAGGCAGGTGGGTGTCTGAGGCCAGCCTGGTGTACAGAGTGAGTTCCAGGATAGCCAGGGCTACAACAAGAAAAAAAAAATCCATGTTTGAGCAGTTGGCTCCCCTACAGCACCTATCAGGATGGCCTACTTGCTGTCAAACAGAGTCAAAATAAACTGTTCATCCATTTTGTCAGGTACTCGGCCAACAGCAATTAAAAAAGTAACAGACAGAAAATTAGTACCAAGAAATGCAAGTGCTGTTGTGATTCTGTGGCCATGTGGCTCTCAAGACAATACAGCTGTTTTACAGGAGGAATATGAGATAGTTGGGTGCTAGGTTTGCTAGCAAACCCTTAAAATACAGTAAGCAGAGCTACAGTGGGGTCTCTGATGGAAGCTGAGAAAACCAGGATGCCAAGAGAAAAATGAAGGCCAGGTTTTGAAATTTCAGAACAGACCAAGCCTCTATCAGGTTCAAGTTAGAGGCCATTCATAGTGTCTGGCAAAGAATATGGTTACATTCTGCCTGTGTCCTGAAACTTTGAGTGAGGCTGAATTTACAAGTGAGGAGCCAGCTGGGCTCCATGGCACAGGCCTGTAATCCCAGCACTCGGGGAGGCAGAGGCAGACGGATCTCTGTGAGTTCGAGGACAGCCTGGTCTACAAAGTGAGTCCAGGACAGCCAAGGCTACGCAGAGAAACCCTGTCTTGAAAAACAAAACAAAACGATAACAACAAGAAAAGTAATGGGCCAAGTTGTATAGTAGAGGAAATGTCAAAGCTGCTTAATAGCTACATTGTGGCTTGGTTTCGACTTGCCACTCTTACCCATATTTACAGTAAGAGAGAACAGGAAGAGATGTAAAACGGATGCTGGGGTAAGGAAAGAAGCCTGAATGTCAAGTCGCTGAGACAGGTGGACAGAGCACGGTGCTTGTTAATGAGATCAACACATTAAAGAGAAACCACAGACTTTACGCTGGGACAGTAAGATAAGTGTCTTGTCCTGACACATAAACTCCAGGGCATAGAAATGCAAAGTCATTTGGAAAAAATAATGCTCAGAATTACAGAGGCATGGGGTATGTCATGCTAGAAAATAACTGTGTGAGTGAGGCAGGAGCTTGGCTTCTGTGCAGATGAGGGGAAGCATGTTTCTCACATGTGTAGGAATAGACAGTAGGGGTAAAGGGAACGTTAAGATGGCGCAGCGTTTCCCGGAGCATTAGAGATGAGAAACAAATAGCTTACAGAGAGCTATGAGGTGGTCAAGTGTACCTGAGGAAGAGACAGACAAAAACTCTAAAGAGCAAGGCCAGTGTTGGCAGGAAGCTTTCCTGAGGTTTCTCCGGGACACCTAGGCTGCTTCTGGGCACTGTTCTTTTACATAATCTTGCCCCAGCTGCAGCAAACTGTGACAGAGTAAACATTAGTTTCTAAGAAAGCTTCAAGAAAGGGCCCAGAGACCAAAGACAAGGAGTTAACTAGGATATGCTGGCACACACCTTTGATCCCAGCATTTAGGGGGCAAAGGCTATGTACAGAGAAACAGTTTTCATGGTTTTTCCTACATATTTCAGTTTTGTCGGTGAGCCTTCAGTAATTTCAGGAGGCTTAACTCGTAAGGTGAGTCAGCACAATAGCTTGTCACCAAGCAACACAGCCTTGCATGGTCCTGGGACCCCAAAAGGTAGAAGGAGAGAACTGACTCCCGAAGCGTGTCCTCTGACCTCCACTCTCAAACCACGGCACAAAGGGCATGTACGTACATACGCTTACTCACACACACACACTGAAGAGACAGATACATTGATAAATAAGATTTAAAAACAAGATTCTTAAATCTTTTTTCCATATCATTTCCTGTTTTTTAGAATCCTAGTCTAGCTGCTGTTTTTCTTTTTTTTTAATCATTTATTTATTTATTATTTTAATGTAGGAGTCCTCTGTCTGCATGTACCCCTGAATGCCAGAAGAGGGCATCAGATCTCTTCATAGATGGTTGTGAGCCACCTTTTGGTTGCTGGGAATTGAACTCAGGACCTCTGAAAAAGCAGGCAGTGTTCTTAAACGCTGAGCCGTCTCACCAGCCAACTTTGCTGCTATTTTTCAGAGGCAGAATGTCAGTTTGTATATATCACTCCCCACAGAAGCCTGGAAGTCCTTTTTCAGAAATTGTAAAAGCGTGCTTAGGAAACAGTCCCTGGCTCTACAGACAAAGTGTTCAGGGAAAGGCCATCATTCAGATGGCCATCATTTTCATGAGCAGATGTCCGGGCTAAACTTAGAATCCACCTGTAGGTCCACACGTAACCAACCATTTGCCTGGACCGGGGGTTGGCATGGGATGAGGAACTTTTTTTTTTTTTTTTAGATTTATTTATTATTTATACAGTATTCAGCCTTCATGTGTGCCTGCAGGCCAGAAGAGGGCACCAGATCTCATTACAGATGGCTGTGAGCCGCCGTGGGGTTCCTGGGAATTGAACTCTAGATATTTGGAAGAACAGCCAGTGCTCTTAACCTCTGAGCCATCTCTCCAGCCCCAGGATGTGGAATTTTTGAGTGCCAAAGCCCTCTGCTAGAACTGGGACAGGCAAACTAGAACGGTTGGCCACCCTAAATTCAGGGTGGAGTCAACTGGAGAGACAGGAAGACAACAGGAGAAAGCTGCAGAGCTTCTCCACAGAAATTACCTGGAGGAAAATCTGTTGAGTTTTTAATCATTTCAAGAGAGAGCACAGATAATTAAGTAAGGAAAGCAAAAACACGAAAGGCTTGGAGAGTGTCTTGAGCTTTGTAACCCTCATATTTGTAATTTGAGACCCTTATCTGTTTCCTATTAGCAGAATTGCAACCTTGCGATTATCGGCTGTTGGACTTTTCTCCTTAAGTCAGGAATGGTGCTATGAGCCTGCAGCATCAGCTACTCAAGACGCTGAGGCTCCAGATCAAGCCTGTGTGGCATATAGAGACCCTGTGTCTCAATCTTTCTTCCAGCTTTGGCTGGTCTGGAGCTCACTATGTAGACAAGGAAGGCCTTCTTGAATTCATAGAGATCTGCCTGTCTCTACCCCTTGAGTGCTGAGATTAAAGCACTATTACGACACCTGACCATTTTTTCCTTTTTAGAAAATGTGTTTGCGTGTGTGCATGTGCATGTATGTGTAGCTGGGGAGATGGTGTACTTGCTGCTTTTGCACAGGCCCGAGCTGATTCCCGGCACCCCATGGATACAGCCATCTGTAACGCCAGTTCCAAGGGATCTGACACCATCTTTAACCTCCATGGATACCAGGCATATATATGGCACATATACACATACATGGAGCAAAACACATAAAAAGTAAACAAATCTAAGAAAATTAAAATGCATTTTTTGTTTTATTTATTTGTATTTACAGTTCTGGAGCACAAACCTAAGACCTTGTGCATGGCGTTCTACCACCAAGCAAAACCCCCACTTCATTTTTTCTTTTTTTTTGGGGGGGGAGTTCCTTTTAAAATAACCCTGGCTAGCGTCTGTTGCGTAATTATCCAATATATTCATGGTGCTTTATATGTAAACAATTAGTCCCCGCAGCTGCCCGGCAAGGTCGGAACAGTGATTATGTTGCAGATTAGAAAAGGCCTAAATAGTCGCCCAGTGTCAGAACCTGAATTTGAGCTCTGGTCATCCACTCTGGAGCCAGGCTGTTAATCATTACACACATTAGTCACGCTTCTCACAGCACAGCATTGCTAATGCAACTTTATAACATTCTATGAATTTTTAAAAACAAATGAAACCTTCGTAAGAAAATGGCAGCTCTGCTTAACTTTGCCAGGGGAGGAGAGACCAGAGAGGGGAAGAAAGAGAATAGCAGGTTCCGTTTTTTTTTTTTTTTTTTTAAGGTTTATTTATTTTATGTATATGAATGTTCTATTTGCATGTACACCTGCACAGCAGAAGAGGGCACCAGATCACACTATAGATGGCTGTGAGGCAGCATGTTGTTGCTGGGAGTTGAACTCAGGACCTTGGGAAGAGCAGACAATGTTTTTAAGCACTGAGCCATCTCTCCAGCTCCAGGTTCTGCTTTTTAAAAAATTTTCGATTGAATCTGAGTGTTTGCCTGTGTGTATTATTCACGCCAAATGTGTTTCTGGTGACCATGGAGGTCAGAAGAGGGCATTGACCCCCTGCAGCTGGAGTCGTAGACAGCTGACCTGTCTACGTGGGCTGACCTGGGCTGTCATGCCAGAATGAACCCCAGTCCTCTGCAGCTTAAGTGCCCTTAGGCTGCCCAACCATCTCTCCAGCCCCAGCTCTGCGTTCCTGAGGTTAGGGATCAGGGTGTGATAAACAGAAGAAGCCTCAGTGTAGCACCAGGATGGAAGAAGATAAAGTGAGGGCCACTTGGGGACAATTTGGGGGACCTACTCTAATTTTAACCTTAGGCGTGCAAGCGCAGATCCTCCAATATGTAAGGATAACATGGCTCCCGTAAGGTAATTTCTGTTTCTTAGAACTGTCCTTGTCTACTTTTTTCTTGTTTTAGGTTTCTTTTATGTGATGGGTGTTTGGCCTGCATGTGTGTCTGTGAGCCAAGTGCATGCCTGGAGCCCTAGGAAGTCGGAGGGGGGCAACCGGGTCTTTCGAAACCAGGGTTACAGATGGCTTTGAGCTGCCATGCAGTTGCTGGAGCTCAGGCCCAGGCAGTCCGAAAGAGCAGGTGCTCTTAACCACCGATCCATTTCTCCAAACCACTTTGCACCTTAGCTTTTTCTGACTGCTCCTTCTCTCAAGCCAAGTAAGTGACCTTGTTTTACCCAGTGACAGTGACAGCGGAACTGCCTCCTTCTGCTGGTGGACTTCTAAAAGCTGCTTTATTTGGATTTCTTATGCCGTTTTCTTATACCCTTCTTTACCCCAGTCTCTCCCAACACCAGATAGAGAAAGAAGGTTAATGGGGAGAGGGGACAGAGTTCTCTTTAGCTACTCCCTGCTGGTTAGGGTTCTTGGCTTCCTTTGGGCAAGTCCAATCTTTGTTTTAGAATATCTCTGACTTTTTCTCATCAAACTGAAACAACAGCAACCAGGAGCAGCAGGGGGGAACAGCAGCCTTCTTTCTTGGAGCCCCCTTTCTCTCTCTTCCTTTCTCTCTCTTCCTTTCTCTCTCTTCCTCCCTCTCTCTTCTTCCCACCCCCTCTGGGCTCTGGCATTTATTTTCTCTCCAGAGTCCTCAGAATTAAACTATCTGCAGCTGGCAAAGAGCCCCTCTCAGAGCCTGCACAGGACAAATAGTCCGCTGCTGTGGACCATCTGAATCAGCCCCACGTCCCACACCTGGGATTAAAACATGTTTACACAACTGAGTTTTTAAAGACACCAAAACTTTCCACTACACCCTTCTCTGTAAGTTTTTCAGGACGAAGCCCACACTGGCCTTGAACTTCTGAAGTGGCCCTGAGTCCCTGGTTGGTCCTCCCCTCTCAGCCACTGGGATTGTAAGCCTGTGACAGCATCCTCAGAAATGTAGCAGTTCAAACTCCACATAACTTAGGTCTTTAGCTCAGCTGGGGAAATGTCAGGCGTGTTGAAGAACTCAGTTAAACACCCAGCACAGCATAAATTGGGTATTGTGGCGTGGGCCTGTAATCCTAGCACTTGAGAGGCAAAGGCAGGAAGATCAGAAGTTCAAGGTCCTTCTTGGCTATTTAGGGAGTTTTCCTAAAAAAACTTATCATGGATGTGTCATTCTCATGGGTTAATGGCTTCTTCCCATGTCTTGGTCAGCTCCTTCAGCGTTTCCAGGAACGCTGATATTTGCTGGTGCTTTCGCTCTTCTAGCTCCATTGCACAAGGCCCCTGGGAACACCACCACACCATACACAGACACACCCACACAGACACACACACTCCACACAGACACACACACACCCACACACACCCCACACACGATATAATGAACATCACTCTGTCTTCCTTTTTGTTTTTGTTTTTCAAAATAGGGTTTCTCCGCTGGAGAGATGGCTCAGAGGTTAAGAGCACTGGCTGCTCTTCCAGAGGTCCTGACTTCAATTCCCAGCAACCACATGGCGGCTCACAACCATCTATAGTGAGATCTGGTGCCAGTGCACATGCAAACAGAACACTGTATAAATAATAAATAAATAAATCTAAAAAAAAAAAAAGCCAAAACAACAAAATGGGGTTTCTCTGTGTAGCCCTGGGCGTCCTGGAGCTCGCTCTGTAGACCATGCTGGCTTTAAACTCATAGAAATCTGCCTGCCTCTGCCTCCCAAGTGCTGGGAGCAAAGGCCTGCGTTCCCCACACACTTACTTTTCTGTTGAATTTTATTGTTATCAGTGTTCCTAACTGCTAAACCCAAAGCCCTGCTGGCCCTCTCTAGTCTTTCTCCCCATGCAGCCGCTGCTCTGTCTGGCTTCTCACTCCGACCCTCTCTCCGACAGTCCTCTCCACCTGCTTAACAGCGGCACACTCCCCTCTCCACGGTGAAACTGGAGTTGTTCCCAACTCTCTTCTCTCTCTTTCCTTTCTTCAACATCTGCCACATCTCTCTCGTGCACCAGACGCTGAATTAAATATTGGACATGGCCTTGTGCAGATGGGCGTGGTCCCAAACCTTACGAAGTTTTCACTTTTGTGGAGAAGACAGATGTCTAACAAATACATAGGTAAATACAGTCAGGCCTAGTTTTATCCCAGTCCAAATACCTGCTTCCTTTATTTTTTCTTTCAGTTTTTTGAGACAGGGTTTCTCTGTGTACCCCTGGCTGTCCTGGAACTCACTCTATAGACCAGGCTGGTCCCTGCCTCCTGAGCTCTGGGATTAAAGATGTGCGTCACCACTGCCCGCCTTCCCTTTTAAAACAGTTTTATTCAGACATAATGAACATATAGCAAATGATAATATATGTAAACTTCAATTTTGACAGGAAGTTATGATCACAGCCCTATTCGCACCACCATTTCCTCAAGCCTTTCTGTAACCCCTCCTGCCTTCATCCTCCTCTATCCCAATCGCTGATGTGCTTTTATCAGGATAGATTGACTTGGACTCTTCCTAATTTTACGAAACTGGAGCCATCAGCATGTACTCTCTTTTTGGTTGGGCCTCTTTGACTTAGCAAGGCTAGTTTAAGAGCTGGCCATACAGTAGTACAATAGCCCATCACTTTTTATTGCTGGGGGCACTCTGCTGTATAGATTATCATACGATATTTATCTGCTCACCCGCTGATGGACTTGTGCATCTTCGCCAGGTGCTGTTTTGTTTGCTTGTTCGGCAACGGTGTCAGCACAGATTCTGGCCGCCCTGAAAATGCTGGGTAGACCAGGCTGGGAGACCTGCCCGCCTCTGTGTCCAACTCCTGGGGTTCACATTAGCTCCGGATCTTTGGCTGTACATGCGTTTTCTTTTGGGTAAATATCAAATGAAACAAAGACAAATGACTGTATCGTATGAAAGGTATATGCTGAGCTTCTAAGGATGTTCATTTTTGCTTTGTGTATGAGTGTTTTGCCTGCATGTGTGTCTGTGTATCACGTGTTCAGTGCCAGGAGAGACCAGAAGAGGGGGTTTGGGTCCTCTGGAACTAGAGTTACAGACGGTTCCCAGTCAGTGTGGTGGTTTGAGTGAGAATGTCGCCATGGGCTCAGATGTTTGAGTACTTAGTTGGGGTAGGTTTAGGAGGTGTGGCCTTGCTGGAGGAAGCATGCCACTGAAGGAGGGGCCCTTCCATGTCACCCTCCGCTTAATGCTTGCAGAAGCTCTTAGCTTCCTTCCAGCTATAGCCACCATGCCTTTCCTCCGCTGTCACTGCCTCTTAATCCCAAATAAACTCCTTCTAGGAATTGCTTTGGTCATGGTGTTTTACCCCAGCAATAGGAAACTAATCCTCCCACTGTGTGGGTGTTGGGAACTGAACCTGGGTACTCCGCAAGAGTTAAAAAGCTCTTAACCTCTGGGCTATCTCTCCAGCCCCTACTTATTTTATTTTAAGATTGTGTGCGTGCGTGCGTGCGTGTGTGTGTGTGTGTGTGTGTGTGTGTGTGTGTACAGAAGTGTTTTGCTTTGGTGTGCATATGTGCATGCAGTACCCATGGCGGCCAGAAGAGGGCATAGGAGTCCTCTGAAACTGGAGTGGCCATTTGTTGAGCCGCTGTGTGTCCTGAGACCAGAAGCCCAGTCTTCTGCAAGAGTAACAGGTGCTCTTAGGCTCAGCCCCATCTCTCCAGCCCCGAGTATTTATCCCCGAAGCAACTACCAAGCCCTTTTCCCAGAGGCTCTGTATCATTTTACACTTTTACACAAGCAAGTCCCAGAAGTTTAATTTTTCTCTGCATAGTCACTAATAGTGTAGACAGACTTTCACTTTTTAGATATGTAATGTTAGCTCATTGTAAACATGTAGCCGTGGCTGTCCTGGAACTTGCTTTGTAGCCCAGGCTGTCCTGGAACTCGCAGAGATCCAGGCTTGCCTCTGCCTCCTGGAGTGCTGGTATTTCAGGCAGGGGCCACCGCGCCTGGCTGTTTTACCTTTCATTGTGATTTCCCTAATTTGTCTTGTTTTTTTTTTTTTTTTTGTATTAGGAAATGAGTTAGGGCCTTGTGTGTGCTACCATGGGGCTCTACTCCCAACCCTCCTCACTTGTTTTTAGTTCTCTCAACAGTACCTTTCAAAGAGCATTAGTCAGTCACTCATGGCTCCTGAATATAATCTCTGTATTCATAAGGCTGAGGCAGAGGGGTCACCATAAATTCAAAGTCAGCTTCAGTCACAGAGTGAGATCCAGAGCAGCCTGAGCTAAGATCTTATCTCAAAAAACAAATAGCAAATAATTTTAGTTTTGCTAAGTGTGGTGGCTCATGCCATTTGGGAGACTGAGGCAGGAGAATTGACATGGGCTCAAGGCCAGCCTGAGAGATAGATAGCATGAGGCCTTGTTTCAGTTATATAAGAATTTAAGCCTGGTGGTGGTGGCACACACCTTCAATCCCAGCACTCAGGAGGCTGAGGCAGGCAGATCTCTGTGAGTTCGAGGACAGCCTGGTCTACAGAGCAAGTCAAAGATGGCCAAGGCTACACAGAGAAACTCTGTCTTGAAAAACCTAAAAAAAAAAAAAAAAATTAAGTAGAATTTTGAGGCCTCTGTGTTGAATTCCTAGAGGGGAAAAAAGGCTTTTTGCATTTTGTTTCCTTGTTTTTGTTGTTTTCCCTGAGTGAGAGTGTCATTTTGTGGCCTTGGCTGGCTTCTAGGATTATAGGCAGAAGCTTATAATTAGCCATGTTTGGCTATTTTTTAATTCTGGTATTCTGGTGAACACCAACAGATTAATTTATTATTTTATAGATTGCACATTTTGAATCATAGCTAAAATCTTTTGCCAAATCTAAGAAAAAGAAAGGGACACACTCTAGCCTGAAGGGCAGGCTAAGGCAGCACCAGACCCTGAAGCAGCCTCAGGAGAAAACTGGCAGCGGGAGTCGGTGCAGAGGAAAAGCCCCGGCTGCAGACGAGCCTTTCCCACCCACCGCCATCGCCCCGTGGACTTCCACAGAGTGGCTGAGAGCTGTCCTCAGGCTGACTGGTAGCCAGTCGCAGGGACTTGCGTCAGGTTCAGAAGTGACACGAACGACGTCATCCTCTGACTGCTTCACAGGCAGGCTGTGGGGACATGCTTTTCGACCGCGGCGAGTCTGCGACACCGTAGCCGTGCAGACCCTGAGAACCCGTCACAATCACCAGCGGCGGTGTCCTGACAGCTGCAGGAGCCCTGGATCGCAGCTGCGGTCAGCAGAGACCTCGGGGGCCTTCCATCCTGGGCCGGCAGAAGGAGCCGAGCACTTTCTCTGGCAGAGAACTTCTGAAGTGTTCTAGGAATCATTTCTGGAGTTGGAGCCCACTTGAGCGACTCCGGACTTTATTTTTTAACGTACTTTGTGTGCGCATGTATAGCACTTGGAAGGCTTCTGTTTTCCTATGCTGGTCCTGGAGTGACACAAGCGCCGCAGTCACGTCGTACGTGGGAAGAATGACAAAGAACAGAAGGCCGCCCATCATGTGGAATGAAGCTGAGGGCAGGGGCTACTCATTTGTTCTTGAGCATGTAGCTGACGCTGTGACACTCTGGCTATACAAGGAAAAGCCTTTCTGTCCTCAGGAGCTTACCTGATGACATCATGGTACGGGAAAAGAGACATGTTAGGATACATGCTCGCAGGGGTGTCCCTGACCATTTTTGGTAGAGAAGTCATGAAAGAGGTGATCTTTAAACTTGGTTTTTATGCATGAGTAGGAATTTATCTAAAAGGAGGAGGAGAGAGCATTTTATCTGTAGGGTTTTGTTTGTTTGGTTGGTTGTTTGTTTGGTTTTTTGAGACAGGGTCTCTCTGTATAGCTCTGGCTGTCCTGGAACTGCCTCTGAGATCAGACTGGCCTCGAACTTGGAGATCTGCCAGCCTCTGCCTTGTAAGTGCTGGAATTAAAGGTGTGAGCCACCACCACCTAGCAGCAGGGCATATTTTTTAAGGTGAGGTGGTGCAGGCCTGTAATCCCAGCACTCAGGGAGGCAGAGGCGGTGTATCTCTGTAAGTTCAAGGCCAGCCTGGTCTACAAAGAGAGTTCCAGGAAGGCCAAGGGTACACAGAGAAACCCTGTCTCAAAACAAATGAAAACAAAATCAAACCTACACATGTATGTATGCCTAAAAAACCCAAATATATATGTATATATATATATATTATTTTTGAAACGGGCTCTCATTATACAGCCCTTGTTGGTCTAATTATGTAGACTTGCTTGACCTCAAATTTGTGGCAATCTTCTTGTTTCTTCCTGGGATTATGGGCATGTGCCACCAAACTTGGCTAAGAAGAAAATTGAAATGTCTGTGTTCACATTTCCAAGAAAAAACACAGAAAGAAGTGCATCTCTCTGTCTTTCTCCTTCAAGACAGGGTCACACTATGTACTTCTGGCTGTCCTGGAACTCACTATGTAGAGCCTCAGACTCACAGACTCCTCCTGTCTCTACCTCCAAGTGCTGAGGTTAAATTGCACCACCAGGCCTTGCAGAGGGGATGTTTCTAAACACCCAAAGAAAGGGTTGGGAGTAACATGGATTCTATATCATTGCATCTTATATGTATATTATAGAGGCTTTAATGCAGGCTGAAGAGGGGTGGTGGGGTCCATGAAGGCAGGGATGGGGTGGAGGATGGAGAAAAAGCAAGAGTCAGTGCAAGCAGCTGGATTAAAGGGGTTCTGAAGGACCGGAGAGATGGTTTGGTGGATATGAGTGTGAATTGCTCAGCTGGATGTGGTGGTGTACCCCTGTAATCCCAACACTCAGGGAGGCAGAGTCAGGTGGATTGCCGAGTTCAAGGCCAGCCTAGTCTATAAAGCTAGTCCAGGGCAGACAAGGCTACAAGAGAAACCCTGTCTCTAAAATCAGGCTGGCCTCCAGCACACAGAGATCCGCCTGCCTCTGCCTTCACGGCGTGCTGGGATCACAGGCGTGCGCTATCATGCCTGGCTAGGTTGGGTATCCTTAAAGTAGACTCAACCCTCCAATCTTCATTATTCTCTCACTTCTTACGAGAGAATTAGAATGATATGGGCACAATGAAACTAAAGCCCAGGGTCAGTGCCAGGTTAACGGACTGTGGCCTTTTAGTCTGTTTATTTCCCCACAAAATTAGGGTAAGGATGCGTCCCTCTGATGAGGATGTAAGGATCAAATCAGAGGACAGACAACATTTCAAATCATAAAACATACAGCAGAGAGGTGGCTCCATGATAAAGGCACTTGCTGCCAAGGCTGACGACTGAAACCCAATCCCAGAACTCACATTCTAGAAAGAGAGAACTGACTCCTGCGAGCTGCCCTCTGACTTTCATACTTGTGCCATGGTGTGCGCACACACACACACACACACACCCATGTCTTCTAGCCACGGTAATAAATTTACATTTCAAAATTAGAAATACTATAAAGCGTTTTGTGCCATTCTTTATCTGATAGTTAACTAACTCTAGTTGAGTTGGTTATGACTCTTCAGCTTGTTTAATCTTTCTGTCCTGATTTGGTTCGTCTACATTCTCCTTCATACCGTTTCTGCAGACCTTTCCAGATTCTGAAATGCTCTTAGGAAAATCTTCCCAAAGAGTGTATTCAAAAGCTGTCTAAACTGGGTGTAGTGGCAAACACCTGTAATCTCAGCACTTGGAAACCTAAGACAGGAGGATCACAAGGTCAAGGATAGCCTGGGCCGTATAGGGAGACTTTGCCTCAAACTCATAAGGGACCTAACCTGGGACACAGAACTATTTACAGAGCAGAGTGTGAATTCTTCAGCCCTGTCCACGATTTCCCTTCAACGGGAGCCAACCTGCCTTTGTTCTCTTTCTATACACTCTATCCTTTAGCCTAGTTAAACGTCCTACCGTTGCTGAGCTCCCTCACTCTTTCACAGTTCCTTTCCTTTGCCTCTCCCCCTTCCTGCTCAACATTCCCGGGAGCTCCAGGGTTCTCGCTTTCCCAGCCTGCCATCTTTTCTCCTAAGGCTTTGCCTTCAGCTTTCTCAGCAGTGCTTTATTGCAACACTTACCTCACTGTTTTGTAAACTTTGTATACATTTCTATTGCAACATTTATTGCACTGTTTTGTAAAGATTAGTTTGGGTATCTACTATGAACTTCCAAACTTTGAACACCTGGAAGAGAGACACCTGTTTATCACTGGATCTTCTTCACGATTTGGATGGAACAAATGAACCTTTCTGGCTGAAGAAGAGTTCATTTGAATGATTAGAGCTAGGTGAGATAGGAAAAGTGGAATAAAAGGACATTAAGGTTTGGAGTTTATTATATAAAAATCTTTCAATGACAGAAGGAAAAAATGGCTACCAGTAAGCAGGGAGTTTATTGTGAAAGTGGTCATCCAGAAGATCCTTAGAGCTCATAGGTCTGCTGGTTAAGCACATGCAACCGAAAGCAAACCTCTGGCGACTCAGACACCACACAGGGAAGACATGCTATTGGCTATCCCGTCAAGTTTCTCTTTCTGCTATGTGTTATACAAGTATCCACGATAAATGAATAGCGATTTATTTCTCCTCTTGAATTCTCCATTTTTATTTACTATGGGTCTACAATTTTATCAGGTCTCTGCTCTAGAAGTGTCTTTTGAAGGGATCAGGAAAGGGGGCTAGAGGTGGCTCAGCAAAGAGGCTCTGCTTTTCCAGACGACCTGAGTTCAGTTTCCAGCAGCCATATCAGGTGGCCCAGAACTTCCTGTAACTCCAGCTCCAGGGGAGCTAGCACCTTCTTCTGGCTTCCTCAGGTACACTTGTGTACATATACACAAACACATTATATATTAAAAGTGTTTGTTTAGAGTAGTGGAGAAAGAAAAGAGGAAGACATGAATTCGGTTGATTTGTCAACGTTAAGAAGAGGGACCACACAGGGATGGAGGCAAGCTGTTGGGCGTCCTGTCAAGTTTCTCTTTCTCCTACATGTTTCTTGAGTATTCTCTTTGTCTGCAGATGTATCTTCAGTGCTCAGAACACTCCCTGACATGTAATAATCTCTTCAATAAATATCTGCTGAATGAACAACTAAAGTATTTGTGTGCTAACTTGGAAGAGGTTAGATCCAGTTTCTCAGTATGCCACTTGAAGTCTGCCTTGACCTTTCAGCTGTTGTTCTCCATGCACTGGCTTCACACTCAGCCAGGTTTGGGGGTGACGAGTGATCGTAAGGTAAGCAAGAATAGCTGTAGGTTTACATTCTAACAGTTCAGAAGCCCAAAGGACAGAGCCTCTTTCCTGACTCTTCCTTCAAAGCCTTGACTCAGCTGGGCTTAGGTCTCTAAAACTGGGCAGTCCTGGGACAAATCCTGCTGCTTGATAGGGGTCATATCAAGCTCTTTTTTTCAGCCGAAAACAGGAACTAGTGGTTCCCTAAAAGAAAATGGGTTCTATCACCAGAAGAAGGAGGATAAAGGCGGACAGAAGTGACAGATGTCCATCTTCTCAGCAGTGGGGACAAGGCAGAGCATAGCTGTCCTCCTTTCTCTCTCTGTTCATACAGCCCAATGAACTGTGCTTCTGGGTGTTTATTGTAAATGTCTCTCACCTGTCTCCGCCTGTGCTAGAAGGCTTCCTCCTCCCTGGACGCCTGGTTCAAATATATTTCCCTCATGAGTCATTTTTGAATGGAATCCCGTCCTTCCTAATGCCAAGTCCAGGACCTAAAGTCATGTATGACCTACACTGAATCTCCTGACCTCTCCAGAAAGCAGGCTTTACCACCTTCGCAGTGTCCATGAGACCTCCAGGGTCTGGAGGTGAGCCCCTAGTCTTCATTTCTGCAGAGTTGGAATACTGCAGGCAGGAGTGTGTGTGCACATGCGTGCATGTGTGTGTGTGTGTGTGTGAACCTGACAAATCACTTTCCACCAAACCCAAGCCATTTCCATAGTCTAACTTTCTCTAGCTATGCTGTTTTCCTGTTCTATTTGCATTGTACAGGAACTTGAGACCTGGAGAAGAAAGTGTTTGTTTAAGGCTCCAGGCGCATTAAGGAAGGTCTGTAGAAAACAGAAACCACCACTGGATAATAAAGGCCTTCTGTGAGCCAGGCCTGAAACAGACATTAGGGCGCAGTAATCATCTTCTTTTTTTTAAGATTTATTTATTATGTATACAGTGTTCTGCCTGCACATACACCAGCACACCAGAAGAGGTCACCAGATCTCATTATAGATGGTTGTGAGCCACCATGTGGTTGCTGGGAATTGAACTCAGGACCTTTGGAAGAACAGCCTGTGTTCTTAACCTCTGAGCCATCTCTCCAGCCCAATCATCTTATTTAATATGTGCATTGGCGTTTTGCTTATATGTGTGTATCTTTGCAAGGATGTTGGATCCTCTGGAAATAGAGTTACAGACAGTTGTGAGCAGCTATGTCGTTGCTGGGAATTGAACCAGGGTCCTCTGGAAGGGCAGCCAGTGCTCTGAACAGCTGAGCCATCTCCAGCCCCGGCAGTAATCATTTATTCCCCGAGGCAGAGTCTTGCTATGTAGCCCAGGCTGGTCTCAGATTCAAGCAATCCTCCTGCCGCAGCCTCTGCAGTGCTGGAATTCCAGGCGTGAGCCACAGACGGTGGTCTCGTGGTCTCCGTGGGGTCTGCACGCTTCGCGGTTAACTTTGCGGTCCGCGCCCTTGGCCGACCTCCTCCGGCAAGCACGGTGATTGGAGGCCCGTCCAGGCCACCAGGGCGCGCTCGCAGCCAGGCTTGAGGCCGCGGGGGGGCGGGAGGCTCTGTGATTGGGAGGCGCGGCTGTCGGTCAGCCGCGGGGCGGGGCGCCGGCCGGGAGGCGTGGCCTGCATGAATAAGGCGCGCTTCAGCGCGTCGAGCGCTCCGCCGCCGCCGCCCGCCCGCCGGACTGCGAGGCGCCCCCTGAGGGGCGGAGGGAGCGGGCCTGGGGAGCGGGCGTTGAGGGAGGAGCCAGGTCGCCGCGGCAGAGGGCCCTGGCGACGAGGTGGAGGGCTGAGGCCCGGAGGAGGCCCCGCCGCGATGGGCAACCTGGAGAGCACCGAGGGCGGCCCGGGCGAGCCGCCCTCCGTCCCGCTGCTGCTGCCGCCCGGCAAGACGCCGATGCCCGAGCCGTGCGAGCTGGAGGAGAGATTCGCCTTAGTGCTGGTGAGACGGACGGGCGCTGCTGCCTTCCCGGCCGCTCCCCCACCCCACCCCACCCCACCCCCGCCGGGTCCCGCCCACCCCCGCCGCCCGGTCGACGCGGGACCCGGCCCGGGAGCTCGGGGCGGCCGTCGGGGGGCCGGGAGGGAGGACGGGTCGCCGAGCCCCGGACCTGCCCGAGGTCCAGACTCCTCCTCCCCACTTCCTCAGACTTCCCGGTCCGCTGCCGGAATTCCATTCCCGGGACCTCGCTGGTGGTGGCACGGCGTCGGAAGCGGTTGGGTCCCCAGCCCAAATCAGGCTTTTTAAAACTTCTCCCTCGTGAAAGTGGGTCTCGCGTCCAGACCAGATGTTTCGGGGAAGAGGGGCAACGGGCTCTCGGGGTGGGGGTTGGAGTAAGGAGCGATGCCATTCTGCTTATTTGAGAACCGCCTGCAGGCATCCTGCTAAGTTAGAGTGGATTCGCCTAGGCTGAACATGTGGATAAGCCATTTGACTAAGGCATTTTTTCCCCCAATTGAAACAATACACAAACCATCCCGCCTGATTTTTTTCCCCCTTCTCGTTTCATGTTAAGCTTTGGTGACTGGTTTGGGTTCCATTGCCTGGGGTTCTTTGTAGTCCTTCTGTGGTTTCCAAAGGGATGGTCTGTTAAGATGAACTCAGAGCTGACTCGGGGCTTTTCCTTTTGCCCTGGGACTTGGACACTGATGTCAGTGGCTTTGTGAGTGGACAGGCTCAGTAGCAGGTCCGACTGACATGAAGCTGGACCATGTGTTAAATAAAGGTGAAGCTTTAGAGAAAGAAACTTGAGCATCTGCTTAACAGATAGATCTGAAAACTTGTGGAAACAACCTTCAGTTCCCCCAAAGAACTCCGAAGAGATAGTAATAATTCTGGTGTGTTGTTGGCATGGCCCGGAGGGATAAGTTGTAGACTTAGCAGCCTTATTGGATTTCATCTGCCTTGGAAGAGGGAGATTAGATCTGTTGGCAGCAGTGGAGCTGTCTAGAGATCCTGGCCCCTGCAGTATGGAGAGCCTGACATCAGCTCACTGGCACCAACTTGGACTCAAAGAGAGTCCAGGATGTTCCAAAGAGGCGGTCTAGAAGGAAGCAAGGATCCCAGCTTCTGTACTTGTTTCCTATCAGGGTGCACCTGGAGGGGATCAGCCGGGAACTTCAGCTGCCCCTGGGAAGAAGCAAAAGCAATCTGCTGACACTCCTGTGCTGTGTCTGCACCAGGATAGAGGGTGCCTGAGTTAGAAATCCTGGGATCCATGTTCTGAGCAAACCACCTCAGGCCTCAAGCTCTCCAACCTCTGCCCAGTTCTGTGTGGGTCAGATCATGAGTCTGTACCAGAAAGCCAGGCGTCGTGGTCTTGACTCAGCGCTGATACAACTTTCCCAAGCCTGCGTGTTTTTCAGGAGGGGCTCCGTAAATACAGCGGGGTGTGGGGTGCCCTTGTCAGACAAGAGCAGGCACACTTCGTGACCAGGTTTATACCACAGGTTAGCCGCCTTCCTTAGATTTCTGCCCCTCACACTTTTGGGGGTATACAAGTGATCTCAGATCTGAGTCACTGATGAGATAACTTTGGTTAGCATTTACTGAGCGGATAGTGCTAAATACTTGACTTCCACTTTCATTAAATCTGCACCACAGGCCCATGTGGTAAGCGCTGTTCTCACCCACATCGAAGGGGGTTGAGCAGTGACTTAATGACCACCGCCTGACCAGAGACTGAAGAAAACTTTGAGCTAATTCTGACTTGAGAGCCCATCTCCATCCTACACCTACCACGTAGCTTTTCCGCACACCCAGTCAGCAGCACTGAGGCTGACAAACGGAGAGAAAATGGTAACCAAGGAGCAGCTGGCAGCCCACACTGAGCACGTAGTCAGCCCTCACACACCTTGTTCTCACAGCCCTACCAGGACGAACTCGGCAGCCTTGGCTTCTATTTGCCTTCACGAACAATGCCACCATGTACATCCTTTCACTGTGACATTCTCAGAACTTTTCTTAGAATAGAAACTTCAAATTGAACTCAATGACTCATAGGTTATAATTGTTTTTTTATTCTCAAAATTTATTTTATTTTATTCTATTATTTTTGTGCGCTACCACCGCCCAGCCAAAAAAAATTATTTTTTATTATGTGTGTGACTGCAGGCATACAGGTGTTATGGCGTGAGGATAAAAGTCAGATGGTAACTTTTGGGAGTTCTTCCTTCCACCGTAGGTTCTGGGACTTAAACTCAGGTTGTCAGGCCTCCCTGGCAGGAGCTTTTACCTGCTGAGCCATCTTGCCAGCCCTATGAATTGCTTTTAAGGTCCTAGATACATATTTCCAAATTATCTTTTACAAACAATAATGAGGTATGGTATGGTGGCATATGCCCATAATTCCTTGTGAGGCTGAGGCGATAGAATTGTACATTCAAGACCTGTCTCAGTTACATAGTGAGATAGTCTCAAAACCAAGTCTTCATCCAAAAAAAAAAAAAAATGTGTCCTGCAAGTGAGAAAAGAGGGTTGGGAGTGACATTCTCCTCTTGATTATAAAGTAATATATATTAATTAGGTACATTTGGAAATTACTGAAGGATAGAAAAATCATTATACTATGGTCTAGTGATTTTTTTTCCTAGAAAAGAATTTGACATACTTAAATATATTTTAACAAATAATACTCTTCAGACTGTGTTGTAAACTGAGTTTTTCTTTTTCAATTGATTTTTTTTTTAATGAGAATTAATTGTTTTGCTGGCATATATGTCTATGTGAGGGTGTTGAATCCCTTGGAACTGGAGTTACAGATTGCCATGTGGGTGTAGGTGGTGGGAATTGAACCCTGGGTCCTCTGGGAGAACAGCCAGTGTTTTTAACCGATGGGCCATTTCTCCAGTCCCCCTCCCCCCTTTTTTTCCCCCTGAGACAGGGTTTCTCTGTGTAGCCCTGGCTGTCCTGGAACTTGCTATGTAGACCAGGCTGGCCTTGAACTCAGAGGTCTGCCTGCCTCTGCCTCCTGAATGCTGGGATTAAACATACTCACTTGAGTTTCTCTTGACAATTTTAAGCATTTTCTAAATTTGTATTTTTTCTGTTTTCAAGACAGGGTTTCTCTGGCCTTGGCTGTCCGGTATTCAATTTTTAGACCAGGCTGGCCTTGAACTCACAGAGATCCATCTGCCTCTTCGTTTTCTAATTTTGAAAACATTCTTTTGTTTGTTTTTTTGAGACAGGGTTACTCTGTGTAAAAGCTCTGGCTATCCTGGAACTGTAGACCAGGCTGGTCTTGAGCTCACAAAGATCCGCCTGTGTCTGCTCCTCAAGTTCTGGGATTAAAGGCATGTTGTTCCACCATGCTTATGGATTGTTGTTGTTGTTTTTGTTTGTTTGTTTGTTTGTTTATTTGTAAAACATATCATGACTTTATGGCTACATAGTACTCCACAGTAGAATATTTTGTTACTGTGTTTTTTTTTTACTTCTATTTTTGTTTTGTGATAACTTTCCTATACACAAATATTTGTCTTCATCTCTGATTATTGCCTTAGATTTCTGCAAGTGGTGTTATTGGACCATCGGAGAAATGTTCTTTCAAGTCTATTGAGACTTATGCACTTTTTAAAACATGGATGTGCGTGTGTGTTTGTGTGTTGTGCTGTGTTATATATGTGTGGAGGTAAGAAAGCAACTTTTGGGAGCTGGTGTGGGCTTCCAGGATCAAACTCAGGTTATCTGACTCTAAAGCAAGCACCATAACCCACTGAGCTATCTTGATCCCCAAGACCTATCTATACCTTCTCTTAAAGTTGTATCAGTGACTTTTTCTGTCCACTATAGTAGTGTCTCATTTCCCTCCCATTTCCTCCCTCCCTTCTTTCTTTCCCCCTCTCCTCTCCACTGTGCCTGGGATCTAACCCCAAACCTCCTTTATTCTCGGTGAGTGCTCTCCCACTTACCTTACTTATCTTTGGCTCTCCTTTTTTCTCCATCTATCTGTATCTGTCTGTCCATCTGTCTGTCTGTCTGTCTGTCTGTCTGTCTGTCTTTCTCTATCTGAAACTGGGGCTTTCTACATAGTTGAGTCCAAGCTAGCTTTGAACTCACAGAGATCTGCCTGCCTCTGCCTCTGCCTCTCGAGTGCTGGGATTAAAAGTATGTGCCACAAGGCCTGGCCCTCCTTTTCTTTATAAGCAACATCTGGATAGTTTAGATTTTTGGGAACTTTAGTCTCTTTGATTAATACGAAATACTATCTTGTTTACTTTGCATTTTTCTGAATATTTTGTCGTATGTGTTCTGGCTAGCTTTTGTGTTTTGTTCTTTGTTGGGGGTTTATTCTGTATCCATATGTCTATGTAACAAAGGCATGTTTTCTACAGTTTCACATTCTAAGTCCTTCACACATGAAAGAATATAAATAACTGTTCTGTAAGGGTGAATGTGGAGTTCTTGGAATTGCTCTTGCCCCTTTCGCTCTGTACCTTCCCAGCCTTTAGTGCTGGGCTTGTCAGGCCTGTGTCCACAGCTGGGCAGTCCAGGTGGCAGCTACATACTCCGAGAGAATGCCTGCCACAGTGAGAACAGGAACAGGGCTCGGTGGAAATAACCAGTCTTCAGTGAAGTGAAAAAAGAAGCCAAGGTGGAGAGGAAATGAAACCGCAGATCTTCCCCTGAGGCTTGTGGGAAGACCAAGTCAAGGTCTGCCCATGGTCAAGACCAAGGTATCTGCCCCAGAGCCGGCTATGGTGAACCTATAGGCCGGCAGTGGTGCCGGCCTGCAATCGGCATCATGCCTGCTTTGCTGGGCATCTGGCCTCTATTTTGGGAAGACATTTTTCCTGCATTTGAGCTGAGTTGCAGCAGTGACAGGGAAAGGCTAGGGGTTCATTCCAGTTTAGAAATAGCTTTGAAGAAGAGAAAGACCATTTTCTTTGAAGATGGGAAGGTGCTGTGGTTGCTTAGCCTCTGGGAGTTCTCTTGTCCCCTCTGGGCAAGAGGACTTCAGGACTCCCTCTTTGAATAGCTGTAGCCGGAACAGGGGGTTTTAAGGTTCTCTGGTTGAGGAAGTGGGGTGGGCAGGAAATTCTAGAGTGGAGCTTCATGAACCAAGTAGGGAGATTCTGAGTTTTCTCTGCTTTCCTTCCTCCCGGGGCGAGTGAGTCCCCTAAGAAAGGTGTGGAGGTATCCAGCTGACTCTTGGGCCTCCTGGTGCCCCTCCCACACTCCTGGCTACTTATGTCTTCAGAGTTTGTCTCATTCCGTCCTCTGTCCTCCTTTCCTTGCTCTCTTAGAGGTCTTCTGTCACCTCACAGGAAAGGTATGGCTTGAGAGGTTGTGTGTTGGTAGGACAGGACCTAGAGAAGATTTGGCACATGGAGGGGAAAGTCTCAAATCCTGAACCTAGCTAATCTGAGTTGCCTTAGTTTCTAATGTTCTCCGACACTGAAAAGTGTTGTAAATGGCTTTTAAGAACCGTAGAGAGAGCAGCTGAGTTCTTTGCTTGGCAGGGCACAGGCTGTGCTATAGCAGAGGGAGTTTAGTTCTTGTCTCTGTCTCCTCTATCTTTTTAATCACCTCTGACATTCCTTCAGGGCTGGAGTTGCAGCCTGTTGGTTTTGGCACCAGGTCCCCAGGACACAGTAACAAGAAAGATATGTGCTTTCTTTCTTTTTGTTTGTTTTTTGAGACAGGGTTTCTCTGTGTAGCCTTGGTTCTCCTGGAACTCACTCTGTGGCCTCAAACTCAGAGATCCACCTGCCCCTGCCTCCTGAGTGCTGGGATCAGAGGCTGCTGCTGCCACCACCACCACCTACGTGCTGTACTTCTCCTTTTGTCAGTCTAGAATGGACTCTCTTCAGTTACCTGCCCTTTTCCAAGAGCTGGGCTTGAGCCTGGGATTTGGTTATTTTAAGAGATGGTAATTGTGTTTTAAGAACCACTTAGACTTCAGAGTGTAGCTGCTTTTATCAATTTCTTTGCAGGGAACCAGAGAACCAGTCACTCTCCGTGTGGTCCCTATTTTCCATGAAACCATTAAAAAAGTGCTCCTCACTCCTCAGTGGCCCCAGGAAATAGCTGGTCTGAGATTTGCCGGCTCAGACTTAAAGAAAGGTTGTTAGTTTTATAATGAGGAGGCTTCGTTTCTGATTCAGTTTTGTGGTCTGTTTTTTATCTGAAAGACTGTGGGCAAAGTTTTTAGCTTAATTTTTTGTTACATTTAATTCTGTTTCTGTTCATTTATTTTGTGTTTGTGTGTGTATGTGGACACGTGTGGGTCTGGAGGGCCATGGCTGCCTTGTGGGAGTCTGTTTCTAATCTGTGAAGTCAGGTCGTCAGGTGTGGTGTTAAGTGGCCTCACCTGCTCCCCATTTCACCAGTCCAAATCCTGTAACTTTTCTGAGCCACTTTTGTTCTTTGTGACATAAATGAGGGAAAGACTTATCCACAACATTTTAAGGATACTCCTGACTCCTAACGTGGTTTCAACTGAGAGAAGGGTTGGCCTGTGTTGGAGTTTTGGGGAGCAAGTGGAATATTACACTGACTGCTGCTGTTTGGTACAAAAGTCCAGGGATGTTAAACAAAGCGATTGGGTCTGACTCCCATACTACTTGTAGTCCCAACATTTGGGAGGCCAGAGTGAGATACAAAGGGAGGCCTTGTATTAAAACAAACAAACAAAAAACATGTTAAAGAATAAAAGTAAAGATAGAGCTATATCTTAGGAACTCATACCTTAGGAAAGAAATAGATGTCTTTATTACTCTGGTGCACAGGGTTAGTGCTTGGTTTTTCTGACACAGTAGGCTCCCCCTAAAATCTATCAAAGAAGTTTGGCATATATATATATATATATATATATATATATATATATACACACTCTATCTTCCCTCTGGTCACCCCTTTACACTAGTGTATAAAGCCTTTTTATTTGAGAATGTGTTATCAAGAAGGATTTTTGCATGGCTAGGACAGAGTTAAGACAGGATCATTTGTAGCTCAGGCTAGCCCAGAATTCCTAATCCTATGGCTTCTACCTCCCAAGTGCTAAGATTATAGACATGTAGTGCATGGCTAGCTGAATTTTTAAGTAAAATTGATAGTGCTTCTCTACTTTTTGGATAACAGATCCTTTTGCAAATCTGTTCAAATCCATAGCCTCCTTCATACACGTGTTCATATGTGCAGTATTTTGAGGGCTTTGGGCCTGTTCTTGGCTCGACCAGGAAAATGTTGGCTTTGCTTGTAGAAGGGTAGAAAAGGAGAGAGGTGAGGAGACCAGCTGGAGCTTTTCAGTGCCCACCGTGATCTGAGTGTGTGGAAGGAGGGAGCCTCTTAGTACAGGTAAAACGGTGCTCAGGTGGAGAGCAGGCATCTTGTTGAGGTTTGCCTGGTCCCCATTCAAGGGAGACCTTCAGACTCTTTTGTTGACTTGACTTTGATTGAGGATCTTTTGTAGTGGGTGGGGGTCTAGCCCCCAGATTCTGGGAACACCTAGGTGGGCCTAATTGGGTGGGGAACCAGTAGCCTCTCTCATAGTCACAGACAAAGTTTTTTGTTTGTTTGTTTATTTGTTTTTGTTTGTTTATTTTTGAGACAGGGTTTCTCTGTGTAGTCTTGGCTGTCCTAGACTCACTTTATAGACTAGGCTGGTCTCTGCCTCCCTGAGTGCTGGGATCACAGGTGTGCACTACTGCACCAGGCTTTTGGGGACAAATTTAAATGGTGATTGGAAACCTTGTCCACTTAATGACAACAGACTGACCGGTACCTTTCTGGACTGCTTATAATTAAAAAAAAATTCATAAAATATTTTTTGAAGAAAAATTTACATCTTTGTGGGCTATATATTCAGATATATATCAGGAATGATAGCACATGTTTTAATCCTTAATTGCTCAGAATGCAGAGGCAGCTGGGATCTCCTAATTTGAGGGCAGCCTGGTCTATATAGTAAGTACCAGGCCAGCCAGGGCTCCATAGTGAGACTGTTTAAAAAGTTTCTTTCTTTCTTTTTTTTTCTTTCAAACAATGCTAACTTGTTTTATTTCTGAGTAGAGTTCTTCCTCTTCTTTCAGAAATGGCTGTTTTTAATACTCAGTGTATGGCCTGGACTTAACTTGTAGAATTTATGCGTACTTACTGGATATATGGCATTCACTGTTGCATGGGTGACTTCATTTACCTTGACGACAACTCTGTAAGGCAGTTATTTTACTTGTGTTTTACAGGAGATGAAGGCAAGGTCCAGAGGGCTTAACCAGAGAAGGTCTCCATTTAAATGTCACTTAGGGAGACCATCATAAAGAGATTTTTAGTTAGACTTTCTGTTTTTGCTAAAAGGACTACTAGAAAAACAGTTTCTAAAGTGATTTTTAGTTTTCTTTATGTATTTCAAATCTGTAGAAATTTTTTGGTAAAAAATGTGAACAAAATACCACACATGGTGGCATCTGTACATATCTATAATCTCAGGATTTAGAAGGCTGAGCCAGGAGGATTGCAGCAGCTTTCAGGCCAGTCTGGGGTATAGAGTAAGACCCTGTCTCAAAATAAACCTGAAACAAAACACAAGCTAAATAATATCCATGGCTGTTGCTATTGCAGATGCTTTGGAAAGCTGTTGGTGTTTGGTTGTTTTAAAACAGGGTCTTGCTGTGTAGCAATGCCTCACCTAAGTGTGTAAGCCAGGCTGTCCTTGTACTCTTGGGCTATCCTCTTGCCCCTGCCTGGAGTAGTCCTGGGGTTTTACAGACACACCCCACTAAGCCTAGCTCTTAGGTGACTTTTATGGGTTCTGTCAGTTTGAAATGCATGTTTCTTTTTCTTCCTCCTTTTCTTTTGGTTTTTCAAGACAGGGTTTCTCTGTGTAGGCTTGGCTATCCTGGACTTGCTTTGTGGAGACCAGGCTGGCCCCAAACTCACAGCAATCCGACTGCCACTGCCTCCCCTAGTGCTGAGATTACAGGCGTGTACCACTTTACCTGTCTGAAATGCATGTTTCTTTTAACTCAGCAATCTTTACTCTGGGAAGTATTTCTGTAGAGCTAATTATATGTGTGCACAAAGGTCCATGTCGTGGAGACCTTGTGCTGCTGCTTTATGGTATTTTTCTGTTTGTTTGCTTTTAAATTGGGAGCAACTTGATTCTTCATTTTACCTAGCTGCTCAAGGCAAATCCTGTGAGTTATTTAAAGTTTTTCTCTTCTTTCTCAGTACACAATCCATATGGAATCCCTGCTGGTTTCTTCTCCTAAAATATGCATCATTCTCATAATTTTTTTCCCCTTCTCTGCCACTGTTTCCATGTAAGCCAGTATCAGTCTTGCTTGTATTACAGTCAGGTGGCCATCTTCTCTCCGTTCTCCAGCTGTTCTTTACAAAAGAACTAAGTTTAAAAAGTTTAAAATTAAAGTGTTCATGCAGAACATTTCTCCTTTAGGGCCTTTGCACAAGCTGTACCCATCTGCATAGGGCGCCTTTTGCCTGCATCTTTAAGTGACTCCGTTTATAACTTAGGCCTCAGCCTTTAAACCATCACCTGCTCCCAGCCCTGCTCGTTGTTTTCCACCTTAGAGTCCTGTTCATTCCTTTGTGTTATTTTTCATTTTGAAATTATTTATTTAATTGCTTATCTTCTTTTTACATTGCTGACTCCCTGAGGGTGGAGACATTACATTTGCTTATCATTGTATAGCAAATGCCTGGTAGGCTTAGGCCTCATTTGATATCTGTGACTGATGAGATATGACTGTGTGTATATACAAAAATAATGGTAATAATAATAATGAGGTGGTTTAGATTATAATGCTTTATAATAGACTATATGCTTGGGTGTGAATGTGTTAAAAAAAAAAAAAAAAACAACAAAGGTCTAGAAGAATCAGTACCAAATTGTGTTGACCTGTGGAGGGGAATCAGTAGGTTGAGGCTGAATAAGACTATAAACATCAGGGTAGATTGAATTTAAAAAAAATGTACTTTTATATTATACATTATTCTTTTAAGGGAAGTGGAAGAATGAAAATGGAGTTGGAGGGGAAACTTCAACTTTGAATGATCATGATGAAAAGTTTCTCTTACTTTACACTGAGCCAAAAGATGAAAAGGAGAAAGAAGGGACACCCTGGGGATTTGTAGCTAGCTCCTGCCTGTCACCTGCCCTGTGGGAACCTGGGCATTTGTTGTCACGGATGCCCTTCTGCCCCAAGGCCACATTTTAGGCTCGAGTGGAGGCATCCTGGTTCCTCAGACACAGGCAGGTTTTGTATTTTTATTCTCTTTCATTGCAGGCTCAGCTAAAGTTGCTCCTCTTGCCTTGGCAGAGCTGCAGTGACATCAGCAAAGGAAATAAGCCCGATCTCTGCACTCAGAGTTGGCCCAGCAGTTTTCACTGCTATGGAAGTCATTTTCTTTAGATTCTTAGGAGAAGGATAAATAATAGTGTTTTTAAGCAATGAAAAACAGAAAAAGAAGATGTAATAAATGTAGCTACCTTGGAAAGAGGGACAAATGACATCCAGTGACCTTCCACCAAAGCACTATTCCAAATAATTTTGATAACATTTATTGGATGGTAATGGAATGCCAGCACCAAGCAGTCACTTGGTACAAACCATCTTATTTTTTTATCATGACCACCTAAAACAGGATTTATGTTTCTGTTTTTTAGTTTGTTTGCTTTTAGATGTGTGTATGTGTGCACGTGTGTGCGCACGCGTACACACGCACGCATGAGACCCTGGATACGGGGTCTCAACCATACTATGCACATGCTGTACCACTGAGCTACATCCCTAGACTGAAGCAGTTATTTCTATTTTGTAGATGGGAAAGCCAAGGGCCAGGTGGGTTTAATGGTTCAGGATTAAACAATTAGTAAGTAGTCAGGATCCGAATCTAAGCATTCTGACTCTAGTTTGTTTTGAAACATGATCTCACCCTGCAGCACCACACTAGCCTGGAAGTCACGAGCCCACACAGGTATCTGACTCGTGCCTTACCCTCCTGATGCTGGGATTATAGCCTGAACCACCACACTGGCCCCACACTCCACACTCTTCATTCCATGAGCCTCTTTTCAGTTCTGACCTCTCCTTGCCTACAGTTTGGCGTGGTGACGTATCCCTGTCATCTCAAAGCTTGGGAGATGGAGGCAGGAAGTTCAAGGTCAGCCTCATGTATATACCATGTTTGAGGACAGCCTAGAATAACAAGAAGCTGTCCAAAAAATAAAAAACAAAAACAACAAAAAACAAAACCATAATTACAAGCTAGGAGCCAGACTAGGTATGCTGGCACATGAGCTTGGGTGGCTTGGAGGCAGGCGGGATCAGGTTAGAGTCGCCTGGGCTCTGTAGTGAGTTTGACACTAGCTTGGGCTGTAGAATGACTTAGGGGCAGGCTGGGATACACAGCAAAACCCGAACTGAAGCAAAAATAGGATTATGTCTTTGGGAGGCAAAGCATAAAGTAGGAGAGCCAAGCAAAGACCTCATGTAGACTGGCAAGTCTCACATCTGCTCTGAAGGTTCACTTATTCCTTTCTGTACACGTGCCACTCTCCTGAGTGCTTGGAGTAAACCAAAGGTGTCTCAGTGCTCCCTGAGTTGGAGAGACAGTGTATTGAGAACGGGAGCTTTAAGCCAAGTGTGTATTCTCAGGTTGCCTGAGGCTTCCACGTCTCAGAGTTGCATAGGAGAATACGATTTGCCTTGCTCAGTGACGTGTTTCTGAGGAACAAAGACAGTTCTTGAGGGCCAGGATATAGCTCACATGGTAGAGGACTCTTTGAGCATGGGTGTGGCCCTGACTTTGATCCACAACATGAGCGTGGCTGTGTGTTCCTGTGACCCCAGCACTTGGGAGGTTAAGGCAGGAGGATCAGAAGTCCAGGGTTATCTTCACTGCATAGTGAATTTTAGGCTAGCCTGGGCTACACAAGATCCTGTCTCCATAGAAAAAGAAAACAAACAAAAGCCACTCAAAGGGAACTCTTGAGGTACTGAGATGTCAGTCAGTTGTAAGAACACAGGAATCAGAGGGGGCAAGATCAGCCTGGTATAGGAAGTCAGGCACTGCTTGAGGTCTTGTGTTAGAAGTGGCTGGGGTAGCCCGCTAGAGAGAAGGCTGTGCCAGGCTAGAGATGGGAGGTTAAAGAGGAAGGATGGGCAGGCTGTTGGGGGGAAGCCTGCCTTTTGGAGTAGAGCAGCCTGGTTACAGAGACGTGAGCCTGGGTCAGGGTGGGTCATCAGTCCACAGTGTTCTGCCTGAAGATTTACTGATGCTAGAAAAGGCTCTGTGGAGGGGGGAACAGAGATCAGGCCGTAAGTGGTATTCATGAGTTTGCTCATTAAAAGTCGAATGGTTGAAATATGTGAGAAATGAACATTTAATCCTCAGAGGTCAGAGAAGGAGAATAATTTGAATAAAACTGAATTGAAAGTAGTCCCATGCTCGGTCTTCATGTGGGTGGCCTAGTAAGGGGGATAGGGGCTGCCTCTGACATGGATTCTGTTGCCTGCTTTCTGATCACTTTCCTTTAGAGAGGCTGCCTCGCCAGGCCGCAGGGGAAGAGGATGCGCTTAGTCCTGATGAGACTTGATGTGCTTGGGTGGGTTGATGTGGGGGCTCCCCTTTTCTGAGGAGATGGGGGGATGGAGGGGGAGAGAGGGAGGATGACCAGGAGGAGAGATGGGAGGGGGCTATAATTGGATAATTATAAAGTGAATAAAATAAATTAATTAAAATATATTAATATAAATTAATTAAAATGTAAAGTGAATAAATAAATTAATTAAAAGAAAATGGTCCCACACATTACACTTGAACATGCAGACTTCCATTTATAGTAACCAAACTTTAAACGCATTTTCTTTTTCTAACTATCTGGCCTTCTTTAAAGGTGGAAGAGCATCTTCTACTGAGTAATTTGTATTACTAACTGTGCTTGGGGTTGGGGAGATGGCTTGGTTGGTAAAGTGCCTAGGGCCCGAGTTTGATCTGTGGAACCCTTGTTAAAAGCTGTGGGTACAAGAGGACCCTGGGTCTTGCAGTTAAGCTGTTTTTGCAGAATCCTTGAACTCCAGTTCATTGACAGACCCTGTCTCAAAAAGTAGGATGGAGAGCCATTGAGGACACACCCAGTGCTAACCTCTGGCCTCAGCAGTCACGAGCACATGTGCACAGGCGTGCTTGGGTACAAACACACACACAGAATGCTTATTGTGGTAGATTCTCAACATGTATTTTCTTCTTTTTTAAAGATTTATTGTTTATATTATGTACACAAGTGCTCTGCTTTCATGCACACCAGAAGAGGTAGGCAGATTCCATTGCAGATGGTTGTGACCCACCGTGTGGCTGCTGAGAATGGAATTCGGGTCCCCTGGAAGAGCAGCCAGTGCTCCCGACCGCTGAGCCATCTCTCCAGCCCGCAACAGATGTATTTTACTGTCATGATAGTGACTAGTGGCTGCTGCTGGTGGAGTGTATGCTCTGTTTGGGGGCGGGGTGAGATGAACCCTTGTCTAGCTCACCCAGCGAGGTCTCCGTTCGCCTTCCCTCCATCTGCCACTACTGCAGTTGGCCTTCAGCTCTTGCTTGGTACGTTTGAATGAACTTGGTGGTTCCCTTGCTTGAATCTGTTCTTCACCCACTGTCATAATCGTATGCTTACAACTGAGGTGTGTTGAGGGGAGCTTTCTTGAAATAATGAAATTTCAGGAGACAAGAAACACCTGCACATTCAGAGAACTGAAAGGAGACTGGTTGATGAGGGTCCTACAGAGGTCTGAGCAGCCACCCAGGTGAGCAGGACCCAGACCATCTGGGATCTTGCCAGCCGTAATAAGATATTTGAAAATACTTGTGGGGACAGTTTTCAGGCATGGCAATGCCCTACTGTGCTTCATAGTGTTAGGTTCACTGTGGCTGCTGGGACAGTTCTGGAACCTGTACTGCTCTGGGCAGCAGCCTGCCTGAGGGCCAGGTTCCTTCTAGACTCTGCCAGAGAGAGATGGCCCTCTTTATCTGTCACTTCAAGTTTGACTGGTGCTCTGCCCTAAGCTGCTGTACTTACCCTCAGGCCAAAAAGGGCAGTGTCTCTGCTAGGCTGGCCCCAGTGTTTGGCGTGCCTTATCCATGACCTGGGCCTATAATTTGGTGGGTTGGCCGGTTACAAAAATAAAAAGTGCGACCTATAACTAAAGCTGAGTGGATTCAGTGAAGAGGGAGCTTTTAATTTGCCTGGGCTGTACTTACTGGAGAAGCAAGTCTCCTCCCCAGGCACAGCTCCAGGTTCTTAGTACCTGCTGTAGGGCCCAGTTAGGGCTTGTGCCTGGTGGAGGAGACTTTCAGGCAGGTATTTCAAGGGGATCTTGGGGTTCACTAGACATTATTCAGTCTTGTCTCACCTTTGTTTTTCCTGTTTAATTAATATCCATCCATCCATTCAACAATATTGGGTTTTGTATTTTAGACATTAGTGATGCCACAGTGAACAAGAGAGACAAAGACACTGACCTCAGAATTCACGTTGTTGAAGAGAACAGTGCAAGTATACAAATCTATAAAATAATATTCAGTTCCACATAAAAAAGGAAGATTGAGAGTGATGGGGGGATGTTCGGATAACATGGGTAGGTGGCTTCTGTGTTGAAGTACAGAAAAAGGTGAAGAAGGGAAATCTACTTCTGTAGATTCTAGGTCCCAGCACCCGGACGTGCCCCTGAGGAGAGCTCCCAGTCAGCCTGGGGGAGATCAGAGCTAGTGCCCTCTGGGCCAGCTGATTCCTAGTCCCAAGTGGGCCCCAGTCAGAGCCTGTGGTTGTTTCTTCCTGGCTCCAAATGCCAGAACTGTCTACAGGGCTGGCAGGGTGCTGATTAACTGCAAATAGACACTTGCCTTCTCAGGACTTCTCATGTCTGATTCTTGGGGTTTCTGAAGTGACTGTGTTCTGGACAGAGGAGGAATCTGAAGCTGGGCCTGGGAAACAGCTACAGGGGCTAGGGGGCTTCTCTTTGGAGTATCGGGGTATACTTTTGCAAGAGCTTAGGGGCTTTGGATTTGGATTTGAATCTTTTTGTCTTGGTTTTGGTTTTTGGAGACAAGGTTTCTCTGTGTAGCCCTGGTTGTCCTGGACTCACTCTGTAGATCAGACTGGCCTAGGACTCACAGAGATCCACCTGCCTCTGCCTCCTGAGTGCTGGGATCACAGGCATGTGCCACTGCATCTGGCTGGATTTGAATTTTAGTGCTGCTGTTTATTAGCTCTGTGACCTTGGGTCAGTTCTCAACTTTCCCGAACCTCATCTTTTTTTACCTGTATAACAAGTATAATAGTCCTTACCCTCTAGGAACTTTCTAGGGGTCAAATGACATGTGCAAAGTATCCAAGGCACTCTCTGGCATAATGGGGTGCTCAATAAATTTTAAGAATTTTTTTTTAGTCAGAGTTCATATATCTTGGCCTGATCTCAAACTCCCTAAGTGGGCCAGGGTGAACTTGAGTTTCTGATCTTCTTGCTTCCATCTTCTGAGTACTGGGATTGTAGGCATGCTCCACCGAGCCTTGTCTATGCAGTGCTGAGGATCAAACCCAGGCAATCCTCATACATGCTAAGCAGGCAGGCACTGTACCACCCAACTTACACCTTCAGTCTAAGAGGGAATATTGTAAAGGCATTAACCTTTTGAATCAGGGGTCTTGTATTAGGAAGCCAAGTGAAAATGTTCAAGAAAATGAATTATTGGGGCTGGAGAGATGCCTCAGCAGTTAAGAGCATTTTGTTCCTCTTGAGAGGATCTAGGTTCAATTTTCCCCACTCACATAGCGGCTCACAACCATCTCTAACTTCAGTTCCAGGGGATTTGATACCCTCTGACCCCTCTGGACACTGGGTGCACATGTGGTATGCATACATGTACATAGACATGTAAACACATTCTAAAGCAGAAGTGTGAGTTACTCATGGTAGAGATTGTGTTTTCTGTCCTCTAGTTACAGAATCACTGAAGTACCTGTCACATTCATCTCTTTGCTTTGTCATTGGATGTTAGACGAATCATTACTTGCAATAGCCTTTAGAGACTCCAGGGACCGGGTAACCCTTGGTTCCTGTCAACCTGTGCTCAGTACATGGTCTTTCTGGTGCAGTATGGAAGGCTCTGATGTTGAGAGCATCATGAGCTTTGGGGCTTTTGTCAGGGCCAGGACAGCCTTCACCTGCCTGCTGTGGCCGAGGACTGTGCTCAGGTACTGAATGAACTCTGGGTTGCTACGTGGATTTTATGGGCTGGAGATTCTGCATCCCTTTCTACTCACATAAACCTTGGGGATGATACTCTGTGATAGATGGGCCAGAAGATACTTAACCAAGGAAGAGTCCCTTTGCTTTGGACAGACGTGTTTGTGGTTGTAGTTGTTTTGTTGTCACTTGCCACTCGGGAGCCTCACGCAGCACTCGCTACCCGCAGATCCTGGCAGGCTGGACTTGATGAATCCTGCTCTTTGAGAAGTGCTCACATCTATCTGCAGGTTGTATTCGGGTGCATCTAGTATGAGTTCTAGATTAATAGTTCAATAATTGCTTCCTTTGGACTTTTTAATTACTGCTGGCACGGTTACTAAGGAATTAGGAATCTTCTGTACATTTACAGAGCAACAAGTTGTGGTACGTTCCCAAAGCATTTATCTGTCATTTCCACAAAATATCCATGTTAAAGTTGTGAACACAACCTCTGGGCTCGAGGTTTGGCCAGCTGAAGAGTCTCAGGTGGCATTTGGCCTCACAGTTGACTCCTTGCAACAATTGTAAAGAAACTGTCTAGTCCTTGCTGCTCTGGGTGCTCAGGAGATGTCAGGATGATGCTGTAGCTGCATTGCTGCTGCTGGCTGCCTCACTAGAAGCAGTTTACTCCTTGCCTTTTTGCCTGAAGCAAGGCTGGGGAAGATTCCATTCAGTCTCCTTCAGGGACTCTGAGGCAGGGAGCTGAAGATGCTGATGTGTCCTCTACTCTGCCGGGAGATGGGGAGAGGGACAGTGTTTCAGCAGCAGAGGCTCAGCAGTCTTTCACTGGCAGCGTTTATGGAGGGCCCCGAACTGTGTTAATTGCCAGAGAACTAAAGATGACTAAGACAGTGTCTACCCAGGAGTTCAGGCGGAAGGGGGAGCCAAGCTCACCGAACATGTGATTACATTCTGTAGTTAGGTGAGGCTCTGGCACAGATCGGCTGCAAACATGGGTATAGGGCTCGGGGAGCATTGCCTGCAGGAGAAAAGCCCCTTTGGCTGATGGACTAATAGGATTTGGACGGAGTCTGGGGGAGAGAAAGCACTGCGGATAGAGAGGAGAGTACTCCGTAGACATGAAAGGGGAGAGTGCATGATGTGCTCTGAGAATCTCTTCAGAGCAGCTCACTGTTCTTCTGTAGTGCAGGCCGAGAGCAGGGGAGTGAGGCCAAATTGTTCAGGAGACCTTGGATGTCACACAGAAGGAACTGAACCTAAGGTTTTTCCCTAAAGTGTCACGGTCAGATTTAGAGTTGTGTGTAGGACAGTCCGTGAGTCCTGTGGGGAGAAACCAGCAGCGAGGGGCAGTTGACCATAGTTGGCCAGTATATGATGCTGGTGGGAGGCACAGTGGAGACCATAGGACACATCTGATTTTCAGGACTGATGAGGTTTGACAGGGTGCATGGAGAGGAGAGAGGATAGCACCTGAGATTTCTAACTTGCTGGACTAGCTCAGTGGAAGTTCCTTCAGCTGAGGAAGCACAGGAGAGCAACCTGAGAATGGTGAGTGGTGAGGCCAGTCTGAGACACGTGAGGGCACAGAGCCCGTGTGTAGGAACAATAGCTACTGGGAAGCTGAAGACTTACGGCTGGAGCTCAAAAGAGATACCGGTGACCCAGTAAAACCCACAGCCTACCCTTCAGGAACCGACACTTAGAGGACTCACACAGTGCCTCGGGAGCAGAGCAGAGTTGTTGAGAAGAGTGCTAAGGAGTCTGAAGAGAATGATTTATGGTGGAATGAGTCCTTGGGTTTGCAGACCACAGGTTGAACTAGAGGAAGTCAGAGACAGTTGGGAAAGTGAGGGATCAGAGGTAAGCCAGGAATGCTGGAAATAATCTGGCGGCATCTTCCCCTAATCTCCACAGATAACCAAACGGTGGCCCCACACGTTGTGTGGAATCATCCCAGAATCCCCCAGCTGTTCCGATAGTATGGTAGCTTAGTCAGCTCTTCTGTCCTGTCTGGCTGAACTCTGCCAGTCTGGTAAATCCCTGGATAGCATGTGTGAGGCTGCTCTGCCCTGGAGAGAGGATGACTTGCAGGGATAATGGGCTGTCTCCTGTATTAGCTACGTGCATGTGCTTTAGAGCATCTCGATGAACAGGTTGTCATATTCCTGTTTTGCAGGTGGAAAAACGGAGGCTTAGAAAGCTGATAACTTTTCTAGTATCTCATGACAAATATTTTAAAACAAACGACCCAGATTCATGATCCTAGTTAGGGTCTCCTGACTAAGATTCAAATATGAGTCATCCCTTGGCCCCAAAGCCTGAGTTGCTTTTGTTTTGTAGTTTTCAGACAAGGCCTCACAGCCAGTTCCTGGCTAGCCTTGAACTCAGAGATCTGCTTGCCTCCGCCTCCTAAGGTCTAGGATTAAGTGTTTTTGCCACCTGCAAAGCACAGCCTGGGCTGTTATCTGCAGTATTTTGTAAAGTTTAAAATGTTACTCAGCTTTAAGACCATGCTGTGTCTAAGAGGACAGTTTCTTTTCTCTCTTGTTCTGCATAGTAACTCTTATGAGAAGCTTTGACCTTCAGGTGTCTTTACACATGCCTCGCTCAGCTGGTTTCACTCAGTCTTGCTACACAAGGAAGCATCATTTAATGATCAAAGCTGTCAGACAAACCCAGTGGGACCTTCCTGAATTAGAAATGGAATTCCCCCACCCCCTTCTTGAAGGCTCTTGGAGGACGAGGCAGAAGGCTTGTGTGTTGGGAACTGCATGTCGGGGCTTAAATTTGGGTTCTAGTACTTTTTCTCTCCTAAGTTTTTTTTTGTTTGGTTTGGTTTTGTGGGGCTGGCTTTGAGACAGGGTTTCTCTGTGTAACAGAGTCCTAGCTATCACTCTGTAGACCAGGCTGCCCTCCAGCTTACAGAGGTCCCCCTGCGTTTGCCTCCACCTCCACCTGGAATTAAAGGCATGTGCCACCACTCCCAGCTGGTTCTAGCACTATGTAACCTTGAGCCAGTGATGTGGGTTCCAGCCACATTTGAAGGAGCATTTGCCTCCAGGGGTTGCTGAGGGCAGTGAATGAAACAAGCGCCCAGCATGTGAAATGCTTGGTAGTCTTTGATCCCGAGTGAGTGTGCCACTTGGGGTGCCACACACTTTGATAAGGTCTCACTGTGTAGCCCTGCTCAGCCAGGTACTTGCTGTCAATACCAGGCCTTAAATTTAGCAACAGATCTACCTGTCTCTTACCCCCACTTGTACTAGGATTAGAGGTATATGTCAGCACACGTGGCCGGAAGTTACTCAGGGTCTCTTTATTTTTTTCAAATGTCACCTATACGTTTAAAATTTTCTATGTATATGGATGTATATGTGTCTGTGCACCATGTGCTCACCTGCAGAGGCCACATGAGGGCATTGGACCATGTGAAACTGGGTTACAGATGGTTGTGAGTCCCGCATGTGGGTGCTGGGAGTTGGACCTGTGCCTTCTGCCAGAGCAGCCAGTGCTGTTTCTTACCCACTAAGCCCTCCCTCCAGCCCCTCAGGGTCTCTTTAGGTTATAGGAAAGGGGCGCCTATTAGGGCAATTACAGGGTTGTGTTCTCATCTAGTTGGATAGTCCAGTGAAATACAAAAAGGCTGGGACAACTAAAATAAAATGGCATGGAGATGTCAGTCGTTGTGACCTCTGTCAAGCTGTGGCCTTGAGGGTGGGAGGGATAACAGCATTGGAAGACTGCTCAGAGATTAAGAGTAGACTGCTTTCATTCTAGTTCCCCCCAAAGAGGCCAGAGGCACTGTGGACAGGCTCCATTTAAGAGCCAGTCAGAAAGCAAGGAGAGACAGAAGACTGGGATTGCCTCTTCCTGGCTGATGTGCTATGTGACAGATACGTGCCTGCCCTGGGCCTCATTTACCCTTCTATAAAGCAGGAGTCGTGCCCCTCCCACATGTGTTTAGAAGTAGGAAGGGATTCATTAAGTTTTATGGTTGGATAATAAGCTCCTGCATTTATTACAAGACTCCTGGAAAGTCAGAGCTGGGCCACAGCAAGCAAGCCAGGTGCTGGAGTACTGCCTCCCGTCAGCCTCTTCTACCCTTTGGACAGCCCACAGTTTCTGTTACGTTCCTTCTGCAGATGCCATATATAATTGCTTAGTGACATGTGTGTTTCTATGCCAGGTCTATGCCCTCATGGAGTGCACAGTTTAGTTCAGGAAATCATACAAAAGGTGAGCAGTGAATAACTAAGGAAAGTTTTTTTTCCTATGAAATTTTATAATTAAAGGGATTAGCAAAGGGCCTAGGCCAGAGTAGATGTTTATAAACTACAGCGTCCCCTCTCTGTAAATATAAAAAGTTTTTTGCAAGGCAAAACAGATTTTCTGGGTGGGGAGATAGCTCTGTGGGTAGATGATCTGCATTTGATCCCCCGTATACATGGTGGAAGGAGAGAACGGACTCCACAGAGGTTGTCTTCTAACACACACACACACACACACACACACACACACACACACACGCTCTAAAAATGTAAAACAACAGCAACAACAAACAGGGTATAAGACACTTACAGCTGTTGAGAGATCGAGGACCCACAGGTGCTGTCACCTGTAGCCTCTTGCTGTCATCTGTGCTCAGCTCCACTGGGTTCTTTGACATCACTGCAGATAAGTCCTTGGTCAGTGTCTCCTTTGAACTGTTTGCAGCCAAAGTTCCAAAGACGAGAAAACTTTTTCTTCTGAGCAGTGAATACAAAGGAGTCTATTACAAGGGTTTCTATTTCACAGCATCATTCCAGGATTCATGTGCCAGGATGGTGACCTCACATGCTAGTCGCACTGGCTGCAAGTCTGTGTACAGGGAGAAATTTGAGGTTGAGAACGTTATTCTGAAGCAGCCAGGCCCTGGCATGTTGTTCATGGAAAATGCTGTACCAATGCCAAAAGTTCCTGGTTTTAATCTCCCCTGCTAAGACTGCATGGTTGAATGGCAAAGTCTGTGGTCTCTAGAAAGGTGAGGGAAGCCAGGAGCCTCATGGAAGCCATGCAGTGCTTTGAGTCCAGGTACAGCAAGAATATAACTATTGCTGACATTGGACAGTTCTGACACTTTTGACTTGTGTATTTCTTAACCAGATCCTTCCTTTCCATAGCTCAGGAGAAACCCTCTGCCCATCTACTCAGTATCTATGGTGCTTTGTTTGGCTTTGTGTGTGTGGTTTGCTTTGCTTAGTTTGTTGTTGGTAGTGGTTTTGTTTTGTTTGAGACAGGGTTTATATTTTGTAGCTCTGGCTGTCTGGGAATTTGCTATGTAGATCAGGCTGGCCTTGAATTCACAGAGCTGTCTGCCTCTGCCTTTCAGATGTTGGAGTTAAAGCATGTACCACCGCTACCCACCTTCACTGCAGTTCTTTGGGTTCCACATTTTCCTTAGTCCTCTCTAAGTAGCTGGATGGTGAAGTTCATGATTATGAATGGAAACTAGGAGAAAAGATGTTTGAACATAATTACTAACAGGTAATAAACCTGCAGAAGCTCAGAAGACTAGTACACAGAGGCTGGGTCATTCTTCTCCAGGTTAGCTGTAAGGGGCATATGGTTTAGAAAGGTGGTCACGAGGTCTCAGGCACTTCCTTGTCTCAGCATAGGCCCTATGTAGGAGTAAAGTTCAGGATTAGGGCTTAGAGCTAGATTCCGATCCCAGCCTTTCACATGCTTGCTCTGTGACCCCAGGCAAGTCCCACAGGCTTCCTTAGCCTTACCTGTGCAAAAAAAAAAAAAAAAAAAAAAAAAAGAACTAGCTTACAAGAGTATTATGAATTTGTGAGTAGTCTCTAGAGAGCTCATGACAGTTTTCTCACTAAATGTTAGCTTGGGTCATTATTACTATTGTCCTTAGTAGTGGTAGGAGCCTGCCTGCTGACCTGATAGCTCACAGGCCCCTTTGTTATTGGACTGTTTTCTGCCCACAGTGATTTCCTAGCGCACACCACTAACAGCAGGTCACTTGCGGGCTCCCGGCCTTGTTAGATGTGTGCTTCCACACATCTGCCTAGACCATGTCCTGACCTGGAGTGTGACCATCTTCTCTGTTACTTTGCCTGACCCTCTCCTGCTTGATATTTAGTACAGAACCCTGAAACTTTCCTTCCAGTAATCCTGCTTGCTTCCTTGTCTAGTTAGATGCTATCTCCTTGGGTCCCTTGGGCAACCTCTGCGTCTTCCTCAGCAGAGCCTGCCACAGCTCACCCTAGTTTTCTGGTTGACCTTGCCTCAGGATATGAGCTTTCCAAAGATGGTAATCAGTCCTAGTTTGTCTCACTCTTTCCAGATTCTAGTTTGGTGTAGTTTCATGAGGAAATGTTGGAATTAAAAGCCTGAGCATAGTTCGCCTTGTGTGTAACATTTTTTTATGTGGGTTCTCCTGTAGATGCTTAAATATGCTAATTTAACTTCCCCAGTCCCCATAGCAACTCCCCTAGGTGGGCACTATTCCTATGCCGTTTTACAAGTGAGGAAGGAGCTTGGGTCCCACAGACATGACATTCCTTTCCCAAGGAATAATAAGTGGTGGAGCCAGGACTCCATACCTGTAACCACTCCCCTGTGTTTCCAGGGGTGTCACTGAAATTCATCAGAAGACTGTTTATTGAGGGTCTAAGAAAGTGAAAGAACATTAGCCACGAGGTACAACTCTATGACATTTAAAAAGAGTAAGTGTGTGGAGACTGTTGGAACCTCTCACTTCAGGAAGACTTGCTAGAAGAGGCAGGCTCTCACCTGCTGTGAGGGGAGGAGGGTTGAAGCTGAGCTGTCCTGGAGCAGGAGAAAGAGGAGTATATGCATGGGGAAATGCAATTTCCTCAGTCTTTATTGAGTTGTGGGGACTCCTGAGATCAAAAGCCATTGTGTAGCAGGCTATAAAAATCTGGTCAAAGAGATGGAAAGGGACAGGAGCAGGCTGATAGGCTCGGAGGATGCCTGAACTGAGACTCTGAATGAGGCTACCGAGGGATAAATAGCCTAGAAAGAAAGTCAGTTGAGCTATGACACAAAATGCAGATTATAGGTGAGTGCCCAGAAAGCCCAACGACAGTGTGAGATGTCCACAGAATACTTTCTGTCCTTGAATATTTTTCCTGGGAATGGAACAGGACCAGAACAAGGGACCTTGAGGTCCTAGTGGAGGGTTGTGCTTCAATCAGCCACTTATTAAGCACCAACATGATTTAGAACAGAAGCCTGAGTTTTGCTTTTAGGAATTCCTGTTCTAGTTGTAAATAGATGAACAGAGGACGCAAACCAGAAAATACACCATATGGAATGTATTCAGACGGCACTGGTGGTCTATGGCTTCCGTGACTAGGAGGCACTTCTTTCTATCCTCTTTCCCACCGAGCTTTCTTCCTTCTTCGAGATATTCTTGCTGAATTTTCCCTGGCTGGCTTTGAATTCACAGTCCCCCTGCCTCGTTCTTGTAAGTAGCTGGGATTATCAGCGTGCAGCATTTTGCCTGGTAGCGGTGACAACAGCAGCTGCTGAGGTTTTGTTTGTTTGTTTTGTTTTGAGACAGGGTTTCTCTGTGTAGCCTTGGCTGTCCCGGACTCACTTTGAAGACCAGACTCACTTTGTAAAGTGAGCCAAGGCTACACAGAGAAACCCTGTCTCAAAAAAAAAAAAAAAAAGTATCTGCCTCATCCGTTTAATGCTTCTTCTCAGATCGTATGCACTGCTGTTCAGATTCCACGTGGTCATGGAGCCATACCCGAGTGAAAGCCATAGTGGAAGAAAGCTGAACATTATACGGGCAACTAAACATTGCTGAGGAAGATGGGAAACTGGGGTATAGCTAGCAGGCCTTTGCTGTGTCAGTTTTACATGTAATTTTTTAGGATTGTGATTTGTGACAGCTGCTGAATTTTTGAGACAGGTAATAATGGATAGGAGGGATTTAGAAGACCAAGGAAGTGTTGGTCACAGCAAATCCTGGGGCCAAGAATTAGCAAGAGGCCTCGTTCCACAAGAACCCAAAGGGTAAGCTGTTCAGAGATGCTGAGGCCAGCCTGGACAGCTTAGCTCCCGAGATCTGTCTGGGGAAGATGTGAGGAGCCAAGGACTTCTGTTTTATAAATGACCAGGAGCCAGAATACTTCTGAATCAAGAGAACACGATTTATCTTGCATGCTCGGGATTTGAAAGCCCCATTTCTTTTCCCCAGGGAAGAGGAAAGGAGGTGTTAGAAGCAGTGATGCCAGCTAGAAGGTCAGTTGCCCTGAGGCTAAAGTGAACAGTAAAGGCCGCTGTGTGCTGACGGGAGAGGAAGGTATAGGTAAAGGCCATGCAACGGGGACTTACTGCAACTCAGTGAGGGAGCGGCTGTGCTGTGAGGAGAGAGGGATCTGATGCCTAAGTCCCGGAGAGCGGGAGGACCCTGGTGAGCTAATGGAGAGCAACAAGCTGTGCCCAAGACTCCTTGGCTTTGGAAAACCTGTCACCCCCATCGGAATAGTTTCCGTGCTCTGTAACTGGGGAGCGTGTGGGTCTAGCTAACCACGAGGAGGACCTGGGGAGGCGGTGGGTGGATCAAGTTGCTGTGGTGGTGGTTTCTTAGCCAGGGCCAATGGCTCAGTTGGAACATGACATCAGCAATTTTATCTGAAATCGGGTACTCCTTAACTGGTAGGCAGAAGGGTGTTCCTACCCAGGAGCTGGGACCAGGCCACCAGTAGAAGTTCCCTGAGATTTAGGTTTAAGAGCAGTGGTATGGCAGAGGGGAGCGCCTGGAGTTTCCTGACACCGTCACTTCCCTTTGCCCTCAGCATCCAATAGAGGAATTCTCCAAGGTGATGAAGAGGCCTCAGGGGTATAATTGTTGGGAAAAGTCTTTTCATTTAGTGGTGCTGGCCTTCTAGACCTTTCCTTCATCTGATTTGCCTGGTGTGAATTGCAGAGCTCAGCTGGGGACAGCTGGTGAATCCATTTCTTTTTCCTCCAGGCTGCTTAGGGACTTGGCCCATGACTGAGTAGCAAGTCATTTCTGGTTATAGAGTCATCAGTGACCACAGGAGCACGTTCTCCAGACATAGTTCTGTGCTGGCAGCTTGTTCCCAAAATGACGGCTTCAATTAAAGCAAATCAAGAAAGGCACACTGAAGCCACTGTACACACTTAAGTCAAAGAAAAGCACACCTACTTTCCTGATGCCGCCAGGAGCCCCAGCAGCTATGTCTAATAGAGCTCGGCGCCCGAGAAGACTAGAGGAGAGCTGTACACTCTGTCCTCCTGGGTGGAAGGTCCTTTTTCCCGGGAGTGAAGGAATGGGGTGGGGGCTGGGTCGCTGTACTGTTAACTTACGGAGTTTGGCAGAAAAGGACTGGAGTCTCAGGGTCCTCGGAGGTGGCTGTTGCCCCCCCTGCTTCCTGTTTTAGAACACAGGCAGCCGGGCAGGGGGCTGGCTGGATTGTTTGCCCTGCTCATCACTTCAGTCAGGGAGGTAGCTAGCTGTGCTGAGTGCCTGCTGTTGGCCTTTCCTGTGACTCTCTTTCTGGAGTGGGACAGCTCTTGTCCGGAATCTTTTGTCCCCGACTCCGAGACATCCCCTGAATCCTGCTCTGGAAAGGATAGAGGAAGTGGGCAAGAGGAGCAATACTGAGCTTTGTTTCCCAGGCTTGGCAGTCAACAACTGGATGCTGGGTCACTTAGAGCCGCACTCAAGTCTGCCTGTCCATGAGTTTCCTCTCCACCTCTGCACTGCCCCAGCCAGTCATGGGCTTGGGGAAAAGTGTGGGTGTTTGAAGGGGCTGCTGTGTTTGCCAGGTCTGTGTTTTCTAATGTTAGCCCCTGGACCTTTGATTGAGCTCTGATTTGTTTGTTTCCTTCTGACAGGATTGTAGTTTCCGGGGTGTTGGGAGGGGCTGTGCTGAAACAGTGAGGTAAACAGTGATGCAGAGGTGGCAGCAGCATGGGTCGGGTGGGGCTGGCCAGGCAGCCCCGCTGTCTGGGCGGGCTGGGTGGAGGAGGACTCCTGCCCAGCACACTGGCCAGCTGGCTTGTGTTAAAGCACTGGCTGAAAATAGCTCTCATTGTCTGGGAGCTGCTACTGCAACAGGGCTGGCTGTGGCCGCCAAGGGGCCAAGGTAGGGAGGGGCCGGTGCCTCCTGCCTCTTGAGCACTCAAGCTTTGGTAGCATTGCCCAGCTGGCCACAGCTGTGTCCACTGCCTACCAGTGGAAACATGAGGATGGCTGGCCTGTCCCAAACACTCTCCTCCCGAGGCCTGCTCATGGACGTTGTGCCTTGTGTTATCAGCTTTGTCACTGGTTTGGTGCAGACTTGGGGCAGACTTGGTGGTTGGTGACTATAGGCTGGGAAGGGCACTAACTCTCCACCTAGAGCAGCCTCCTCAACTCCCAAGCTTTTGCTTCATCAGATGCCAGGGAGGCCTTGGTGGCAGCTGCATCTAGAGTACAGCAGCATGTTGAGAGGCACATGGTACCCCGGAGAGCACTGCATGTCCCCGGTAGGGGAGACTCAGCTATCCAGGAGTCTCCATCCCACAGCCCAAGCACAAGGCCTGGAGCTTCCATACTTGGAGACAGGTCCAGCTTAGAAAACCTGCTAGGATGTGGTTCTGCAAGAGAAAACACTAAGAGATCACTAACTCGTCTTTGCTGAAAGTAAATGCCGTTTGTAGCTGTCTCTAAAGTCTCACAGTCCTTTTCCCGAGGATGTCTCCAATGTTTCTAGCCGGTCTCTGCGACGTACACCATTTTTGTGTCTGTTCCTAGATTTGTCATGATCAGCTGGGACCAGGAGAAGCAACAGAGCAGGGAATTTTGGGTACTTCCTATTTCCGTGAGTTGGGTTTTCCCCAGGCCTGGCCCAAGTAGACTGGCAGAATAGGGGTGAGTCCCAGAGTGGACATGCAGCCTTCAAGGAGGCATCAAACATCTGGCACTTCCCTTTCCTGGCAGTGGTAAATAAACAGGGAAAGGGCTAAATGGACTTGGGGGTACAAGGCAGACGGAAATGGAACCTCCAAGAGCAGGACCCAGGGTTAGGGATTTAGTTCAGTGCTAGAGCGCTTGAGGCCCTGGATTCAGTCCTCAGCTCTGGAAAACAAACACAAAAACTCCGAGAGCAGAACCCGTTCCTCCTCCCCCGCTTTTCTGGGGTGGACAGCCATCAGGTTGGGGAAGTAAGTCGACCTGCATGGAGCCTTTACGTACACAGGCTCCAAGTGGGAAGCAAGCCTGAGCAGCCTTGTTGGAGAAGCATCAGACCCACACCTCTCAGTGTCTTCCTTTGTTAGGAGGCGTTTTGCTGGTTACCTCTGACTTGGAGATCAGTGTCCAGAGTTGCTTTCAGCTTCCCCTTCTCCTGTCTCCTAGTGTGACTTTTTGGCTGTGGTTTATTTCTCTTCCTCCCTCCCTGGGTGGGGTGTCCCTCTCCCCCAAAGATGGTGATGTTGAAATTGTTCCTAGTCTTGCAGGAAATCAGAGAGAAATTTAAAAGGGGCTTCAAAGGGTTACACTGTAGTTTCAGTGTTGAGAAGATGATGCTGAAGGACAAATAGGAACAGACAACCCAGAAGTAAGAGGGCAGGTGTGTGGACACCAAATACCATACAGGCTTTCTAGAAGGAAAGTAGACCTTGCCCGTGCCCACCATATATTCCATGCCTGTGCTGGTTTGAAGCATTCATACCTGAGGCTCAGAAAACCTTGGGAGGTGGTGAGAGTAGCTTGATGGGCTCAGTGAGGCTTGATGGCTCAGAAGCACCCTGTGGGGCTAGACCCTTGGGCCCCACAACCAGTGCCCTCAGGGACTTAGCAAGAATTTAGCTCCTGCCTCTGAGAGCCCAGGAACCGCAGTCAGAAAATGGTGGGGAACAAGGTTCTGCCTGAGTCTAGTTTACCTGTCAGCATTATTCCCTGGCTGTGTCTGGAAGCCAGGACCTTGGCTTCCTCTGGATATTGGACCCTGGACCCTACCAGATTTATACACTTTATCAGGTAGAAAGAGCCTTCATGCTCTTGTCTGGCAGGAAGAGAACTGTCTGGCCCTCCGCCTTAGGTGGTGGCTCCCGCCGTGGTCAGTGCTTAGCTTGGTGAGAGAGCTAGAGGCCGGTGGTTTTCCTTCTCCATCTCCTTCTCGTTATACTTTCAGCCCTGATAGAACGGGGGCTACTGTCCAGGAAGAGCCACCAAAGCTCCAGGCAGGACATGGACCTGTGGCCAGGGCTGCTTCATGCTTTTGATACCTGTGCCCACATTGCAGGGAAATCTTCTCTAAGGATTTAATTTCTGACTGGGTCCATGTTTTTAAGGTAGGAGTCCCAGAGGAGGGGCCTGACTTTGCCCAGTCCTGAAGCCTGGAGAGGGTCAAGCATTTGCTCGATGGCACACCTGTCAGGGAGATGAGAAGCCAAAGCAGCCCACTGTGGTTGGCCAAAAGAGGAAGTTGGTATAGGTGGGCTGTGATGTCTGCCACAACAGCAGCAGACTATTCCTGCTCTCTACCAGCACCTAAGGTTTCTATTGCTGTGGTGAAACACCATGACCAAAACACAACTTGAGGGGAAAAGAGGTCACTTCCTTCCTTCCACTTCCCATCATACTATGTCATCAAAGGAAGTCAGGGCAGGAACATGGAGGTAGGAACTGGTACAGAGGCCAGAAAGATGCTTCTTATGGGCTTGCTCCATGTACTGTGCTCAGACTTGGTACCTAACCTCAGTGACGGAATAGACGCACCTACATCACTCACTAAGAAAAACGCCCTAAGGTTTGCACACAGTGCAGTCTGAGTGGGGACATCTTCTCAAAAGAGGTTCTTTTCAAATGACTCTAGCTTATGCTAAGTTTAAAAAAGAAAGAAGTTGGGTGGTAGCACACCTTTAATCCTAGAGGCAATGGATGTGAGTTTGAGGCCAGCCTGGTCTGCAGAGTGAGTTCCATGATAACCAGGGCTATGCCGAGAAACCCTGTCTTGATGACCCCCCCCCCCCAAAAAAAAAAAAAAAAAGGCCAGAGCAACCGGCATTTTTCTTCCACAGGAAACAAAATAGGAAATTTCTTTCCTGGCTCAGACTTGGTGGCAGTCTCATTAGAGGACAATGCTGTGCCCAGATGGTAGAGCCAGGACTGGTCTTGGAGACTCCTGGCTGAGGCAGCTTTGAGCTTCGTGGCTGCTTCTGTTCTTCTGTCCACACAGACATGCTGGCCATCAGCAAAGCAGTGCCAGTCGTGTTTGCCCCTCCTCTCATAGCTGTAGTATCAGCTGCGGGAAGATGCAGCCCCTCCGTGTAGTTCACACTGATTCCCAGGCAGCAGGCAGAAGCCATGGGAAAGCTGTGACGAGGGGGTCTGTCCTTCCCTCCTCTAGTCTGTTTTGGCTCTCTGGTCCTAAGTTCTTCCATTTTGTAAATGCTGACTGGAGTCTTCAACCTGCTTCCTGTTTTTGAATTGTAATGATTCTGTTTTCAGCTAGGACATGATCCCACAGTTCCCAGGGCCCAATACCCATCAAGTCACCATCAGCTTATGTCCATGAAGTGTGTTGAGAGGAGGAGAATGAATGTAGATTGAGTCCTCAGGGTACGATGAATATACAGGTGACATAATAGTATGTGTGAGATATGTGCATGATAAATAGATTATGTGACAGAAGTGAATAATATTTAAGGGTTTCCTGTTGGTTCCTTAAATAGAACACCTGTCCCCAGGACTCTTTCTTCCTTGGAGATCCTGAATTCATTCATAGAAAGATGAGGAGCCAAGAGGTGGACAGGGGGGTGAGAGCCAGGCTTAGGGTGGCTGGTGGAGGTGAAAGCACTGTCCTCCAGGGCTCTGGAAGCATGGGGTCCACATGGGGAGGTCAGGTGGCTCAGACAGCAGTGCCACCTCAGAGGGGGCATCCTGTTTGAGTCAGAAGTGGGGTGTGCAGGTACTATGATCTGATCCAAGTGTCAGACTACTATTAGAGGCACCCGTGACCTGTGACAGAGGCGGTCATGGCTTTTGGGGACATCTGACTGGAGAGAGGGGGCCAGGCAAGGCTGCAGGAGACACAGGAGAGAGGTTTGCTTTATACCTTGTGCAGGCAGGCTTTAGGCCTTCCTTGTACTGCACTGCCTAGTCATTTAGTACATAGTAATCAGCAAAGGAAAATTATTCATGATCTAGCTTTCAGTATTGTATATTAGGGTGCCTCGGGGTCTGGGGAGTGCTGTGTGTTGGTTAATTGGGAGGGTAGTAATTTGTAATTAGTAGCAAGTAAATTGCTGCTGCCTTTTATCATTCTGAAGTTTCGTAAATATTTTTCTAAAAGTGTGTGAGTGGTTCTCTTTATATGAATGACCATATTCACTTGAATCTGATTCAAGATACTTGGTTCTCAGGTTATAGCAGAAAAGCTAATTGAGAGTGGCTTTCGAAGTCTTAGTCTGTCTTATGCTAAGAAGTTCCTTTTGGTGCTGGAGAGATTGATGGTTCAGGGGTTCAGAGTGGGTGCTGCTCTTGCAGACAACCCAAGTACCCACCTCAGGCAGCTCAGAGCCGCCTATAGCTGCAGCTCCAGAGGATCTGACACCCTCTTCTGGACTCTGAGGGTGTCTGCACTCACACATGCGCACACACACACACACATGCTTTAAAAATAATAAAAAAATCTTTTTTAAAAATTGTCTTTTATAGTGTGTCCTTTCCCAGTTTGACTTGTCTCACATTATATGTAGTACCTTTTTGTTTGTTTGTTTTTTAAGACAGGATTTCTCTATGTAGCCCTTGGCTGTCCTGGAACTATATAAAGGAGGCTGGCCTTGAACTCAGAGATCTGCCTAACTCTGCCTCCCGAGTGCTGGGGTTAAAGGTATGTGCCACCACTGCCTGGCACATGTAATACCTTTAAAAGCATGACTTATGTATGTATGAGATATGTGGAATGTTAAAGAAGGCTTCATAACACTTTTATGCTTCTAGTTGCAGTGAATCTTGGTGTCTTTCTACTTAACCCTTACTTGCATTTGTATTTTGTGTGTACTTTTGTGTAGGTGTGCGGAAAGGTATGCCATGATGTCCCCAGAGGTCAGGGCACAGGCTATATGAATTGGTTCTTGACATCCACCACATGGCTCTGCTCTGGGGGTAAACTCAAGACAGACTTGGTGGCAGGCACCTCACTTATATAGAGCCACCTCACAGCCATTGCTTCACATTTCATAGAATGCTCATTTTGATCCACTAGATTGATTCCATGACTGTTAGTTTGGAAAATATTGTTCAGCCAAACTTGACTATCCTGGTGGGGAGGCAGGAAGAGTGTCCCCTCCTGTCCACGATGCCTTAGCAACAGCAGGAAGCGAAAGAGGACAGCTTCCACCTTCCTGCCCTCCAGGTGTGGGTATGGTGGAGGCACTCAGCTTGTCCACTCAATTCTCTCCTCAGAGCTCTATGAACCTGCCTCCTGACAAGGCCCGGCTCCTGCGACAATATGACAATGAGAAGAAGTGGGATCTGATATGTGATCAGGTATGATGTCGGCAAGATCAGGGAGCTGGCAGTCCTTGTCTGCCGGATGACACAGTAAGGCCAGAGGTATAATGCTATGCTGGCAGGAGCCAGCCTTGACTTAGCAGAGGGTGGCCTGACTTGGTTTCTAGGGACTGCCTGGCCAAGACGGCTGGTAGCCTGAGTCCCCATGAGGGGCTGCCCAGTGGACAGCGATGTCGTGAGGGCTTGGGCAGGGCCGGCTGTGGACAAGGTGGGCAGTTGTCCCAGAAGAGTTTGTCAGGACTGTGGCTGGGCCTGCCTGCTGAAGGGCCCTCTTACTCTGGCCCACACATGGCAAATAGCGGGGTGCTTCTCCTGTCAGCCACAGACTTCTAGAAGGGGGATGCCCTTGTCCCGTTGGCTCCTGCTGTCAGATATCAGTGTAGTCAAGGACTGCAGCTGTCTTTGCTTGATGGTGTTCAGAGCTGAGCAAAAGGAGAAAGTGTTTCTTTGCTGAGAACCCAGACTTTACAACACTCACTGCCTGACTCTTTCCTCAGCATGTGCTTGGAGGTCACAGGTGGCAAGTCTTTGGATGCAGAGCTTAGCGTGGTTTTGGTGGACCTGGAAGGACCTGGCACAGTGTGAGGGCATTGTGTTTACATAGCACTCAGTCGCCAAGCTTTGTCATGAGCGAATCTGTTCTTTCTTTCCAGGCTCTGAGCAAAACCACACATACTGAAATGTCTCATTTAATCTGACCAAAAGCTCCGAGTAAGGTGCTTTCATTCAAAGAACCCACAGCCAGATTGGGCCAAGACAAACAGGTGCCAGGTCTTTCTTGGCTGTTTTCTTCTTCCATGTCCTGTGCTTTCTCTGAGCCTGCATTATGATTCTGAGGTCAAGCTTTCACCAGAAAAGGCTTATTTCCGTAGACTCTGTGTTAAGTGTTGGCTTTGGAAAACAGCAGCCCTTTGGTGCTGAAGTTCTTTACTTGATAAATTCTGTCTCTTTTGGGTCACATAATTTCAGTTTTTCTCGGAGTCTTTTTGTTGTTGTTGTTGTTGTTAGGTCCTATTTCCTAACATGTCATTCTCCTGGACCTCTTTACACATCTCTTCTCCTGAGCTCTTCACATAGCTTCTTTGTGGAGGCCTTTAGAGGACCGGAATGCTGAGGGGTTTGCTGAGTTTCCTCTTGGGTCGGCCTGAGTAGAGCAGGCATAGACCTGTGCTCTGTGTGGAAGGGTATTGAGAGCAGCCTTCAGTGTTTGGTTGCCAGGGTCCAGTTCCCGGGCAAAGAGCAGACAGTGTACTTGCCCTGAGTGTAAGTAACACATTGAACTCAGCTGAGCCCCTGCTGCAGAGGTTAGAATTACAAAAACTAGGTTCTTTGGGGCAAAGCTCTCCTAACTATCTGTCAGTCAGCCAATCACATAGCCACCTTAGGTACTAGTCATAGCTCTGTAGTCTCTTCAAGTGGCTCTGAACCACTTCTGACAGAGAAAAGCACCTTAGGCATTAGGGAGCACTAGCTGGAGGAGATCACAGCCACAGGTGGGAAGTGCCTAGGATGGGTCAAAGAAGGGAGCTGGGGTTTGGATAACTCTAAGGGACAGGTGGCAACTGGAGGCCGGCTTCCCTCAGACTGCACACTGTAGGCATTCTTCCTTAGCACCCTCCACAGACTGTGTGCTCCCGTGTGTGTTCATGTGTACTTTCTTTCCTTACAGGAACGATTTCAGGTGAAGAATCCTCCTCACACCTATATCCAGAAACTCCAGAGTTTCTTGGACCCCAATGTCACACGGAAGGTGAAGTATAAGATGGAAAGGCCCTGTCTTGTTGCCCTTCATAGGCCTGTGGGTTTGGGCACAGACCTTTTGGCTAAGTATTCTGACGTTGATTTTTGAGTAATAGGAATTGACTATCTGGCCTTTGAGGCCTAAAGTGACTATCCAGTGCTGGAGGGAAGGTCTGCAATTGTATGTGTACTCCCTGTGCTTTCTTTCTGCCTCTTTTCTTTGTAATATAAAATTGGATGTCTGGGTATGGTAGTCTGTGCCTGTGATCCCCAGTGCTTAGAAGACTGAGGCAAGAAGACTGTGAATTCCAGGCCAACCTGGGCTACATACCCTCTTCCCCAAGAAATAGACAGCCAGACAAAGCTGATGGAAGAAGGGAGGTTAGAGAAGTGACTCAGCAGTGAAGAGAACTTACTGTCTTCCCAGATCAACTCCAGGTCCAGGGAGTGCAGCCGTCTCTTCTGGCCGCTGTGGGCAGTGCCTGCATGCGGGCATAGATATCGACGTCGACATACACACGGGCAGAACATTCACACTCAAAAATATAAATCAAGTCTTTTTTTAAAAAAGAAAGAAAAATGGGTGTGTGATACACACCTTCAATCCCTGCACTTGAGAGGCAATCAAGGGGATCTCTTGAGTTTGAGGCCAGCCTGGTCTACAGAGTGAGTTCTAGGACAGCCAGGGCTACACAGAGAAATCCTGGCTCAAAAAGAAAAAAAAAAAAAAGAAAAAGAAAAGAAATAATGAAAACAGAAAAAGAAAAGAAAGATGGTTGCCAGAGAGTGTCTATCAAGTGACAAAAGATTCCATGTTTACAGAAGTTCAGGAGAAGAGTACAAGAGTCTACTAAGGTCCTGAGGGAGCTGGAGATCTCACTTCGCACCAATCACATTGGGTAAGTCAGGTCTGCATCAGCTGCTCTCCCTGGTACCAGGCCTTGCCTACCACACAGATTTCGATGCCCTTCATCAGTTTGTCTTTCTTGCCATGAAGGGAGGTTGTCCCTTGAATAGCATCTGCCTCTACAGAGCTTTACATGTGCCATTTCTGGCTTCTCTGCCCTTCCGCTCTGCCAGATGCTGACCAGTTACTTCTGGCAAGCTTGTGGCCTCTCTTGGGGTTCTGTGGCTTTGAGTAGAAGACATTCCCATAGCAGCTGAGACCAGAGTCTGCCTGTGGTCTGGTGCTGGGCCAAGAGAGGCCAGCAAAGGCTGGGACGTGAGGACTTGTTACATTGAATAGATGAATCGTTCCTGGTTGGTGACTAGCTAGACACTTTGGTGAACAGGTTAGTTACTTGTCTGAGGGAAAATAATCCTGGTACAGCAGCAGAAGAGGCTTCCTAAAGCACCAAAGAAAGATGCAAGATAGAGGGGATGAGGCACTGGGTGGCTCTTGTCCTCACAGAGCCTCTGGCTGTCAGTGCATTGAGAGGCCTCCCAGGATCTGTGTGAGCCTCTCAGACTGCGAGGGGAAGCTCAGGGCTGATGCAGGGAGGTTCAGGGAGAGCACAGTGCCTCTGTCCTGTGAGGATGTTCCAGTAAGAGTGAGAAAGACAATTGAAGAGAGCGACGCAGAGGGTCTGTGTATACCTGTGCAGGAAGGACAATGAGTAGCACTTCGGCACTCCAGTAGGGGCACCTCAGCGAGGGCGCCGTAAAGGGGGAAGTGGGGGGCTTGAATGTGGGGTTTCTGGGCAGCCGCCAGCCTAAGTCCCTGAGCTTCCTGAGAATAAGGTGGAAAGAGCCAAGTGACATCATCAGCTTTTCCTCTTCTGTCAAGACAGCAGCCTGCTTGTCTACCCCCGTCCTGATGTGCCCGGAGCTCTTTAGGGGAGAGGATATCTGTAGGTAGCCAGCTGCAACAGCAGTCCAAAGGGAAGCAGCATGGGAGAGGACAGGAAAGGGACAGTTCCTGGTGTTGGGAGCTGTGCTGTGGTAGCCAAAGCACGTGGGCATGTGTGTGCTTAAGAGTGACACTGTGGTAGTCCTGAGCACCAACCAGTACCTGCAACTCTCCGTGGGGCCTCTCCCAGGCCTTGCTGTCTTCTCCAAGTCCTGCTGTAATTTGGTGTGAGGATGAGCGTCTGCTTTCCTTAGGAGAGGACCACAGAGTAACAGTCCCCTGTGATTAGCATCATTCCCAGGCTCTGGGGCTTGTTGGCACTGGCTCACAAGTTGGAGGTCCAGACCCAGCCCCTGGCTCCCAGGGACCAGCTAAGTAAGCCCTTGTCATCTCATCTGAGGCTTCTCTGGTAGTTCCGTGAGGAAGATAGGATCCTTCTCTTCAGGAAGTTTGTCAGGCTAGTCCGGGATCCTGGGGGAAGGAGGCCAGGACAAAGTGAGAAGAAGGTCCTGCTTTGGTTTCAGCCTGATAGACGGGTCCTGTAGGAGTGAGTCTGCCAGTAATGATGGGGACTCTGGGGCGAGGCTGCCTGAAAGTAGGATTCCAGAGCCCTCTAGCTCTTCTGGTTTGTATTGGGTTTTCTGCCTCATCAAAGTGGCCTTTAACCTCTCCTCAAAGTGTCAGGATCCCGAAAATAGCAGTGTAGACTCAGACAGGAAATGAGAAGGGGGTGGGGAGCTGGAGAGCAGACAGACAGGAAATGGGAGGCCTGTCGGCCCCCAGAGAGGAAGCTAACTTCAGGCAGCTCCAGTGTCCGCTTCAGCTGGAGCTTGCTGCCAAGTCAGCCAAGCCGGCACTCCAGCTCCAGCCTCTCTCAGCTCCGGGTGTGGCTGGCCAAAATGGAGCTGGTGTTCCAGCGTGGAGAGAGCACGGCCCCACAGGGCGGTCTGGTCACACCTGGTTCTTGCAGCCCCGTGGACATTCCAGTGTGAATAGAGTTCTCAGGAGAACAGGGGTTTTATCCTGAGTGGTTTGTCCCTGCAGTGAAAGGAGCCTGTCATACAACAGCCCTCAGCCCCCTCCCACCAATTCTGAGGGGATTTGCTCTTCACTTTTGTTCCAGAGTTAGCATAGTCCAAAAGGAAAGCAAAAATGCCCTAGGTCATTGTCCTTCTGTCGGCCCACCTGCTTGCCTTCCCACATTCTCCTAAGGCTGTGCGAGTCAGGACGCCCAACTGTTCCCCAGTCTTTTCTAGTTCTACTAGACTCACTCCAGTTGAACACAGAACTCTCACAACCATCTTTGCCCATTGCTTCTCAAGACTGAACTCAGTAGAGAACCCTTTGGCCCAGTAATGCTCTCTCTGACTGATTTATGGGCTTGCAGACTTTCTCAGGCACAGCTCTGTGAGTGGTGAGTGCTCTGGATGCCTCCCAGTTCTTGGAACACACAGTGGGAAAGGGCTTCGTACCTTGCATCTTAGCAGAGCAAAGGGACTTAGGACATAATCAGGTTATAGCCTGGCCGGAGAGAAGAGACTGGCTGCAATCTTGTCTGGCTGCAGTTCATTTGTGGTAGAGTGAGTGATGTTGCCATCCCTGGCACCCCTGCCTGTGGGACATCCAGGCGTGATCACCAACGGATCCATTGAAGACTTTGGTTTTCAGGATTTTTGCATCCTGAAAGTGGGTTCCAGGAGGATACAGGAGAGCATGTTTGCAGAGGGCTAGGTTGCTGGGTCCGTGCCCTCCACCTGAGCAAAGCAGTGTACAGACTCCATCCTCTGTGTTTCCTGTATCTGCAGGTGGGTGAGGGAATTTCTCAACGATGACAACAAAGGCCTGGATGTGCTGGTGGACTACCTGTCGTTTGCCCAGTGTTCTGTCATGTAAGTACCAGGGCCGAGGTTGGGGAGCACACAGCCCCAGGCTATTCAGAGGAAGAGCGAGGGCTGGGAACGTGGAGCAGCAGAGCATTGCCTGCCGTGTGCTGAGGCTGAGGGTTCAGTCTGGAGTATGGGAGGAAACAGGGAATGGGAAGGGAAAAGGCAGAGTGAGATTCCAGCAGAGAAGATGGGAATGGGTATCTCAAGGCAGGAGGAAGTAGCTCAGGTTTGCTGTAGGAGTGAGCAGGCAGGACAAGGAAACCTCAGGAACTGGCAAGGATTGGCTAGTTGGCTGGAGTGGAAGGCGTGCTTTGAGGGAGAAGGAAGAGAACAATATGGAAAGGGAACTTGCAATCTCAGTGCCAAACTACAGGCTGACCAAGGAAATATCCTGGCTTCTTAGGGAGACGCCTTGGTAGGGTTTAATAATCTCTACAAAACTAAGTCTTCATGGGGCACCTTGGGCCCTGAGATGTGAGCATTAGGATAGGCCTGTTGTTGAGAAGTGCAATGAGCATGACCTTTGACTTGAGCACATAGAGAAAGCATTTGGAAGCATTTTCCAGATGTCCTTTTCACATGGAGGCAGTTAGCCGTGGGTTAGCACAGGAGAGACAGCATGGCGAGGTGCAGTAAATGAGAGCTTTGAGTTAAACAAAGTTGGTTTGGGGCTTAGCTGTGTTGTGCACTATCTGTGGAACCTCAAACACTGTTGTCCTCCCGACTGAGAGGATTAGGTGGGAAGCTGTGTGTCACAGCATTTAGAATGTACCAGGCCTCCTCTGTGGTGGCTGCTCTGTTGTTAATTGATTACCCAGGTGACATGCCCGCCTGTAGTCTGACATCTAGAAAGGAGGCTGACTGTGATAGTTAATGCAGTTACCACATGTGCAGGCTTACGCCCTAGACAAGTCAGCCCAGGGAGCACAGGTCCCAATTTTGCTCTCAACTTGCCATGGTTCCTGAGCACTGAAAGTTCCTGAACACTGGAGACTCCCCAGGCTTGAGCCTTGGACCTAGCCTGCACTTTTGCTTTTCTGCTGTACTATGGTCTTCAGCAGTTTCCTCAAGGACACATACAAAGAACTCTCCAAGGTTCGGCTTCCCCGTTTCAGCCTTCCCAGCTCACTCTGTTTAAACCTGGAGTAGGCCGCTCTCTATCCTTGTCTGTGGAAGTCATGCTTTACGATCCTCCTGTCCCTTTAAATAATCTTTTTTTAAAAAAAGAAACGGAAAAAAAAACTGCTTAAGTGAATTTTTAGTTCAGAACTTTTATAGTAAAAAGATGTAGATCATTTCCCCAAATATGTCTATCTTTCTTGAAAAAACAAATCCTATTGCTTCAAACCAAGACTACATTGGACATTTAATGCCTTGGTGTCCAGGGAAGTGCCTTTGAAAGTATAGAGCCCAGGGAACAAGAGAGAATGTTTCCGGAAGTCTTGAGAGGACAGGGGTGAGAGCACATAGTTAATGTGAAGGCATGCATTTGTAGATGGTGCGTCCAGTGCCCAGGAATGCCGTGGTGGGCGGGCGGAAGTCCCCAGAAAGCTGTGTCCCTGTCGGGATCTTTCCTCTGAAGTTGGCTGGATTGCCCTGCTGGCACCCGTGTGGGTGTTCCTCGTTCCAGAAAGTCCCAGCCTTTGACCGTGGGCAGTCACACTGGGCAAGATGTCCTGTGGGGAAAAGCCTTGGGGAGATGTGCCCAAGTTCTTAGAGGCTAGAGGGACACAGGAGAGGAGGGCCTGGCGGACTGCTTCTTGGGGTGTGCACTCCTGTGGCGAATGCAAGAGAGTCCCTGAGTGCTGTCCTCTCTGCCAGTCATAGAAAAGCTATAAAGAGGACTAGGCCTGAGGGACACCTCAGGCTCACTGGGACACCTCCTATTAGCAAATGAGCCCAGCAGAAGGCCCTTGACTCACTCCTCATCACTGAGCAGCTAAACTAGCCAGACCACAGAAGCCAGGCCGGGCGGGACAGTGGTGTAGTTGCTGAGCCCAAAGGACCACCTTTGGCTTTTTGGGGACCTCATTTTTTTTTTCTTCAGACACATCCAGCTCTCAGTGACCTAGGGTGCCCTGAGTCTTCTCACTGCCATTGGCTGTTGGACTGCCGTTGGCTCATTCCCCTCCGTTCTCTTTGGTACAGATTTTTAAAGTAGAGTCACGGTTACTTGAGGTGTCCCATTTGAGTCTAGGAGCACAGGAAGCCTGCCAGCCCCACAGCCCTCAGACCATTGAGAAGTCTCAGATCCACCCCCCTACCCCCCACCCCCCAACGCTGTCTTGACCTTCTCTGCCCTTGTGTTACCTTGGTAGCTCCAACCGGCATCAGGTCTCTGATGCCTAATTCTGTTTTCTCTTCTTGTTGCCCTTGCTCTTTGTTGCTATAGAAGTCTGAAGCGTGGGAGGTGGGCTTGCTGAGGCTTGGCACAGAATTTTGCCTATATGTGCCTGTGTGTGCGCATGTGTGTCCTTTCGTGCTCCAGGTTTGACTTTGAGGGTCTAGAGAGTGGTGATGACGGTGCATTTGACAAGCTCCGGTCCTGGAGCAGGTCAATCGAAGACCTGCAACCACCCAACGCCCTGTCGGCCCCCTTCACCAACAGCCTCGCTCGCTCTGCGCGCCAGTCCGTGCTCCGGTATGTGTGCGCTTTCTCTGCCCACCTGCCTCCCAGCCCCAGCCCAGGTCTTGGTAACCTGGTGGGCACTCATGCTCCTCCCTCCGCTCTTGCTTCCAGGCTCAGCTCTCTTGCCTTCTGCCTGCTCGCCTGTCTCTGATCTGTCCTCTTTGTCTCCCTGACTGCCCAGCGGTCTGTCCTGGGTAAGTACGAGGCGCTCAGCTGTGCTGCCCCACCTGATTGTTCCAGCTTTCCGCTTCCTCTAGTCCTTGCTCTCTCAGCCTTTCCTTCCCAACCTTGGCTAGGGCTTACGCTGTGCTGGCCAAGTCAGCTCCTTCCCTCATGACCATTTCCCTCTTAGCTCTCACTCTTCCCATTTGCTGCTTAAAGACCAGCCCCAGCTACCCGCTGGCTCCTTTTTCTTCTGTTTTCCTTTCAGGTCTTTTCTCTACAAAGTTGTTGTGCCTCCATTTGTGTGTGGTTTCTCGAGCAGTACTGTGGGTGGACTGGCTCACTTCTCAGAGCTCCTTTTACTCCAGAGGTTGTCTGTGCAGATCCATAGCCTTTCCTCTGACCTGTGTTTCTTTCATGGCTCTGCTTCTCTCCTTGGATTTTGTGTCATGGACACTGCTCACCATTCTGGTCTTAGAGGAGCAGATTCTGTATATTTCCTCTTCTCACAAAGCATTAAAGTAGTAGAGGGATGATACAAAGCCAGGCCTGGCCCCTTGCCTGTGTAGGTCTGCTCTGCCTGGGGTGGGGGTGGGGGGCTTGAGAAAGAGATGAGAACAAAGATACACCTTCCCCACTGAATATGCCAAAGATGTGGTAACTAAGAGGGAGTGCACCTCCCTCAAGAACTACAGAGCCCTCAAGACAATTCTGCATTTCAGAGGTCTCTGGTGTTAGCACAGTTTTGGGGTCCTGGGCAGTTGCTGACAAAGGCCTGTCCCTAAGAGGTAAATGGCTGACTTCCCTGCCTTCTGCACCCTGTCTGTCTTGGCATTTGGTACAAGGTCCTCTTCTTTCCAATTCTGCTGCCTCTATGGGGCAGATTGATGGCCTGACCTTTGATAGCAGCCTTGTTCTGCCTGATCACTTGGCCCTGTCCCCCAGGTACAGTACTCTCCCTGGCCGCAGGGCCCTGAAGAACTCCCGCCTGGTGAGCCAGAAGGATGATGTCCATGTCTGCATCCTCTGTCTCAGAGCCATCATGAACTACCAGGTAAGGGCTGCTGTTTGTGATGGATATGCTGCTCCTTCTGCCTCATCTGCCAAACCAGGGCAGCAGAGCTCCAGCCTGTGGAAGGTGGGTTTGCTGGTGGGAGACCTGCTGGCTTCCCCTTTCCCACCAAGGCCTCTTCCTCCCCTTTCCTTTGCAGTATGGCTTCAACTTGGTCATGTCCCACCCCCACGCTGTCAATGAGATCGCACTTAGCCTCAACAACAAGAATCCGAGGTGTGTTGCATCCTTCCTCACTATGCCCAGGTGTCTGAAGAGCCTGTCTTGTCTTTGACAAGTCTTGCATGCTTTGGGCTCCTTCAGCCAGGATCTCCTCAGCTGGAGGAGAAGTGTCCTGGCTTCATTCTTAAGCCTCATAGCCTAACAAGGGAGCAAGTGTCCCCTTTCTGTCTTCTTCCTAAAGGGCTTGAACTGTAGTGGCTTGGATAGGTCTTGAATGTTAATCTCCTTCAATCTCTTAGGACCAAAGCCCTAGTCTTGGAACTGCTGGCAGCTGTGTGTTTGGTGCGGGGAGGTCATGAAATCATCCTTGCTGCCTTTGACAATTTCAAAGAGGTTGGTCTCCCTCTGTGTGTGTGTGTGTGTGTGTGTGTGTGTAAAAGATCGGGAGCTGGGTAGATCGACTTTCCTGGGTTCTCTAGTGACTTTAACTGTGCTTAACTGAACAGCCTGCTTCAGAAGGAGACAACAACTAAAGCAAAACCAGGACATCTCCCACTTGGCCAGTTAATGATCCTTTGGGATCAGAGTCACCAAAGGATCTTGTTGAAAGTGCCGACAGGGGTTGGAGAGAAGGCTCAGTAGTTAAGGGCCCTTGCTGATCTTCCCAGAGACCCTGGGTTCAGTTCCTAGTATCTAAATAGGGGCTCAGAACTGTGTTCACTTCCAGTCCCAGAGGATCTGGTGCCCCCTGCTGGCCTCCACGGGCACAGCACACACATTCATATACACCCTTACAGGCACAGGCTTTTTTTCTTCTTTTTAGGCACAGGCTCTACTCCTGATCACTGGAGTGGAGCCTGTGCATCCTCACTGTATGGCTCTCCAGGTGGCTCTGCTGCCGTGAGCCCACAGGTGGACTCCAAAGTAAGTGTACTCTCAGGGAAGAAGGCTGGCAGGAAGGGAAAGAGAACTCCTGTGTGGAGATTTCCCATCTTCAGGTCTACCTCTGAAACCCCAATTTGCTTGAACATGGGATTCCTCAACATCCAGCCATAGCTGTGGTCCCACCCCTTCCTCCTCTCTGGGCCTCTTCCCTAGCATCCATTGTTTGGTTCAGGAAACAGCTCTTCCTCCTTAAAAGTTTAGAAACTCAAAGGAACCCCTGGACACTTTTCAGCAGAGGGCTTTCCTGCACACTGGCTCCTCCTCTCTCTCTCTGTGGAGCCCCCAGCCTCCTGCTGTGGCCATGGCTTAACGCCTTCCCCCCTTTGTAATTTGACAGCTGCCTGTCTTTCTGGCCTAACTTTTAGAGGCACCTAAATCCTAGGCTATGCTAAAGCCAAATTCCAGTTTCTGGGCCTTCTTTTGGTGTCCAAAAATGGCATGGTTCCTAGATAGAGTTATGGTTAACTTTTTTTTGTTATTTCTATTTTATTTACATATTTATTTTGATATCTTTTGGTTGGTTGGTTGGCTTTTGTTTTTTAAGACAGATGTTTACTTTATAGTACAAGCTGGCCTCAAACTGTGGTAGCCCTCCTACTTCAGCCTCCCGAAGGTTAGCTAGGATGTTAGCCACCATGCCCTTCTGATTGTGGCTAAACTTGGTCTGAACCATGCCTTTGCCATCATGTTCCTGGGAACAAGAGTTTGGGGATTTAGATTCTGTATGGTAGAGATCCATCTTTTGAGAATGTTTGCGCCTCCAGGTGTGCAAAGAAGTGCATCGATTTGAGAAGCTAATGGAGTATTTCCGGAACGAAGACAGCAACATTGACTTCATGGTGAGGACCTGAGCGGGGACAGGTGCATGCCTTGCCCACAGGAGCTTTGTGCTGCTCAAGCCAGGGCCACAACGAGTGCTTTGAAGGTCTGCCTCTTTCCCCCAGGTGGCCTGCATGCAGTTCATCAACATTGTGGTGCACTCGGTAGAGGACATGAACTTCCGGGTCCACCTGCAGTATGAGTTCACCAAGCTGGGGCTGGAGGAATTCCTGCAGGTGAGCTGCCTGTGGTCGTGGAAAGTTGAAGTGTTTCCAGGTAGAGAACCAACTCAGATGCAGCACAAAGAGGTTTTTAAATATGTAATAATACTCGTTTAAGAAGAAGTAAGAATGTAGTCCTAGGGAGATCTGGAGCCTGCCTATCTTCTTTGGCCTGGGACTGGGCTCTTCTGCCAATGGCTGTCTTCCCTGTGAAGCAGCTGTCTCGGGACCAGCTGGGCATGGGCGGCAGCTGGAAGACCCTGGTCGCATGCTCTAGGAGGCAGTTGTGAAGCCATGCTGGGATACTGAGATTTTCCAGGAGGCCTGCGCTGACTCCTGCACCTGCTGCTCTCTGCTTTCCCTAGAAGTCAAGGCACACAGAGAGTGAGAAGCTGCAGGTGCAGATTCAGGCATACCTGGACAACGTGTTTGATGTGGGTGGTTTGCTGGAGGATGCTGAAACCAAGAATGTGGCCCTGGAGAAGGTGGAGGAGCTGGAGGAGCACGTGTCACACGTGAGTGTCTTCTTGCTAGGGCCACTGTGGATGGCTGGGCAGGCACTGCCAGGTGCCAGGAATCCTGAGCTGGCTACCCGCTTCCAGATTGAACCTCTCTAGACCACACTCTGATCCAAGCCACTAGCCGCTGCTTGCTGGAATGTGCTGACCTCTATGGCTGGGTTTGGCCTTAAACTTGGGATAGAGTGCTGCCATTTGCCTGTGTTGGGGCTCCTTGCCCTGAGTCATGTAAGGAAGCCACCTGAAAAAGGCTGCCTTTTCAGCACAGCATTTTGGGTCCTGGTTTTGGCTTCAAGTTATGTTGAGTGTACAGCTCTGAACATGCCTTCCCTGTTTTGTAGCTTACAGAGAAGCTTCTGGACCTGGAGAATGAGAATATGATGCGGGTGGCAGAACTGGAGAAGCAGCTGCTACAGCGGGAAAAGGAGCTGGAAAGCATCAAGGTGCCAGTGAAGGGAGGGGGCCGTGGGGAGGCCTCGGCTGACCCGGCTTCCCTGCCATGGGCTTCCCTTTTCTCCCCAAATCATGTCACGGGAAGATACTGACTTATCCTTGGGGGCTTTCTGACAAGGGTGACCTGGTGAGCCACCCCCACTGCACCCCCTCCTCCTCCTCTTTTTTTTTTTTTTTTTTTTTTTTTGAGACAGGGTTTCTCTGTGTAGCTGTTCTAGAACTCACTCTGGAGACCAGACTGGTCTGGAACTCAGAGATCCTCCTGCCCCTGCCTCCCAAATGCTGGGATTAAAGGTGTGCCCCAGCACCCAGCTTCCTCCCTTTTTATCTTGAGAGAGAATTTTGAAGCTAGAGTTGGCCAGACCTAGAGGGGAGCAGGAGCAGGCACTGTGCTCATGGTCCCCTGAGTCCAGGGCAGGTTATCTTCTTTCTGCCCACTTGCTGGCCTTTTCTCCATGTGCTGCTCAATTCCTTTTACTGAGGATGGTTAGAGTCACCCATCTGTCTATCACACTGTCTTTGCAGGGCAGTGTTTCTCATATCTCCAGCTCTGTGTTCTTTCTCTGACTTTAGTTAGGGAGCCATGCCATAGCCTCCTTTTTCTTAAGGAAGAACATGGTTATGGGGACTCCTGAGCTGAGCTCAGCCTGTGTCTTGTCATCCCCGCTAAGCACTAGATAGGAGCCAGGGAGGGTAGAGAGCTCATCACGACAAGACCTATCCATGAGGCATCCACCTGAGCAGTCATCCAGGAAATAAAAGCAGCAACAAAGACCTAAGGTCTGAGGAAAGATCAGCAGAACCCATCTGGCTGGGGACCAATGGGAGTTTCCAAGGGGCATCCTTTTCCTTCAGCCTTGAGGGGCCTATGCACTGAGAACAGACTTGAGCAGAGAAGGACATGTCAGAATACCAGTGGAAGCAAGCTTTCTCTTCCCTCCTCTGCTCTACTGCACTTCAGCTTTGCTGTTCTTTGTAGCCTCTCCTTGCTACTCTTTTGGGGAAAAGGGTGGTTCTTTTTCCCTTTAACTCCTTTTATCCCCGTTTTCACCCCCCTGGATAGGAGAGACACAAGGATAGAGGGGCCAGAGGAAATACGAAAGTCCCTGAATCTAATTTGTTTCTTCTTTGATCATGGCTGTATCAACCAATCTCTCTAAACGATCAACATCCCCACACCTGGGAGTAAAACAAAAGTGCTTTCTCATATTTTTGTGGGGTTGTTGTTTATTTGTTTTTTCTAAGACAGAGTTTCTCTGTAGCCTTGGCTCTCCTGGACTCGCTTTGTAGATCAGGCTGGCCTTAAAATCACAGAGATCCACCTGCCTCTGCCTCCCAGAGTGTTAGGATCACAGGCCTAGCTATTTGTGTTTTTTAAAGAAACCAAATTCCAGAATTCTCATATAGTTCCTCACCTGGTTTTTCTATTTTGAGCACCCTCACTGAGATGAGCCTTTTTGAGAGTCTGGTGGGCACGGCTGGGACTCTGACTCCCAGGGGAACCAGGGAAACAGCGCCTTCAGCCCATTCTCCCCTCACTGTTGCCGTCTGCCTGTTAGGAGACATATGAGAACACAAGCAACCAGGTGCACACTCTTCGGAGGCTCATTAAGGAAAAGGAGGAGGCCTTCCAACGCCGATGCCACCTGGAGCCAAGTGCCCGGGGCCTGGAGTCCATGGGTGGTGGTGAGGCCCTGGCCAGGGTAGGCCCTACAGAGTGGAGTGAAGGCACACCATCCTCTGATCTGGACCTGCAGGCTCCAGCCCCCCCTGCTGAGGAGACCCTTCCTCTGCCTCCTCCGCCAGCTCCGCCTTTGCCCCCACCCCCTCCTCCACTACCAGGTAACCAGGACTTCCAAGCTGGGAGGGGCAGGTTTTTTGTGAGGCCAGGACCCTAAGTAATCAGCAGAGTCTTTCTTGGGAAACAGCATCATTTAAGGGCTGGAGAACATCAAGTCAGGAAGTGAGGGCTAGGGGACGGCCAGTATTTGGGTGAACAGAAGAAGGAATGTGGGGAGCAGGTTCTGCTTCCAGGATTTTTGCGGTGCTGCTCTAAAGTTCTCTGAAGGCAACCAAGCAGAGGGTTAGACTGTGGCAAGAGAACTTCCATCAGGGACGAGCTAAAACTGTCCTTTCAGTGCACTTCCAGGACTAGTTTGACCAGAGTTTCCATAGTTTTCCTCTCTGGGTCTCTTGAAGGATAGGAGAGGCAGGCAGAGTTTGGGCAGTCTTGGGATCATGGATCACTATGACATCTTTTCTTCCCAGACAAGTGTCCCCCTGCCCCACCTCTCCCTGGTGCTGCTCCTTCTGTGGTGTTGACAGTGGGTCTGTCAGGTGAGTGTCCTCAGGGCTCTGGGAAATGCTGGTAGAGTGTTTGCTCGGCCCTTAACCTAACACCTGGCCTCCTTCCAAATCCCAGCCATTCGGATCAAGAAACCTATCAAGACCAAGTTCCGGCTGCCAGTCTTCAATTGGACAGCACTGAAGCCCAATCAGATCAATGGCACTGTGTTCAGTGAACTTGATGATGAGAAGATCTTGGAGGTGACAGGGGCCTGGGGACCAAGATGCCCTTAGAGCCGTATCTTGTCTTAGAAAAGCGTTCTTCAGGCCGAGCAGGATTGACACTGTATCAACTCTAGGAACCATGAGTGGGACCTTAGAGGCAGATGGTCGGTCTGTGGGTGTTGTCATTGTTCGGACCTTCAACATTGTCCCCTCTTATCCACTTCTGCCAGGACTTAGACCTGGACAAGTTTGAAGAGTTATTTAAGACAAAAGCCCAGGGTCCTGCCCTTGACCTCATCTGCTCCAAGAATAAGACAGCACAAAAGGCTGCCAGCAAGGTGACCCTTTTGGAAGCCAATCGTGCCAAGAACCTGGCTATCACCCTTCGCAAGGCTGGGCGCTCAGCTGAGGAGATCTGCAGGGCCATCCACACGTGAGGCTCCCACTAACTTGGCCCTGGTCCCCAGACAGCTGTTATCCCAGTTCTCCCCACAACAGCTGGTTTCCCTAGATTCCAGGGCTCTCAGTCATCCACTGGCCTGAGCAGAGCACATGGACTCTATGCTGAGTGTCAGGCTCAGTGAGGAGCTGCACGTTCAGCTCAGGAAACTGTGGTAGGATTAGTATCGACAGGGTACCACTTGTTAGCAGAGAGCAGAGACAGGAGAGCCAGGTCGCCGGGCAGATGTCAGACCTGAAGTGCTGTGCTGTTCTTCCCACACAGGTTTGACTTACAGACACTACCTGTAGACTTCGTGGAGTGCTTGATGCGCTTCCTGCCCACAGAGGCTGAGGTGAAGCTGCTCCGGCAGTATGAGCGTGAACGGCAGCCCCTGGAGGAGCTGGCCGCTGAGGACCGCTTCATGTTGCTCTTCAGCAAGGTGGAACGGCTGACCCAGCGAATGGCTGGCATGGCCTTTCTGGGCAATTTCCAAGATAACCTGCAGATGCTCACACCGGTATGGTCTCTTCCCTCTTCGCTATCCTCTTCTAGCGTTAGTGGCTCCCACTGTCCTTCCTTCTGGCCCCGCCCCTGGACTTTAACCTCCTAGCCCGGGTATCAGAGTGTTTGTCTTGCCTTTCAGCAACTGAATGCCATCATTGCAGCCTCTGCCTCCGTCAAGTCCTCACAGAAACTGAAGCAGATGCTGGAGGTTGGGAAAGTGGGGTGACTGGGTGCTGGTGGGTCCTGGCACTACTACACAGGGGATGAAGTCCTTGGGCCTTGTCGTGACCCACCTTCCATGCATCTTCTGCACAGATCATCCTTGCTTTAGGGAACTACATGAACAGCAGCAAGCGAGGTGCTGTGTATGGCTTCAAGCTCCAGAGCCTGGACCTGGTAAGCTGGCGCAGGCAGCGGGTGCAGGAAGCTGGGAACACCGGTTATCAGAGCCAGGGTGCTTAGCTCTGCGCTGCCACCCCTCCGTTCCAGCTGCTGGACACGAAGTCCACTGACCGGAAGATGACGCTGCTGCACTTCATTGCCCTGACAGTGAAGGAGAAGTACCCAGAGCTCGCTAACTTCTGGCATGAGCTGCACTTTGTGGAGAAGGCTGCAGCAGGTGAGGGGTTCCCGGCCTCCAGCCCGGGACAATCCCAGGAAGCTGAGCAAGAGGAACACCTGCGCCCATTTCTGGCTTTTGTTATCTTCTTTCTTACTACTTCAAAGCTTTCCGCTAAAGCCATGAGCAGGGGCCGCTGCAGAGGGAGCCTTCCCTGAGACCGGCCCAGCGATTGCAATTCTCTGTCACGTATGTGATGTGATTAGGAAACCTGTGAAGCTCCCTGCAGCCATGCAGACAGTACTGCTATTTCCATCTGCCCGTGAAAAAACCACAGCAGACCCCAGGCAGCTCCAGCTTGCAGACCAGCTGTCTCTGGTTTTCCTTCCTTTGCTGTCTTGTTCTTTGGGGCCATGAACTCTGAGCCCCCATTCCTTCCCACTGCCTGAGAGAGCCCAACCTGCTTGACCTGGGACTTTTTACATGAGCATCATTGTTGGTCTGTGCCATGGGGAAGATAGATTTGCTGTTGTCCTGGGGAACCCTCAGTCAGGCCTCTTGATACACAGTGTCCCTGGAGAACGTGCTGCTGGATGTCAAGGAGCTGGGCCGGGGAATGGACCTGATTCGGCGGGAATGCAGTATTCATGACCACAGTGTCCTTCGGAACTTCCTCAGCACAAACGAAGGCAAACTGGACAAGCTGCAGCGTGATGCCAAGACTGCCGAGGTGAGTAAAGAGCTGGGGGAGGGACCAGAGCCAACACCCTGGGCCACTTCAGGCAGATGTCCAACTACAGTAACGGAGAACTTTAAAGATGTCTGGAGTTATGACTGGGGAAGGGCTTGGGTAGCTGGTTTTCCTCCCCTGGCTCTAGGCTTTGCTCTCTGTGGGCCTTCTGTCTACATGTGAGCGCTGAGCTCCCCGCTGGGATGACCCTCTGTCTGCCCCTCACCCAGGAGGCCTACAACGCAGTTGTGCGCTACTTTGGCGAGAGTCCCAAGACCACACCCCCTTCTGTGTTTTTCCCAGTATTTGTCCGGTTCATTCGTTCTTACAAGGTAAGTGGAGGAAACGCTTCTGGAGGAGTTTGGCCGGGAGAACATGATTAGTGGAGAGAGGCTGGGCTTCACTGGGTCTCTTCCAGTTCCTGAGGCCTAGGGGAGGAACCATGGAAGCTGGCCACAGGCCTCTTAACTGGGAACTGGTGGGCAGGGTGGGGGCCAGGCCCTTCCTTCCATTGTTTGTAGCGGGAAGTGCCCCTCCAGAGGGTGGCCACCTGGGGTCGGCTGGTCCCGCTGCCACCCACTCTCCACACTAGGTGCCAGCCCCTCCCTTCTCAGCCTGAGAGAGCCTCAGGCTCCCCTGTCTTGGTTCTCTCCAAGGAAGCAGAACAAGAGAATGAAGCTCGCAAGAAGCAAGAGGAGGTGATGCGGGAGAAGCAGCTGGCTCAGGAAGCCAAGAAGCTAGATGCCAAGGTGGGTGGGGCCAAGAGCTGATCCAGAGGGCAGGACAAAGAAAGATTCAGGGAGCCAGAGAGGACAGGGAAGCTATAACACACACCCCTCCCTCCTTGCCTGCCTCCTTCCCTCCGAGTGCCTGAAGGCAAGAGTGCAGAGGGAGAGGCAGACACAGATGGACAGGACACAGGGCTTCTCTCAGCATCTTGGGACAGGAACCAGTTGCTTGTCGGGTTAGTGATGACTTCCTTCCACTTCTACTTTTGGCCCTAGACTCCATCTCAGCGGAACAAATGGCAACAGCAGGAGCTAATTGCCGAGTTGAGGCGGCGACAGGCTAAGGATCACCGGCCTGTTTACGAGGGGAAGGATGGCACCATCGAGGACATCATCACAGGTGCGACATTTGCCCTTTGGGCCCAGCTCCCAGCGCCTGACCTAAGCCCCTTGGGCCCTTCTTTCTAGTCTGTTTCCCATAAACCTGATCACTTGTCTCTCCTGGGCCATAGTGTTGAAGAGTGTCCCTTTCACGGCCCGTACTGCCAAACGAGGCTCACGCTTCTTCTGTGATGCAGCCCACCATGATGAGTCAAACTGTTAGCCCTCGAGGCTGGGGCCCCTGACAGGTACCGGGCACCACAGCTGCCGTCTGCATGCCTTGAATCAATTAGCAGCCTCCCAGTGACGGAGACACAAATCTGCTGCATGCTGCATGCTCTGAGAAACAACTTATCCTCTGCATGTGTCCTCCCTCCTTCTGTCCTAGCTACTAAGAAAGATCCATGGACTAACGAGCCTCTGGGCCAGGGTTGGGAGCTGTGCCAAAGCAGGCGAGACCAGACCTACTGGTTCAGATTACTGAGGCTCCATTCATGGACCCAAGGTATCCTGGGTTCTGGCCTCCCCTAGAGCGCTCCTAAGAACTCTAGCAGGAGCTGCTACTCAGGGACAGGTGTCCCCTGACCCCTGCTTCTTGGTATCTAGGGTCCTATGCTACCCTCTGAAAATAGCTCCAGCAGTTGTCCTAGCTGGTCCTCACGCCTCCCTCCAAGATCCTCCTGATCCTCTTCTGTCCTCCTGACTCCCTGTCTTCCTGAATGTGCTGTACCACCCAGTCTCCCTGTCGGCTCACATGCATCTGTCTTCCCCACAGGCTTCAACCACCAGCCCATGGTCATTCGCAACCAAGCCAGGAGCGCTGCACCGCCCAGTGGCCCTCCTCGGGCTCCGGGTCCTCACTGAAGTCCTCTTGGAGGCAGAAGGGCTTTAGTTCTCAGACAGTGGACCCAAAGCCCAGGGCCCCGCAGGAGGCTGTGCTGCTCCAGCTCTGAGGCAGAATCGTCCCTGTGCCACTTTGGGCACTAGGTCTGTCGGGGCCTGGCACTTCTCTAGTGGCCCCCCATCGTGCACTTTGTTCCCGCAGTCTTGAACATCATTTCCTGAAGGATCAGTCAGGGCTGGGAAAAGGGCACAGGAGGGCACGTGGCCCTCTTCTGCTAGAGTCTTGTGGGATAAGAGGAGAATGCTGGACTCCTTTTTTTTCCTTTTTGCAGTCCCACATCAGCTCTGGTCTAGAAGAATCCAGGTTTACGGATCCCTGGACTCTGCCAATATCAGATCATCTCACAGAGTGAAGCCTTTCTTTGCCTCTGCCCACTCTGCTGAGCCCTAGTAACGGGGTAGAGGAGCAATGTCAGGCCACTGGCCTTCCTGGATGTGCCACCTGGGTCTCCTAGACCTGTGGTCCCACCTTGGCATCCAGCTTCTCGGCTTCCTGAGCCAGCTGCTTCTCCTGCATTGCTTCTTGCTCCACTTCCTTACAACCAAAGGGGTGTAGGGGAAGATTTGAGGCTTTCAAAGGTGGGAAGGGAGGGGCTGACACTGAGCATGGCAGTGGGACCACCCTCTGGAGGGGCACTTCCCGCTACAAACAATGAAAGGAAGGGCCTGGGCCCCGCCCTGCACACTGTCTTCCCACTGACTGAAGACAGAGGCACTGTCTGCACCGGCTCCAGGACTGTTGGAGGAAGAATGTGCCGACAGCCTCACCTTCCTCATCTAGGTGCACTCTGGCCGGGAACGGACAACACAGAGGCTCTTCCGAGACCATCTGCTCAGTTCCCTACTAGGTTTCTCTGACCCAGGAAGGGAACTCAGGGGCAGTTTGTTTTGTACATGTACCATTTCCTTTCTCTCTTGTACATAAACCCTAGACCTCTCAACAAAGTCTTGCGCACCAGGCTGTTCTCTTTCTCAATTTGGGTGGGGTAGCGTTTGCCTGCATTTCAGGAGTGATGAGCCTAGAGGGCAGGGGAAGCCTGGCTGAGCAAGCTTCAACTACAGAGGGAGAGAGGATGTCAGAACAGTAGCGCCCTCTGCTGGTCCCAGTGGGTAGTACATGAAGAGGACAAAGAGTTGTAGATCATGTTATAAATATTATTTAAAAAACAAAAACAGAACACATACATCAGGGCCCAGGGACAGAGGAAGCAATGGTGGAGCCCCAGGGCCAGGCCAGGCAAGAGCAGGCACTGATGCTAAAGGGTGAGGACCCTGCCCTCTGCCTCCCAGGCTGTGTCCACCAGCCTGTCTCTTTCCTGGAGACCCCCCTCTCACACTTTACCTACTGGCATCACCCACCCCATGTGGTATGGACTGCCCATCGCTGGGCTGGGGCTGAGGGCAGGACTGCACTAGTTGTCTGAGAACTAGGGGACCCTTGAACACCGAGAGCAGCCTTGCGAGGTGCTAACAGCAGTGTTTTGGGTGGGTTGCTTTAGGAAAAGTGGACACAGACCAGACAGACGAAGAGTCTGAGGCAGATGGTGAGGACCCTGGAGCCCCTGCCTCACGAAGTCCCAAGGCAAAGCGTAGCTCGTGGGGTCATTGGTGGTCGTCCAGCTGCTGTAGGAGTGTCCGCCTTCGCCTCTCCAGCTCCCCCTCACTCAGCTCGCTTTCGGATGTGTCCCAGCCTGTCTGTTGAGCAAAGGTGTGGCTTACCTGAGCCCCCTGGACAGTGTGTCACAGGCTGGGCGAAAGCCAGGTCCTCCCATTCACCTTCTCCTTCTTGATCCCGAAGCCTGGGGAGCGGTTAGGGAGTTCCGCCTGCCGGAGCTCCCTGTCCTTATCCTGCTCTTGCTCTTTATCTTCACTCTCCTTGCCAGCTTTCTCTTCAGGGTCTGTCTCACTGTTGGGACTGTTCTGTAAGGGGTCAGGGCCCATGTCAGCAGCTGAGAGCACAGCTGGGAGGCAGGTGCGATGACCCCACAAATCCAGAGCTCCTCTACTCACCGACTTGTGTCTTCTTTTCTTAGTTTTCTTTTTTGGTTTCTTGACTTTCCGAAGACCGTGATCTGCAGATCAACACATCCCCACTGAGTCCCACTGGGAGAAATCACCCTCTTCTCTGTGTATTCCCTGCAGGTGCTCTTGGTCTGAGGAAGGCTCAATCTGCCTTTACCCAGCTCCTCACCTGGGCAAGGAGAGGAAGGCTTGCTCCACAGTGAAGCCTTCCCATCCTGGTCAACCCTCAGAGGGGTCTGGGACCTGCTCTGCCTCTACTTCGCACCTATCACTCCAGCTCCTGGGCTCCCAGCAACTGCTTACCTGACCCAAAGAGAAGGTGGGAGGATGGGGAGCCTGGTCCTCCAAGGGCAGCACCCCCACTTTCAACCGAGTCAAGTGAGGATGAGGGCTCAGAGCCAGACTCTGAGGGGTTCCGTCGCCTCCGCTTGGGGGGCCGGAGGGATGGTGGGGGCAGCTCCTCTTCATCGGACTCAGAGCCCTGGACAGATGAGTAGACAGTGGTCAGCCCGGAGGGTCTGTCTTCCAGAGGCCCTCATCTGGGGACTGGGGACGGGGACTCCAAAGCCAAGGACAGTGATGTACAGGGGAAAGATGTGTTCAGTCTATCTGGAGCAGTCCAGCCTCACCCACATCCCTCTACCTGCTGACTCACTGAGGGTGAGTGAGAACGCTTGCGATGGTGTTTCTTTCCCTTCCTGCCATGCTTTCGGCCTTTGGTGTGGAGGTGCTGGCATTCAGTCTGCTAGAGGCAGAGGGAGAGAGGTGAGATGAGAACACTGCCTTCCTGTCTCAGCTATAGCCGTCTCCCTGTTCTAGGGCACCCTCGGTCCTCCCCGCTTCCTTGGCTGGCCAGGTAAAGAGCCTTCATGGTAATAAGGCAATGAAGGTCTCACTCAGGCCTGGGCCTTCAAAGGTACAGAGGAGCCCAGTACCTTACCTCCAGCACCTGCAGGAACTCCCGAAAGAGCCGGATCCGCTCCGACTCCAGGGTGATCTGCTCAAAGGCTGAGTCGCACACAAAGCGCTCACGGACCTTGAACGAGGAGAGCACTGCTGATCAGACCAGGCCCTGCCTGGCCCAGCTTGGACACCGCCACGAGAACTGGGCAGGGCTAGGGCAGAGGAAGGAAGGGAACTGGAGCTGGCCCAGGGCTTGTGCTGTGACTGGGGTGGGCCCTCAGTGGTGGAGAAGCTCCGCTGCCCTCAGGCTTGAGGGTGATTGGGGCCAGGCTGTGCTCCTGACCTCTTCCCAGGCAGTGCCCAGCTCCAGAGCAGGCACGGCCTGCCTCAGCATGCTTCGAAAGGCAGCCTCTCTGCGCCGCATCCTTCGGGCCTCCTCCTTTTCCCGTTCCCTCTCCCGTGCCTCTGCTTTCTCCAGCAGCTGAGGGCAAAGGGAAACAGAACAGGGTCAGGCATACCTTAAGAGATAGGAAGGAGGGGTCTGGACTTCTGCCATTATTCCCCAAACCCAAGATAAGTCAGCAGGGTAGTGAGAAGGAACAAGACACTGGGATAAGTGAGAACCACCCAGCCCTGCCCATCCCCTCACACTATTGAAGGTCAGCTTGATGTTGCCTGCGTCCAGCGCAGCAGCCCTCTTGTCAAAGCTTATGACGTGGGCGAAGTCCTCAAAGGCTGTGTTCACCTCCACACAGAAGCCCCGGTCCTGTGGGCACAGCAGTGCGTGAAGGCCAGGGGCACCACAGGCCGAAGACCCAAGGCCAATAGGCAGAGGGTCAGGCTGCAAGGTGTTCAAGACTCTGCCCTCCACTGGGATCCACAGACTTGTGACACACCTTAGACACCATGCTAAGTCCTCGTCTGACAGGCCCCATTCCCACTGTGTGGATTCGTGTGGAGCCGAGGAGTCAGGAAGTCTCTCTGCTCTTGATAGATGACTGAGGTTTTACAACTAGGTCTTCGCTCCTCTGGCCACAGCTGGGCCTTCCTGCTGCTCGTGGAAGCTGCCAAGCATTCTTAACATCTGGTCTATGCCTCTTGTACCGAGTGCTTACTATGTAATAGGTCCTCTGCTGAGCACTATGTAATAGGTCCTCTGCTGAGCGCCCGACATATTTCTTCTTTAATCCTCCCTGCTATATTAGGCCAGTCTCTAATTTTAATGCAGGTAAGAAAAACAAAATCTCTTGTTCTACTGTTAATCCCAGGTCTAAATCCCAAGCCGTGATTTCAAGCACCACACCCACCCTGACTGCACAGTGGCTCTCCAGCAGTATTAAAACTGTGTCCATTGTCTTAAGGACATGGCCAGGCTCTCTATTTGTCATCAGAAAGACCTCCATGTCCCAGTGAAGTCAAAGTGCAGAGAGTAACCTCACTTGGCCGCGCTGACATGAGAGGTAAATGGGAGAGAGTGTCACAGGCCAGCTTTCCTGTCCTTCCACACAGCTGGCTTCCTTCAGTCTTCCTGCTTGATGACAGAAGTATATACTCTCGCTTTTCCCCATAGTCCTTTCTCAGTCAAGGCTCCAGCCCTTCCCAAAACATCCTCTCTCGGCGAGTTAAGACACAGCCAGAGGACTGTGTCTTAACTCAGTCTCCCCTCCCTTGAAATAAGTCACAGACACTGAAGTGCTCCGCCCTGCCTCAGTGCTGGGACTGTAAGCATCCCACTTTACTGGGTGCTGAGGATCAAGCTCAGGTCCTTATGCTTGTGTAGCAAGTGCTCTCCCTAGGGAAGGCTTGACTATATCCTCCTTGCTCTCCCCAGGAACACGGCTCACTTCACTTACAGTATCCCCCATCCTGCTTTTAGCTTCTCGAGCTAGCTAACTGCTTCTTTTTCTCACTTTCAATTCCTCAGACACAGCACAAGGGAAAGATATATTTATCAATATCCCATTAAAAGCAAGACACTTGACAAAAATTTTTAAAATCTAAATGTTATTTATTTCTTACACTATATATTATCCCTAAATTACGGAGGCTGAAGAAACTGGCTCAAAAGCACTAGATAAACTTGTGGTGGTTTCAGGACCAATGAAACAAGGAAGCCAGTTACTTCCCTTGTGTGGATATGTGTTCTGCAGAATTGCCCTTACACTAATTTTTTTTTTTAACTTACCTAATCTACATTTTCCCCAGCAGTTTCAGACCCATGCCAAACTAGCTATTCTTCTAATGTATCACTGCCGCACCCATCATTTATCTTCTAGCCCAGATCTCCAGGCTTCTACTGCTTCAAGTTCAGGGCCCTGCACTGTCCTAGGAGACAAGAGGTGATCCTACAGTCGATGTGACTAGATGGCCACAGGAACATGCCAGATCATCTGGGCTACAGCTGGGATCCCAAAGGAAGGACTAGAAATCCAAGCTGTTTTCTCAGTATGGACAAAACCCAGTAGGCCATTAGTTCCTCTGGCTAAAAGCTGACTATCTAGTAAAGTCTACCTGTTTTAGGACAAGTGTCTACAGTTTACACCATTAGCCTGTATAAGACACTTCATTGGGTTTATTCTTTCTGTCCAGGTTGCTTACATGGAATGCTTGTGTTCTGCAGCCAGGTGTCTGCTCAACCCTCACTGCTTAAATCCTTAACACTTAACAACAGTGCTGCCATTCGCTGCTTCCCTGAACCCTTCCATCCTCTCCCTCAACTTCACAAGCCAACCTGGCAATTTTACTTCAGTGCTTCTATCCCAGTGATTTTAAACTTCTACATTTTTTAAACATTTATTTTGCATGTGTCTATGTAGGCACCCATGTGCCATGGCACATGTAAAATTGGTTTTCTCCAACGAGTATCAGTTCCTGAGATCAAACTCAGGTCATCAGGCTTAGTGGCATTCCTCTTTATCTACTAAGCCATCTGTTAAGCCATCGCACAGCCCAGTTTTCACCTTTTTGCTTTTGTTTTTGTTTTTGATTTTGATTTTTTCAAGACAGCTCTGCCTGCCGCGGGACTTACTCTAGACCAGGCTGGCCTTTAACTTAGAGATCTGCCTCCCGAGTGCTGGAATTAAAAGCATCTGCCACCATGCTGGACTCAACCATTTTTAACAAAAATCTTATACATAGTACCTTAATGCAGAAAACAGATACAAGTTTTTATTAGAAAATAAGAAACGATCCCCTTCCAAACTTGGCCTCGACACTTATCTCAAGGGACCTATGGCATCTTGCTCTTCCCAGAGCTGCCGGGCTGGTCCTCCTCCCTGCCCTCCTCTACCTCTGTAACCCAGTGTCTGGCATGGGATGGTTCTCCAGCCTCTGTATCAAGGAGCACTGAGGGCAGGAGTGAGATAAAACATGCAGCTCAAGTACTTGTTACTGTCACTTTTGAGAGCTGGAGGCTTTAGGAGCTGAACTAGCTCTTCACTGCCACTTCCCCTGGGGATACTGAGAGACTGGGAAGAACTTTTCCAAGACCATCTGAGCTGATCACTTAAAATATAAAAACCTAAGCCTCTTATTTTAGCACCCGAGTCCTTTGTAAAAACTCTAGTGGGCTTGTGGCTCCAGAGAAATAGAGAAAACCCCAGGACAATATGATGCATCTCACTCAAGACTTCGAAACATTAAACTCTTTGGGGCATTTTTTTTTTCAGGTTTTTGTTTTTAGAGATAGGATCTGTTGTGCAGCCAGGCTGACCTGCAACCCACCATTTTCCTTCCTCAGCCCTCAAGCACTGGGATCAAAGGCGCGATCCACTGCACTTGGTTTAAGTCCATATGGACGGGGTAACTGTGTTACAGTGCAACATCCATGGCTTGCTAAGGCAATGTGCCTAACAGTCCCCATGTTCCTTTCAACTGAAGATGCCAAGTTGCTATCCTCAGGAACTGGGGGTTCCCTGGGGGGACACTCGCCATTCCTGAGACAAGGAAACTGATGCTGAGAAAAGTTCACACGACCACAGGGCTTAATCTGGACTTTTACCTCAAGTCCTGCTTCTAGTCACGGTGGCGGATGAGATCTTCAAATCAGAGGACTTATTAGAATATGAGAATGGTGTTTACTAGGAGAATTACTATTGGTTACTAGCAGAATTACATATTAGAATAGTATCTACTTCCATAAAGAAATAAACTTTTCTTCCTTTTGGAACACAGTGCTCCCTCCACTTGCTTACATTTGTAACTAGGACAAACATGGACAACTATTTCTCCAGTAGAGAAAATGACAGGGCACATGGGCTAGCGGACAGCAGCTGACACCTGCCAGCACTGAGGCAGTAAGGCGGAGTGAGGGGAAGAAGGCCTCACCCTCTTCCTCTAAGAGGGCAGTGGCATCTCAGCCAGTGTCCATGGCAGGCCTTGCAGAACGAGCCCAGGGCTGACAGATCGTCCAAACTGGCAAGAGACACTGAAGATCCAGATTTTTATGTGAAGCCAGGCATAGTGGTGCACACCTATAATCCCAGCATGTGGGAAGTGAAAGAAGGATCAGGAGTTCAAGGCCAGCCTGGGATACATAAGACCCTGACTCAAAAACCAAAACAATACATTTTTATGTGAAATCTCCAGATTTTAAAGCATTAGCAACAAATTCCAAATTGTTCAAAACACCATACAGGTAGGAAGGAGTATGCTGGTGGGTATAAGTTTGCAATTGCTGTGCTTGCTCTCGGGCCTGCTATGCCCTTACCACCCACTTGCCTTCACTCCTGCATGCCCTCTGCCTCTTCCACCTACTTGTCCTGAAGGTGAAGGTCAGGGTCGGTGTTTCTTTTCCTATCTCCGCAGTCACATTTGCCCCTGGCTAACACTCCCCATGTCTGTTTTAGGTCATGAGCTCCTATGAGCAGAGAATGATTTGCTACTTTGGTTTTTACTTTTCTGACACAGGGTTTTCAACCTGGCTGGTACACTATTGCTCAGACTGGTTTTGAACTTTTGGCACTCCTCCCTCAGGTTTCCAAGTGCTGGGAATACTGACATGCATCACTACAACTGGCTAGAAAATGTGTCTATTTGTAGCCCCAGTGAAATCTGCCATGTTTCTGAAAAACGTGACTTTGGGAGTCCCGGTCTAGAGAGTGGCTTGCACACAGTCTGTCCATACATAACCCCAGTCTCCCTCACCTTAAGAATGTCCTTTATGATCTTCTTCTCATCATGAAATCGAGCCTTCAACTCCTCCACATAGAACTTGAACAAGTCCAGAGGAGTAGAGCCTGCAGAAAGGGAGAGATGGGGGCCTGGCGGGCGGCAGCTTCCCAAGGCCCAGGGTAGGGTCAAGGACAGGACCAGGGAGTGGGGTGCAGAGAGGCTGACAGGGTAGGAAGCCAGACCAGACAAGGAGAAGCCTGGCTGCCTTACCCGGCTGGCCCAGCATGTTGGCAAAGCGGACATCAGTGCTGACTGCTGGGTACAGCTCCATCCAGGTGGACATGGAATGCAGCTGCCCTGTCTCATGCAGCTCGTCCAAGAAGGTCTGAACAGGGAAAGGCCAGTGATAGGAGAATGAGATAGGGAGGAAACATGGCCAGGGACTACGGAGGAGGGAAGGGAATGGCAGAGGGAGAAGCAGGGGCAATTCAGGCAGAGGAAGCAGAGATGAGGAGACACAGGCAGAGGCACCACAGAAGGAAAACCGTGAATATACAGCCAGCAAGCCAGCCTGGAGGCAGTGAGTCAGAAACCTTCAGGCAGCACGATGTTCTGACTTGGCTTCAACTTCCTGCTATGAACAGCTTAGTCAACCAACTACTACCATTCCCAAGCTAAGGAAAAACTGCCTTTCTGGTTCCCACCCTGAGGCGGAAAGGACCCTTGGTCTGGCTGGCACTCATGTCTGAGGGTAGAACACACATCCTGTCTCCCTGAAGGAGGGTTACTGTACAGTGGCCTTGTGGAATGTGAAAGAGACCAGGCAACAGACAACCTGGTTCAGAGGCAGGCTACTGTATGAAATACCTGAAATGCCTCCCGGTTCTTCCGTTGCTGGCGCCGCTCCCGAAGCCGGGCCCGTTCCCGCTCTTCTTCCTCCTCTCTCTCCAAAGCTCGGATATGCTCCTCAAAGCAGATCAGTGCATCTTCCTTATCCATGTCTATGGGCAAGGAAGAAGCAGCTCAGCACGTGCCACCTCTCAAGAATGCTTCCCCTGTGGGTGCCAGGACTCCCAAGGGGGTGAGAAAAGTGAAGCAGGGCTAGATGGGAGCAGTCACTGTAGTGGCAGTTCTTGGGCAAAGTGTTAATTGCACTGGAAAAAAAAAATCAAGTATTCAACTCTGCTGAATCCAGCTTTTAGAAAACACCATGTAAACCTAGTTATCTTAGAATCAGGGCATCAGAGCCTGGGGAGCTGGAAGTCGGTTAGGCTTCGGTGCAGCTTCAGAAGGTGACCACAGTCAACAGTTCCTTACTACAGTTAAGGCCCACATAAGACCTCATCTTCACAGGAGCCACAGATGCCATCACCATCACCTCTAGGATTTTAGATTTCTACCCAGGGATCTTCCTTCAAGACACACAACACCCAGGTAAACAGTGGATACCAGGGCTGGGGGTTGAACTCAGCACTTGCCTAACTGAGGGCCTTAGTTCAATCCTTTCACCACAAAATAAAAAGGTGAAAAATCAACAAGACAGAGGCTGTTCTGAAGTCTATGTAAGGGCCAGGGTTCAAGCCCTAGCACCACGCAAATAAAACCAGAGGGTAATCTGAAACATCTGGAAACAGCAGAGTCCCAAGAGGAGCAGTAATCATGTTAAGGTGAGCAGGCAGGGATAGGCTCTAAGGCCTCAGCTCAGTGAGGAGGAGAGCAGAGAGCCAGGCTTACTCTGCAGCTGCTGGTCCTGAGCAAAGCTGGGGTTATCCATGAGGTACTGCTGAGCCTGGGACCACGTGGTCTGGAAGTTGACACTACTCATCCCATCCAGGATGCTTTTCAAGGCCTGGATATTTCGGCGCCGGAGCTGCTTGGCTTGCTCCTGGAAAGCCACAGGATTCAAGTGAGGCAGGGCTGGGAAGGGAGGTAGCTACACCACCCCAGGAGGGCAAGCCTCCAGACTTGTGTCCCAGGAAAGGGAAGGAATTCCAAGTCACAGACCAGTGTCATCCTTGCCCTCCCACACCCAGGGCCATTGGCCCAGTGCAGGAACAGGGAAGGTAGAAGTTCCACACCAGCTTCCAACTCAGAAGGGACACTGGCTGAGTAGAGAAACAAATAGCCAGATCCACAAGAAATTGAGGGCCAGGAGAATCCAGCTAGTGACTGTGACCATTACCTTCTCCTTCTTGGCCAGGAAGAAGAGGACATCATCATAAACTTCTTTTCGATCCCTCTCAGGGACCACAGCCCAGACCTCCAGGTCCCCAAAGGTCTGTTCCGCCCGCCTGTGGAGCACATGGGGCTGTGAGTGGGCAGAGAGCAGGCCCACACACCTGTGTGTGCTTGGGGCACCTAGCCCAGCCCAGCCCAGTTACAGGCCCTGACCGGTAGCGGGTAGTAGAGGTCATGCGTTCATGCTGCTCCAGGAAGTGCTGCAGGGTCTGCTTGGCCTCCTTGGCCCTCAGCCGGGCCTCTTCTTTCTCCTCTTTCTCCCGCTGTGCCTTGTAAGCATTAAACGCCTGCTTCTTCTCGCTCAGTTTGGGCAAGGCACTGGAGTGGACAAGTTGAGAAAAGGGAAGGACACAGCTGGAATTACCCTGCACAGCCCATGACGAAGGGACACAAAACAAGGGGAAAGGTCTCCACGACATCAGATTGGGGACCCATGCATGGACTTAGCATACAGGTGTCCAGGTGTCCATACAGGTGGGTGGGGTGAGGAGTACAGCCAACAAATTCCGGACCCCTCTGTCTCCGTGTTCTCGAGTTACCATCAGGCGCCTGTCTTGTTACGGCCCTATTTCTCTAATTTCAATTCAGCTCAAGGCAATAATCACTAAGTGTCTCACAGCTTACCTTTCCCTCTTCTCATCCTGGAGCTACTCTAGCTTTTCCTTTTCTTGTACCCCATTCCAGCCACGTGGACCCAAGCGTCAACACTCAGTTGGGAGTCAGCTCCAGCTGGGGCATCTGAGGGAGCTCCTGACCCAGCTGCTGTCACCAACAAGGATGACGCCCTCCTGCTCAAGCCTACCTGTAACGGGGGTCAGTGACTACCATCTTCATAGCCTGTTCCCACGAAGCGTTGGAAGGGACAGCCTAGAACAGAGAGGCATAGGTCTTGGAGCCTGCTCACTTCCAAACCCTCCTCCAGGCCTTCCCTGGGAGCCCCACCCCCAGCACCTTGTCCCTTAGCAGCTCTTTGAATGCCTGCTTTGCCTTCTCCCGGTTGCTCCAACTGAGGCTAGATCTCTCTGGTTCTGGCTTAGCTTCCTCCTCTTCCTGTGGTAGCCGATGCTGCCCAGTAGAACTGGAGAGTAGAGAGGACTCAGTGGCGAGGTCCACAACCCTACAGCTTTCAGTACCCTTCACTCTAGGCAATTTATTGTCCTTTTCTTACTCCCCAGAGAGCCTTTCAGAGGTCATGTTTAGCTCTTCATCTGTCCCGCCCAAGGCTCTCAAGAAAATGAAGATTGAGAGCTTGAGGCTGCAACAAAAAGGAGGTAACTCTTACCTGCTGGGGCCCTCTTCCCGCTGTAGGAACCCCTGCTCCAGGGGTTGGGCAGCCTCCAACACATCACAATCTTCACTTCGCCCTGGCTCAGGTTCCAGGAGGGCCATGGGCACTGGGATGGGACCCGGAGGTATAGGTGGAGGGTCAGGTTGTGGCTGAGGTGGCTGTGGCTGCAGTGTCTGTGGCTGCTGGGTCTGCTGTTTTCTGCAGGAAGCCAAAGGGTGGTGGCGTATTAAAGCAGGAACAGGCAGGTAGCTGAGGAGGCTGGATCTAAAGCAGCTGACCCCAAAGAAACAAGACTCCTCTTCCCACAGAGGAAGGATGACATGCTCCCACTCTCTCCCCCAAGTGCTCCATGGAAGGAAGGACACATGGGCAAGACACTCACCCTGCAGACTCTTGTTTGACTAGGGCTGCAAGGGGAAAAGACAGCCGTCACAGGGAAGCCAAGGACGCCCAGCACCTTGCCCCATCCTCCCCTCTACCTCCAGGACCCCTTACCTTCCAGGTCATCCAGGTCCTTGGGCCGGGTCCAACGGGACTCCTGACTCTGGTTGTTGTAGTAGTAAGGCTTTCCTGTGTCTGATTTGTATTCTTTCCAGGGACACTGGGACAGGAGCAGCTGTAAGAGGACAGGTCAAAAGTCATCAGCAGCTGGAGGGCTCTCCAGCCCATGAGGGGAGCTAAGGGGACCCAGCGAAGAGAGGACACAGTAGTCTTTAGTTGTCACCTGGCCTTGCCTGCATGGGGGAAAGTAGACCTCCTAAGATCATAGAGTGGTAACTCCAAGAGGCATGGAGGTGGTCAGGGATCTTGGGGTCAGAGGAACCACAATGAGAATGGTTAGAGGTTCAAGGCCAAGGACTTGGAGGGGCCAGGGAAGCTGGAAGGGAGAGCCAGGAAGCACTCTCAGGACCTCTGCCTTGGACTGGAGCACGCGGGGCTTCTCCCACACGGACTGCTTGTCGTCAGCATTGTAGTAGTAGACACGCCCATCAGGGGCCACATGCTCGCTCCATAAGGCCCTCTGCGGAAGAAAGAGGGAGGCACAGAATCCTGGTGAGACTCCTTCCCCAAAACGTCTCCTCACCCAAAGACTTAACCATCAGCCTCCCTCCCACTTTCTACCCAGAGACCTAAGCTAGAAGCACTCACCGGAGGGCCTGTCCCAGCCACAGCAGCTAGAAAAGAAGGCAAAGGAGACCTACTTAGCCCTTGCTCCAAAGCCCCATCTTCCCACTCAGTCTTCCCTTACTCCATCCCATAAATGTCCCCCTGATGCCATCATCATCCCAAAATCCCTGGCATCCCAACAGGCATGATCCAGCGTGGGCTCCAGTCCATGGCCCCCTCTCCCCTGTGTCCCCCCAACCTCCGAGCCTGGGGGGAGCAGGCCCCCAGGAGACTCACAGCTGGCGGTGTCCGCACCCGGAGCCGTCTGCCGAAGAAAGAGGAGGGGGAAGGGTTGGGGCCAAGCCCAGTGGCCCCCAGGACCCAGGCCATGGGGGATGGAGAAGCAGGCCAGGCCAGGATCTGTGTGTCCTGTTCCCAGGGATCTCTGCCCTCTAACAGTCCTGTTCCCTCCACCCCGCCCAGGGCTGTGACTCAGATCCCAGGGGTTGTCGCACAGTAGCTCCTTTCTTCATTCTCCACAAGAGTGTTTTGTTGAATCAACTCCTGAGATCCATCTCTTCACAGTAGATGTCAAAATTCTACACCCAACTCAAGACTCCACTACACTGAGCAACAGCACAAAGAAGGTGCCACTGCCCTTTCCAGAGGGAAGAAGATGTGATAGGAAGAAACCCTCTTAGCGTGTCTAGAATGCAGGAGTGTCTGAATGGGTGTGTTCTTTAAGGTGTTGGGTGTATCATGAGAAGTAACAAGATAGAGAGCATATTGCCTTTGTCCCACTGCGGGGGAGTGGGACACTAGAGCTGCTGAGTGTGTGGCTGACGAGGATGTGAACGTGAGGAGTGCTGCCAGGGACCACGGCAGATACAACAAGAGGGAGGGAGCACAGTCCACATCTGTGCACAGAGTGCAAGATACAGCCTGCTTCCTGCTAGCCCCTACCGCTTACCGCTGCAGTGACGGGCACCGCTGGCATCAGCATCCCTGGCATCATTGGAGGTACCATTCCCGGTATCTATGGATAGAAAGACCAGCAGCCAATATTAGAGTAAGTAAGGGCTAAGCAAAAATAGTGTCAGAGTCAGGCTCCCTAAGAGATCCCTTTGGGTTTCCGACCCTCACCTGGTGCACAAAGGGTCTGGACACTCACCATGCCTGAGAGCGGTCTTACTCACTCAGCAGGCACACTGGCACAAGTCTGGCCCAAAGTTCCCTTCCCTCCCCAGTTCCTAAAGCCCAGATCCTTACTCTTGCCTCTTTCCCAGCTAAAAACCCCTGGGGAAAGAACAATTACCTGGGTAAGTGGTGGTGGCGCCCCCATTGGTGGAAGCATTGGGGGTAGTATGCCAGGTGGCATGGGGGGAATGGCTGGTGGTCTCTGACTCATAGGGGGGAGCCCCATCGGAGGAAAAGGAGGTGGGATCCCTGGAGGGGGCATCTGGAAACAAGTAAAGAAAAAGAAACTCAACAGAGGGCACTGTCTTATGATGGCAAAGCCCACCTATCTCAAGTACTACCCAGCCCTCATCTCGGCCTGCAGGTGATTACAAGACTTTCATTTGAGAAGGAAAAGGCATAAAACTGTCTCCCTCCTCACTACTGAGAAAGACAGGTAACCGAGGAGTTTTCGGGTGTAATGGCAAGCACACAGCTTCCTAAGAAGGAAGGGAGAGGAAAAGGGCAAGGAGACACTACAGACTGGGAGGCTGAACTCCCCCCAGAGACCTTCAGGTGAGTGAAGGAGAAGGCAAGGGTCCCAGGCTCCTGCCTCCCATCCCTTTCTAGCTCATGAAGGCTATTCCAGCCCAAACTCAGAGGCCTTCTTAAGAGCACAGTAAGGATGCTTCAAAAGAGTGAAGCCTCCCCAACCCTCACTCTACCAGGAGTCTTCTTCTTCCACCTCTCCTACCTCCAGTCCCCTGGTATCCCAAGGACAAAACAAACAGGGAGAACTGTCACTCTACGGACTAGAGCTTGAGAGCAGCTGTCCCCACCCCAGAGCTCAACACTACCCATCTTCCAAAGGCAGCAAAGGGGTGTGTAACAGGTCCTTGCTGGCAACACAGCAGTGGTAGGGTAGGGGCTGAGGGTGCAGGCTGGAAAAGCCACGCCCAGGGAACACAGAAAACTTACGAAGGGTGGTGGCATCATGGGGGGCCCCGGTGGGAAGGGGGCAGGCGCTGCTGGGGGCCGGGGACCAGAATCGGGAACCGACTGTTGAAGGAGAGAAAAGTCATAGGACCCAGGATGGGCACAGAGATGGGCTTTTGCAGAAGGCAAGCAGAAAGGATGAGGATGAAAGAGAAACAGGTTCAGGAGGGAGTTTCCAAGCCCCATTTCCTGCCCATCCCAGGCCTGAGCCCTTCAGAGCTCCGCTCTCCAGTGCTAGCCCAGAAAGCCAGCTGACAGAGCCTCCATGTCATCTTTATTTTGGGAGTTCCCACTGTGCCAAAGCCACAGCAGAGGCCCAGGAGGCTCTACAACAGGCACCTGTTCCTCCCAGGCCTTCAACATGCTCTCTTGCACCTCTCACGCCACTTAGGGGCTGACTTTTTCCTTGTTCAGCTCACTGGTTTGCAGATTCAGTCCAAAGCTGCTGTTCCTTTACACTCTCTGGCCAGATGCACGCTCACTCATCCACCTGCTTCCACTTCTCCCAAACTGGACCATCCTCCCCACCTGTGATGGCACCATCCTTTACAAACTCTCAACATGGACACAGCTTGCACAGCCTGAGTGTTCCTGTCTTCCCCCTAGTGGCTGACCACATGATGCTGTTTAAAATGGCTTTCGATTCCTCCTTTATCTGATCCCCCTTCTTAGTTGCCTCACGTACACACTTTTGTTATCACAGTGTTTGCCTGGGTATGTTTTCCCGAGTAGAGGGCAATGCCATACCAGAGGCTGGGATCACATGACTTGCTGAAAGCTGGATTCCAGGTCCCTGCCTCAGAGTCTGGCACATAATAGGTACTCAATAAATACTGAATGACCGTAAAACAAAAGCAAATCTCTGTATAAAAGTTTCCAATTCCAAAGTACAATTCTACGTATTATATATGTGCAGAATGATAGATGTGCAAATCTGTGTGTGTATATGCATAAAATGATAGATGAAGAAAATCTTCATTCCAACATGTAGACAGAGACGAGAATAAGCCTAAATAGTCATCAGTAAGGACTCACCAAATGCAAACAGAAAGTGGAACTCTACACAGTCCTAAGAATGAGGAAACTCATTACTCAGATAAGGATCAATGCCAATGTCTTCCGATGCACTGATAAGTTGGGGGGAGGTGGGGCGCAGCGAAGCTTTTCGAGTATATAAATACCAGTGATAAGATACAAGAGACAGAAGGGAAGAGACTCTTCACAGCATGCCATTTTGAGTCTTATGGATATGGCTTTTTATGGATAAATACATGGCCTTATTACCTGCTCAAAAATATCTGGGGGTGGGACAGTTGTTCAGCACTTAACACGCTCGCCTGCTCTCCCAGAGGACCTGGGCTTAGCTTCCCTGCACCCACATAGTGGCTCACAACTATATATAACCCCAATTCCAGGACATCTGACACTTTTCTGGCCTCCATGAGTACCAGCAGACATGGTGCACAGAAGTACATTCAGGCAAACACTTAAATACACAAAATCTTTTTTTTTTTTTTTAAGTATTTTGGGAGCTGAAGAGATGGCAAGATGACTTAGTGGTTAAGACCACTTGCTGCATGAGTATCTGGGTTTGGATGCCAACATGCACGTGCACACACGCGCACACGCGCACACGCGCACACGCACACACGCAAACACGCGCACACGCACACACACACACACACACACACACACACACACACACACACTATGCATGGTTGTAATCCCAGTGCTAACTTCAGTGAGAGGCCATGTCTTGAGCAAAGAAAGCAGTGAGGGATGAATAAGATGCCTGTCATCGTCCTCTGGCCTCTGTGCACACACAGACAGGCACATTTGTGGTTACTGTTTTGTTTTTGTGACAGGGTGTCACTACGTAGCCCTGGCTGCCCTGGAACTATCTCACTCTACAGACCAGACTAGCTTACAACTCAAGAGAGCCTGCTGCCCCTGAGTCGGGTGCTGGGTTAGAGGTGTGCCCACGCCTGGCTAGTGAGGGGTGAACTCGTGGTAAAGGGCTGCTCTTTTTCTTAAGTGGAGGCTGAGCGCAGCACAAGAGCTCCAGGGAGAGGAGGCAGCTCGGACGATCAGGAGGCGCCTCACAGCTGATTCTCCGTTACCCACTCCTGAGGAGGCCTGGGCAGTTAAAACTGCTTTCTAGCCTTTGTCTCCAGACATAATTTCTTTTACCCCGTCCTAAGCAGTTATGTGCCAAGCTACTGTAATTCTCTCTTCTTTGTCTCCAACTAACTGTGCTGTGCCTGTCCTCTGGAAGTTTATCTATATGGAATGTCAGAAATGACTTGCCATAGGAGGAAATCAAGTTCTGTGTTCTACTCTTCCACCTGAAGGGGCTTAACAGCCTCTTTCACCTCCCAAGTAATCAGCCTTCAGTCTCATCAGGCCCAGTACCACAGTGTCATCCAGTCATCTGTCAACAGAGAGACTTGGGGTCACTGTCTATTGCTTCTTTGATAATACATTACCAAGTTCTCTTAGTTTTAGCTCCAAAATATATAGTTAGTCTAAGTATTTTTCCATTTCTCCCCCCACTTTTTTTTTTCTCCCCCCACTTTTTATCCAACCCACCTGTTCCATCTGATTTACTCTGTGGCCTCCAAACTGCTCTGCTCAGATCCACTTCAGTCTGTACTCACAGTAAACTCTTCAAACTGTATCTGAGACCCAAAAGTACCTGCTTAGAATTCTCCACTGGTTTCCCACTGCTCTAAACACCGAAGCCCAACCATGCCTTTGAGTCCAATGACCTTGCCAGCCTCTTCCACACTGTCCTCTGTGTCCCAGCCACACCCAGTTCTCCCGCCTCAGGCATTCACCTGTGCATGTGGTGCCACTCCTACATCCTAGATAACACTTCACAGCCAGCAACCACTGCCAGTGACAGCCTTTACCAGCCCACTGCACCAGCCAGAGCCCTTTACAGGCTCAACACCACACACTTCCTGCCAGGAGTCATCTAGTGGAAGTCTACAATCATTAGTATAATTCCAAATATGCCGTCTCATGTGACACTAAAACATAGACTCTGTGAAACATGGATCCTCACTACACCTTAGATTTCGTGAACTATAACATTTAGTGCAACCCCGCTAAAATGAAAACTCTAAAGCAAAGAGGTAAATCCAGCATGGTAGCTCAACACTCTAATCCAGCACCTAGCAAACAGAGAGAGGAGGATCAGGTCGGTGTGGGCTGCAGAGACTCTGCCCCCCAAAATAAGTAAGAAATGGCCACTCACTAGCTCAGTGGATAAGGAACTTGCCTTCAAGCCTGAGGACCTGCACTTGATCCCTGGAGCCACATGGCGGAAACAGAGAACCAACTTCCACAACTTTCCTCTGACAACACCTGCACTATAGCACATGCACAATCACACAAAAGGAGTAATAGAAATGTCAGGGAAAAAAATTAAGGTGGGAGGGCAGGAGAAGGCAGGCGCTGACACTTGTTTGTTGACTTTGCTGGTCTTACTGAGCCCCACTAAACTTGGGGGCCACTAATAAAGGCCTACTATCAATACAACACAACTGCCCAGCCATGGTGGTGCACCTTTAATCCCAGCACTCAGGAGGCAGAGGCAGGAGGATCTCTGTATTCAAGGCCAGCCTTATTTATAGAGTTAGTCCAGGACAGCCAGGGCTGCACAGAGAAACCCTGTCTTGAAAAACCAAAAACAAACAAAACACCCCCCAAAAGAAAAACAACAAAAAAACCCCACCACAATTAGAGCTTGAGGAGACCTGAATGTCATCACCCCAAATGCTCCCCTCAGCCACTTTTGAGACAGGGTATCACTTTACAATAAGGCTGACCTGGAACTCACTATATATCCCTCTATATCCAAGCCTGGCCTCCACCTTGCAACAAAACAACCTGCTTACCTTAGCCTCTCAAGTGCTAGGGCTCCACACATGTGCCAGGGTTTGTTGTTTGGAGGCAGTGTCTCCTGTAGCCTCCACCAGCCCCGAACTCCTGATCCTCTCGCCTCCTCCTCTAAGTGCTGGAATTACAGGAGCGCCAGCAACACTCCTCTCTTGTCACATGAGAGAGGTGAGACAGAGTAACAGCCAAATGCTAAGACAGTTCTACAGCTGGCTTCAGATGAAGCTCAAATGAATCCCCTTGTTCTCCTATAGAAGCACAATGCCTGCCACAGAAAGCAGGTGTTTTTCATACTAACCTTTCCAAAAAAACAAACTACAAAGGTACCTATTGCCTACCCTATAAAATCCCTCATCTTAGAGCCAGGTATTTTTTATTTGGCATGTGCCTTTAATTTGGGAGGCAAAGGCAGGTGAATCTCTGTAATTTCAAGGCTAGCTGGATCTACATATTGAGTTCTAGGACACCCAGAGTTAGAGGGACCCTGTCTCAAAATAAATATATGAATTAATAAATTGGGCATGGTCAGGAGGCAGAGGCACTCAGGAGGCAGAGGCAGGTACATCTCTGGGTTTGAGGCGAGCCTGGTCTACAGAGTAAGTTTCAGGTCAGATAGGACTACACAGAGAAATCCTGTCTCAAAACACAAAACTTTCTTTTCTTCATCTACTTCCAAAACCGTTTAAAACAATCAATCCCATATCTGGCCTTTCCTGTGCCTGGGGCTTCCAGTTCCCTTCTGTACCCTCTTCTGTTCATGATGAGGCAACATTCACTCCTTCATTTTATTCCCTCTACCACCCCACACACACGCAGAATGGCATGCTGCTCTGAGAACGTTCACTGGGCTCTGAGAGTACCCACCTCCCCCTCCAGTCTGCTATATCTTAGAAGTGAGCTTTCTTTTTCTCTTTTTCTTTTCCATTTCATAGTGTTGGAAGACGGCGGGGGGTGTATATGAGCATGCAGAGGCCCAAAGCTGATGCTAGGAATCATCCTTGATCAATCTTCTACTTCAATCCCTGAGGAAAGCTGGGTTTCTCAATCAAACTCAGAACTCACCGATATAGCCAGTCTCACTAGCTATATTGCTCTGGTGATCCAGTTTCTCTCTGCCCTCAAGGCTAGAATTATAGGGAGGTTGGCATTTCTGTAGGTTCTAGGGACCTGAACCCTAGATCTGCTGACACAGAAGCACTTAAGCCGCTGAGCCACCTCACCAGCCTGAGTTTTCTCTTTTGTAAACTTCCCCTGATTGTCTAGACAGGGCCCTCACCTGAAGTGCTTTGATGAACCAGTCTCATTCTTAACCTTGGTGGATTTTTGCATACAACCTAAAACAGTTTGCACTAAGTTTTTTTTTTATGTAAACTCTCTGAGTACAGTCTGTGATAGGAACCGGTAGAATAGCAGAGATTCTTTACCTTGGTGGAAGGCAGCTGGCATCAAATCCTCATATGGGAAAAGTTACATGAGAGAAAGCTAACTCTATAGGAACTGCATGTGAATACGAGGATGGAGACTTCTGGATGGAGACACAGGCTTATTTCAGCCACTACCCGGGGAAGACAGAGCAATGGGGTGACAGAGCAATGGGGTGACTGTAAATGGAACTTCCGAGACTTCCCTTCCCCAGGCTTCCCCTGTGCCGTGTCCTTTCTTTCCTGCCCCCCACCTGCTGTAATACCAATACAACTCTAGGACTCTTTACTTCTAATGAACTCTGAAATGACCAGTGCCAAAGGACAGAAGAAAGGAAGCTGAAAGAGAAGCAGACCTGTCAGTCTTCTCTGGGGAGAGACAGTGAGGAGACACTCGGCCATCTCCTCAGCCAAAGGGAACATCCTGACACAAAACGTAACCAATTCTAAGCCTTCAAATCTAAGGGGCACCTCAGAACTGAGCTTTCAGAAGAAAAAAAAAAAAGACAAAAATAGAGAAACAGAGGGAAAAGAACAGAAGTAACAGCTAACAGGTAATGTTTACTGGGTGCATATTATGAGCCAGAATCACACCAAACCGTCATTTAATCCTTACAACCATTTTATAAGTTATCCCCACTTTATAAAGAAGCTGAGGCTGTCACAGGCTACTTGCTTGGCCATGGTGCTAAGAGATTAAATGGCAGAGGCCGGTTTGGAATCCCGGCAGTCTGACCCCGTTAAAGCTGCCTCCCAGAAAGGAGGACCGTGCCACGGATGACATTTCTTAGCCTAGACTCCATTCTTCTTATCCCAATCCTCGCGCAATCCTGAGCCTGGTGACCCTAGGTAGGCCTCAGCTGCTTTACTCTCACGCACTGAAGGAAATGGTAGAAAATGAAGGCCAGGAGGTAGATTTCTCAGAAAGAGGTGACCATCATCAAAAACAATAGCGTTGGGAGTGTGGCTCAGCAGCAAAGCCCTTGCCGACGTTACCAAGGCCCTCGTTCTTTCGGTGTCCAGCACTGCAGAGCACAGCGCTGAGCCCAATCACCCCTAGTCTCCACTGACCTGCCAGCCCGAACAGGACCGGCCCCTCCCCCACCCACTTCCTAGCCACGCTGGTGTGAGAGAGTACCCTAGCATTTCTCCTGCTCCCCCAAAGAGCCTGGAGATCGTTCTAGCTTCCCTATCACCTCTTCACTCTCTTGAACTTGTTACTTCTGGCTCTCATCTTTCTGAACCAGGATTCCACTTCCTCTATTTTCAGAGCTCTCCCAATCCTCCCAAGAGGATTCCCAAGGCCCAGGCAGGCCAGGACCCGGCCTTGCAAGCTCTAAATCTCTGAGCCACAAATCCCGGTCCAGCCGAAGGTCTTCTCCTCTCCAACTTCATGCTTCCCTCATCCCAGTACCCATTCGCCTAAATTCCCTCCTCAAATCCCGCCCTCTCTCGGAACTGATGGAGGCTCAGTATATCACATCGCCCATTTTCCTTTTCAAAAGTCAATGGAAAATCCAAGGCCCAAAGAAAGGTAGTGACTTGCCCAAGGTCACACAGAGTTATCACGGTCTGTCTGAAGGCAGAGCCAGGGTTGGGACCAGGGGCCTCTGCTCATCCATTTCTTGGATTACTCCAGCTCTGAGGAGGAAAACCAGGAGCCTCTGTTTCCTCAGAAGCCCCCTCCTCACCTCCGGAGACAAGGTTTTGTGACCATAGGAGGGTCCCCTAAGGTCCTAGGACACTGAGGGTTTCCACAAGAACCAAGCTGGGTCTGGGGGAGGGGCACGGGGCACGCCAATAGCCCGGGATTGGTAACTGTGGTTTCCATCTCTCCCCGCCTCCTCTCCCCCGACCTTCCTTCAGACACACCGTTCACTCCATCCCTTTCTCCCGCTCACACGGGGCCTCAGCTCGCCGTCCCCTCAGCCCCCGGCCGCACACCCCCCGCCAAGCTCCATTATGGCCTCCCCGCCCCTTCTACCCCAAATCCCCGCCCCCACCCCCCTACTGAGCTCCTTTTCCTCAGCCCCCCGTCCCCTCGCCCTCCCTCAGGGTCCCGGGTACCCCGGCGGCACCCCCGCCTCCCCGGCCCGGGCCCGGGCCGCAGGGGGCGCTGTGGGACAGCCCCGGGCCTCTCCACCCCCGCGCGGGGACGTTACCATGCCAGAGCCTCAGAGCAGCTGGGCCGGCTCGGCCCACTCGCCAGTAAAAGCAGCTCTGATTGGCCGGGCTTCGGCCGGGAGGGCGGGGCCAGCGGGGGGTCGCACCCCTTCGTGGCCGGGGCTCCCGTGGCCCTCGCCGAGGAGCGGAGCCCCCAACCGGCTCGGTGTGCCCGGCCCGGCTCCGCCCCCGGCGCGGAGAGCCAGGCACCGCCCCCACGTGCGCAGGGTCCTGGGCCCGCCCCCGGGGGCGGGGCGCGCCCGCTCCCGCCTCTGACTGACAGCGCGCCTGCCGAGCGGCGCGGCGCGGCGCGGAGCTCGGCCCCGCCGCGCGCGCCCCCGCGGCCTCCTGGCGCTCGCGGGCGCTCGCGGGCCGTTCCCTCCCGCACCGCGGCGCCTCACGGAGCGGTTTCTCGTTCCTGAGTCTCACCTTTCAGTTCTTAGTTCAAGAACTCGCAACTGAACACCTGTTCCGGGAGCCGTCTGTGTCGGGCGCGGCCGACCGAGGCCCCAAACCAGTGCCCACGTGCTTGCTTAACCCCGAGGGCACGTCCGGAAAACAGGCTCCGTAACGTTTATGATGTGCAAAAGATGCTCGGTTCTGGGGACGGGGGAACTCGCGGCTGCTTAACGGTGTGCTGAAGTTCGTGGGTGGCGCCTGGCCACTGCTGGCCCGGGCTGGAGGCATGGCACCTCTTTTCCCTCCAAAGCCGGGGTGAAGAACTTGCCTGTTTGCTTTGGCAGCTTTGTGAGCCCGACTCAGGAAAACGCCCTTCTAGGTCTATAGACAATTTTGGCGTTGTCAATAGTGTGTTAAGGTTCCCTCTGTTCCTCAGGCAGGAAGAACGTCAAGGGGGGAAAAGGCAGACATGAGGAAAAGAAGCCCTTCCCCCGGGATCTAATTTGTCTGTCCTGAAGCCATCTCAAATAAGTGTGTTCTCTCCTTTAACTTTTCTTGTTTTTATTTTGTTTACTTATGGTGTGTGTGTGTGTGTGTGTGTGTGTGTGTAGAGGCACTTCATGGAGGAAGAGGGTAACCGGCAGGAATCAGTTCTCTTCTTTGACCATGTTGGTCCTGGGGATCAAAATCATGGTCAGACCCGGCAACAATCGCCTTTTCCTTCTGAGTCCTCCCATCTTTAATAAACTCACCTTTTACCTCGCTCTCATTCATCCTAATGTTTTTCTGCCTTACCTGAGTAGATATACCTAAGAGGGAAGAGAACTCGGGCTATTGGCGGCAGTGCTGGGCTTCACCCCCGGCTCCACTGACTATAGCTGGACTGCCTCAGATGAGAACCTTGTCTTACACTTTACAGCGCACTTGAGGCAAGCCTAACAGAAGTGGTTCAGAGATTCCATGAAATTTTGTTACTTTTATTTGTTTGTTTGTTTGTTTGTTTATTGAGACATGATCTTGCTATGTGGATGAGGCTAGCCTGGGAGTCTTGGGCTCAAGTCAAGTCAATGCTCTTAGCCTCCTCAGTAGCTAAGAATCTGGGCACATGCCACCACATCATCAGGCCTGCACTAACACAAGTCACATGACTGTTTTTGTACCAGAGATTGTGCGGGTACATGTGGAGGTCAGAGGACAACTTAGGGTGATATTCCTTAGACACTGCCGACCTTTGCTTGCTTGCTTCTCTTTCTTTCTTTCCTTTCCCTTCCTTCCTTCCTTTCCTTTCTTTTTCTTCCTTCTTTCTTTCCTTCCTTCCTTTCTCCCTCCCTCCCTTCCTTTCTTCCCTTTCTTGCTCAGGTCTTTCACTGGTCAAAAACTCACAAAGTAGGCTAGACTGGCTAGCAGGTGGGCCCCACTGCAGCCCAGCGCTGGACTTAGAGACTCACCCTAACTGCCAGGCATGGCAGTGCACACCTATAGTCCCTGTACTCAGGGAGGCAGATGCAATTGGATCTCTGCGAGTTTGAGGCCAGCCTGGACCTGGGCTATAAAGTCCAGGACAGACAAGACCACACAGAGAAACTCTGTCTGGAAAAAACAAAAACAAACAAGGTCACCTTACCATGCCCAGTCTTTCTACATGGCTTTTGGGAACTCAGTTCCTTGTGCTTTTGAGGCCAATAACACAACTGAACTACGTTAGATTTTGTTTGTTTTCATTTTAGTCAGGCATTTGGACATACAAAAACCCAAATCAAAACAAACCATGGTTTGCTGTTAGCTTAGGGGCTTCATTTTTTTGTTGTTGTTTTGTTGTTTACTGTGTAGTCCAAGTAGACCTGGCGTTTAGCATACAGCCAAGACTGGCCTTGAATTCACAATCTTGCCTCTGCCTCCCAAGTGCTGGGATTATAGCATGAGCCATCACTGTAGGCAGACAAATGTTTTCAAAGGGCAAATGAATATATTAAAATTTTTCAAGACAAACAACAGACCCTTGCCTTGTTTATCTTCTCTCTGGAGACAACCATTTTCACAACTTTTAGTGTTTTGTTTTGTTTTTCTGTTGCTATTGTTTTGGATTGGTTTTTGGTTTTTTGTTGGTTGGCTGGTTGGTTGGTTGGTGTATCTATGTCCCTTTCTAGCTTCACCCCTTCCCACAGAGTGAGGAATCCAGGAAGATCCCCCAACCCAAAGCTACTTACTCCCTTATGGATCATCTCTGAATTCAGGGATGGTGGCATCGCCTACCCAGCTGTTCCTTTGGCCAGCCCCATTTCTGGTTGGATTCTCCCATTCCTCCTCAGGGAGACCTTGCTGATGATGTGGGCATCCCTGGGCCTGAGGAAGAACCAAGGGCAGCTATTGGCAGAAAGAGTTTCAGCACAAACTGGAAGTCACTGCCCTGTGGGGTTCTCTCCAGACAGGACTCGGCTAAGAGCAGAGCGGAGAGGAGCAGAGTGAGAAAGGGCTGGTACTGCCATTTCTCCTGCAGAATTCTGTAGAGCCCAAAAAACTCTAATTTAGAATCTGGCCTCTCAGGTACATTTTTATGAAATTAAGTTTTAGAATGTATTATACTTAAGAGTTCCTTGTCTTACAGTGTTGAATATATAAATATTGATTTATAGTTTTGCCCCAGTCCCAGAAATAATAGGGCAGATATAAGGATTTAGCTCATTTTCCTTCCCTTCTCATAACTTATACATCATTTATCACACCCATCTGCAATATTCATTCTGTAATAGTTTTTGTTTGTCAGTTCTTACAACACTGTGATTACTGTTCACAGCTGAGCCATGTAGCAAACTGATGCGACTCTTTTTCAGAGCAAATTTTCATTATTTCCTGGGATTAATCACTATCTGCTTTTCATCTTGTCTGTTTGCTTTGTGTTATGTGTGTTTAATTTTTTATTAATTTGTTTGTGTGTGCATGTTGGTATGGGCCCCATAGAAAAGCTGTGGCGTCAGTCCTCTCCCTCCACTCTGTGTGGAGTGCTGGGATTGAACTCAGGTCATCAGGCTTGGCGGCAAGCACCTTTGCAGCCGGGGACTGGCCCTCCTTTTCTTTCTTTTCTTTTTTCTTTCTGTTTGTTTGTTTTTGCTTTTTGAGACAGGGTTTCTCTGTGTAGCCCTGGCTGTCTTGGAACTCACTCTATTGACCTGGCTGGCCTTGAATGCAGAGATCTGCCTGCTTCTGCCCCCCAAGTGCTAGAAAGACACCCCAGCCAGCTTACCTTGCATTCTTTTGTTGGTGTTTGTTTTTTTAAGATTTCTTTATAATTTATAGTGTTTTGCCTGCATGTATGTCTGCACAGCAGAAGAGGGCACCAGCTCTCACTATAGATGGTTGTGGGCCACCATATGGCTGCTGGGAATTGATCCTGGGTCCTCTGGAAGAGCAGCCAGTGCTCTTAACCTCTGAGCCATCTCTTCAGCCCCCTTGTTGGTGTTTTTAACATGATAAGTTTATTGTTCTCATGCATGCTCTGAATATCTTTTTTTTTTTTTTTGCATCTTATTTGTTTCAGGTTGCAATAACCTGTCTTGAAAACTACCAGGTGTTGAGCGACTGTGTTTTATCTCATCCTCTTCTCCCCAAAATCTTTATTTGCTCCAATTTTATTTTATAACATTCATCTAGAATGAAAGAGAGAGTAGTATTTGAGACTCAAACCCAGAGCCTTGCGCATGCTACACAAATGCTCTACCTCTGCGTCACAGTCCCAGATAGAAGGTTTTGAAACAATACACTTGTTCTCCTGTTCTTGTGCATTTCTGCAGTGGAAAACAAAACATAACATAACAAATCTTGAGGCTAGGGAGCCGGCTCAGGCTGTGAGGTACTTGCCTTACAAGCTGATGATCCTCAGAACCCTTGAAAGCCCGGCTTGGTGGCTCACGCTAACAATCCCCGTGCCTGGAGACAGGCGGATCCCTGGATTGCTGGCCAGTCAGCGTGTTATAAACAACAAGGCTGTTTTCCAAGGTGGTGATTCTCCTTCACATTCCCACCATTCTCTCCAGCACTTGGTGTGGTCCTGCTTCTTTTTCATCCTGTCTCACCTTTATCAAAGCTGGTATGTGGTAATGGTTGCAGCTTGCATTTTCCCAGTACACCAAGTAATGCCACTGAGGATCTTTTCATGCCTGTATTTAAAGGGTTTTTTGCCGGGAGCCAAAGCTATCTACTGAAACCAAAGTCAAACAGTGAGCCAAAGCTATTTAGTGGAGACAAAGCTATTTACTGAAGCCAAAGCCGAGTAGTGAGCAAAGGTCATTTAGTGGAGACCTAAAGCTATTTAGTTGAAGAGTTACCTAGGACCCGAAATCATGGGTGATAGATTGTGAGGACATCCGTCTGTTAGTTTTAGAGCATCCGTGAGATAGCTTAAGAAAACATCCTTATGGTATCTTGCAGGTGCAATATTTAACCCATGGAAGCACTCTTCCTATTTCCTGCAGCAGTAAATTAACCTTCCCCCCTTTCCTGCCTTCTCCCTATATAAGTTGGGTAAAAATTTTTAATAAAGGCTTTGATCAGACGAACAGACTTGGCCTTCATTTCTTGTGCTTCTCGTCCCTTCCCCCCATTCCTTCCAATCTCCTCCTTAGGAACCCCGTTGAAGCCCCAAGGGACGGGGCAGTTTTTTGTTTGTTTGGTTGGTTGATTTTGAGACAGGGTTTCACTGTGTCGACCTCGCTGTCCTGGGATTCATTCTGTAGACCAGGCGGGCCTTAACTCACAGAGATCCTCCTGCCTCTGCATGCCAAGCACTGGGATTAAAGGCACAGGCCACCACCGCCCGGCTGACTAAACTGTTTTTACTTTATGTGCGTATGGGTGTTTTGCCAGGTTGTCTGTCTGTACCATGTAATGGACTAAGTTCCAGAAGAGGGCATTGGATTCCCTGGGGCTGGAGCGATAAGCAGCTGTGAACCTTCTCAGGTGGTCTTCTATGAGAGCAGCAGGTGCTCTAACCATGGAACCATCTCTCCATTCCCCCAGCTACCTTCCTCATTTATGGTTGTGAGCCTAGCCTTTAATGGCTGAGCCATCTCTCCAGCCCCAGCTCCCTTTTCTAAAGACAGGATCGCTCAAAAAGCCCAGCCTTGAACAGGCTATAGTCCCAAGGATGACCTTGACTTCCTGAGCCTTCTGCCTCTCCTGAGCTAGGATTACAGGCTGTGCCATAAGCCCAGCAGTATGTACCTTTCACATTTAAAGTTCCTGGTCAGTACTACACAGTGTGGGTCTTGGGTCTCTCTCCCCCTCCCCCCCAACCCTGCTCTGTGTGTGTATGTATATGTGTGTCTGTCTGTCTGTCTGATCAGGGTTTCTCTATGTAGCCTTAGCTATCCTAGAAGTCACTACATAGACCAGGCTGGCCTTGAACACACAGAGACCCTGCTGCCGCTGCCTCCAAGTGCTGGAACTAATTAAAGGCATTTCCACCACGCTGCTCACAGAAAGGCTGGGATTGGGTGAGTCTCGCCCACTCTGATGAAGGGGCCAGCACCTCAGCATATTTATTTTATACACCAGGTTGATGAGGTGTCTTGGGCTTTTCTTAATTAAATCATACACTCTCTGTGTTAATGGGCTTGTTTATTTATATACAGTCTCCTCATCAGTGTGGTTGAACTTAAGGAAACAGAGAGGGGTGAAAGGGGACAAGAACCCGGTAAGGAGCTGGAACGAAGGGAGCAGGTTAGAGTCCTAACGCCGTCCCTGCCAGTGTAACTAGGCGCCCCATCACCCCCCAGCCTCGGCCGGCTTAGCTGTGTTGGAGCAGGGAAGCCACCGAGGCTGGGTGTGCCCGTCAGTAGAATGTGTACCTAGCATCCACAAGGGCCTGAATTTGATCCTTAGAGCAATAGTGTCAACAACCGAGAGAGGCTAAATTAGAAAACTTTAAACATAATCAAAGTAAAAATAATTTAAAGATGTTTTGAAATCATAAAGGATTAAAGGATGTAAATACCCAGTAGCCAGGCTTTGGGTGTGGGGCTCACGCATTTCTGCTTTGCCGGCACTTAGCTCCCTGCACAGCACCTGGAAGGTTACCAAAGGTGAGGGTTCGGTGAGTGAATGAGCGATAAAGGAATCGGCATTGCCTTAGCAAATGAGCAGCAGTGCAGTGAGAGACAGGTGAAGGTCAGGGAAGTCTTAAGTGAGCTAGATACCACATACAACTAAACTTACCTTAAGTTGTTACCTATTAAATGGGAATATTCTTGGCAACAAGGAGAATAATTTTCATGCATACGAACCTGCACTTCATCCATTTCATATCCAGTCATTCAATACGTGTTTAGCTAGTACACTAGTATGTACTAGGTACAATTCTAGGTCCTGAGCAGACAGTGATATTAAAAAGAAAAGGGAAAAAAAAAAACCCTCCATCATGCTTATCAACTCTAACTAGTAAGAGTGCTGATCCTTGGGGTGGAAACCAAACATATTTCACTTAGTTCTTGATCGGCTGCGATTTTAAAATCAAACCTTCTCTTTAGAAAAGTGTTTAGTCAGCCTGCTGACGCTCTAGTGAAATAGTTGAGCTAATTGGCTCAAAATGACTCACGCAAACTCCAGCCCATCATCAGACAGCCCTTTTGTTTCTGGTGTGGTAGAACAAAACCCTGAATCTGGGGAGGAAGAAGAGTGAGGACAGGCTTAAGGCCCACCACGCCCTTCGAGGGTACACAGTGTCCTAAGGCCCTACGTCCAGTGCTCCACCCCTTCCCTGTGGCACCACGTCGGCGTCCAAACCTTCCACAGCCGGACCTTTGGGCGAACCAAGATCTAAACTAAGTCATTCCCCCTAGTTGCTTTTCTTCCTGAATTTCACCATTAATATTTAGCTTGGAAACATAACAGTTAACGCTTAAACAAACAAACAAATGAAACGGGTCCAGTAAAGATAAGAGCAAGCAACGGATGAAATGCAGATGAATGGCAGAAAGTTTAATCTTCTGATTCTTTAAATCAAACTGATGATGTCACTGGGGAAAAGAGAGTCCGTTGGAACCTGCTATCTGGCAGTTACTAGAAGAGCTGTGGCTCAGCAGAGGTTGCCGGGAAACCTCCCGGGGTCCTTAGCCCGCAAAGCTGCCGATACTGTGTGTTCAGTTCTGTGTATGAGAGAGACAGAACGTCTATGGACTGAGAGGGTTATCTAGAATGGAGAAGGACAACCCCCCGCACTTGGTGACCCCCACCTCAGTGAAGGCTATCATTTCCAAGATTGAGACTGCCCAGCTAATTCGGACTCAGGAGGTAACCCCAGAGAGGAAGAAAACAGCCTTCTGTTCAGGTCTGCTGTGGAGGCTGGGGCCTGAGTTCACGTTTCCACAAGATTCCAGCCTTTGGGCCTTTGGGGGGTCCTGGGATACTTGACAAGCTGGGTTTGCAGAGACATGGATTCAGGATGCCCACATCCTATATTTGACTTCTGTAGGGTAGGCTGAGCCCAGCCAGCCCTGTAAGGCAGGGGTGTAAGGTCACAGGCCCTAGGTAGGTGGGCAGGAGGCCCCTGGACAGTACATACTGATGGAGCCCAAATGGGGTAGGGTGGGGGCAGATTTTAAAAATTCAGACTCTGTTGGCAGAATGCTAGAATCCCCTAATCGATGCCCTGGAAACGCTTGGGGTGATGTCCAAAGGCTCAGCTCACTCTGTCTATAGGCAGTTCCATGCAGCTGCTGCTCCGTCTCTTCCTGTCTTCACCTAAGTCAGCACTTGCAAGGGGGGGGAGTGGGAGAGGTGGACGTGGGACGGCAAATGACACATTGCTTGAACCTTTGATCCAGAGCACTTCTCTGGGATTCGTTGTTTGTTTTTTTTTTTTGTTTGTTTGTTTGTTTTTTTCCCCATGCTGCCTCTCAGTCCCTGTGAGATTCCAGAAGTCTCCAGCAAGTTCCAAAATTCTAACAGTGTGTACACTGTGGATCTGTAGTGTCCCCGAGCTTAAAAACTAAAATGATGGGGTTGGAGAGACGGCTCAGTGATTAAGAGTTCAATCCCCAACAAACACAGTGGCTCCCAACCACCTATAATGAGATCTGATGCTCTCTTCTGGCATGCAGGTGTACATGCAGATAGAGCACTCATACATAAAATAAATTTTAAAAAATTAAAATGACAAGAGCTGATGCTCTCTGTACGTTCTGGGCACAGTTCTAAACACTTTCCAATATCAGTTCATGCCATTCTCATAAGAGCCTGTGGTGCTGACTATACTCAGGTCTACTTTCTCTCGAGTTGAGCAATTTGTTTAGGATCACACACTGCTAGACCACGGAACACCGACCCCAGGACCTAAATCCTAACCTCTGCCATCCACCATCTGTGCCCCACACAGGATATTTCCACTCAGCTCTCAGACATCTTGGACAATGTCAACTCTGCCATCAATCGCTTCCAGAAAGAAATGGGATATGACTTAAAAGAAAAGATAAAACCTCACCAACCAGAGCAAAAAGGCAGGAAGAGATTCATCTTGCTGGAGAAAATTGCCTCCTTCTCCAAAGATGCTAAGGCCAAAGAGAAACATCTGTATGAGCTTCTTGACTGGCTGGGTGACTGGGGTGAGTCTGTGGGCTTGGCACAGCCCTAAGGGCTGGTGCCTCCCTGCAGGCTGGTCCCTGCTGGCTCAGGCTTTTCCTTTCTCCACCTAAGTCAGCGTTTGCAGAAGGAGGGGAATGGGGTTGGTGGGCGTGAGAAAGCAGAGGGCTTTTTTCTAACATCTCTTCCCCAGTGACGGATTCTGGATTCTCACTTCCCAGCACGCAGCCTCCCCTCCCCAGAAGGGCTCTGTCAGTCAGGCCTGTTGTTGATCTGACAAACACCTGAGAGAAAGAAAGGGTAAAGGCTCATTTTGGCTTCTGGCTTCAGCGCTGTCAGAGGTGGTCTCCTGACACTATCACTTTAGGCCTGAGGCAAGGCTGAAGGTCATGGTGACAGTGGGATTGTGGAAGAACAGGCTGCTCCACTCCCACAACCAGAAAGCAGAGAACAGGAAGACACCACAGAGGCATTTAAAGGCATTTAAAGGCACACCTGGTGGCCCTCTTCCCCAACTTAGTCTTAACTTCCATACACTTCACCTCCCAACAGTACACCTAAATTTTGACTTTATCAATGGGTTAATTCACTAGTTAGGTCGAACCCTCATGTCCTGATCACCTCTGGAAATGCCCTCGCCCAGAGGTGTGCCTTCCACCAATCGACCTGAGATTAATCACCACACACAGGGCTGGGAAGGGGACCCAGGGGATAAGTGCTTGCTATGCAAACTTGGAGGCTTGTGTTCAGACTCCTGGAGCCTACAGAAACCCTGAGACTGGCAGTATGTGCCTGTACTCGCAACAGTGGGGAGTGAACGGGTGGGGATCCAGCCAGGCGAGCACGAATGGAAAGGTCCAGGTTCAGAGAGAGGAGACAGTCGAGTGTGATCTCTGGGCTTCACACCCACCCACACAGACAAGCACAGCAGATAGCCAGGCTCTACCTCAGGCAAGCAGACAAGCACAAAGAAAGCTGCTGGTTCTACTTAATTCACCTAGTTGCTCCAGAGGCTAGATTATACAACTGGCACAGATTAACTAGCAAGATCCCTGGCTGGCCTCACACTTTAAAAATCTCTCCTCATGTCAATCACTTCTTAAGTGCCACCTCCTCCAGTCCTCACCCAACCCTTTTGCAGGGAAGAAAACTGAAGTTCCAAAGAAGGGACCTGCCCAGTAGCTAGTATACAATGTAACACGTCCACCCTCAGGTCAGCAACCCCCTGTGCTGTGGGGCTGCGTGGGGGTCCCCGGAGGACACTTCTCAGCCAAGCCCCCAACCCTGCCCAGGTGACAGTCTGACCTGTGAGATGGCGAGCAGGAGAAATCTGGAGGAAGAGGAAGCCCTTAATGAATGGATCGAGGTGATGGAGAAAGTGTTGCCTCTCTCCCTCATGGCCACCAAAGGAGGCATCGAGTCTCTCGTCTCTCTTTGCTCCTCTCTCATTGAAGAGCAAAAGAAAAAGGCACTAAGTAGGTTCCTGGAGCTCCTGGGGGGGCTGGGTGGGGAGGGCCTGGGCATCATCTCAGAGGAAGCAGTCACAGGGGCTTTCGAGCTGGGGTATCAGACCCATGCTGGTCACAAAGCTGTTCTGAGCTGCACAGCACAGGCTGATCTCCCAGAGGACCTGGATTCAATTCCCAGCACCCACACAGTAGCTCACAACTATCCGTAACTCCAGTTCCCGGGGATGTCTGACACTCTCTCCTGTCCTCTACAGGCACTGCATGCACATGGCACACAGACCATAATACCCTAACACATCCCAGCACTTGGAAGGCTTAGGCAGGCAGGTCTCTGAGTTCAAGGCCAGCTTGTTCTACAAAGTGAGTTCCAGGACAGCCAGGGCTACACAGAGAAACCCTGACTTGAAAAACAAACAAACAAACAAACAAACAAAAGATATAGGTAGGAGTGAGGTGAAGATGAACCCTCAAATGCTTCTGGGAGTTCTGGTGAACAAAGCCGAAAAGCCAGGAAAGCGGAAGTTTATAGACTGAGCTTGAGGGCACGCTTTCCTCCATCTGAACCCAGCCCAAGCCAGGGTTAGGAAAGCTCCAGCTGGACGTCCTTCTACAGCTTCCTGACTGTGCTGGTCAAGCCTGGTTAAGAGTATTTATTTCTATCCACTCTCTACATTTTGCAGAGGAGAGCCCTGAAACTTAGAGAGCAGAAGGAACCACAAGTAAAGCGATTACAAAACCCAGTCCCCTGCTTGGTGACTCCTCCTCCAGGGCTTTGGACTGAACCAGGTCTCAGTCCAAATCCCACCTCTGCCAACTCTGAGCTGTGTGGCTTTGGGCATCTTTATTCTCTCTCTATTAGCCTGTTTCTTCAGAGAATATTATCTGCCTTCAGGGCGGGTGTGTGTATGTGTGTGCGTGTGTGTGTGCGTGCGTGGGGTATGAGATGTTTGACACCAAGCCTGGAATATTCCAGGCTTAATAAACAGTGGCTAAAATTAGCATTTCCATGGGTTCTTTTGGACAAGTTAATTATCGTTATCAATTAAAGATGTTGAAGCCAGTATGGTGAGCTCACCTTTAATCCCAGCACTTGAGAAGCAGGAGGATCTCTGTGAGGTTGAAGTGAGCCTGGTCTTCACATTGAGTTCCAGGACAGCCAGAGCTGTTTGTAGAGGAACCCTGTCTCAAAAAAAAAAAAAAAAAAAAAAAAAGAAAAGAAAAGAAAGAGAAAGAAAGGAAAAAAGAAAAAAGTAAGCTAGGACGTCGAGGGAGGAAGAATACAGAGAATGGAGACTATCTGTGCCTGTAATCTTTGCCATGCTCTATCTTAAAATATAGTTGTTTGTATACTTGTTTTCTTACGAGAGTGTAAATTTCCATGGCGTGTTTGTGCGTGGGCCAGAGAATACTACTCTTCCTCAGTCACTTTCCACCTTATTTTTTGAGCCAGAGCTTCCCAGTGGGCTGGACTGGTTGACCAGCAGGGCCGAGAGTGCTCCTGCGTCCGCCTCTGCGGCAGTGGGTAGTGGGACTCCAGCCACACCAGCGTGTCCAGCTTTTTACGTCAGAGCTGGAGAGGTGAACTTGGGCTTTCCTGCCCACACAGCGAGCAGCACCGCCTGAGCCTGGCGCAGTGCACACTCCTTTTGGTTTTGTTTTGTTTTGAGACAGGGTTTCTCTTCGCAACCCTGGCTTCTTAGGGACTCACTCTGTAGGCCAGGCTGGCCTTGAACTTACAGAAATCCACCGCCTCTGCCTCCCAAGTGCTGGGACTAAAGGCATGCATACCACTCTCCTGCTTGTGGGGATTATTTATTGAGCACTTTAGGACTATACTTGGCCTTAAATATGTATGTGCACTCTAAGTTCCAAGAACTAGAATCTACAGTTGTTCCCATTTTTCCAATGAGGAAAGTAAGGCACTAAGAAGTTAAAAAAATGTACCCAAGGCAAATGGTAGAAATTTGATTTGGATCCAAGCGAGTTGGTCTCAGAACTCTGAACCCTAGTCGTATGGCTTGCCTGACATAGTGAGGTGCTAGGCTGAGCTCAGTATCACTCAAGCTCCCTATGCCCTCTTGCCCCACAGCCAAAGCTAGCCACGGTTCTCTTTGCCATCGACATTTGGGAAGACGCCCATTCTGTCAGCCCTCTGCATAGCAGTAGGCACGGGGCTGTATGACCCTGGCCAGCCCTGAAAGAGCTGAGATGTGTGTGACCCCACAGCCTGTGCTTAGTTTATTTTCTTGGGGTGAGGGTCTAATGTGATCCCCTGATATGGGCAAAGACAATTACTAAAATAATAATGACATGAGAAGAGTTGTAAAAGAGTCTCCATAGGCACAGTTCGGGGGTGACAGGAAGAGAAGCGAACTTGTACGTGGGGCTGAGGGGTTGGGTAGCTGGCAGTAAGGAGCGCAGCACGGATATAGGGAAGGGGCTTGGTTAGAAAGGTAACTCCTTGCTAGAAAGCAGGCTGAGCGGAGCGGAGCTGACACACTGTGCTGGGCCCATCTGCGTTCCCCTAAGGCTGTGCTTGGCAATCTCAGGCCGGGCAGAGGTGTCTCCTCTGCAGGGCCAGCCCCTTGCTCTCGCCCATCCCAAACAGGCGTGGGTGAGAGTCCAGGCTCGGCGGGGTCTGGAGGGTCGGCACACCTCCCTTCCAGGAGGTGCTGCCTCTTACTGGAGGCTTGCTGCCTGTCTCCTCTCCACCTCTTCTAGCATCCAGGCATAACTTCTGGCAGGAGTGGCAGCAGAAAAGCGCACAGAAGTCCCCAGAGTCCCCTCAGCCTCTGAGCCCGGAGCAGATGCTACAGGACAAGAACACCACGTGCATGAAGGTCTCGGAGGTGAAATCCATGCTTCAGGAGCTCCTTGACTCCACCATGTTCAAGAAAGGGGAGGTCAAGGCCATCAGGTACATGTCTACTGTGCTGGAGAACCTCAACAAGGCCTTGACACTCCAACACAGGGAGAACAAGAGTCTGGAGACGAAATACAAATACATGCAGGTGGAGATGAGCAAAGAGCTCAGCACCCAGAGGCTGTATTTCCAAAAATCCATCCAAGTCCTGGAAAGCCAAAAAGCTGCACTGCAAAAACAGTTTGAGATCCTAGGGGAGAAGTACCGTGACCTCCTCTTGATAAAACAAGCCTTGGAATACCAGCTAAAGAAGGCTCAGATTGCCAGGGGCCTAGAACGACCAGCTGAGCTTACAGCCCTGGAGGAACTGCAGCAGAAGCTCTACCAGGAAGGACCTTTGTTTTCAGCACTTTCTCCAACTCCGCCAACCCAGGCCTGGGACAGTGACACTACCCCCTCAGCTCAAGAGCCGCTCTCCACCATGGCCATGAAGTCAACGGCTGCAGACGCGTTCACCGAGCACCCGGAGCCTGAGCTGCTGCACTCAGAGGCCCTCCAGCTTCCCACACAGTGGGAAGAACCGGGAGCAGAGGCCCCAGACCATGAAGGCAAAGACCAGGGGGAGGACCACTTCCGAGAGAAGGAAGCCATCCAAAGCAAGTCCGATCCCCAGAAGTGCCCGTCTCCAGAGAGCTCCAGGAGGGTGCTTTTGGAGACTTCCTTCCACATGGAGCACTGGAAGGAAGACCTGAGCTGGGAGGCGAGGAGGCAGCAGTGGCTGCAGGAGGAGGAGATGTGGCTTCAGCGGCAGAAGAAGTGGGCCCTGCTGGAGCAGGAGCACCAGGAGAAGGCGCGGCAGTGGGAGGCCGAGGCAGCGGCCAGGCAGCAGTGGCAGAGACTCTCCCCCCCGGAAGAGAAATCCAGCCCCAGGAAGGGAGATTCGGAGAAGCTGATCTTCACAACCACCACCCGGTGGAGGAACCTGGTGAAGACAGAACAAGCATGGGCGCCTCCCCAGGGCCGAACCCAGTCTGCTCGCCCAAGCAGGAGGTCACACTTACCCATGCCCAAACACACCCAGCAGCCTGGCCAGAGAAACCAGAAGACCCTGAGTTCAGCTGAGCTGGGGCAGATACCGCAGGCCTGTCAGGCTTCTGCTAAGCCCAAGAAATGTGCCTCCTTTCCCGTCACTGGGCTATACATCCAAAGGGTGGCCCGACCCTCTCCACAGAAAGACCCAGAAAGCCCTCAGGACACCATGTACCACATAGACATGGCAGCCCAGATGAAGAACCTGCAAACCCTGGGTGGCTTGGAGTCAGAGCTGGCCCTGCCACACCACCAGCGCAGCAAGGCCCTGGAACTCACTGTCATCGCCATGAAGCTGAGCATCCTCAGGCTGCAGCACCTGTTCCAGAAGTACATCCACTACAGACACTTCCAGAGCCTCCGGTAGGCGCCCGGGCAGCCACCGGCACCCCACCCCTGACCCACCTACACCCACTGACAAATAGGGGAGGGCCAGATCGCAGGGGACACATAAAGGAATGTGGGTAGGAAACCACAAGGGAAGTTGCCTAGGTTTCCCGGGGAAGGGACTAACAGGACAATACTCAAAGGTGTGTTTTTCTCATGTTGGCTTTCCTCCAACACCCCCCCATCTCCCACCCCTGTTTTACTGTCCTTCATCCAATATGCTCCCTACCATTTCCTTGATTTTTCTTCACCAGCTCTGAGGTACTCCCGTCCGCCCCTCATAGCCCCTTCCACCTTTCTGCCCCTTCTCATAGACCCTTTCAAAGATTAACAAAACGGGGGCTGGAGAGATGGCTCAGAGGTTAAGAACATTGCCTGTTCTTTCAAAGGTCCTGACTTCAGTTCCCAGCAACCACATGGTTGCTCATCTATCTATCTTGAGATCTGGTGCCCTCTTCTGGTGCACAGGCACACATGTAGGCAGAACACTGTATACATAATAAATAAATCTTTCTTAAAAATTAACAAAATGGAGGTGTCTCCCTAGTCAACTGACTTGGGGGCCAGCAGAAGTCTCTCTAGCTCCTGAGTTTCTTCTTTCTCTTCTCAGACAGGAAGTGATCAAACACATAGGATCTACTCCACAGACAAAGGTCACCTATAAGAAGCGGGACCTCTACGTGTTCCTGGAAAACATCGACCGTCAGCAGAGCATCCGGCTGCAGGCCTGGAGAGACAAGCAGAAGGAAGTGGAGGAGAGGCTCCAGGAATGCCTGCACAAGATGGTGACCATGTTCCTTCTGGTGGGTCTCCAGGGCTCTTCAGGGGAGCAGGATGGGGGTTGTCAGGTGATGGGAAATGGGGGGCGTGTGAGAGCCTCTGGAGTATGAGGGAAGGCAACTGTCCCAATCTATGTATGAGAAAGGGGCCCTTCAAAAAACAGGAGAAGAGGCTCCTTCAGGGCTGGGGGAGCTGAGCCCTGCACTGTTTCCTTGGTACTGGGGTCCCCCTGCTCCCTTTAGCTCTGGTTGCCATCCAGGCTTGAGGCACAACTGTGTCTTCACCCCCTTGCAGAGCCCCAGCTTTGCCCTTGCCTTCCAGATTCCTCCTTGATCCACTTCCTTGTCTTACTGGAGACCTTCCAAGCTCTCCCTGACAAAGAATGCAGAGGGTAAATTGTGGCAGGCTGTGTTGCCTCTAAAAGTGCCTCTTTCCTATCTTTTTATTTTTGTCTTATGTGCATTGGTGTTCTGCTTGCATGTATTTCTGTGTGAGGGTGTCAGATCCCCTGGACTGGAGTTACAGATGGTTGTGAGCCCCCACGTGGGTACTGGGAACTGAACCCGGGTCTTCTGGAAGAGCAGCCAGTGCTCTTACCGGCTGAGTCATCTCTCCAGCCCCCTACAAGTGTCTCTTTTTAAAAACTATTTGATTTGGTGTACCTGTGTGTCCCCTTCCACTGTAGGTTCTGGAATGGAAATCAGCCCACAGGCTTTCCTGGCAAGCACCTTCACAGCCATCCCAAGGGCCCCGAGTGTCTTTCCCTGGGACGGGCCCAGCTTCTGCTTGATAGGCCATCTATTTATGGAAGCCAAAGTGGGCTTCACCGCCTCTCCAGATTTGCAGGCTCCACTTAGCACCTTTTCAGTTTTGATGCTGTTTAGAACCCCAAATCGTCCTGAGCCCTGCTTCTTTGGGTCTGACTTATTGTCCTTCCCTCGGTGACAGTCAGCACTGTCTCATAATGACGCACCTGGTTGGGGCCTACTTTTGTTGGCTTTACTGGGCATTTGGTCAACCATTTTAACTTGGTTCTAGCACATTTTCTTAAATTATACAGTAGTTCAGGTATGATTGGCTGGCCCTGGGGAGTCTCACAACTAACCTGTGGTCTGTATGCACCCAGCAGAGCTATGAATGAAGCCTAACACAAATCATAACACTAATTAAAACATTAAGGAAACCTCTTACCCCCCCCTCACCCCCCGTGGTTCTAGAGTGTGAACTTTGTCATTCACAGTGTTAAAAGCCTGGGCATGCCTAGTTGAGTCTACAGTTTTCCAGGGGCTTTGTGAGATAAAAGTTATTAATGTGTCTCCTGATTTATAGTGAATTTTTATTGTGTATGTTTGATGTAGAGTACATAAGATGAAATAAGATGCCTATCTGTTGTAAAATGGTTACTGCAGTAAAACAAATTAATACGCCCACTGAGGCAAAACAGAAAGTACAAGAGAGAATCGTGGGAACATGGGAAGAAAAAAGAGGGCGATAGGTCTATAGACCTATGCAGCTCTGATCAAGACGTGGGCCCTCAGCGCTTGGCTCCACTCTGTCCTGCAAGCTGTCAGGGCTGGTGAAATCCATCCTGCGAGGCAGGCCCGTCCTCGGCTTGCACCCTCACTTTAGCTTTCCCTTCCCCTTGCGTGAGGTCCCTGGGGAATTCCGACTCTTTGGGGACCATTTTTCCTGAGTCTCATAAAAGGTGGCGTGCAAGTGTCTCTCTTTAGAACATCTCGGTCCCTTCAAAGACAGTGACAAGTGGAGCTCTTCACCCATGCTGCCTTCTCTGTGTCCTGTGGTCTATACCTCCCCACTTCTTGGCCCACACCCCAACTTTGGTAACTACTGTTTTATTTTTTTTACCTCTGTATATTTGACTTTTGTTTTTCTATTGCATTCTGCGTATAAATGTGAGGTGGTGAAATATTTTCTTCCTGCATCGGGCTCATTTCACTTGGCATGGATGTTGTAGCAAATCGCAGGGGCTCCTCTTGGGAGGGGCTGGGGCACAGCAGACTAGATGGTCAGAGAGTGGTCAGTGGCGGGGAGGGGAGGTCCCTTGAGCACTGCTGGTGGGGATGGAGATTTGGTGGCAGCCATTGTGACATGGTGTGGAAGTTCATCTCTCTTCTGGCTTGTCATGTTGAATTTAAAATGCCCCCACCCACAGCCCCATGTTTTGGATGTTCAGTGTCCAGCCTGTGGCACCATTTTAAAGGCTTCGGAGCCAGTAGGAAGCGGGGTCTGCCTAGAGGGAGTAGGTCATTAGAGTCAGAGCTGGAAGGTCATGCTCATCCCTGGTTTTGGTGGAGCTCCCTGCTTTGTCTCAGCTACGCGAACAATGACTATGGTGGACTGAAATCTCTCTGAAACTGGGAGACCAAATGCATGGTGTGTGCACAAGAGAAACAAAGTCACTGTAGCATTCTTTACGAGCAGGTGAGCTGTGGAAACAGCTTGCTTTGCTGCTGCACGCCTGTAATCCTAGCATTTGGATGGCTAAGTATAAGATGAAATAGTGAGGGTGTGGAGATGGCACGGGGTGAAAGGCACTTGCCACACAGTTTGGTTTTGTTTTTTGAGACAGGTTTCCTGTGTAGCCCTGGCTGTCCTGGACTCACTTTGTAGACCAGGCTGGCCTCAAACTCACAGAGATCCACCGCCTCTGCCTCCCCCAGTACTGGGATCACAGGTGTGCGCCACTGCTCCTGGCTGCCATGCATGTTTGACAAACTCGGTTTGATCCCCAGAATACACGGGAAGGCAAAAAAGAGAATCAGCTCCATGAAGATGTCCTCTGAATGCCACGTGCACGCCATGGCACACGCACGTGTGCACGCATCAGTAGTAGCAGAGCATCAAAAAGAACTCTGAAATAGTACGCAGCCTCTTAAAAAGGCCACTGTTTGTGTAAATAGCGCTGTGCAGGCTCCCCCGCACCTGCCAGCTTCACGGGCTTGTATAAGGCTGCTCCGCTGCAGGTGCTGTCAGTGTTCTGCTGCCTGGCTTCCCTCAGCTTGCTTTCTTCTGTTTTGTCCATTGTCCAGATTCTTTACAGCAAAGGAGAAAGTAGAAAGTGCCCCAGCAAATGAGAGCTGAAGGACTTTCAAGGAGAGTGCCGTACCTGGGGAGCTGGGGTTCGTAGTCAAAGGGCCTTAGCATGCGCCCAGCAGGGCCAGTGACACTCAGACAAGACCCCCGCCCATCCTAGAGGGGCCTCTCTTCCCATCTTTCTCATGCCCTCTACTGGCTCCCCCAGCTCCGGGAAGAGTGCAATGTCCACCTGAACATCCCTGTGACGGGCACCACGGGCACCTCGGCCAGGCCAGGGAAATGCAAGTCGCCTCCAGTCTTACTCCAGAGAGTCCGTTCCAGTGCTTCAACCAACAAGCAATCCTCTATGCCCAAGCACAGGGAATCCACGCCCCTGTGGGTATCCAGGTAGGTATTGGCTGGCTGAGGGACAGCCAGTAGGTGAGTGGGCAGCCTCAGCAAGCCAGGACATGGGCAAAAGCCATGTCACTGGCTTCAAGGGCCTCTCTTCAGCTGCCCCGACCAGCTCTGGTGCTCAGATCCAGGGGGAGAATGCGTATGTCAAGGGGCGGTTTGTGGGGTGGCTTGATGGACGTTGAGAAGGCACACGAAACAACCTACGTTTCAACTCTGGGCACCCTGACCTAGCATGGACCATTGGTCTATCCACATAAACAAGCCTGCTTCTTCCCACCAGGTGGGTTCCAGGCTCAGGCGTGGTGAGCCGCAGGGCAGCCGAGACAATCCACGTGTACACCTACTCCAGCGGGACCTGAGTCAGAGCCCCAGCCCCAGCGCACATGCCTAGAAGTAGAACCTTGGGAACTAAGACACGGCGCCTATTTGGGGAGGGGAGGGCGACAAGATGATGGTGACAAACTCTTTCAGGGAAGGAAACAAGGCCCAGTGTCTCGGACCTTAACGGCTGTGAAGAGGGTGTGGCCTCAGCCTATTTCTGTGCCTCTCTGTCTCTCCTGACATTCTCTGTGCTCTCCCACTAGCACCCAACAAGAAAACCAGATGGAAGCCATATGGAAGGCTGATGTGGCCTCTTCAAGTTACCCAATAGAAAGAAAGGTACTACTCACAAGCCTGCCCTGGGATCATCTAGGGGGATACCCAGATATCCCCAGGCTATTGGCAGTGGAGAGGCCTTCCTACCACAGAGGCATGCTGTCCTTCGAGACTCGGTAAGGAGCAAGAGTGGGTGCTTGACCTGGACTGGGAGACCTGTGCAACCACGGGTACACAGACTGTGCTCCACAGCCCCGGCCCCTTCCCGGACACCAGTCCTCGACTGCTATTCTCCACAGCAGAAAGGAAACGCTGCTCGCCTCAGCCACTCACAGGCCACCAGCTTGGGTCCGAGGAGCAATACTACCTCAGTCTCCCACAGGACTTAGGTTGCTGTACGAGGGTTACCTTTACACAAGTTCCTGGGTCTTACATGGTTTTCTTGGGTGCCCTGGCTTGTGCTTAGTCTAAGGCTTGTCTAGAGAAACAGGTGGAAGGGCAAAGAGACTGAGGGAAACCAAGAATTGTGTGACAGACCTAAGCTGGGAACCTGGGCCCATCCTTGTGGTTTGCGTTTCCTGACTGCCTTCAAGACCTGTCACTGGGAAGCAGCTGGGGCCCAGGTTTAGGGATACACACCTGCACGCCAGTACCGGCAGGCCAAGGCAGAGGCCCTCCAGTTTAAGGGCAGCCTGGGACAGCAATGGAGGGGCGGTGGCAGGACTCAGGACCCAGCGGGCCAGCCAAAGGCTTCTCCGGTTAGAAAAGGTTTCTCTCTTTTGCCTCCCTTGGCTTGAAGATGTTAGCACTGAAGACTCAAGGTTCTTTCAAGGGACCTTCTCATGCTCACCTGGACCTGACCCTACCCCGAGAAAGATCTGTAACGAAAAGAAGTCACTCCGGGTCCTTCCCTGCTGGGAGCCTGCACTGCAAGCCCCTTCCGCGTCCCCCTCTGTACTCCTCATGCCGCCCTGGCTTTCAGGGAGCCTGAGGTCCACTTTGTTCTTCCCATGTATAAGTGAAAGGACAGAGCAGCTGGGGTGATGAGACGGTTCACTGCTTGTTGCACAGGTGTGAGGTCAAATCCCCAGCTCCTACACAACACGACAGCACCAGGAGGTGGAGACAGGTAGCTCCCTGGAGCCCGATGGCCAGCGTAGCTAGCCAAATTGATGAGCTCCAGGTCTAGGGAGACCCTGTCTCTAAACACAGAGAACAACTGAAGACACCCAGGGTCAACTCTCCCATGTACTCACACACTCGTAACATACATCCACACCCACATGAGCAAGCACATGCACATGCAGCTACACACAAAGAGAGCGGATGATGGGAAAAGACAGTGAAGGCACTCAACAGCAGCTTCATTTCTTTCCTCCTCCTCCTCCTCTTTTTTTCCATTTTTGCTCACACTTTGTGGTATAACATGGAAAATTCTAAGATCCCTTTCCCGTCTCAAGCAGAGCTGCTCCACCCACTGAACCTCCACCGGGATCTCAGCCGAAGGCTGAAGCGCATATCAAAATATTGCTCCCAGCAAAGACAGCTTTCTCTTTGTGAGAGAATTTAGATGAATACAGTTTTCTTCCCCCGTTTACAACCACACAGGCGTCTACTCGATTCTCACAGTTCCAGCATAGAGGCAGGACCCTGCTTCTGTCTTCGCCTGAACCCTGGCTAGATCCCCTCCGTGTGTCGGGCTTCTGGGTATTTTTAGGAGGGTTCCTGTGTTGCCTTAGGACCTTGTTGTTGTGGCCTGAGGCCCAGCCAGTATCCTTTTTCTTATAATGGAGGGGTGAGATAGGGTCTCAGCGATGGACCATCTGTAATTGTAGCATTAGGGAAGCAGAGAGAGGACTGCAGGAAGTTCAAGGCCAGCTAGGCAAGAGGAGAAGGTGGCGTATGACCAGGGGGCTCTGTGGGTGCGTGCTGTCAGGGGTAGGCGTCACTTTCAACCACAGCCTCATCCAGCAAGTGAGTGCGCCCAGCAGAAATGTCTTGCTAGGCAGTTTTACATTCAGGTCAATTCTGAGCCCAGCTCTGGGTTTCCCCCATGGGTGGGCTGACGGGCCTTGTCTCAGTTGCTACCCAACTTGTAACTGTATTGTTCTTCCAGTGCCTCAGTGATCCAAAGAAAGGTATCCCAGGAACCCTCGGAGGAGCCACCTGGGCTTGTCAGGAAAATGTCCAGCCAGTCGCTCCCTGAATCCCTATAAAGCCAGAAGGACTGGACAGCTCCAGTTCCCACAGTTACTGAGTCTCAGACTTCTCACCCACAGTTACTGAGTCTCAGACTTCTGGGTTCCTAAAAACTTCACAGCAACTTGTTCCCAATGCAGGTTTCCAGCTGGTGCTTTTAAACACACACAGCTAGTTGTATTTAAAAGTTGTCCTAAAACTTTGAGGAACACCATTTTCTTTCTTCAGTCCCCAAACTGTTCGTTTTTAATAAAATAGAGGTTGGTTTAAAGTCTTCTGTGTCATTGCTGAAAGCCACACCCCCTGACTCCTCTTGGGAACCAGGTCCAAGGCCATCTGACAGTAAGCCGAGTATCAAGCAAAGAACTTCCCAGGTGGTGTCACTGGCTCTGGAGGCCATCAGCCAGAGGCATTACCAGCGCCCCTCACACAGTTAGAGATTCTAGTTAATTGAGCACGAATAAGTATCTGATGTTCAAGTGACTGACAGCTCAGAGGAAAGAACAAAAGGCATGGTGGCACACGTCTGTGATCCCAGCACCTGAAGGCAGAGGCAGGAGGATCAGGAGTTCATGGCCATCCTTGACTCCCTGGGTAGAAGAAATGGAGCTATGGGAGGTTCCGGGTCTGGAAGGCAGGGGCTCAGGAGGCCATCACCAGCAGCTATGTGTCTGTTCAGTTAACAGGTTTGTCTAGGACACCTCCCTGCCCCCCCATCACACCCCCCCTCAGTCTTTCCCAGCCCTCTCCTCTCCACAAATGGCCCGGAGATCAGACATGGCAAGTAGCAAACATTCTAAGAGGACCATATCTAGGTTCTCCTCAGGAAGAGTGCCCCCCCTTTTTATTCCAGCAGAGGCTAAAATTGAGGAAACAGCCAGGTATGGTGCTACATCCCTTGAACCCCAGCACTCAGAAAGCAGAGGCAAGAAGACATCTATGAGTCTGAGTGTAGGAACAGCCAGGGCTGTATAACGAGACCCTGCCTCAAAAGCAAAGGGAAGCTCTGGGAAGAGAAGGAGAGGGTGGAGTATGACCCTGGCTCTGTGGGTGCTGTGTGGGTCAGCATCACCTTCAGCCACAGCCTCAGCCAGCAAGCGCACCTGGTCAGGGAGGAGGACAAGGCGGTCAGGTGCACGTCGCATCAGACGCAGGTCGGGTTGCAGGGAGGACAAGCTGTGGCAGAAAGAGGCACTTTCCAGGCTTACTCTTTCCGGAAGCCTCATTGCAATCACATCCAGCATTAGAACATACCCACGGCCGGCCTGTGGCTGGAATCCCAGCCCTTTGGAGGTGCAGGCACCGGGCAATGAGTTCAAGAACAGCCTGGGTGACACAGTGAGGGCCTGTCTTTAAAAAATAATAAAAGAGCCAGGCGGTGGTGGCGCACACCTTTGATCCCAGCACTCTGGAGGTAGAGGCAGGGGGATCTCTGAGTTCAAGGCCAGGCTGGTCTATAAAATGAGTTTCAGGACAGCCAGGGTTACACAGCAAAACCCTGTCTCAAAAAACCTAAGTGTTCCTAGTAGCAAATCACCAGACAGAGGACTTCTTATATATCCTTTAGCAGGAGCTCTGGAGAGCAACCTATGCAGGACGGATCCCTCTCCCGCTCGGCTAACAACCTGAGGAGGTGGGGTGGGTTTTTAGCAATGGGGTTGATACACAAGCTTCATCTGTTTTTCAGAACAGAGTTACCTATCTGATCAAACAGGATATAATCTGTAAAACAATAACCTGAGGGCTGCCAAGAAAGGCTTGAAGGGGACTATATTTGGGATGGGCCATTTCTTTGCTTGCATGGTTCATGACCTCAGGAGCCTCGAGATGAGGATTCAAAAGTAGTGTAGAAAACAACCGTAGATAAAGGCCTTTGTTAGCCCTAAGTGTGACTGCAAGAAAGTGTGAAGAAAAGGGGACAAGAATCTTTTGGAAATAACCCAAGCAAAGAGGCAGGGATAGAAAGCATGTACTCCTGTCTTGCTCACCGTGGGAGGCTGACTCAGGAAAGCAGGGCTTCCTGATTAGATAAGTCATCTCCGTGTGCATGGCTGGGACACTGCCAACGTCAGCGGGCACTGTGACGGAGCCAGAGCTAATGTGCGTAAGGGCCTGGTCTAGCGGAAAGGTGGACAACACACGTGAGTAGATGAGGACTTTGAGTAAGGAATAGAAAATTACAGAAAGGGAAATTAAAGATGGAGATCCTGGAAATAAAAAAGTTAGGGGCTGGAAAGACGCTCAGTGGTGACGAGAATGCACCGCTCTTGCAGAGGACCTTGAGTTTGATTCCCGGAACCCACGTCAAGAGGCTCACAAATGCATGTAACTCCAGCTTCAATGCCTGTTCCTGAACTCCACAGTCACTTCACACATGCACAGGCACAAACACACAGACACATGACTGAAAGAGAAAGGCAGGGTTGGGAATGTAGCTCAGTGGTAGAATGCTTGCCCAGTACATGAAAGGCCCCAGGTTCAGCTCTTAGACACACAAAATACTAAATAGAAATCTTTTCAAAAAGTAGATACCAGAAGCCAGGTGTTGTGGTACATGCCTGTAATCTCGGCACTTGGGAGGCAGAGACAGGCAGATCTCTCGAGTTTGAGGCCAGCCTGGTCTACAAAGCAAGTCCAGGACAGCCAGAGCTACAAAGAGAGACCTCGTCTCAAAAACAAACAAACTAAAGTTAATACAAGAGATGTTTAATCCCTTCAACAAGGCTATTGCCAATCTAGACAAAACTAAAGGGGGTAGAAATCCATGAACACGGGTCTGGGTCAACAGAAATGGACCAAATGTAACACCTACTAAAACCCGACGTCCCAAGCTAGGCACTCGAGACAGATGGATCAGGGTCACATGAGAGTGGAGTCCCAGAGAGAGAAGGGGAAGGGATCTTTGAAGAGATAGTGAGAGTTTCCTAATAACGGAAGAATCAACTTCAGATTTAAGCTCAGAGAGCCCAAGCAGGAGAAGGACAAGGAAAAATACAGGGAAACCCGAAGCCAGACACAAAAGAGCATTTTAAATGAATGTTTACTTTAATTTTACACATACAGGTGCTTTGCCAACGTGTTCACCTGTGTGTTGTTAGCACCCAGGAGGACCAGTAAAGGGCGTCAAGTGCCCCAGAGTTACAGACAGCTGTGAGCTGCCACGGAGGTGCTGAGATTCAACCCCGGGTCTCCTGCAAGAGCAGCCAGTGCTCTTAACTGCTGAGCCGTCTCTCCGTCCTCAAGATGCCGGGGTGACCTTCAACAGTAAAGTACTTTCCTAGTGTGTTTACAGCCCTGGGTTTGAGAGTCAACCACACTTGTACACGCAGATCCACATGCACACACGTGCACACCATAGAAAGCAAGAAAGCAGCCTTCTTGTGAGAAACTCTAATAGCCAGATGGTTCCGAGACCCAGCTGTTCCCCTGCCTTGTAGGTACACAAGACGGCCCAGGGGCCCTGGGAGCTATCAGCTCAGACTTCTGTCAGCTGCAAAACAATTGGTTCAAGTACAGTAGTGGATGCTGTACTTGAGGCACCGGGCCTCTAGCCCGTTCTCCACAGGCTCTAGCTTTTCTTCCCTCTCATGAGGACCGGGGCTGCTTTCTTCACCATGCACAAAGACAGTAGTCCCTGGTTGGGAGAAGGCAGAGAGGAGACTATGCCATGCCAGTCACTAACTGGAATGTCCCTCAACACACGGGGTAGGATTGGCCTGTTGGTCAGACCTACCCACTCTTCCTTCCTTCTTTCCTTCCTTCCTTCGAGTTCGGGTCTCACTATGTATTCCTGGCTGGCCTAGAACTCACTGTGCACACCAGATTTGAACTTCCAGTCTTGATCTTTCTGCCTCTCCCGCAGAGAACTGGGATTAAAGGCGCTCGGCTCTCAAATTCTTTTCTTGAAGCTAAACTGCCTTAGAACCACCTCGGCACACTGGCACAGCAGCCAGGGCTCGGCTAAGGAACGGTCATGGCTGCTTCCTGAGAGGGGGAGCACTCAGTAATAATTGGGGGTCACCCAAAAATTAAGAAGATTCGAGCGTCCTCTCCTGTCATTGCCTTGTTTCTTGGGAGAAGCCACCAGGAGGCAGCAGAGCGCTTGTTAGAGGCTCAAGGGCCTGGCTTGAGAAGTGGCTTAGGATGCTTAGGAATAACCGCAAGGTGGGCAGTAAGGCAGAAGCTCGGGAGTTCATCTGGGGAGATGCTGGGCTGTGCCGGGAAGGCAGGAGCGGCCAAGGGAAGGACATGAAGAATTCCTGGCCATCCCCTGAACATCTGGGTCCCACAGATGATTTGCAGTGGGCAGCCTTCTCTCCTTTCAGCTTTGGGCCACTTCCTCTTTGCCTGGCTACCCATCCCCATAGAACCCTCAGCACTGCAGTGCAGAAATGTGGGTTTGGTTGGTTGGTTGGTTGTTGTTGTTGTTGGGGGTTTGTTTGTTTTGAGACAAGAATTCTCTGTGTAGCCCTGATTGTCCTGGAACTCACTCTCTAGACCAGACTGGCCTTGAACTCACAGAGATCTGCCTGTCTCTGCCTCCTGAGCGCTGGGATCAAAGAGATCAAAGATTTGTACCACCACTGCCCAGCTCAGAAATGGGTTCTCACAAATGATTATTTGGGCAACTATTTTTAAGAATTCTTCCAGGAAGCCCTTCTGTGGACTCCCGCCAAACACACGCCAGGTCCCCACTCATTCATTCACTCACTTACTCACTGAACAAATATCTGTCAAGCACCTCACGCTGGGCACCCTGCTCAGAGGACTGTGCACATGGTAGGAAACAAGGCACGCTCTGAAGGAAGACTGCCCTCCCCTTCTGAGGGCAGTCTGCTTGCTCTGCATCTGTGGTCTTGCCTCCGCTGCGCCTCTGTGTGGAAAGTAGATCAAATTAAATGACTTTGTATTTACTGACTGATTGATTGTTTGGGACAGGGTCTCACTACAAGGTCTGGAGTTTGCGATGTAGACCAAGCTGGCCTCAGACTCAATGATCTACTTGCCTCTGCCTCCTGAGTGCTGGAATTAAAGGGTGTGCCACCACATCTGGCTATTGGCTGGTTTCCTAATCACCTTTGAACACCTACTGTGCAGTCATGTTTTATACCAAGGGAGAGGACACAAATATGAATAAAACACCTTCAATGAGCTTACCACAAACACAGCACCCTACCTATGTGCAAAGTTCTAAAATATTTCAAAAATAAAACTAGGTTCTTAGACTCCTAAGAACTCACCATCCTTCCATCCATCCATCCATCTGTCCGTCTGTCTGTCTCTCCAGCCACTCATTCAGCAATAGCTTCCCGGCTATGCTGTGCTGAGATGGTTTTTGTAACTACAGACTGGAATGCAAGGTCCCTTTCCACTGTGGAGACTGGGTGGTAAGCTGCCGTGGGCTGGCAGAGCTAAAAGCAGCCCCTGGCAGGTGCGGAGAAGAGCAAAGTGGGATGGAGACGAGGAGAGGCGCTGGTCACTGCAGGGAAGGCCCTCAGGGCTCAAAGGGATTTCTACTGATGCCCGAGGAGGGAAAGAGAGAGCCCAGGAGGCGGGGTGGGCAGACACATGTGCTAACTGAAGGGAGGGTGGGCAGGCAGGGCACCAGAAGAAAACCGCATTATAGCCTCAAAGCTTTTCAGTTGTGAGAGAGATAGACCCCTCACCACCTTCTCCCTGTAGCCTCCCCAGACTCTGGGTCTCCCCCTCCGTCCCACTAGTTACCTTCTGCCTGAATTCTCGGGGGACACCGCACTGCCTGGACTCTCCCAGGATGACCTTTGCCCGAGGCTGCCACTGTCAGGTGGCTGACGGAGGGTCCTACACCTTCCTCCAGTTCTGTCCCGAGTCACAGACATATGTACGGCTCACACACAAGCAATCACCTCTTTCTCTTTTTAAACATTTGATTTGATTTACTCCTTTTACTTGTGTTTCGCTTGTGTGTCTGTGTGTGCAATGCACATTTGTGTGTGCACCATGTATGTGCCTGGTACTCACAAAGGTCAGAGGCGGGCATTGGATCCCCTGGAACTGGAGTTATGGATGGTTGTGAACCACCAGGTGGGTGCTGGGAATCCAGCCTATGACGGACATCTCAAAAGCTGCCCGGTGGAGCCTTTACTCAGTGTTTCCGAGCCACTGTTGCCACCTCAGCCCAAACTTGTACTTCTCTTTGGGCTCCTTTCAGTGTGCAACCAACAGCCTCCTCCTGCCACAGCTAGGGCCTCATCACTGCATCCCCTGTCCAGTCCATCCCCAGCAAACACCTCACGTGTCTTCGGTGAGTACCCTAACTCAGGCCACCAACTGGGGTCGCACTTTCATTTCTTTACACTATTTTATGTGTCTGAGTGTTTTGCCAGCATATATGTCTGTGCGCCTGGAATTGACAGAAGAGGACATCAGATTTCCTGGAACAGGAGTTGCAAATGACTGTGATCTGCTGTGTAGGAGCAGGGAATCAAAGCTGTGTCCTCTGGAAGAACAGCCACTGCTTTTCACTGCGGAGCCTTCTCTCCAAGATGTTGTGGGTCTCTTTATGGCACAGAACATCCTCACTTAAAAAGTCAGTGGGTTGGCCTGGAGAGTTGGCTCAGAGGTTAAGAGCACTGGCTGCTCTTCCAAAGGTCCTGAGTTCAATTCCCAGCAACCACATGGTGGCTCCCAACCATCTATAATGAGATCTGGTGCCCTCTTCTGGCCTGCAAGCATACATGCAGACAGAACACTGTAAAAGTAAAAAATAAATGCTCTGCGGTTAAGTGCACTGACTGCTCTTCTAGAGGACCTGGGTTCAATTCCCAGCACCTACATGGAAGCTCACAGCTGCCTGTGGCTCTAAGATCTGACACCCTCACACAGACATAGATGCAGGCAAAAAACACCAATGCACAACTCTCACACTTTCTTAAGAAAGTGTTTAATCACTTTGTAAGCACTCCAAAACTTGGACGCACTGTAGAGGTTGATTGGCCCTCTAGTGGTAAGTGTCTGTGTGTTTTCTAAACTTTTGCTACCAATGCTTTAACTTTATACATATTTTTTCCATATATGCAGGGATGCTCTAAAAATCATATGGAGTGATAATTTCAACAGGCAATGATAATTTGTTCATTGACCCATCATCAAACATTTAAATTGTTGCCAATTTATTGGTGGAAAATTATATTTAAGTGTAATTTTAATTTTCTTGGGAGGAACTAGAGTATTTTTTTAAAAATTGTCTAAGGGGCATTTACCTTTCCTTTTTTGTCAACAACCCATTTTCTTATAGGATTTTTTGCCCTTTTTCATAGTGATGTGAAAAGATGTTGTATATGTAAAGCAAATTGGTTCCTTTGGCTGTGATATGAGCTGCAAACATCCTCCTTGGTTTTCCATTTGTCTTTGTTTATGGTGTGCTTTCCCTCTGCAGAAATTATAGATTTTTCTGTTGACAGGATTTGTCTTTCCTATGCTTTGAGAAATCCTGTACCATCTGAAAAATACTTTCTCTGCTCCGACATTGTAAATTTGCAATTTTACTCTTTTACATTTATTTAAACACAATTGATTGGTATGGATGTAATTTAGTGTGAGAACTGAAGCAGAGACGCCACATTATTTTTTTCCAGGTGGCTACACAGTTGTCTCAATAGTGCTTATGGAGTAATCTATCCTTTCCCCGCTGACAGACCATGCTATCTTTATAACATACTAAATTTCTTTAATGCCTTGGATCTATTTCTGGACCATTTTGTTCTCTTGATGGATCTACTTCTGCATTCACTGCCACTCCCTGGAGTTCACTGGACTATTTGAGAGAGCTTCCTCCCTCTTCCTTTTCAAAATGCTCATGGCTAGTTTTGCTGCTGCTGCTGCTGCTGCTGTATAAATCAGTATAAATCTACACATGAACTTTATATTCAGGCTATGTAGTCTATTGGTATTTTTATTAGACCATATTAAATTTATAGATTGATTTATGGCGAGTTGACATCTTTATGATACTGAGTCAAGATATACTATGCCTTTCCATTTACGCAAGCTTCCTTTGTGTCTTTTGCTAGCATTTTTAATCTTAAGTACCTAGATCTAACGTGTTTATGATTAGATTGCTACTATTTCATTTACTTTGTTATTTCAATGGAATATCACATATTTTATTTCCTATGCTTTCTATTGAGTTCACGATAAAGTGTGCATTAACTTATGTCTAGTTTGCTTAAAGTATCAAGCCTGATGATCTGGGTTGGATTCTGTGTTTGTGTGTGTGTGCACACATGTACATACACACCAAAAAATGGCGAATACGTCTTATTTGTATTAGTTTTTCAGTTGATGTTCTTTCCAAATAAGCTACTGTCTTGGCTTGATTTCTCTTGTTATATGATAAAGATCATAATCAAAAGCCCATGAGGGTAGATAATTTATTTGGATTACAGGTCCATCTTCAGAGCATGTCGGGGCAGGAGCTCAGAGCAGACACTGAAGTGGGGGCTATGGAGGAACGCCGCTTCTTTCATGGCTAGTTCAGCCGGCTTTTTATACAGCCCAGGACCATCTGCCTAGGTATGGCACTGCCCACGGTGGGCTGGGCCCTCCCATATCAACCATCAATCAAGAAAATACCCACATCCTTGCCTACAGGCCAATCTGATGGAGGAATTTTCTCAGCTGAGTTCCTTCTTCCCAAATAACTCTTAGCTTGTGTCAAGTGGTCAAAATCTAAAATGAAAAGTTATCATGCTAAATATTTTAATTCTTTATCTTTTCTTTCTTATTCTTTTTTTCATCTGTAATTATATAGCAAGAACTTCACTTCCAAAGCCACATTAAAAAAAAAAAAAAAAAAAGGCAGCTACAGGAGTAAACTTTGTCACACATCTCACTTTAATGGGAATAAACTAATTTATTTATTAAGTATAATTTTGATCTTTGAACTTAGATGTGTAAATTTAGTCATGTTAAAAAATTAACTATGGGGGCTGGAGAGATGGTTCAGTAGGGAAAGCTGTGGCTGCCAAGCCTGGTAGTTGGGTCCAATCCCAAGACCTATCAGGATAAAAGAGAGAATTAACTCCCACAAGCTGTCCTCTTCTGACAGCCACATATTTGTCATGACACATGCGCAACCACATGCACACACACAAATAAATGCAACATAATTTTTAAAACTTGAGAGTTGTTTGTATACCAGTGAGATGGGCCAGCAGATAAGGTCGCATGCTGCCCCTGACCATCTGTGTTCAAACCCCGAGGGCTCACTCAGCAGAAGGAGAGAAATGACTTCCACACATGCTATGGCATGGTAGATGGGCACATGCGTGTGAGAGAGACAGACAGACAGATATAAAAATACTAATAAAAACAAGTCTCTTATAAAAAGTAAAACCAAGGGGGCTGGAGAGATGGCTCAATGGTTAAGAGCACTGAGTGTTCTTCCAGAGGACCTGGGTTCAGTTCCCAGCCCCCACATGGCAGCTCACAACTGTCTGAAACTCCAGGCTCTGACACCATCACACAGACACACATGCAGGTAAAATGCCAATGCACATAAAATAAAAAGAAATAATTATTTAAAACAAAAAATAAAACCAAATGCTAAGTGTGGTGACACATGTTTTCAGTTCTGGAGCTTGGGAGGGAGAGGCAGGTGGATCTCTTTGAGTTCCAGGCCAGCCTGATCTACACAGCAAGCTCCAAGACAGGCAAGACTATATAGAAACCCTGTTTTATTTTGTTTTTTTTTTTTTTTTTAAAAAAAAAAACAAGTAAACAAAAAATAAAACCAAGCAATTTGAATTCAAGCTCTGTGTTCCCTACCGCTGTGTTCTAACCTTCCAGGAGGACGCTGGAGTCCTGAGCAAAGATCTAAAAGGAGCCGTGAATGTGCCACCACTGTAAGCTACATCCATGACAGTGAGAGGGCTAGACTTCGAGAGACTGTTCTCCACCACGGTGGATAACCGAGCTGGGGGGGTTGGCATCATTGCTAGTTTTTTCTTTTGATCTACATCTTTTTTTTTGGGGGGGGCTCCACTTCCTCCACATCATCTTGAATTTTGGAGGGTCCTGTGTGCTGGTCTTGGCCCTTTCTCATTGTACCTGTGTCTACTCCCCTTCCTAGGCACTCAAGATGATTATGACTTTCTGTGTGGAGTGCCAGGCCTCTTTCCTACCTAGTATGTCTGCCTCTTAAACCCAATACCTCCCCAAGACACCTCATAGGTCCCCGAAACTGAACCTCTTTAACTCAGAGATCTTTGTTTCTGCTCCCACACAACTCTGGCCTCCCAAAGACTCTTCCTTTGTTGCAATTAAAGATAATTACTCAACAGATACTAAGCTTGTACTTTAGCACTGAAAAAAAAAAAAGCAAAACACAACACCAAAATTATTGTCCTTGGAGCTAAACAGCTGGGCAGAGGGAAGGAGTACGGGGGATAGGTTTTAAATTGTTTTTAGAAGGACGAGTGAAAGCACAGGCGATCATTTAGTGTTGAGAGCCAGGCTGACCCAAGCTCTCCCCAGTCCCTGAGGTATGGAGAAGCAGCATAGCACCTTGCAGAACACTGGAAACACGCAGAGCCAGCAGTAGCTGGGGAGATCCCCCCGGAGACCCTGAGGTAAGGAAGGGGAATGGCAGTTCCTTGTCTAAAACCAGAAATATGCTGACAAGGCCAGCGATGGCCTGGGACCAGTGCCTTGTGGGTCTCAAGAACCCATTCTCCCCGGAGGAGCAAAGCTTGTCAGTCCCAAGGCTGCTCATGGTCAGTTGTATCTGAATGTCCTGTGCTCCCCTTATGCACCAATGCCCGATTGGCTTCCTGGACCTTGTCACACTATACATAATTCTCTGCTGATTTTGTATCACTTTTCACCTGAAAAAAAAAATGTATATAAGAGGCTGTACTTCTTAATAAGCTTTCTTGACCTAAGACATTGCTTATCCAAGACCTCCCGACCCCAGCTTTCTTATCTTCTCTGTCTTCTCATCTCCTGGTCCTCCCCCTTAGGACCCTGCCACCAAATAACAGCCTACTGGTACAGGTTAAAATCGATCCCGGGAGCCCATTTGTTTTTCATGGTGCACCCCCTTGCAGGAATGCACGCGGCGCCATCCTTCGCTTGCATGTAATATGCACACACACTTTCCAACAGTGTGCCCAGCAACCTTGGAGTTCCTTCAGCCAGACGTGGGCACCAGGCTTTGGGTACGCTCATCCCGGAATAGTTTAAGTTTCCCCACCCCTAGTGGGGAACACATTAAAATAGCTTCTATTCAGTTGTATTCCCAACATATCAGGGAATGAGGAGCAGAAGGCTGATCCAGCCTGAACTGGTTTTAGGTATATGTACAATAAAGGCAAAATCGTATCTTCCAGTAAATTTCAGAGGGACTCTCCTGTTTCCTTCTTATGCTCGTGTGTAATTAAGTGTGCGTAAGATTAAGATCAGATGCATTTATGGGAAGGGCATGTGTAGTAGGAAATTTTAATATAAGACAGTCTATCAATTAAAGCAGAGAAACATCCAAACTACACTCCTTAGTAACCAGCCTTCCTTCTTTTGGATCCCAGACTGTAGCTCGAGGCCCTTCAGTGCCCTCCCCTCAGGTGTCCTGACAGTCTCCACAGTCCAGCCCTGAATAACCTGTACTATTGCTCTGTTTCGAACAAAGCTTCTTCTGCAATCTGCTGGAGCCATTCTCTTCAATTCTTTGGACAAGAGGCTCAAAACCTGAAGCATCTGGCCTAGAAGCCAAGCACAGGTAGAGGAGGAGAGAGGTCCGAAAGGCAGGAGGAGTTTTCTTCCAAGAAGAGAGGGATTTCATTGGTGGTCAGAAAAGAGTGGACTTTCATTTGAATAGGAGCATCCTGGGTAGTGTGAACAGATGGGAGGAGGGGCTGTAGTGGGGGAAAGCTAAAAGGCCAGTTAGGGGAGGTGAAGCCTAAAGACTTGCAGAAGGGAATGGTGGGAAAACTGAAGAAGTGCTTTCAGATGTGGAATATATTCAGTTTCATCCTTTCACAATACGGTTTTGCTCTACAGCCCAGGCTGGCCTCAAACATATGATCCCCCTGCTTCAGCTGTCCAAGCAGCTGTGAGTTCAGGTTGGGTCATAACACTCAGAAGCTATCCAGATTCTGAGGCTAAGTCTGTGTTTCATTTTTTAAAAACAATTCTTTCTGCATATTTTTTTACAGATTTATTTATTTTTATGTACATGAGTATTCTATCTGCATTAACATCTACCAGAAGAGGGAATCAGTTCACATTATAGATGATTGTGAACCACCATGTGGTCACTAGGAATTGAACTCATGAACAGACAGTGCTCTTAACCACTGAGCCATCTCTCCAGCCCTTGTGTTTCATTTTTTATTTCCCCTTTCTTTCCTAGTGTTAATCCCAAAGATGTGAAGAAAAAGACCACCTACCCAAATCATCATGGCCAAATTAATTAAAGTAAGCAATTAATTAAAACAAGCTTTTTAAATTTTTGTACATGGGCTGCCTCCTCCTAAGGTGGGGTTTAAGAGGTCAGCCTTGGACATGGAAAAGATAAGGTTTTTTAGGATAGGGGTTTTCCAAATGGGGGATTTGGCAGGTAAATAGGCGGAGTTACAGAAACAGAACATGAAATAGCAAGGTGGTCATGATAAGGTGTCCATAACAAGGTGGTCATTGCTAGGTGACAAGGTGGTCACCCTTAGGTCCAGGACAAATGGTTGAGGTTAAACTGAGATGCCTATTAACATATCAAGAGGACCTGGCTAGCTCTCCCAGCATCACTCACCCCAACCCTTACCCTCAACATCCTCCTCCCCAGGACTGGGCTTCTGCTTCTCTTCCCCCATTTTGGCCACTCCCACAAGTTCTGTGTCACCATTGTCCCAGCACATCTTACAGGCAGGACATTGTAGGTGAAGGGCTTTGTTGACCTCGCTACTTCTATGAAGGCATTTTCCAGAAAGGTGCACCCGAGGTGGGAAGGCCGAGAGTGTGGCCACACTGCTCTAAGAGCTGGGGTCCTGGAACACGTAAAAGAAGCCATGCGGGGCCATCATCCCAGCTTCCTGTCTGCGCATGCAAGGTGGCCAGCCTCACGGCGCTACAGTCATGGTTTCCCTCCGTGTACCCCTCTGACCGTACGCCAACCAAACCTTTCCTAAGATTGCCCTTGTGAGAACAACATGGCACTGAGGACTGGGTGCTGCTGTGAGAGCAGCGACCATACAGCTCCTAGGCCCCCGGAACTGGTTTTGGGATGGGGAGTGAGAGTCTGGGGTTGTAGGCAAAAGGAGTCCTAGAGTGCTCTAAGCAGAGCTTAATAAGCCAGAATGGGCTGAGTCTGGAAGACCAGAACACTGTCCATAGGCAGACAGTGAATGCTGGGCTTGTGTTGGTCCAGAGGGGAACATGGGTCCTGGGAGCTAGTAGCACCGTTCTTGCTTCATTCTGGCAAGCAATCTGGCTGCATTCTACTCATGCCCAGAACTTGAGTGAGGCTGAATTAAAAAGTAACAAACTAATTTTGGGGTGGAGGAAATGTCATGACAATATAGTGTTCCGGCTATATTCATGGGTTACTGCTCACTAACCTTATCCAACTTTACAGTAAGAGAGAACAGGGCAACAGGGAAGGCGTGCTGCAGACAATACCCTATCCACTGAGACACCAATTTGTGAGGATTCAAACTTGAGAGTCTAAACTGAGAATACCACTGAAAATACTTTTTGAAAACAGCAACTAGCTAGATACTGTTTCCTCAGGTGTTCCAGGTTGGGCCACTAGTGTATACAAAAGCCACTACAATCATGATAGGAAGGGGACAGACTGCATCTAGCAGCAACAGTGGAGCTTGGTGTCACCTACATGGTGTTAGTTTTATAAGCATACATAGTGCAAGAGTTGTGGAGCCACAGAAGCTCATAGCAGGGTTCCAGGAAGTCTTTCGGGCCATGAAAGGTATAGCGGGGTCAGGTTCCCTGGACGAATATCTAGGCGATACACAAGTTGCAATGGATGGTAGAGGTTCTAGGACTGGGGCATCTGCTAAGGAAAGCTACAGGCAGAGCGGAGCTGGCACAACAGAAAAGCTGCATGTGCTGAGGCGAAGCTGGGGCCACAGAGCGCTAGAACCCAGATGATTTCATCGGAGTTCACAGTCCAGACATGGAGCCATAAGAGTGCTGGCCGGCTGGGTTTCAGTGCTGGCCTGGTCTTCCCCAGCAAGCACTTCACCAACTGAACCACCTCGCCAGCCTCCGGCCAGATCGCCCCTGCACTGCCAGCACTCTGGTCCGAATGGAAATATTTACTCTGTGCCATTGTACATTGTAAGTAACTTGTATTTTATTTTACAGAGGCTCACAGTTAAGAGATTGCCTGAGTCTTAGAAAAGACTTTGCATTATACTCTTGAGTAATTTCAAAAGTGTTAAGACTTTTCGGTCTTTTAAGATTACATGACTGTGGGGCTGGAGAGATGGCTCAGAGGTTAAGAGCATTGGCTGCTCTTCCAAAGGTCCTAAGTTCAATTCCCAGCAACCACATGGTGGCTCACAACCATCTATAATGAGATCTGGTGCCCTCCTCTGGCATGTAGGTACACAGGCAGACATAATACTGTATAAAATAACAAATAAATCTTTAAAAAATTATGTGTGTATGAGTGTGGTTTAAAAAAAAAGATTACATGACTGCATTTTGCATTAAGAAATGAACATGAAGCCAGGTGTGGTGGCACAGGCTGTTAATCCAGCACTCTTCAATAGGAGCCCTATCTGTCTACCAAGTGAGTTCTAGAATAACCACGGTGATGTAGAGAGACCCTATCTCTAAAAACAAGCAAACAATAAAACAAGGAAAAAGAAATGAACATGACTGTAGCCAGCTAGGTGACCAGGCCCCTTTTTTATGGAGGGCTGTGTGCCAATGGCTGCAGCAGCCTCCTTGGTAGCACGTGCAACCTGCTGCCTATGTGGGTTGCCCTAAGGGACCTTGGAGGCAATTTTCTAGGGGCTATTCATTCTCTGATCTCAATACTATGCCCAGCCTAGGCTTCAGACAAGCATGCAAGATGCCTTTGGGAAGTGCCAGGACACAGCGGCCAGGGTCCACATTGGTCAGGTCACCATGTTCCTCTGCATCAAGTTTCAGAATGAGAAACATGTTAAGGCCCTGCATAGAGGCAAGTTCAAGTTCCCTGGAATCTAGAAGATCCATATGTCAAAGAAGTGAGGCTTCACCAAGTTTAATGTCGATGAGTTTGCAGGCATGGTAGCCGAGAACCAGCTCATCCCTGATGGCTATGGGGTCACACATATCTCCAATTGTCCCCTGGAAAGACCCTGCAGTCCTGAGGGCTTCCACTGTGCTCTCCTATACCCCACAAATCATGTTCAATAAGAAATCTCACATTCAAAAAAATAAACATGAGACTTCAGGGGATGTTGTTCTGATTGAAAAATAACATTCCTAGGGTTGGGGAAATAGTTCAGCTGGTACAGTGCTTACACAGCATGCACAAAGCCATGGGTTTGATACCCAGCACAGGGGAGGTAGAGACAGGAGGATGAGGGATTCAAGGTCATCTTTGGATACCTTGTGTCTGAGACCAGCCGGGACTACATGACACCCTGTCTCAAAAACCAAATAGTTGGGTGTGGTGACATATGCCAATAACTCTAGCACTCGGGAGGCAAAGACAGATGGAGCTCTGTAAGTTTAAGGCCTACATAACAAGTTATAGGACAGCCAAAGCTACACAGAGAAACCCTGGCTCAAAAAAACCCAACCCAAACAAACCAAGAAAGAAAAGTGATGTGTTTGTCAGTGTTCTAGTGGCAGCACAGGTCAGCAGGTAGTACTGCTTGAGTGTCAGGGGTGGATCTGTGATAGTTGTTTTATCAATTGAACCTCACTTAAAAGTCACCTAGAAGACAAAAACTCTGGAGTTATCTGTAAGGCTGCTCCTAGGGGTTTAACTGTGATGGGAAGACCCACCCTAAATTCAAGTGACATCATTCCCTGGGCTCAGATTACAGACTGAACAGAAAGGAGGTAGCAGGCAGAGCACCAATGCTTTATTTCCAAACTCGGGACACAACCGGAGAAAAAAACCACAGCACTGCGCCTCTTCTGCCATTATGTTTGGCCCCCAACCCCACACCCACCCAAAAGAAAAAAAACAAAAACCTGTGAGTTAAAATAACTACTCCCTTTCCTTAGGTTGCCTTTGCCAAACTGACCCCTTGTTAGGGCTAGTGACGTGGCTTGGAGGTGATATGCCCAGATCGAGAGACCCCCAGGAACATAAGTCCAATGCAAACACACAGGGTCTTTATTGCAACCTCGAGCTCGGGTCACAAACTGTCCCTGACTCAACAGGTTTAGGAGAGCGGCCCCAAGCCTAGGGGAGTCAGGGTTTTTAGAGGGAAAAGCCATAAGCGGGGAATTCCAAGCATGCTGATTTTTAAAATCATTGGTTGGGGCAAGAAGGGACAGTTTGGGCCAAACCGCAGGGGGAAGCTAGGTATCTAAAAGGAACATCTGGAGCTAGGTGGGGGCTTAGCCTCAGGACCTCATTGACTACCCCCGGGGTGGGTGAACTTCTGTTCTTACCAAGATATAGTCTGTGTTTTTTCCTGGAATTGGGTGGGGGGAACCGGTTCACCCTGAGTAAGTTACAAGACAGAGTCTAGAAGGCAAAATGGTGTTTCTTTGGTTTTCATGATGCTCCCCTCTAGTAGTAACTAGGAGTTTAATCTTGAGACCCTAGGGCTCATTTTGAATTTGATACTGGGAAAGCATAACCATCAACTAGATAGTCCCCAGTCTTTGCTTCAGGTACCAAAGAAGTTTGTTGAAATGCATGGGCCAAAGGTAAGCAACAGCATAAAGGTAAGTAAGGGTCCCGATAAAGTAGAGATCAGGGTTGTTAGCCAGGGAGAACTATTAAACCATGATTCAAACCATCCTTGAGACTGTTGTCTTTTTTTTTTGCTTTGCAAGGCTAGGGCAGTTACGCCTGTACCTGCTCCGGCAAGGCCTCCTCCTAAGATGAGGGCTTGGGTCAGGGATCTAGGTTCTCTTTTAAAATATGGTGAGTCCCCCTCTAGATGGCCAAACAGAGTCTGGATCTGATCCTCAGGGTAATAGGTAATGTGGAGTACTAACTGAACCAGAACACAGAATTCTTGGTGGGTCTGGCTAAGTAGGCCCCATGGATGCACGGAGTGAGCCCTGATGTGCAGGCCCACCACGTACTGGTGGGGGTATGATATACTGTTGAGGGTGAAGGATGGGTCATAATGCAAAGGTGACAGTGGGACTGGGGACCTTGCCTATAGCCCTTGTCCTGAAACCAAGTGGAGAGTAAGGGCTGGTCCCTCACACACCTATGTGCAGTTGCAAAGGTCGTCTGAACTGGAAGAGTCGTCTATTAGCCCCTTCATATAAGGGGTTGGGGTTGTAGCATAACCAGCACGGGTCAGTCAGATCTGGTCGAGAGCTGTTAAGTACTGCAAAGGTGCTAAGCATGATAGCCCACAGGGGGTCTCCCTGAGTTCGACCCCAGTTGGCTGTGATAGTTTTGGGCCAGACGGGATGTGTTTGTTCAAGGGGAGAACTGTGGAAAGATACGGTGGGGGATGTTGGCTGGGATTTGGGTTTGGGGTGCAAACACCTGGTTAGGGCCTGCGCCTGTGGGAAGGGAGGAGGTTTGTTGACCAATCGGAGGGAAAACAGTAACCCTGGGTTAGATCCACCAGCAACAGAAATTCTTAGGCCCCATAATTTTCCGGCCTCCCATCCTGTTTCCTGCTTTCTGATGTCAGTAAAGGTGACACTTATTGACCCATTTGGGGACCTGTCTAACCTTATAAGGTCTGATCTTGAGACCCTCTATTTGTTTTCATTTAAATTGGCCCCAACCAATGTCTCACATCCCCATGATGCACAAATAGGCTTCTGCCCCTCAGCACTCAGTGGTTCTCTTACCTCCTGGACAGACATAAAAAGTACCCTATCGGCAAAGCCTACCCTGTGCACGAATTTCTCCCTTCCAGGGTTGTATGCCGGGCCATGAATGTTCAGCTGGTTGGCACAGATCACAAGACAGAGGGGGAACCATGAGACACCTGGGGGTCCCACCCTTTCGACAAGTACAGTCCGGTACCCCGCCTCAGGGTTTGTAATGACCCAGAAGTTGCTGAAGGGTGTATGGGAGCTGCCTGACCCGGCAGTGGCACCTGCTATTAGGCACAGGGTAACTAAAGTCTGGAAAGGGCAATGTGGAGTTTGAGGGGATTGTCCTTGTCTCGTCGAAGCTTCCATCTAGGAGGCTTGGTGTTGAGAGTCCGTCTTGACAGCAAAGGGATCTGCGGGGCAGGTGTGAGTGCAGCGGCCCAGGTCACAATTCCATCCACCTTGAGTGCAGTCGGGTGGTCAGCAGGACTATGTAGGGGCCTTTCCAGTGTGGTTCCAAGGTCCCCTGGTAGTGTCTCTTGATGTAGACCCAATCGTCAGGCCAGAATTGATGAGGCTCCAGTGGGGATCTGATTCAGAGTGCTCGAAGTTTAGGCAAGACATGCCTATAGTGCCCACTGGGTTGCCCTGACTCTGATCGGCAACTCGGTATCCGCCATTTCCATGGCAGCAGAGGCTTGCAAATTGGGGATAATGGGGCAGAGACTCCATACATGATTTCAAAAGGGGTGAGTCCCATCTGGTACGGTGAATTTCATACCCTATAAAGGGTAAAGGTGAGTACCACCCAGTCCGCACCAGTCTCCAAGGTCAATTTAGTTAAGGTCTCCCATCTGACCCTGTCATCAGTGGGAAACCATACCTCGGCAGAATGTCTTCCAGGAGCTTCTTTGCAACTGTTTTGGCTGCCTCAGACTTGGTGGGGTAAGCCTTGGTCCATCTAGAGAAAAGTGTCAACGAACACCGAAAGATACCTGTAGCCGAACTTTCCCAGTTTGATTTCTGTGACGTCCACCTCCCAGGAGGCCCTCGGCCTCTAACCTCTTAACTGGATTCCTGGATTTTTGGTGTTAGGAGCAGCACTGTTGAGCCGGCAAGCTTTGTATTTACTACCACTCATTCTATTTTGGCAGCAATGTCATTGAAGGCAACTTTAGACTGTCTCACTGCATTGGCCATTCTGCAAGTTCCCATACGTGTGGGCCAATGGATTTTTCTAAGGATGACATCAGCTAGGGAGCTAGGGAGTATGAGCTTACCTTCTGGAGATCTCCACCATCCCTCAACAAGTTGGCTCATGGGTAAGTTCTTGGCCCATCTGACCTCTTCAGGAGATCTCCACCATCCCTCAACAAGTTGGCTCATGGGTAAGTTCTTGGCCCATTTGACCTCTTCAGGCATATAATCAGGCTTTTCCGGTAGGCAGGGGTCTCCAGGGTCAGGAAGGTGGATGGACAGGGTGGTGTGTGGGTCCTGTAGGGTAGCCTCTCAGGCAGCCTCATAAGCCAGGTTGTTTCCTTTGGCTGTGGTGGTGTTCCCTTTTTGATGTCCTGGGCAATGAATGATAGCCAGGCTCTTGGTAATCAGAGTGCTTTCAGCAATTGTAAATTTTCCTCCTTGTTCTTGATTGTCTGTCCTTTGGCTGTAGTAGTCCCTTTCCTGATAGATGGCTCCATACACACGAGCAGCAGCCAAGCATATCGGCTCTCTGTATAGATGTTAACCAATTGGTCCTTGCCCATGATTAAGGCCTTAGTTAAAGTAATTAACCTGGCCCTCTGGGCTGAAGTTCCCGGGGACAGAGGCTGAGCCCAAATTACCTGTGGTCACCACAGTACCTACCCTTCTTTGGCCATCTTGGAAAGAACTGAGTGATCTGCCCTTTGGAGGCGGATGTCGTCAACTCTGCAGGAGTACTATGTACATGGGCCAGGATTCTGGAGCAGTCATGTAATGGCAAGCCCAAGCTGGATCAGGAAGGGGATGGCTGAAAAGTAATCCTCCCAGGATTTATTAGCAAAGTCTGATAATGAGTCATTCTGGTATTACTGAGCCATCTATTTGCAGGTTGTTTCAGGACTCCCTCTATGGCATGGGGAGAGGTAAGGGTTAGGTTCTGTCCCACAGCTAATTTATCAACATTCTTGACCAACAAGGTAGTGGCAGATATTATGTGCAAGCACGGGGACCATCCTGCTGCTGCTGGGTCAAGCTTTTTGGACAGACATGCCATAGTCCATTTCCATGGCCCTAAAGTTTGAGTTAGGACCCCTTTTGCAATGCCCTTATGTTCATTCACATAAAGCTGGAAGGGTTTGGTTGTGTCTGGTAGCCCTAGAGCTGGAGCTGAGAGCAGGGCCCTTAAGTCTTCAAAGGGTTGTGGGTGGCCTGGTGTCCATTTAAACTCCTTCGTTTCCTTTGCAGCTTTATAGAGGGATCTGGCTATCTCTGCAAAGCCCAGTATCCAAAGTCTACAGGACTCCACATATCCCAGAAATTCTCTGACTTGCCAGGGTATCTTAGGCTGTGGGATGTTAAGCAGTTTCTTTTTGCTGTCCCCCCTTCAGGATGTAGCCTAAGTAAGCTACCTCCGTCTGGCAGAGCTGAGCTTTTTTCAACCAATGCTCGGTACCCCAGATCTCCCGAAGTTTGGAGGAGTTCTCGTGTCCCCCACAAGCAGTTTTCTTGGTCATCTGCTGCAATCAAGAAGTCATCTACAGGGGCTAGAGAGATGGCTCAGAGCTTAAGAACACTGCTTGCTCTTCCAGAGGTCTCGAGTTCAAATCCCAGCAACCACATGGTGGCTTATAGCCATTTATAATGAAATCAGATGCCTCTTCTGGCATTCAAGTGTACATGCAGACAGAACATTGTATAAATAAATAAATAAGAAGAAGTCATCTACATATTGGAGAAGGGTGATATCCAGGTTGTGGGTGCGGTACACACCCAAGTCCTCATTCAGTGCCTCATCAAAAATGGTGGGAAAGTTTTTGAAATCCTGGGGTAGTCGTGGCCAGGTGAGCTGGCCACTGATTCCAGCATCTGGGTCGTTCCATTCAAAGGTAAAATATTCCTGGCTTTTGGGAGCCAAGGGGAGACTGAAGAAGGCATCTTTAAGATCCAGCATGGTATACCAGCCTTGCTCTGAAGGGAAGGAGCTTAATAGGGTGTAGGCACTGTTGGATGTATGTCCATCACTCACCTATTGACTTCCCGCAAGTGGGATACTGGTGAAACCAAATGAGGTCAGACCCCCAGTTTTAGTTCCAGAAATACTGGTGGCCTATGTTTTGCCAGTTTCAGCCCATGCCTAGGGGAATTTGTGGAGCCAAATCTATCTTTTTCCAAGGAGAAGAGCGTCTTCAAAAATTTGTTTTCCTATTCTAATTCTAAAGTCAATACCTGTATAGGCTTTTCATATTCATCCATCAAATGAACTCCATTATGCCCAAAGTATATCTGAGCGCTCATTTTGGACAAGAGGTCTCTTTCCAAGAGTGGGTAAGGACATTCAGGATGACCATGAATGAATGGGTTACCCGTCCCATTCCCAAAGTCACTGGGACTGTGCTGGAGCCGGGGCCATTTCTATGGATTCCTGGGGGATAGGGGATGGCTATATGGAGGGGGAGGAAAAATAAACTCATCAGGACCACCCTGGAGAATTGGGTAAAGGGGAGACGAGGGTTTCTTGAGTCCCTCGTCCTTAGTCACCAAAGCCTGTACTTCTGTGGACAAAGACTGGTTAGTTAGGGGAGGAGAAAGGAAGAGCTTCACCCATGCTGGTGTAAGTAGTAAGCAAGTTTTTCCAAACCACTATGTAAGGGTCAGGATGACCATGCGCCTTCTGGAAGATGCGTTCTTCTGTAGCTAGGACTGTGGGCAAATGGAAAGTCCCTTCAGCTGGCCAGCCAACACACAATGCTGGCCATTCTGAGCTGCAAAGGGTTATCACTTTTCCTATCTTCACATCTACTGAAAGATTATGTGCTCGGATCCTAAATTTCTTGAAATGAGCAATAACCAAGTCAGTAGGGTTGGAAGGGGTCTGTCCATCCATTTGTCATCCATCAAAGTCAAACACAAGACAGAACAAAAACGGAGAGAAAGCCAAAAGACAGAAGTATTTGAACAAGCTGCTGAGCCAACTGAAAACAAAAATGAAAGTACCTGCTCAGCAGCACCCGGGACTGAGGAAAATATCCAGTCACAGGTTTCAAAATCAACCCGACACAGGCTTGTCCTCAGCTAAGAGGCTCTCTGTCCTCCCTTCACAACTGTGACCCTCTAGTGCGTCCCCTTTTAGCAATGTGAGGTCACTTTACAGACGTCTAAAGACTTCAGACTGAAAGTAGGACAGGGACACAGAGAAAACACAGAGAACTTTCTGGCTGGTTATGGACCTTCTGGGCTGGGGGCCTGGGGAATCCCGGACGAGCCACCAAATTATATGCCCAGATCGTGAGACCCCCAGAGGACCACCAGGAACACAAGTCCAATGCAAACACACAAGGGCCTTTATTGCACCCTCGAGCTTGGGTCACAAACTGTCCCTGACTCAACAGGTTTAGGAGAGCGGCCCCAAGCCTAGGGAATCAGGGTTTTTAGAGGGAAAAGCCATAAGCGGGGAATTCCAAGCATGCTGATTTTTAAAATCATTGGTTGGGGCAAGAAGGGACAGTTTGGGCCAAACCGCAGGGGGAAGCTAGGTATCTAAAAGGAACATCTGGAGCTAGGTGGGGGCTTAGCCTCAGGACCTCATTGTCTACCCCCGGGGTGGGTGAACTTCTGTTCTTACCAAGATATAGTCTGTGTTTTTTCCTGGAATTGGGTGGGGGGAACCGGATCACCCTGAGTAAGTTACAAGACAGAGTCTAGAAGGCAAAATGGCGTTTCTTTTGTTCTCACAGAGATACAGTGCTTACCTGGCATGCAGCAGGTGTTCCATTCCTAGTTTAAAAAAATTATCCCTTTAGAGAAGAGTACCCAACTAAGTCCTGTGTAACATAGATACTAAACCATATTTAGCACAATGCGCCAGACTGTCCTAGTTGGTTTTTTGTTGCTGTGATCAAAACACTTTGACTAAAATCAACTTGGGAAAGAAAGGTTTACTTCATCTTACAGCTTTTAAGTCACACTCCATCACAGAGGAATGTCGGGGGCAGAAACCTCAAGGCAGACACTGGGGCAGAAGCGACGGAGGACGGCTCTTTACTGACAAACTCTCCTTTGCTTCCTCATCTTGCCTTCATTTACCAAGCAGGACCACCTGCCCTGGGGTTATAATGCCCACAGTAGGCATGGCCCTCCCACATCATCCAATCAAGACAATGCCCACAGACTTGCCTACTGGCCAATCGGATGTAGGCATTTTCTCAGTCGAGGCTCCCTCTTTGAAAATGACTCATGTCACGTTGACAAAAAAAAAAAAAAAGTCTAACCAGCACACTGTGTACTAGAAAACTTTATGTTTTGGGGGAGATGAAGCAAGTATATACTCATCAAATAAGATCGTCAGAGTAAATTAAGTGGAGACTTAAAGCTGAGAGTAAACCGTCAGAGTGAGCATGGGCAAGCCGTCCGTCTGACAGCGATTATGTCAGGCACACAAGGCAAACGCTCTTCCAGGGAGCTTCACCAGTCAGAGCTGCTACACTTTTGTAGCCCTCAAAGGGGGCATGAAACAAACAGGGCCATTAGAGCCGAGTTTCTCTGGGTTTCCCGGGCATCTCTCAAAGCCCCAAACTGCCCACGTTCCCTGTTCCCCGGGAAGCGATTCCCCCAAAATAGCGATTCTGCTGGTTTCCCGGCTACCCACGACTGCCCTCGGCAGTCTAGATGGAGTCCATCTGAGGTAACCGACTGGCGCTCTACTTCTCTGGAAGTGCCTCCTTTGGAACTCGCTCCCCATCCAGCATCCCCTCCTGAGACACGAGTCTTCCCGATCGTACCGTACACATCTCCCCAGCTAGAGCAAGCTCCTCAAGATTTTCTCCCCGGCCTGCGCTTAGCAAAGTGCCTGACAGAATACGTTACCTAAAAGCACCGGCAGATAAAACAATACAAAATTTGGTCCTGGGAGACCCTCCAAGCTCAGTGCGAAGCTCAGCTTCACGTGGCGGTCCCGCTCCTCCCAGCGTCGCCTAGGCTGCCTCACCACAAGGCCCCGCTACTCGCTCGGACCGGCAAGCCTCTCTGGTTCCCGTAATCACCTAATGCCTAAAGCCTCCCAACGCGCTTTTTCCAACCGGGAAAACTTCACTTCCGGCTTCCCGCGACTCCGGAGCCACAGCCCCGCCCCTTTCACTCACGAACCGGAAGAGATTGTCCAACCCCTTGTTCGTAACCCGGAAGTAGATGTATCTCACGGAAGCCGGCTTTGGCCCTGCGGCTCCTGCTGTCGCCGCGGAGAAATTGTTGGAGCTGGCAGCCTAGGAATGGTGAGGCTTCGCGGTTCGTCTCCTAGTGCTCTGAGTAGACCTGGGGGTGAAATTGAGTTTCCCAATGGGCCGCGGGGCACAACCCCACAAGATTTGGGGCCCCGCCCCGGTATCGCCCCGAAAAATCTGCGCATGCGTGAGTCCGACCGGGCTAGACTCTGGCCTGCGGCGTTACGCATGCGCAAAGGTGGTGCGACTTGGCTGGTTGTTGCTCCTGGGTCCCTGTCGCCCGTGGGGCTCAGAGCCAGACTGCGAGAGCACCATGGTGTTGCCGGTGCATTACTAAGAGTTGCAGAGCTGACCGAATTGCCACTCCTCCCCAGAGTCCTTGAAACAGACCTGGACTGATCCCTCACCATGGGTGTGCTCTCGCGGGAGGAGGGCCGGAGGGACGGGAAGGAGGGCAAAGAGTTTGCCTTCGTCGCTTGTGGGACTGGGCACCTTCACCCTCTTCCGTGGTGCCCACGTTTCCCAGCCGTGACCTACGGAGCGTAACTTTCCTCTAATAGACGCCCGAGTCAGAAGGGGCGAGGCCTGCTTGCAGCCCTCCAGGAAGTCCAGTACCTGAGTTTTCTCTGGGTTAGAACCTGGTGTCCCAACGCTGTTCCCAAATCCCCTTTTTTGTTTTGTTTTGTTTTCTCGACAAGAGTTTCTCAGTGTAGCCTTGGCTGTCCTGGGCTTGCTTTGTAGACCACGTTGGCCTCGAACTCACATAGCTCCGCCTTCTGCCTCCCAGAGTGCTGGGATTACAGGCAGGCGCCCACAACGCCAGGCCCAAACCACTTGGTAATCTTAGAAGGTACCACCCACCTAAGTAAAAGCTGCATGTGGAAGGGTGAAAAGGGTATTGAGACATTGGAATTCTGCCTTCCCCAGCGGAGGCGGCAGCGGCGGCCTGGGAGCAGAATCAAGAATCCCTTGGCCCTTTCTAGTTAACAGTCAAGATGCTTCATTTGGGACCTACTGGTAAAATTATAGGGTCTCTGAACCTAGTATGTCTTGTATCCACAGCTTTTATGATACTCCTGAAGGTCTCCGTGACTTCCACATAGCTACTTACGTTTTTGTTTTTATTTTTTATTTTTTGAAGCAGGGTTTCACTGTATATAGCCCTGACTTGCTGTGTAGACCAGGCTGACCTCAAACTCGACAGAATCCTCCTGCCTGTGCCTCCCAGTAGGGGAGGAGCTATCACCCCAGGCTATGTAGCTACTGATCTTTAAGTGTAATTGAGAGTGGGTCTTGATGGCTCTTCCCACTATAAATGTCCTCAGGAGACAGGGCCATGAGCAAATGTGAGGAATTGGTAAGTGGATTTGGCTGGTTGGAAACCTGAGGGAGCCTTATTTCTCCTTGGCAGACTCTCTTCTCGGCCTCTAAGCTCACTTGGTCAGAATCCTTGGATGAGCCTGTGGGACCGTTCCTCCCATCCCTGTGGTTTGGAGCCAGTGGCTTTGGGACTGTGAGAGGATGGACAAAGGTAGTGTGAGGCTGGGCCAGCTCCGCAAATGCTCGGTCACCAAGCACCTCCTGATTCTGCCCCAGTCCCAGCTGGGCAGTGCCACCTCCCCCTGGGCCAGCACTGCCCACGCACCTCTCGACAGAGCCACAGTCGACTGACTTGCTCTTGTGCTGCTGCTCTTTGGCACGCTACATTTTGATGGCAGAGGGAACAGTTATGCCCAGAGCCTGGTGTGTCGGCATCACCAGCCTAACCTGAGCGCCACGTGCTGCACAACATGACACGTGGCACCAGGACAACTGCCCAGCGTGGAAGGTCTGGGCCAGGTCTGAGCCCAGAGGGGATCTGGATGGCTAAGGAACTCCTACCTTAAAGCCTCAAGCCTCAGGGAGGCAGGGAAAGGGCTGGAGGGGCTGGCAAGGAGCAGGCTGAAGAAAGGGGTCGGTGTGCAGAGGATGCTTGGGAAGCCTGAGTCTGCCATTTCTCTTTCTCCAGATTCTCAGGGTCTGCTAGATTCATCTCTCATGGCATCAGGCACTGCCAGCCGCTCAGAGGATGAAGAGTCCCTGGCAGGACAGAAGCGAGCCTCCTCCCAGGCCCTGGGTACTATCCCTAAACGGAGAAGCTCTTCCAGGTAGTCTGGCCTCAGAGGGACTGGGAAGGGGAAAGCTTGTGGGCTTAGGTGCCTCGTGTCTCATCCTCTGTTGGGAATGGCCGTCTGAGCCCGCCGTGGGTGAAGGCGGAGCCTTGAGCCTCTTTCCTTTCCCTGCCGATCCCTCCCTGTAGCACTGAAGGGGGGGGGGCTTGCCTGTCATCTCTGAGGGCTAGTGCTTGGCTATTCCTCAACCACTGAGCCAGGCCCTGGTGGAAAGTCAAGGGTTGGTTCCCACTGGGAGCCTGCTGTGTGGAGCTGTATGCGGTACCATGCAGCTACCAGTGGCTAAAAGTGCAGGACCTCTTATAGGTTCATCAAAAGGAAAAAATTTGATGATGAGCTTGTAGAGAGCAGTCTGGCCAAATCCTCTACCCGAGTGAAGGGGACCAGTGGAGTGGAATCAGGCCGCTGCTCAGGGAGTGAGCCCTCCTCCAGTGAGAAGAAGAAGGTAAGGAGCTGGGTGCAACATGGGGCCAGAGGGCACTGGGCTTTGTGTGTCCCCCATGGATGAGGCCTGTCAGAGAACCGAGCTGCCCCAGCCCCCACTCGCTACCTCCCCATCTCTCCCTACTCCCTTTCTTGCTGCATTCCTCACTCTGCTACTGCATCCTGTATCACATTCGGTGTGGGAGGCAGGGAGCATGTATCTATTCTGGGAGCAGACAGCTTGTTCCCAGCATTGCAGGGTGTAAAAATAACCCCCAGGTGGCATTGCTCTGGCCCCAGACAGTACACCAGCAAGAGTAGTTCCCTGGTATACTCCCCACCCACCCTCCCTTCTGGGGTTGAGGGTACCACAAACAGAGAGAAGACCCCATCTGGTCAAGAATGGTGTCGACGTAATTTGGTGGGGGTGGGTGTTGGAAAGCCGTGTCTCAGCTTGGCTCCCTGGTGTTGTCTGAGCCTGCAGCTGTCACAGTGTGCGAAGCAGTAGGTCTGAAGCCCCAGCTTCTCTGATACCGGCTTTGAGTTCGTTGTGATCTTGCCCTCTACCCAGGTATCCAAGGCTCCTAGTACTCCTGTGCCACCCAGCCCCGCCCCAGCCCCTGGACTCACCAAGCGTGTGAAGAAAAGCAAACAGCCGCTGCAGGTGACCAAGGATCTGGGCCGATGGAAGCCTGCAGATGACCTCCTGCTCATCAACGCTGTGTTGCAGGTAGTTCACCCCCAACACCCCCTCCAATTCCCAGCCCCCATAGTAGCTTAGCAGGACACTATGGCTTCCAAGGAAGGCTTCTTCCCAGTGCAGAGGCTGGAGTAACCAGTCTGGGCTCTTGCAGACCAATGACCTGACATCTGTCCACCTGGGCGTGAAGTTCAGCTGCCGCTTCACCCTTCGAGAAGTTCAAGAGCGCTGGTACGCCCTGCTCTACGACCCTGTCATCTCCAAGTGAGTGGGCCAGCTCCAGGAGAGGGCGGGGCTGGGGGCCAGCATCTACCAGGGCCCGAAGGAGAGTCTTGGGAGGCAGGGCTGTGGGGCCTTGCGGCCTCTGGGATATTCTGGGGAGGTCTTACGGAGAAGCTTCTTCCTCTAGCTCCTTCCAGTGCCAGGTGGAGGCCAGAAGGCAGTGGAGGATGTAAGTGCCCACAAATGCCAGGAGCCCCAGTTCCAGTGTGTGCCTCGTGTCACCTCTGAGCTTGTCCACACTGGCTCTCAGAGCTCCTTATATGAAGAAGGCACTGAACCCCCAGCTGTCAGGAGGCAGAGGCAGGCAGGTGTCAGAGTTAGAGGCCAGCCAGCTCTACAGAGAGAATTCCAGGGCAGCCAGGGCTACACAGAGAAACCCTGTCTTGAAAACAAACAAGCAAAAAGGAAAGAGAGAGTACTGGAATAAATGAGCCTCAAGACCCTTCTAGTTTTAGCATCGTTTCAAATAAGCTCATGCACATAAACATTGCCCTCCTCCTCCCCCGTCATTTACTTCAGTGTCCTTAAAGCTTGGTTTGAATCTGAACACCCTTCTTCTACTCCTCCACAGCCCTGCCACCCACTCAGGCTGTAGACATAGCCCTGAGAGACCAGCTTGAGATAAAGGAGGCAATAGACAGTGGTTAGTGAGTGGAGCTTCAGCCGTGTACTGTGGAAGGGGTCAGAGTCGCGGCTGGTCCCAGGGTGTCTTGGAACTGGGCCTCCTGTTTGCCTGTTTTGAGTTGGGGTCTGGCTATGTGGCTGATTTAGAGCTTACTCTGTAGACCAGGCTGGCCTTGAACTTTGAGCAGTCCTCCTGTCTCCATCTCCTGCTGGCTGGAATTACAAGTATGTGCCACCACCTTGGGTCTTTAGAGAGTGTGGCCTCCATTTCCTGAGTTGCTATTGCTTTTATTGTACCATGACCTGGTGCTGGGCTAAGCCTCCTGTTATTTCTACCAGGGACCTCTAGGCTTGGGATCTCTAAGTTTCAAAGGCTTATAGTTTTGGGAGGGTGGGTAGTAAGAACCCCAGACGGCTTGACTCCTTCCTTTCAGCTCTACCCTTCATTTCTTTGCATGCGCAGACTGGCTTGTCAGGCCATGAGGCAGTTGCACCCAGAAGCTATTGCAGCCATTCAGAGCAAGGCCCTGTTCAGCAAGGCTGAGGAGCAGCTGCTGAGCAAGGTGGGATCGGTAAGTGGAGGCGTGGACAGGGTACAAGCTGGACCACATGGGAAACGACTCGTGGGGGGGGTCCTGCCTGCCCCGTCTGCGGTCTGAACACACACATGCAGGTGAAGACATCTGCAGTGGCCTTTGGGATGGGTCTTGGGAAGGCCTGGGGACAGAGATGGGGTGGGAATGAGACAACCCTGGTATGAAGAAGGTACCTCTCATCTCCAGACCAGCCAGCCCACCTTGGAAACCTTCCAGGACCTGCTGCACAGACACCCTGATGCCTTCTACCTGGCCCGTACTGCCAAGGCTCTGCAGGCCCACTGGCAGCTCATGAAACAGTATTACCTACTGGAGGATCAGACAGGTAACCCCCGGGAGCTGCAGCCTGAGCAGCCAGGTGTTCCGCTGTGAGAGCACGTGTGATGTCTGCAGGCACAGCTGCCTGCCAGTGTCCTGTAACAGAGTCCTCGGCAGCCCCGAGAGTCCTGTTCTCAGTCTGTAAGAATCGGCAGCAAAACCTGCTTCCTCGTAGAGCTGGCAGGGCCTTTGGCATCATGGAGAGGGAAGCCAGCTTACCGGGTATCCTGAAGCAAAAGTGCAAATAGCAGACTTGTTTTAGGTTTTTTGTTATGTTTTGGTCTTGACATATTTTGCCATCACAAAAACAATACATTGGTATATTATTTATGGGTAGCATTAAAACTGGAGCAAACTGGGAGTGTCCATCTATTCGCTCTTCCCCAGAGGCAGTGACTTCCTTTGAAATTGCCCTGTCCTGCCTTGTCTCCATCCTGCATCCTCCCATCACCTTGCTCATGGACCAGGGAGCCTGTGCTGTCGGGCATTTGTGTCCTGGGTGCCTCCGCAGGACTTCATGTCTAGGCCCACTCTTCCTCTCCCCAAGGGCTGGAACGCCTTCTGCCGCCCTCTCACCGCTGAGCTGCTCTCTCTGGGGCTCTTGCTGGGAAAGCTGTCTGGTTGTGCTGCAGGAGTCCTGCAAGGGAATTGGTGAGCAGGCTTCTGGTTTGTATGGTTCGGGCACACTCTTCTTGCCAGAACGCCCTGCCTGCTGCGCTGTGCACCACGCCAGCGTGCTGCCTTGACGGGGAGCTTTCATGGACTGCTCCCACAGCTGGTTCAGAAAGCCTCCTGCTTTCTGAGGGCTCCTGCGGGAGCCCGTCCACTGCTGTTAGTGGTCCAGGGCCTTGCTGCCTCACCCAGCACGGAATCTCCAGAACATTTGCTGGGTGACATTTCTGTTTTACTGTTTCAAAGCCAGCTGGTCAGTTTTTGGTTCTTATTGTTTTTTTTTTTTGTTGTTGTTGTTGTTTTTCTCCTTTTTTTTTTTTTTCCTTTTGTTTTATTTTTGAGTCTTGGTTTTCTGCAGCCCAGGATGACCTCCTGCCTCCATCCCCCTAGAACTGGAACCATAGGTTTGTGCCACCAGGTCCTGCTTCTTTCTCATCATTTTGGAAGCTGTTCTGTTCTATATATTTTTTCCAAGAGTCTCTGTGCAAGAATTTGTTTTCTTGTTTGTTGCTTAAACCTGCTCATCCCAATTATCGGGCACACTCTGTGGCCTAGATAGTAGCTTAGTTACTCATTTAGAGTCCCGGATGCCAGGCAGACCTGGTGGAAGGCGGCTTGGTGGCAGTGACCAACCCAGTCCTCTGTCCCCAGTCTCCCAGGGCAAAGCTGTGCTTCTTGTGTACTGTACTCCAGCCCAGCTGGAAGCTGCTGCCGCCTTGCTGCAGAGCGCCCTGCAGCCTTGGCACAGCTGGAAGCTGCTGGCTGCCCTGCTGCAGAGCACCCTGCAGCCTTGGCACAGCTGGCCAAGAACCACAAGTTCTTTTATTCTCAGTCTCTCCAGAAACAGTTAAAAACTTTCACGAAACACTAGTGTTTCAGAACATACTTGATAGGTTCTATTATTAATTATCCTGCTCCATTTCATCCTTTGAAAACAATAAAGCTAATTTCATGGCCCGTAAGAAGGTCATTCCCCACAGACTGAAGGTCATTCCAATGCTGCATACCTCTCAGGGTGGCCAAAAGACTGAGGAACAGTGTGGGTCCTGGCTGTGCCCCCACTAGCTCAGAGCTTAATCTGCTTCTACCATCACGGGGGCTGAGCAGTCCTCTGCCTAGTGTGAGACTACAGTGAGTCAGCCATGCAGCAGAGGCCCACGTGGGTCAGCTCTGGCTGCCTTGTCTTGAGCCACCTCTGTCCCAGGATGCATTGTATTGAGGACGCATTGTGCCACCTACTTGGGACCGTGATCGCTCTGGATTTGGCTCCAGAAGGGCTCTGTCCTTGCGCCCCGGCTGCTCGGCTCACATGGCTGTTGGACAGCTGGGGCTGGAGTCGGATCCTCAGCGTTTATACTTCCTCTGTCGTTCATTTAGTGCAGCCACTGCCTAAGGGGGACCAAGTGCTAAACTTCTCAGATGCAGAGGACCTGATTGACGACAGTAAGCTCAAGTGAGTTCCTGGAGAGGGTTGACTCTGTTTGTCGGGCACGCCAGGCTGCCCAGCACGCATAGCTTCAGTTGCAGCTGCTGGGCCTAGCCACCCTGCTGCGCCCTCTCCTGTGAGGGTCGCGTAAGCTCACTGCCTTCCCCTGCTCCCCACCTCAGTCCCAGGGCTAGGCAAGGCTTGGCGGAGGAGCCTGGGGTGGTCTGCTGGGCCTGACTCCTCCTTTTCACTACCCAGGGATATGCGCGATGAAGTCCTGGAACATGGTAAGCCTGCCCTGCTGGGGACAGTGTGGGGGGAAGTTCCTACTGAAGTGGAGGGGACCAGTTCAGGGTGCTGGGGCGCCAGTGTCTCTTCTTCCCGCTTTACCTCACCTCAGAGCTTACAGTGGCCGACCGGCGCCAGAAACGAGAGATCCGGCAGCTGGAGCAGGAGCTGCATAAGTGGCAGGTGCTAGTGGACAGCATCACAGGTGAGGGTCCAGGGACCGGGGGCGGCTCTCCGGCACCCTTTGTCCCGCTGAGCGCCTTCCCTGGCCTGTCTGGGTGCTGTTCACTACGCCCGTTCCCTGTTCTCCCTACCCTCGCCTTAGGGCTCTGCTGATCCTACTTAGCTGACCCTGCTCTTCTCTCAGGCATGAGCTCTCCAGACTTCGACAACCAGACCCTGGCAGTGTTGCGGGGCCGAATGGTGCGGTACCTGATGCGCTCTCGTGAGGTAAGGCAGGCAGGCTCTCACTGTCCGCCCTGCCTAGCCACCCCCTCCTCTGTCGTCCCTTTCTCTGCCCAAACCTTGGATTCTTGTCTTTCCCTTGCTATGTGGGGCTCCTTCTCACTCTCTGTCCCAGCCCTCACCTCCACCGTTTTCCCAGATCACCCTCGGCAGAGCAACCAAGGACAACCAGATCGATGTGGACTTGTCGCTGGAGGGTCCGGCCTGGAAGATTTCCCGGAAGCAAGGTGTGCCCACCTTGCTACTCCACTGGGAACAGGGGTGGGGGTACCCTCCAGCCTCTCACTGGCTGTCCATGGTGCCGAGGGAACCCTCAGGGACCAGTGAGGCAGGCCAAAGGAGTTGGTGCTTTGAGGTCGCTCCTTGGGGCTACAGATGCCGTCAAGCCTTCGCACCCAGGAAGCAGAGGGGCACTTGGCTGTCTCCTGGCTATCTCAGTCTTGTCATTCCTTCTCTTCTCTGCCTCCACAGGTGTCATCAAGCTGAAAAACAATGGTGACTTCTTCATTGCCAACGAGGGCCGGCGACCCATCTATATCGATGGCCGGCCTGTACTGTGTGGCTCCAAGTGGAGGCTCAGCAACAACTCTGTGGTGGAGGTGAGTCGGGGCTGGAGACGGCAAGGGTGTCTCACCTGGTGCGTGACAGACTGGTCCATGGACGTGGTTCCGGCCCACCCTGTACTCAGCCATCTTTCTGTCCTGCCCAGATCGCCAGCCTGCGATTCGTCTTCCTCATCAACCAGGACCTCATTGCTCTCATCCGGGCTGAGGCTGCCAAGGTCACACCACAGTGAGGCAGAAACCAGGGCATCTTCTGGCCTCAGTTTCCCCTGTCATTCCAGCTCCCTTGAGCTGAGAACTCAGGCTCCTGGAAAAACCTTCTACCCAGAGTGGGTGGTGGAGGCCCAACTGCTGGCCCATTGATTGAGCCTTTGAGGCAAGGTGGGATGACCATGGGGAAGCCAGGAGAGGCTGGAACCCCTGTGCCTCCCCAGAGCCAGAGCCCCACCATTGCCTTGTCACTCCTGTGTCTCCAGTGGATCAGCTTTAGACTCCTCCTTGTTGTTTTTGTTTTTGTTTTGTTTTGTAAATAAAAAGTACCAAGTTCCAAAGTAGTTTCTTTTATTTTTGGTTTTTTAATATAAAAAACATGAGGACAGGTGGAGACGGGCACATGCAAGGAATGGCAGAACCCCTCCTTGTCCTCAGTCCTCTGCGCCCATCTGGCAGAGGGTGGACAAGCAGGTCAGTGGAGCAGGACCCGCGGATCCCTAGCCGGGGGCCTGCCTGAGGCTCCAGCTCACCCTCCTTCCTCAGGCTCCTGCCCTGAGCCAGCAGGCAGTGCCGCGCACAGACGAGAGGCTCGCCCAACAGCAGCTGGCAGATGTTTGCAGTTCTGATCTCCAGGCGGCAGTCAGACCCCTGTGCCTTCTTCCTGGGTCCACTGGACTGTGCCAGGGCCGTGGCAGCCGATGAGCACCATCTCTAGGCTGTGGGGGTCCCAGGGCAAGGCTCGGCCCCCCGATCCTGGAGGGGGCTCTCCAGTACTGGTAGCCTCGGCCTGGCTCACAGGTGCTGGGGTCCCAGTCATAGCCCCTTCCTCAGAAGGCGGGGGTGAGGCTGGGGTGCTGGGCTCAGAGCACAGGTCAGCAGAGCCAGGCGGCTCTGAGTCTGAGGTGGAGGTCCATAGAGCTGTGGCTCGAGGCCAAGGGGAGCTCTGGGATGCGGGGGGTCCCCAGGGCCAGGGTGCCGTGAGGGGAGGAGGGTGTCCTGGACGAGGGTGAGGCCAGGTCCCACTCAAGACAGAGCCTGCTGGAGGCTGCAGGCAGTAGGAGGACGCCCCAGTGTCCACACGCAGGGGCTGGAGGAGCCCAGAGGCAGTGGCGGGGCACGGCCCCTCTCCTGATGCCCGGGGACGCTGGCCTTCCTCCTGGGGCACCAGGATGAGCTGCACAGCCTGGCGAAGGGACTGCAGCCCCTCTCGCATCTGCAGCACCTGCTCGGACAGCTCCGTCACCTTGGGGGTAGGGGGAGAGGTCACGAGGTCAGCAGGCCGCCCCCTCAGCAGGGCCTGCCCATCCCTCCCTCTTCCCATCTCATCCACCCACCGCCTGCCGCAGCTTGTCCAGTGTGTCTGTGCTCCTCGCCTCGCCGGGCCCCAAGGGGACAGTGAGCAGGCCACTCTCTGTGGAAAGGATGGGGCTGTTAGAGCTGCTAAAAGACGGTTTAGGGTCCAGGCCTGGCCTCTTAGCACTGACCTGGCTCACCTGCTCTCTTCTGGCCTTGATCGAGTTGCTAAATTGTCAGCAGCATGAAAACCCCTCCCAGCAGCTCTGAATGACACTGTCTGCTGCTCTCCCTGCGGGTCCCTGTCCCTTGGGGGAGGGGGGGCAGGATGAGACGATCTCATAGCCCATGGTGTTCCCCCAAGTCTGAATAGCCGAGGCGGCTGAGTCTTGAGCTGTCTGCCTCCACCTCCCTAGTGCTGAGAGTGCAGGCAAATGCCACATTGTCTACCTGGAAGTTGCTCTTTGCATCTGTGCCTTGTTCCGGCCTAGAGGATGTGTGTCCTCACTCTGTCCACTTTCCAGGCTGCCTGTCTTACCCAGGGCCAGCGTCAGCCCTGTCTTTCCAGCCCTCTGTCCTCCCAGTAAGGGGACGTGTCATGAGTGTCAGGTACATTCTCTAATTTAGCTTGCACATCCCATTTTACAGACAGGAACTGGGACCAAACATGCTGAGCTTACACCGTTAGAAAGATGGCAGGGCAGGTATCCAAGCCTCCATGCCAGTCACCACGGGCAGCCCGTGAGGGCTTCTGGGCAGGCCGCCCCACAGTTCCGCCAACACCAGGCTAGACACCACAGCGCTTGAGGTCTATACAGCAAATGCGGCGCCCTCTAACCTTCCCCGTTCCTGCGTTCCATACCTGGTCCCGGGGAGGGGCTGCTGCTACATTCTGGGCCAGATTGACCCACTCGGAAAGAGAACTTGTGCTGGTCGGAGGCACAGCCATCCTCAATGCCATCTACAACCCTGTGGACCCAATTCAAAAGGCAGGACAACAAGTCAGACAACCAGAGGCAGCCACGGTGGTGTCGGGATGGGGCATTCCAGGGTTCACGAGTCAGCTACAGAAAAGTAGAGCTATCTAGGGGACCTGGCATCCTAAGAAGCTAGTATTTTAGCTGAAGAGTACATTGGAGTAGCAGGAAACGGCAGGAGTTCAGGGTGAGCTGCCTGCTAACAAGTAATGGGATGGTGGGAATCGGGGAAGGCAGGCTTGGACCATGAAGGCTGGACTGATGGTGCCTCTGAAGGCAAGAGCCTGCTTCGTTCTTGCATAGAGCAGCTCACAACCACCTATAGCTCCAGTTCCAGGGGCCCTAGCGCCCTCTTCTGGTCTCTGTGGCTACCTGCACTCACGTGCAGAGTCCTCTACCGCCTACCCAGTTAAAAAGAAAAAAATTTTTTTTTTTTATAATGGAAATACGAAGCTAGGCACGGTGCACTTCTGTAAACCTAGCACTCAGGAGACAGAGGCAGGAGGATCACAAGGTGGAAGCTAACCTGGGTTACACAGTCTCAAAAATAAACATGGGCAACATTCAGGGTCGGGGTGTGTATAGCGGGTGCCTCTGTCCTACCATCACAGTCCTGCCATTGAATCCAGGGCCTGCTCACCTGGGGCTCAGGTCTGGGGGTACATTCCACGGCACAGGGGGCAGCCGCAGCCCGTCTAAGGTCCGTGGATGGGCAGAAGGAGCGGCCTCCGGCTTCAAAACTCCTGCCCTACTTGGCCGCCCTCGGCCACCCAGCCGGGGCCGGGGCGCAGCACGGCGAGGGGACAGCAGTTTGGCGGCTGAGGAGGAGGAGGTGCAGCCAGGCGACAGCAGGGGACTGGAGAGCTCATCCACTGGGGCTGGGGAGACGGTGGGTCCCTGCTCCCCATCTGTCTCCTTCTCCTCCAGGGTGGACATGAGGGTGTTGTCACCGCTCAGGGAGCTGGTGTCCACCTGGGGACAGAGAGGAGCGGGGGTTCAACATGACAGCGGCTGCTGTGCCCCCTCCACTCCCCTGCTGGGAAACAGGAGGCAGAAAGCGCCCGCACTGCTGCCACAGTGGAATACCCCCAAGTCCCACACAAGTGTGGGTGCAGCACCCCTCCGCTTGGTCCTTCCGACTACCAGGGCTGGCACTGTGATGATCCAAGAGACCCTAAGGTCTCTGTGGTGGTACAGATGAGAAATGCCCCCGGGCTCAGGCATTTGAACAGCTGGTGTCCAGTTGGCACCTTTTGGTGAGGCTTAGGAGCTGTGGTTTTGCCAGAGGAAGGTAGGGGGGCTTTGAGAGAATGAAATACTCTGCCACATCCACGTCACTCCACTTCCTGCCTGTGCTGAGGGGCTCCAGCCCTCAGCTACCTGGCCCGCGGCATGCCTGCGGCCCTGTCTCCCCACCATGACGGACTTGGATGTCCGCCCAATAAACCCTTCCCTCTGTTAGTTGCCTTGGTCATGTTTTAGCAACAGGTAAGTAACCAGGGCACCCTCAGAACAGGCTATTTCGTGAGGAAGGGTCAAGGGGAGCCAAGGGCCCTGTTCGGAAGCAGCATCCCACCCGGGATGCCTGTCTCAGAGGGCGGCCTGGCCCTCTGACCACTCCTCCATCTGCAGTCTACATACAACAACCCTCACCTCTGCAGAGACTCCGCCGGCTCCCAGGTTGTAGCTGAGCTCCCCTCGGAGGCCACGGCTGAAGCGCGGGGCAAACTCGGGGTACAGCGCGAGGCTCTCATGCAGCCCAGCCAGCTGCAGACACTGGAGGACGCAGTATGTCAGCCCCTTCACGTCAGCATTGGCCTTAACTACCTGCTCCCGCCGGGGCAGCTCGCAGCCAATCAGGTCACCCTTCCCTGGGGAGAGGCAGCCAAGGTTAGCAAGCCCAGGGGGAAAAGGGGTGGGAGGGAGGAGAGGAGGTGGGAGGGAGAGGGGGTGGAGGGAGGAGAGGGGGTGGGAGGGAGGAGAGGGGGTGGGAGGGAGGAGAGGGGGTGGAGGGAGGAGAGGGGGTGGAGGGAGGAGAGGGGGTGGAGGGAGGAGAGGGGGTGGGAGGGAGGAGAGGAGGTGGGAGGGAGAGGGTGGCTCTAGACTGAGCAGATGTCGGGAAGCAGAGGGGCCTGGCTGTGCCGTGATCCCTGGGCCTCAGTGATTCACACCCATACTTGGGGTGAAGAACAGTGCGGCCCAGGCTCTCAAGCATTTCCAAGGGTAAAGCCGCTGGCTGACACACCATGGTACCTCAGTAGAATGTCACCCATTCCTGTATTTCCAAGATAGGCTGTTAATTAGAGTCCCCTGGGGAAATTAAACCAATCAGACATCCAGGCCCCAGCCTGACCTTCATCTGATTTTCTTAAAGGCCCACAGGTGATTTGGGTGCAGCTGGTCCAGCTACCAGAAGTTGGACATTATTCAGTGCCCTGTGTGGAATGGCGGCTGTGCGGCCACTGCCCTGGAGTGTTGAGGGGAGCAAGCGGATCTCACCTCAGTGGTCTGCAAAGGGTTTCCCAAGCCTAGACTGAGACTGCTACCTGGCCGACAGCAATTATGAAACGATGTAGGCCGATCTCTGTGAGCTTGAGGCCAGCCTGGTTTACAGAGCGAGTTCTGGGACAGCCAGGGCTACACAGAGAAACCCTGACTCAAAACAAAACCAAACCAAAAAGCAAAACAAAACAAAAAGATGCAGGTCCTGCAACCTCAGGGAGGTTGGACAGGGGAGGGGTATCTTAGAATCATGGGCCCGGGTCTGTGGCTCTGATGGAGAGGGTTGAGTGAGTTTATGTTGACGAAGCTCCTGACGGAGCCAACCCTCTGTTCATTGTTTTCCTCTCCCTTGATCCCCAGATCCGCATCCGGGACTGGCTACCTGGGTAAAGGCAGTCTGGCCTCTCTCAGACCAGCTGCGTGATTAGAAAGATTAGAAAGGTCGGTCAAGGCTTTAAGGACCAAGAGAGGTGGCTGCTGTCAACACACATGAGTCCAGAGGCCTCTAAATGTTCATGGAGTTCGGCTCACACTTGAATTCAGAATGTGCCTCATTTACGTTTCCTGTTCTTGTTTTGAAGCTTCCTGAATCCTTGCAGAGCTGTTTGGGTTACACAGGGATTTTCTAAGGAAGGAGCTGTGTTTTGTGTCATCCGGAATAAGATAGGTGTAATTTTCTTCATCCAAGAAGTGACACAAAGCTGAGAAACAAGACTAAGGACAGAGCCAACCTGGACCTGAGACCCTGCCGCCGGCACCTGGGCCATGGGTTCCAGGCTCAGCTCATCCAGTGTCCATCCTCCCTCACAGGTGGCGGAACTGGTTCACAAACAGGTTGGGGCTAGAGTCAGTGCTGTTGACTACAGGGCCAGACTTGGCTCGCCCGGAGCCAGCTGGGTGCACCTGAAAGCCTGCCCAGCTGAGGAGGCAGGTGGGAGGCTGGGATGGAAGCAAAGCAGAAAACCAGGTCACAGCTGGGCACATGTATCCCAGCCCTCCGCTAAAACAGGAGACGGCAAGTTCAGGGCCAGGACGGGCTCCATGGCAAACACAGAACACAACACTCCATTCTGCAGCAGGATCCGAGCCAGGCCCTCACACAGGCCATCAGAGCAACGAGTGACCAGCTGGACAGCCCTGCTCTGACCAGCCTCTCCTCCCTTCCTCAAGGGCTACCGCCACACCAGCAGTGAAGCTCCAGATTCTTCCTTTACTTATTATTTGTTTCCCTTCTGCTCTTTGAAACAAAGTTTCATCTATCCTAGGCTGGCCTCCTGCTCACTACGTGGTCCAGGGAGACCTTGAATTTCCGCCTCCCAAGTGCTGGGATGACAGGCAGGTGCAGCACACCGGGGCTGATGTAAACCTGGAGACTGATGCCCTTGCGTCCTCCTGCCTGCCTGCCTTCTCTGCCCCTCTCTTCTCTTGTTTCTAACCTTCCCCTGACTCCACTCCTCTTTCAGATGGTCTTGCCATGTTTCCCAGGCTGGCTTAGAACTCCTGAGCTCAAGCAATTCTATCGCTTTCGTGTTCTGCCTGGCTCGGACTGCAAACATACGCTATGATTTGTGGCATAACTCCATCTTCTCAGTTCTGGTATAGAGTATATCTAAGCTCAGAAGCTGGGCTCAAGAAAGATGAAAAAAATTAAAAGTGTTTCACCAGTCTGTCACCTTGTTCAGGCTCCGAGCCCCTGGCGACATTTCTTTCATCAAATGCTGGGGGGCGGGGGGGGGGGGGTGAGAATGAGCACCCGATAGCTGCTGCCTTCAGTTCTCTTCTGTCCTGGTCTCCTCTGTGCCCCACACCCTGCTCTCAGCTGTCCCCACAGCAGGGACATGGCTGTGACCTGGTCGCTCTCTTTCCCCTGGACTGTCCAGGCTTGTCTCAGCCCCTTGCCCTCCAGGGTGCTCAGAGCCTCTCGCAGCTGCACGGCTCAGCCCGTCACAGGCTTCTGTGCTTCCCAGAGCCTTGCGCATGAGTGCCTGGTGCCTGCCCGCACACCTGGCCCTCAAACGCTTCCCTTTTGTGGCTGTCACTCCTGCCGCACCCGGCTCTACCACGAATACTAGCCAATGCCCAGCTGTGCAGGCTTTTCTGTGCTCAGGTCCCTTCTGTGTGAGGTGGGAACAAAACGGCTTCTGTGGCAGACGGTCGCCATCTCCTCCCCGTGAGACCCCTGTGCTTTGCCCCGTCCCCTCTATGGTGCTGACCCAGTTAGAAACTGATGTCTCACTTCCCTTTGCCTTTTGCCACCGGCAGGCTGAGCTCTGCTGTCCCCTATCTGGGCTTCGGACCTGCTCTGTGCCCTGCCCTCTTTCCGCCCGGCTAGACTTTTCCTACACTGCTTCTCCACCCCATTACGAACTGGCTCTTCTAAAAAGCCGGACCCCTGCCGGGCATGGTGATGCACAATTTAATCCCAGCAATCAGGAGACAGAAGCAAGCTGTGAGTTCAAGGCCAGCCTGGTCTACAAGGCGAGCCCAGGTCAGCCAATGCTACACAGAGAAACCCTGTCTCGAAAGCAAACACACAAACAGCTGGACCCCTTACTGGCTTCATCCTGGGAACAGCCTCAAGGTTACCTCCTGTCCTGGGTTGCCACATTGTAGTCACTGGCTCATCTTTGGGCTTTGTCTAAGGCCTCTGGTTGTCCCTGGCTCCCTCCTGTCTGTTTCTCCCCTTGCCAGCTCTGTGTGCACCCCTTTCTCTGATTTTAATTCAGAATGGCCATGAATTTCCCCCAGACGCGTGAGCCCCCGAGCACCCTTTCTCCCGTCACACAAACCTAGAATGGCGAGGACGGTGCCACCTTTGAGGACCTCCATGGAGCCCGAGCAGACAAAGTAGAGGGCCTGGAGGGCATCGCCCTGGTGAATGAGGTACTCCCCGGGCGTGCAGAAGGCGGGCCTCAGGGCCAGGGACAGTGCCCGCAGGCAGCCCCGGCTTGCCGCCTCGAACAGCGGCAGCTGCAGGACCTCTTTGTGCAGGTGCATGGCGATGTCTGCCCGGAGCTCATCCGGGAGGCTCTGCAGCAGCTGCAGACGGTGGGGGGGGGGGGGTTAGGGCGGCAGGAGAGGAGGCCTTTCCAACCAGCGCCTGGCCACCATCTCCAAGCCCAGAAGCAAGAGGGAAAGGGAAGGAGGCCTGAGTCTCCCGCACAGCATTATGGCCCACAGGGCGCAGTCAGTAGAAGAAAGCTCTCTGCGGGGAGCCCCCTCCCCGCCCTTTCCTCCTCCTGGCCTTACACGCTGACATCAGTGAGCCCAGCGCCCACAGACCCAATTAGGGTTCTGCTGTCCCTGGAAGAGACCCAGGAAAGCCAAATTTCTGCATTTCGTACCCACCCACACCTCCAGTCCTGACCGTCGGGACCAAGCTCCACCCCCCACACCCCCTGAGGAAGCGAAAGCCCGGATGGCGCGTCCCGGGAGGCTCCGAACCTCAGTGGTGTCGATGCCATTATTCACAGCCCAGGTGGCTTGGAAGTACTCAAGCATCCGCTGCTTGAGGGGCTTGGGGATGCGGTGGATGCGGATGTAGTCTCGCAGGTCGCGCGTGCGGCTGTGGTACAGAAAGCGGCGGGCATACATGCGCTGGATGATGGCCGTCACGTTCCCAAACACCACTGCGTGCATCAGGGCTGCGAGAGGGGAGAGGAAAGCGTCACCTCCAGGCCTGGCCAGGCCCAACGGCGCCAGCAGACCTGTCCTCTGCTGCCTGCCTGCGCCCGGCTTCCTAGGCAGGGTGCAGGGGCCTCTGGACCACCAAAGGCAGAATCTAAAATCTCTACTCGTAGGGACCTTGAGAGAGGCGGATGGGGGGGGGGTCCCAGGAAGCCCAGGCCCAGCCTCACCCCCAATAAGCATTGTGCAAATGGAGAAGATCTTCTCAGTGTCTGTGTTAGCGGACACATTGCCGAAGCCCACGCTGGTGAGGCTGCTGAGTGCGAAGTACAAGGAGGTAATGTAGGCGCTGCGGAGGGACGGGCCCCCCAGGAGCTCCGGCCCGGTCCCGTTGGCTTCGCCGCTGCCGCCGCCGCCGCCGCCGCTGCTGCTATTGCTGCAGTTTTCGCCCTGTCCAGAGCTGTTCCCGCCGTCGGGGCTCCGGCTCACCAGGTAGTAGGGGGTCTCCAGCCTGCGGGCCAGCTCCTGGAGCCAGCCTGTGGAGGGGGAGGGCGACTCAGAGAGCGGCACAGTTCTGTTCTGTGGATACAGGTGGAGTAGGGGCGCCCCCCAAAGCGGGATGCACATGCAGGCCCAGCCCCGTGCCTTCGGCCGCATCTCTCTCCTCTGCTCGCACATCTTTACCACAAGACAGCGCAGGAGAAAGGCCGACGCACTGCCAGAGCCTGTTGGTGCCGCTGGCTCAGTAAGAGAATCCCACCTGCTCCGGGGCCGCTGGTCAGCCTCATGGGCTGTGCCCAGGAGCAGCCAGGCGGCCAGGCAAAGAGGCTGGTGCAGGAGAGGCATCTGGCTGCATTAAGCCTTGGCCTGGTGCCCAAGTCTGGGTGGCTGAGGCCACCTCGGCTGTCCGGTGCACCCACACCATTTTTCCTTCGTCCAAGCCCATCTGCTGCGAAAGTCCTGCCCATCCAGCCATACCCTACCCCTCAACCTCACCAACCATGCCGTCTCACACGCTGTCCCTAGCACGGGGAAGGCAAGGGCACACAGGTGAAGACTCGACAGACGTCCAGCCACAACCATGGCCACGTGCACTGCAGAGGCCTGCATATGCTTGAAAGACTAACGACCAAGGTGACTGCACACTGATACACAGACGGGGGTGGGAACAGTCACAGACGGATGAGTCTGTGTGTACTTGCACACTCACACAGGAGTGCGCACTCACACCCATATACCCTCCCACACAATAGACTTCTTTACACACATACGGCCAGGATGGAAGTCGGCTCTCTCCTTCTACCCTGGGGGCCTGGGGAGCAAACACAGGTTTTCCAGGCTTGGTAGCAAGCGCGTGTACTTGTTAAGCCATCGTGTGTTGGCCCAAGACCAAGAGTGTCTGTGTCTGCTGCAAAGAGTGGGGCGCACCTGAGAACTCAGTGCTTCCGGGCCACGTGGAGGTGAGCTGGAGACAGGGTGGCAGCTGCCCCGAGAGCTGCCTGGCCACAGACTCCCCCTGGGAGGGGCACGCGCCAAGGAGCTAGCGCATGCCTGTTTCCACATGCTCAGCAACTAGAGGGCCCGAGGGACCAGCCAAGCGCGGCCTCTGGGCACACCTCTGTCTCCACGCTCCTGGCAAGGGGAAGGTTCACAAGAGCGTCGCCATCCCTTGGGGGAACTGATCAGAGCAGGTTCTAAGAACGCCTGGAGACCCCGCTGAGGCCACTGCACACAGCAGGCCCCTCAAGCAGCTAGAAACTCCACACATGTCAGTTACCGGAAGCCGGCAGGGGGCCGGAGCTGTGGAAGAAAGGTGTGCTCAGCTTGGGATGCATGGGAAGTTAGAAGTGGCCAGAACGGGATGGCTATATCCTTATGGTGACAGCAGCGAGCTGGTGATGGACCGATGTGAGGAGGGCGGAGAGATGCGTCTGGAGTCTCTGGCATGCAGGGGCTGGAAGGAGGGGCTCACCAAGAGTGTGGCCGGCAGAGTCAGGGGCTGTAGCCTCACTGGGGCTCAGCCCCAGAAACTGATCACAAGCTCGTGGGTGATGTGGAGAGGTGAGGGTGGCAACTCCCGTAAGAGTTAAGATCGAGTGAGTGGGAGGAGGAGCCGAAGCCGTGGCGGGGAGATGAAGGAGGGGAAGGTGCTGGGAGAAAGAAGAGGCTCAGGGAGAACTGGATTCAGGTACCACAGCGAAAGACCCAGGAAATGAAGGTGACAAAAAGTGGGGCAATGGCCTGACGGCCTGAGGGCCCGAGCTTCAAAGGTGGCATTCAAAGAGGAAAGTGTGAGGCCAGCAGCTCCTTGCCTGGCCATCCATGGCTGGCCATGTGACCAAGGTCTGGTCCCCAGGAGGGCGCTAGGGGTGACTGAGACTCCCCAGGCAGACACCAGGCAGGCTGTCTCCCCACGGTGGTGGCCACCACACACATACACACACACACACACACACACACACACACACACACACACACACACCTTTCTCTGACATCCCCACCCCCCACACCGCCCGACCACCATCCCTGCCCTCGCCTACGGTACCGATCTCAGGCAGCTCCGACTCGCTGCTCTCAATCTCCTGCTGGCCGATGTAGAACCAGACGCAGGCCACCCAGTGGGCGAGCAGGGCGAAGACGGCCATGAGCAGGGTGAGCACAACTGCGCTGTACTGGGAGTACCGGTCCAGCCTCGGCAGCAGCCGCAGCAGCCGCAGCAGCCGCACGGTCTTCAGCAGGTGAGCCCCAACGTACTGAGACAGAGAGGAGGAGGGAGGTCACCCCAGGCCTAGCCCTGCCCGTGTCGCCCAAAGCCCGACACCAAGCCCAGCCATACTGACCACGTTGACCTTGAAGGCATGCAGCAGGTCAAAGGGCAGTGCCGCGATGACATCCAGCAGGAACCAGGTGGTGACGTAGTGGAGGCAAATGGACTTTGGGGCAAATACCACCTGGCCTGACTTGGACACAAACGTAGTACGGAAATTCAACACAATATCTGTGTGGAAAACAGGCAGTCAGCGATGGGCAGGGTATGGCTCCGCTTGATCCAGCCCCAGGCCCTTCACCTCTGTGCCCTGACTAAGCTGTAACTGTTGCATGCACACATTTATACCCATTTCCCAGAGGGGGGAAACGGAGGCTCGCCGAGGTTAATCTCGGCTCGGGGCTCTGGAACTCCTTATTAGTAGAGATGTCTTTGGGCTCTAGGCTTGGGTGACAAAGCTGGGAAGGGCAAGGGGGAGAGACACTTGTGGGGCGTTGGGAAGCATGCGAAGGACGACCCCTGCGGAAGGCCCAGGGCTGGCCCGAGCAGCGGCGGGCGCAGACTGCGCGTACCGAGGATGAAGAGGATTTCCACAGCCAGGTCGCAGACGCTGGGCGGGCCTCGGGCGGCCCCGGGCTCCCGGGCCGTGCTCACACACACGCTGTAGGGCACGGTGACCGCCACGTAGAGTGTGGCGAGCAGGATGAAGCCATCCCAGGTGGCCCTCAGAGCCCCACAGTGCAGCAGGATGAAGGGGGACTTCCGGATGGCAGCGACTTTATATTCAGGCAGGTTTGGCTTCTCTCCGAACACGCCCTGGGTGAGGAGGGGCAGGTCCAGGCAGAGAAAAAGGGTCATGGACAGAGGCTAGATCAGGATAGCGTCTGGAAGGGTGTTCCCCTCTCTCCCCTGTACTTGCACCGTGGCCCCGGCACAGGTTTTATTTATGCACCAGAGGGATGAGGACTGGGAAGAGCCAAAGGGCTGGTGGGACCCGAGTGGCTTCCAGACGTCCTCTGAGCTGGTTTGGTTCGCCCTGCCGGGTCTGTTCAACCTGCCCTGCCCCAGCCGAAACACACCCCAGGGCTCTCCACCCACCTTATTGAGCTTGTGCTTGCCCCTGGGTTGCTTCTGCAGGTGGCCAGACAGGTGGTAGAGAACCGCCCGGCTCCGCCGCCGGTTAGCGTTGAAGCCTTTGGACCCTGCCCGGCCATACCGGCGCCGGCCACCACCTGCAGACAAACAGGGTCCCGTGACAGCAAGCTATGGGTCCGGGTACAGGACACTAGCTCTAGTGCTCGGGATGACCGGCTTGGTGGCCCTTTTGTCTAGTCAGGCATCCTCACTTCGCCCGGCCACTTGTCAGTCAGAGCTGTGCTGTCTAGGGGTGCTGAGTACCCTAGTCCCGGGATCAGCTGCCAGAGAAGGTCCGGATCCCACAGGGCAAGACAAAAGTGAGCGGACTAAGGCCCGGGAGAGGAAATCTCTAAGAGGCTGCACCGGAGGGTCTGCTGTCGGCAGAGCTGTGGAAGCCCAGAGAAGCCCAAAGAAGGCTGATACTGAGAAGCAGCAAAGCTGGGGCCGAGTGAGGGCAGAGCAGGGGAACAGCCTGTACCCCACATTTCCAGACAGCGACACAGCCTCGGACCAGTGTCTGTTCCAGACAGCGACGCAGCCTCGGACCAGTGTCTGTGACAGCTCCGAGACCTAGAAGGCCTAGCCCAGCCCTTCGAGGGACCCTGGGCTCCCCCACATCAGGCATGCTGGGCAGAAAGGAGTCAGGTGAGTACGTGCTCGGCCTCACTAGTGGGGAGAGAGGGGTGTCCTAGCACAGGCGGAGTTTATTGGCTCAGTAACCTTGATTTGACAGCTTTGTTTTGACTAGCCTATCCGACAGGATTCCCATCCTAGGACTAAACACAGAGCAGCACAGGCCCTCTGTCAGACAGAGTGGATCTCAGTGAGCATAAGAAGGGCTGGGGGGGTCTATAACCCAGACTGGGGGTCCCAGCCCCGCCTGAGCCTCGGGTAGCCAGGGACCAGGCATCTAGATCAATGTGGCACAGCGCTCACCTCTCCCCTTCCAGTTGTCAGGGCCTCCCCGGTTCTTGGTGTCGCTGATGTCCTTGTGAGAGACCAGGAAGAGGGCCACCTCCCCCTTCTCGTTCTTTATTGGTATCACATCCAGGAGACACCAGAATGGAAGCCCTAGGCAAAGAGACAGTCTTAGCTGCTTTCCATTCTTGGCCCTGCCTAAGGTAACCACAGACAGTCCCTGGTAAGGAGCAAACAGAGACAGCCTCCCGGGGAGGGGGCAGCAGCGTGGGCCCACTTAGGACAAGGCTTGGGAGAGGGGGCAAGGGGAGCAGACATGGCGGTCAGACACCCTACCCTGGCAAGATAGGGAGGGAACGGAGGCTGAGGCCAGTGTGAGGAATGCAGGGAGGAGAGAGCCCAGGACGAGGTGGAGGCCGAGAAAGGGATGGAAGGGTGGCTGGGCACTTGGGAAGAGGCCCTGCCCGGCATGGTGGGGCAAACTAGTGCCACGGTGCCTCACCACTCTTGCGGTACAGGATCAGTTCCGCCTTGAATTCTTTGTGCTCGTCCAGGGCCTTGCGGATCTGCTGGCGGACCAGCTCACTGGTGTCCGGCCCGTAGAGGAAGGAGCAGGCACAGCCCCGCTGCATGACCTCAGCCCTGGAGAAGCCCGTGAGGTCGCAGAAGCCATCCGAGCAGTAGACCACAGGGAACAGCCCGGCCACCTGGGCGTTCCCCAGGACGAAGTTGCTGTCTGCGAGAGAACACCTCTGGTGTTGGCGTGCGTGCGAGCCACAGGGCGCCCCACCTGCCAGCGGAGCCCGGGAAGGCTGCCTGTGCTGGCCCTGTTTGCGAGGGGGACTCAGCCTGGACACCTAGCTGTGCCTCACATCCTCCCGGGGCAGCCCCCGCCGGCCGGGTTCGAGTGCATTTGACCATGAGAGCATGCCAACGCAGTTCTGCGTGGCGGGCGCTGCGCCATGGAGGGGGTGTCCAGAGCAGTTGGATGAAGGGGTGGGGCCGACCCACTAACTGGCTAGCTAGGCTGGCTGTGTGCTCCGTCTGGGCAGCAGGTCCCAGACCATCCCCTGCCGTGCGTGTTTTTGCCCCCTCGCCACACATCTTGGCTCAGGAACTCTTGAACGCCATCAAGAATGGGGGTGTATGTATGGATAGTGGTGAACAGCAGAGCCCGGAGCCAAGCGTGTATTAGGGGGAACGAGGGGTGCTGAATCAGCAGGCTCCGAGCCCAAAGCAGATGGAGAAGCCCGGGGTGGGGGGAGCTCAGTGATGAGCTCCTACAGGCTGTCTACAACACGAGGGAGAGTGCCTGTCAGAACTGGGAAGCCCCACTGGGAGGGAGAGGGGGAGGGACCCTGTTTTCATGACTTCCCCTGTGCCGGAGCCCGAGGAACCCAGAATCTGGAAGCTTGCCTTGCCTCTTCCAAACTTGCCCAGCCCGGATGGGAGTCCCCAGGCTCATCGCTCTGGGCTAGGTGGGCATCCCGAGCTTCCAAGCGGTGGCTTTAGACTGCAAGGAGCTTGCACACACAGCTCTCTGCTGAATCCCGCCTACTCTACCTTCCTTTGCAAATCTTATTTCTAAATCTGGGTTCTGAGCCCTCGGCGCTGTCCACCAGCACCGGCTCCGCGCTGCCCGACTGGGCCTCTGCAGCAGCGAGGTCAGGGTGGGACGGGTCAGGCTGGACTCGGGGACCCCGCACCCAGGGACACATGCCAGCGGTGCGGACCCTGGGAACCTCCGGGAACCCTTCGGTGACTGCAAGGAGCTAGCTTCAAGGGGGTGAGGAAGGGGGTGGGCCGGTGGGCTCCAAGCAGCAGGTGGCAGTGCGGACGGTGGACTGCTCCCCGGAAGCTAGAGGGCTGGGGCCTGACTCACGCGTCCCGTCGAAGCGCGTAGCGATGGTGTCCAGGAAGGTGTTCTGCGGCGCCAGGAGCCCCCGCATGGCCGGCATCTTAGGCGGCGGCGGCCGCCCGCCCCATCCCTCCGGGGCGCGGGGACTCAGCGCCGGGGGAGGGCGCCCGGCTCGGCCGCCCCCCGCCGGGCCCCGCGCCCCCTAGAGTAGCCGTCGGGGGGCTCTGCCCGGCCCAGGCTGGCGAGCCCCACCAGCCGCCCGCGCGCGAGGGGGCGTCCGCGCCGTCGAGGCTGGGCGCATGGCGCGCGCGCGACCCCTCGCCGCCCACGGGCTCCGGGCTGCAGGCCCCGCGGCCACCGCGCGCTCGGCACCTCCGGTCCTCCCCGCGGCTCCCGCTCGGGCTCGGCTCGGCGCCGGGTCCCCGCAGCTCCTCCGTCTGTCGGGGAGAAGCGGCAGCCTACCTCCCGCACCGCCGCCTGCACCGGGGTAACCATGGAGACGGGGCACACCCAATGAGGGCCGCCTCCTTAAAGAGACAGGCCTCCTGCGGAGGGATCCCCCTCCCCTGGGGGCCTTGGTGGGGGCGGGGGACGCGGCCGCCCCCTAGCGCCGCCACGCTCCCTTCGGCGAGAACCGCGGTGGTCACCGAGGAACGCCTGGCGGGCGCAGCCTGGGGCTTCTCTCCTGCGCCAGAGGGACCAGAGGAGGGCTTAGGGGCGTGTGCGCTGGAGATGTGTTTCCAACAAGAAAAAATGTCAGAAGGGGAACCGGCCGCCAGGCTGCGGGGCAGGCCCAGTAGCTGGAGGTTTGGGGAGTACGCACGGAGTACCCCGAAAGGGGGGGCGGGGGTCTTCGGAGCCCGGTTTTCCCCAGGCTCAGCCGAGCCTTTCCCGGACTCAGCTTGACCCACTGAAAAGTGCAGACGGGAGCTGAGGAAACCCGAGGGCGGGGAGCCCCAGAAGTAAAGTCCAGACGCCTTGGGCGAGGCCCGGGAGCGCAGAGGGCGCCTTGGGTAAGTGAACCCAAGCCGTCCGTCCCTCCCCCGCGTGCCCTCAAGTTTCTGTCGCCTTGCGAGGGTCGAAGACCGCTCGGGGTGTGGGCGGGGGCCGGGCGTGCTCGGCTTGACCCGCTTAGTGGCAGAGCTCGGCTCTCCCCCAGAGCCCGCATCTCCAGCGAGGGGGCGGAGAGCAGAGGCGGACGGCCATCTCCTGTCCCCGCGCGCCGCGACGGTCCCCGCGGCCTCTCCTGCCAGCGCCGCTCCTCCTCCCTCCTACGATTTGCCAGTGAGCGCGGCTGCCGCCCGCGCCCGGAGCAGCCGCCGGGGCCAAAGCTGCAATTTGCTCTCCAATGGGTGAAGCTGGAGCTCAGCACTGCTCCCCTGAAGGAGACACACCCACTGCCACCAGCGACAGAGAGAGGAGGGTACCCTGCTCGGACTGCCCGTCAGCAGCCAGCAGAGCTCAAGGCACCTGTATTCAAATGAGCAGGCGCTTTGGGAAGAAAGGGAGGAAACGCCCCCCCCTTCCCCCCCCCCCCCCCCCCCCCGGCTGCACCCTGGAATCCAGCGCCCAGGAGCTCGCAGATCCTGCCCCCAACTCCTGATAGGCCCAGTCCAAAGAGTAACCTTTCTTTCCAGGGGTCAGTCAGCATTCCGCTAACCAGAGAGACTTTTTTTTTTTAAAGCTCACTTTAAGCCTCAGCTAGGCCGTGGATGAAGGTTGAAAGCACCCATCATCCGGGGAAAGAGACTAGCTAGGTTTAGGTCCCGCTCTGCCTCTTGCTGTCAGAGAGGTTTTTGTTTGCTTTTGTTTTTGAGGCAACTTACCTAATCTCTACGATTCCGTTCTCTCCATCTGGGAAACAGAAATGACAGTAACTACCTCGGAGGAAAAAAGAAGGGGCATGTGTGCCTAGGACAGTGTGCGACACTTGCTTCATGCAAATGTTCATCGTCTGACTTTGTCTCAGAGGAGTCCTGAGAAACGGCCAGGGATGAAGAGACACGGGAGAAAAGGGAGAGGGAAGTGGGAAAGGAGAGAGACAAAGCCCGACTCCCCCCTTCCCCCCAACCGGACAGCCTTCCCCAAGTCCGGCTCCTGCCTTCAGCACCGCGAAGGCTCACAGCGCTGGTCACCACAGGCTGTCGGGTCCAAGCCGGTCCCTGAGCTCAGAAGGTGCTCCGACTTTCAGGCTCCCAGCTCATCCCAGAGACGCTGGGTTAGAATGAGCAGGGTAGATGGACTGGGAATCACAGAGGCTCGAATTTACCGAGGCAAGCAAGAACTGTGCTCGATGCCACGCGTGGATTCCCCTACAGTCATAACGCTTAGAGGCAGTGTCTAGTCCATCTGCCAGTGTGCAGATGAACACGCTGAAGCCGTGAGGTTACTGACCTTGGTCCAAGACGCACACCATGCCTGTGTCACTGTGTTGGTAAGCCTGGATAAGTACCGGATGTTATGACACCCCCAGCACCCCCCCCTACACACACACAGAGTTTCTCCGTGTAGCCCTGGCTGTACTGGAACTCACTGTAGATGAGGCTGGCTTTGAACCTCGGAGATCTGCCTGCCTTTGGGAATAGAGGCGTGTGCCACCACGCACAGCGTTCTGGCCACTCTTGTCCCAGAGTGAAGCTGCAGTCTGCCTTCATTCCCCAACCATCAGCCCTCAACATATCTATGTACATGTGAGGGGTGGGCGGGTCTTTTCCCTGTAGCCTGTCCTGTCTGAACGATGCATTCAGACATCTTTCCACCAATGGCAGCCTCTCAGATCTGCTCCGGTCTGGCGTTTGTTGACATAGGTTACCTTGGCTCTTAGTGATTAATTCACTACCTGCTTCTTCCTCCATCCCAAAGATACACATGAAGAGACAGGGTCCTGGGGTTAGGAGCCTGTGAGGAGGAAGAGGAGGAGGCTGGAGTGTTGAAAATGGAACAGTATCTCAGGCCACAGCACCGTTTTTCTCACAGAAATCTTTCTCCCTTCTTTTCCCCAACCCTGGACTCATTCTGGGCCCTGCTTGGTAGGTTTGGGGAGGGGCTAGGCTGAGGGGGAGCCCCACTCAGAGACCGCTCAAAACCTTTGTCAACAAGAAGAAACTCAGGAGGCTGCGTTTTGGAGCAGCCGTGGGAGGCCCGTGGGAGTATTATCTACAAAAAGGAACAAGGAGAGAGCAGAGCAGAGCAGAGAGAAAACCGCTCAAGACACAAAAGATGGAGAGCGCCCTCCTCCCAACCCAGAGTGCAGGCGGAGTCAGACGTTGTGTGCAGGGGGTGGAAACAGGTGGCTGTCGAGGAACAGGGACAGGGCTCCTCCTCTCTGCCCACTCTCTTCACCCTCCTTTCAGGAGGTCCCCGGGACGGATAGAGCTGGCTCCCCGCCAGTGCCGCCAGGCAAAGTCTGGGTTCAAATTGTAGTTGCGTCATGAACCAGCAGGACCTGGGGTGCAGTGCAGGGACCCCTTTCTTTGTAACACGGTCCTTATAAAGACTGCTGTGAGGCGGGGGAGGGGGGCGATTGGCAGAGTACTTGCTTTGCATGCAGCAAGCTCAGGGTTCCATGCCCAGTACGGCATCACATACCTGGATATGGTGGACCAGCTCTATACCCAGCCCTTGTGAAGTGGAGGCAGGAGGGACCCTCCCGTAGGAGAATTTGAGGCCAGCCTGGGCTACATGAGACCATGTCTCAGGCGGTGCTGAGACCGAAGACATGGACCCAGGGTGGAAGGGACCCTCATCCCCATCTGCACAGTTCTTAGCCACCCTTTGGTTGATTTTAGAGCATTCCTTCTCTTAAACGGAAGGTCCCAGCTACAGGGGAAGTGGAGTAGTTTTCAGCGAGGAATCCTAGAAGGTACATGATTGAGAGAGAGAAACCTAACACAGGCCGCTGGCTACTGAGCAGAACCAGGCTGGAATCAAGGTTTGGCCAAGCTGACGGCAGTTTGCTCCAGCCATGCCCTAGAGTGCCCGTCAGGAAACAGCCGATGAAGGGGAAGGAGCGACGAGCTGGGCAGTCTGCTGGGTACCCACAGCGTGTGCCAGGAAGACAGCCCTTGGCTGCAGCTCCCAGGAGTTATGAACAAGGACGCTCATCTCCCCAGACTCTGTCAGCCAAAAGGTCTGTCTAAAATCTGGTTAGAAAAGCCTAAGTCAGGTTAAGGTGAAGAGACAAAGAAAGGAGACCTGAGGTTTGCTTGAGGAGTCGGGAGTGGGCGGCACTCGTTCCTGCTGTTTTGACGGCAGCGGAGGGGCGGGTGGGCAGAGCCCTCGCGCTGACGGTGGTGGGTGGGTTTCCTCATGCAGAAACAGCTTCGCATAGGCTTGCCTCATTACCATAAAGTTCCCTCATCACCTGTATTGAAACAGCGTTCCTCCACTTTCCCCTGGGGAGTTTGACCTGAGAGTCACCCCTGCAGTCTGCGGTGACTGTTCCGGCCTGCCCCGCCCATGCAACCCTGACGCTGGACCACGCAGTCCTGGTGAGTAGGGCAGAGGCAGACAGAACCAGAGCCCACCCGACTGGAGGGATGGGCCGTCTAGGACACAATGGACAGCGGTGTTTCTGCTTTCCTTTTGATTAAGCAAGACTGAGGGGTTAGTCACAGGCTTTCTTCTTTCTTTGTCCTTCTTTCTTTCCTTTTTTTGAGACAGGGTTTTTCTGTGTAGGCTTTCCTGTCCTAGAACTCACTCTAGGCCAGCGTGGCCTGGAACTCACAGAGATCCTAAAGCCTCTGCATCCCTGAATTCTGAGATTAAAGGCGTGTGCCACTGTGCCTGGCTGTCACAGGCTTTTCGTAAGGCAGAAGCTGAGATCTGTGTCACAGGCCAGCAGAAGCTCCCAGGGTGCTGTTCGGTAGCACCTGGCTCAATGTGCCTCAAGTACTCACAACTGTGTCCACATTACAACGCCAGGACAGGTTCGGAGATGTTTTATTATGGCTCAGTGCTCCGAGGGCACCTGCCAAGCTGAGACAGACTCTCTACTTGAGCCTGCTAGCTGCCGGGCCAGGCTTTGCTGGCTGGGGAAAAGGTGAAGCCACTTTCCTTGTCTTCAGAGCTCAGTGGGGTGCCTAGGACACAGGAGGTATCCAGTGTAGCCAAGCTTCAAATTCACAGCCCCTCTCCCCCATTACCAGCATCATTAGCTCCCTGGACTCACTTGACTAAAGGGTAATGAGACAGGGGCCTCCCAGCAGGCCTGCTTTAGACATCTGCTCTCAGAGAGCACTTCTCAGGGAGCACGCTGCCAGACAGCGATCCTCATCAAGGGGCTGCACACACAAAGCGGGTGGATCGCTTTTGGTAGGTCAGCTGCTTCCACAAATCGCTCTACCCATTTTTTTCCCCAAGAATTCCCAGCTTAGCCAGCAGGGTGGCGGCCACGCACCTCAAAACTAAGCTCAAAACTGTTTGCCCTATCCCCTTACAGATCCACACGACTGTGTCCTCACCCAAGAACACCCATGGTCTTGTGTTGGTGAGACCTAGTGCCTCCCCTCACCCTGGGCTCGGCGATGACATCACCTTCACCCACCAACACCTGCTCTGCCTTACATCTGCCTCAGCTGTCTCCCACCCTCTGCCTCAGCTCCCGCCCCTGAACCCATCAGTTTATCAGATATTTGGGAGTCCGGGGCTATGTTTTCTGTGTGTGTGTGTGTGTGTGTGTGTGCGTGCGCGCACACGCGTGTGCATACGCGTTGTTTTAGCAAGCGTGCACGTGTACATGTGGGGGCCAGAGGTCAACCTCAGGTGCCTGGGCTTACGAGACAAGGTCTCTCACTGGCCTGGAACTTGCCAAGCAGGCGAGGCTGGCTGGCTGGTGAGGCACAGGGGTCTCCCTGTGTCTCTGCCTCAGCTCTCTCACACCTGGCAGTGGGGTTTGGAAGGTAAACTCAGGTCCTTGTTCTTGCAAGGTAAGGCTGCCTGAGCTGCCACCCCACCTCTGCAAAGCGTTTATTTTGTTTAAAGAAAAGCCTAGACATTTTCAGAAATGCGATGCACATTAAGCTACTCTGGATTGTCGGTCCCTTCCGTGGAGGCATTCTGAGGTGTCCAGCGAACCCGTCTCCAGAGCTTCTCTGCTCAAACAAGGCAAGCCCAGGACCTCATATACTCGAGTGTTCATGAGCCACCTAAACTTCCTGTTCTCCCATGGCTTCGCAGTCCTCTGCTGTATGAATCTGAGGCAGTGAGGTTAAGCGGTTCCTGGTGAACGTTTTGATGGTTTGTGTAGACTGTTTTCTATTTATAAGCATTGCTACAACGAATACTCAATGATACAGAAATCATTTCCCCGCTTGTGAGGATACAGCTGCAGGACAAGTAACTAGAAATAGAACTGTGGGATCATGTAGTTCCTGATACTTTTTTTCTTGAGACAACTTACTGCTATAAGGGCCTTGCTGACGTCACACCTGAATCAAGCTTGCTTTAGTCTTCCAAGTGTTAGGAATGGGCGTGTGCTGCTGTGCCCAGCTAATGTCTCTATTAGTAATAGAACACGTTGACGTGTTCCAGGTGTACGCCCCCACCACTGACATGCGGTCCAGATGTATAAACCCATCACTGACATGTGAATGCTTGTACGGTGGCTGAGTTATACGATAAGGAGGGATAAAGATAACTAAAGCAGGCTGGGTGGAGGAACACGCTTTTATTCCCAACACTCAGGAGGCAGAGGCAGGCACATCTCTGAGTTCAAAGCCTGGATTTACATCATGAGTTCCATTCAGAGTTCAGTTATACTGAGACCTTGTGCCCAAAACCAAGATGAGTGCCCACTGAGGAGTTAGACCTGAGGCTGACCCCTGGCCTGGACAGGTGTGTGTATACACACAAATCTACCCCCCCCACCCAAAAATCCAAACACCAAATATTTTCATTTAAAAAAATATTTGTTGTTTTTGAGACAGGTCTCATTACAATGCCCAGGCTGGTCTTGAGGTGGTCTTTTCAGTGGTGGGTGGAAACTGTAAGGCCCCCTGTGGCCTGGGGGCACCTCACTGCAGCTGAGGACAGCCTTGCGCTTCTGCTCCTCCTCTAAGTACTGGCATCACGGCGATGCGCAACCAGGCTTGACTTAGTGCTTTTTCTTCTTTCTTTTTGGTTTCGGTTTCTTGGGGCAGGGTCTCACTAAGTAGCCCTGGCCGTCCTAGAACTCACTATGGCCTTGAACTCAAAAGAGATCCATCTGCTCCCAGTGGTGGGATTAAAGGCGCACACCAACATGTCTAGCTTTGTCTTAAAATCAAAATTAATAGTTAAAAAGCAAAGGTAATCAGAAAGAACAAATTGTGTAAATGTATGCATAAGTTATATAAAAGGAAGAAAAAAGGTTATTTCCATGTTTGCTCTTTAAAGAGTTTAGAATGGCCGGGTGGTGGCGCACCCTTTAATCCCAGCACTTGGGACGCAGAGGCAGGCAGATCTCTTTGATTTGGAGGCCAGCCAGGTCTACAGAGAGAGTTCCAGGACAGCTAGGGCTACAGGAGAAACCCTGTCTAGAAAAAGAAAACCAACCAAAAAGCTCTAGAATGGCTCAGGAGACAGCTCTGTCATTAAGGACATGGACTTGGGATTCTACCCCCAGAACTCGAGTGAAAAATTCAGGCATAAACTGGGTGCAGTTGCACACGCCTGTAATCCCAGCACTCGGGAGGCAGAGGCTGGCGGATCTCTGTGAGGACGAGGACAGCCTGGTTTACAAAGTGAGTCCAGAAACCCTGTCTCAAAAACCAAAGCCAAACCAAACCAAAAAAACCGAAAAAACAAAACAACAACAAAAAAATCCATGCAAAGCACCTCAGACTTGAAATCCCAGCACTGGGAAGGTAAGATCAGAGAATTCCTGGTCCTCACTGACCAGCCATCCTAGCCTATGAGCTCCAGGACAGCTAGAGACCCTCTAAAAAGACCCAAAAGGTGGGGGTGTGGCAGGGACTGCAGAGATGGCTCAGAGCTTGGGGGTGCATTTTCTAGTACTCTTACCGGGTAACTCACAACTCCTGTAACCCCAGTTCCAGGTGGGGCCACGTCTGATGCCCTCTGCAACACCGGCATGCACGTTTGCACACACACACACACACACACACACACACACACACACACACACACACCACACAAGCATGCATACACATACATACACACAATTAAATCTAAAAAAATTTAAAAAACAAAAATAGGTTTTGTTCTGTGTGTGAGAATCAACACCTGAGGCTGAGCTCTGGCCTCCTCAGACACAACACATACATGCACAAACACACATAAAACATCTATGTATATGCATATAGAGTGTGTGTGGAACATGCAGGTGCATGTGCACAGAGGTCAAAGGTTAATGTCACAAGTTACCAGTTTCCACCTTGTTTTTTCTTTTTAAGGTTGTATTTTCTTTATTATGTATTTCTCTCTCTTTGTGTGTGCGCACACGTGTTATACACACACCGTGCCTGCCACATGTGAGCCGGAAGAGAATGGCAGCTCTGCAGTTGACGTTGCAGGTGCCACGAACCACCCAGCATGGGTGCTGGGAATGAGACCCTGGTCCCTACGCAACAGCAAGCGCTCCTACCCGCTGAGCCATCTCTCCAGCCCCCTTCACCTTGCCTCCTGAGACAGGGTCTCCCGCTCAACCTAGGCTGCTGGCTGGCTAGAATCCCGGGCCAGGAAGCCCCTGGGATGCATCTGTCATTGCCTCCCCAGCTCTGGGATCCCAGCACATACTGCAGTGTCTGGCCGGGGACCTGAACTGAGGTCTTCCTGCTTTGGGAGCAAACACTTTACCCTCTGAGCCATCTCTCCTGCTCCCTTATAGCTTTCAAAAGGCAGGATTATTACTAGGCGCAGAGACACACGTCTATAATCGCAGCTGCTCAGGAGGCTGAGGAGAGCACATCGCTGGGTCAAGGCCTGCCAGGGCAACTTAGAAGGGCCTTGTCCCAAAACAAAAATGTAAAAGGGACCAGAAGGTTTATTTCTAAACTTGCCTACGTGAGTGTTCTTGGGTTTAACCCCTAAGTTAACAAACAAACAAAACAAAAGGTAAAATTTCAGTGTGCCTAAAAAGTAGGGACCCAAACAAACAATATGATCTCTCCCTCTCTTTCTCGGATTTTCAGGACATAATCTCTCTGTGTAGCCCCAGCTGTCCCAGAGCTCACTCTGTAGACCGGGCTGGCCTCAAACTCAGAGATCTGCTTGACTCTGCCTCCCCCGAGAGCTGGGATCAAAGGCGTGTGTCACTGCGCCCAGCCAATACGATCTCTTTTTATAAAAAAGAAAAAAAAATAAAGGAAGGGTGATCACTTAGTCCTTGGGGTCGCTTTAGTCTCTGGGTTCCTGTCAAGTACAAACCAATTAATCAGGAACGGCAAACTTTCTCCCGAGCCCCAGAGGTGCACAGTGGTCAGCCCCTTGGAAAATGGCTCCCCCGGTAAGTGACTGCTGTTTTCTTGGCTACAAGTCAGTATCAGTCTCAGTATCTCCCTCTCATGCCATCCTGAACTCTGCCGCCACAGAGAGCCAGGAGGCCCTGAGGCAGCAGAATCCCGGGCTTGGGAGAAAAGATACTGCAGGAAAGAAAGCACTGCTGTTATCACATCACAGATACTGGGGTGGGGAGGAGGATGTGTCTGGCACCAGTGCCACCTGCTGCATGAGGAGCTCAATTGAATGGTTACATTCACTGCCTCTGTCAAGGGACAGGGAAATGGGGAGAGGGGCAGCAACTTGACCTTCGGCCGCCTGGGAGAGCAGTTGGCAGCTGCTTCTCACCCGCTAGGTCACCACTCCCTAAAGGAGCCTTTCGCACAGGGAACAGCTGCATTTGCTCATCTTGGCTTTCACGTTTTAATTTGGTTCTAGGCAGCAACGGACAAATGACTTGGGAAGGAGACACCCGCATCTGAGCAGCGAACAAGCCGTCCAAGCGACTTCTACCCATGAGGCCCGAAGGGAAGGAGAGAAGGAGTCACTTGGTGCTGTGACACCTGGGAGCGCTGACGCGGCTGCTTTATTGATTCTCCTATGAAGATGGGGCAACAAGCGAGGGGTAACACCATAGAGCGACACTAATTATCTTACTATAAATTTGGTTCATATAACAGGATTCAGGAAAGAGAAAGAACAAAATCTCCAAACACTGCAACAAAGAAAAACATTTTTTTTTTTCTTTTAAAAAGCTTAAAATCCTACTTTCCCATAGAGTTCCTTAGACCGGGTTGCAGCCTAAAAAAGGAAACAGGCTTTGGGCATTTGGAAAAAAATCGCAGGTTAAGGTTCAGTGCCAAGCACGGAACTGAGACCCCAACGCAAGGGTCAAATCTCAGGCTCGTTCCAAGTAGAGGCGGGCTCTCAAACACGTTCTAGTGTTCTCCCTTGTTCATAATCAACATCTATTTCCCTTTTCTGGCTAAGCTGGCACTGTGTAAAATCCTTGCATTGCCGGCCCTACTCGAACTGTCATCTAGGGGGAAGCTGGCAGGCGCCTCGGGCCTCGCTTCGGCTGGGACAGGGACTAGCGCTGGCACGTGGCCTCCGAGGCGGCCTCTGCAGGGGGGGGGGGCGCGTCGTGCTGAGTAAGGCCTCTTCAGGCGGCTGGAAGACTGTGCATTGGGAAGAAGGTCGCTTACACTTGGGAAAACTGGCAATAGTCGCCCTGGTTCCTGGTGAAAACGACCAACCAGAGTCAGTCCATACCACTAGGAAAGCTTTCCCTCAAAAAATAATGAGAGAAGAAACTGAAAATATTTAGGATGGCCCAAAGTGATATGCATAAATTTCTTTTTGTTATTAAATCTAAGTATACCTTTCCTAAAGTCCAGTTATTAGATTGCGCTGGATGAGACAGGAGAGAGCCCCACTGGAACCCCTCAGGAGTTCACAGCTTCAGCCTGAGAGGTCCTTGGTTTGCGCTGGGGGAGCCCCCTTTTGAACGAAGGTTTGGGTGGGCTAGGTGCCATGCTGGCTCCAGTTCCATTGGTCCCTGCAGAGTAAGCCTGGCTCCATTCGCTAGTGTTTCCTGGGGCCTGAGGTGGAGTGTTCTGATGCCTGGATCCAGAGGAGTACCGTGAGCTGTTTCTGTAGCGACCCACACTGTCGGGCTGCCCTTGGCTTGTGGGGTCAGTGGTCTTTTGGCTTTGTGGCCTGTAGCCTTGTCCTCCTCTCCTGTTGCCTGAAAACACCTACAGATAAAAACAAAAAACAAAAAGCACAGTGTTCGTGGCACTCTGTCCTGACAGTGCCTGGTTTGTTCCCAGTTGGTTTATAGCCACATTCTGGCAGCATGGCCATCATGCTCGGGACGCAAGGCTGCCGGCCAGTCAAGCCAACCTAGTCACTGTATTGTAACTAATCTTTCCCTGGCTCTCCCGCCCAGGTCTTCTCCACTGAGGAGGGGTTTTCATCTCTTTAGATGTGCACAGGGAGAGAGTGAACACAGAAGAACGTTAAAAGCTGGAAATCAGACACGTACTGTGGCCCATGTCTGCACAGGCAGATCCTAAGCCGGCCGGAGAGCCCTGCGCACTTGGCCGTCTGCCGCGCCGTGGCTAGGGGCTGCGGTCTATGCCACGCTGCTGCGACAGCTGGCTTTTCACATTATAGCCGGGAGGCCGAGAGGACTGGCTTTTTGTCCTCCGACGCCAGTGCTCTATCAGTTCTGAAGAGTGGCTAGTGGCCTTGGACTGCTCTTGTGTTTCTCCTTCAAACCAAGGAACAGAAATGATGGATTTCTCTGCAGCTGTCTGCCCCCACTGCCCCCCGACACCCCAGTTCACTTTTTCTTCCCCCATCAACCCACTGGCGTCCTTAAGTTTTGAGCTTTCAGATGTACAGCGGTGAACTGGCCACTTGAACTGCCTGCCTATCGAGATGGGCGCACAACTCCCAAACTCCCAGGGTGACTAATCACCAGACACAGCAAACCCAAGGCAGCGGTCCGGGCCAACAGGAAGTCTCAGTCGGCTGGTGGTTTAGAACACCATCTCAGCCGTGCTCTTGGGAACTAACCAAGACTGGATGAGTGCAAAAATGGGTCTGGAATGGGAATACAGGGAGAAAGCCAATACAGCGAGCTATGAGCACTTAAGCCAACAACTGGGTGTCACTGTGCCCTGACATGCTCAGTATAAAAGCCAGGTTACCTCCCGCCGGGCCTGGCAGGGCTGCTCACTGGAGTTGGTCGTGGCTGCAGAAGCCTCTCCCGGGGCACAGCCTCTCTTGTTAGCACCTGTAAGGCTGGGAGCAGAGGCACCAGAGGAAGAGGAAGCAGCAGAGCCATCACTTGGGCCACCCAAGGACACAGGTACCACTGAGCTGCAGCGAGATCTGGTTGAATAGCTGTTCTTTGGATGGGACACTGAAACAGACACAAGGAATCCGCTGTGGTCACATGAGGCATTTCACAGTGAGCAATTTCAGGAAAAGAACGGTCTGAGGGCGGGCTCAAAGATGTAGTGGGTGAAGGAAGGGCTTCCTGCACAAGCCTGACCAGCAGAGCGCCGTGTCCAGAACCCACGGACAGGTGGAAAGAGAACCCACTTCACAAAGTTCTCCTGACCTCACGCCACGCTTCCCCACTAACGACAAAAAAAACTTAGAACGCTCCAAGTAACAGTCAGAATGGAAACCTAGAAAATAGCTACTGGTGAAAAGGAAGGCCCTTCCTTCCAAACCCCATTGCTTTGTAAGGAATTCCCAGGAGAACAGCTTCAAACCAAACTGTCAAACTACGCCCACCCCTCACAGTGATGACTTCTTGGCATTTCCTCTAAGCAAAGGAAGGAAGAAGGAAGAAAGAAAGGAAGGAACAAGTAAACTATTAAATCTCCGCTAAAACCTTCATTTTATCTATCTGTCTGTCTGTCTGTCTATCTATTTATTGTTTTTCAAGGCAGGGTTAAACTTGTCTGTCCTAAACAAGTTTGTTTTGGCTGTCCTAAACTTGTCTTGTAGGTCAGGCTGGGCTCAACCTCACAGAGATCCACTTGCCTCTGCATCTCAAGTACTGGGATCAAAGATGTATACTACCATGCTTGGCTGTTTTTTGTTGTTGTTTATTTTTATTTTTATTTTTTTGAGATAGGGTCTCTGTATGTAGCCCACGCTGGCCTTGAGCTTACAGAGATCCGCCTGTCTCTGCCTCCCAAGTGCTGGAATTAAAGGCACCCCTCTTTTAAATTGAATGATATAAGGTAAAAATAATCAATAACAAAGTTAAATATAAACAGAACTTGTCTTTATTGTAAAGATACAATAAACATGTATCTTTACAAATTTCATTTTGGAAAAACAGCCCCAAATTCAATATACCTGAATTCAATATAATATACCCAAATTCAATATAACTGAAAAATATTATTTTCAATTCAAATGGTTCCACACACCAACGGTTTAATGCTCTCCCCAGAAGTCTTCTTGCTCTAAGCTGGACTTGATGGGTTAACAGTCGCTGCCTGGGGCCAACACTTCACTTTTGTTTTGCGGAGCTGCAACTGCAGAGCAAACCCAAGGTCCCTGGCACAGGCCAGGCAAGTGCCCTCCCACCATGTGACAGCCCCAGTCTCAACACTGATGTGACAGAGAAGAAGGGCAAGCTCAGAGCCTGATCGATTATCAGCGTGTGATTGCAAACCCTCCCTCAGAGGCCCTGCATCCTCTCCCACTTTAAAAACATTGTTTTCATTTTGTGGTGATCAAGTGCTCAGCCTGAATGTGTGGATATGCACTGTGTACAGGCCTGGTGCCCAGGAAGGTCCAAAGGAGACCCCGAATCCCTTGGAACAGGAGTTAAGGATGGTTGTGTACCATCATGAGGTGCTGGGAACTGAACCCAGGTTCTTTATGAGAGCAACAAGTGCTCTTCACCACTGAGTCATCTCTCCAGCCCAGGATTTATTTTTTTTTATGTTTGTGTATATGTCTCTGTGTGTGCAAGTGCCTACAGAGGCCAGAAGAGGCATCGCTGGGTATGGAGCTGTGGGTGGCTCCTAGGACGAAACCCTGGTCCTCTGGAAGAGCAGAGTCCTTCCAGCTGCAGCTCTTTCCCTCCTGCAATGCTGTCACGAAGGCCTATGTGCCAGCGGGGCAGGGACACTGTCTGCTGGAGGGAATCCAGTGCGGTCCAGATGTCAATGCTGAGGCAAGGACTTCACTTGGCCTGACACGTCACACTATTGCAGCACACACCTCTGGGCCCAGTGGAAAACAATGAGAGCACTCTGCTGCATGCCAGGGGACAGTCTATACTCCCAGCACCTGCAACATGGAGGCAAGAGAACTGGGAGTTTAAGGCCAGCCTGGGACACTCAGCAAACTGCAGGCAGTCTGGGTTCCAAAAGCACAAAAAGTATTCCACACCTCAGGGCTGGCAAATGCTAGTCTTTAGAGTTCAAAGCATCTGTGTCCCCACAGTCCTGTGCATCCCAGTGGCCTTCACAAAAGCGAGACAAGAGGCCTGCAGCAGGCAGTGGGAAGGTCAGCTCACCCTCACCTTGTCCGAAAGCGTCGATGCTCTGCTTCAGGGTCTCCACATCACAGGTGAAGCGCGCTACTCGCCCGAGATCTTCATCGTATTTCCGCTCACTAACAAAGTGCTGGAGAAAAGAGAGGAAAGCTCCCAGGTAAGCCAAACGCTGTGCACAGACCCGAAAACATGCGCAAACACACGTGTGCACGCACACGCGTGTTCGAAACAGAATAATTCTCAATTTTCTCATTTTCACTGCTTAGTTTGCTAAATGAGCACTGCATTCCCAATGCTGAGAAATCAGACAAATATACTCATTTTCTCCAGGGTCCAAAGATGAGCTTGACAGTTACCTGAAATTTTAGAAATGGCAACAATCCAATGGGCACAACCCACAGAAACAGGAAGGAAGAATTTATCATTTTCCCACTGGACTATTTTCCACATGGCTCTATTTTACCCAGGAGCAGAGGCAGCAGAGTCAACATGGCTCCAACAATGACCCCGCTGAGGTGAATCGGTTTGCTGTCCTTTGGTAGGAACCTCCTTAGAAAAGCCATGTGCTCTCCTTGTAAAGAGAATTACCGAGTCTTTGAAACAGGAACGATTTCTTGAGATGGGAAATCGTTCATGTGGAAAGACTCAGCAAGCGCAACGTTTATGCTGCAAGTGATTTAATCCTGTTGAAAGCAGACTGAGCCGAGAAGCAACCAGCCCCTTGGGTCAGCAGCTAACTCTACTGTGGCAACGGTAGGATGAGAACATGTCAGGAAGGAAGCACTTGGGGACCTATTAAGTCAACAGTGTCTGGGTGGCCTGGGTCACCCCCGCCACAGTAGAAGAGCAGATGAAAAAGAAAAGTTAAGAGATAAAATTTGCAACAACTGAACCCCTCAGAGCAGAATTCTAACTGGGGTAGACTACTTGCACTTTAGAGGCATCAGAATTCTTGGAAGGCATCCAGAGATACCAACAGGGAAACGAGAGAGAAAATTACCCTTGAGATTTAACATCCTAAAAATTCTGAATACACTGCAGCTTAGGAAAGCACGAAAGCCTCCTGTAATGGCGTTCTCAGATACAGAATATCTGTCTTGTATTAATTCTGAAACAAATTCTAGGGTTTGTTGAGCCAAAGACATAACAGAAATGACAGAAGAACAATGCTCTAGAAATAAGACGCTGAAATTGCACAGCACCCACTTCAGCGCATTAGAAACTCGGAAGAAGCAGATCCTCAGTCAGCCTGCAGGAGTATTTCGAGAAACCTTTCAGCCTCGTAGGAAGAGGAACAGATGAAGCCCATGGGAGGCAGAACTCTCATCTAATTACAAAGGGATTCTGGTTTCTCCACATAGCTGAATGAGATCGACTGGCATCAACGTGAGGAAGGTGTTCTGTAACATTCCGGAATGTACTTACTAGTGAACAGGAAAAAGGAATTTGAAATTTATATTTTTTAGCTGTCTTACCCCAATCAGTTCTCAGGGGAACAAGAGGTTCTCAGCAGGTTTTATAATTTATTTTTATTTTATATTTGTTGGTGTTTCACCTGCATGTGTATCTGTGTGAAGGTGTCAGAAGCCATTGAACTGGAGTTACAGACAGTTGTGAGCTGCCATGTAATTGCTGGGAACTGAACCCAGGTCCCCTGGAAGAGCAGTCAGTGCTGTTAATCACTAAGCCAGCTCTCCATCCCTACAATTTTTTAAAAACAATTTACTTACTTTTCCTTTATGTGTAACAAGTATTTGCTTACAAACATGCATGTGAGCTGCATGTGTGCCTGGCACCCAATGTGCTGGGAATTGAACCTGGGTCCTTTGCAAAGCAGCAAGTGCTCTTAATCACAGAGCTGTCTCGCCAGCCTCTAAAACATTACTCTCAGTCTCTGCTGCCGCTCACTCGTGGTTTATTTCCTTTTATCTTATGTCTATGAGTGTTCTGCCTGTGTGGTGTGAAGCAGAAGAGAGCATCGCGGTTGTGAGTCACCGTGTGGGTACTAGAAACTAAGCCTGGGTCCTCTGGAAAAGCCACCAGTGCTATCAACCCTCGAGATATATATATTAGTTATATAACAGTTATAAAGGGACTGTGCCAAGCCTGGTGCTCACACTGTAATCCTCAAACTCAGGAGGCACACACAAGAGTATCTCAATTTGAGGCCGGTCTGGACTACATAGCAAGTTAGGACTTAAAAAAACAATAAAGGCATGAACGCCAAACTCCAGGAATGCATGTGAGGAGATTAAAATATAAGAAAGATCTCAAACTGTTAACATTCCGTCTCAGCCGGAGCTGAGCCCACTGTGAAGAGCCTGCTCTGTTCTGAGGCGCCGTGCTCGCTGGCACTAGCTGGTTTGTTCAGCTCAGTGTGGCAGCAAGAGGGCTTAGCCACATCAAGTGTAACTGCTAGAGCAGCCCAGGGCAGGGGTGTGACAAGACGTCAGGACGGACATCTGGTTCAGGGGAGCAGAGGACGCTCTGGACAGATGGAAAGCATGTGCCGTGTCCTTCCTACAGGAGGGCACTGAGAGTGTCTGTGCAAATGGCCCGCTAGAGTGACTAGAGTAAGAAGAGAAAAGGAGCTGGCGTGCCATGAGTGTGACAGTCTATGTTAAGGAGTGTAGTGTTTGTTGTGAAGGTTTGAGAGGCCCTGAGCAGGCGGCTGAAGTCTGACATGGGGGCGGGGGCGCGGAATGGGACAAAGGGAACCACTCAAGTACACACAGAAGGCACATGCTGGGAGCTTCAGCTCTGGTGCAAGTGGGAAGGAGAAGGTCAATGTGAGACTGAGCAGTAGTCCAAGGATGGGCGGGCTCTCCTGACAGATACGCGGAGCAGACAAGTTTCCTGAGATTTTCTACCTGGACAACTGGATAGATGCAGAACCATTTCAAGAAAGAAAGTGTGGAAGGGGCCAAGCTCCTGTTTGTGGCCGTGACTCCTGCAGATGTGCTGTGGCAGCCAGTCCTGAGTCAATGAGGGGAGAAAGGAGGAGCAAGTCTCACCTTGATGTCAGCCCGGAGTTCAACCAGCTGCTCCCCCGACATCCGTACGGCCACGTCCGTCATCTTCTTCAGAAGCTCTGCTTTCTTCTGCCGACTGAGCAAGATCTCCACTGTGGAGGCAAATGGAGCATGACTCCTGCAGCGCACTTAGGTGAGACACGAGAGGACGAGCCTCTGGTGTTTCTACACAGGCAAGGGCCTGGCTGCCCACTCATCCAAAGTGAAGATACCAAAGGCCCAGTTTTAGCTTAGAAAGCAGTTGGAAGACAAACATTTGTGAAACAGACTTGTAAAGTCACTTCACATTTCTCTCTCCTCTTCCTACCCCGGTTTTTAATATGTTCAACATTTGACACAAATTTCATCTAGAACAAACAGGTACAAAATGAAAAGTAGAAGTATCCATCTCTCCCCCTCTGATTTTGCTGTCCTCTGCTCAGAGGACAAACAACTCCTTCAAACAGTCATAAAATACACAATCTTTCCTTTACCTTCACTACTTTTATTCTGTTCTTGACTTCTTCAGCCACCTACTCTACACATGTACCCAATTATTTAGCACATCTGCTAATGATGGACATATAAGCCCTTACACTCTTGTTTCTGTAGCTATGGTAAATATCTGAAAAATATCCTCCCACAGACAGTGGGCAGAAGAAACTCCTAATAAGCAGGGCTAGGGGCTGTCAGATGAATGACCCAAGAAACTTCACCACCAGGCTAGAACCGGTATTCCTATCCAGCAAGGTGGTGTTGAGACACTATCTCATTCTGTAGCACAAGCCTGTCTGCACTCACTATGTAGCCCAGGACGGCATGCCAAGCCTCTGCCCCAGCCTTCTTCTGCATACTGAGATTATACACACAAGCTGCTATGCTCGGCTCTGTCCTGTAGATTGTCCATCCGTCCTTCCTTCCTTCCTTCCTTCCTTCCTTCCTTCCTTCCTTCCTTCCTTCCTTCCTTCCTTCCTTCCTTCCTCTCTCTCTTTGTTTCGGTTTTTTGAGACAGGATTTCTCTGTGTAGCCCTGGCTGTCCTGAAACTCACTCTGTAAGCCAGGCTGGCCTCGAACCCAGAGATCCGCCTGCGTCTGCCTCCTGAGTGCTGGGGTTAACGGCGTGCGCCACCACTGCCCCAGTGATCACCGTTTTTCTAAGTGAGAATTCTTACTATAATTATAATTATCCTCTTCTTTTTCTATGGCTGTAGCCTAGAGAAACGGACATGTTCTCTTAGTTTATGAACCCAAACCACAACATGCCATATCTGGGCCTGACGAGAGCTTTAGTTATTCAGAGGATGTGGACTTTCAGACAAAGGAACTAACCATTAGACTTTGAAAGTGTTGCCATGGAGAAGAAACTGGATGTATTTATTCCATTTATGTAATAAGTAGCCTTTGGCTTCTTACTTTATTTTGCACACATAAACACATGGGTGTTTGATGCACGCATGTGTCTGCATCACGTACATGCTCAGAGACAGAAGACACCCTGAATTCCCTGGGACTGCGTTAACAGTGAGCCGCCATTTGGGTGGTGGGAATCGGAGCCAGGTCTCCTACAAGAATAGGCAGTGCTCTTAACTGTTGAGCCACCCACCTCTCCATCCCCAAGGAGATGTATTTATTTTGAAATAAAGAGGGTCACTGGGCAGCTAAAGTGGGGGAATATGGCAGAGTCTGTTATTTAAATGAATATAGCCCTTCTCCTTTTTTTCCTTCCAGAAAGCCAATGGTAAGCCAGATATGGTGACTCACAGCCGTAACCTGAGCATTTGGGCAGCTAAGGCAGCACTGTGATCTCACGGCTAGCCTGGGCCATATACTGAGTGCTAGGCTGGCCTCAGCTATACACCAAGACCCTGTCAATCAAAACAAATTAAACTAAACCAAAATAAAAATGTTGAGTAGCAATGTTCTTAGGCACAAACCTAATTCTGACCTTGCTCCCAATGAGATCGTTGAGCGCTACTTTCTCCATGAGCACAGGCATAGGCCCAGAGTTCCCAGAGTGGGGCACACGGGGAAGGGCTCGTGTGAGGCAGTCTAAAGGACCACGCAATGCTTGCTCCTTCCTTCCTGAATCCTTAGGGTTACCTTTCGACCAGAGCACACTGTAAGGGTGGCTAAGGGAAAGGAAAGAGGAGCCTGGGCCCCTGATGCCATGTCAGTGATGCCCTGCTGCTGTGGATTAGCTCTCAGGGCTCAATGAATAGATACACTTAGGCCACTCTACTGTATATAGCCCGAGTCAGCACCTAAATGACACATAGACAGAACTTTCTACCAATCAGGGCTGCGAGACAGCTCAGCCAATAAAGTGCCAAGTTAAAACCTGAAACGCAAGAAAGCCAGGTGCAGTGCTCATACGGAGGCCACAGGGCACCTGGGATGTCGCTCCTCAGACGGCAACCATCTTTTTCCCTGAAGGACTCTTAATGGGCTGGAAGTCAGCGAGTAGGCGAGACTGGCTGCTACCGTGCGCCATGGGTCTGCTGACTCTGTCTCGGGCTGGCACTGCGGCGCATGCCACTACCCCGCAGGTTTAAACGTGGGTTCTAGGGACTGAACTCAAGCCCTCGCTCGTGCCCGCTTTCTGACTGAGCGACCTCCCAAGCATAACACTTACTTTCATTTATCCTTTTAAAAAAGATTTGTTTTCATGTGCATGCGTGTGTGCCTGCATGTATGTACACAGCGCACATGTGTGCCTAGTGCCTGTGGAGACCAGAAGGGCTATCGCACCCCTGGCTCTGGAGTTAGTCAGTTGCGAGGCTTCACATGGGTGCTAGGAACTGAACAAGCGCCGAGCCAGCTCTCCAGCCAATGCTGACTTTCTTAACAACCACAAGAGGTCTGCTGGCCTGGCTCCCGAGGTATGACCCGCCTTCCACTCCCCTCAACCTCAGTTCTCAGCCTCCAACATTCTGGGATTTTTAATGCAAAAATAAAGATTTCAAGGTAGAGGAAATATTTGTTTTAGTAAGGTTTTAAATTTCTTTTACACACATTTATGTGTGACACACAGGGAGAACTCCGGGTGTCGTCCTCAATTGTTCCTTACCACTCATTATTTAAGGGTCTTTCACCAAGCCTGGCACTCATGTTTTGGCTATACTGGCTGGATAGAGAGCCTTTGTCATCTGCTTGTCTGCACCCAGCTCTGAGTGAGGTACAGACCCGCTCAGCCACACATGACTTTTCTGTGGGTACCGACATATCGGTGCCTCCTGCTTGGGCAGCAATCACTTTGCCCACGTTCATCTCTCCAGCCCCATTTCCACTTTACTGCTGGAGACGGGGTCTGGCACCAGGATCTAGGCATTGCCAACTGGCTGGCCAGTCAGACCCAGTATCTGTCTCCTCTTCCCCAGTGCTGCTCAGTGATGTGCGCCATCACGCCCAGCTACTCATGGGGGCACAGGGGCGTCTAATGCACACGGTCAAGCTAGAACAGCAGGAACTTTTTTGGCTGCTCCATCTTGCTAGCTCCCTAAAAGATACACACACACACGTGTAATATGTGTGTGTGTGTGTGTATGAATGCTTCGCCTGAGGTAACTCTGCTCACTCTGTGAGTGCCTGGTGCCCATGGAGGTCAGGAGAGCACATCCCATCACTTGGAACTGGAGTTACACACAGCTCTTAGCTGGCACGGGGTGCTGGGAATGGAGCTCAGGTCCTCCACAGGAGCAGCCATTGTTCTCAACTGATGATGAGTTGTTCCACCCGTAAAAACAACTTTTTTGGGTTTTTTTTTTTTTTTTGAGACAGAGTTTCTCTGTGCAGCTTGGCTATACTGGACGCGCTTTGTAGACCAGGCTGACCTCAAACTCACAGAGATCCACCTGCCTCTGCCTCCCTGAGTGCTGGGCTAACAGGCGGGCACCACCATATCTGGCTGATAAATATATTTTTAAAATGCACCTTTTCCTCAAAAGTAAGGACTGTGTCTTTTTACTAGTCTGAACCTTTATCTTGTAAAAAATCAGAGGACAAGAACAGGCTCTAGGTGTGAAATTTAGAGATTTTAATGCAAGCTATTCCCGAGAAATAAGGGACAAAATCTCTGCTGCGTTCCAACATTTCCCTTAAAGTGGAGCAAACTAGCCTCAGCTCAACGTTTTCAGGTGTCTTGTCCTATGGCTGCGGTCACAGGCACAATGGCCTGTGAGTCACCACCTCAACCTAAAGTAGTAGCATCCCTTTTCTTACTAGTTTGAGGGTAGGCGAGAAGAAATGCCTTCCTTCTAAGTATGGTGCTCAGCGCAGAAAGATCATGCCCACCACTGGACCAGCTCAGAGGGTAAATCGCCACCACCAAAACCTGGCCACCCGAGCGTGATCCCTAAATCCCACGGCGGAAGGAAAGAACCAATTCCTGAAAGCCTTCCCTTGGTGCAGCTGTGCCGCACACCTGCACTCAAAACACACTCAGGTGTCTGCTGCTTCCACTAGAAGCCACACAAACTACTCTATTCCTCTACAGTCTATTTAGTAAGCGTTTGTGCTTCCTGAATGCTCAGCTCCCTGCCCCACCCCCCAATCACAGACAGTGAATAGAGAATCAATCTGAATCGGGAAAACAACAGAAACCCGTAACAGGAAATGACAGGAACGTAGACTGCAGGAGCGTGGCGGATCTTCTCTGATCCTCCTAGTGGTTTGCTTTATTTGAAAAGCAGAAGGCGGCCAGGCACCTGCAGCGTGCTTCCTTTTCCTAAGGTCGACGCTATGACAGCAGATGCCATGACACAATCTCTTGTAGATTAAATTCTACACTCAGAATGCTAAAAGTTTGGGGAAAAATATTTAAAGACTCTTTATGAAGAATTAATGCCAGCACAGCACAACTGCTCAAGACTAAGTTTATAAACTCATGTTTTGTTTTGCCGACTCCGTGCTTAGTACATAAACTCGTGCTGTAGTTGTCCACACTAAACTTTCACTGAGAGGCAGCAACCTACTATTTGTACTGGTGATGGTTTTTAAGTCACTGTGTAGACCAGGCTGGCCTCAAACTCACAAAGGCTGGCCTGTCTCTGCCTTCCAAGCATCAAGGATCAAGGCCTGTGCCACCACGCCCCGGGCTCCATCACAGCGTTAATTAAATATCAACCATCTTACTTGCTTCAGCCTTCACTTTGTCCATTTCAGCAAGCAATGCCACTTCTCGGTCCATTAAACTAGGGAATAAAAGGACAAAGAAAAAGGGTTAAATGAGAAACTCAAATGCCAAAAACAGCATACAATTAATAACGGAGAAATAGCAAACTTGTTCACTAAAACCACACTGCTAAGAAACAATGTACGGGCCACATGGAAGCTGGTATCATATTCTCAACAAAGAATATTTCAGAAGATTCTTAATAAAATAAATGGACCCCACTCCCTTTTTTTCTATGTAATACTGCAGGCCAGCTACTAGCGATCCGAGGTTAGAACCAGCAGATGGCAGTAGCAAGCCACAAAAAAGTCTTAGTTATGCTAACTCAAGTGCTTCTGGAAATTATTTATTTCCAGGAGTGCAAACTTGTACAACCACTTTGGAAAGCAATCCGATGCTTTCTCAGAAAATTGGGAATAGCATTATCTCAAGATCCAGCTATACCAGTCCTAGGCATATACCTGAAAGATGCTCCACCATACCACAAGGACATTTGCTAAACTATATTCATAGCAGCTTTATTCGTAATAGCCAGAATCTGGAAACAACCTAGATGTCCTTAAACTGAAGAATGGATACTGAAATTGTGGTACATTTACACAAAGAAATACTATTCAGCTACTAAAGACAAGGAAATCATGAATTTATAAGCAAATGGATGGAACTAGAAAGATCATCCTGAGTGAGGTAACCCAGAACCAGAAAGACACCTATGGGATGTACTCATTTTGAAGTGGATATGAGCTATATAATAGAGGATAAACACACTAAACTCTACATACCTAAAGAACCCTAGGGAGGATGCTTAAAATCTCATTTAGAAGGCAAGCAGGATAGCGGCAGAAGAGGGGGAACAGGACAGGGAGCCTACTACAGATGTCCTCTGAAAGACTCCACCCAGCAAGGGATTGAAGCAGACTTTGGGCAGAATGTAGGGAGTCTTATGGGAGAAGGGGGAATAGAGGAAGGACCTGGGGACAGGAGCTCCACAAGGAGACCAACAAAGCCAACAAATCTGGGCCTAGGGGGTCCTGCAGAGACTGATGCATCAAGCAAGGACCATGCACAGAAAGGATCTAAACCCCAGGCTCAGATGTAGCCCATAGGCAGCTCAGTCTCCATCAGGGCTCCCTAGTAAGGGGAGCAGGGGCTCTCTCTGACATGAACTCAGTTGCCTGTTCTTTGATCATGTCCCCCTGGTGGGGAGACCTTGCCAGCCCACAGAGGAAAAGGATACAGGCAGCCCTGGTGAGACTTGATAGACTAGGGTTAGATAGTAGGGGAGGAGGACTCCCTCTTTCAGTAGACTAGGAGAGGTGAATAGTGATGGAAGAGGGAAGGTGGGTGGGACCAGGAGGAGATGAGGAAGGGGGGCTACAATTGAGATATAAAGTGAATAAATTGTAAAAATAAAGAAATAAATAAAATTAAAAATAAAAACTTTAAAAAATAACTTATTTCCACAATTTTTATATGTTGGTTTATCTTTTTAAAAAGATATGGTCTCACTGTGTATCCTAGCTGGTCTGGAACTCTGCGTAGACCACAGCCTTGAACTCACAGAGATCCACCTGTCTCTGCCTCTTGGATGCTAGGATTCAGGTGTGCACCACCCCACTGAGCTCGGTTTGTATAATCTGCTCGTCTTGCATCTAATTTGACCAGGCAGTATCTTTGCAAGGGCATAGGGAAGCTGTTCATGGTTACAGTCTATGTGCCCAACATGTGACAAGTGTGGCACCAACCTCAAGGTACTACAGTCTTCACAATACAGTCTATGAGCCAGGCGTGGCTACGCGCAGCTGTGAGCGCAGCGGGGAGGCGGGGGCGGGGGCGGGGGCGGGTGAATCCCTGTGACCTCGAGGCCAGCCTGGTCTATAAAACAAATCCATGACAATAAAGGCTACACAGAGAAACCCTGTCTTGCCAAACCAAACCAAACCAAAACCCCACAGTATAGTCCAGGCTGGTTTTTGATTTAGAACTGTTTAGAAGTAATCGGAAAGGATGGGATTAAAAGCTTCTCATAGCTTTTCCCTTCCTCGGCGTTAGGGATCCGGCCACGGGCCTTGTAAACATGGGCAGGCATTCTACTTCCGGTTTCTTTTTCTCTTCTGCAGAGTCGGAGGTGGACACAGGGCCTGTGTGTGCTAGGGCGGCGCTCTTCATTGGTGCTGTACTCCCAGCTTTCCCTCCTTCCCTCCCTTGCCCCCTCCTTCCTTTCTTTCTTTCCTTTCTTTCTTTGATCCACAGTTTTTCTGTGTAGCCTTGGCTGACTTGGAACTCACTTTGTAGACCAGGGTGGCCTCGAACTCACAGATACCCCCTGCCTCTGCCTCCTCAGTGCTGGGATCACAGGTGTGCACCACCACACCAGCTCTAGGCTGACCTTGAGTTCATCATTCTGTGTCGGCTTCCCAAGTGCTGGGATTACAGGTGTGTCACTAATCCTGAAGTTACTGGTCCTCTGTCTGTTTAGATTTTGTTGGCGAGTGGTGGTTTTTTCAGAGAGTTTCTCTGTGTAGCCCTGGTTGTCCTGGAACTCAGATCTGATTGTGTCTGCGATGACCAACCCCCAAGACCGATTAAAGGCAAGTGCTTCCACACCCAGTTTATCCAGACTTTTATTACATATTTATTTATATGTGTGTGTGTGCAGACCATCAGAATCACTGCACAGGAGTTCACCCTCCTACCCCCACGTGGGTCACAGCTAAAACTCAGAGACCTGCTGAGCCAATCCATCCACCCGAGAGTTCTCCCGTATAAGGCATGGCTCTAAGGTTAACAGAAATTCTACTCCTGCTTCTGGCTGGAAAGGCGATCATTCACTCACACCGCTTGATTCATCTCACCGAGTAATCACCTTAACACAAGGTAGTTAGTATGGAGACTACACCTGTAAGAGACACACTGACAGGGCAGGGTCATTTCCTGGAGCAAAGCCCTCACAGAGAAGTGCCTGAGAGCCCCAGTCTGGTGATTATGCATGGTAATAAACAGACTTGTAACTAAACAAATCTGAGCGGCAAATTAATCCAAGCAGCCTGAGGGGAAAGCCGTACCCTGCTGTGAACACTTCCTACCTTGGCGGCCCTCTGCTTGAACTCCAGTGGCCTTTGGAAAGCCCAGACGCCGTGGCCAGGACAGGAGCCGCCAGGCCTACAGCTCGATGCTGCTGCCTTCCTGTTGCCAGCTCGGCTTAAGATGCACACACCGGGCCTACCATATGACAAGCTCCTTTGACTTTGACACAGCTTATAAAATATTTATTAAAGACTTCAGAAAACAAGCAAGCTTTTCACATCTCACGGTCTTTACCGAGAAAAGTCGAGCTGTAGGAATGTTTTCAACAAATCAAGTTCTATAATGACATGACCAGACCTTCCTTGTGGAAACAAGAGCTGGTACTCTGTGATGATTCTTTCCACTGTAACAATGACTGGTAGTCACTTAGAAACTTTGCTTTTCTTTACTGATTCACTGGTGAGCACAAAGCATCCATACTGACCGGCAATACAATACTACGAAAACATCTCTTCCATTCTAAGTCTGGAACTTTTGCTGGACCCCACAGCCGGAGTTAATAATACAGCACAAGGCCACTTAAGACTTTAGACTGAGATCCCGCTGTGCACCCAGTCTGTTTGTCTAACCTGCCTTCGGGAGAACAATGTAACAATCAACCTCACTTGCTTTGGACTTCCCACTAATCAGTTCTTACAACCTAAGCTACCCTGTAATCTTAAACTATTAATTCTTGCATGCACCTGACTTAAGTAATGCAGGCGTATCATTTGCTGAGAACGGCAAATGTAGAGGTTAAAAGCAATGTTATAAAATGACTATCTATTGTAAGTGCTGTACACATTCGTGGGTAATGCTGAATACAACGTTTGATTAGTGCTTGATTACAAACAACAGTGTCTGTAACCCTGTTTAGCATCTGGGTCAGCTGGAGTCAACCACTTAATCCCTTGTAAAGCCCTTTACAGTTTTTTTTGTTTGTTTCTGTAAAGTATCCCTTAGATTTTCTGCATGTGATGCTTTCTGTACTGCTCAATAAAAGACAGCAAAACCCTTTTGGGGACAGACATACAGACACACATATACACACTTTTTGGTATCTATTATTTTATTTTAAAAATAAAATATTTATTTATTATTTATACAGTGTTCTGCCTGCTTCTATGCCTCCAGGCAAGAAGAGGGCACCAGATCACCACATGGTTGCTGGGAATTGAACTCAGGACCTTTGGAAGAACAGCCAGTACTCTTAACCTCTGAGCCATCTCTCCAGCCCCTCTTTTATTGTATGAGTGTTTTACTTTGCATGTATGTCTGTCTGCCACACCAGATCCCCTGGAACAGGAGTTCCAGGCAGATGTGAGCCACTGTGTGGGTACTGGGAATCAAAACCTGATCTTCTGCAGGAACAATGCAGCCTTCTCTCTAGCTCCCTTGGGCTCATGCTTGATTAAATGTCATTAAGAGGAAGTGCTTTGGTTTCTTTCCTTAATGTGATACCAATTCATTATTAATTGCTAATGTATTTAATCTATGCAACTGACAATATGAGTCCTCTCACAAAAGTTACTTTACATTCCATACCGAAGACCAATAAAACAGAAAAGGCTTGCCTTCCAAGCCTCAAGCTCTGCATCAACTCACAGGACCCACGTAAGAATGCTGGGCATGGCAGCACACACTTGCAACCCCCAGGGCCAGGGAGGCCACACTAGTAGATGCTTAGGGCTTGCTGGCCAGCCAATCTAGCTTCCTCAGTGACTTCTACTCCAGCAGGGGACCCTGCTCAAAAAGAGGTGGATGAAGCTGGGTACAGCAGCATACGCCTTTAATCCTAGCACTCTGGAGGCAGAGGCAAACAGACTTCTCCACACAGCATGGTCTACACAAAAAGTACCAGGCTAGCTGAGGCTATATATTTAGACCCTGTCTCAAAAACATAATAATAACAACAACAACAACAACAACAACAACAAAACCCAAAATCAAAACCACGCATACTAGACAGATGACTCAGTAGATAAGAGTACTGGCTGCTTTTGCAGAGGTCCCAGGTTCGATTCCCAGCAACCACAACTGTTCCAGGGGATCTGATGCCCTCTTCTGATGCCCTCTTCTGATGCCCACAGACAACAGACACGTATGTGGGGCACAGGCATACATGCAGGCAAAACATTTATATGCACGCACACATTCCCCAATACACAAATGCATTTAAAAGACCAACAAAAGTAGCAATTACTTCTTTTTGTTTGTCATGTTGCCACGACAACATCTCCCGAAACACCCCGGCTTTAGCTCAGAGCAAACGGGAATGGAAAACAGCCTGAAGGAGCTTCATCAGTATTTGTAACTTTCCATTAAAGATTTTACAACTCTTTAAGATATAGAAATAAACATTAAAGTTAATAACAGCTCTCGTTAAAAGCTCCTGACCCGAAGGCTTTCTGTTGTAAAGAAGGCCCTCTTCTTAGGCCATTCATTTTTCAGCAAAGCATTCTGGACAGTGCGTTAGGACTTCTGCAGTTTCCAAAGAGTCCTGGCAACACATACACACAGCCAATACGGACTGTTTTATCCTCTTACATTTTCTGTATTTTTCAATGTTTTCATCACAAAAAGTTGGAGAAATGTGTTTACCACAACATAAACAGAGGCAGTAGGAAGTCAAAATCAGAACATCAGAAAGGTTAGGTATCAGGTAATAAAAGAGGCTTTCTTCCAATAATTTATTGTAATTTAACTTTTTTTTAACTAATTTATTTAATTTTATTTTATGTGCATTGATGTGAGGGTGTCAAATCACCTGGAACTGGAGTTACAGACAGTTGTGAGCTGCCTTATGGGTGCTGGGATTTGAACCTGGGTCCTTTAGGGAGAGCAAACAGTGCTCTTAACCACCACTGAGCCATCTCTCCAGCCCCGTAATTTAACTTTTTAAAAGCAGAAATTTAGCTAGAGTTTCCTATCTGTTGCTGAGCTAAACAGTGGTCCCGGTATGCAATGGTGGCCAAGAGTTCTCAAGTGCATGTGGTATGAAGTAATGGTTTTCAGATGCCATAAACGCATTAGCTATGATAACGAAGAAAGGCTCCTTCAGGCTGTCAGGCTTTCCATGACTGCTCACTCAAGGCACCAGGCTTCCCTCCAGGCTCTCCTCAATGGCAGCGTTACCACAGCACCCGGTGACTGTGACACAGCTAATGCAATTTGCTCAACATTGCTGGGACCCTGACTGGAAATGTCTTACGAAGCCTGAGCCCTTACTCAGTGTAAATCACCCCAGACACCACACCCAGGATTCTGTGTGGTCCTGGCTGTCCTGGAACTCAGTTTGTAGACTGGTTGGCCTTGACCTCAGAGATTCACTTACCTCTGCTTCCTGAGTGCTGGGATTAAAAGCCTATGTCACTATACCCAGCTTGGTGTAAATAATTTCTGTATTTTTTTTTTAATCAATAAATATGCTGCTGGATGGTGGTGGTACGCAACTTTAATCCCAGCACACAGGAGGCAGAAGCAGGTGGATCTCTGATTTTGAGGCCAGCCTGGTATACAGAGAGTGAGTTCCAGGACAGGGAAGGAGGGAAGGAAGGAAGGAAGGAAGGAAGGAAGGAAGGAAGGAAGGAAGGAGGGAGGAGAAAGGGGGAGGGAAGGAGGGAGGAGGAAGGAGGAGAGAAGGAGGGAAGGGGGAGGGAAGGAGGGAGGGAGGAAAAAGAAGGAGGGAAAGAGGGAAGGGGAAGGGAGAAGGAAGGGGGAGGGAGGGATGAAGGGGAAGAGAGGGGGAGGAAGGGAGGAAGAAAGGAAGGAAGGAAGAAAGGCAGCCAGCAGCAAGGAAGGAAGGAAGGCAGACAGGAAGGGAGGCAGGAAGGAAGGAAGGAAGGAAGGAAGGAAGGAAGGAAGGAAGGAAGGAAGGAAGGCAGGCAGACAGGAAGGGAGGCAGGCAGGCAGGCAGGCAGGAAGGAAGGAAGGAAGCTTTGTGTACCTCATGACTGTCCCTGGGGAAAGCACTGATAGCTGACTGGTCTCTGTTTCCTCCCCTTCCTCTCAGGAAACTGCTTAACTTATTTTAAAGCTCTTGCACATTTTATCGCTCAGAGTAGCTGCTGCTGCAGTGTCAGCACTGAGATGTACTGGGTGCCTCTCATTTCAAGCAAGGCCTTTGACTGATATACCTAACATGAAGCTATTCATTCTGATTCTAGCCTTGCCTTCAGTTCTTCCTTGATGCCAAAAATAATTACCACTTGCTTATGATTACTGCATTAGAAAAACAGTATTTTAAATACAACTGTGGTAATTCTACAGCTAGTTTTAACAGGATAATACCATAAACTACATAGTAATATTCTCAGGTAACTTTTATTTGATTCTACTTTCTCAAAACTTAGAACACATTTTTCTAATACCATTTGCAAATCAAAGAAATCGAAGCAAAGCCAATGAAAACAACCTTTTTTTTTTCTTTTTAAGACTCCATTCTTCCCATTTAAAGGAACTAAAAGAGAATTATCAATAGTTTTTTCCTTTGTTTTTTTGAGACAGGGTCTCTCTACATATCCTGATATCCTGGAACTCAAACTCCTAAGATTGGCTTGCCTCTGCCTCCAGAGATGCCCGGCAACAGCTAAGCGTATGGGTGTTTTGCCTGCCTGTATGTCCGTGGACCACTTGAGGGCCTGGTGCCACTGGAGGCCACAAGCGGCTTAAGATGGCCTGGGGCTGCAGCTGCAGGTAACTGTGGGCCTCTGCACCCATGCTGCAAGCTGAGCCTGGGTCCTCTGGGAAAGCAACAGGTGCTCCTGGCTACCCAGCATCTCCCTGCCCCAGTAGTTTCTATCAGCAGAGAAGAAGGCGCCACGTCTTCAAGCCTCCACGTCCCTAGCACTGGCCTTACTGGAGTACATCACTCTCTTGTGCTCAAAACAAAGCAGCCCCGACGGGGCCAGATCAGAGGAGCAACTGCAGCAAAACCAAACTCAAGAACTCACATACTTAACGTGACCACCATGAAAATTCTGCTGCCTTTCTGTTTGTAAGGGGGCTTTTACAGAGCAGGTGGATAGAAATTCCGTGTTTATTTTCCTGCTTGCTTTTTGTTAACAATTTTTATTAAAATTTATTTTAGTTTTTATTTGTGTGTGTATCTGTGTGAATGTACACACACATGGGTGCCTGTAGAGGCCAGAAAAGGGCGTTAGCCACCCTGGAGCTGAGTGACAGGCAGTTGTGAGCCCTCACTGTAGGAACTGGCACTGAATTGGTGCCTCTATAAGAACAGCAAACACTTTTAACCACTAAGCCATCTCTTTACTCCTATTTTTTTCAGATAAGAGTTTTGCTTATTTGCAGCAATCCCTCTGCCTCAACCTCCTGACTTCTGGGTTTACAAGCATGTGCTACCATGACCAGCTGAGTCTAGATTTCAATGATCTAAAACAGCTTTTAAGAAGTCTGAACTCAATAAAATGGTTGATTTGATTAAAAAAAAAAAAAAAGAAGAAGAAGTTTGAACTTTTCTTTTTTTCAATTCAAAACCTGCCACACCTGTAATCACAGTACTCAAGACTGAGGAGGATCATGAGTTTGAGGCCAGCCTGGGCTACACAGAATGACCACATGACTAAATGGTGGCATTTTATAATCTGCCAAAGAAAGAAGCAGTTTCCATCTGTGCTATCAAGTCCGTGGCTAGGTTTATAGTTAAGGAAAAGTGGCTGGTGTGTTAAGCACACCTGCTGAGCCTGGATTTTCGTTCGAAACCACCATTTGTTTTTGTGCAAGTTCTTTCTTTTTCTTTTTTTTCTTTTTCTTTTTCGAGAGAGGGTTTCTCTGTGTAGCTCTGGCTGTCCTGGACTTGCTTTTGTAGACCAGGCTGTCCTCGAACTCACAGAGATCTGCCTGCTTCTGCCTCCTGAGTGCTGGGGTTACAGTCGTGTGCCACTGCACACAGCTTGTGCAAGTTCTTTATAGAACAACGACATCCTCATCTAAGGCTCCAGAAACAGAGAGGAATAGGTAAACTAGCCAGGTAAAGGCTACAGAATAAAACAGAGACATTTGTTAAGACACAGAAAATCAAAAACTGTACAGTGAGAAAGTGTTAATACCAGGAATGACTTTTGGCTTTTATAGAAATTAAAAATTATTTATCTGTTAAGGTAGAAAATTTATGACTTGTATTTCTATTCTAAAAAATATAATTTATGGGCAATGTGGTAAAAAACAAGAAAGAATAATGTGATCTTTAAAACTGTACTGTTTTTATCTAGTTTGTGTATGTGTATGGACACGTGACCCAGGCTGGTCTTCAAGTTGCTATGTATCCAAGGATGACCTGGCAGGCCTGATCCTCCCTGGCCAAGTGCCAGGATCATAGGCGTGCGACACTGTATCTGTTTTATGCATAAACCTGTTGGGAATTCAAGCCAAGCCCTCCTGCATGCTGGCCAAGCACCACACCACTACTGAACCGCCTCCCGGTCCTGTCGTCTGAAGAGCAGTACGGACATTCCTTGGTCAAATGCTCATTCAGCTCTAGCTCCTACTTTACTCCTCTCTTCTTTCAGCCTCTGCTCCCTACTCTAGCTCTGCTTGGTCCTTCTGCACATATATATGTGTACATGTAGATATGTATGTGTATATGTGTATATACACACACATACACACAGGTTTTCGAGTCAGGGTTTCTCTGTGTAGCCTTGGCTGCCCTGGACTCACCTTGTAGACCAGGCTGCCTCAAACTTATAGAGATCCACCTGCCTCCGCCTCCTGAGTGCTGGGGTCAGGCAGGTGCCCCACCCCTCTACCTTCTGAGTCTTTTTTTTTAGTGCAGTGTTCTACCTCTATTGTCTTTGCTACTTTGTGGGTCCTTCTTTTTCCCACTCTTTACCCCCACCCCATTCCATCCTGTATCACTCAGGGAGAGAAAGAATAGAGGGGGAGGGGAGAAAGATCCTTGAATCTAATTTTATTCTTCTTGTTTCTTCTTTGAGGGTACTACTAACAGCATGCACGTGGAGGTTGGAGGACAGCTTACAGGCTGGTTCACGCTGTCTACCATGTGGGACCCAGGGATGAATTCAAATCGTCAAGCTTAGTGGCAAGTGCCTTTACTGGATGGGTCATCTTGCTGGCTTTATAATTTCATCTTTCTCAACTGAAAACCCTCACTCCAACCCTGCTCTACAATGACAAAGTTCTAACGCCTATTCCACACTGGTTTCTCTGCTACAGCCTTTCAGCGGAGGAAGGACTAACCCACGGGACGTGTATCAAATGGGTCCAGCCTCCCAGAGCTTGAATACTGAAGTCATCAGAAAGGTCTGAGGGGGGGAAGGGAGAGAGGGCTGGGAGGGGAGAAAGGAGGGGCTACAACTAGGATGTAAAGTGAATAAAAAATAAAAGGTCTGAACAAAAAGGTGACTGGGTCAGAGTGCACAGGTTCAAATACTGTGCCTGCATTTTATGATGTCACACTACACAATGTAACTGAAGACTCAGTCTTTTTTCACTATGATAAAAAGACAACTACTTAGGAAGGACTCAGGATCAGTAAATCAGGCAACACACCCAACCACATTTAGTAAGATGAATGTGCTGGTTGGCTCTTGTCAACCTGATACCTTGGAAACAGGATCTCAATGAGGAGTCGCCTCGGTCAAATGGGCCTGTGGACATGTCTGTAGGGCGTTTTCCTGACTGCACACTTGGTGGGGTGCCCGGCCACTGTGGGCTGGACCACCCCTGAGCAGGTGGCTCAACTTCCCTCCTTGGTTTTGGCCAGTGTTTTCTCACAGCAACAGAGTGGAAACTAGGACCGTGTTCTATGCAGTCATTTGCACAGGTGGTTAGAGACCTTTTTAATGCTGGCTTTTCAAATAAACGAAAACTTTATTTTTATTCAGAACAGAAGCCTAGCATGTCTTCTGTTGGCTGTTTCCAGCTAGGACCTGGATGGCAATCTTCCGCCACACCACCCCTTTCAGGATGCACCGACTCTACAGTCTGCTGCCTTGACAGTTGTGAACTCAAGTCAGATTAACAAGGAAAGTAACCCTGGGTCTAGAGATGGTTCCTCTTAAGTCACCACAAGGAAGGACAGACTCTAGTTCAGCCCTGGAACTCTGACTCCGGTCCCTTGAGGTCTGGGTCGGCTTTTCCTTAGCGTCACATGGGAGAAGTCGCCACCAGACACCTCCATGCTGCCCTGACAGGGAATGTAATCCTATTGTCACAGTCTGCTAGAACCCTTTGCTTTTCTTTGATACTGTACAAACACAACTATGACTTTCTAACTGACACTAACCCTAGGCTGTATGGTGCTAAGGTTAGCTCACCTGTCAACTATGTCCTGAAGTAACAACTGCAAGGTATACAGGGCAGGTAGCTTTTTTAATCAGCCGGAGAGAAGGAACCAGCAGAGAAGGGCAGCGAATCTCTTTCCTCAAGTTCAGTTAGCCTGGTTGTTAATCAATACTAACACACAGTGCCCAGGGAGGGAACCATTTCATTTGTCACTTATTGAAGGAGGTTCCTCTTGGTTGGGCTCCAAGTCAGCAGGAACTCACAAATCTCCTCACAGAAGTGTGTTTCCTGCTGTAGGCTGCTGAGTGCAGTCAGGTCCTGTGGTTGAGTAAGCAGGAAGCTGGATGATCTAAGGGATCAGGGACCTATCAAAGCAAAGTCGTGACAAACCACAATTACCTCTGTTTTTCCTCATCTGCCAATAATATGATAAGAATATTTTACAAAAACCACAGCACTTCATCCTTGCAGATGGTCAGATCAAGGATACATTGGTTCCCTAGGAAATTTATCAGAACTCAGAGCAAAAAAGCTTGGGGAACTGCCTGGACCTAGCTGCCTGGAAGATGGCATCAAGGAAAGAGGAAATCTAAGTTTGGAGACAATTTGGCAGGAGCGAAACTGTACATTAAGAAAGAGGACACATGTCATTCTAGCTACAAAACTGAAAGGCGGAAATTGGGGCTCCAGGCAAAGCTTGGACAAGAGGCGAATCAGTTCTCTTAAACAGTACTTTTTTTTTTTTTGGAGCTGGACAAGTGGCACATGCTTTAAATCCAGCACTCAAAAGGTTGAGGCATGAGGACCACAGGTTCAAAGCCAGCCTAGACTTCACAGAAAGTTCTCTCTTAAGACACCTCCTCACACAAACACACAAGTAAGTTTTGCTTATGAGAACATTTTTTTGGAAGTGTTATTTTTTTTTTGGAAGTGTTATTTTATTTTCATTACTTCACTTTGTTTTCAATCCCAGAGACAAAAAGGACTGAAGGGACCCACAGTCACAATCCTCCTTGCTCAGCTCCTTCTACCCGCTGAGGAACACGGTGACCAAAGAGATATGGTCAGGCATGATCTAATGGTCCATGGACCATTGGTAAGAAAACAGCTGGGCAGCTGTGGGGGCGTGAAGGGCTCTTTTACTACTCAGTGTTAATGTAAGTAGTTCTTAATAAGCAGAATGCACGGTCCTAAATCCTTAAATCAGTCTAATGGCTTGTACTCCTGACATTTTCTTTTTCATCTAAATCATCCTTATTTATTTGTGTGCATGTGGGGTATGGGAGATGCGTGTGGAGTAGTCCGAGAACAACTGTAGGAAGAGAATTCTCTCCTTCCATGCTGTGAATCCTCGGGGTCAGACCTGGGTAGTCAGGCTTGGAGGCAAGCATCAGCTGAGCCATCTTGACAGTCTATTGTCTTTTTGAAAATTTGGTTCAAACCATTACAAAAAAAAAAAAAAAAATTCCCTTAAAAATACAATTCCCTAGCAAAGAGCTATGGTTTAACAAACAACAGCTTATTATCTAATTAAAACAGCTCTAATGTACCCGTATTAACTTCTCCCCAAGAAGGATTCAACAATCAAACACATTTGAGGAAAAACCATATATAGGTTCCACTTTTAATTCACAATGCCAATGAGAATTCAGAGAGCTGCAAGGTTCCATGCTATGCTGTTTTAGAAAGTATTTCCAGGGGCTGAGGAGACAGCTCAGTAGGTAAGAACGCTTGCTCTGCAGCTCTGGGACCTGAGTGTGAATTCCTTGGTACCCACACAAGAAACGGCATGGCTGTCCACACGTGTAACCCAGCAAAAAGGGGTGGGGAGAAGGTGGTTTCTGAGAGCTAGCTGGCCCAGAGCTAGCTGGCAAACTTGAAGAACAGTGCGAGAGCCTATCCTAAGGCAATGTTTCAGCAACACAGGAAGACACCAATGTTTTGCTCTGGCCTCCACATGCAGTCACAAGTCCACACACACATGCACAGGCTTGCACACACACAAAGTATTTAGGCCCAACACCTGAGGCTGTCCTCTGACCTCCACACATGCACCATGGCACATGCACACTTGCACATGTGCGCGCGCTCACATATATACACACACAAGTATTTTTTTCAAATCTCTTTACCAAACCCGCTTTTCCTTCACAGAATACAAACTAGTGAGTTTTGAGAAATGAATACAGAATGCGACTGGAAAAATACAAGATCAAAAGTAAATCCTGATTAACAGGGCTCAGAAGAGATTATTATGGTAAGATAGACAGGAAGATGAAAGACTAGCCTGGAGACTAGCCTGGAGCAGTGGTGATCCCAGCACAGAGGCAGAGGCAGCCGGATCTCTGTGAGTTCGAGGCCAGCCTGGTCTACAAAGAGAGTCCAGGATAGTCAGGGCTACACAGAGAAACCGTGTCTTGAAAAACAAGACAAAACAAAACAAACAAAAACAGAAAGATGAAAGATTAAAAAACACACTCAGGGGGCTGGAGAGATGGCTCAGTGGTTAAGAGCACTGTCTGCTCTTCCAAAGGACCCGGGTTCAATTCTCAGCACCCATATGGCAGCTAACAACTGTCTATACCACCAATTCCAAGGGATCTGACACCTTCACACTAATGCACACAAAATAAGATAAATTATAAAAAAAAAAAAAAAAAAAAAAACACACTCAGGCTGGAGAGATGGCTCAGAGGTTAAGAGCACTAGCTGTTCTTCCAAAGGTCCTGAGTTCAATTCCTAGCACCCACAGGGTAGCTCCCAACCATCTATCATGAGGTCTGGTGCCCTCTTCTGGCATATAGGCACACATGCAGGCAGGATACTGAATACATAATAAATAAATCCTTATGTCTGTAATCCCAGTACTTGTGGAGGCAGAGGCAGGCAGATCTCTGTGCGTTTGAGGCCAGCCTGGCCTACAAAGTGAGTCCAAGATAGGCAGGGCTACACAGAGAAACAGAAACCCTGTCTCAGAATTCCCCCCCCCAGATTCTCTACATGTTTTATTTTTTAATTTTATTTTCTAAAATTTTATTTATTATAATTATTATAAATATATTTTATATCCCTGCTGCAGCCTCCTCCCTTGTCTCCTCCCAGTCCTACCCTTCCTCCCTCTTTTCCTCCCATGCCTGTTCCCTGGTCCCCTGATAGGGGAAGACCTCTTCCCCTTCTATCTGACCCTAGTCTATAGGTCTCATCAGGACTGGCTGTACTGTCTTCCTCTGTGGTCTGCAACCTGCACCCCCTGAGGGGGAGGTGATCAAAGAGCCAGCCACTGAGTTCATGTCAGAGAAAGCCCCTTCCCCGCTTAACAGGGCACCTACTTAAGAGACTGAGCTACCATGGGCTACATCTAAGCAAGGGGTCGAGGTCCTCTCCATGCATGGTCCTTAGTTGGAGTATGGTCTCTACAGGGACCCCTTTGCCCAGGTATTTTGGCTCTGTTGTTCTCCTTGTGGAATTCCTGTCCCTCCAGGTCTTTCTACATGTTTTAGTTTGTTTCTTTGTTTTCTCAGATAAGCTCTCGCTGGTAGCCAGGCTGGCCTGGAATCTGTGGTGATCCTTCTGCCTCAGCCTCCCAAGTGCTACGATTACAGGATGAGTATGGCTTTCCACTTTGTAGTTTTGTTCTAGCAGTGAGTCATTTTAATACTGTTGGCTTAGCAAATGGGCCCTATTCTATAATTATTGCCCATCTCTAGAGCACTGTGAGTTCTCTGTACCACCCAACCCCACTGGCCAAAAGAAACCGACAAAAGCAGGAAGTTAAATACACCATAGGACTTTTAAGTTTCTCCCCACTGAGTAGTTGGGAAGGGGATTAAGGGAGCTAGTGAGTGGCTTCCTTACAAATGTTTATAAATGAGTGCACATCAAATGCAACTTATCTCACCAGCTCTGCAGTTCAGCGAAAGCTTGCTTCATCTTCTTGATGGATGCATCCATCTCTTCTTTAACTACAACTCGGTACCGCGCAAGAGACACAGTACAGCGCTGGAGGTCTTTCACAGACTTCTCAATATTAGAACCTTGGAGGGGAAAAAAAAACTATTTTAAAAAGGAACATGTAAGTTAAAAGTTGGATATGATGTTTTAGGTCAAATGTCATATGAACTAAGACTGTAAACCAAATGACCAACCACCCTTTCCAACAGAAAAAAACTGTTTTGCAAAATTTCATGTTTTTTTTTTTTTTTAAAGTAAGTATCCTAAACAAAAGGAAGCAGTAAGAATTGGATTTATTTTCCCATCTTAAACAATCAACGCACAACACAGACGAAATATATAAAGTAACAGTTCTTAGCAATGGACAGCAGACAGTATTTCCCCTGAAAAAGCAGAGACAAGAAAAGTAAGGCCTATAATTGCCCCAACTTTCTGTCTGGACAGTTTCTAAACTGCAATAAAGAGAAGAAAGCCCAGGCCTTTGCAGTCTCCCTGAACTAAAGAAATAAGGATAGGATTCCCAAGATGGGGCAACAGCAGGTAGACAGAGCCTGCAAGCTCGGCGCTGGCCAGTGCATGGTCACGAGTGTGCCAGCAGGTCAGCCAAGAGTGGACAATGGCCAGGCAACAGTTCATCCCCACGAGCGCAAACAGAAAACCTCATGGTACATACAGCAGGCTGCCTGGGCGGACGCTGCCTGTCAGCGAGGCAAGGTTAGCCCTAGTTCCAAGGTTGCTCCCATCTAACCTAACAAGGCTCAAAATGTTGTCACAAAATTTAGTCCTAGAACAAGACACAAGAATACTGAAAGAAATTCAAATATCTAGTCACCAACAAAGAAGAAATTTACAATATTTAGGTTCCATTAAAAAGTAATCATCATGGGCTGGAGAGATGGCTCAGAGGTTAAGAACACTGGCTGCTCTTCCAGAGGTCCTGAGTTCAATTCCCAGCAACCCACATGGTAACTCATAACCATCTACAATGTGATCTGGTGCCCTCTTCTGGCTGGCAGGCACACATGCAGGCAGAATACTATATAAATAAGTAAATAAATCTTTTTTTAAAAAGTAATCATCAGGCATGTAAAAACAATTTTATAATTAAAAATAAACATGATCACTATGAAGAAAAAGCCAACAGTAACAGACACAGAAATGACACATGCTAGAATCAAGCATGAAGGGACATCAAAAGCTGAGGGTTTGGGATAGAGACATGGCTCAGGAGCCATCTCTTATGGAACCATCTCAATGGTTGCTCTTCCAGAGGACCTGGGTTGGATTCCCAGCAACCACATGGCAGCTCACAACTATCTGTAACTCCAGCTCCAGAGGATCCAATGTCCTCTTCTGGTCTCCATGGGCACTGGGCCTATAAATAGTACACAGATGTATCTGTAGGCAAAACACTCACACACATAAAATAAATTAAAAAAAATTAAGCTGGCAATATTAGGTCAGTGGTAGAGTGTTTGCCCGGCATGCCTTGCGCTTAGTCCCCAGGACCATAACCAAATACGTGTTTTGGGGGAAATACTAAATAGCTACTATTAGACAAACACAGACCCATGTTAAGCAGAGATATAGAAGAAAGACATTTCAAAAAATAAACTGTTAAAAAAAAAAGCAGTGTGGGTTTGACGTAGGCCTCTGCATATATGTAGCAGACGTGTAGCTTGGTGCTCCTGTGGGACTCTCTTTTGCCTACTCTTGGGACCCTTTTCCTCCTGCTGGGCTGCCTCGTCCAGCCTGACTATGAGGGGAGGTGCCTACTCCTACGGCAACTTAATACGCCATGTTTGGTTGACGTCCCTGGGGGCAGCTCTTTTCTGAAGAGAACGAGGAGTGGATCTGGGGGAGAGGAGAGCTGTAGGAGGACTGGGAGGATGGAGGGAACACTGTGGTCGGGATGTAAAATAGGAGAATAAATTTTAAAAATTAGGAAATAGAGCAGTGACTCTTAAGGCAGCAACTTTAGAAAGTATTTTCAATGAGATGAAACAGACAAAAAATAAAGCTATTTCATTTCTTCGTTTCTCTCGCAAGTCTCCAATTTTTTGAGACCAGGTCTCACTTTGTAACCGTGGCTGGCTCTGGAACTCAAATCCACAGAGCCGGCCAGCATGGGGCTCGCAATGATCCTCCTTGGCCTGCCTCCCAAGAGCTGGGGTTAGACACAGTTATTGTATGTGTACATGGCGTGTGTGTGAGGATGGCACACACCAGCACAGGCTAGAGGTCAGAGGACAACTCTCAGCCAAGTTTGTGGGCTTTGTTTTTGAGATAGGGTTTCTGCTTTGAATGTCCTGGACTCCCTTTGTAGCCCAGGCTGGCCTTGAACTCACAGGTCCGCCTGCCTCTGCCTCCCCAAGTGCTAGTATCACAGGCGTGAGCCACTGTGTCCAGCTCAGGCATGCACTTTTATCTTTGAGCCATCTTTATCAGCCCTGATTTTGTTTTTTGTTTTTGTTTGCTTGTTTTTGTTTTTTCCCAGACAGGCTTTCTCTGTGTAACAGCCCTGGCTATCCTAGTTATCTAATTTTTGAAACTGGCTCAGTCTCACATGGTCCTGTCTGGCCTTGGACTCAGTATGTAGTCAAATATGAGGTGTAGGCCACCACACTCAGCTTAAGACCCACATTTTCTTTTTTCCTCTCTTCTGTTTCTCTTATCACAGCATCCAGTTTAGAACAAACATCTTCCTTCCTCCCCTTTTCTGGTTGCAAGGCTGGGAATCAAACCTAGTGCTTTGTACATGCTTCTCAAGTGCTCTTACTGGTTTGAGACAGGACCTCAGCATACACACCCTAGGCTGGCCTCAACCTTGCGCTCCTGCCTTGGCCTCCCAATGTGCTGAGATTACAAGATGCACGACCACACCCAGCCCACACTATCAGCTATATGTGTCTGCATGTGTGTGCATGCAGCGTTATGTGCCAGAGGTTGTCAGCTACGGGTGCCATCCTTAGCAGACACCCATCTTTCTTATTTTTATCTTTTAAGATTTACTTTTTTGGGCTGGAGATGGCTCAGCAGTTAAGAGCACTGGCTGCTCTTCCAGAGGACCCAGGTTCAATTCCCAGCACATGCATAGGCCTGGAACACTTACAGCCATACATGCAGGCCTGAAAAAAAAGTTTTTATTTATTTTATGTATATGAGGTTTTTTTTTGCTGGCAGTGTGTGTATGTGTGTGCCCATGTGCGTGCCAGTGTCCTCAGGTCAGAAGACAGCACTGGATCAGTAACTAGAGCTGTATGTGGGAATGAGAACTCTGCAACATGGGGTTTTAATTGCTGAGTCATCTCTCCAGCTCTCTGCCTTGTTCTCTGAGACCTCTCTCTCTGGGATCTCACCTTCGGCTCTCCAACAAGGTAGGCTGGCCAGCCGATAAGCCCCAGGGACCCCTCTGTCTCTGCAGCTTCTCATGCTCACGACCACATGTGGCTTATCCACGTGGCCACCAGGCTCCGAGCTTGGGCCTCACACTGCTCAAGCAAGCACTCTGCTGACCGTCTCTCCAGCCCTACATTGTACTATTGGCAAATCAGGCCAACCACAACCTTCACCAAGCAACCCTCCTGCTTGAGCCTCCGGAAAAGCTAACCGGAAGCCTGTGCCAATGGACCCAGTTTAACTCTTTAATATCAATTCCTCCCCATTCAAATCTCATTTCCTTCGGCACTTACCTAAGGGCTTTTATGCCCTGTGCAAACCTTCTTTTATTTTGTGTGACTGGATATTTTCAGGCTGGCCGTTTGGCAGCAGTCTGAGGCCTACTACCAAGATGAAAAGGAAATGCTAAGTTAAATGCAGCTCCTGGGCTGGCATGATGGCTTGGAGGGCAAGGACCCTTGCTGCAAACCTGACAACTGAGTTTGATCCCCAGATGCCACGGTGGAGAAACGGAACTGACTCCCAAAAGTTTTCTTGGACTTCCACACACAAGTATATAGTAGGCAGACAGACACAGAGACAGACATGTACATACAGGCATGCATGTGCACACACTCATACATACTCATGCACACACACACTCACATGCACACATGTGCACGTATACACTCACACATATATACAGGCTCACACTGCATTGAAGCACACACACACACACACACACACACACTTACTACTAGTTGATACTAAGCATTTTTATCTGTTCATTTGAGATGAGGTCACACGCCTTAGCCCAGGCTAGCCTGGGAGCTGTGCTCTCCCTTCTTCAGGCTCCCGAGTACTGGGACCACAGGCATGCTCTAAGCACTGCAACTCTGTGCCAAAATGATTGTAACAGTCAAATGTTTTAGAGTAAAGCGCTACCACCAATTAGTACCAAGCATTTCAGAGGACACACTCTTGTGAAATCCTCAGTCTGCGGACGCCAGGGAGAGCACGAAGCCACAGAGAGCAGTGAACATGTCCTGTCAGACAGAGGTGTCGCCCGCTGACTCAGCGGGGACAGACAAGGAGAAAGCAGCACGGCGGCTGCAGCACAGCGCGGAGACACTCAGGCTGGCTACGTCACCCTGCACTCGCATGTCAGGGCTGCACCCGGCCCTCTCAGATGCCCAGCTGTAGCACGCAGGACTGACTGCAGTCTAGAGACAGAGACAGCGCCCAGGGCCTTCAGCTACAGGGTCAACGGTTCTCTCCCAGGCCGGCCTTGGATTTACCTAGCTTTTTATTGGTGGAAGAGAGTGGAACATTCTCCATCCCCAGATGTGAAGCCTGAGTTCCTGTGGCAGCTCTGGAGAGAGACTTGGCGGCGTTCCGGGATTGCTGGACATTCGGAATAGAGTGCGTAGTCCTGGGCTCAAGCTCAGAGACCCCGTTCTCCAGCACGGAGCCTGTCCAGAAAGAGGACGGTGGTTTGCACCAGGGTGGGGGGTTAGCTGAGCCATCTTCAGTAAAGAAAGAAAGCAGGCAAATATGCTAGATCAAACCATAACTACTAAAAAGGCTTAGTGAAGAAAAAAGCTTATAATGTCTCAGAGGGGGAAAAAGAATTTAAAAGCTTTAGAGTAGAGAAAGGGAAGAACTGGAAGATGAGAAGAAAACTCGTACTCAATGGTCATCTTTGGTTTGATTTCTTTGCAGTCATGTACAGTATTTTTTCCCTCTGCATCTTTTTAAAAACAATATGTGAATTAACCAATAAAAGAACAGCTATAAAGCAGAATAAAATTCTTATACTAGCTTACATTTATAATACCATGAATACTAAAGCAGAGGGAACAAAATTATTACGAAGTAATTTCTAAGATTTTTCAATGTTATATTTGTTTTATTATTTTGTGTATATGGGGTTTCCTGTTTGTTTGGTTGGTTTTTTGCCTGCACGTCTATCTGTGTAGCACATGCAAGCAGTGCCCTCAGAGGCTAGGAGAGGGCATTAGATCCCCTGGTACTTGAGTTATGGATGGTTGTGAGCTGCCATGTGGATGCTGGGAATCAAACCTGGGTCCTCTGCAAGAGCAACCAGTGCTTTTAACCTCTGACCCTTCACTCCTGCCCCATACTCCAAAGTAAGTTATATTTTCTTTTCTTTTTGTTTTTTGCTGCTGCTGTTGTTGGAGGCCGGGTATCTTTCTACATAGCTTTGGCTGTCCTGGAACTCTCTATGTAGACCAGGCTGGCCTCTAACTCTCAGAGGTCTGCCTGTCTCTGCCTCCTGAGTGCGGGGATTAAAAGTGTACACTACTATGCCTAGCTTCCAAATAAATAATTTAAAAAAGAGAAACAGCTTCTCCTCAGCCCTTAACAAAATTGTTAACAAAGATATGTACAAAACACATGAACTTCTAATTGTTAACTAATCTTCACTATTTATTAGAAAACAAATGCAGGGGGCTGGAGAGATGGCTCCACAGTTAAGAACACTGGCTGCTCCTGCAGAAGCCCCAGATTCCTTTCCCAGCAGCTCAGAACCACACATAATTTCAGTCCAGGGGATCCTATACCCTCTTCTGGCCTCGATGGGCACCGGGCACACACGTGGTACACAGACATACAGGCAAGCAGAACACCTATACACATCAACAGATCAATCTAAAAACAATCTTAATAAAGAAAACAAACATAGGACTACAAAAGTAATCTTTGCCATGTGATATTAGTGCATGCCTTTAATCCCAGCACTCAGAAGGCAGAGGCAGACGGTTCTCTGTGAGTTCGAGGCCAGCCTGGTCTACAGAGTGAGTTCCAGGATAGCCAGGGCTATACAGAGTAGCCCTATCTAGAAAAACAAAACAAAACAAACAAACAAACAAACGAACAAATCTTTCAAAAGACCCACAAAAATCTAGTTGTCAATAAAGCTCTGATTAGTTCTGATTTACACATTCCTAAACTATGTCTACCTAGTTTCTTTCTGTGCTGAAGACTGCTCAGCTAATTTGCCGCCCCCTGCTCTTCAACACTGTGCTGCCTAGACAGCCTCAGCCTGTCTCTGACTCTGAGCCTGACTAACACTCCTCATGTGTTCCTGAGAGTAACAACATCTCATCAACTCATCCTCATTAATTTTTTAAATAATTCTATCACATTTTTTAAAAAATCTTTTAAAAAGTTACTCTCTTATTTCTAAATACTAAGGCCCCCCTCAACCCTCTTTTATTCAATGTCAGAAGTATTGGCACTACAAATTTTAGAGGAAATTTTAAGACAAAAAAATTATATATATATATATATATATATATATATATATATATATATATATATATATATATATATTGAGACAGGGTTTCTCTGTGTAGACTTGGCTGTCCTGGACTTGCTTTGTAGACCAGGCTGGCCTTGAACTCAGAGATCCTCTGTGAGTGCAGGGATTGCAGGTGTATGCCACTGCGTTTTTTTAAGTCTTTGGTAAGTTATTAAACATGAACTCTTCCATACAACAGGTAACAAAAAATAATAAAGTAAAATATCAATTATACTTACTATAACGATAAGTGTCTCAACCAGGAGGCCCCCAGTATTTTTTGAGTGAATTAACTTTCTCAAAATCTGTTATTAAACTCACCGGTTCTCTGTTATTAAACTCACCAGTTCTATCCAGTGTATCCGGTGAGGCAAACTCAGGATCTTCCAGTTCTCTGGCATCTATTGAAAGTGTCTCCAAACCTTCACTGAGCGAGTCTGCAGAGTCCGCGTCGTTGATGGCACCATTAATGTGGTACCCATTAATGTCTCCTTTCTCTGAGGATGCAGGCTGCTCCTCTTGAACGGGCACAGACTTACTGGAGTCTGGGACGCTGCTACTCGCTTCTGACGCAGGTTTTGGTTTGCTTTTCTTCTTTTTGTTCTAAGGTTATCGAAGATTTGAAAAAAGAGAAAAAAGGGAAAGAGCAGACCCTCCAATACTAGTCAAAGAGGCAACTAACTGCAGCTATTAAAATAATCAGTTGCCAATTCTGCACACATTCTAGAAACTGAAGACGATTTTGTTTATGCTGAACTAATGACAAAAGTAACACTTCACTACGCAAAACTATTTTGAATGAACTCAAAATAAACAAAATAATTTTCATAGAAAAACCTATCTTAAGCAAAATAAAAAGTGAAAAGGTGTAACTATATTTTTTTAAAGTGAAATATAAACAGAGCTTTAAATAATCACAATAACCAATTGAAAAACTACAACCTATAAATAATTGAATGAAGCATAACCTCAGTCCAATAATCAACAAATGAAACCTGCACTGCAAAAGGTTTTTCACCTACTAGATTAGCAAAGGTCAAAGAGTTTAAATACATAAGGTCACTGGTTCCACCCAATATATAACTTTGACTGCTCTGAAAATAGCCGGGCATTTTCATAAACACTAGTAGGAGTGAAAATCTAGTAATGCTTTTGAAACTACAAATGCACACACCTTTCAACCAGCAATTCTAATACTAGCCATTTATCCTGGCCAGGACTGACAAATGTATACAGATTATTCATCGCAGCACTGTTATATTAATATTAATAGATACTAGAATCCATGCAATGTAGATCAGTGGGGGACTTACACATTACAGGATCTAATATAGGGAATGTGCAAAGAAGAAAATATATACCCATAATTGTTTATGTGACTCAAGTATCGTGGAAGCTACATAAGAAATTAATAAGAGCGCTTGCCTAGCAATCATGAGGCCCTATGTTTGATCCCGAATAACTAAGAATGAATAAATAAATCAATAACTGGGAGAGAAGTGGGGGGCACCCAATGGTTGGAGAAAAGAGATGGGATAAAGTTATTTCCGGGTATTAACATTTCAATTTGAACACGTGGATAAAGAAGTCTGTCTCTGAACAGCAGAGAGCTGCACTGACAACACTGAATCCCCCTGAGGCCGGATGGATAAACTCACTCCTGCCAGCCCTTCAGCTGGCTCTGTCCAGCAGGACAGCTCCTGAACTTGGCATTCATGCCTCTCTCTTTATCTTGCTTTCTCCCGTGTGAACAGGCCAAGTTTTCACACCATCATCCCACACATGTAATTAGTGGCACACAATCCTTCTTATTAAACTAATCCCAACAGTTAGCTCTGACAGATTCGAGCACTGGAGAATATAAAGCTAAATCTATTTTTCTTTCTCCAGATTTTAAGAAATTTGTATATATCTCATCATATACCTTTTCAACTATGTGCATATCATGTGCTGTTAATAATTTATATTCTGAAGTCAATAAATTAAGACACTGGTGTTTCCTTGAGCACTCAAAGCTGTGTACGCTGGGTGAGATCAGTGAAACAAGGTTAAGCCTGGGGAGCAACAGGTATAAAAAGCTTCATGAGACTGAAAAGAGTTACGTGCCTCTGGGGAAAAAAATTCTCAAAGGTTGACAGCCAAACCTGTTCCAGGACAGCTAGAGCTGCACAGAGGAAAAAAAACAAAAACAAAAACAAAAACAACCAAACACATAAATAAGTAAAAAAAAAGTTAAGCCAATCCTGGCTTGGTCAAGAAACCATTTCAGGGCTGGCCAGACTTCTCGGTGATTAAAAGCTCTGGTCACACAGCTGACACCCCAAAGTTAGTCCCTGGAATGCACGGGGAGGAGAAGCAACCCCCAAAGCTCTGGTCTGCACCACGGTGCTAAGGCACATGCACAACACGAAGTACTACTCAAATCAAGCCTTGCAGAACACAACAGGGCCTCGTGCAGGAAGAGCCCCCTAACAGGGCCGGCACTTAATGAAAATCCGCACGTCAGCATTTCCTAGAGCGCTCCATGTGGGGTAGAGCTGTGGGAAGAGCTGTCAAGAATTCTGGTTTTAAATGGATGTAAGTAAGGGATTAAGAACTAACATATCAGGCATTATAATGAGAATGTATGTGTGTTACTGTTATTTTACTTCTGTTGTTGTCTTTTTTTTTTTCTTTCCCCAGTCAGGGTTGTGCTATGGAGCCCAAATGGCCTTGAACTTCTGATCCTCCTGCCCCACTCCACCACATCCTAGAGGCGAGCAAACTGAAGGTGAACAACACCATAGCCCAGCTAACAAGGGTGGCTACAAGGCCAGCTAACACAGATGAGGACAGAAGCCAGTTCTGGCACACTGGAAGGACGCAGCCTGAGGGAGCAAAAGCTGCTAAGAGGGGCAGCTCAAAAGGTGCCAGCCAACCCTGGCACCCGGGAAGCACGTACAGGTGAAAGGAGAGAACAAACCCCACAAAGCTGCCCTGTGACCTCTGGGAGCTTGTGCATGCACAAACACACAAACAATAAACGAATCCAGATAGACAGATAACAAGTTTTTAAAGAGTGAAAACTCACAACTTCTAATGACTATACCAAGGCTGTCTGACCTGAAGATCTCAACTGTTTGGCTAATCTAGGAAAGAAACCCTGTTGAAAGGCAGCCAGTTTCCCTGGAGGCCCTGTGCTGTCTCAGACATGCTGGCTGTGTCTACTCTTGTCTAGAGCGCTCCTAGCAACCAGCAGCCTCAACTCTTCTCTGCTCTAACCACCAGGAGCACACTGTGCAACCCCCGGAACACAGCATCCTTGAGATCGCGGACAGAAGGCGCAAACCTTTTCTTTAAAGTACCACAGGACGTACGGGTGAGATGGCTGCGGCGCGCCACCCCACTGTCCACCAGGGTGGATCTGGCTGGCCAGGCAGGCGTGTCCCTCTGCTCCTCTGCTGGAACCTCCAAATAAGCTCTTAAATATGATCAAATACTCTTTTTAAAATGATGTGGCACGCTCTGCCCTCATGTACGTCTGTGCGCCACGCATGCACCTAATGCCTGTGGAGGTCAAAGAGGCCCAGATCCCCTGGCAGCGAAGTTACAGATGGTGAGCTGCCCTGTGGGGGCTGGGAAGCTCACCCAGACCCTCTGGAAAAGCAGTATGCTACTCTCACCTGCTAAGACACCCTGCCAGCCCCTTCAGCCTAAGTTTAAAAATACAATATAAATAACATGTTCCTACATGTAATTCATTTTTACCTTTTTCTTGCCTTTTACTATCCATTCTTTGAGCACTTCGCTGGCACTACCTGAAAAAGAAAACAATTAAGAGGCTTCGCGCCACACTCAAGTGCTGTACTGAGGCAGTCAGCCCAGTGAGATCTGCTTCTGGTCATTTAAGACTCTTACCTACACATCTTAGTCTGAATAGAGGGTGACTGGTCTTTACCCAACTTTGCCACCTCCTCCCCTCCAGGCTATATAGCATCTTGACTCCGGAGTCTGGAAAGGGCTGGACCCTATACCAGCTCACAGTATAAAGCAAGCATGATGGCAGAGAGAAACCGTAGAACATTCGGACTTTGTTTGTCCTCTACTTGTAAATTCAGGAGCACGCATCAGGGAGCCCTGACCTGACTGCACTGTTTAAAGGCAAGACAGGATCAGGTAAAGTTTCTTCAAACAAGTTACACAGTAAGAAGTTTAAAAAACACTTATTAACTCTATAAATCTAAGGAGTTGGACAAGGCTGTCATTGTTTTCTATCTAACACATGAAACATGAGGAAACTGAACTCATACATTTGGGTCACCTGCCAGAAGCAAACTAAATCTTAGTGGAGTTTGGAAATACATGCTGATCCTTGAACTGATCATCTGTTCCTGGCCACTGAGTTACTCCTTTGCAATAGTCTCTTAAATTACTTTTTCCAATTCTATTTAAATCCTTTATTCAGCGGCACAGTTTCTTTGTTTGGGGAGGGGAGCATAATTTTTTTAGATGGGGTCTCTGGCCTGCCACTCACTATATAAACAAGGCTGGCCTCATGTCACAGTCCTGCTGCGTTCCCCTCTCAAACGCTAGGATTACAGCCATGTGTTCCAATTTCTTAGAGGCCAGAGAGAACATTCATTGTAATAAATTGTCTCTTCCAGTTTCCCACAGTGTGGGCACGGGAGAAGTAGCTCACGGCAACAAGCTTCACAGGAACTGCACTGTCCTGACAGCGTGCGCTACCGCTCAGGTTCCAAAGGTCGAAACTCGAGACAGATTACCTTCCATGAATGCTTGTACTGTTTTGTCCACACAGTTATCAAAGTGCTGCAAAACCAGGATGATTTCATTGTTGCTCTTGTTAGGAACTATTGCACGCACTGCATTTATCTGCAAAAGGTGACAGAGTCATGTAATTCCAACATGAGTAGGTCACTGGACAGCTGAAGTATCAAGGCGAATAACTGTCATTTCACTCGCAGCAATACTGTCACTCTTTAATGTCAGTAAGAACACACAAACAGCTCACTGGGAATAATAAATAGAAAAGTGATAGCACCACATGAAAACTTAATTTCAAATTTTAAAAAGGCAGGACATTTACAGAAATAAAAGGGGCCACTAAGATGGTCAGGGAATAAAAGCACTTAGAGTAAACTAAGGATCTGAGTTCAAGCTTCAGAACCTTTAAAATTAGAAGGTGCTGGGTATGTATTTAAGGCGGCACAGGTCTTAAATCCCAGCACTCCGGAGGCAGAGGCAATTCCAGGAAAGGCAAGGATACACAAAGAAACCCTGCCTTGAAAGACAAAAAAAAAAAATTAACACAACAAAACAAAAAAGGTAGTTTAATTTAGGTACCAGCTATTAATGAATCACTACCAGTTTAGGTTTTTGGTTTTTATTTTTTAATGTCTATGTGATATGGATTGTGAGTGTGGTATATGTGAATCTCTGTGTGTGAGCACAAGCCCCCATGCACACTGCAGAAGCCAGAGGACACTGGCTGTTCTACCCTCTAACTCCCACTTTATTCGGGTCTCTCGCTCAACAGAGGGCGATGCTGGCAGCCAAGAGGCTCTAGCAGCCCTGTCTCTGCCTCTCATAGTGTTGGAGTCACGTGTACTCAGGTCTGTCTGCGTGTGGGTTCTGTGGATTTGAACTCAAGTCCTCAGGCTTGTACAGCAAAGGCTCTTAACTTCTGAGCTCTCTCTCCAGACCAACAGCTTAGACCTAACAGCACTATTCAAAACATTCTTACTTTGTGTCATTTAGCTGTATAAAACTCTACAGAGATAACTTACAGAGATCATCTGAATTATTTTATGCTATTTTGAGCACATAAAACATAATGAGCAACCAGTAATAACCCAGTTTAATAAAACAAAACAGATGCAAATGAAGTCCAATGAACATCTACTGAATCCCAGCTCCAGAAATTTCTACCAAGAATTGGTTTAATTTCAATATATTTGCATTTTTATGATATATGTGTATTTCCATTGGAAATACACTATTTTATATTATATAAATATTACTCATGCATGCTTATTTTCAATGTTTTGTCACACAGCATTTCTCTATATTGATAAGCACATTATTCATATAGCTTAACATATTTCTATTATTTACACAGTTTAACACACACCATATACATATATACATACATATATATATATACTGTATATGACATTCCTACTGTACAATACACCTAGTTTATTCATTCTCCTGTTGATGGATAATCAGACATTTTTGTTTGTTAGTTTTTTGTTTTTGCAGGGCTGGAGATAAAACCCAGGGCCTTGTTCCTCTTAAGCAAATACTCCGGAGCTAATCTTGTGTTTGTCCGCTGCTGAATCCTTAGTGCCTAGAACAGTGTAAAATCAGGTCTTCTGTGTGCCTCTCAGAATTCTGACCAGCACAGGACCTACACCAGTGCATCACTGATAATGTCAAACTGTCTGTAAAACAGATATACCCAATTGTCCTGTGTTTGTGTGGGTCTCGTGATGTGGCCGTGGCTGGCCTGGAACTTGTTCCTCAAACTCATGGATACTGCCTGCCTCTGCCTTCTGCGTGCTGGGACCACAGGCACATGTCATCATGCCAGGCATTTCATATTTTGTATTTTATATTAAATTAAAAATATACAGTTTATAGGGGCTGGAGAGATGGCTTAGTGGTTAGGAGCACTGGTTGCTCTTCCAGAGACCCCTGGTTAAATTCCCAGCGCCCACATGGCAGCTCACAACTGCCTACAACTCTAATTCCAGGGATCTGGACTTTGCAGGCACCGCATGCACACACTGTACAGACATACATGCAGGCAAAACATGCATCCACATACAATAAGATAAACAAAAACATGGAGTTTATAACGACTGAATATTCATGGTACGTGTGTGTGCAGGCCAAAGGATACTCTCAAGGATCCATCGTTCCTTTGAGACGGGCTCTGACTGTCCTGGGCTGACCAACCAACTCCAGGGGTCCATTTACCTCCACCTCCCCGTGCTAAAATTACAATGTGCACTTCCACACCCAGCTTTCTTTCTATATGACGCTCTCTTCCCACTTCCTCAGGCTGTCAGGCACATACACGGTACACATGCATCCAAACACTCATCTACATAAAATATATAAATCTAGAAAAACTTAAAGAACTGAGCTATCTCTCCAGCCCCAAACATTTTATCATGTATCTATTTTATATCAAGCAATTTCAATGAACTTTTTAAAAATAAACTCTTGTGTGTCCTACTCATTTGCTGTTTTCATGGACTTTTCTGTGTAGATAATTGTATTTTCTTCCTTTTCAAGTTTACTTGTCTCACATACATTGTATAATTAATTTCTTAAGGAAGTACTAAGAGTGCTTTTGGTGGAAAACGGTGGAGATCAATATCTGGGAGTTCTCTGGCTTATTGCTACTAGTTAGTCCCTGTAATCCTTGCAGTAGATACAGCTAAGACACTCTCTCTATTAAGCCATGAGTTCACGCTGACACAAATACAACAATGTCACAGAATTTTAGATATGTATTTTTCTCTTAGCCTTTATACCCTAACCCATTATCATGTATAATAATAAAAAAAAAAGCACATTAGAAATTTTGTCTCTGAGCCAGGTATGGCGGCACACGCCTTCAATCCCAGCACTTGGGAGGCAGACACAGTCCCTATTTCTATGAGTTTGAGGCCAGCCCTGGTCTTCATAATCAGTTCCAGAACAGCCAGGGCTACATAGAGAGACCCTGTCTCAAAAAATTAAAAAAGAAAAAAAGGAGATGCACTCTGTCATATAAATATTAGTAATATTAACAAGACATTCTTTTGAATGTCGTCAAAGAATTTAGAATAAACATATACGGAGATGTCCAAAGAAAATCATTTTTGCACCTTTTAACCAGCTGATTCTTCATAGCCACTGTGGCAATCATCCTTTGATTATAGAGTGGCATTCTGTTTTGTTCCTAGGATTCCATTTTCTTTTTTCTTTCTTCCTATTTTTGAGTCTGGTCTCAACTTTGTAGTTCTGGTTGGCCTGGAACTCGCTCTACAGACCAGATTGCTAGTTTCACAGAAATCTACCTGCCTCTGCCTCTGAGTGCTGGAATTAAAGGCATGAATGTGCTACTACATCCATTTTCATAACACATCTGTGGTAGTCACTGCTTATATTAATAAATTTTCCGGGCTGGAGAGATGGCTCAGAGGTTAAGAGCACTGCTTGCTCTTCCAGAGGTCCTGAGTTCAATTCCCAGCAACCACATGGTGGCTAATGACCATCTATAATGAGATCTGGTGCCCTCTTCTGGTGTTCAGGTGTACATGCAGACAGAACATTGTATATATAATAAAATAAGTAAATCTTAAAAAATAAATAAATAAATAAATAAATAAATAAAATGAATTTTCCTCTGGTGTTCAAATTTGTTATCATAGTAATTAGTCTTACCTTCTCCTTCATGTTCTCAAAAGTGCCTCCCCGGGCCAGTACAGTATTGGACTGCAAATCAAAAATGAATCCTGATGAATCTGAAAGAATATAAAGGAAAATATTCAATTTGATATAATCTGTATTTTATTCACCCAAGACAGACCAAAACTAGCTACTTTTTTCCTCATATAATTACTAACAATTTAGTTATACTTGGGAAATTCCATCACACAGATAGCTCATATATAACTATATTTTGAGTTAGTCATAAAATAAAATTTTATTTTTTAAAAAATTTACTTTTTTTTTTAACCAGGTGTGGTGGCACACACCTTTAATTCCAGCACCTAGGAGGCAGAAGCAAGTGGATCTCTGTAAGTTCCAAGCCAGCTAGTCTATACGGTGAGTTCCAGGATAGCCAGAGCTACATAGTAAGAGCTTGCCCCCCAAATAAATAAATAAATAAATAATGAGTGGATAAATAAATGAGTGGATGGATGGATAGATAGATAGATAGATGTGTTCTTTTGCACGAGTGTTTGCCTGGATGTATGTATGTACACCATGTGTGCCTGGTGCCTGCAGAGGCCAGAAGGGCAGATTCCCTACAACTGGAGGTTTGAATGGCTGTGAACCACCATGCAGGCATTAGAACCAAACCCAGGACCTTTGCGAGAGCACCAAGTGCTTTTTTTTTTTTCTCCAATTTTTAAAAATTTTTTTAATATTAGTTACAGTTTGTTAACTTGTATCCCTGCTGTATCCCGCTCCCTCTTTCCCTCCTAATCCCACCCTCTCTCATCTCCTCCCTGCCCCTTTCCAAGTCCACTGATTGGGGAGGACCTCCTCCCCTTTCATCTGACCCTGGTTTATCAGATATCTTCAGGACTGGCTGCAAAGTCCTCCTATGTGGCCTATCGAGGCTGCTCCTCCCTCGGGGGGGTTGGTGTCAAAGAGCCAGCCATTGAGTTCATGTCAGAAACAGTCCCTGTTCCCCTTATTAGGGTACCCAGTTGGATACGGAGCTACCAAGGGCTATATCTGAGCAGACGTTCTAGGTTATATCCATACATGGTCCTTGTTTGGAGAAACAGTCTCATAGAAGACCCCTGTGCCCAGATATATTTGGTCCTTGTGGAACTCCTGTCCTCTCCAGGTCATATTAACTCCCCCTTCACCAAGTGCTTTTAACTGTTTATGTTTTAAAGTATGTTTTGAGGAAACCAGCACTATGCCAACTACATTAAAAGTATTCTATAATCCTTAATCTCTTTCTTAATTATCCCACCTTGATTTATAAATCCCCACAGTGTTAGAAGTAACTGTGACACTGTGAGTAGAGACGGAAGCATCTATAATTAATGATAAATATTCTGTCTTCTAGACTGCCTGTACATACTCTTAGACTATGAACTCATGAATACATGCACTGACGTCCCCACATTTGATGTGTGATGAAGCAACATATTTAAGTTTATATTACCAACCCTATATCGAGTTTGTATTCAGCAATGAAACTACTCAATAGCTCCTGGTTGCTATGGAAGATCCAAGTTTTATGTTATGATTAGATTTGAGTCCCACAAGTGTGAAAGAGAACACAAATAGAGCCCACGTCGCTTTTGAAACTATGCTTGCCAGTTACCAACAATGCATGAATTCACTTAGATAACCTCTGTTAATAAAAAGGATGAGGTGCCCCTCACACAAACTTGGTGAGTGGACGCCTACGTCTTCTAGATGACCGCATACATGGGTAGTTCTCAACTGTCCTTATCAGCTGAAAGAGCTGCAGTCTAGAAAGAGGACCCCATACAGCCAAAGCACCACCACCTAGAAACCGCCTCAGCCTCACTCTAGCTCAGCCAAATGATGTAACCGGAATGCTGCAGTGCATGCCGCTCCACCAAAGAACGACCATGAGTGGCGGGATGATGCCGAGGCACCAGGCATGCTTCTGTTACTAGAGACTCAAGCCACGAACCTCTTAGGGGGGAGGTGACACTTAGAGCAAAATGGCAATTCATAGTCAATATCAGAAAAGGAGTACTATCAGCCTGTTAACTGTTCCCTTAGCAACACACCAGCAAAAACAAACTACAAAGAAAACTAATGGCAGTCCTGCACTCAGATCCCAGAAGTAATTTCCTCATTATTTGAGTTTATCCAGCACATCAATTAACAAGAAACCAATACATAAAGCAAACTGGAAGTGGTGATGCTTACCTGCAGTCTCAGAGCTAGAGGACAGGAAAGGAGAAAGGTTGGGGGAGGGGAGGACAAAGGGAGCAAATGCAAACTGACAAAGTCTGAATAGTTGAAATACAGGGCCTATTTCTGAAGGTCCTAGCGCAGTGTATCCTGGTCAATAAACTCAGTATTCATCCATACCCCCAAGTCCTGAAGAGTTAGAGGACCAGGTTCCTGAGGAATAATCCCTAAGGCTGGCCTCTGGCCTCCACAGCCATGTGAACACACGGGCATCTGCACCACACACACAAAATCTAAGTCGGAGTTTCGTTTTCCTTTTAGCTGTGGTTAGAGCATGCTTGTTGCTGTTGTTGTTTAGGGCGTGGTCCCCTGCCCCCACCTCCCAAGTGCTGGGCTTTACAGGGCAATCCTGAGCTCAAGAGGGAATTCAAGTCCTCCTGTTTGCACTATCAGCACTTTACTGAGCCACCGCCCACCAGATGCTCAAGAGCCAGGAGTCACCACCTCTCCAGCCACCGCCCCTTTTTATAATGAACCAGTAAAGTTCACTGGAGTTGTCATAGGAGCATGGGAACCTAACCATCGACTATACCACCAAGAAAATGTCCTCCCTCATCCACCTCGGGGAGGTCCCGTGAGCCCCTCCCTCTTTCATGAAGACAGTATAACAGGCTCAAGCTCGGGTAGATTTTGTGGAATCTTTCACAGACCCAGGCATGTTGCGTCCTTCCTCCCAGATATGCCCTGGGCCTTGGAGGAAGTGACATAAATATCCCATTTATGGCTGAGCAGTCAACAGTCACTTATTCTCTGCACTCTGACCAGTTAGGAGTCTTCAGAGATACATTTTTAAAGAAAGAAATTGTGTTAAATTAATCTCAGGCAAGATTCAAAAAAGATGAAGAATCCCAGCCCCCTTTGGTAAAAGCTACCCATGCTTGACTGGGCCTTCTTATTATCGCTTATTTCAGTCTATCAGGAATCAGCTTGGAATTTTTTTAATCATTTCAAATAGCACACAGTTAAGACTGCTCAGAAAAAATATGTTACTTGAATTTCTACTGACATCTTCATAAACATCGAGTTTTGTTTTGATTTTTTCTTTTTTGGTTTTTCAAAACAGGATTTTTCTATGTAGCCCTAGCTATCCTGAAACTCACTCTGTGACCAGACTGGCCTCGAACTCAGAGAGCTAATTGCCTCTGCCTCCTGAGTGCTGGGATTAAAGACGTATGCCAACCTCCTACCCTGCATATAAACACTGAGTTTAAATTATTGTTTTGTGGGCTTCAAAACCTAGGCGGAGAGCTGGCCGAGGTGACACATGCCTTTAATACCAGCACTAGGGGAGGCGGAGGCAGAGGCAGGCAGATCTCTGAGTTAGAGGCCAGCCTGGTCTACAAAAGCGAGTCTAGGACAACACAGAGAAACCCTGTCTTGAAAAACAAAACAAAATAAAAAACAGGCAGAGAGTCAGGAATGGTGTTTGTCTTACAACCTCAGTACCTGGATGGCTGAGGAAGGAGGAGAGGGAAGAGTGAAGAAGAGGGGAGGAGAGAGGAAAGAAATCAGGCAAAAGTTGTTTTGGGCCTGATGGTGACAAAACAAAACAAAAAAAAAAAAAAAAAAAGAAAAGAAACCACCGAAAACATGCCCTGGCAGAGAGGTGGGGGCAACTGGAACCGTGGGCAGTCGCTAGTGTAATGAAGGGACTTCTACTATGAACCGAATGGCGGTTCCACTCAAGATTAAACACAACTACCAGTCATCAACCCCACCTCCGGGCATATGCACGAAAGAGCTGAAACGGAGCAACGCAAATATACTAGCTTAATGTGTGCGCAGATAAGTATTAGCCTCTCAAACTGTATAGCTAGAAACACTCAATAGCCAGTGGTGGCACATGCCTTTAATCCCAGCGCTCAGGAGGCAGCGGTAAGCAGAGTAGCGTGAGTTAGAGGCAAGTTTGGTCCACACAGTGAGTCTGAGGCCAGCCAGAGTTACATAGTGAGACCCTGTCTCAAAATAAATATAATAGTAATCACCATCATCACCACCACCACCATCATCATCACCACTACCACCACCACCACCATCACCATCACCACCATCATCACCATCATCACCACCATCGCTATCACCACCATTATCATCATCCATGCAACAGACTCCGTCAATACCTCTTATGGAGCAGAGATTACTATAACTCCCACTACCTTGCACTTGCCCTAAGAGCTTAACCTGAGCTTACATCATGAATACACAGAGGCTCTCTGAAGTTCTGATGGGAATTTTACTAGCAGATTTCTGTTCATCAAGAGGCCAGCCCAGCCAATGCTAGATGCTTCCAGCAAAGTAAAGGGTCAGATGACGCAGCTCAGGTGTGGAGCGAGTCTTAGGGAGCTACTGAAGTTGTATCTTTTGTTTAGACTGCCTGCACCACTTCCCACAAATACAGATGAGGACAAAGTGAGGCTAAAAGTGTGATTATGATCTCTCTGAGAACCCGTCCCATACTCTGCAGTGCTGGGCATCAAACCCAGGGTTCCTGCACGCCAGGCAAAGGCTCCACCACTGAGCAACACGCCTGGCCTGAGGCCTGCTTATTTTTTCATTGATGAAAAACTGAGAACCTTAGTCACAGTCCCATCCCTGTCCACAGTGACACACCGCGTCCTCGTAGTGATCAGGTGGAACACGCCAACATGCTAGCAGTGACCAAGGGGTCAGAGTCCAGTTGTACAGCACTCCTGCTGTTACTCATTCCATTACTTCTCCGGGTTCCGTGATCCCAACAGTGTTTTGGCACATCAACTTCCTACAGGTTCTTGCTGTAACTCACTGATACTCCTCACACAGCCACAAAGCAAGATGAAGAACAGTAAGATGAACATTTTACCATGACCAAAGAAAGGCGAGAAAAGTAGGTCCAGTTACATGCAGGTAAAGTTAGAGAGGAGGCGGTCTGGAGGTGGGGCTCTTGCTAGCCACCTTCTGTCTTTTACCCAAATCCCTTTTGAAAATAAAGAAGCAAACAGGGTGGTGGTGCACGCCTGGGATCTCAGCACTCGGGAGGCAGAGGCAGGCAGATCTGTGAGTTCAAGGCCAGCCTGCTCTACACAGTGAGTTCCAGGACAGCCAGGGCTACACAGAAATTTAAAAGTAAATAACTAAGCAGGCAAAGGTCTTGACGCCAAGCCTCATGACCTGAGTTGCATCCCTGAGACTTAAATGGAAGAAAGAGAAAATCCTGCAAGTTCTCCCCGGAACATGTGGAAGCTGCACCACACACATGTCCCCACACATATACACACTCACACACAGAGCTGGGTCACACACACGTTCCCACACAGATACACCCAAAGCCCTGCCATGCACGTGTCTCCACACAGATACTCTCACACACAAAATAAATAGGCAAACTTTTTAAAAATGCAAACTAAAGCCGGGCACAGTGGCGCACACCTGTAATCCCAGGACTCAGGGAGGCAGAGGCAGGCAGATCGCAGTGAGTTTGAGGCCAGCCTGGTCTACAAAGTAAGTCCAGGACAGCCAAGGCTACACAAAGGAACCCTGTCACACACACACAAAGTAAACTAATATAAAAACTCCTGCAGAAGAGGTTACTGCAGGAAGTGAACGCGTGACAATCAAAGTGAGCGTTTCTCAGCCAGTGTCTCCACTGATACGTGGTTTGCCAACTAGACGAGGCTGGCTGGACAGCGAGCACAGGAAATCTGTCTGTCAGTCTCCCTGGCACTGGATTACAAGATGGACGGGAAGGATAAAAGGAAAGAAGAAAGAAAAGGAGAAGGAAAGAGAAGGAGGACAGCACAGAAGGGAGGAGAGAATGGAAAGACAGGAGGATGTACGGATGGATGAGGGGACACAGCAGAGGTAACCTACATGGCAGTTCATAGAACATGGGTCGGGAAGTTGCCAGATATAAATACAGAGCAGGTAAGGGCATGCCTTAGCTCTTTCCTTATCAATGAGCCTGGGACCTGCTTTCCTCATGCCAGCTTGGAGAACAATTATAAAATTCTATGTGCAGCTGTCTACTGGGAGATGTAGGAGCCAGTACAAGTAGAAGTGTGAAAGCTACTGTTGCCAGGTGGTATGGCGCCCAACTTTAAGCCTACTAGTGAGGCAGCAGCATGCAATCTCTGAGTTTGAAGCCAGCCTGGTCTGCAGAGAGACTGAGTTCTAGGACAGCCAGGGCTACACAGAGACCCTGTCTCAAAAAAAAAAAAAAAAAATAATAATAATAATAAAGGAAGGAAAAGACAGAAAGAAAGAAAGAAAGAAAGAAAGAAAGAAAGAAAGAAAGAAAGAAAGAAAGAAAGAAAAAGGAAGAAGGAAGGAAGGAAGGAAGGAAGGAAGGAAGGAAAGAAAGAAAGAAAAGAAAGGAAAAGAAAGCTACTACCACAGAGATTCTAGCTAATACTTAGAATATTTTCAAGCTTCAAAACTGGTCAAACAATTTTAGTGTCTTGAGTGATAACCTTCTCTTCTGCTAATGGTACTTAATAATGAAGAAAATAAGTATTGTGGTAAGAAAAACAGGCATATAGAAAAATAGACAAAATACAGAGTTGAGGAGATGGCTCATTCGTAAGGTACTTGCTATACAAGCATAAGAACCCTGATTTAATGTCCAAGACCGAAGCTGAGCTTGGTGGCATGTGCCTGCAAGTCCAGCACTAGGGAGGAAGGGACAGGTGGTTCACTGGAGTTTGCTGGCCGGCCAGCCTCACTGACAAGCCACAGGGCACTGAAGACCTTGCCCCAACAACGAGGAGGACAGTACTTAAGAAGGAACAAGCCTGAGGATGTCCTCTGTCCTGTGTACACACATACACATCAAACAAGCAAACACACAAACTCTCAAAATGTATAAATAACGGAGAATCGTGCTTGGAAAGGGGGCAAATCAGAGATGGGAAATTTAGACAGACAAAATGCCACTTGATATGATTTCTAGTTTGGTCTAAACAGTACCACTACAATGTGTTATGACAGACTCAATAAATGAAAACACTTATATCGAAAAAAGAGGCCACGAGTTTGAAAGAGAGCAAAGAGGGCTACATCGGAGGCTGAGAGGAAAGGGAAGGAGGAAGTAATTTCTGGGAAAAACTAAAAGAAATAATCTTTTAAAGCCCTGTATCTTAGGGCTGGACAGACAGTGTTGGGCCCCCCAGCTAAGGTTGCAGTCCTTCGTGACCAGAAAGCCCTGAGCTCATCGCAATGGAGGACTCCCTTTGTCAATCGGGGCTCCCTCTTCTCTGCCTGATCTGGGGAGCCCAAATACCCACACCCTCTACCTGAGGAATGTCAGTAGTCCTCAGGGATATTACAGGTCCAAATCCTAGCAAGCACCCGGGATTCCTAGAACGGCTCTCCACGGTAACAAGGTGTGTTAGTACCTTGGCCCCTCAGCCGATGACCTTCACCCACCCGGGACAGCCCCACCACTTCCGAAAGCTCTACATAACCCTCCTTCACCCCAGAAAAAGCTCATCTGCCTCCCTGTGGCTGATCCTGCAAGATTTTTCCGTTTGTGCTCAAAGGCCACCAAACCCCCAGTTTGTCACTTCTGCTCCCTTGTTCCTGAGGGCAGGTATCCAATGACCCCAGGAATGCGGGAGAGCAGCAGGACACTCAGTGGTTAGGGGCGCTGGCTGCTCTTACGGGAACCAGGTTTGGTTCCCAGCACCTGCATGAAGGCTCACAACCACTTGTAACTTCAAGGAACTTGACTTGCTCTTCTGGACTGCGTGGGCACTTGCACACATGCTGCACATACAGACAAGCACACATGCAAACATATACATAAATAAAAAGTGAAAGTGACTCAGGGTAAATCAGCTGACTTAAGTGATGAGTCTGCAGTTCTCATCTGCAGGAGAACAGATGCTTGACTTTTCAAGTATAATTGGAGGGAAATCATGTGACATGTCGACTAAAAGGAAATAAACTCAAGTTATAAAACTTTTTTCCAGGGCTGGAGAGATGGCTCAGAGGTTGAGAGCACTGGCTGTTCTTCCAGAGGTCCTGAGTTCAATTCCCAGCAACCACATCTATAACCATCTATAATAAGATCAGGTGCCCTCTTCTAGAGTGCATCTGTACCTGCAGGCAGAATACTGTATAAATAATAAGTAAAAAAAAAAAAACAAAAAACTTTTTTCCAGTTTGTAAGTAATTCCACAGAAAAGCTTCCCTTTTGAAAAAAAAAAAATAATCTAACATTCCTTACAGCTTAAGCTTTCTTTATGAAAATCTGTTATATGGTGAAAATATAGCTTTCAAAACTACAAGTAACTCTGGCATATTATTTTCTTGTGAGGTTAAAGCATTTCCACCATAATTAATATGTGAAGGCCTCAATCAATGGAACTGTTTTAATTAAAGAACATTATATTGAAAATTAAAACGAACAAGGGAGAGAAGCCAAGGCCCCTCTGGACACTCTAAGTGAGCACAGTGGTCATGTGCAGCTGTCTCATGCTGTGGTTTCTGCAGCTATGCTCACTTTTGGAAAGGGGTTTTACAGCCTTTGCTTTGCTTGCCCTCGTTATAACCTCTCTTGGTACTTCCTGCCTGTATCTTCCATTTTGCCAGAGTAGCCGATCCGGAGAGAAAGCTAAAGAAGGAGACAAAGCCTGGAAGCACTCGCTCTCACCCCATTTCCTTTCCCTAGGAGCATGGAGCAGCACAGAGGAAGCTGTCTCCTACCCCCCCCCCACGTGTGCTCACCCTTCGGGCCACACCTCGCTCTCTGACTCACTTCTTACAACTGGATAAATCGGTGTACAAGAGCACTTTCTAAGGAGATCTATTCCCAGACCTACTCATATACTAAAACCTACTACAACACTTGCAAAATCATCCAGAACATGTCACTGAAGGAGCAGTGTCCAAACACGCAGACAGAGTGAGAAGAACTGCTCCTCAACCATGCTTTGGCTCTAACTTCTTGCGGTTCCAAGGGATCCATTCAGGCTGGCTCATTTGTGCCAGGGAGGACTTGACCTCAGCCACAGGCTTTTTGGTTTTGCTTATCCTCACAGTGCTAGGGAATTAAACCCAGGGCCCTGTGCATGCTAGGCAAGCGCTCTACCACTGAGCTACACACACCCTCTGATGGCAACAATTATTCTTTTAACAATTGTGCACATATGTAATCTTACCCTTCTGGCTTTGTTTCCTAGACATTGCAGTTTTCTCACGCTCAAGGGGAAAAAAAAGAAGAAAATATCTTTGTCCAAGTTCTGGGACTCCTGCTAATTTAAAAGTGGGCAACAGAAGTCTGTAGTTGGATAAATACAAAATCCTGGTTGTTTAAAATTCTGTTCACTAGCTGTTAATTTCTTCTCCTTTTCTGGTAGCAACTTCTTGTCAGGATGTATCATTGCAAACAGTCATGTCTTTTTCCAGGGAGATTCTAGAAGGAAAAATACAAACACATATACAATTACAATAATGAGTATTAGTTAAAAACTGCACAAGTGACATTTGTGGGTTTTGAATTTCCATAAAACTAGTTTTAGTTAATGAAAGCACCATTTTCTAAAGAAAGCTTAATCTTAGGATCATCTTAGTTGAAAAGTATACTTTTGCCTCTCTGTGGGACTTGCTAGATCTCTGGCACTTTGACCTGCCCACATGGCACAGAGGTGTAAGTATAGTCCCAACCCTTCACCAAAGCATCTTTTTGCAACACACGGAGAAAGCCACAACTGATCAAAATGCAAAGAACTACTCACCTGGAGTGCCCAGCCCAAACTGATCCATCTAAACACATCCCCTATACTTAAGGCTTGGGGACACTGTGGGACACTGGGTGGAAAGACTGTTAAAAGAGGCAGAGGACCAGGTGAGCCTGGTGTGTCTAGATATGACAGGGAAGCTCTGCCCACGATCCTCAACTGTAAATATAGTTGCCCAGGTAAGACCTGAACAGTGACAGCTCCCTTTGACAGGGCATGGAGAAGGGAAAACCCTTTAGGCTCCATCCTTCCATGAGGAAATAAAGGCAATTAATAGCTGCTGAGAGAGGGAGAATTAGTCTTCCTCAGGGACGAGCCCCCTAATTGGTTATCCAATCCCAAGGGGTCAGCCCTGAAAATACATACATAAAAGCAAAGCTAAATGGACTCAGCAAATTGCATCTGTATACTTACTTGCATACAGACATGTAAGAATAATAATCAAAGAGGCCATTTGAGGTAGGAGGGAGGCAGAACACACGAGAGGTTGGAGGGGGAAATGACATAATTATACTTTAATACATTTTAAAAGTATACCTTCATTTTTATTTTGATTATGCTGTGCAGTATAGGTGGAAGTGGTATAAAATCAGCCTTCTGCCAGGCACAGTAGTGCACACCTGTAATCCCAGCACTCAGGGAGGTAGAGGCAGGTGGATCTCTGTGCGTTTGAGGCCAGCCTGGTCTACAAAACAAGTCCAGGACAGCCAAGACTACACAGAAAAACCCTCTCTTGAAAAAAACAAAACAAAACAAAACAAAATACTGGGAGAGGGAGTTGGTAAACCAGCATGGTGGTGCACGCCTTTAAGCCCAGCCTGGTCTACAGAGCTAGCTCCAGGATAGCCAGGGCATCACAGAAAAATCTTGAAAAAAAAAAAAAAATTGAGTGTTAGGAGTAGCTAGAAAGATGGCTCAGCAGTTAAGAGCACTGCCTGCTTTTCCAATGGACCCAAGTTCAGTTCCCAGAACCCACATGCGACCAAGAACCATCTGTAATTCCAGTTCCAGCAAATCTGATAATATCTGGACTCCCTAGGCACCAAGCGTGCGTGTGGTACACAAACATGCAGGCAAAACATACACATACATAAAATACAATTTTAAAATTTTTCTGGAGAGGGCTGGTCCAGGTGGCAGGCTGACCAGCTCAGCTACCACCCAAGCTCAGACCCAGGGCTTTCAGTTGACCCACCCCAAAATCTACCCCTGGAGTACATGTACCCCAACTGTGAACCCTGGAGTCCTGCAGGATCCCCACAACCCAGGACACCAGCAGGATACCCAAGAGGAGTCCCAGTGAGAGCCAGTACTGATGGTGCAGCAGAAGCCAGAGGCCTCCAACAGACTCATTTCAACGAACCCCTGCAAGTAAAGCTGTTTGGGCCCGAGGGGACACTGTGTGACAAACACTGACACACCACAGCGTCCAGCTTCCATGCCAAGATGGGTTTGGTTTTATTTTTAATTTTTATTTTCTTGTGGGGAGAGGTTGCAAGGGCAGAAGGTAGATACGAGAGAACTGGGAAATGAGTGGGATTAGTGTGAATAATAAGAAATTCACAAAGAATCAATAAAAATTTATGGAAAAGGTTCTAAGCTGGGCATGGTGGCGCACGCTTTTAATCCCAGCACTTGGCAGAGCCCTGGGAGTTCCAGGCCAGCCTGGTCTACAGAGAGAGTGCTCCAGGACAGCCAGGGTTACACAGCGAAATCCCAGCCTCAAAAAACAAAACAGAACAAACAAAAGGTTCTGGAGAGGCTGGAGGCCCGTTAGTGATTAAGAACACTATCTACTACCACAGAGGACCGCGTTTGGTTCTCAGCAGCTACACAGCAGCCCTCAACCACCTGCAACTCCAGTTCCAGGAGATTCTGGCCTCCTCAGGCACAAGGCACACACAGTGTCCATGCATGTATGCAGAGAAAAGACTCATGTACATAAAATGAAAATATGGGGAAAGATTTTGTTGGCGCTGAGCTGTACATGTCCACACTTCTCTTTGTCACTAGTCCCTGAGCATTCGCCCCGTCTCAGGTATTACACATACTCTAGGGGTGATTAAATGGGGATGACTCACTTACATGACAGTGCTTACTACGGCACGTGAGCAAACACAGCATTTGGACCTGGAGCCATCTTCACGGACACCAGTGCATCACAGCGTGGCCACGTGCAGCACAGCCACATCGCACAAGCACTGCGTCAAACCACGACGCAAACCAAAATAGTAGTCAAACCACTATTTTGCATAGTCATGTTTTTACAAAGTGTAAGAACAGGCAGGACTAGCTGATATTCAAAGCCAGAGGACGTTCTACGCAGAAAACAGTAGGTCGTATGGTCCATAAGTCTCCTCCTTCTTACACTAAAAGACACAGCTCCCCGACTTAGTGGTCATCAACAGCATCAGCTCTGAAGCACAGGAAGGAGCTCAAACACACCAGACAGGAAGCCTATCCCTGCATTTGTGTGTCTCGTATTTCAGTTAACTTTATGAGAGAGCTGTCTATACCCTCCTTTTCACGCAGCTGGCTAGGACCCAAACTCAAAAGGCCTCCCCTGTATCAGTCCTGTCTTTTGTTTCTAGACAGGGTCTTTGTAGTCTCAGCTGGCCTGGACCCTGACATGCAGACTGAGCTGGCTTCGAACTCAGAGAACCACCTGCCTCTGCCTCCCAAGCGTGGGATTAAAGGAATGCGCCACCCTGCCTGGCCCAGTATTATTCTTTAGTAATACAGTTAAGCAGTTCTGATCACTTCACCTCCTTCTCAACTACATGCACTTATAAAGTCCTGCATTCCTGAAGCAAAGGTGATTGACTCAGGGCATTTAGCATTTATCTATTAAGCAAAAACAAGACAGGGCAATTAAGAGCAACTGTATTTATTGTTTTCAATTCACAAAGGGGAATCCCATGCACATAAAACAAGCAAGTTCTAAAATTCTAGTTAACTTAAAAATTATTAATTAATCGGCAGTATTAACATGAATCTACCATGTCTAAAACTTGTCATAAAAAGTTACAGAAGGGCCAAGGGTGGAAGTGCCTTTACTCCCTTAGTTTGAGGCCAAACTATTCTATTCTGGTCTACACAGAAAATTCCAGGACAACTCAGGCAGTGTGTGCCCAACAAGTCCATGGCTACATTCAATTCCCAGTACTAGGAGAGGGATAGATACAGATATATAATGTTTAATTAAAATGAAAAATGTAGTTATGAACCTAATGGACTAATGAACAGGGTGAGATTTTAAGAATTTCAAGCGTTAACTGGCTTCTTTGAAATGCATAATGTGTAAATGGGGAGAGATGAGGTAATGGAAGGATAACGTAATTTTTAAGAATATAAAAGAAATGTAAATGACCCAGGATCGCTAGTCTAAAAATTAAACTATTTCTCATTTCCAGTCTCCCCATATAACAAAATTTCTTAAATTAAGATGTGCCCTCTGGGAGCTGCAGAGATGGCTCAGTAGTTAAGTGCACTGGCTGCTCTTGGAAGGTCCAGGTACAATTCCCAGCACCCCTGTGGTGGCTCACAATTGTCTGCAACTCCAGTTCCAGGAGGCCAGTGCCTTCTTCTGGCCTCTACAGGCACCAGGCATGCAAGTGGTGACCAGACATACATGCAGACAAAACACCTATACATGTAAAATTTTAAAAAATCTTAAATGCACTGATTATAATTACAATTAAGCCTAATTTCTAAAGGAAACCTAAAACTGCTTCAGACAAAAACTAACTGGCTCCAACAGAGTGGCAAAAGGTATTCTGGAAAAGAACAGCAAAAAGATCAGAGGTCAAGGTAACACACACCCATAGGAAAGTAATTGCTTTCTCCATCATGTGACTACATAACCAGACATTTTGAAAGAGGATGGCTTTAATCTGCTAAGTCACTAAAACACCCTGAATTATTTAACAGCAGTTTAATTAACCCTTCTTCACTTTTCCCTAGACATTCAAGTGTTTGCTTTAGCAAACACCAAGAGAAATATAATCATAATTTAGTAAGACATTTTAAGGAATAAAATATAAATCCTGTTTTATGATGATTCTTTACAGAGTGAATAATACAGATATTGAAAACTATTTTTATGTGCATGAGGGTTTTGCAAGCATATGAGTGCACCATATGCATGCAGGACGCGCAGAGACCAGAGGAGAGTGCTAGACCCCCCCCCCCCCCGAACTGGGATTCCAGAGGGCAGCGAGCTGCCTGGGTCCTTTCAAGAGCAACTGCTCCTCACCACTAAGCCATCTCTCCAGACCCATCCCAGATGACTCCATCTGTGGAACTTCCTGAAGAGATTTCCTATCACTACACTGAGTAGTCATGAAACGCAGAGAAAAGGTTAGCAGGCATGCCTATAACCCCAGCGCTTGGAGACTGAAACAAGAAGACTGCTGTGCATCCAAGGCAAAATCCTGTTTCAAAAAAACCAACACCACCTATGTAGCCCGTATGTGGCTGGGGCTTTGCTTGTTTTCTTTGTTGTTGTGTGAGGCAGCTTACCACTGTGACGTGATGGATGACCTGGATCTCAGAGACTGGCCTTTTTCTGTCTCCTCAATGTTGAGACTAAAGGCATGCACCACTACATCCAAGCAACATGACCGATTTAAACATTAGTCTGGACTCTGGGACTAATAGCAAATCAAAGTCTTCTAATCCAAAGGGAGGTGAGATTTCTCTTGCTCGCAGGGCAAATATTTAGGTCCTACTTAAAAAAAAAAAAAAAAAAAAAAGATTATTACTTTTGGTTTGGTTTTGCTGTTGTCAGTCTTGCTGCCTGCTTGGATGCAATGCCAGCATTTACGGGACGGCACCGCCAGGCTGGCCTGACTGTACAAATTTTCAACTTAGGAAGCACTACACTGCTCTCACAGTGAGCCCCACAACTAGCTCATCGCCTTTGCTTTGTTCCAGAGTTCTAACATTCCAAGGCGACTAACTCCAGGCCTGCCAGAACTGCTGAGCACGTGGCAAGCCTCTGCAATCTGGGACCTGGAGACCAACCCTGAGCCACCAGAGTCCTTGGCTCAAAAAAAGAAAACAAGGTCTGAGCCAGGCAAGGTGGCTCACACCTGTGATCTCAGCACTTGGGAGGCAGAGGCAGGTGGATCTCTGGGAGTTTGAGGCCAGCCTGGTCTACAGAATTCCAGGACAGCCAGGGTCGGACAAGATGGACGGCTCAGCAATTGTAAGCACTTGCTGCTGTAGCAGAGCACTTGGGTTTGGGTCTCAACCCACCCACATAGTGACTCACAACCAACGCCCCTTTCTGATCTCCCTGTGCACCAGGTACGCACAAGTTATATACATGCACATGGGAGCAAAACGTTCATATGTATAAAATTAAATTAACTTAAATAAAAAGGCGAGGCTGGGAGGTAGCTCAGTGGCAAAGGCTTACCCAGATTGCAAATGATCCCCAGCACTGAAGAAAAGATAGAAAAAATGGCCAGGGGCCCACAGTAGCACAAGCCCATATCCTAACACTCAAGAGGCAGAGGCAGAAGGCCTGAAAGCCAACAGTAGCCTCAGCTACATTAGACTCCTTATAAAAAAAAAAAAAAAACAATTAAAAATTGATATGGGTCAGGATGATGGGGCATGCCTATAACACCAGCACTCAGGGAATGGAGGGATTATGAGTTTAACTGAGCCTGTCTCAAAAAACCCCATTCCTGGGGCTGGGGAGACGGCTCAGCAGTGAAGAACACTGACTGCTCCTCCAGAAAACACATGTTCAATTCCCAGCACCCATACAGAGGATCCAGAGGACCTGACACGCTCATCCAGCCTCTTTGGGTACCAGGCACATCCAAGGTGCACACACTTACATATAGGTAAAATATTCATATACATTAAAGAAAAAAAAATTTAAAAATTAAACTATTCCTAATAATATCAGACGTAAGATGTCACACAGAGAGACGCATTGGGAGGGTGGCAGTGCCTGTAAGGCTAGCACTCAAGAGGCTCAGGGAGAAAGAACTCCCGCTTGAAACCAGCTGAGGACCAGGTCTTCTGCAAGAGCAGCAAGTGCTCTTAACCACTGAGCCATCTCCCCAGCCCTACTTATGTATTTGTGTGGGGCGTGCATGGCCACAGAGGCCAGAAGAGGGCATTACATTCCCTGAAGCTAGAGTTCCAGGTGGTTGTGAGCTGTCTAACCTGAGTACTGGGTCTGACTTGAGTGCCGGGAACCAAACTTATGTACTATGGAAGACAGCAGTAAATGCTCTTAACCTGTGAGCCATCTTCCCAGCCCCTTTTGATAGCTAAGCAGAGCTGAAAACCAGACACAGCTGGCAATGTATTATTGTTATGTATATATTCCAAGTTCCTAGGACACTACTAATCTGTGCATCACTTGTATGCCTGGAGCCCACAAAGGCCAAAAGAGGGCATGGGATTTGTGGTGGTTTGAATGAGAATGACCCCAGAGGCTTATGTATTTGAATAGTTGGTCTGTAGTTGGTGGAACTGTTTGGGGAAGGGTTAGGAGGTGTGGCCTTGTTGGAGGAGGTGTGTCACTTGTGTGTGGTCTTCACACTAGGCCTGCTGTGTCTCTTTCTTGTGCCTGTGGATCAGATGCAATCTCTCAACTCCCCGCTCCAGTGCCAATCCTGCCTGCCTGCTGCCATGCTTCCTGCCATGACAGTCACAGACTCATCCTCTGAAACTGTAGGCAAGCCCCCAGTCAAATGCTTTCTTTTACAAGTTGCCTTGGTCAGGGTGTCTCTTCACAGTAACAGAAAAGTAAAAGACAGGATCCCCTGAAATTGGAGTTATAGATGGTTATAAGCTGCCAAGTGGTTGCTGGGATCTGACTACTGTTCTCTGGAAGAGCAGCCAGTGTTCCTAACTGTTGAGCCACCTCTTCAGCCCCATTGAAAGAACTTTTAATTTAAAATCTCCATTTGAGACTTTGGTAGTAGAAACACAAACTGAAAATCAGTTCCTATTCCTCTAAAAGGGTTTTCTTTCTGTGGTGTTCACAAGGTCACAGCTGGGACAGTAGTCACCTGGCTGTACACTCTTGATTGATGGCTTTACTATGGGTTTATCTTGTTGTTTCTTCCTTTTTTGGAGTCAGGATCTTGCTATGGAGTCTACCCTGGCCTGGAATTCAATCTTGTTGCCTAGGTCTGCTGAATGCTAGGATTACAGACTTGTACTAGCATGCCTGGCTTCATTTACATATTTACTCTTTCTCAGCTATATTAGGGGGTCTTCGACAGACTGACTACTCATGGAACCCACCCCCACTTTCTAGTAGTGCATCTTATTACAGATGATAAAAGAAATATTAAGTCAAAGATGCTCATTAAAGAAAAAGGGTTACAAGTGCGTGGTGGTGCCACCTGCTACCCCAGCGCTAGAGAGGATGACACGGTACCACTGCCTCAAGTTTGGGTCCAGACTGAGACACAGAGCAAGTACCAGCCCAGCCAGGGCTGCACAGCAAGACTCTGCCTCCAAAAACAAAACAAAAGAACGGGAGCGAGGCGTGAGATGGCTCAAGGGGCATTGTGCTTCCTACCAAACCCTGAAAACCTGAGTTTGATCCCTGAACCCCACATGGTAGAAAGAGAAAACCAACTCTTGAAAGTTGCTCTCTGACCTCTGCAAGCACACCATGCACATGCACAGTAAATAAATAGGTAAATAAAAATACCTACATACATAAAATAAAACCCACTCAATCCAATAGCATTGCAGGCACAATTCACTCACAGCAATGGGCACAGAGGCCTGTGAAAGGAGTTCTGCAAAGCTGGGTAACACAGGGAGAAACAGTGTCAAGGGAAAGCGTAATAACCACTAGATGCTGAGTCACATGATTCGGATCACTTAGTCCAAGAAAATAACCAGAAAAAAAAATTAAGCCAGGCATGGTGGTGCACACCTTTGATACCAGTGCTCAGGAGGCAGAGGCAGGCAGATCTGTGAGTTCAGCCTGGTCTGCAAAGAGAGTTAGTTCTAAGATAGCCAACACTGTTACACAGAGAAACCCTGTCTCAAAATAAAACAAAACAGAAACAAAATAAGGAAATAGCCAGATTTGATGTGTTCAGCTTTCTGTATATTCTGCTTGACACAACTGCTCCAGCCCAAATCATGGTGTAACAAAATGAGCAGTCACAGTCCTGTCAGGAGGTAGTCATCAGCTGGAGGTGGCACAGGTCTGCGGCCAGCACAGTAATGCGCTCTCATAACCCGGCACTCGGAGGGCTGACACAGGAGGATCAGCCTTGAGGTTATGCTGCGCTACACAGTACGGCTGAACAAAGAAGCAGAGCTTCTCCCTACGCTAACACTTTCTTTGCTCTCCTGCCTTCGTTCTTCTTCGACCAGCTAATAAAGCCACGTCCTAACAGCATAAAGGCAACAGTAACACAGGGCTGGCAGCGAGCTCGGTCTGGAGAGTGCCTGCTACCATGCTCCCAGCATCACGTAGGGATGGAGAGAAACTCGGCAATCACGGTACTGATAGACAAAAAAGTGGGCTTCCCCGAGACTTCCCAAAGATGTAGTGACTGTGGTATTCACAGCAAATGTCTCAGAGCAGGGCAGAACCAAGGGAAACTGTCTAACTTCTGCTGGAACTGGATGACTACATGACCTCCCTGAGACTCGGAGTCAAACTCTGTTAGGGCATTGTGTGGCAAGTTCACTGTCGTCTTTCGGTAAAGACAATGCTTTAATGCTAGACTTCCTTTAAATAAGCTGAGATGCTGCGAGCCAGGGGCATCTGGCTCTAGCTCTTCGACCCTTGCCTTGTCCTCCAGCAGACTTCGGTGGAGGTCAACCAACCAGGCAGCCAGGAAGGCTGCCCTCATGAGCCCTGGCCGCTCTGTGGCTGCCCGGAGGAGTCTGCACAGCAATCGCAGCTGCCCCGAGCTTAACAGGCACCATCCCAGCCACAAGTATTCCAGACAACCAGCATAGACACGGGCTTGCCACCACGGGTCTCAGTGGACCCCGAATGACCCTGCGGCTACTTTCATCCACACCAGAAGAGAAGAGACTCCCTTGGAGGGCCAGCAAAAGGCCTGTGACAGGTACAAATGCAGCTCTTCATGTGTGGGCTCTGCCGTGACTGGTGGAACTAAGTCCTTCAAAATGAGGGACTGTGGAGAGACTGGTACAGAGTCCTCCGTTTACATGAAGGTCCACCATGATTGGTGCAAACACCCTTGCCGCACACACCCGCTCTGGCTCTGTAACTTCTCCAGCATTTTCCTGTGTCGCCCCACGAAAGGCTTGTCTCAGCGGCTGATGGTGCAACCTGTAATCACAGTACTCCAGAGGCTGAGGCAGAAAGGCTGACTCAAAGGCTGGAAATGGAGAGGGCAGCAAGAGGAGGAAGTGTGCACGGTTCTCGATGAGGCTGAGACACAAGCTGTAACCACTGAGTGGAAGATGGAGCACAGCGCCCTGCAGCAATCCCCTGACAATCACCTGTTTTGCTGGGGTTTTTCTTAATGGTTTTCTTTTTTATTAATCACTTATTTATCTTTTATTTTTATGTATATGTGGCTATCTGAGCTTATGTACCTCACCACCACTCCCCGGCACAGCAGCACTTCTCATAATAGCCAAAGGCAGAGACAACCAACTGTCAAAGAGAGACAAACAAAATGTGCTGTCCATATTAAAATAACAGCATTTGGCCATAAAAATGAGGGAGATTCTGACAGAAACACTGTGAACTGTGCCATCAGTATTGGCCCCTCGTAGCATCATCAATAGATTTTCATTTCAGGCATTTCAGCTGCAGTTACTGCAGCTGAGGCAGGAGGATCAGAAGTGTGAATGTAGCCTTGGTTACATAGGGAGATTCTGTCTCAGGAGAGGAGAAAAGAAAAATGAAATGACACGCATGAAAATGCTGTGATGAAGTCCATTACACTGTACACTTACTTTAAGAATAGTTTTTACAATGCAGGTGTGACTGTAATTCTGGGTGTGGAGAGATGGTTCCGCAGTTAAGAGCACTGACTGTTCCTGCAGAGGACCCAGGTTTGGTTCCCAGCGTCTACACGGCTGCTCACAGCCTTGTGTAACTCCAGTCCCAGGAGCTCTAATACCCTCCTGGGTGTTAGACATCAATATACATTATAGTCACATCCCTTTACACCTGTAACCCCAGTACTGTCTAAAGCAGGAGGAAAACTGTTAGTTCAAGCCCAGCCTGTCTACAAAGTGAGCTCTAGAACAGCTAGGACTATGGGGAGATCTTGTCTCAAAAAAAAAAAAAAAAAAAAAAAAAAAAAAAAAAAATTTCAGGTACCAAGAAAATTAATGATAAAAAATTATAATATATTTTAGTTATTTCACAGTGGCCAGTAGAATATATAATTCTATGTTCTCAGTTTCATTGTCCAATCAAAACTGTAGGGACTTGAGAGATGGCTCTGCAGTTAACAGCGCTTGCTGTTCTTTCAGAGATCCCAGGTTAGGCTCCCAACACCCACGCCAAGGCTCACAACCACCTGCAACTCCAGTTCCAGGGATCTGACACCCTTTTCTGTCCTTTGAGAGCACCAGACATGGTACACATACATGCACGCATGTACCTACACATGGTACATATACACACATACAGGCAAAACACCTACGTACGGCACATATTCACACATGCAGGCAAAACGCCTACACAAATCAAATAAATATAAAACTTTAAGGGGCTGCAGAGCTGGCTCAGCATTTAAGAGTGCTTGTTGCTCTTGTAAAGGACCTGGGTTCAGTTCCTACAGTGGCAGGTGGATCTTTGTGAGTTCAAAGCCAACCTGGTCTGTGGGTTTCAGGCCAACGGGGACTGAACAGTAAGATCCTGTCACAAAATTACACTTAATTGATTAACATGTACGTGTAATAGAGACGCTCACGATGAGACCGTTGCATAGAGAGTTTGTTCAGAACATGCAGGTGGGCCTACAGAGGTAACCAAACACAATAAGCAGAAAAGCAACTGCTGCCACACACTAACGCATACTTAGAACCTAAGTACCAGCAGGCCAGCAAGAGCCAGCTGTGTGCTAACCGCATCGACAAGCTATAATCATGGACCAAGTGGATAATGCAAGGAAAAGTATCACTCTCCGGTTAAGGGTAGCCTCAAAACAGCAGCAAGCCAATCACCACCAAACAGATCCATGTAGTCAGCACAGGAGATACTGCAGTTTTACAAACTCATGCTTTCACCACCTACACTGAAAGGAACGATAGCAGCAGTGTCTTCAAGTTCAAAATGCTCTTTCATATATATCTATGTCTTCATTCAAATTCATCATACAGTGGTCTTATCCTTACCCTCCTCCTCAGTCCCACCATTCTTCAGGCTACCTAAAGAACGAACACACATACATGCCCTCCACTGCCAATAACCATGTCATTCTGCTAATTGAGTAATGTCAAAAAACTCCATCTCAGCCAGGCATGGTGATGCACGCCTGTACTCCCAGCACACAGAGACGGAGGCAGGCAGATCTCTGTGAGTTCCAGGCCAGCCTGGTCTACAAATTGAGTCCAGGACATCCAGGGCTGCACAGAGAAACCTTGTCTCAAAACAAACAAACAAGCAAACAAACAACAAAACACAACTCCATCTTACCAGCAATACAATCTTAACTTAGGGTCTGGGCCAGTAAAAAAGCCTCATGCAATAGGTGAAATCCCCAAAACATCTATTCTACTTGTACCTAACCACAAATTTGTCACAGGTCACTGGGTGCAGAAAACACCTTTGAGCTGAGCTACATCTCCACTCTGGGGCATGTCTCAAAGGCCTGGGGCTTCCAACAGTGGATGAAGCACACTTCAAAACCCACTCCTGCCCTGCCGTATGCAAACACTGACGCTAACTGCTGGCCTCGGTTGAGGCCTCCATAAGCGGCAACCTAAGAACAAAGGGTTTATAAACCTCAAATGTGTAAAAGAGCTCAGGACTGAGTCAACTCTCAGGCAATCGGCCTGAGCCTCAGACAGACCCTCACAGAAAGAGCGGCCTCACTAAGTTTCCACAAAGGTCCAGGCAAACAACCTATGAACCTAAAGCCACTTTGAGGCCCAATAATCATAGGCAAGACAGAGGGGTGATTAGCCTTCATGGGGCATTTAGAAAAAATAAAATAAGAGTGAGAACATCCTAAGGGACAGTTTGCTGTAGCTATTTCAACCTTTGTATTTGGTGTTATGTGACAGCTCCTACCCATGAAAAGAAAGAAATGGAATAAAATGACTTCCATTTCACTTCCTGTTCTGCTCAAGCATTCCTGCTAACTCTGACAAATATTTGAAGTAGCTGGGTGCGGCAGCATACATCAGTAATCTCAGGACGCTGAGGCAAAAGGATTGTCTCAAGTTTCCAGGCCAGCCCTGATTACACAGTAACGTGAGACCTGCATAGACTACACAGTAAGATGCTGTCTAAAAACAAAAACTAAACAAAAACTTCAAGATACGCCAGATAGCCCCTCAGATCACTTTCAATGAATGAACCAGATATAAAAGATCAACAGTAACCAGCAACTGATACAGGTAAAACCTCTTTAAATGAAGAAGAAAAAAAAAAAAAGTACAACCAAGCAAGTGTACTGGAAACGCTCAACACTGACCCTGTTTTAAATAGATGCAACACTCTGAGGATGGCGTCCGCATTTGCATATGTGAATGAAAACGTCTGACTGAAGGAAGGAAAACGGAGCAAACCATTTCCTTTGAAATTGTTTCTACTACAGGTGTCCTGCTGGTGTAGACAGTTAGTGAGCCAGCAGCACTCCTCACACATAGGATGGAGTGGGTGAGTGGGTAATAAAATTACCACTCAGTTAACTCAACTTCCTGAAACATTAAATACCAGGCACCGGGCGCGTGTGTGAAAGTGAAAAGTAAGGGCTGTCCTGAGTTCAAGGACAACCAGGAAGACTGACAGGGTGACACCATCAATCCTGGTGCTCATGAGGTTAGAGATCCACCCGAGGCCAGCCTATTCTATATACTGAGTTCCAGGACAGCAAAGGCTACACACAGAGACCCCATCACAGAAGAAAACAAACACACACAAATGACCTGGACTAGATATTAATGTCCATGCCACCTTGGGCTGCAGAGTGAGATCTTGCTCCAGAAACAAACAAAAAGCCAAAACATAGTGGCACATGCTTGTAATCCCAGCACGTGGACAGTAGAGACAAGAGAATCAGCAATTCAAAATCATCCTAGGATGCATGTTGAGTTTGAGGTTTGTCTGGGCTACAAGAGAGCCAGGTCTCAGAGGGAGAAAAATGTTGCTCGATCATATGGTAATCCTTTGTTGCTGCAGTTGTTCTGTGAGACAGCCTAGTGCTACAGCCCAGGCTGACCTTGAACTAGGGAGGCAGTCCTCATGCGCAGTTCTAGATTTGTGGACTGCAGGCAGAGGCCACCACACCTTGTTTGATCCGGCAATATCACTAAAAACTGGAAATAAGGACTCTAGATATTATTCACAGTAGCCCAAAGGCATAAAACAGCCCAAATGTCCACTGAGGATGGAGAACCAAAATAACACTGCAGCAGACGCACTGTTATTTTGGCAAACACCTGGTCTCAGTTACTTAGAGAATAAAGCAAGGGGCTTATTTGAACCCGGGAATTCAATGGTTTAGTGCATGTGGCCCTAAATGCAATCCCCTGTGCGCATGAGCATACACACATACACATACATACACACACACACACACACACACACACACACTAGAGAGAGAATCCATGATTTCAATATCTATGAAATACACAGAATTTAGCTCATAGACATAGAAGGTAAACAATACAGAGACGATTGCTAGAGGCCCAGCAGGGGTGGGGAGTGGGGTGTTGAGGGATGGCTGTTTAATACACAGTGGCAGACACTTCCCTTTCGGAAAAAAGGTCACAAGACAGATGACCGTAGCCAGACATGTGAAAGTACCTAATGCTGTGGTCCGTACATTTAAAGTGGCTAAAACATCATCTAGCCTGACCCTGCTTTAATTAATTAATTACCTAGTAACATTCTGTGGCATGAGCCTGTCACGGTGGCACACACCTTTAATCCCAGCACTTAGGAGGCAGAGGCAGGCAGGTCACTGTGAGTTCAGCCTTGTCTACAAAGCAAGTCCAGGACAGCCAAGGCTACACAGAGAAACCCTGTCTGGAAAAAAAAAATTGTGGTAGGTCTGTATGTTTAAGACAGGGTCTCACTGTGCAGACCTGACTTAGCTGGATTTGTTTTTTACCACAAAAATAAAAAAATAAAATAAAAAATTAAACAACCAAGAAAGAACAGTCAACCCTTTGGGGCAAAAAAACATTTAAAAAAAAAAAGGGGGGGCACGGTGACCATGCGTGCTTCACCGACTAGAGCCCAGATGAGCTACCCAAAAGGTCAGGAGCTCAGTACAAATGAATGCACAGAAAGCAGCAAGACCCATATGGGCAGCTGTGCTTCTAAAACAGAAGTGAAGTGGCCCACAAGAACGGCTTCTTTCTCACTCCCAGCTTTAACACGGTGGCTCTACAAGAAGAAAACTGTGAGTGGCGACTTTAAAGACAGTACATAGATATTTCTCCTCACACCAAAATTGAGTGACTGTGCAGCTCAGCACCTAGAACACATAACCTCAATGAAAGAAAATACCTTCCCCTCCCCTCCCCTGTCCTACCTCTCTTCCCCTGCCCTCCCCTCTCCTCTCCTCTCCTCCCCTGCCCTGCCCTGCCCTCCCCTCTCCTCTCCTCTCCTCCCCTGCCCTGCCCTGCCCTGCCCTGCCCTCCTGTTATTCACTAGCACCCGGAGCCTGATGAGCCTCTGAGGAGCGTGCTGCTGTTTTGGACGGTGTCCCTCAGGCCCCAGCTGTTCCTCTGTTCTGTTCATTCCGGGTTTCTAACAGTGTCCCGTCTATATTTAGAAGTAACGCCAGTATCAACTGTGGAATCAACAGGTGCCTGGAGAGCACTTGAGCACTGAGCAGTTTTCAATTGTTTTTCCAAGTTAATTGGTTCTGGCTCTGCAACCGCTGCCGTGACTCCTGCGAGCACCATGCACCGAACACTCCTCCGACTAGACTAAACAGAAAACGTGGGTGTGACCACGCTCTTCGTGACCTGTCTCCGCGCTATGACCAGAACCCTGGAAGCTCTACAACCACAGGAGCGACAAACTTTTCAAAAACTCTACAGATGCAATTATTCCACAAACCAATCCAAGCAAAAGCACTGCTTGCTTCAAGACAGATGTGGTGGTACACGCCTGTAATTGCAACATCTGGGAGGCTAAGGCAAACAGAGCCCAGGCTATATTACAAGATCGTCTCCAAAAGGACAGCGGCTGGGAGGGGAGGCAAGAAGGAAAAAATTACTGTGTCGTAACAGACTCAGCTTTCAGCCAGTTCATACTGCTTTAAAGCAGTATGGCTTAGCAGTTCCGAGCTCTTCCAGAGGAGTTTGGTTCCCATATCAGGAAACTCACAGCTGCCTGTAATTCTAGCTCCAGCATACACACTGCACACACCCAGACACACCCCCCAACACACACACACCATTCATTCCTGCAATCCCAACAAATGGCAGGCAGAGCCAAGAGGACCATGCAGCTCCAGAAGAGCTTGAGCTACCGAGGGAAAGCCAAAAACCGGTGCCAGGAGGCCCCGAGGGCCTGGCCTGGTGGCACCTGTTAATCCCAAACCTCAGGAGACAGGGGTGGGTGGATATCTGGTCTAACAGAGTTCCTGGGGGACTGCCTCAAAAAAAAAAAAAAAAAAACAGAAAACACCAGGGGGTTGGGGGGGTCTCACTCAGCTGGCGGAGCGCATGAAGCTGTAGGTTCCACCGGCCACATGAACTTGGCATGGTAGCGCTCCTGTAATCCCCTATAATTCTAGCCTGCAGGAGGTAGAAGCAGGAGGACTCTGTCTCAGAAAGAGAGAGAGAGAGAGAGAAGAAAAAAGTCTGAGGGATTGAGGGAAACAGGCAGAAAAAAATTAAAGAAGCCATGCAAACAGAGATAGGTCTGGATCCAGCTTCCTTATTCAGTACCTCTGTGATTTTAGCAAATTATTTCATCTCTAATTTATTTATCTGTTTGTTTATTGGTTTTTGGAGACAGGCTTTCTCTGTGTAGTCCTGGTTGCCCTGGGACTCACTATGTAGACCAGGCTGGCCTGGAACTCAGAGATCTGCCTGCCTCTGTGTCCAGAGTGCTGGGATTAAAGACCACCACTGCCTGGCTTTTTTTTTTTTTTAACTCTCTAAACTTATAAAGATTATTACATTAAAGGGGATGATTAATTAAATGAGATTATACACAGAAAAGCAACCTTACCACTTTGCCTAACCCACTAACAGGTCAAGAGCCACACTTCACCAGTGAGGACTCTGTACTCTCTTCTTACACTGATATGGGGTGGGGTGGGGGTGAGACAGGGGCCTCCTGCAGTCTGAGTACAAGGTGAACTCACACAGTGTAGTCAAAGATGGATGACCTTGAGCCTTCTGACCCTCAGGCCTCCACCTCCCACGTGCTGAGAATGTACTCTGGCTCCACTACATCTGCCTCCACACTTGATTGTTGTATAAGAAAAGTGAGGCATGCTTTAGCCAGGCACGCTTGCTTCGTTCGCCTGTGATCCCAGAACTCTGGAGGCTGAGGCAGAACCAAATATTATGAATTACCAGCCAGCTTGGGCTACTGAGTGACAGCACCTCAAAAACCGTTCAAAATTTTAAGTACAATGTAAAGACCTGACAAATGGCTCTAGTGGTTAAGAGCATGTACTGCTTTTGCAGAGGGTCAGAGTTCAAGTCCCAGTACCCACCTCAGAAGGCTCAAAACTGACTGTATCTCCAGTTCCAGGGATTCCAACCCCCTCTTCTAGCCTCTAGGAGCACTACACTCTCATGCACGAACACACCGACAGACATATAATTTTTAAATAACATAAGATTTTTTTGTCTGTTTTTCTTTTTAAGATTTATTTATTTATTACTCTTACAGCATTCTACCTGCATGTGTGCCTACACACCAGAAGAGGGCACCAGATCTCATTATAAATGGTTGTGAGCTGCCTTGATTGCTGGGAATTCAACTCAGGGCCTTTGGAAGAACAATCAAGTGTTATTAACCTCTGAGCCATCTCTCCGGCCCCCTTGTGTTTTTTGTTTTTTTTTTTTTCAAGACAGAATTTCTCTGTGTAGTCCTGGCTGTGCTGGAACTCACTCTGTAGACCAGATCGGCCTGCCTCTGTCTCCTGAGTGCTGGGACTAAAGGCGTGCGCCACCACTGCCAAGCTATAAATTAAGAATTTTTAAAAGTATATTTTAGAGCATAACTTTGGGGTATTTATAAGATAGCTTAAGGCTGCCTGCTACCAGAAACATAGCTGAAAATTATAAACTGATGACTGCCCAGAAATCTTAGTTTAGATGAGTCAGCAAAACTTAATGCCTCACAAATAAAAAGCTTAACACAGACATCTATGAATACATAATGATAATGATAGCTTCAAAATCAGTGATCTTATAGTCAGTGCTATAGCAAATTCGGTCTGGAAATCAAAAAGCATCAAAAAAATACAAGTTCATCGTAGTGGCTCACATCTGTAACCCTAGTACCCAGGAGTCTGACTACCACCTCAGTGCCAACTGGGGTTACGGAACTGGTTCCAAGGCAACCTGGGAAGAGTGAGACCCTGCAAGGAGGGATGTGGGGAATATAAAGTCCATAACCCAGAAACGCTTTTTTACACTATTTCCAAATCATCTTAACTCAAATGGAAGGTACAGAGGCAGCCTGATCATTAGCAATCAGCATCAGTGAACATTCCTAAAGACAAAAACCCCAATTCTCTTTCCCAAGCACAAAGCCAGAATTAGATGGCTTATGAGCATTTCTCAGTGGGAAACTGAAATTCCAACAAAGAAGAGACAATCTAGATTTTTTTTTTTTTTTTAATCACGGCCATTCATTACTTTTTAGTGCAAACACCTTGAACTCTGCAGTGCCACTGACCTCACAGCGAAGTATTTCTGGTAATGTGTCCTCTCTTGCTTCAATAAATAGGGAAATTATGTACAGTAGTCTACTGAGCTGAGCAGGAATAAACAGCTTTGCCTTACAATAATACAAGCGGATAACGAATAATAATAAAAATTAATGAAAGACGGGCTTGCACGCCTTAGCAAGGGGCCAACTCTGAGACTAGCCCACTTTCTGAAACAATCCAACCATCTTGGATGAATTAGGACGCGAAGACCCTTGGGGTGCATCTACCCTGTACTCTGCTTTCATTCAAGACCAAACTCGTATTTCTTTGCCTTTTCCTAGTCCGTTTTCGTCCCAAATCCCGAAATTGTCCTTCTACCCTTTAAGTCCCATGATGGCACTCGCGTCCTGGGGACGGCTGACACGCATGCAGAAGACTCACATGCCCCTTCCGCTGTACTTCACATTTCAAATGGCCCCTTATCTCATTCTCGTAGTTTCCGAAACCCAGGACCGCACACTCGCTCACGCCAGAGTCCCCCCTCACTCCATTGTCTCTCCGGCCTATGCTCTGGAAACTCCCCAACTCGGACCCGAGCGCTTCGCTCGCCCATTCACCCCGGAGAGCCTCGGCCCTCTGAACCCTGCAGGTCCCAAAGGGCCCCGGGCCCCCTCCTCCGGCACCCCAACCCCCAACAACTGCCCCTTCCCTCTTTTCCCGACCTCGAGCCCTCCCTCCACCTCCCGCCGCTCGCACCCGCGCCACCCACTTCACCCAACACCCTCGGCCTCACCTAGCCCGGGCTCCCTGCAGTCGCCGCGGCCCCCAGTTCCGGGCTCTGCGTCCCGAACGCTCGGGGTCCTGGATGAGGAGAGAAGAGCCTCCGCCTCCTCCCCGCCCGTCCTCGTCCCCGGGAGCCGCCGCCGTCGCTGCCGCGCTCCTCCCCCAGCTCGCCCGAGGCCCGGCGCCGCCCCGCCCCCACCGCCGCCTTCCCCGCTCCCCTCGTCCGCCCGGGCGGCGGGCAGAGACTGGCAGGCGCGGCTGGGGCCGGAGTGCCCGCGGATCCACAGAGACCCTCGCCCGCCCGCACACGAGCCGCCCGCCCGCTCGCCCCGCCTCGGAGCCCGCGCGTGCGCGCGCCCGTGCGCGCGTCCCGGCCAGCCAGAGTGCGGGGCGCGCGCGCGCGCGCGGAGGTTGCGGCCGAGGGGCGCGCGCGCCGGGGGCGGGGGCGATGGACCCGGACGGCGGCGGGGGCGGGGGCGCGGGCGGCCGGCGGTGCACCCCTCCGGGCGCCCGAGCTGCGAGAGACGAGGGATTACTGAGGGGTGGAAGGAGCGGGTCGGGGCCCAAACGCGAAGGAACCGAGGGATGCGTGGGGCGCGTACTCGCGGGACAGCCTAAAGGCTGGATAAAGCGCCCGGGCTAGAAGTGAAGAGTCGAGCGGGAACTGACGGAAAGAGCCGAAACTCTCCGGAGGTGGCCGACGGCTCCCGATGGGAACCCAGCGCTTTTTGCTCCAGGTCTGCAGGGACATCTGTCCTCTCTGGCCACTCAGGAACACGCCCTTTAACCTTGTCCCCTTCCGGACCCAGCTTATGCTCTTAAAGGTCATTCCAGAGCCACGGGGCCACCCGTGGGAGAGGGTCAGGAGAGAGGAGGTGCGGGTGAGCAGCCTCACGCTTTCGGCATCCCTCTACGTGGCTGTGATTAACGCCTGCTGATGAATCTTTCTGTTAAATACCTATCTTCGTAACCAGTTCTCGAAATCAGCCTCTCCAGGGCCAGAATCATCTCTAGAATTAAGATGTAGCTTTCGAGTTAGAGTCTTGACGGTTGGCTGGTCAGGAGAGAGGGGTTAGAAAGGGCATGTCTAGCCGACACTTTAAACATGAGATCTGTTTTGGTGATTATTTTTAAAATCTGAATGGTGAACTTTGCGGAAGACAGTCATGTCACAATAGCAAAAGGTTGGATACGCCTGGTAGAAGCTGAGATTGAGACTAAATCGGTACTGAAAATAATGATCAAGGGAAGGGTGGGATAGGGTCAAGAGAGTGGGAGGGAAGGGTGGGGAGGAGAGGAGGAAGGGGGCTATGAGCAGGATGTAAAGTAAATACATATATATTAAAATATTTTAAAGTGGCTTTAACGAATAATAAAGAAAATATTGGTCACAGTCTGTATTCATCTTCTCGCTTCCTTTGAAGGCAAGCAAAGGGGCTTTGAACAGGCAGGGCTACCTCGCTTGTGTGCTGGTGCTCTTAGCTGCTCATTACAGGCAGGACGACGTTTTGGTTTCCATACCTTTGTCGCTCCATTCCTAGGTCATCTGACTGGGTGTGGTCCAGTATGTGTCTGCCAAGCCATATATCTTCATCTGACCCTTATGCTGTTTACACGGTTTTATTTTTGTTGAGTCAAGATCTGACTATATAGCTCTCTGCTGGCCTCCAAGTCTGGATCCTCCTGCCTCAGCCTCTTGAGTGTCTGGATCCTCCTGGCTCAGCCTCATGAGTACTAGGGGGTCTAAGGCCTACACCATACTGAATGGGCACTGTAGCTCTCTGCCCCCTGACCTTAAACGTGCTAGGCATGTTCTTTTTTAATGTTATTTTGTCTGGTTGATTGGTTGTTGGTTGGTTGGTTGGTTGGTTTTGAGACAGGGTTTCCTGTGTAGCCTTTGCTGTTCTGGACTCACTTTGTAGACCAGGCTGGCCTCGAACTCACTGGGATCTGCCTGCCTCTGCCTCCCTGAGTGCTGGGGTTACGGGAGTGAGCCCTGCACCCAGCTTTTGATGATATTTTTAGATTGATATGTTTTGTATGTGTGAGAGTCTTGCCTGGTTTATGCACACCACTTGGCTGCCCAGTCCCAGTGGAAGTCAGAACAGGGCATCAGCACTGGAGTTCTGGATGGTTGTGAGCTACCACGTAGGTGCTGGGAATCAAGTTCCTGTCCTCTGCAAGAGCAAGGCTCTGCATGGATGTCCCCTAAGCACTGCTCTTTACATGGTAATATAAAAGGTACTGAGCCTTGTACAGTGGCACAGGCTGTACTCGAGCTCCCATAGCCTGAGGCAGAAGGATTCTGAATTCTAGTCCATCCTGGGATGCACAGCAAGACATTGTCTTCAAAAAGGAACAAGTTACGGCACACAGCAGGAGCCCACTCTAATCCAGCAAGTGTAGCTCTGTGAGTTCAGGCCCAGTCTGGTCTCCGTAGTGAGTTCCAGATGTCCAGTTTTGTATTCCTTAGCTTTGCACAGGTACAAGTTAAAAAAATATGGAGCCAAACTAGTTATGGTGGCACACATCTGTACTTCCAATGCTCAAGAGGCTGAGGGTGGAAGGAGCCACAGCTTCAGACCAGCCTTGGACTCCATAGTAAGTTCTAAACCAGCCTGAGATGAAGTAGGACTCTCAAACTCTGAAGCACAGGCTGGAGGGATGGCTCAGTGGTCACATACATATGCCCTTCCAGAGGACCTGAGTTCAGTTCCCAGCACCCACACTAGGTTGCTCATAGCCACTTATAAATCCAGGTCTAGGGGCATCTGACATCTGGGCCTCTGTGAGATACCTACATTCCTGTGTGTGTGTGTGTGTAAGTTTACTCCTGTAATCCCAGCACTCAGGGAGGCTGAGGCAGACAGATCTCTGTGAGTTCAAGGTTAGCCTGGTCCACAAAGCAAGTTTCAGGACAGCCAGCGCTCTTATACAAAGAAACCCTGTCTTGAAAAACCAAAAAAGTAAATAAATTTAAAAATAAACTCTGGGTGCTGAAGAGATAGCTCAGGGGATAAGAGCACTGTTTGCTCCTCCAGAAGTCCTGAGTTCAATTCCCAGCAACCACCTTGTGGTTCACAACCATCTACTCTGGAATATGGTGCCCTCTTCTGGCATGCAGGTGTACATGCAGATAGAGCATTCATACATAAATTAAAATCTTTAAAAATAAAATTAAAAACTCCGGCAGGACACAGTGGCTCACACCTGTAATCCCAGCACTCGGAAGGCAGAGGCGGGAGATCTCTGTGAGTTCCAGGCTAGCCTGGTCTACAGAGTGAGTCCAGAACAGCCAAGGCAACAAAGAAAAACCCTGTCTCGAAAAACAAAAACAAGAAAACAACAACAAAACTCTGAGGCACACAGCCCCAGCTAACACATGCCCAGTCTACTCCAAACATATAGACTGAAAAGGCCTGAAAAAAAAAAAAAAACACCAAACAAACAAACAAACAAACAGGAGTGGTGGCATGGGCCTGTAGCCTCAGCAGCAGGTGAAATGTTGGGTGGTGGAGATGGGGAGAATTCCTGAGGCCTACCGTCCAGCCTAGCCTGCCTGGCACACTGCAGGCCAGTTCTTGTCTCAAAAAGCAAAAGATGAGCTAGGTGTAGCAGCCCTCACCTTTAATCCCAGACTCAAAAGAAGAAGAAGAAGAAGAAGAAGAAGAAGAAGAAGAAGAAGAAGAAGAAGAAGAAGGTAGACCTCTGACAAGGAGGCCACTTCCTGAGCCACACAATGAGTTCCAGGCCTGCCAAAGCTACCATAGTGAGACCCTGTCTCAAATAAATCAATAAAATTTTCAAAATTGGCCTACACACACAGAGAGAGAGAGACTGAGTCATCTGCCTACTTAAGACACTAAAACATCAGCTGAATACTGAATATATATATATATATATATATATATATACACACACAAATATAATAGAAGCAAATCATTCAAATATCTGCTTTCTTTTTCTGAACTGATGTAAGAACCTAACAGATGGCGAACATCATCCAGGCATCAGGCCACTTAGAATGAAAACAAACACACCGTCACCCTAATAAGAGTTATAAAAGAAGATAGTGCTATCAAATAATCAAGTACAATGATATGACAAGCATTTAATTAGAGAAGTGCAGAATGCTATGGAAACACAGTCGTGACTGATTTCCCCACACTATCCACTGCTACTCACACAGAGTAAGAATTAAACGGCGCAGACCTTGTTAGTGAGGATTCTGCTCCCTGCCTACCGACTTCACCACGTAAAGCCCTTCAGGAAATGCATCAATGGTGCTGAAAAAAAAAAAACAACACCAAGCTCATTAGATGCCATAGAGGGGCCCCAGTCTTTAAAACTAATCTCCTGGATTTGTGACAATGGCTTAGGGGGCAAGAGTGCTTGCTTTGCAAGCATGAAGACCTGAGTTCAAATCCCCAGCACTCACGTAAAAAGACAGGAATGGCTGCACAAGCCTATAGCCCCAACATTGAGAGGCAAAGACTGGTAGAGGAACATTTGAGGTTTTCCTTTGGCCTCTACACACGCACACGTGCACACACACATGTGGGCACTCGTGCACACACAATCGCTGTAACGCTGTATTTAGTAGAGCTTCACAGGAAAATTCTGAATAGTTTCAAGGGATACTCAGTCCTTTGGGTGACAGCAGAAAATCACAAGATTTATTTTTTAAAAATCTGCCCCCCACCCTCCCCAGGGCTGGAGAGATGGCTTAGCAGTTAAGAGTGCTGGCTCTTCTTCCAGAGGTCCTGAGTTCAATTCCCAGCACCTACGTGGCTGCTCATGACCAACTATAAAAGGGACCTGATGCCCTCTTCTGGCATGCCAGTGTGCATGATGACAGATGCCTCACATTTTAAAAACAAACAAACAACAAAACTCTACTCTCCAAAGAGTTAGGGTTACCTAAAATATCTATCTGGGGTTAATTCTTCTCATGTCTCTAGAAGGACATTCAATAAATGTTTCAAAATTGTTTCTTTTGATATTAATTTGGGGGAGCTGGAATGAAGAGTCAGTGCTTAAGAACTCTTGCTGCTCTTGCAGAGGACCCTGGTTCAGCTCCCAGGGCCCACATGGTAGCTTAGGACCATCCTTAACTCCGATTGCAGGGGACTTAAGCCCCCTCCCGACCTCTGCAGGCACCAGGCAGGCTCGGGCTGCACTTGTACACCTGCAGGTAAAATGTTCATAAGCACACAAAGCGTCTAAAATTTTAAAAACAAGTATCAATTTTGTCATTGTTCCTCATACAACGCATCCATCTCCCAGTGTGTGTTTTATGTAAAAATAAAAGTGATTGCTAACTGCCATGAAATAATTGCGAAGTGGTTACAGTCTGTCTGCAAGTTGCAGAAAAAGTAATGCAACACAGGCTCGCGGGCGGCTTTGAAGAGGTTAGTGTAACCTTAACGTTAAAGGCTGAGAAGGGAGAGCTGGAGAGATGGCTCAGTGACTGAGAGTGTTTACTACTTTTTCAGGGGACCCAGGTGTGAGCCCAGCTCCCAGCTGGGGACACTCACAGCCACCTGTAACTCCATCTCCTGGGAATCCAACACCTCTAGTCTCTAGGAACATGGAACACGCAAGTGTGCATTCACACACACAGACATACACAATATAGACGTAATTAAAAGTAAAGCAAATCTTTTCTTAAAAGATTGTGAAAGGAAGAGATCATTAAAAAAAAAACATCCAGCAGGGTGTGGTGGCGCACACCTTGGATTCCAGCATTTGAGAGGCAGAGGCAGGCAGATCTCTTGTGAGTTCAAGGCCAGCCTGGTCTACAAAGTGAGTTCCAGGACAGCCAGGGTTATATAGTAAGACACTATCTCGAAAAACCAAGAAAGAAGGAAGGAAGGAAAGAAAGAAAGAAAGAAAGAAAGAAAGAAAGAAAGAAAGAAAGAAAGGAAGGAAGGAAGGAAGGAAGGAAGGAAGGAAGGAAGGAAAGAAGGCTGGAGAGATGGTTCAGAGGTTAAGAGCACTGTCTGTTCTTCCTTAAAGGTTCTGGGTTCAATTCCTAGAAGCCACATGGTGGCTGATAACCATCTATAATGAGATCTGGTGTCCTCTTCTGGCCTGCAGGCAGAATACTGTATAAATAATAAATATATAAAAATATTTATTATATTATTTATTATAAATATATTTATAAATATAAATTAATAAATAAAATATATAAAAAGATATAAAATACATGAAAGCAAAACAAAGAAAATGGGCTGGAGAGATGGGTCAGAGGTTAGGCACACTGGCTGGCTGTTCTTCCCTAAGTCCTGAGTTCAAGTCCCAGCAACCACATGGTGGCTCACAACCATCTATATATGAGATCTGGTGCCACCCTCTGGCCTGCAGGTGTACATGCAGGCAGAACACTGTAAACATAATAAATAAATAAAATCTTAAAAAAAAAAAAAAGATAGATAGATAGTGTTCCTGGGGAGCCTGAGCTACATAAGAAGACCCTGCGTGGAAAAAACTAGGATGTCAGATCCCTTGGAACTGGAGCTGCAGACAGTTGTGAGCTGCCATGTAGATGTTAGGAATTGAACCTGGGTCCTCTGCAAGAGCAGCCAGTGCTTTTACCTACTGAGCCATCTCTCAGCCTCACCTTTTTGTTGTTGCTGTTATTGGTTTTTGTTTGTGGTCTCTCTGTGGCTTAGAACTCAGAGTAGGCTAGAATGACTGGCTAGTGAGCAGCAGAGATCCACCAGGCTCCACCTTTCCAGCACCAATCACAAGCATGGACCACAATGCCCAGCGTTTTAGTGTGGTCTGGGGGTCCCCAAGTCTTCTGGCTTGCAAGACAAGCGCTTTCCCAGTGAGCCATTTCTTCAGCCCACTGCTATTACCCAAACATGGCGGCAGGCCAAGCTGAGCCCCAAAATTAGTTGTATGCCATACTAAGGGGATGTTATCTAAGCAAACCATTTGACAAGCAGATGACTTTAAAAAACAGCAAGTTTTCCGCAGAGCTTTTAATCATGTGGTGAAGGGAGCTGGCATTATACAGTATGCAGCTTTCCCCTAAGAAGAAAACTCTTCCCAGGAGGCTTCTGCGGGTTTCAGGTTTCTTTTAGCTTTTGGTTTTGTTTGTAGTTTCACTGCATTGACTGGCCTGGAACTCACCATTTAGAACTCATAGAGAGCCACCTGCCTCTGCCCCCCAAGCGCTGGGATTAAAGCCATACACTAACACACCCCGCTCCAACATCTCTTAAAGGTTGACTTCTTTTATTTTATATGTGTAGGTGTTTTTGCATGCATGTATGTCTGTGTTCACAGAGACCAGAAAAGGGTGTTGGATACACAGGAACTGGAATTACAGAGCTTGTGAACCACCATTCGGGTGCTAAGAATTGAACCCGGATCCTCTGGATTAATTCATGATGCACTACTAAGGGGCTCAATTAGCTTAGTACTTGCCACATTATACAGACAACAAAACAGGTCCATGACAGCGTGCATCTGTAGTTCCAGCACTTGGGAGGCTGAGGCAGATGATTTTAAGTTCAAGGGTAACTTGGCCTATGTAGCAAGGCCCTGTATCAAAAGTCAAAAAGCATGGCTGGGTATACACCTTGCTTGCCTAGCATGACAGAGGCTCTGGGTTTAATCTTCAGCACTGTAAACAAGCAATCAAACACCTTCAATTTAATCATTAGTGAATCCATCCCTATGTGAAAGAGATGTAATTAATACAAAACTGCTTTATTGTTGCCTGAGTCTTGATTCTGATATTGCCAATAACTTCAATAGTCGAAGCCAACCTGGAATTTTAGGATGCTCCTTAATTTCTACATTTCTGTCATAATTTTTTCCAAAAATTAGCCAGGTAAGGCCAGCAACATGGCTGAGCAGATAGCAGCGGTTGTCTCAAAAGCCTGATGACTTGGGTGAGATTCCTGGAATACACGGCGAGAGAGGAGAACCAACTCCTGAGTGTTGTCCTGTGACCTCGACATGTGTATTGTGTGTGTGTGCATTCATATACACACACATACACATACAGACACACACACAAGCACACACACACACACCATCATCATAATTACCATCGCACACACCCCACACACAATAGTAATAATTATTAAAATTCCAAATAAAAATAGCCAATCGTGGCAGAATATAAAATCCCAGCACTTGGGAGGCTGAGGTGGAAGATTATAAATTCGAGGCCCGTTGACCTTTATAGCAAAGAATACGCCTAACTGCTCTAAAAACGTTCTATAATTTATAAAGTGCTCTCAACACATCGTCTCCTTTGATTGCTTCATCATCCCTATGATACAGACAACATTATCCCCATGGAAGAAACGAGAAAAGGAACCTCAAACTTGTTCAATAATTTATCCAAGATTACAGATTTATTAAACGCTCTGTTATTTGCTTTGGAAGAAGACAAGTCTTGCCCTTAAGGAGTCTGATGAAGTTAAAGAAAAGACTTGTAAATATGGGACAGAACAATTACACAGCAACATGTAAGAAAATGGTTGGGAGACCAGAACAATTTAGACAAGGATGCTAAAGGAATTCAAGGGGGAAAGATTACTGAAGAGAGTTAATCAGTGAAGGTATCATTTAGGGATAAACCTTAAGCTAGGTCGTAAAAGAAGTACAAAGATTCAGACTAGCAGAGGGGAAAAGAATTATGGGAAGGAAGGGTGACATCAGCAAAGACAGGAGCACTGAAGCAGTAAACGCCCTGATAGAGAGAGCTGGAGCCTGAGGGATCCCAGGAAGAAAAGAGAGAATACAAAACCAAAACTGCCTAGTCCAGAGTGAAGAGCAGCAGGAGCTTTAATGGCTCCTACATCTGTGCAAGGGAGAAATTCAAGCCGAACACATGGATAGGCCCCAAGCCCTTCCTGTCCTTCCCTTTGTTTGTTGTTTCTGCCCCCTGCCCCCCCCGCCCACACACACACAGAGGGTTTCCCAGTGCAGTCCTGGCTGTCCTGGAACTCCCTCTGTAGCCCAGGCTGACTTCGAACTCAAAGGTCTGCTTACATCTGCCTCCTGAGAGCTCGCGCTAAAGGCATGCACCACCAAGCCGGATTCCTTTAGCTGTTATTTTTTAAATGTGTGTGGGTGTTTTCCTTGGGTACATGGCTGCATCGTATGCCTGCAAAGGCTGGAAGGCCAGCTTTGCTTCAGCCCCTGTCCTCCACACATACACATTTTTTTTAAGAGCCTATTTTTTTTTTTTTTTTTGGAAAGAGAGAGAGAAAGCTGTTAAGAGTCCATATGGCCCACTGGAGAGATGGCTCAGGAGTTTAAGAACACTGACTGCTCTTCCCGAGGTCCTGATTTCAGTTCCCAGCAACCACATGGTGGCTCACAACCATCTATAATGAGATCTGATGCCCTCTTCTGGAGTGTAGGCACACATGCAGACTCACATACATAAAGTAAATAAATCTTTTTAAAAAATTATCTATATTGCTTTTGCAGAGAATACAAATTTGGTTCCCAGTATCCATAAAGGAGCCCAAGGGTAGCCACTTGTAGCTCCAACTCCAGGGAATCTAACAGCCTTTTTGAGCACCTGCACTCTCATGCTCATGTTCCCAACACACACACACACAATTTAAAAATAAATAAATAGATAAAAGCCGAGTTTTCAAGATAACTGATCCACTGACCAGCTTTCCTCATCACAGAAGTAGAACTGAGGTCTGGAATTGCTCCATTTCAACTTTCCCCATACAAGACAGCACTTTATTCCATTGAAACTTGCTAGTAAGATTTAAACTGCTGAAGTGCAAAGTCCTTTCTTAGAGTTACAATCTTCTAGAAATGAACAGAAGGACAGATAAAAGCTTGGATGAGCAGTGGGACAAAGAAAGAGAATTGGGGATGGGGTGGCATGGAGTAAGAAGAGAACTGTTAAAATGGCACCTCATTCAGCCGGAATGCTGCATAAATTTTTAAAGACTAGCTTTAGCAAAAATAAAACAAAACTAAATACAGCCAACAAAACAACTGAATGCCTTTCGGTCACTGTGTTTCCTTAAGAAAGGCGCTGAAGGTAACAGGTACGGTCTCAGGGCACACGTGGGGGGTCAAAGGACAGGTGGTTCTCCCCTGCCACCTTGTGGGATGGAGGGATTAAACTCAGGTCATGAGTCCTGAAGCAGCATGTAAGAGCCTTTAGCCACTGAGCCCAGGCTAAACGGAACAGACTACTCCACATCTCCCAGGAAAGAGCAAGGCTTTAAAACACACAACTGGAGCTTGCTGTAACAACCCAGTGTCACAGTGGCCCCGTCCTCCTCACAAAAGGGGAGAACTGAACCCTGGAAATTATCCTCCTAAGCAGGGGATTTTCCGGAAAACCTGGGTTCAATTCCCAGGACCCACATAGCAGCTCATGGCTGTCTATAACTCCAGTTCCAGGGGATCCGATGCCCTTTTCTAGCCTTTGAGGGTCGTGTACACACATGACACACAAACATATATGCAGACAAAACTCTCAAGCACACTAAAAAATGAAAATAAATAAATACCAACACAGTAAGTTTTTATTTAAAAAGGGAGGAGAGGGAATGGAAAGTACCATGTGTCCTGTAACAACCTGCAGTTTTTAACTAAGACAAAACCAAAACAAACAAATAAAAACTATGCCTTCACCTAGCTTTTTAAAAGATGTATTTCTATATCATATATACAATGTTCTGTCAGCATGTACACCTGCACACCAGAAGAGGGCACCAGCTCTCACTATAGATGGTGGGGATCCACCATGTGGCTGCTGGAAATTGAACTCAGGACGTTTGGAGGAACAGCCAGTGCTCTTAACCTCGGAGCCATCTCTCCAGCCCCTTCACCTAGCTTCTTAGAACCACCCAACATTAAAGAAGAAAAGAAAATGGGTCTGGAAAGATGGCTCAGTGGCTAAGAGCACTGACCTCTCTTCCAGGGGACCTAGGTTTAGTTCCCAGCATCCATATGGTGGCTCACAACCATCTTGCAACTCCAGCCCCAGGGGATTCCATGCCCTCTTGCCTTTGTGGGTACTGCCTGAATGTGGTATGCAGACATGCCTGCCAGCAAAACACCTGTACAAATAAAACAAAAATGAGGGTAAATTTTTTTTTTTTTAAAGGAAACCGAGACACAATAAATATCCCCGAAAAGCCCCCTAGGTCTTAGAATAAGCGCAAACACAGCTTTAACACACAGGGCCTGGTAATGCTCCTTCAGCACGCCTGGGGTCGGTCCCAGGTCTACACCACCCGAGCTTGGCGGTGTGTGTCTGTAATCCCAGCATTTGGGAGGGAGAGGCAAGGATAGCAATTCAAAGTCATCCTCGGCTACATACATGAGCTCCTATCTCCAAACAGAAAAATAAATAAAAAGTCAGTGTTGGGAAAACATGCAAGAGCCTTAGCTAGCTAGAAGCTCAGAGAATAACACAGACATACAAAGAAAGCGAGAAAGAGGGAGAGGAAGAAAGGAAAGAAAAAAAAAGAAACGCTAATAAATTCTTGGACTGCTTGATTTAAGGGATGATATATCGTCCAGACCTTGAGAACTTAATAGCCCCACTGTACCCTGTGCTGTCTGAACACACTGAGAATTGCATTAGTTTTGGGCACCACAATTTAAGAGCAATATTGACAAGAGCTGTAAAAATGTTCATGCCCTTTGACCTAATAATCTCACTCATGGGGATTTATTCTAAGGGAATAATTCAAGAGACTAGATGAATTGGAGGTGTGAAGGTATCGATTCAGCAAACCTTACTCTGTATACACATCCACACGTACAGGTATGAAATAAATGTTTCTTAAAAAGAATGATTGAGCAGCTTTAAGATGTGAGTAATTTAAATATAAACTAAACATGATGATGACGCACGCAAGGCCATGGATGAACCTTGAAAAATCACGCTACATGTGCCTGACATGCACAAAGGGCAGCATCTGGTCTGATTCCATGTGTACAAAATAAGCAGGAGAGAGCTGGGTGTGACTAGGCAGGAGCTCACTAGGCAGGAGCGCCAGGAGAAAGGGGGAGATTCTGGGTTTGAGGCCAGACTGTGGGCTGCAAGAATAAAGCCCTGTCGCAACAAGAGAAAATGAAACTAAAAAGGACCCTTTTGACCGGGCCTCAAAGCGTGTGTCTCTCTCTTGCTTGGAGGGCAGTGGTTCTCAACCTTCCCAATGCCAGAGCTTTAATACAGCTCATGCTGTGGTGACCCCAACCGTAAAACTATTTTTGTCCCCACCTCAAAACTGTAATTTCGATACTGCTACGGATCATAATGTAAATTTCGGTGTTTTCTGATGATTTTAGGCGAGCCCTGTGAAAGGGTTGGTCTACCCCACAAAGGGGTCTCGACCCACAGTCTGAGAACCATTCTTTTGGGGGCTAGCTATCAATCAAATCAAGGTCTTGGGGGTGCTTGGCAAGTACTCTTTCACTAAGCTACATTCCCCAATCTCTCTCTCTCTCTCTCATTCCCCCACCCCCGCTGGGTTGTGGGGAGCCGCACAATGGCTTAGTGAGCAAAAGCACTGTCTTTGCAAACCCGATGGTCTGAGTTCAGTTCTCAGGTCCTGGCCTCAAGGACCAAGTACTGGCTTCTCAGTGGCTCAGGGGTATTTTGGCTATGACTACTTTAAAGCTCGCCACACACACACACACACACACACACACACACACACACACACAGTTCTGTTCCTCTAGACTGTACCACTGGCTCACACCTGTAATTCCAGCATCAGTAAACAAGAAGATTATTGTGAGTTTGAGGCTAGCCTGGGCTAAACAGTGAGCTCCAGGCAGGCCTAGATTACAATGTAAGTACGACCTTGTGAAAAACAAACAAACAAACAAACAAACAAGCCTTCAGTACTGGGGAGGTCGCCGAGCCCGGCTTACACGGTACCAGGCCTCATGGATGCTAAGCACAAGCTTATGCTACTAGGCCATGTCTCCAGCTTAAAACACTGTGTAAACTACTCAGAGGTGACACCCAGGAGAAAGGTGTGAATGAAGCACGCCAGAAGAGCAAGAAAAGAGCAAATAAAGGTATATAACTTTAAGCTGGGTGTGGTGGAACAAGCCTGTAATCCCAGCCCTCAGGGAGGCAGAGGTAGGAGGATCTCTGTGAGGTCCAGGCCAGCCTGGCCTACAAAGCAAATCCAGGACAGCCAGGGCTACACAGACAAACCCTGTCTGGAAAAAGCAAAACAAAAAAGGTATCTCATTTTAACACGTTTCTGGTCCTCAGCCTCCCACAGAGTGAGACATCCTGGTCTCCTTTTCTACATGCAGCTTAAATAAAGCTTCCTCGAAATACACAAACTGCTAGTTCCCCAGGCCTCCCCGAGCTGCCTTAAAGACACACGGGATAGAGAATCATGAATCTTCCCAAGAGGCCTGTCTTATTTCGTTTCCTGTTGCTGTGATTAAAGACCCTGACAAAAGCAACTTAAGAGAAAAGGATTCATTTGGACTCACAGGTCGAGCACAGTCCATCATGTCTGGGAAGGCTGGAGCTGGAGGCTCGTCATGCAGGCTCCGCCGTAATCAGGAGCAGAGGGTGCTGAGTGGACGCACACCGGCGCCAAGCTTGTTGTTTCCTCTCCCTCTCGCCCTGGGTCCAGCACGTGAAAACGGCACTGCGTTTCTCCACCTCAGTTAAGAAGGTCTCCCACAGAGCTGCCCATAGTCCAACCTGATCTAGACAACCCTTCAGGGAGTCTCTCTGGCAATTCAAGACAGTGTCAAGTTGACAATTAAAACTAACCATGACATTTGACGAATGACCGCACAGGCCTTTGTTCCAGGACCGGGGGCGAGGCGAGCGTTTCTTTCTGTGAGTTCCAGGCCGTCCCGGTCTACAAACCCCCTTAAAACAATGTCATCTGTTCCCTCAGTACCCCAACACATCATTTACAGTGTTATGACATTCAGCTCAAAACAGGGGGCAAGGCAGACTGTGATATTTCCGTTCCCACGTTGAGATCCTTTGATCCTGAGAGTGTGACAGGGCACTCACCATTTGGACTTTGAGTACCGAGAAGACCTGAGGACTCAGCCTGTTCCAAACCCACGAGGGCCTCTGCACAACTCTGTTCCGAGCAGAGGCACGGCCCCCGGCCGCAGAACCTGTTCCTTTCAGGGAAAGTATAAGAGTAGAAGGTATAAATGGAATAAAAACTTTTTTTCCCCCTGGCACTTTGACATTTAACCCCTGACTTACCTCTTGGATTCCCTCTTGCATATGAAATACTAGAATCCTCATACTTTTCCTTCAGTCTCCTAACCCGGTGCTGTACACAGTATAAGAGTTAAATAACCTTCATCATCTGTCGATGCACCGGGGTAGGACACTGGTGTCTCTTTGGAAGACATTTTATTGATTTTATAATATTCCTTTCACTGTATGGTCTTAACAGAATACAATCAAGAATACAGCAGCCGTGGATTTAGAAATTCAGAGCATAAATATTTTCTACCACAAACTTTCTCCTCCCTTCAGAGTTTCCGGCTCCGCTGCAAGCAGCTTCTTTGACACGTTGGGTCCCCGGGTTTTGAGCGTGCTGCTGATAAGAGTGTTGTTCTGCCCCCAGGAGTTGCTGCTGTTCACCTCCAGGATGCCCTGGGCCTCTTGGGCTGACTCAAGACTTCATAGGCAGCCTGGATCTCCAGGAAGCGCCTCTGGGCCTCCTCTGTCTGGTGCCGGTTGTGGTCCGGGTGCCAGACCTTTACCAGGTCTCGGTAGCTGCGGTGTACTTCTTCGTTGGTTGCCCCCTCTGGAAGGCCCAGAACCTTGTTGAAGCAGAGGTGACATATTAGTATCTGGGAGTCCCATGGCCCCTCCCTCCTTCCTGCTAAATCAGGCTCCTTAGTACTGGACTGCGCCAGAGCCTCAGACAGAAATTCAGCCCTTTGGGCTCAATCGCACAGCATGTCCCTAACTGGAATAAGGTCCTGGGTTTAATGCACAGCACTCGGGGAGGCAGAGGCAGGCGGATCGCTGTGAGTTCAAGGCCAACCTGATCTACAAAGCAAATCCAGGACAGCCAAGGCTACACAGAGGATCCCTGTCTTGAAAAACAAAACAAAACAACAAGAACAAAAGAGCAAAACAGAACAGAACAAAAGAACCCAAACAAAGTACAAACATTCCCCCCCCAAAAAAAAACAACAAAAACCCAACAACTCAGGACACTGTGTAAATGCCAGGATTCCCTTAATTACAACTGCATTTTCCAACCTAAAACTTCACATCATTGGCCAGGTCTCATCCCCACAAGAGAAATAAGCACACGTGTGTCCACCAAAGACCTGAAAAGAGAGATTACAGGAACACCCTTGCAAAAAAGTCCTAAACTAGAAATGACCCCAATATTAGCAATAGAGTGACTAAATAAGCAGTGAGCAGGAACTGATACAGCAACAAACAAAGACCACTTCTAACTGCACGTTAAACATGAACAAGTATTACAGGCAGACTGTTGAACGAAAAACACCAGATCTGTACTAGGTGATCCCATTTATTTCATATTCAAGGACAGACAAAAAACATGGGCGAAGGAAAAAAAAAAAGGAGGGAAAGAAAGAAAGAAAAGAAAACTAACCAAAACCAAAACAAAACACACCTCATGTAGCCGACACAGTGGAGCGTGCTGTTAGTGTCCAGCTCTAGGGAGGCGGAAGCAGGAGGGTCACAAGTCGGCCAGGTCAGCCTTAGCTACCTATTGGCCTGGTATAGGCCAGCTAAAGATGGCTCAGGAGGACTGGCACTCCCTGGCAGCTTGAGTTCAACCCCTGGAATGCACGTGGTAGAAGGGAGATTCCAGTCTTGCCAATTGCCCTCTGACGGCTACATCCATGTTGCTGCACATGGACTCACACACACAAGTAATTTGTCCGTTTGTTTGTTCAAGACAGGGCTTCTCTGTATAGCTGCCCTGGCCGTCCTGGACTCACTTTGTAGGACTAGGCTGGCCTTGAACACACAGAGACCCATCTGCCTCGGCCTCTGGAGTGCTGGGATCAATGGTGTACACCACCACACCTGGCTCCAATAATGAACTTTAAACCTAACAGATCACGTGGGATGTGGCTCAGTGCTACAGAGCTCAGAAAGTGTTCGTGGGGGTATGAGCGTGCTCTCCTACACCAAAGAACAAACAGAACCCCTAACCGGCAGGGAAAGATGTCGCAGAGCTAGCCTCCGAGTAGGAGTGTAGATTGGGAAGGGATAGGAAGGAATCTTCTTGGAGCTGGTAGTGTTCCATGCCTTCATCTGGACGCACGTACACAAACTTAGATAAACTATGTGAGACTTCGCAAAAAAAGTATTACACGTATTTCTCGCCAATAGTGCCGTGCACCTTGTTACAGTACACACAGAAGCGGAGCCGGGAACCCCTTTCAGGGCTTAGCCAGCATATCTGAGAACGGCTTGCCCCTGTAGCTGCCATTGCCAGAGGACAGCCTCACCCAGAGAGAGGGAAGAACAGAGAGGGCTTACCTGGTAAGCCAGTTGGCGTTTCTCATCCTGAAAACCGTGGACGAACTCATAGAGCTTCTCCCACTCCTGGAACTGGCTACCGTTGAAGCTGGGATCCCCAACCAGTAGCCACCAGATGCGGCAAGGCAGGAGCAAGGCAGACTCCACAAGGCGGCCAACGAGTGGGAAAAAGCTGAACCAACTCAGGAAGGAACCCAGGGTTTCCGCCACGTAGTCAACGGTGGCGGCTGTGTTGCAGAGCACACTGTAGGCCAGGGGGCCCGTGAAGGCCAGGTAAGCCAAGCCCACGCGGTAGAGCCGCACGCTGAGCGTCTCCGACCCGGCCGAAGCTTTGTATCGGCGGTGCTTCTGGGCCGTGAGGCTGGCAGCCAGGCTGATGGGTAGGATGGCTATGGGGCGGCCATAGAACACAGGAGACGTGAGGAAGGCTGCGCCTAGGGTGTTCTTAAAGTCTGAGGTCTGGTCACCAACAGCAGCCACCAGCAAGACCCCTAAGCCAACTGCCAGTGGGAGGCCCACGATATAGAAGTTGGCCATGAAAGAGAGGCTGATCAGAGCCACGAGACCAAAATAGATACCCACTGTCATCTGGGCAGCAAAGCGAAGGACGCTCAGAGGTGGCCTCCCCTCTCCTGGCCTCCATTTCTGAGCCTGGACTCCGTTGGCTTGAGCAACAAAGCCTGGGAGCTTCCAGAATTCCCAAAGCCAGCCCAAACCACCGCCCCCCAGGGTCAGCATCCAGAGCAGGGCGTGGCTGTCCCTTCCCAGATACAGGTGGTGGAGTCCAACAGGACCCCCGAGAGCCCAGAGGGCATAGGTCACCAGGAGCCCTTTGGCCATCCTTTAGGGCAAGAGTCTCAGAGTAAATTCAGCAGTGTTTGACATGGATCAGAGCGCAGAAATCTCAAGGTCCTCTGTGAGAATCACCACAGTCTCAAGAGTTATCCTTAGACCCTGAGAGACGGGGCAGGGAGGAAGATTCATCAGATGGCATCCAGACCCCAACACAGCAAACCATCTCTCCAAGATAACGGTCAAGTCTGCTCCTACCTCAGGGTCTCCCAGGTACTAGAGGTCTTGTACTTTTGGGGTAGCACGCCAGTCCTGTTATTTATAGTCACAGTGACTCCATAGGTAAGGGGAGGAGAAGGCTTCAGTTTGAAATTTTTATTCATACATTATTTGTAATTAATTAATTAACTTTTGAGGCACGGTCTTATATAGCCCAAAGTGGTCTTATGCGGCCATAGCTGAGGATGTCTGTGAGTTCCTGATCTTCCTGCCTGCACCTCCCCAAATGCTGGGCTTATAGGCACGTGCCACCGTGCCCAGGGAGGAGAATGTTTTAAATGTTTTCAGTTGGGACACTGTGAACTGAACAAAAACAAAACAAAAAACAAACAAATCGGGGACTAGAAAGATGGCCCTGGGGTCACTTACTGCTCTTCCAGAGGACTGGGGTTCAGTTTCCAGCACCCACACGGCAGCTCACAGATGCCCTCTTCTGATCTGCCAGGGCATCAGGCACACATGCCATGTGCACACAAGCAGAACATCCACGCACATAAGGTGAAATTTAATAATACAATTATTAATAATAACCAGCTTAAATTTCTATCCTCCCCTCAAACTCCTGAAAGAGTTAAGGATTCTCGGGAGAAAGGGTTGGACAGAATCCCTTTTCAACGTTTCAGGCCCTTTTGAAAGCCGGCGTCTTATCTAAGCGTCACCTTTAAGTCCTGGCTGCTCTGGGTAACCTGGCCCCAGGTTTTATCCTTTCTCCAGTCTTCCCATCCCCAGACCATAAAAATTTCCCCCAAGTCACACTTGAAAGGGATCCTGAACTCCTTCCACTTAAACCTTCTGGAAAACATTTTGACCTAGACCTTAGCACCCCCACAGCTCAGCCGCCCTGTCCCCAAACAGGATTGAAGAGCCTCTACAAAGAGGCTGCAGAAATCCTCAGAATATCAAATCCGGCGCAGAGAGTGCCTGCCAGTATGTCCTACCTACTTCAAGCGAACTCACCCTCGGGCAGTCCCAGTAGGGCCGCGGTACCTGGCTGCTCAGGCTGACAGGCCGCTTCAGACCAGTCATTTCCTTTGACCACAGAATCAAATGGCCCTCTGTGCCTGCTCCCGACCCACCCAAGTGGACTTTGTCTCAGTGTTGACTGACTGTGTCCTGTGAAGTCAGGCCACCTCCGCCAGGCCCCTCCCCGACGCCCTTGACGGCCCCTTGGAATCATCTTCCGGTCCTGCCTTCTCCTACCCGCCCTCTCGGGTATAAACTCCATGGGAAGCTCTGCCCAGGCTCACCCCGCTTTACACCGCAGGGCCTGGAACCGCCCCCCACTCCCGGGCCAAGCGCGGCGCTTGCAGTACGCCACCACGACCGCCAGGTGACACTGCCGCTTACGGGAGGGAGGCTCCCCAAAAGTCCCCAGATCACCTTTTCGCAAGGTTGGGACACCCCTTTGCCGTAGCTGTCCGGATTGTGCGGCAACCTGGCGAGAGGAAAAAAAAAAAAGTGACTCCCTTAAATAAAATTAAAATTCTCGATTCTCCCTTCTCCCCGCCACAAGTAGGAGGAGATCCCTCGCTCACTCCAGGCCGCACGCTCCTCTCTCCACACTCCAAGACCCCAAGAGCTTCCAGATGGCCATTATAGGATCACTTCTAATTTCTAAAGGGAGAGACATCCACCCATAAGGAAGAGGAGCGTCCACCAAGACGCCCGGTTTTGCCGCCAGGCCTTCCAGTTAGGGGCCTACACATTCAGACCCGAGCCTGAGCTCGCATGACCTGGAATCCAGAAAGCTCGGAAGCTGCTCTGACCCTGCAGCCTGGAGCAAAGGAAAAAGCCACAGGCGAGGGACCCAGGGTCAGGGCGCCAGCAGGAGAGCGGGCCCAACCCAGGACTCCGGGGGAGGGGGGCGAGGGATCTTCTGTTACCGCGCAGGAATGGAGCTGGCGAAGCAGATACCTTCAGCATCCCAGGCTCCAATCCCCGGTGCAGTCCCGTGACCTTGGCCAAGTCACGGCTCCTCCTGAGCTTCCGTTTCTTTAGACAGAAGCTCGGCTCTATCAGATCTCCCAGCCCTGACTAGCGTAGGGGTGGAGGCAGTGGGCCTCCCTTCGGGTCACCTGTGAACTGTTTCAGAGCCTCCAAGGTCCCCGACCCCTAGCTGGGGATGGGAATGCAGCCCGGGACGTGGTCCCTTTAGGGATGGGAAGGAGGAAAAGACAGCACAGCCGCGGCCGGGGACGGGGCGGCCAGGGGCGCTGAATAATGAATGAGACTTAATTGGGCCTCACCGCGAGGCGGGCGACGCTAAGCTTGGCAAACAGCAGCCCTGCCGCCGCTGGACAAACAAACTGGCTCTGGGCGCCGGGAGCCGGGTGCCGAGCGCCCCGGGGGAAGGGGAGGGCGCCCGCAGGGAGCCAGGCCGCCTGGGCGCAGCGGGACCCGGGGTGCCCAGGCGGGGATGCGGGCTCCGGGCCCAGACCTGGAGGGAGGGACTAGGGCGAGGGCGAAGCAGATCTTGCCGGAGAGCCTGTGGCCCAAGGGCAGCGTGAGCGCGTGAAAAGGATGGAGAAAAGAGTGGAGGGGGGAGGGAGGGGTGAGAAACGAGCAAGGGAAAGGCCCACCCGGAGGAGGGCGAGCGGGGAGAGGTGGCAGCGCGGAGAGCGATGGAGAAACAAGAGAGGGAGGCGCGGCGGGCCCAGAGCAGAAGCCTGCGGGGAGAGAGGAGGAGAGGGCTGCGAGGCGACCGGAATGAGAACGAGGGGCGCCGGGGCGGGCGAGGGGCTCCCCGCCTGCGCCCCGCCCCGCCGCGCTCCCGCCCCGCGCCCTCTCCAGCCGCGCGCACTCACTTTGTCACAATTACGGGGCCGTCACTCGGCCGGGATTGTTTTCCCCAAATTGTTGTTCTATAAACTGGCGCGGGGCGGGGGGCGGGGGCCGAGCGGGAGGGGCGGGCGCGAGCAGCTGTCGAGGGCGCGGTAACGCGTTTACGCGCCGCCGGCCCCGGCTTGGCCTCGGCTAACCCGGCAGCCCACGCGGAAATCGACTGCCAGCCCCCGCCGCCGGCCGTTCTCGGTCCCGGCTGCCTCGGTTTCCCCGACGCGGCACCAGGGGGCCACCAGGCGCTCCCCCGCCGGGCCCAGCCTCCTTGCCCGCTCGGCCCCAGGCCTGGCACGCTCGCTCCTGCGTGAGCCCAGGTCCCCGCGCCCCCCGCGCCCCCCGCGCCCCCTCGCCCCCGCGGCCCGCGCCCGCCCAGCCGGCCCCGGGTGCTGCAAACATCTGTTGCGCCCGGCCGGGCCCTGCGCCTCCGCAGCTGCCTCCCCCGCGCCCCCCGCGCCCCCCGCGCCCCCCGCCGCCGCCTCCGCCCCGCCAGCCCGGCCTGTCGGCTCCGTGACAGCCGCGCCGAAGCCCGGGCCCCGCGGGAGCGGCCGGAGAGCAGCCGCCGCATGGCTGGCTCCGGCTCCGGCCTCCCTCGCGGCTGCAGGGGCAGCGGAGGGTGGCGGCCGCTGAAGCGAGACCGGCGCGGCCGCGGGGGCCGGCGGGCGGGCCGGGGAGGGCCGGGAGGGCCCCTCGAACCCTGGCTCCCCCTCCCTCCAGCCCTCGGTCCAGCCCGGCCGGGACCCTTCCCGCCGCCCGCCTGTTACTCAGTGGGTCCCCCGGTCCCCCCCAGCCCCCGCCCCACCTCCCAAGTCCGGGTGATTTACACGCGGGCTCCGCTCAGCGGCCTCTTCCCAATCAGGAATATCGACCCCGGGCGGGGCCCTCGGGCCGCATCGATCCCTCTAAGGCTCGGGATTTAAAAATGTCAAATTTGCCTTTTCCAGGCGGGCGGAGGGGGCGGGGGCCGGGAGGAGGGCCGTTTGCAAGGAGGGGTGGACAGCGGGGCATCGACCGGGCGCCTGTGCCCGGAATGAGAAGCAACGGACGGGCGTGCCCTGGCATGGCCTGGTCATCCTGTGCTCTCCACTGTGGCACCAGGGAACCTCTGCCCCTACAGCCTTGGCTCCCCCACAGCTTCCCTGCCGTGCTGAGTTATTCCCAGGGGCAGGGATCCCCAAGAGGAACAAAGACCAGATTTGGGGAGACAAAATTGGGAGAGACCCCTAAAGGTTAAAGCCTAGAGGAAAGAAACTGAACTGTCGCAGCCCCGAGGACGAGGTAGGCCCTGGAAGAGCAAGGCAGATGGGAGCCGCCTTAACCGTGTCCTGTGGAAAGCCCAGAATCCTCTGCCTTATAGGCCCGGGAGGTCCCGCCCCAGAGAGGCCAGGCTCAGCTTCTTGTTGGTTGGAGATGAAGTTGAGGAGTGAAGACGAAGCCAGCTGCAGAGAGGTGACTAGAGTGTGTAACTAGGATTTATCCTCCCAAGGTGTGAACTAGGAATGAACTGTGCCCAGGAGTCCAGAGATTCGGGGCTGCAGCAGCTCCTGCTTCTCCGGGCCCTAAGGGAGGGTTCTCCCCGAGGCCGCCTGACCTGAGCATCACACAGGTGTCCCCGCAGCCAGGGGAAGCCAGCCTCGGGAGGGACGGCCGACTGCGCGGGGCTGTGGGTTAGGAGGACTCCAGCAGCGACGGCTTCTCCAAGGCTAAGCAAGGAGCTGTGTGGACTTTGGGGAAGGGAGAGCATGCACGCACGGCCTTCCGCCCTTGAGGAAGGCGTGATGGAGGTGCTCCAGGCTCGGTTGTCACAGCTCTCACAGTGAACGTGTCACACACCCTCGGGAGCACACCTCAGCTGTCACCCGGCGGCTGCCATTTCCCCCCAGAACTGCAGACAGAACTGACAGCAAGTCGGAGGGGGGCTGTGGGAGGGGCTGAGGCCCGCAGGGGCGTCGCTGACACACCGCCCGCTGTGCGCTGTCACCCGCGCACGGTTCTGTGGAGGTCGGACACCAAAGCGCCTAGTTTTAAACCCCTCTACCTCCTTTCTCGGTGTTTGACCTTAAATCACCCAACCCAAGGGCAGAGTTCGTCTCCTCCTCCGATTCCCTAATTCTTTAATTAAGGAGGCGGCCAGCGACCGGGAGGCCAAGTTCAAGGTGGTCAAGGCCAGGGTCGAACTGCAAACCCGGGGATCCAGGGGAGATGGGACTGTTAAACGGTCTCTCGCTCCCGCCGCCGGCGGCCTCTTTCTGGGCACCGCACGTCCACTCACCGCCCACCCGGCCCTCGTCCGCCTGTCAGTGGAGTAATGAATGCGCGCTCCGGGCCCTGGGCCCCCCCTGAGTCGTTCATCACTGCCAGCACCGCCCACCTCTGCCTCCCGCCGGGAGGGCTCCGCCGCAGCGAGGGCCCTTCTCCCCCCCACGCCCCCTCAGCCCTGGACCACTAATTGTCAGATTGAGATGTTGACTTGTCAGCTAGGAGCCGGCGCCCGAGAACCCGCAGGAAAGCCTGGGCTCCCCGAACTTCCTCTCGGCTCCACTTGGGTTCGCCCGGGTTTGGAGCAGTTCTTGATTTGATGTCGACGGTTGGGATTTTACCCTGGAGAGCGGGGATGGAGAAGCGATGTGTCATTCCGGTCCTACAGGAGGCGCCCCAGGCTGCAGGCCTGGCGTTTTCCAAATGGGTGGCCTTGGGTTTGGTTTCAGGGCGGGGCGGGGAGACCCTGAAGGCCTGGTCCTCCGGTCCCCCAGCAGGGCACACCCAGGACCTTGATCTGCCTCTTTCTGGCAACTTGTTAGTCTCCACTTGGCCTCCGGAAGGCCTGGGGCCACGGGTACCAAGATCCCCAGGGGATGCCCAAATTCCTTCCTCTTCCCTGTAAGCGCCGCGGCCGGCGGCTCTGCACTCCCCGGCAGGAGTCGCACCTGCGGGAGGCGGCTCGGCCGGGCCCGGGCGCCCAGGTTGCAGCCCCGGCCCCGCCCTCTCCGGGCGCCGAGCTCCCGGGCGGCCGGCTGAGTGACGGGCAGCGGGTGATTATGCGGAGGGGGAGCGGGGTGCGCCGCGGGCGGCAGCGCTGACCCTTCACATTTCCGATCCGCCGGGACCCTCATCCATCCGAAGCTGCTCTTTGTCTGGCCGCCTAATTGCTGGCGGACAGGATGGATGGCGGGACCGACAGCCGCGGAATCCCTAATAAAGGCCGCGGCCGCGGGGGAGGGAGCGCAGGGAGGAGGGGGAGCGAGAGGGAAGGGATGGAAGGAGATGGCAGGAAAGCACTGGGCCGCCGCCGCGAGCTCTCAGGCGTTGCTGGCTGGGCTCACGGAAGCCAGGCTTGGCCCTAGGTGGAGGGCAGGAAGTGTGAGGTCGGCTATGGTCTGAGGGCCGTGGGTACGGGGCTGCTCGAGTCTGCCGCTCGGCAAAGGACGGAAGAACTAGGGGCCCCGGTCAGAAAGAGCGCCCTAGGCCTACCTCGCCAAGCTGAACCCTGAAGACTTGGCGCTTCTTCCTGGATTCTCAACAGCCTGCTCCCCAACTTCAGCCCTCTGCACCCCACCTGCCTCCTTTCGCCTGTTGGCCTCGCTGCGGGGGATTCAATATCCCAGCAGAGAAACGAGGGTGTGACAGCTGTCTGTGCAGCCAGCAGCGGCATTTCATTAACCCGCGGCTGGAGAGGGCCAGAGGTGGTGGCAGGGGCGAGGGGAGGGGTTGCCAGCCCAAAGGGAGGTGGAGAGAGTGCCTTCTGGGGATAGGGGCGCAGAGCTGCCGAAAGAAGCCAGCACTGGGGAGCCGGGAGTTGCCAGCGGGACTTTGAACCCAAGGCTGTCTGGGGCGCGAGGCCAAGGGGACTGACCAGCTGATGAGTGGAAACCCCGCCTTGGCGGCTTGCAAGGGCCCTCTGAGCCTTCGATGCAGGCACATGGTCTCCAAAATATCGTGAAATGCGTAAAATGCGCAGGTCCAGCCACGAGCTTTTCGGGGCTCAGTCACAGAGGGAGAGAGTTCAGTCTTTCCTTTTGGGAGTAAGCAAAACTCCCCCTAGCTTACCTGGCTTTTCATCCCCTCCTTTTCCCCGCGCCCCCTCCGATATCTGAACCATCCTACCTAGCTACCTTTGGCCTTCCGCTGGCCAGTGTTTGAACCCTGGTGGTGTCAGAGCTGACAGCTGGGGCAGAGGTTGGGCGCGTGCTGTAAAAGCCTGGCGGAGGTTGTGGAAGCCAGGACTACTGTGCGCTTCAACCTGTAGACTGTTATTTTCCTGCACACACCTCGCCGCCTGCTCCTGTCTGGCTGCTCTCACCCTTGCCCTGCCTCTGGTGCTCTTGTCTCTTTTCCAAGCCCTGGGAAGGAAGCCTAGGCATCTAAACTCCCATTCTAAGAAAAACCCTCCTCCCCACGAGGAACATCTCCATACAAGGTGATAACTGGACAAATGGTTTCCCAGTTCTGGACCCCAGTGTCCTCACCTTTTGCAGACAGAGATAAAGCAGCCATCTCTGCTGCCGTCGTCTCTCAGGGCTTCGGAAAGGATTCAATGAGGACTTGCATGGGCACAGCCCTCTAACGAAATCAGCACCTCATGATGTTGCCTCCAGTCCCATGCAGTGAATGCCCTGTGCTCAAAGATGAACGAAGCTCTCTGCTCTCTCCTTTGTATACAGGGGTCTAATGCCAGGCACCCAAGCTGCTAGCTTCAGTGTCCTCTAAAACAGAGCTGAAAGCCAGAGCCTCTGTGTGTGTGTGTGTGTGTGTGTGTGTGTGTGTGTGTGATCACTTTCTTCCGGTCCTGAAGAGGAGGAAAGGGAGGGGTTCTTAGATATTGAGGGAACACCAGCCATATGTGCTCTCTCTCTCTCTCTCTCTCTCTCTCTCTCTCTCTCTCTCTCTCTCTCTCAGATGAGGAAACTGAGGATTGTACAAGCCATGGAAGCCACACTTCTGGCCTCCCACCCTCTCTCTGTTGCTGACCTCCTCACCCCCGTTCTTCCCTAGAGGGCAGCTGGATCAGTGACAGTAAGTATGAAAGAAAGAACAAAAAGAAAACACCTTCAAGGAGCCAGGACCTTTCTGCTAGACTTCATAAAAATTTAACAGGAAAACTTCTGCAGAGTAGAAGGCACAGAACACATGCAAATCATATGCTAATCGCATGCTAATCTAAAGTCTAACCCTTAGAGCTCTGACACACAGCTGGTCTATAGCCATGGGGGAAATTCTGGGGAAACCCCTGGGTTCCAGGAAGATGAGGATTCCCCATAGAGCCCTGTTGTGGAATTTAGGTTCATTTTAGGATTGAAGTTAAGTGTGTAACTTGGGATTAGGGTGAGCATGAGTGCAGTCATGGGTGAAGGTTAGTGCAGGATTCAGACTGGGCTGAGCTTGGACGTCACCTCTCTTCTTTCCCACCAGAGGCACCATGCTTTTGTTGTCTTCTTGCACCCCTGGCTGCCTGCCTCCCATTCTCAGGTTCATTGATTCCCTGGGACCTCCTAGCCTGATCCCCAGAGAGGCTCCGGTGAACTGTCCCTCACCCCTCCCTGTTCCAGCCTCCCCTCATTGCTCTTGGCCCCAGGAAGACCTGCTGATCTTAGCCCTAACTAGGTCTCTCCTTGGACGAAAGTGACAGCTGCAGGGGAAGCTATGAGGAGGACCTGGTGAGCTGGCAGCTTCATTCCAGAGTGTGGAGAAAGAGCAACAGAACATGAATAAATTCATAGAGCTGGCCCCTTGGCTCCCTGAGAGCCAAGCCTGCTCCCCCCAACACACACACACACACACACACACACACACCAAACACAACCGATGCTGCCTGCAGCCGGTTGGTCACCGCCGCTCAAGGCCTGCGCTGAGGATAGCAGAGGAGATGCTCTAGAGAAGAAACCTGGCATCTGACAGGGGCTAAGGTGAGGGGACCACAACGGGGGTGTCGGGAGCTAGGGGGAGCAGCCAGAGGAAGAGCTGGGCCGCTGCTGAATGGAGGGAGGGGGGCGTGGGGAGGAAGAAGAGGGCTGTCGGACTCAGGGTGGATGAGGCCTGGGGCTCTGCAGGAGAGACTGGTGTGACTTGCTTCCTCTGATCCATCCATCATGCAGCCTGGGGGAGCAGATCCGGAATTAGACGCACGCACACGGAGCCGACATGGCCCTCAGCCCCCCGAGGAAGACAAATGGTGACAAAGACCTTGAATAAAATTTGTATTTATGGTTGGAGGAGGAGACCCCTCCCCCACTGGCTGCCAATCCTTTCTCTTCCAATCCTCTCTGGCAGGTGGGGACCTCACCCTGCTCCCAGCAAGGGCCTAGCCCCAGCCCCAGCTCCAGCTTGAGAACGGTGTCACAGGGGGGCCAAAGAAGGACTACGGAAAGATGGAGAGACCACCGTTTCTGGCCAACAACTGCTCGGGGTGTGCTGTGCCCTGCGCCCTCTGTTTTACACAAGCATATTTACACAGCACAGCCTTGGCTTACCCCACTCTCCAAGAGCCTTTGCGCCACCGCTAAGGCTAGGTCTCCAAAGGCCCCTAGGCTCTTCAGTCCTAACCCCACCCTCCCAGCCTCTGACCTCCCCTGAGAAGATGCAGCTACCGGCTGGCTTTTTCTCTGCACTGTGATGACAGCCATACTCCTTGGTCACTCTGAAAGCAGGCACAGTCACCCAATACCTAATCCACACTTGAACTGTTACTATGCATAATCAACCAAAAATATCCATTATCTGGGGCCTTGTTTCTCTAGTGGCAAACAACTGGGGAGATCGGGAGGAGCCAAGACTCGTGGGGCCGATGAAGAGATGAAGACTGGGCTAGGACAAGAAGGGGGTCGTGCCAGTCTGGGCAGGGCAAGTGAGGCTAGCCTCTTTCTCGCCAGGGGATTCCATGCGCTTCAGTCCTGAGACAGGGTAGCTGGCTTCTGTGGGTCTCAGCTGTAAGACTAAGACAGAGACATACAAATACCCTCTTCCAGCAGCTCAGACAAGTGTACACAAAGACAGCCCACGATTCACTACTCACCCCGGCAGAGCAAGGCCAGGCTCTTCTGGCCACCCCACCACACACACAGAATCCAGCACGGCCACAGACACAGACCCACAGCCTACCCCTCGGCTCGCAGGCCGCCCCGCCCCCGCGTCTTCCTCACAGTTGATATGTCACATTGGAGTCCGAACACGGACCTGCGTGTCTCTCTGCAGCGCGCCATTTACATTTCTCTCTCGATCTGTCAACCTGTCTGGGCTCCCTTCTCTCTCCCTCTGTCTCTGTCTCTCCCTCTCCCGCTCTGGGGCCGTCAGTCTCTTTTCGAAGCTTTGTCTCTCTGTCTCTGTCTCTGATTTCTCGTCAGTATGTTTCCTGCACATTCCTCTCTCTCTCTCTCCTCTCTCTCCTGCTTCTGCTGCTATGAGACACCCCCCCCCCCCAATCATAGAGGCCAGGGTCGGGGCGGTAGGAGATTTGCCTTTTCCCGTTCTGGTGAACACAAGAACTGGTTGGCCGCTTTGCCATAGGCAGTGTTTGGTTAGGGGCACCGAGGGGCCCGTGCTGGCGAACTGCTCCTTCTTTCTGTTTTCCGTTTGTTACGCGAGTCCCCCTCGCCCCTCGGTCGGCTCCGCGGCCCCCCTCTGAGGTCTCATCTGCCTGTTACAGCCTGACCTCTGTTTGCCCCTCCACTGGGTCCGTCTTCCTCTAACCTCAGGGACCGCCGAACTCCAGGTACAGGAGGGAAGTGAGGGTGCCTGCGGCGAGGGCTGGGGATCGCTGCAGAGCGCTGGGAGCGGGCTGGGACCCGGAGGCCCGGGGCGGCGGGGAGGGGAGGCGGCGCGCCGGCCCCGCCCCCGCGCTCCCCGCTCCGGGCGCCAGGGGTCGCTCCGCCCGCGGCCGCTTATAGCGGCTCCCGCCGCGCGGCGCCTCCCAGCGCCCGCCCCGCTGCCAGGGAGGAAGGCTCGGACGCGGAGGGGAGCGCTCGCGGGAGAGGGGCGCCGGCCGGGGCGAGGGCGAGCGCCGGGGCCGGGGCAGGCGGGCGGCCGGTCCACAAAGTCCCCGGCCGGGTCGCGGCCGGCGACAGCCTCTCGCCCAGCACCCAGCACCCTGAGCCTGGGACGTCGGGAGAGCCGGGATCGGTGCGCGGTCCAGCCGGGAGCAGCCGGCGAGGGGAACCGGGACGCGGACTCCGCCAGGCGAGCAAGCACCAGTCCAGAGAGCGGGCACCCCGGACCCGGAGGGCGCGGCCGTCCGCGGGCCGCCAGGGCTGCACCCAGGGTGAGCGCACACCGCGGCCTCTGAGCCCCCCGGGCGCCGCCACCCTGAGCGGCGGCCTGGGCGCGGGCGCCGCCGCCACAGGAGGAACTCGCCGGGGCGAGGTGGTCGGGCACGGCCGTCGGGAGGTCCGGAGCGGGGCCCGAGCGCGCGGGGAGCCCCGGGCCTCCGTCGCCATTGCGCCTAAAAGTGAGGAGGATTTGCTGGCCCTGGCCGCGTCACGGCTGAGCCGCCGCAAGCGGGTGGCGGGCGCGGCCGTCGGGGTGGCCATGGTGCTGCTGCTGCTGGTGGCCATCCCGCTCCTGGTGCACAGCTCTCGCGGACCCACCCACTACGAGATGCTGGGTCGCTGTCGCATGGTGTGTGACCCCCACGCGCCCCGAGGCCAGGGCTCCGACGGCGCGCCCGCCTCCGCGCCTCCCTTCCCTCCAGGCGCCAAGGGAGACGTGGGCCGGCGAGGCAAGGCCGGCCTGCGGGGGCCTCCCGGACCCCCAGGGCCCAGAGGGCCCCCCGGAGAGCCAGGCCGGCCGGGGCCCCCGGGCCCCCCGGGCCCAGGCCCCGGCGGGGCGGCGCCCCCTGCGGGCTACGTCCCCCGCATCGCCTTCTACGCGGGCCTCCGGCGGCCTCACGAGGGTTACGAAGTGCTGCGCTTTGACGACGTGGTCACCAACGTGGGCAACGCCTACGAGGCGGCCAGCGGCAAGTTCACCTGCCCCATGCCCGGCGTCTACTTCTTCGCCTACCACGTGCTCATGCGCGGCGGCGACGGCACCAGCATGTGGGCTGACCTGATGAAGAACGGACAGGTGAGGCCGCCCCCTGCCCAACCCTCCCCCATGACTTCCTAAAAGGCCCTGCGCTCGGCTTACAGTCCAGCTCCCCCTCGCCCTCCCGAAACACTCCCAGGGTAGCCAAGAACAGAGGAGGACTCGGGGGTCTGGCAAAGAAAAGCGTCTGTGGAAAGTCTCACGGGGCACTAGAATGTCAGGACTAGAACTCAGGACTCAGGGCATACTGTCTGTGCGGTGGCACGCTCACACCCCAACCTCCAACCGTAGCTCACCAGATCAAATGTCCCTGGTACCTTGCCCACCCCCACCCCCCAGCTTCTTCTCCCTTCCTGCCTTGAGCAGCCTCTCTACTGGGCCAATACTCTCCATCAGTGGATTTCCCAGCCCTGGCATGGAGCGAGCTATTAGAGAATCTAGTTGCAAGGAACTGGAATGGAATCTCTTGTTTTGGGTAGTGGCGGACTTCGCTCAGGTGAAGTCTTCAGCTTGGGTTTTCAAACAAAAAGGGGAGGGGGAGAAAACAGTAACTTGCCCATTTGCTAGGTCCTAGTTGTTGGTCCCAGGGCCTGGGGCCAAACCCAGACTGAGCCTTGCCCTCAGCTAATGCTGGGCCTGTAGGCAGACGTGGAAAATGGTGTGCCGGCTCAGGGGCCACATAGGTGGTGGGATAAACCAGTTTGGGTTTGGAAAAGCTAGGAGGAGGCAATGGCCAGGAAGAAAAAGGCCTGGTCTATGAGCCCTGCACCCTCCCTGGCAACTTCTCCCATTCCCATAGGTGTTGGCCCAGGGGATAGTCAAAGTCACTGCCCCTTGGGTTTGACCGATATACGCCCCCAACACCCCCCCCCAAAAAAAAAAAGACTCACACGTTTGAGCAAGCAAGATGCCATAGGCTGGGGTGGACGGAGCTGCCTATGCTCTGCAGGGAGAGGAAGGTTTGGACTGAGCAGTGACCTCTGAGTGTCCACGCAGGGGGTGGGGCCCTGGTGCGTCAGGCCTGCTCCTCAGGGTTCCCTAAGCCCTGGGCCCGCTCTAGCGCTGAGAGGCCGGAACCCTGACGGAGCACCTCCCCAGCCCACCTCCTGCCTTTGGGGTCTCTTCCTCCCTCTGGAGCCTGAGGAAGGGGAGTCGGCAGGCTATGTGCGTCTTTGTGTGGCTGAAGGTGTCTGTGAGGAAGCGAGTGTCCAGGTCATCCCGTGTGTCTGTGACTGTGGAAGGCCCAGGTGTAAGCGGAGCTTGGCGTCTTCCTTCTTGTGGCACCGGGTAGGCAGACTCGGCCTGTGCCAGGGACCATAGAGTGTGTTGGTTTTGGAGGGGGTGGGGCGGTGCGGCTCCCACTCTGTATTCCACGGAGCCGACACTGCGGCCCTGGGAATGGTAAATAATGATTAGAATAATGATGAATAATTAATGATTTAATAACCAGTCCCAGTGGGATGGGAGCGGAGGGAAGGGGCCGGCGGTGTGACTGCAGCAGAGCGGGGACCGGGATCCCAGGCAGACCCCTCCATGGTGGGGGACCAGGTGCGCTCCGCAGGGAAATTAGAGCCCGGGAGGTGTGACTCAGGCGCAGACACTCGTGCCCCAGCACCTCAGGAAAGCTGGTTGAGGAATCCCGAGCCAGCTTGGAATCCTAGAAGTAACCTGAAAGCTGATGTTTTTTTGGCACGAGAAGTGCAATTCTATATAGCATCTTCTGTCCACAGAAGATGGTTCTGAACTCGCTTCGCGAGGAGTTTCTCATTTAATCTTAACCAGCTGGTGCGGTAGTTTCCCTTGCTCTAGTACAGGCCCAGAGATGTGACGCCTGAGGGACTCTGCCTCCTGGTCTCTTAGCTCAGCGGTCTCAACGCTCCGGACGCTGCAATACTTTTAACAGTTCCTGGTGTTGTGGTGACCCCGGCCGTAAAAGTATTTTGTTGCTAGTTCCTAGCCGCCACTGTTACAAATGAAAGTAAATATCTGCCGTGCAGGGTGTCCGCGAGCCGGCCCCCAAGGTCGGTGCTGACCCACAGGTTGCGCGCGCCCCGCTGTTGGGTCCCACCCTCCCCCAGTACCTAAACCATCCTTGTCCAGCAGCCGTCCAGCTCGGCCCCCTCGGTCAGCTCGGCTCTGCGCAGGGCGTAAGGGGTGTGGGTCTGTTTTCTGCCCCACCTCCCCAGGTGCGGGCCAGCGCCATTGCTCAGGATGCGGATCAGAACTACGACTACGCCAGCAACAGCGTCATCCTGCACCTGGACGTGGGCGACGAGGTCTTCATCAAGCTGGACGGCGGGAAGGTGCACGGGGGCAACACCAACAAATACAGCACCTTCTCGGGCTTCATCATCTACCCGGACTGAGCCGGCACCTCCTCGCGCGCCCTCACGCCCGCCCGCACGCCCCTTGACCCCTCGCTCTAACCCACGCCCACCTCCAGCCTGCCCCACCCAAAGCCCCATCCTCTGAGCGCCTGCGGACTCGGCTGCTTCCCGGGCCACCTAAAGGGAGGGGGCGGGATTCTTGGGGCTCCAGGGTTTTAAGCGGCCGGGGGAGTGGAGAGGTGGGAAGACCGGATGGAGAGAGCCGCTTAGGGAGGGGCCGCCTCGCCTGTGCTCCCACAAACCGGGGCCAGAGAGGGAGAGGCAGAGGTCACGTTCCTCCCTGCTGCCTGGAGCTGGGGGACAGTTTCACTAAGGGACATTGGTGACTCAGAGAGGAAAGGGGCCGTCCTGGCAGCTTGGGAGGGAAAGGACGGAAGCCAGGAGCCTCTAGGTGAGGTTAGCCGCTGGCCTTCGGTAGCTGCTTTCTTTCCCTTCTCCTCCTCCTCCTCCATCTCCATCTTCCAGGCTCCAGCCACAGGCGACCTCGCTGTCTAGCATTTAAAGCCCATTTTGTAAAGTCCCCATTTCACCCCTCTCCAGGCCAGGTCCTGGCGACGGATACTGTTACTTCTTCCAATAAAGTGAGGTTGGGGGTTGTGTGAGCCTGCCTGTCGTGGTGCAGAGGAGGGGGAGGGTGGAGTGTGGTTGGCCCTTGGCCTGACACCCCGACAGGACTCCCACCCTGCCTGCCAATCACTGCTGGTTGATCTATGCAGCTAAACGCGGCTGGGCCTGCTTCTCCAGAGGGGAGGATCCCCTCAGGCGCAGGGGGAGTGTGCAGGGTTCTAAAGGTGTAGGTTTGGTGTGCCTGCACGAGAATTCTGCTTTTTCTTCCTTTGTTTTTTTGAGACAGGGTGTCTCTGTACCGCCAGCTTTGTAGACCAGGCTGGCTTTGAACTCAGAGATCCACCTGCCTCTGCCTCCCTGAGTGCCACTGCGCCTGGCTTTTTTTCCTTCCTTTTTGGTTTGGTTGTGGTCTTCCTTTTTCTGTTTTTGAGATGGGCCACAGCTTTTTGCCCAACTCCTGGGTTCAAGTGATCCTCCTGCCTTGCCCAGCTGAGAGTTCTCGCAGAGGTACTCCAGACGAGAGATTAGCTGGCAGCCCCCGAGCAGGGCTGCTCTCGAGCAGGGTTCCACGATGGTCCCTAACCCATGAGAACTAGCTCAGGTGGGCTGGATGGCCACTTTCAGGACAGCCGCTGCAGAGGATGCCCAGGCCTGAGTGCCCAGTCCCCTGTACACTGGTGCGCAGTGCCACCGTGTGGGCAGTGGAGAGCAACAGCAGTAGCCGCCCTACTCAAACACTTAGAACGTACAGTAACTTTATTAGAGGGTAAAAGGGCGTTGGCTCCCAGTCCAATGGGCAGATCAACAATAAATAAGGCTAAGAGGAAGGGTTAATGCAGCAGAGCAGAAGCCCGGTGGAGGCCGAGGTCATGATGGAGAGTCCTGGGGGAGCACCGAACCAACTGGAATGAAACACTGGAGAAAAAAGAGAGGCCTTGTCACAGGCTGCGGCTCCTCCACAGAGGGAGCAGGGCCAGCCCCGCCGTGCCCCGCAGGCTCGCTGTGCAGTCTGGTCAGGCTGTATCCTGGAGGCTCACCAGGGCATCCTGCCATTCAAGCGTCGTGGCCACAGGGTTGGAGCAGACCCGGGCGGGCCCCGGAGGTGGGGTTCGGCTAGTGTAGAAGGCACACTCATCATCCAGGCGAGACTCACGGAAGCAGTGGATGGCGGTGAGACACGCTCTGAGGTGCTGCCTCAGAGCCAGGGATCGAGGGAGCAGACGGCTGGGGCCTGAAGGCCATGGAGAATTCAGAGGGTCCTCTGCAGCCATATTCCCTCCTGCTGCTGCCCCCCCCACCTCAATGAGTCAGAAGCCAGTTAGAAGCTTGTGCGGTGAGGGGGGAGGAAAGGGGGGAGCAGGGAGGAAAGAAAGCATGGCATGGCCCGGGACAAGGCAGGACCCACTCCCAGAGACAGACCTTTTCTTCATGGCCTTCCCCAGCCGGTTCCTTACCTGAATGGCCTGTCGGGGACCTCAAAGCCTGCAGTGAGCGGATAGGGGGACTGGCACAGAGCGGGCTTTGTGATGAGAAGGTCAAGCTGGTGGCTGCCGGAGGCCCCTGACTGCAGCAGGGCTGTGGGCTGGACTCTGGGTTCCTAGCTTCCACAGCACAGCCTGCTGATGCTCCCAGCTCTACCCTAGGGCAGGCCTCAGGGGGCCCAGATTGTCCCTGGCAACTAGGCAGAAGCGGTCCAGGCAGTGCTGGAAGGCAAGGCTCTGGTGGCTGTGGCCCAGCTCTCCCGACCGGCCCTGGGGGCTTGGATTCTGTGGAGGAGCGGTCCTGAGCCACCTGAGCCTCCTCCCCAGGGCAGGCCTTCGGCTCCCCATGCTCTTCTGCAAGGAGGGGCTCTGTCACACAAGAGGGTTTTGACAGTCCAAGAAGAGAAGTTCCAGAGTTGTGTCCTGGGGCACTCAGAGTTCTAGCAACTTCGGCCATCAGGGGCTGAAGTTCGGTCATGTCTAGAGCAGAGCCTCCATTCGGAGGGGCACACGTGTCTACTGCTAGCCCCTCTACCTCCTGTCGCAAGAGCTGCTGCAGAATACCGATGCGCTGCGGTGGGAGACAGGGCCCTGGTGTATCATCAGCATGTGTCCACAGGTCTCCCCACACCCCACCTCTCCTCAGCTCCCCCTTCCCCAGTGTCCTTCCGGTGTGGGTGCCACTGAAGCCACCCACCTGCATCTTTAGCTCCTGCTGGTTGGGGATCCTGTTGGGGTGAGGTCCAGAGGTGCTTGTCACAGGCGGTTTCCCAGAGCCCTTCTGCAGTGCGATGCAGCTCTCCTGGTCAAACAACCTTACAGCAATCTGCTCCTGCCACACAGAAAGACAGGGAGTGGGTGAGGACAACGGAGCAAGGTGGGAAGAAGGCTGTCCTCACCCTCCTGAGGAATGGATCAAAGCTTCCTGGCAGCTTTTTTAAAAACCAGGTATGGTGGTGTAGGCCTAGAGCTGATATGGCAGGAGAATGAAAGGTTTGAGGCCCAGCCCAGGATGTGGAGACACACACATGCACGCACGCACATAAATGCACACACTAAAGGAATATTTTTTCAAAGTTTGAAACCAGCAGAAGGGATTGGAAATTTAGCTCAGTGGTAAAGCACTTGCCTAGCAAGTGCAAGGCCCTGGGTTCAGTCCTCAGCTCTGGAAAAAGAAAAGAAAAGAAAAGAAAAGAAAAGAAAAGAAAGAAGGAAGGAAGGAAGGAAGGAAGGAAGGAAGGAAGGAAAGAAAGAAGAAAGAAAGGAAAGGAAAGGAAAGGAAAGGAAAGGAAAGGAAAGGAAAGGAAAGGAAAGGAAAGGAAAGAAAGAAACCAGCAGAAGATAGCGACAGAGACAGACAGACCTTCTAAACATAGACTGGGAAGGACAGACAGAGAGGTAAGTACACCTACCTTAGCTCACAAGGCTGCCAGCCCTCCAGGCTAGCGGACTGCACCACAGACCTCAGTACAGGAAGGCTTTGACACTTACCCAGGGCAGGGCAGGCTCTTCAGGGGAGGGCTGAGGGGAGAGGCCACTGAGACGCTGGGCCTGGACAGGACAGATCGCCCATGAGTGAGACCCATTCCATCCAGTGCCTGCCTGCCTTCCCCCAATCCAGGACCTGCCTGCCCACCCCATCCTGTACCTGCCTGCCCCTTTGTCCCCCCAATCTAGTGCGTGCCTGCCTGTCCCTTGTCCCCCCAGTCCAGTGCCTGCCTGTCCCTTGTCCCCCCAATCCAGTGCCTACATGACCCTCTCCCCCAGTCTAGTGCCTGCCTGTCCGTCTCTCATCCTCCAAGCCCACATCAGTTACCCCCTCTGCCATCTCTTACCTGTTGAACTCTGGGTACCGATCGGAGGGGTGTGAGCTGGGTTTGGGTTTTTGATCGAAGCGCGAAACGTTTCAAGGATGAGTATGAGTTCTGGAGAGAGATGTGGCCGGCTGAGAGGGGCTCTCTAGCATGATTCTTCTATCCTGCCCAGCCCAGGAGTTGCTGACAAAACCCAAGCTGAGCAGCCGCCTGGGAACCCCCTGGGCCTGTCTAAAAGGTGAGGGCTGAGCTACAGGGACAGGAGAGGGCATCAGATGGAAGTCATGACTGCCCCGTGAGGAAAAAGGCAGGAGGAGTGGCCTTTTGGGATTTACTTTACTGTTTTATTCTTCTTATTCTCCCCATAGTAGCTGTTCCCCCCCCCCCCTCTTTTTACAAAGATAGGGTCTCTGTAGGCAAGAGGCTGGCTCGGAACTTCTGATCCTCTTGCCTCTACCTACCAAAGCTGGGATTACAGTATGGGCCACCATGTGCAGTGTTTGCATGGCTCTTTTATAAGATTTAGTTATTTACTATGTATCCAATGTTCTGTCTCATTAGAGATGGTTGTGAGCCACCATGTGGGTTGCTGGGAATTGAACTCAGGACCTCTGGAAGAGCAGACAGTGCTCTTAACCTCTGAGCCATCTTTCCAGCCCCTTGCATGTTTCTTTCACGAGAGAAATCAACTACTGCTTCCTATTCACACTTGGCTTTCCATTCAGACCAAGAGAGAGCCAAGTACTCACACTGGCTTGTATGTCCTTACCCAGCCTCACCTGTTGTCACTGCATCTCGGACCCTCCTCTTTTCTAGGCTACACTCTTACTGATCTCTTTTGCCGGCTAGCAAACCCTGGGTGTATTCTCTCCTCACGGCCTTCACACCTGCAGCCCGCGTGGTTAAATATCTCTACAGTCTCCCCCTATCTCAGTCTCAACTCCTGGTCTTTATTTAATCCTCACCTTCTCAATGACAGTGCCCTGGTACTTATCACCTTTAAAAACATTTTAAAATTTATGTGTAGGTGCGTTAGGTGCCCATGAAAGCCAGAGCGGGGCATCAGATCCCCTGGGGGGATTACAGTTAAAGGTTGGCCAGTGTGAGCTAAGTTACCAGCCTAAACACTCATCTACCCTCCACACGCTCACACCTGTCATTTTTAAAAATGCAGGATCTTGCTGTGTAGCCCAGGCTGTCCTGGTCACCATGGAGCAGTACAGCCTGTCCTCTTCCTCCTGCCTCCAGAATGCTGGGTTACAGTCATGCACCGCACCATGCATGGCTCTAAAATACCAACTTATGGCACCAATCCCCGCTCCCAGATCCTTTCTTTAGCGCCTTTAGGTACTTAGTTTTAGAGAGAGCGCATCACCCACCTGTCATCCTGTATGTTTTACTTTTGCATCTTTATTTATTTATTTTGCCTCCCTCTTCTAGAGCATGCATATTCTGCACCTAGAACGCTGTCTGCATTCAAAAGCCAGTCAGTAAATAGTTGTGGAATGAAGAAGTTAATATTTTTGGTTGGCAGATATTGGCTGTGTCCCAGCCTCAGCACTGAGTTGATGGTGACACACACTTCTCACTCCAGGCCCCAGAGACCGAACGAAGAGAGTCAGATCCACTCTGAAGAGGGCTTGGTCCCAACTCCAGCAAACTAAGACCAGATAACAGCAGAGTTCCAGGTCTGCCAAATCTACCCACAGTTCCCGGTGCTCCTCCTGAACACCCGACCCCGTCCCCGGAGGCTGTCGGCTTACCCTGGCCTGCGTCAGACTCTGCCTTAATGGTACTCTTTGAGCCAGACCCCGGAGGCCTCTTCCTTTGTCATCTGAGTGAGAGACAGCCTCATGCTCTCCTTCGAGGGGTACGGAAGCTGGGAGGAGACAAGACATTGTAGCATTATCTAGAACACCAGAGTCTACCCATTGGGCACACACCCCTCGAGCCCAATAATGCCTTGGCAAACACTTATCAATCCAAATGCCCTGAGTGGGCTGGAGATGGCCATGGCTCATAGGGGGTGGGGGAGAACACAGTGGAAATTCAGTCTTGCAGGAAGTGGCAGGGAGAAGGCAGAAGGAGACACAGGTACAAGCAGGTGAACCTCCAGGTCTCGTCTGTTCTGTGAGTATCGGTGTGTGTGGGTGTGAATGCCGGGCATTAGTCTCCCACTAAGCCAGCCCCCTCCGGCTTCTTCCTCCCCCTGCTCCTCCTCAAGGCCTGCTGACCTTTTTCTGGTCTTGCTCCTGGATCGGGCAATTCACTCACCCTTGCTTTCTTCCTACATCCAGACAAACTCACCAGGCTCAACTGGGGTCTTCGGGAGCAGTCTTGAGGCCTGGCTTGCTGGAGTCCTGCTGATGGTACAACAGCCGCCGCTGGGTGTCAAGCAGGGGCTGGGCAATTGCTAAGAGCTTTATAAACACCATCTCGCTGCATTTCCACAACAGCCTCTAATGCTACAAATGTTATCCTCGCTTGGCTGATACAGAAGCAGAAACTCAGACAGGTTAAGGTGAGCTTGCACGACCAGCAGTGGTAAGGGTCAGGAAGGAAACTCAAAATGCATTTATTGTCGTTCACGGTGTAGCCAAAAGAACAACGTTTCACACTTTCACACTGTTCCCCTGTTCCTCCATGTCGTGGACAAGGCCTGGCTATGAAAGACTGAACCCCGTCCCCAGGGCCTGCGCTGCCCAGTGGCATGGCTTGCCCATCCCCCCCAGGGTTGGAAGAGAATCTACCCCTCTCCCTACCTGCTGCCACCACTCGTCTCTCTTCTCAGCTCCTGTAAACTGGGGCGAGTGGAGGGGTGGAAGGAGGGGCCTGCGGGTGGATTCTGATGCAGAGCAAGATGCGAAAGCAGAGTGAGACGTGGTCCCCAAGGCAGACGCAAACACCAACCCACCTCTCTCAACAGAGACCCGCCCATCTTGAGATACTGTCCCAGGGCCCACTCTGTTCCTGAGTGTCAGCCCCTCAAGGGTACTCACCAAAGACTCGAAACCCTGTGTGCACACAGTGCGGTCTCGGGGTCCTGGTCCCTCCAGCCTTGAGAAGCAGGAAGCCCTAGCAGGATCCAGCTGATGGAGGGGGGCCCTGGGAGCCAGGTACGCCGAACACCGTGCACTCTGGGAAGCCAACAGAGGCGGTCAGCAGGAGCTCAGCAGGAGCTCAGCATTCCGCAGAGCCCACGCCACAGCCTGGTCTCATCCTTCTCATTACCTGGCCCCTCCGCGTGGTGCCTCCCTTGCTCCCTCGAACTAGCACTCTCTGAGCCAGACTGGACCGGAACCCCAGGGGACAGCTCTTCACCCCCTCACCTGACAGGATGGTGGCCAGGGCTGCAGGGTCAGCAACAAACTCTATAGCCCCTATGGCCTCTGGAAGGGAAGAGACAGCGTTAGAAGGAACAGCAACACGGGGTACCGAGGGGTAGCTGACCCCAGCAACAGTGAGCAAAAGCAACACATCCAAGCCAGGCTTTGTGGTGGACACCTGTGACCCCAGCATTCAGGGTACCAGGCAGAACCAGGTGTTCACAGCCACCGCAGCATGGAGAGTGCAAAGCCAGCCTGGTACATAGGACCTTGAGAGATGAGACGAGAGGGATGGGGGAGGAGAACCTAGATCACCAAATGTTTGAAGAATTTCATGCAAGCCATTGGGAAAAAGATAAACAGGTTCTTGTCTTACAGAAGACATCCCTGGGGGCCGGAGAGGTGGCTGAGTGGTTAAGAGCACACAAACAGGGTTCTTACATAGGACCAGGGTTCGGTTCCCAGCTGAACCATGTCAGGAGGCCTGTACCACCAGGACAATCCAATGTCTCTGGCCTTCATTAGCGCCTGCACTCACTCACTCACTCACTCACTCACTCACACACACACACACACACACTTAAAGATAATCTTTTTTAGGGGCTGGAGAGATGGCTCAGTGGTTAAGAGCACTGGCTGCTCTTCAGGGGACCTGAGTTCTATTTCTAACACCCACATGGCAGCTCTCAGCTGGCTATAACGCTAACCCTGAGGTATCCAATGCCCTGTCGTGAACTTCGTGGCCATTGTATTCATGTGGACTCACATAAAATAAAAAGAAATCCTTAAAAAAAAAATCTATTATTGGAAAGGAAGAAGTCTGGACAGATCATAAAGAACTAGCACAACCCTGAGCAAATGACCGCGCCATGTCATGCTGGGGGTTGTTGGAAGGGCTCCAGGAGAGGTGACAGGGTCTCACTGTGTAGCCCGGGCTGGCCTCAAATTCACCATGTAGACAGGATGTCCTCAGATTCACAGACAGCACCTGCCCCTGTCTCCTAAAGTGCTGAGGTTAGAGGCATGGGCCACCATGACAGGCAGGGGATGACATCTTGCTGAAGTAAGATGCCTTCGTAGAGTGAAGAGCTTTCAGGACAGCATGCAAGATTCTTACAGTAGGCACGGGAAAGCCCCCCCCCTTTGCCTTCCCCGTTCTCACTCAGCCAAGTGGGGTATCCCCAGGCCCCCAACAGGTACCTGTCTCGGGATGGGTCACAAGCCCCACATTTGATCCCCCAGGGCTAGGCTTGAGTTCCTCCAAAGGTTCCCGGGGCTGGGTGACCCCCAGTCTTTGTGATTTTTCTGTCTGGTGGAAGGTTTTTGGTCTGAAGCCTGCTGTGTCAGTGAGCGGATGCTGAGTACCTAGCGGTGGCTTCTGTGAGAAGGATGACAACAAAAAGCCGAAATTCAGTGCCGGGGGTGGGGGAGCGGCGAGGGTGCATTGCTGACGTGAGCTGCCTCCTCGTCGTTACTCTCATCACCCACCACAGCCCTCTTACCCTTGGATCTTGGTTCTCTTGGTCCAGGGAGGACGACTTGGCCGAGGAAAAATCTGGGCATCTTTGAGAGAGTACTGGAATCTTGCTAGGGGTGGGAGTTGCTCCTCCTCGGAGCTGGGGATCCTTCCTGGTTTGGAGGGTCGTCATGGCGGCTACAGTGGAGACGGGAGAAGGAAGCAGGCAGGGCTGAGGACCAAAGCAAATCACTTCTCAAGCCATGGGTGCTGATATTCCCGATTCTTCCACCTCGGCCCCCATCCACGTGCCTAGAAGCCCTCACCGGCTGCCAGGCCACTGTCCCGGCTGATTCCTCCCAGACGCCCCAAGGCTGCGGCCTCGCCCCGGAACTCCAAGCTGCTCCACTCCCTAGTAACCTCGGCAGGACTCGTCCCTCTACGACCCCCGCGCCGCACCTTCCCAGGAGCCCCTCGGGGTCACCTCCACTTTCTCAGCTCCTTCGTCGATTTTCTGGATTTCTGCTGCTGCTGCTTCCCCAGTTTGTAAAATACGCCAAGCTTGTGATTGGCTAGCTCCCGCTGACGCGAAGGCGCGTGACGTCACACGCAGCCGCCCAATCCGCAGGCTCCAGGGGCGGGGCCAGAGAAGGACAAGTTGTGGAACTGCTTTCTGGCTGGGAAAGAAACTGACCAGCTTTGCCAGCCAATCCGGGAGCGGAGCGCGAGTGGCAGGATTGGGGGACGCCAGGGAGGATGCAGTTCTGCTACCCGGGAAGGCGAGGCTGGGCTGCAACGGGCATTACCGTACTCTCGCGAGATCTGGAGACAGCCCAAGGCAGGACCGTCCCTGAAGGGCCGCGGAATTGTGGGAAGGGATGGTCACCGAAAATCCCGCTGGCCGCACTCTGAACGTAGTGCTTAGCCGGGTTTTCGGGACCATTCCAGGGAGCATGGCCACTTCTTGCAGGAGATGAGGAACTGCGCCTAACGGGCAAGAGGGCTGGAGGTCATTGAACCGAGCCCAGTAAGAACGAGGAGCCAAGAAGCCTTTTGTCCGCTCGGACCTCACGACCTGGAGGGGTGTGGCTAGATGCAGTGTGGCTGGAGCTCTGTTAACCAGCATTGATGGGCTCCTCATGTGTGGGGCTCTCCGCATCTTCAGGTGCCTTTCCCTGGTCTGGAGAGGGCTCACCTGCTAGTCACTGGCCCGCAGGTGTGAGGCTGCGAGATGGAGGGTGAGAGCAGTGTCTCACCCCCACCCGCTCAGACAAGCTATCTTTCTCTCCCAGACGGGCCTCAAACTCGCAGCTTCCTGTTTAAGCTTCCCAAGGGCTGGGATTGCACGAGCCCTTCGTGGATAACAGTTTGACGTTTAAAGGATGCTGACATACAAGCCGGGGATATAGGCGTTACTCATCAGCTGCTTCTGGGCCTGGTCAGCCAACCGACTTAAGAGGGCAGGCAGAAGCAGGCAGTTCTCTGTGAGTTCCTAAGTCATCAAGTTACGGTTTCCTCTCGCCCATTCTTCCTAAATATTCCCCACCTACTACCCCTTTCCTTCTTAAAAAACAAACGGGCAAACAAAAACAAAACCAGAACAAAAAAGAAAAACCACAAGAAACACACACACACAAACTAAAACCCATAAAAACACAAAGTTGGAAGCCATTAATATACAGGCAAAAGACCAATAGGACAAAATATGCCCAAACAAAGCTGTAGAAACCTACAGAAACACCATTGAGTTAGCTCTGTGGTGGGCACCTACTGCTGGTGAGGGCCCGACCCTAAACGTGGTCAGCGTACCCAGTGAGACTCCATCTCAAAACGAAACGAAATTTTCCTTTGCAAGCAGTTGTCAGTTGGAGGTAGTTTTTTGGTTAGGGTTAGGGTTAGGGTTTGGTTAGGGATTGGGTCCACCCCTCGGGCTGGGACCCAGTGTGGCTTGAACCTGCGCAGGCTGCCGTGGTCTCTGTGAGTTCACACTGCATCAGTCCTGTTACTTCCTTGGAGTCATCCATCCCCTCTGGCTCTTGTAATTTTTCTGCCTTCTCTTCTGAACAGTTCCTTGAGCCCTGAGGGGAGGAGGCCCCAGTCTGTCTGTCCACACAAATCCATCCTCACAGTAGCTAGCAAGTCTGGTAACTGTTGTGCCTCGGCTGTCTGCACACTGCAACCTGCATTCTGTGCCATGCCACTCCGCCCTCTTGCTCGCTACCTTCTGTGAAGAATTCTCGAAAGGAAGCTGTGTCCACAAAGGCTGATTAAAACTTCAGTGACTGAAGCAGTTGGAATGCTACGGTTCAGACGCTAATTACAATTTATCTTGGGCCATTTTTAGCCCCCAAAGAACCATTTCTTGCTCTCCTCTTGTGATGAGCTACATCCGGACTACATCCAGCAGGGCGTGCTTTGATCCCAGCACACAGAAGACAGAGGCAGCTGGATCTCTGTGAGTTTGAGGCCAGCCTGGTCTACAAAATGAGTCCAGGACAGTCAGGGCTACACAGAAAAAAAAAAAAACCCAGTCTCAAAAAACCTGAAAAAAAAATGAAACTACCTTTTCTGATAGTGACAAGGTGACCCGCTATTTCAGTGGCTCTCAACCTTCCTAATTCTGCGACCCTTTAAGACAGTTCCTGACCAGTCTATCCCAGTGGTGCAAGCTTTAAATCCCAGCACTCAGGAGGCAGAGGCAGGTAGATCTCTCAGCTCAAGGCCAGCCTGGTCTACTTAGTTCCAGCTCAGCCTGAGCTTCGGAGTGAGATTCTGACTCAAAAAAAAAATACAGTTCCTGACATCATGGTGAGCCCAACCACAGAATTATTTCATTGCTACTTTGTAACTGTAATTTTTGCTACTGTTATGAATTGCAATGTACACATCTGATGTGCAGGATAATCATATGGTACTCCTAAAGGGGTCACGACCCTTAGGTTGAGAAGTGCTCTTCTCTTTCATTTGCTTTCACGTCTTCATTTGTTCTGCAGTGGGTGTTTGGAGCCCTGAGTCTTTGCTGAACGAGCCAATGAATGAGTAAATGGTCGAATGCTTGCACGGGGGAAGAGGGAAACCCTGTAGGAAGGGATACGCTAGCTCCTGGAAGGCAAAGGCAGAAGTATGGTGTGTGAAGGATAGCCGGACCTCGAGGAGAGATCTTGTCTTAAAACTGAGGGGTTGAGGAGATGGCTCAGTCAGTGAAGTGCTCACCACGGAAGCCTGAGGACCTGAGCTCTATCCCTAGGGCCCTCATAAAGAGTTAGGTATGGTGACTCATGCTGTGACCCTACTGCTGAGGAGGCCTAGGAAGAGAGACCTCTGGGCCTTGCTGGTCATCCGGCTTAACTTGCTCATTGAGACCGGGGTTCTGACGAGACTGTTAAAACCACCACCACAGGCCGGGGAAATGGCTCAACGGTTAAAGGCTCACTCTGCTCCCAAAGGATCTGCGTTCGCTTCTTAGCACCCACATTAGCTGCTCACATCTACCTGTAACTAAGGGGATCTGCCACTCTCTTCTGGCCTCTGTGGGTACCTACATATGTGCCATGCACACACACACACAGAAAAACAAGTTGAAAAGCAACACTGGAGGTTGACATCTGACCTCCACAGGTATATGCACACTTGGGCACTTGCACCCAGACACACCTTAAGGGGACTCCAGCCAGCTTCGCATGCCAAACGTGGCCTGGCAGATCTTGCCCTTTTCCCCAATTCCCTCTGCCTTGCTAAACTGTTAGGTCACCACCTAAAGCCAGCCCCCAGGGTGTCCCCTCATTTGGTCACTTTCTCCTCCTGAGGCTGACTACCAAGGTCCAGCTCTCAAAGTATTGAGGTTCAGGATTAAAGGTCCCCTTTGGCTCACCTAACAAGGGGTTACCCCTTTTACCTTTATAAACTGCCGTTTTCCCATGGGCCAGGTCTGTCTCCTCTCTACCCAGGGGCAGCCCTCTCCTATGACACTCCTCCACCCACCCCTGTGACAAACAGTCCTTTCTCTTTCCCCTTTCCCCTTCTCCCTCATCCTCTATCTCCTATTTTCGTCTCTTATTCCCTGCCCCTTATCCCTTTGGGACAAATAAATCTCCTTTGTGCTAAGCACTTGGTCTTGGGATACCTTAGTCAGTACAGTTCCCTTACATGCACCCACACACACACGTGGGGGAGGGACCAGTGCTCAGGAGACCTATCAATGTCCAGTCAGTTTTCCTTTTAGGGTTTTCTTGTAGTGTTGCAGATCAAAGCCAGGGCCAAGTGATTGCTGGGCAAGAGCTCCGCCACTGAGTTACACCCCCTCTGTAACTCATTATGCACCCTAAAAAAAACATTGTAACTCTTTTCTTTGTGGAAGAATGTAATTGATTCTCTATCCAGCAATCTTTCTCCTGTCATTTTGTTTCGTTGAGACAAGGTTTCTCTTTATATACACTGTCCTGGAACTTGCTATGTAGTCCCCACTGGCCTCAAAACTCAGGTGTATCCACCTGCCTCCGCCTCCTGAAAGCAGGGATTAAAGATACAAGACACCTCAGGCAGCTTTAAGTGGGGATGTTAAGGAGCTCCTGGTTTGTCTATGGGTTCTATTGGGTCAGAAGGTATCCGATGCCCCCTTCTGAACTCCATGGGCACTGCGTTCACGTGAACTCACACAAAATAAAATCTGCAGGTCCCCGATCACCTGTGTTCCTGTCCTGACTTCCTTTGGGGATGAACTGTGATGTGGAAGCATAAGCTAAGCAAACCCTTTCCTCTCCAGGTTTCTTTGGTCACAGTGTTTCCTCACAGCAATAGGAACTCTAAGACAAGTTGGTACCAGGATAGTGGGGATGTTGCTGTGACAGACCTGACCTTGCTGGTTTTGGGAGGATTGTGGCAGGGCTCTGGAACTTTGCCTTAGAAAAGCCACTGACTGTTGAGAGTTCAGTGAGCTCTGTTCCATGGGAGTTTGGATGCGAGAATGTTGAGAGCCGTGCAGCCGACGGAGGCCTGGCTTGTGAAGCTCTGGAGGGAAGCAAGGACTCCAGCAGATCATTTGTGGGATCAATCTGTGATAGCTGGTCAGCTGGGGCTGAAGAATCAGCTGTGATTAATAAGAGACCACTGGAACCATTAAAGAAAATCCTTTGCTGTACCAGACAATTGATGCCAGTAAGCTGCAGCCAAGAAATCAACGGTGATCAAGAAGTGACCAGCATCATTGAGGTGAAATCTTCTGGGAAATGTTTCCTGAGAAGGCACAGAAACTGTATTCTAGAGGCGGCCGAGGCCGTGTCTCATGCTGGCAGCTGGCCCTGGTAATGTGTAAGAGTCACCCAGGTGGTTCCAGCTTTGAAGGAACCCCTTCTCTTTGAAGGGGTGATGGAGAGCAGCTGAGGCTTAGCACTATGAGTGGCTGGATGAAGGTGCAGCCTGAGCATCCTCTGAAGGCCCAGGACTGAAGGGGTCACACAGAGAAGTTGAAGCTTGGCACCAGGAAGAGAGCCTAGGAGAGGCTGTTGGTGAAAGTGCAGCCCCATTGCAGCAGAAGATCTCAGTGTTTTGGAGAAGCCAGAACCATGGGACGACCAGCAAGGACAGCAGCAGTAGAGGGGAGCCAGCTGGACCAGAGAAGACAGCCATGCACAGGAACAGTTCTCCCAGTTTTACAGAGAGGTTGAATGAGAGAACAAGCTAGGCACAGGTGAAGACAGAATGGACAGAGAATGAGAAGGAGCCAAAGGATTAAAAAAAAAAAATTACGAGTTAGTTTGAAGCCAGGCAGAGCAATTTAGAAGCCAAGAGAAAAGGCAGATTGTATAAATCAGCAGGGAGAACAGTTTGAGTTAGAGCGGCTGAGTTGAGTCAGACAGCCATGAGCACAGAAAAGAACAAGAAAGGGTGAGCTTATTCACGAGTAAGTCCCCGAGGCCGAAAACATTCTAAGCCTAGATTAAATTTTATGGGAGGCTAGAAGCTTCCAGGACCAGGCCTAGGCTAGAAGGCCCAGGGTTAGCTGACAGAGGCAGTAAGCCTCTGAGACAACAGTTACAAGAGAATAAAAAGATTTACATAAATCTTAAAAAATATATCTGTTGTTGAAAGGGAAGAAGTTTAAGCTGAAGTAGGGACAGATCGTAAAGAATCAGCACAACCCTGAATGACCGTGATGGGGGCTGCTGGAAAGGCTCCAAGAGAGGTGACGTGTGCATGTGGGTCTGTGTGCGCGCGCACGCGTGCTATTTTCAAATTTTTATGCTGGGCAGTGATGATGCACCCCTTTAATCCCGGTACTCGGGAGGCAGAGGCAGGTAAATCACCGAATTCATTGCCAGCCTAGTCTACAGAGTGAATTCCAGGACAGCCAGGGCTACACAGAAAAACCCTGTCTTGAAAAAACAAAAACCAAACCAAAACAACAACAAACTTCTATGAGTACTTTTTCTCACACGTACATCTGTGTACCACATGCCTGTCTGGTGCCCGTGGAGAGGCACCAATACTCGAAAGAGCACTGGATCCCCTAGAACCAGAGCTGATGGTTGTGGTCTGACACGTAGGTGCCGGGAACTGAGCTCCGCTGTTAACCACTGAGCCATCTCACCAGCTCCTTCTGTCGTTCTGATAAAGCAATCAGACTTACGTGGAGTTTGCATGCATATTCATAACTCTCCTCAGCCTTTGGAAGATAAACTGCATCACGTTAACCTGTCTCCGTCGAGTGCTTTAGCGTGTTTCTTCCCTGCAAAGAAGTAGCATTGCTGTGCCCCACCCCTCTTGCCGTATTCCATCCAGCCCTTGCCGAGTCCCATCAGCCATAGCAGCATCCCATACAGGCCTTGCTGTATCCCAGCCAGCTGTCGCTGGGTCCCGTCTGGCCCTTGACCTTATTCACTCAAGTTTCACCAGGTTTTCCCAACAGCACCCTTCTAGAAAAAAGGATCCAGAGTGACACGCTGCCATCATTATTACTCTCCACTTTCCTCAATCTGAAAACAATCCTTCATACTAGAAAAAGTGTAGACATTATTGATTATTCATTTTTACGTGTGTACAAGTCCGGTGGGATGCACCAAGCCCCACCATGCGGGACTAAATATGTCTTTCTTGGCTCCCAGCGTGCATTTTTATTTGTTTTGAGTTCTTGTGCTTATGGAGATGAGCATGCATGTGGCCCAGCATGTGTATGGCGGTCAGAAAGTAACCTGTGGAAGTAGCCTTTTGTCTTCCTGTAAGACCTGGAGTCTCACTGCTCAGGATCGTGCCCTTCCCAGGAACTCTCACAGACCACAGCTCGATGCAAAAGCAAGAGGTTTTATTGCTATCGCGATAGGGTCGCCCCTCCAAAGACAGGAGACGACCTCGAACATGCAAAGCACAGGGTTTTTATACCTGAAAACCAGATCACTTTGGTCTATAGTTTACATCTGGTTGTTTCTCAGAACAGTTCACCCGGCCCTGCAAGAGCTCTCTGCACCTGGCTTCAATTCAAAGAATCACAGTTGTTTTTCTCATTCTCAGGTGGTCCTTCATTCCCCCCCTTTTCTTTTTGCCTCAATTTTAACCCTAAAATTGTAGATCAACCTCAGGGAGCATCAGGACCTGAACTGCACTTCCACATTCCCTGACGAAGGCGAGTACTGGCCGGAGAGTTCATTGTCCCTGCTGAGTTTCAGTTTTAGCGGGTTGCTGGAGGCTTGGACTTGCCAGGTGTCTGCAGGTTGGTGAAGAGCAGGCTTGACGTGTGACCCGTGGATCCAAGCTGCGATGCCCTCGACTTTGATGGCAGTTGGTATAGTGGTGAGCAGGACGTAATAAGGACCCTTCCATCAGGGTTCCAGATTCTGTCTGCGGTGTCATCGCACATACCAGATCTCCAACCTGGAACTGATGGGCGCCTCCAAGGACCCGGGTGCATATGCACTGCCAGCCTTGCTCCAGATTTCTTTCTGAATAAGCTGCAGTCCTTTTAGCCTGGACAAGTCAGAGTTACCACTGGTTATGTCAAGGGGGTCCCCAAGAAGAGTCAGGGGAGCAGGAACCCATAGAGTAGTTCGAAGGGAGTCAGGCCAAGTAGGGAGTATTTCTGACTCTAAAAAGGGCCAAGGGAAGGAGCACCACCCAGTCACCGCCAGTCTCCATGGTCAATTTGGTGAGAGTCTCTTTTAGAGTTCTATTCATTCTTTCTACCTGTCCTGAACTTTGAAGTCTATAAGCACAGTGTAATTTCCAATCAAGCCCCAGAAATCTGCCCACCTCCTGTCTTACCTGAGCAACGAAGGCCGGCCCATTGTCTGACCCAATTACCTTTAGAATACCGAACCGAGGAAAAATGTCTTCCAGAATCTTTTTGGCTACGACTAGAGCAGTTTCCTTCTTTGTGAGAAAAGCTTCCACCCATCCTTCTGACAGGGTTCACACTCCTGAGTCACTCTTTCAGTCAGGGCAGTTGAGGTTTAGTATTCGGTACTGGGATTGGCGGGCAATTTCAGCCAATTTCTTTGCCCCCAAGTGAGTCCACTTATGCATCCGAGTTATTAACTTCTCAGCGTCTTCCTGTGGTAGAAGGACCTTACCTTTGGAGTCAATCCATGCCCCCACACCGGTGTCAAATATCCCGTTTTTGCTGTATTAGCTTCAAGTCAGTTTCTGAGTAGTTTAGTCGTTCTTCTCTGGGCAGTTCAGCAGTCAGTACCACTGGGACAGAGTTTCCTCTAGTGGATGCTTTAGCCTCCTGATCGGCCATGTTATTCCCCTTTGCTGCCCTGGAAGTTCCCTTATGTCCCGGGCAATGAATGATGTTTACCTTGGTGGGCAGCAACAAAGCATTGAGCAAAGCCAGAATCTCAAGTACTTTTGCCATCCCTGTTCCTCTGCTAGAACCTGCAAACAATCATGTTCTGGGGATTGATTTCTGGATCCGGCAATAAGATGGATCAGCAAATCCTGAAATCCACAGCCAGCAAAACCCCGGTGTACCCATTTCCTGTAGAGCTGGGCCTTTTTCGCCAACGCTCTGTAGCGGAGCTCACGCAGCTCTTGCAACAGCCGGTGGCTTCATAAGCTGGCCCGGGACCCCTGAGTCCAGGTCTTTCCATTCGAAAGCGAAAATGTAGACAAAAAAATCCTTAAGGTCCAGGACTGTATACCAAACCCTGTACGGGTCGGGCACGACAGGGTGTAAGTCCGTGACCTGTTTGTTGACTTCCCTCAAGTCCTGTACGGGTCGATAGTCGTTGCTCCCTGGCTTCCGAACTGACAGCAGTGGAGTATTCCAGGCAGATTGGCACCTTTTGAGCACCCCTAGGTCAAGGAGCCGCTGTATGTGAGGGCGGATCCCGTCATGAGCTTCCTTAGACATCGGATATTGCCGCACCGTGATTGGGGTAGCCTGAGCGTTCAGCTCTATCTGAACTGGGGGCTGTTTCTCTGCTTTTCCTAGGCCAGCCATTTCAGCCCGTGCCCTGGGATGTCTCTCTAGCCACCAGTCAATGTCTTTTTCCAGACTTACCACCTTTTCAAACAGGCGGTATTCATCTTCCAGCTGAATCGTCAGCACCTGAATGGGATCCCCTTTATTGTCTGTTAATTAGGATACCCCGCCCTAACAGTGGGTACGGGCATGTGGGGACAACTAAGAATGAGTGGGATACCCGGCCCCCTCCAAGGTCACCGCTCTTCGAGTAGTTCATGAATATTGTTTACATCCAGGGGCTCCTTGGACCCATGGTTTTTTCTTTTTAGCTCCTAAGTCTTGTACCAGAACAGAATGGTGAGCTCCAGTGTCCACCAAGAAGTGGACCGGCTTTTTCTTCCTTTTGGACAATCCTTGATCCAGTGTCCTTTCTCCTTGCAATAGGCACACTGATCCTTAGACAGAGGGCCCCTCCAATTGCTAGGAACCCTCTCCCTATCTCCTGCATTAAGGTGGCCAGGATCTTAGTCAACTTTCTGTCTTGCTTCTTATCCCTTTTTCTTTCTCTCGCTTCCTGCTCTTTTTGCTTTCTTTCCTCTTTCTCTTCTTCTGTCTCCTGGCTATAGAAAACCTTCTCTGCTACCTGCACTAAATCCTTCAACGACTTGTCCTGTAAACCCTCTATTTTCTGGAGTTTTCTACGAATATCTCTGGCCGACTGGTCTATAAAGGTTATAGTCACCATTGTCTTATGCTCATCTGAGGTAGGGTCATAGGGCGTAAACCAGCAGTAAGCCTCCATCAGCCGTTCAAGAAAGGCTGTGGAGGATTCATCCGGCCCCTGAACCATCTCTCTTACCTTCGTCAAATTGGTGGGCTTATCGAGTGGCCCCACGGAGACCCGCCATTAGAGTCTGGCAGTAGACCTTCAGGCGCTCCCTACTTCCAGGTGTGTTGTAATCCCAGTTGGGGCAGGTGAGGGGAAAGCCATCATCAATCTCATTAGGGAGGACGGAAGGCCTCCCGTCCGTTCCCGGCACATTCTTTCTCGCCTCAAGGAGAACCCGTCCCTGTTCCTTGGTAGTCAGGAGGGCCTGCAAGAGTTGCTGGCAATCATCCCAACTGGGCTGGTGTGAGAACAGGACAGATTCAAACAAATCAGTTAGAGCTGGAGAATTTTCGGAAAAGGGGGGGGTTATGGGCCTTCCAGTTATTGATTTCCATCATCATCTGGCAGCATCCTGTTGCAGACCTGCTGGGGGATTAGTGGGGGGAAGGTCAAAAAGAAGTCACAGTCTGTCCCATAATAAAGTCCTCGGTCAAAGAAGCAACAACGATAGAGACAAAGAGAAAACGACAGGCAATTCAGATAAGGACGCCCTTCCGGGTGGAACCACAGAATTCTAATTGAGAGGCTGCCTCACGGCAGCCATCTCCAATGAGAAGCAGATGGGAGGAGGACCATCATGGACCTAGACTCCCCAGATGGAGAGGCTGCCTCCTGGCAGCTGACTCCTACAGATGGAATCTGGAGCATCCTCTAGTTCCCAGATACAGAGTGGTATACCAGAAATCAGACTAGTTCTGAGCTCGCCCTCCGAGCCCAGTCTGATGAGGGTTGGAAAGGGGCACACTGTTTGCCGGGCAACGCACCAAAAATGTAAGACCTGGAGTCTCCCTGCTCAGGATCGCGCCCTTCCCAGGAACTCTCACAGACCACAGCTCGATGCAAAAGCAAGAGGTTTTATTGCTATCGCGATAGGGTCGCCCCTCCAAAGACAGGAGACGACCCCGAACATGCAAAGCACAGGGTTTTTATACCTGAAAATCAGATCACTTTGCTCCATAGTTTACAGTTGGTTGTAGATAGTTTACATCTGGTTGTTTCTCAGAACAGTTCACCCCACCCTTCAAGAGTTCTCTGCACCTGGCTTCAATTCAAAGAATCACAGTTGTTTTTTCTCATTCCCAGGTGGTCCTTCATTCCATTATATGGGCCCTGGGAACTGAACTCCAGACATCCAGCTTAGCAGCAGGTGCCTTTCCTGCCGAGTCATTTCAAAGCCTTATTTATTCACTTATCACTGTGCTGGAGTTCAAACTCAGACTCACACATTCTAGACAGGTGCTTTGCCACTGAGCTAGAGCCCCTGCCCAATTCCTTCTCCATCCTTTCTCTCCTCCCCCCTTTTTTCCTTCTTTTACTCTTGAGAAAGAATCTCACCTTTTACCTAAATCACAATCTGGGTGTATATACACCTCTGACAGTTCTGAGGGTGGCCATCATTTTCACAAAGTTCTCCTTCCTCCCCCTTCTTTTCTTTCTTTCTTTCTTTCTTTCTTTCTTTCTTTCTTTCTTTCTTTCTTTCGTTTTCTGTTTGTTTGTTCTGTTTCTGATTGTTGGTTGAGATAAGGTCTCACACTGAAGCCCTGCTGTTGTAGAACTGAATATGGAGACCCGGGGTCCTTGAACTTAAGGTGATGCTCCTGTCTCTGCCTCCTGAGTATTGGGATTATAGGCTTGTGCCCCGTGACCAGTTTACAGTGTTCTCCTTGGCCATTGTCTATTATTTCTGCTTGAGAGTCCTCCACTTTATCCTACAATAAAGCCTAGCTCCTATATGAAAGGAAAAAAGAAGGAAAGAAGGAAAACCTGATAGGTGCTGGCACACTTCTTTAATCCCAGCACTCTGAAGGCAGAGGCAGGTGGATCTCTGTGAGTTCAAGGCCAACCTGGTCTACAAAGAGAGTCCAGACAGCCAAGGCTACAGAGAAACACTGTCTCAAAAAAACAAAAACAAAGCAAAAGACTCAGAAAAATGGGGATAGAGAAAAGCCTCTGGTTAAGAATGCTCCTTGCTCCTCAGAGGACCTGAATTCGCTTCCTAGCACCCATGTTGAGCAATCACAATAGCCAGTAACTCCAGTTCCAGGAGGATCTGATGCCCTCTTCTGGCCTCTTCAAGTACCTGCACTCATGTGCATATAGATGAAAATAAACATAACTTTAAAAAATATGTTTTAAAGACTCCGGATATAAAGAACTCACGTGCTTCTGCGCGTCTCTCAAACTTCCTGGATTCACCAGGCCCCTCCCTCCCTGAGGCAGCATGAGCACCAAGGACTTCGACCTGTCAGGCTGCCTGCAAGTTGTGCAACCAGGGCTCTGGCTGTCGTGCATGGTCACCCGAGTGGGGTGGGCTTCTGGTGACACAGCTGCCTTTGAGCTGTCCATTCTGGCATAAGTAACCCCTCACCTACACTCCTGTAAGGAACTCTGGGAAACTCATTGGTTCACCTCATGAACTGTGGTGCTATTGTTTGGTTAGTTATTGGTTCCATGCCTGGCGTGACTAGACCCTTTTTCACATCTCCCCAAGAATAGTGTCACATGACAACTATATGGTGAGTTCAAAGTCAATCTGGGCTTTCCGAGATCCTGTCTTGAAAATAATAGCAAAAAAGTGGGCGGGATGGACTCTACTTGAGAAACGTTCTGATGTTTTCTTCAGGGTGGGGATCAGAGGGAAGAACATGACTACAGAGCCACCCGGAGCTCTGTTTGAACACGTTAACTTTTACCAACCTACAGGGAGGTGTTGCAGGATATTTGACAGCACTGTGAACGCTGAGATTGTGTTCACTGGGAAAACCTGTTTCCCATTGTGGTGTGGCTCACCCCAGCACAAATACTTAATCCAAGAGCTTTCTGTTTGGATATTGTAAACAGGATTAAATAAATTCAACCACAGGTCAAGAGGTGGAGCAAGCCAACAGTTGATGGGGAGTGAACATAAGGAAAAAAATCAGAGAGTAAGAAGAAGTCAGGAGATGGATACAGAGACCCACAGGAAGTAGAAGGAAGGGAACTGAGTTTGAGAGCTTTTGAGATGGCCTGGAGGAGACTTTTTCTTTTCTTCTGGAATGTCAGCTAAGGAGGAAGGTCAGCTGGGCGCTTTCTCTGCCTCTCTGAGTTAGCAGGCTTCCACCCCAGCATCTGGCTCTCCAGTCTTCATTGGTAAAATTGAACACTGAGGGAGATGAATGGACATTCAGCACTTCCAGGGGGAAGACGGAAGTTGAGGAGTGGTCATAGTGCTGCATTCCTGAGTTCAAGGCCAGCCTGGTCTACAGAGTGAGTTCTAGAACAGCCAGGGTTACACAGAGAAACCCTGTGTCTAGGTTAGGGTTTCTATTGCTGTGATGAATCACCATGACCAAGAAGCAAATCGGGAAGGATAGAGTTTATTCGGCTTACACTTCCATATCACTGTCCATCACTGAGGGAAGCCAGGACAGAACTCAAGCAGGGCAGGAACCTGCAGGAGGAGCTAATGCAGAGGCCATGGAGGCTGCTGTCTTACTGACTTGCTTCCAGTGTTGCTGTTGTGGTAAATTTAAAGGAGATGGTGGCCTAAATAATGCTTGTTATTATCAGCCCTATAACTATCGTGGTGGTATTATTGAACCCGCTATCACAAATAATAAGACATAGACACTGCTAGATTTCATAATCTCCTTATTTACCTTGGGCTGGGCAAATATTCTATCTACACTGTCTCAGTAACTTCACCATCCATCTCCCGGCTCCCATCCAATGCCACCCGCCTTAATCATTCCTATCTGAGCTACCTCCCACCCATAATCTTATGAATACTTGCTTATATTTGGTGTTTTACCATCCACGCTACCCACAGAGTCCTTCCTCTGAGCTCACGTGGTATCCTCCTTTCTCCTTTCTTTCTGTCTGTTTTTCATGATTCTCCTGTTCTTAAAAGCCTGGGAACCTTAGCCACGCCCACCCCATTCTGCCCTGCCCAGGCATAGGCCTTTAATCAACCAATCGGGTATCTTGTTATAGGCAGGTTTACACAACAAGGAGGGAGCGCGAGAGAGATTAAATAGGAAAGCCCCAAAAGATGATGTAGTCGCTGGCAGTGGCAGTCGGCACCTAGCACTTGGGGGGGCAGAGGCAGGTAGATCTCTGTGAATTCTTCTTAAAACTGGTACCCAACTTGGGAGACTGAAGGAGGGGGACTGACATAAATTTCAGGCCAGCCTCGACGAGACGAAAATCCTATCTAAAATGAAACTAAATACACACAAATTCCAGGCAGACGGTTGTACAAATCAAAGTCTAAGGCAGCCAGGTGCGGTGGGGCACGCCTTTAATCCCAGCACTCTGGAGGCAGAGGCAGGTGGATCTCTGAGTTCGAGGCCAGCCTGGTCTACAGTGAGTTCCAGGACAGCCAAGGCTACACAGAGAAACCCTGTCTTGAAAAAACAACAAAACCAGATGGACATAGTCCTACATACTTGCAATCTCAACACTTGAGACACCAAGGCAAGATTGAAAATTATTTCAGGGCTAGCCTGGACTACACCCAAAGATCCTTTAAAAAAAAAAGTTGAAAAGGAACAGAGATGTTTGAGAAAACCCATCAAGGCCCACTAGAGTCATGAAAGCCAAGAAAATAAATTATCCCAGACAAATGCAACAAGAAGTTTCTCTTGGTAGCAGTTTTATTTGACTCAGAGTGAGACTCACGCTGTGGCCCACCCCTCTGACCACAGAGTCATTCTTGGACAGATTTGCTGTCCTGGGCTTCTTTATCCAATTGTTACAAGGACGGGAAAGCTATGGGTCACATCTACGAATCAGGACAGGGAGAGGCGCAGCCACTGTGTCAGGGGAAGCTTGGGTAGGAGGGGAGGGGCTCCTTTCACATGCAGGGAGGGGCTGGTTGCCGAGCAGGGCTGGGGTTCAAGCTGGGCTTAGGTCAGGGTCAGAGCTCTGCATGGGACTCAGTAGCTGTGAATAGAAGACTTGTCCACCTCGCTGTGCTGCTCCTTCTGGGACTCAGTCACCACCTGCTGGGGAAGACAGACAAGGACTAACTCAGCACCTGCCCGCCTGTCGAGGCTTGCTGAGGCTACAGCTTATAAACTGCTGTTGTGTTTTAGAGAAGGGTTTTTCTGTGTAGCCCGGGCTCTCCTGGAACTTGCTTTGCAGACCAGGCTGGCCTCGAACACCTGCTTCTGCCTCTGCCTAGTGCTGCGAGTAAAGGCGTGAGACACCAGGCTGTCCATTCATCTTCTATCTGGTGTCCCGCCTTGGCTCAGCAGGTAGAGGAACTTGTGACACAAACCTTACAACTTGAGTTTGATACCTGAGGCTCATAACAAGGGAGAAAACTGACTCTGAAAATGCCTTCTGATCTCCACATGAATACATAGCACACGTGCTCCCCCCACCCCCCACTATCTAGTGTCTCTCCCAAGAACCGTGTACCCTAAGATCTGAGCTGACTGGGGCTCGGAAACATTAGAAATGCTGGGGTCCCTCATCAAGGGCTTTGTCTCACCTCCCCATCCCGGGTCTCAATAGTCCGGATCAGAACCATCTTCCGGCTCTGGCTGTCCTGGAGAGGCTCCACCTCAGGCACTGGAGAAAGCAGGAGAAGGGACACGGAAGGGTTTGGGCTTCTCTCGTTTTGGGGCTCCCACCGCTGAAGCCAGGACCCTCGATACTTGAGGAGCGGGAGTCAGGGCGGGAGGCGTGGATGAGACGCAGGCTGGAAACCCGACGTGGAGGACTCACCAGTCGTCTTCAAACTGAGCGAGGCGAAGGAATGCACGGGCACGGAGATCCTGCGGGCGGAGCACGGGGCCGGGTCAGCCCTCCGCCGGGCCCGCGCCTCCCCGCCCCGCCCGGCCGCCCGGGCGCTCACCGGCTCTCCTCGCCCTCCAGCAGCTTCCTGTAGGTGGCGATCTCGATGTCCAGAGCCATCTTGACGTTGAGCAGCTCCTGGTACTCGCGCAGGTGCCGCGCCATCTCTTCCTTGAGCTGTCGGAGCTCATCCTCCAGCCGCGCCGCGCCCGCCTGGTAGCCTCCGGCCTCCAGGGCGAACTGCTCCTCCAGCTCCCGCAGCTGCCTGAGCAGCGCCTCGTTCTGGGGCGGAGGGGGGGAGCAGAGGGGGGAGGGCCGGTCGGAGGGGCCTTCAGCACCCGCCCCGCGGCCCCGGGCGGCGTCGGGGTGCTCACCGTGCCCCGCAGCCCGTCCACCTCGCACGTGAGGCTCTGGATCTGCCGGCGGGACTCGTTCATCTCCTGCTTGGCCTGGCGGAGGGCCTCGTGGTTGCGGTTGGCGGCGTCCGACAGGTCGGCGTACTGCGGGGGGGGGGGAGGGGGAGGGGGCGCACGGGCCCGCTGGGACGCGCGCCGGCCCCGGGCATCCCCCACCCCACCCCACCCCACCCCGCCCCCGGGCCCCGCCCTCGCCCCCGCACTTTGGACTTGTACCACTCCTCGGCCTCCTGCAGGTTCTTGGCCGCGATGCTCTCGTACTGCGCGCGGATGTCCCTCAGCGCCGCCGTCAGCTCGGGCTTCACCGCCGCCTCCGCCTCCACCTGCTGCGCCTGCTGGCTCTCCACGCTCACCTGCAGGTCTCGGAGCTCCTGCGGGCCAGCGAGGGCGGGGTTGCGCGGGGGTGCGCGCCCGTGGCCCCGGCTTTCGGGGGGTCGACCGGGAGGGGGCCCTCGCGGGAACAGCAGGGGGCGCCGGGGAGGTCAGGGTGCGGCTGCCCCGCCCGCCGACAGGTGGCGCGTGGGTGGGAGCCGCCGCACCTGCGTGCGCAGGGCGGGGCGTGTCGCCCCGGCCTTCCCCGACGCCCCGACCTACCTCTTCGTGGAGTTTCTTGAGGAACTCGATCTCGTCCATCAGAGACTCGATCTTGCGCTCTAGCTCCAGGCGGGACAGGGTGGCGTCGTCCACATCCTTTGTTGAGCGGGACGGGGTGGGGGGGGAGGTCAGGAGAAAGGGGGGCCCTCAGGCAGGGGAAGGGCCAGGCCTTCCCACCGCCGCCCCCTGGGGGTGCAGCTGGGCCAGTGGGACGGACGTGGCCCCCACCTCACCTTGCGGAAGAGCACCAGGTTGTGCTCCGCGTCCTCCCGCTTGCGAGTCTCCTCCTCCAACCTGACGGGCGGCATGGGAAGACGCCGGGCGGCGGGGTCACCCCCCCACCCCGGCCCTCGAGCCACACGCGGCACCCCGCCCCCTTCTGCTTTGCCCCGGGTCTAAAGCGCGGGGTGCAGCCTGCCCGTCTAACGAGGAGGCACGGAGGTGACTCCCCCTACTGCTCGGCCGCTTCCCGCGGGCGCTCAAAGCCGGGGCTGGGAGGGGGAGGACCGCGAGGACGCCGCGGCCACGCCCTGGGGCTGCGGGACCCCGGGGCGGGAGGGAGGCGCCGAGCCGACGCCCGGGGGGCGCCCGGCCTCTGACCTCTGCTTGAGCGCCGCCAGGTCCTCCGCCAGCCCGTCGCGCTCCACCTGCACCCGGTCGCGCTCGCGGCCCAGCAGCTCCAGTTCGCGGCGCAGCTCGCGCAGCTCGCGCTGGCACAGCTGGTCGGCGCGCGCCGGCTCCTGGCCCCGGGCCTGGCTCAGCTCCCCGCGCAGGGCCGCGTTCTGCTGCTCCAGGAAGCGCACCTTCTCGATGAAGCTGGCGAAGCGGTCGTTGAGCTCCTGCAGCTCCTGCTTCTCGTTGCTCCGGGTGGCCAGGAACTCCTGGTTGAGGGCCTCGGCCATGGAGAAGTCCAGGCGCTCCGAGGGCAGGCGCAGCGCCGCCGCCCGGGGGGCACGGAAGCTGCCCAGCCGCGCCGGGGGGCTCGAGGACGCGGAGCCCAGCAGGCGGCTGCTGGAGAAGCGGGAGCTAGAGTAGGAGAAAGCCCCGGGGGACAGCGAGGGCGGCGGCCCGAAGGCCCGGCGGTACGAGGTGGAGCCGAGGCTGGACCGGAGGCCGGACGAGTGATGGCTCATGGTGGCGGGAGCTGGCATGCGGCGCGGGGCAGAGCTGGGCCGGGCGGGAAGGAGCCGCAGGCCGATGCGGGCCGCTTTATAGCCCTAAGGTCTCAGGGGGGGTGTGCTGGGGGGGGGCACGGCGGCTCCTCCCACTGGCCTGACCACAGCCGCCTGTGTGGGGAGGGGGCTGCCCCACCCCGCAGGGTGGCCATGCCACCCCGTCCCTCCCCTGGACGCTGGCACTCCGACTGCTTGATTCCCCCTTCTGGCTGGCAGGGACCAGGGATGTTGACAGGATGGAGGCGGACTAGGGGTCCGAGCCTTCCAGCATTCTAGGGTGGGACTGGACCTGGGGTGCTCCCTCAGGAGAGGAGGCAGAAATTAGGGACTAGGGGGGTTAAAGCGCAGGCTTTCGCAGTGAGGACAGGTGGGTGGAGGGAGCGCTGAGGCCGAGGCCGGGGAGTTTGCGCCTGTCTCCTGGAACTGGGGTTCTCCTTTCACCTGTTGCCAGCTTCCCCCATCACTGACCGCAGCCGAGGAAGAGGGGACAGGAGGGCTGAGGCAGAGGGGCCGGGAACGGCTTATCTCGCCTACTCCCCAGGGCCCAGCAAAGGTCTGGTGGTTGGCGCCAGCTCTGCAGCTAATGGCCGGTCAGTTCCCCTCCCCCTGCCCTTGGCCCACAGAAGTGGCGCACTGATGTTCCCACCTTAAAGACACAGCGCCCCCGAACTTGGATTAAACCCCTGCCTCGACAAGGGTGCGCACCTCTTGGGGGGCTGAGGCTGCCCGGGCTGAGGGTCTGGGCCAGCTTAGAGGCTAAGTGCCCTTTACTGGATTCTCCCTTCTCCCCACCAACTGCCGCTCAGGCACAGGTCTTCCGGGAACCAGAGGGATTCCTGGAGTAGGAGGGGAGGGAGCTGGGGGCTGGGGGGCAGCAGCTGCCAGGGCTGAAAGACGCACGGACTAGCAGGCACCAGTCACCAGTCCAGAGGAGGTGCAGCTGCCCAGAAATGGGGTGGATAAAGGGAGATGAGATGGGAAAGATGCCCGCCCGCCGTTGCCTCCAAGAGAGACGGAAGCCCTCCGGACAGACCCGCAAGCAGACGCCTTTCGCTCGCTGAGCCATCCTGTAAAGCCCACAAACATGCATGCACAGTGTGGCCCGTCCGCCTGAGCGCCCACACTGACGCCCCCTCAACAGCGCCCCTGCCCCCACTTAGCAGGAAGGCTGGTGGCTGGCCTTTGTGAGCCGCACAACTTGCAGAATGCAGACACAGGCGGTCCAGGAGTGGACAGGGCAGTGTGGCTGCTCTGGAGGAGAAAGGATGCTGAGGCCTTTCCCGTTTGCTGGGAGCCGTGTGTCTGCTGCCACTGGGGATTCTGGGACTCTTGAGCAGAGCCATCTACCTCAGATGGGTCCCCAGAAGAAGCCAGATGTGGGAGAAGCAGGCTTGGGGTTCTAGGTTGGATGCCTGACTAGGATAAGGAGGGCGGCTCCCTGCTGGCCATGTCCTTCATACTGCAGAGATGGGCCAGAGCCAACGCCCAGCCCCAGCAGAGCAGGCGCTCCTCCCTGGCCTTCCTCCTCTCTCCAGGCCCCTCCTTCCTTCTGGGCTATTAGTCTTTCCCGGCTCAGCTGCCAGGTCCTGCTCCTTGATGGATCTGGTTTGGTTGCTAGGGGAATGTGAGAGGGGAGGTGGGGAAGGAGGAGATGAGGTGAATAATGCAGGGCCTGCCCCACCCCAGTTCCTGGAGTGGAGGAGGCTACAGTCCCACAGGGGCTGCGGTGAGGGGAGGTTGTGGGAGCCTTGGTGCCTTGGCACTCTCCGCCGCAGACCTGGACTCCGAGCATTTGCTTCCATTGGTCTACAGCTCTATTCAACCCAGACCCCAAAGGCAAAAGGTGAGCCCGAGCCCCCGAGCCCCCCTCCCTGGAGACAAGGCAACCAGAGGACCAGAACAAGCCTCGAATTGGGAGCTGACCCCAGCCTTCAGAAGGGCAGAACAGGCAGGGGCGCCCTGGGCCCAGGGGGTTGCAGATGAAGTATCTGTTGACCTCTGCCCCTGTGTAAGCCTCGGGCTCACTACTCCGAGGCTTTGGAGAAGAGGGGACCGGAAGACCCCCAAGTAGGGCCAGGGCCGTGCTAGGGAGGAGTAAGGAGCCAGCCTGTGTGAGGGACACAGCAAGGCAAAGGCAGAGCCAGGCCTGGGAGCTCACAGAGGACAAAGACACATGAAAACAGTCCCGGGGAAGATTGCTCTAGCTGCTTCCTTCCCCAAAGTTTGCCTGCCCTGGAAATGCAGACCTTTTGGCCTTCCGTTTTCTCTCAGGACGATGGGACTACAGCCTAACGCGCTGGCTCTCGCCCTTACTAAAGCTGCCAGCCCTTTGATCCGGTCCCCTGTGTTGTGGTGACCGCCAACCAAAGATTATTTCATTGCTACTGTGATGAATAACCTGGCGTGTGACCCCTGGGGGCCTCTAGACTAAGTGAACAAGCGTCTTAGCACATACCCTGTAAGGGCTGAAGTAACCCGGTGTTTATTGGGGTTTGCTGCTGCTGCTGCTGCTCTCACGCCTCAGCCTCCAGGGCCCGAGAGGCTCTGGGCCTTTTTCGGAGTGTCCTCCCTGCTGGCTGAGAGCAGTGCCAGTAGATTCAGCTGATGGCTAGAGAGGAAGGTGGGCTTGTCCTTCCTTAGTGTGGAGGGGCTCAGGACATGGCTGTTCAACCCAATGAGCAGTGCGCTTTGGCCTTTCTTGAAGGCTCCGAGGGCCCGCCCAATTTCCTTTATCCCTAAACGGGAAGGCCAAGAACAGGCCCTACATCCTATCACCAGGAGCACTGATGAGCTCCAGGAGGTAAGGCACTTAGGGCCTGGCCAGTGCTGTCTGACTCTCCCTCTGCGCCCATGGTGCCCTGCAACGTTAGAGGGAAACCACCGGATGCAAGCAAGGAGTTGCACAAAAGCCGGGCAGCTGGGCGCCGCCATGTACATCATCAGCGAGGGTGCCAGTCAGCTGCGGACCCAAGACTGGTTTAGGAGAGGTAGTGTGTGGGCAAGGGGCAGAGGGGAGTAGATGAGTGAAGAGGGCGAAAGCTGGACTCCAGCGAGGCCAAAGAGTGGGCGGGGCGCACAGGAAATGGTGGCTAAGCCGTCTCCAGACAGTGAATACAGGGCTCTGTGATTCGGCTCAGTCTATACAGATGGCAGGATCCCCAAGGTTTTCTGAGGATGCGGGAAGCCGCGGCCGAGGTGCAGTAAAGGGAGCTGTCCTGGCCGAGGTCGGCCTCAGCCTGGATGCTCACCAGCTGCATAACCCACCGTGAGTGACCATCTTCTCAGAGCTTCCGTTCCCTCCTCGGGACAACACAGCTGGTCTCCTGTGACGCTCACGGTAGGTGCTCAGCCATGTCTCTCACCTCTGCCACAGGACAGAGGAGCACAAACAGAAGAGCAGTGGCATATGATATGTCTAATTCCTTGCAAACAAGTATTAGCTGGAGGCCCTTCTGGTCCAGGGTTGGGGCACACTTCATTCCACGACTCCAAGGTAGGCCAGCACCCTTAACACTCCTTCGCTGCACAGGCCCCTGGGCTCACATCTGAGGTCCCAGCTGCTGCTGGAGAGGGAGGAACATTTGAGCTCAGGAGTGGCCACGTCAGCTTAGGAAGGTGGTTACCCTCCCCTGGGTAACCACTAAATGGGAGCCCCTAAATGTCTGCCTCACTTACACCTAGATCACCATGCAGTCAACGGTCACGACACCCCTCAGCTCCCGTGGTCTCCTTCCCCATCCCTGAGGTAGGAGCTGAGGCCTCGAGGGACAGCGAGTCTGCCATTGCAGAAGGAGCTTCCTCCCTCGTCTGTGTTGGTGGGCACAGGAAGGATGGACAAGTTCCAGATGGGGTTCTAGGACCATGGAGACCTCAGGTAGAAACGGGGTCCAGGATCCCACATTTCTTGCTTTTCTTTTTCTTTCTTCCTTTCATCTTTTTTTTTTTTTTTTTTTTTTTTCCCCAAGACAAGGTTTCTCTGTGTAGCCCTGGCTTTTCTGAACTCACTTTGTTGATCAGGTGGCCTCACAGAGATCCACCCGCCTCTGCCTCCCTGTGTTCTGGGATCACAGGTGTGCGCTGTGCCCGGCTCAGGGCCCCATTTCAAGGGCGTCTCCACCAGTCAGACCCAGGGTTCCCACCCTCAGAGGGGCTCCGGGACTGGAATTCTTCCCCAGGTGCCTCTGCTCCAGAGCTCCACCCTCCAGCCAGGCTGCTCTTCTGGAGGAAGGAGGTGATAGTCCCAGCACCCACACAGCGGCTCACAACCCTTTGTAATTGGTTCCGGAGGTTCCAACGCCCTCTTCTGGCTGCTGTGGGCACTGCATGGGTGTGGTCCACAGACATACACGAAGGCAAAATACGCTAACGCAGAAAGTAAAAATAAATAAAAATCTAAAAAAAAAAAAATTGAAGATAAACAGATTTGCTCAAGGCCGCAGAGCATGGTTTAGGTCTGGCTGCCTCCTGCCTGAGACCCGCTGATCCTGAGAGCAGCTGTCGGCTTTTGCCCTTGTGTTTGGGTTGTCCAGCTTTGAACCTAGGCCAAAAATGCCTGTCAGGCATCTGAAATTCCCCCTTCCCCTCGTGCCTTTCCTCTCGACCAACTTTTTCATTTTTTTCTGAAAAAAATAAAATAATAATGATAATAATAATTTTAAAAAGGTTTTGCTGCCACCTACTGGTGAGAAGACAGAATGGCATGTCTCCAGTCTGAGTGTGCTAATTGACTCAAAAGCCTTCGGGATCATGGAATTTGGTATACTTCAAAATTATTCATCGTGCTCCTTTTCACAGATGATGAAAATTATACAAGGAGGAATTAAAAAAAGAGTCTTAGCAGTTTTAGCCCTGGCTCCTTCTCCCTCCCCCAGGTTTTGGCAGCGTCTGGCTGCCCCAGAAGCCAAGCTAGGGCAGATGTGGTGAAGTATGATGTTAATCTCAGCAACTAAGGGTGTGTGTGTGTGTGTGGTTAAGGCAGGTCTGATCTACCTAGCCACATCCAGAATTCTGGGCCAGACAAGGCTACATCGTGAAACCTTTTCTTAAAAAATGAAAACAAAAACAAAAAAACAAAGAAGAAAAGATCTAGCTATCTAGCTCAAGATGGCTACACACTTGGAGCAAGCCTAGCACGTACTGAAATCTCACGCATACACTACCACACCGATCTTCTGTTAAGACAGTATAAATGTGCATGTTACACACACAGTATCTATTCATACGAATACATACATATACTGTGCAGTCCACATTCAGACTCACCGAATCGTCCCAATAACACTCTATGCTCTTGTTCTTCCTGTTTCCTCCCAAGCCAGAGCTCAGGGATCCCAGATTGAACCAGGCAGGTTGGGGCACACCTATAAGGTCTCAGGAGGCTAACTCAGGAGGACCGTGAGTTCCAGACAAACACAAGACCCGGTCTCAAAAAATTAACATCCCCCCACAAAAAATAGCTGTCTCATGGGCAGAGGAAAGGTCAGGGTTAGGATGTGCCTGGCATGTAAGAAACTGGAGAAATATAGGTGAGGCTAGATTTATCGGAAGGATTTGGAGGCCTTTAGGCTTGGTAAATCATAGTTAAGACTGTGCGCGTGCGAGTGTGTTGCTGAGGACGGAACCTAAGGTGAGCACTAAGCCATACTTCCAGCCCAAGACCTTCTTTCTTTTGTGATACCATCTCATGCAGACCAGGTTGGCCTCCAGCTTACAATGTAGTGGAAGCTACCTTGAGCTCACGACCCTCCTGCCTCCACCTCTGATGTGCTAGGGTCAGAGGCGTGCACCACCACACCTGGCCTCTGATGTGTTTCCCCTCTCCCTCCGTTACCTCCCACCTCCTTCTCTCTCTCGGTCTGTGTGTGTGTTGCCTGGTGCCGGGGCTTGAACCAAGGGCCTTGCACCTACTAAGCACTTCTTCTGCTATGACCCTCACCCCTGCTTTTCAAGTAGATCACAGTGAAGTATGCAAGGAGGGGGGGCACCCCCCCACACACACACACTGTTAACTCTCAAGAATTCAGTAGGATTCTCTGGAGAAGTGCAGCAGCTTTCACTCAGTCCACACAGCAGCCGTCTCCCTCCACAGAACTCTTTTGCCTGGAGCTCCAGGCTAGAACTGGAGGGAGTCGGGACTCACCTACCCTGACAGGCCATGCCTGAGGTGAGGCAGGGCGGCAGAGATAGACAGGCTGGACTGTCAGCGTCTGTTAGAGTTTGGATCCAGAATGTCCCCCGGAGTCTCGTGTGGTGAACTCTTAGTCTGTAGCTGGAGGCGGCGGAAACTTCAGGAGATGGGCCCAGGGGCTCTTGCTGGGAGCTTGAGTGTGGCTCCCAGCCTCCCCTCCCCCGTGATGAGCAGCTCACAGCTGTGTGTAAGTCTAGCTCTAGCAGGACCCAATGCCTTTGACCGCCAAGGGCAGCTGCACTCACAAGCCTCACACAGCCACCCATAATTTAAACATCCCTAAGAGGGAGGATGGAGTGGAGAGGGTGCAGGAAGTAGGCCACTGGAGTCTTGTCCCTGGCTCCCTCCTCTCTCCAGCTGCCAGGAGATGAGCAGATAGCATTCTCCTCCCACCACCACACCCTTCCACAAGGAGAGCTGCTGGGTCATGGGCCTAAAAGCCTTGGGATCAGCTGGCCAAAACTTCTGAAGCCATGAGCCAAAGCTGATTTTCTCAGGTAGGTCTCAGCGGTGGTCAGCTGACATCAGTGTGCTAGAACATTCTCGAACTGGGTGAATTCTCTGTGTCCCACACTTGGCTGGAGGAGAGAAAGATGGGCTTGGGAAAAGGGAGAGGTGAGTAGGGAAGAGAGAAATGGATGAACCAGGAGGAAGCGGAGCTGAGGGAAGGGGAGAAGATGGTAAAGACTGAGAGAATAAAGGAAACAGGACATGCCAGCAAAGAAGACACACACTTGGGGCTGGAGAGATGGCTCAGAGGTTAAGAGCCCTGGCTGCTCTTCCAAAGGTCCAGAGTTCAATTCCCAGTAATCACATGGTGGCTCACAACCATCTATAGTGAGATCTGGTGCCCTCTTCTGGTACACAGGCACACATGCAGGCAGAACACTGTATACATAATAAATAAATAAATCTTTAAAAAAATCCCTCTGTTCTTTTGAGACAAGGTCCTATGTTATAACTCAGGATGGCCTCAAACTTAGTGGGGTGAGGGGTCAGGGATTAGAAGAAGGAGCTACCACCCCCTGCTGGGGCCTTACTATTGTTATGTTACTAAAAAGCGTGATGGTTTCTGTCAGTAAACCCAGCACTTTGGAAGGTAGAAGCAGGGCACTCAGCAGTTCAAGGCCAGTCTCAGCCATGTGAGTCAGTCAGGCTAGGCTACGTGAGATCCTGTCTCTGCCACATAGCTTGGCCTGAGCTCAACCTCGGGGACCCATTTCATGGAAGGAGAACCAACTCCCAACAAGCTGACCTCTGACCTTCACACCATCCCACACATAAGAAAACAAGCACATGTAAAATATATACGTAAAAACGTCTCTGAAGGGCTTTTATGTTGGAATGCCTTTGGCCGGAAGCAGAAGGGCCATCTCAAACATCCGAATCTCCCCCAGCAAGAAAATGGGGGCAGAGAGTTACAGGACCGGGTAAGCCAGGAGCTCAAAATATCATCAGGAAGCAATTACCTTTTTATTTCTTGGCTGCCTCATGTTTAAGATGTTAGCTTCCGTTCTGTTTGCTCCCTTGTGGTCTCAAGATAGTCACAGCAGCCGCAAGCAGCTTGCACAAGTATCATACACTCACACACTGTCCACAGGTTGCAAGAAAGAGAACGGTTTTCCAGACTCTGGAAAAGCCAGAGCAAGAATCCCTTCCCTCCGCCCCTCCCCAACCCCGGCAGACATTACCTCATCTCTCATCTCCATAATGACATCACTTGCTGGTTCCTGAACCAATCCCCTGGCAAGGGGACTAAAATTACCTCGATTAGTTTAAACAAAGGTTTACCAAGGTGTTAGGAAGTCCCCGGCTCTGGCACACTCAATGCCTGTGATAGAGCCAGTTGTGTTAGCCCCTCAACAATTACCTAGATCCAGGCCAGCTGGCTCAGGCCTACAACCCAGGCTGAGACAGGAGGATTGCTGTGAATTCAAGGCCTGCCAAGGCTAGGGTGATACTCTATAAACATAAAACCAAACTACACACAAGCACATGTAAAGACTGGAAATACTCACTGCAATGAGAAGACTAGGCCAACTTTACCAACACCATTTTAGTGCTAATTTTCTCTTGTGTTTTTGGGTTTTTTAATGTGTTTTTGTTTTGTGTTTGTTGTTTTGTTTTTCTGAGCAGGGTTTCTCTGTATAACTGCCCTGGCTGTCCTGGACTCACTTTGTAGAACAGGCTGACCTCAAAGTAACAGATCCACCTGCCTCTGCCTCCCAAGTGCTGGGATTAAAGGTGTGAGCTGCCATGCCTGGCTGGTTTTGTTGTTGTTGTTTGTTTGTTTTTTATTTTTGAGGGTTTTTTGTTGTTGTTGTTGTTTAGAGGACAGGGTTTCTCTATGTTCCTTGGCTATCCACTCAGTGGACCAGGCTAGCTTTGAACTTACAGAGATCTGCCTGCCTCTTACTCTTGTGTTTGACATCTGTGAGTCCCAGTGAGGTGTAGGATAAGCCAGGAGCAGTGGTGCTCTGTGATCCCAGCACTCAGGAGGCTGAGGCAGGAGGATTGCTGTGATGTTGGAGGTTGGTCTGATGGTTGTTACTGGCCCTTAAGATCTGGTTACACCTATCCTTGTTTTATAAACCTGTCTAAAACATACCTAATTAGTTGATTAAACAGCCTATACCTGGGCAGGGCAGAATGGGGTGGGCGTGGCTAAGGTTACTGGGCTTTGGATTCAAGAGAGAATCATGGGAAACAGATGGATGGGAAGAGAGGAAGGAGAATGCCATGATGGATTAAGTGGAGAAGGAACCACATGAGCAGGGAGAAAAGACTCCAATAATGGCGTGAAAAAGCCCAGATGAAGAATATAAGCAAGTACCGTGGGATTATGGGTGGAAGGTAGACCAGATGAGGAGGATTAAGGTGGGTGGCATTGGATTCAGGCTGGAAGATAGATGAGGTTATTGGGCCGGGCTGGGTGAAATATCTGCCCAGACCAAGGTAAATACGTCAATTATAAATCCAAACAGGTGTCTGTGTCTTATTATTGGTGATAGCAGGTTAAATAATATCGCTGTGATAATCTTAGGGCTAATAAACATTGTGTAGCCCAACACTCATTTTTTAAATTTACAACAACACTGTGAGGCCAGCCTGGTCTACAGAGTGAATCTGTGGTTACAGCTGTCCCAGGTCTTCTAGAGGACCTGAGTTCCATTTCCAGAATCCACACACGGCGACTCACAACCACTTTTGACTCCAGCCTCAGGAGATCCTGTGCCCTTTTCTGGCCTCCAAGGGCCCATGAGCCCACCCACACATATACACATAAATAATTGTTTAAAAAGATGCGTCATGTTATATAAGATTTCCTGCCTCACCTGAAGCAGACACATTCAGTCCCGCCAACTGCTGATGCTTAATATCTCTCTCGTGGCCAACCTCTGGGCTCTCACTGGAGGAATGAACCATTTCCCCCAAACCTGCACAGCGCCAAACCTGAACACAAAGTTTCAGGAATGAATGAGGTGCTGGCCGGGTGAGATGCCAGGAAAAGGGACCCACCTTCTCCCTGAGGCTGAAGCTGCGTTTGCATGCCAAGCCCACAAGCCCACCGGGCTCTGCTCTCGGCTTCTGCTGCCCTGTCTCCTGGACAGCTGTCCACACAAGGTCATCTCTGCATGCCCCACCCTGTGACCTTGGGCTGACAGGCACTGGCCAACCTGGCCCAATGGCTAAGGGGCAATATTCCAGACCTGCGCTATCCAATCAGATATCAGCTGCTATTTCCTGAGCAGGCGTCCAGGCGTCTGCAGCCCTCTCACAGAAGGCCCCGTGATTGGAGAATCTAGAGATATCTGGGGACCAGCTCGCTAGGGCAGCCTCATCCTCGGTCTGGACCACCTGCTTTTGCCACTCTGGATCTGTATGCTGCTTCCTGGGCTCCTGGGATGTGTGGTGACAACCAATGACCCAAGGTCTCTTCAGCACTCCAGGTTCTGACACTGTCCCCCTGACCTGGAAAGGCCGCCAGGTACAAAGATGACACCCCCAAGGGCTGCTTCCCAGGAGCCCCCCTTTCAGTCAGAGTTCTGGGTCAGAATTCAGTGTGTCAGTGTCTCTGCAGTGTCAGGCTCTAATCTTTAATCTCTCCAAGCTTTGTCTATCATGGCCCCTCTTCAGGCGAAGAACAGGGAGATAAGCTATGAATGTAGCCCTTCCTCCCACAATCCTTCAGCGTGCCATAGAACAGTCCGGAAGTCAGAGGTTTGAAGACTGGTTCTCTTCAGGCTTAGGCTTTGCTGTTTTTAATTTTTTTATGTGCGTTGGTGTTTAGCTTGCATGTATGCCTGTGTGAAGGCGTCAGATCTTGGAGTTACAGTTGTGGGCCACCATGCTGGGAATTGAACCCAGGTCCTCTGGAGGAGCAGTCAGTGCTCTTAACCTCGGAGCCATCCCTCCAGCCCCCAGGCTTAGTTTTTATGAGTGTTTGCTTACGTGTGCGTGTGGTGCCTGTGGAGGCCAGGGGACACCTGCAACTGAGCTGTGAGCTGCCATGTAGGTGCTGCCTGGTCCTCTGCAGGGGTAGCAAACGCTCTTACCTGCTGAGTCACTATGTCTTCAGCCCCAAGCTGGGGTTTTAGTTTACCTTACAGGGCATCCCACGGCCTGACAGATTTCTGTTGGTGCCCGGACGTGCACCACCATCCACTGCACACTTGAGTGCACAGCCAGCGCCCTCCCCCGCCACCCCCGCTCCTGTTTCTTCCCCACGCTGGAGCAGCTCTGCCTGGGCCCACTGGCCCCTCAGGACCAACATGAGGGAGCCACAGAGACCATGCATAGGCCAGGTGAGGGCAGTGAAAAGCCCTCCCACCCCTGGTCCAGATAATGATGGAAGCCTGTCTCACCTCTGAGGCCCCGTCCACTCACCCCATCAGAGCTCTGAGGCGATTCTGAGCCCAGACTTTCCATCTGTGCTCAAGGGCACATCATATGACTGTCCCACAAAGCGGTGACCCGGGCCTTGGGCTGTATTTGTTCTTGCTGGAGGCTGAGTTCTCCGCACTTTTCCACCCACACAGGAGGCGGAAGGCGGAAAACCATCTTTTCAAGGACGGATTCCTCCCCATCCTCCCCAACCACGGGCACTCTGCTCTTCAATTCCCCGGGCTCTCCTCTGGGATCTTTTTCCTCAGCTAAGTTCTCCTCCCATCACCTTTCCTCACCTCGTCTGAGACAGCTGAAAGCTTCCCAGAGCCTCACATCCTGCCTCATGTATAAAAGAACTCACCCGAGAGGCTTACTGAAGGAATTGGCAGGGGCTGCTTCTGGAGAGGGGTTGAGGCCAGGAGCGGGAGTGGGGGCTTCAGGCTCCGCCAGGCCCTGCTGAAGCTTGCAGGGCCCACACATGGCATCTGATTGCTTTCTTGTGGCTGTTTGAAAGGGAAATGCAGGCTTGGGGGGGAAACGAACCCTTTAGATATATTGGGGTGTCATGCTAGCCCCATACCTTGCTGTCCATTTTTCTCCAGTCACACACTGTGGTCAGTTACAGACTATGGTCATCATCCTGGCTGGCCCACCCACCTGTCCCCGGAGCTTCAGGAAGAACTAGTCCTCCGCTCTGAGCAGCTGAAGCTCTGCAGGAGGCGTACCTTGCCCCAGGCACAAAAAAAAAAAAAAAAACACTGCTTCTAGAAATGCTGCAGAAATGGCTAAAGTAGACTCCATCTCAAACCCAACAAAAAAAATGCTTGCCAAGCTGTGCCCAGACATGCCTGGCAGTGTGCTGGGGTTGCTAAAGGATTTTGTGTGAGCAGGTGCTTTCACAGGCCAGAAGAGTCACAATCCCCTGGAGCTGGAGTTGCAGGTCAATATGCCACACACTTTAGTGGTGTATGAGCTGGCTTATGTATGTGGGGCAAGTGTGTATGTGTGTGTGTGGCCAAGATCTCTCTCAAACGGCTTTGAGCTCAGGAATCTACCCAGGTTGCTTTGGATTCACCTTCGCAGGGCAGGGCTGCAGACACACCGGCCAGCCACACAGGCACAGAACACTTTTTAAGGCATGCTCCTGACAGAGCAAGCTGTGGCCAGGGGTTCAAAGCCACCTCGGGAAGGCTGGCAAGCAGGTCCTGCGGGAAGTCACTGGGCTGCCCTGCCCCCAGGGCACTGGCTTGTTACTACTCAGGCAGCACCAAAACCCGCTCCTTCTGCACAGGGCATTCTCGCTGTTATTTACGCCAGCCAGCCAGCCAGCCAGCCAGCCAGCCAGCCAGCCAGCCAGCCTACACAGGCCCTCTTCACACCCACGGCAAGGGAGACAGTCTAGAGACCCTTGTTGCGCCTCTGTTGGCTATCAAGCTAAACAGACGCCCAAGAACTGAGTCTTTCATCCCAGTAAGATGCTACCAAGGGAGAAGGGGAAAAGCAGCTGTGAACAAGCAGCTAGCTTCCCACTTAAAATCAATCACCTTTATTGATAGTGTCGGACAAACACCAAGACAGTGGAAGTGTAAAATGGTAGGGCATGGGGCTAATATTCTTCACCCTCATCATCTCCTTCAGCACTATCTGCCCCAACCTCTTCATAATCCTTCTCCAGGGCAGCCATGTCCTCACGGGCCTCAGAGAACTCTCCCTCCTCCATGCCCTCACCCACATACCAGTGCACAAAGGCACGCTTGGCATACATCAGATCAAACTTGTGATCCAGGCGAGCCCAGGCCTCAGCAATGGCTGTGGTGTTGCTCAGCATACACACAGCTCTCTGGACCTTGGCCAGGTCTCCACCAGGCACCACAGTGGGAGGCTGGTAATTAATGCCAACCTTGAAGCCAGTGGGACACCAGTCCACAAACTGGATGGTACGCTTGGTCTTGATGGTGGCAATGGCAGCATTGACATCTTTGGGGACCACATCACCACGGTACAGCAGGCAGCAGGCCATGTATTTACCATGGCGAGGGTCACATTTCACCATCTGGTTGGCTGGCTCAAAGCAGGCATTGGTGATCTCTGCTACTGTAAGCTGCTCATGGTAGGCTTTCTCAGCAGAGATGACAGGGGCATATGTGGCCAGAGGGAAATGGATGCGAGGGTAGGGTACCAGGTTGGTCTGGAACTCTGTCAGGTCAACATTCAGGGCCCCATCAAACCTGAGGGAAGCCGTGATGGAAGACACAATCTGGCTAATAAGGCGGTTAAGGTTAGTGTAGGTCGGGCGCTCAATGTCCAGGTTTCTACGACAGATGTCATAGATGGCCTCATTGTCTACCATGAAGGCACAATCAGAGTGCTCCAGGGTGGTGTGGGTGGTAAGGATGGAATTGTAGGGCTCAACCACAGCAGTGGACACCTGGGGGGCGGGGTAGATGGAGAACTCCAGCTTGGACTTCTTTCCATAATCGACTGAGAGCCGCTCCATCAGCAGGGAGGTGAAGCCAGAGCCGGTTCCCCCGCCAAAGCTGTGGAAAACCAAGAAGCCCTGCAGACCCGTGCACTGGTCAGCCTGCAATTAGAAAAGTTCATTTTCATGTTGAGACATCCTGTGAAAGCTGCAGTGGGCGTTTATGAGCCTGTGACTGACTAACTTCCAGAACATCTAGTCAGGGCGGTTATCAAAGGCCTCAAAATGCTCAGTGACTCAAGGGAACTCCCAGGCCTGTCTCCTTGCCCAGAACACACACAGCCCAGGCTTTGGTTGCTGGTCAAGGTCGTGCACCCTTTTTATCGGCTGGAGCTACCGGACGGCAGCACCCGACCTGGAATGTATTGCCAAATCAGTGTGAACCATCCAAGCTGGAACACAGGATGGCTGGTCCCACTCACTGCCCAGGTGATCTTCAGGGGGGCGGAGCTGCCTCCTCCTGTGTGACAAGACTAATTTCTCTACCTCACTTACGAAAATGATAGTAGTGACCCAGCTCAGGGTGAAAATTGGCGAGTATTCGGAATAACGTTGGCATCGTAGGCGCTCAGAATGTGGGTGCCAACTCATTCTGGGCATGGTGGTTCCACTGGACCTCAGGCCGCTGGGGCTCCCCGCTCCATTCAGCAAACTATGACAGCCCCAAATTTGGACCCTGTGCTTTATGACAGTGGCAATGGAAGCTTCCTGTCCATGCTGGGCAAGCACAGACACTAACTGCGACCTTTTTACTCCTCCTTTAGTTCACTCGTAAATGACTCCACATTCTAATTACATACGAGCAGCACCGAGCAGACCCAGCGACACCGGATGGAATGCAACTCCTCTGGCAGTGATCATCCCAGAACTGTAAATGCTTTTACTTGGTTTTCATGCCCCTGACAGCAGGCCCCAGAGTCAGTGCTCTCACTGAAACTCCATCTACACTGGGACAGGTATCCAGATTTGATGGGAAGTTGAGAAAGGCATGAAGCTGTGAGGCAGAGCCTTTTCCCAAAGCTTCTGAGGAAAGGCCAGTTGTGGCTGGACCCTACCTAACGTGACCTCAGCCTCCTGCCATGCTTCCATCCTGGTTAATCACTTACAAGGCCTACAGGGCGGTCATCTGACTTCCAGGCTGTCCATTCAAACATGGGCTTACCCGCTCTCCTGCCAGGACTGGAGTGCTCAAAACTGCTCAGCTAGAGCCAGCTCACTGCCCTGAGCGCTAGGAAATGGCTTTTCTGGGATTTCTAATCTGTAAATTCCAATGCCGTATCTGTCTGTCCCATATGAAAACTCCTGACTCCTCCTCAAGCTTTGCTAAGACTTTTTTTTTCTTGTTCTTTTTTTTTTGGGTTTGTGGGGGGGGGTTCTCTGTGTAGCCCTGGCTGTCCTGGAACTCACTCTGTAGACCAGGATGGCCTTGACCTCAAGAGATCTGCCAGCCTCAGCCTCTCGTGTGCTGGGAGGAGTGAGCCACATGGCCTGGCTTGTGGGCGGCTTTTAAATGGTGTCAACCCTGGCTTCTGGGACTCTGAAACCCTTTGTTTCTTTCTTCTGTTTCTGATGACTGAGTCCGGGGTGCTGTAAACGCCAGGTGACCTGCTCTATGAAGGAGCTGTATTAACATGAAATGCTAGTCCAGATTTCCAAGTGAGTTTCATCTGTTAGTCAGTGTGACTGAGAGCACCAAAAAAGGGACGTAAATGTCTGAGCTTGAAACAAAGAGGCTTTTCACAGTCTTTAATGTCAGGGGACGGTGAAGCTTGCTGGTTCTCACTGAATGAGCATAGTACCTCAAACCATGGTAAAACACAGTACAGAGAACCTTCCCCTACACAACCCACTGCACTCACCAGCTTGCGAATTCGGTCCAGGACAAGGTCAATGATCTCCTTGCCGATGGTGTAGTGGCCACGGGCGTAGTTGTTGGCAGCATCCTCCTTGCCCGTGATGAGCTGCTCGGGGTGGAAGAGCTGACGGTAGGTACCAGTGCGAACCTCATCTGGGCAAGGAGAAGAAAGAGATCAGCCCCACAGCTCGCTCCCCCTTCCCTGTGTGGAGAGATTCTGAGCAGGCCAGCGAGAAGCAGAGGCCAGGGAAGCTCCGGGCCAGCTCACCGATCACCGTGGGCTCCAGGTCTACGAACACCGCCCGGGGCACGTGCTTGCCAGCGCCCGTCTCGCTGAAGAAGGTGTTGAAGGAGTCGTCCCCTCCCCCAATGGTCTTGTCGCTTGGCATCTGGCCGTCAGGCTGGATGCCATGTTCCAGGCAGTAGAGCTCCCAGCAGGCATTGCCGATCTGGACACCAGCCTGGCCAACGTGGATGGAGATGCACTCACGCTGCGGAAAGGGGGGAAGGAGGCATCAGAACATGACACATGGGGAGTTGGGGGATGGCTCACACCTAAGTAAAAAAAAATGTCAAATCACTTCTCAGAAGCCACTCCTGCTTAGGACTGCATTTCACAACCAAAATTTGTTATTGAAGAGCTAACTCAAGAGAACTCAATAATCTCTAGAAGATATTAATGCTAGTGAGCTACCAGGCAAGCCAGGCCTGTTGTAGCCACAGTAGCTCATGATCATTCTAGTGCTTTGGAATGGCATTCAAGCTGGCTGTGGTAGCACCTACATGTAATCCCGGCACTCAGGGAGACAGAGGCAGGTGGATCTCTGAGTTTGAGGCCAGGACAGCCAAGCCTATACAATGAAACCCTGTCTCAATACTGCCTGCCCCCCCCAAAAAAAAATTATGGCAGAATTCCCCAGCTCTTGTAAGCAGGCTGCTGAGTCCTTGAACTTGACAGAATCTTTCCTTTCCAGAGCTGAGTCACAACTGTGTCACTCCTGAGCTCATTGTGGTTCCTCTTTCATCCAGTTCTTTAACAGACAAGACTTCCTCTCCCCTTTAAAACCAGCTTAAACCAGCCCCATGACTCACAGAGAAAACTCTAGATAAGCAGTTAGCAGTGTGTTAAGCGTGGCCAGAGGCAGACTTTCAACCCAGGGAAGAGCCAGTCTATGAGGAGACCATTACCCGTTGCTGTCAACCCAGCTGGTGGGAAGAAAAGATGCCTGAGGCCAGAAGGTCTCTAAAAGTTTACCTTGATAGCTTAAGAGATGTGGGCAGAAGGGGGGAGAGGAAGTTAGCTGATACTCGTAGACTAGAATGTCCCTTTCCGGCACTGTGCGGACCTTAATTGCAAGAATCTAGCAGTGGGGGGAGGGGGGCTTGTTCTTCCTCCCTTGCTGCAGGCAGGAATCTCATTCCTGATTAGTCAAATGAGACCGTGGGGCAGACCCTATGCTCACAGTTAATCCTGTGAGCGGGACCCACTGTTCATCATAGCTCACCTCCAATCTGACAGGAGAAGCCTCCCACTGTTTCCCACTATTTCCTCAAGTGGTAAATAAAGACTTTCCTGCTTTTAAGAGTCATGAAAAGGAAACTCGATTCAGCACCCAGGCCCTCTGAGGAGCAGTTTCGCAGGCCAGGATAATAAAGGAGCCATTACCCACAACCTTTGACTTGTCACCAGGGTTCTGACCACATCAGAGTTCAGTGTCTCCTGCCCCAGGACTGTGGGGGAGGGGCAGCTCTTGTTCCAGTGACCTTCACCTGGATCTGGAACCTCCACAGTCCCCTGAAGCTAGACAGAACCACAGACAGGCCTAAGGAGGCAGTGTCTGAGGGCCGCTCATTCTAACAAGGCAGTTAGTTCAACTGCAGCCTCTTGCCCCCAATTTCTGATCAGTCTAACCAAACTGCTTCTTTGGGCTGGCCAGATGGCTGGAGAGCTGAGGTCAGTTTCTCCCGAGCCGGATGATCTGAGTTCAATCCCAGGGACCTACTTTGTATAAAGAAAGAGGGAACCAACTTTCCCAAGTTGTCTCATCTCAAGCAGTGGCAAACATACATCCCTCCCCCACGATAAATGTAAGATCCTCAGAAAACAAACCTGCCTGCTGGAAGCTAATGAAGGCAAAGTCAAGGGCACGGATGACTCAGTCTATACCAGACTCAGCTGGCTGAGAGGCTTGGTCTTGCAAAGAGCCATTCACTTAAGCAGGGCTTGCCTGACGGGAGAGCCTGGGGCTTTTCTGAATTGTATCTTTGTGATTTCACCTGGTCGAAAGCGCTCAGGCCAGTTGGTACAGAGTTTCCTAACTCCTGCATCCTATTACTCACTGAATCCTCCTTCAGAATACAGTTTGAAACAGTTTCATGGGGTGTGGGAGGGCATTGGCTCACCTGGCTAGTGGCCAGCCTCAACTCCGGAGTTCAACCCTGAAGGAAAGCTGTACACAAGCACACCCCCACTAGTAAGTGAAACAAAAACCAACAGCGTTTGAGGCTGGGGATTTAGCACAGTTGGGAGCTGTCTTGCCTAGCTCGTCTGAAGTTCTGTGCTCTAGCCCGGCACCAGAACTGTGTAGTCCCAGTCCTAGGAAGCAGGAGGTCAGCAGTTCAAGGTCATCCTCCACTACAGGGTGAGAGGCAGCCTGGGCTACATGGACCCCTTGGGGAAGGGGGTGAGATTTCTTCAAAAAAGGTTTTGTTTTCATTCTCCCCAGAAGCTTAGAACAGCTGAGCCTGCTGTGGGAAGGAGACCCTGACTGTTTTATGGGAGAGTGGGAAGGAGCAAAGTAAAAAGGCTGTTAATGGAGTTATCTTCGACTACAAAGTTGTGCCCTTCAAAAACAACGCTGATGTGGGTTTTCTTTTAAAGTTCTATCGACAGCTAAGGCTCTATCTGGTTATGTTCCCTTCTCTTCTGAGGTTCTGGAGCTAAAACTCAGTGGCTTCCAGGACAGGCAAATGTTCTTCTAAATATTAAACTGATATAGTCCAAGGTTCCCTATTCCAAGATTGCTCACTCTGATGTCCACACTAGCCTGGGACTCGCCAGAAAAGCCCCGAACTCATAAACAATCCCCGTCTCATCCTCCCGAGGGTACAGAACTAACCACCCTCCTCCAAGCTGGGATCACTTCCTGGAGGTTTTTTTTTTTTTTTCTGAGACAGGGTCTGACTATGTAGCTCTGGCTGGCCTGAACTCAGAAGAGCGCTCAGCCTCTGCCAGAGCCCAGGGATGAAAGCTGCCAGCTCCCACCCCGGAGTTCCCGCTCCTTGAACTGAATGAATTCACTGTTGAGCTAGGTGAGTTGTCGAAGCGCTTGGGGTGGTGGAGACAGGAGGACCTTGAGTTTAAGGTCAGGCCAGCCACACAGTGATTTCTAGGCTGGCGTGAGCTACCTGAGACAAAACCAAAAACCAAGCCGGGCAGGGGCACGTGCAGGGGCAGGCGGATCTCTTATGAGTTCGAGTCCAGCCTAGCCTACAGGGTGGTTCCAGGACGGCCAGAACTACACAGAGAAACCCTGTCTCAAGAAACAAAAACCGAAAGGGGGGGAAAAAACCTTTTATGGACGTGTTTCCTAACTTGGAAGCCAAGTTAGGAAACCTCGCCGGGCTGGAAGCTCTGCGGGTTAATCATTACTCCTCGGACGGGAGGAGCTGGCCTTCCCAGGTGCAGCGGGGAGGCCCGGGGACTGGCCGGCCACAGGTGACTCAGCAGCGAGTCACAGGGCGTGGACCGAGTGGCCGGAAGCGTCCGCTCAGCCCCGTCCCGAGGGCACGAGGTGCCCAGCTGGGAGGGCGACATCGAGAGAGAGAGAGAGAGAGAGAGAGAGAGAGAGAGAGAGAGAGAGAGAGAGAGAGAGAGACCTTTTAGTTTCTCTTTAGTTGTGGTCCGCGGGAAACTCCTGGCTTTCCAGGAGCCGCCTAGACGGGGACGCTCTCCCAGCTCGACCGGGAGGGAGGTCCGGTGAGCTGGAGGCGGCCGTCGGGGCCGACCCCCGGGGCAGCCCCTCCAGACGGCCCCCGGAGGCGCACTCACCATGCTTGGTCGTGGACGTGGTCCGCGGGAAGCCGAGGAAGCCGGGGTTGCGAGGAGCTCCCGCTAACAGACCGCCAAGGAGTCCGGGGGAGAGGCCGTGTGAGGCCCGGCCCCCGGGAGGGCGCTTTTGTAGCCTGGCCCGGGCCACACGTCGGCGGGGCGGACCCCGGACCCCGCCCCGGGCCGAGCGAGGCCGAGGATTGGCGCGTTCGCAAGTTCAAACCAAACTCCGCAGGAGGGGCTGGGCGCGGGGAGGGGAGGAGGGCGCGGGGGTCAGGCGGGGCGGGGGAGGACGCGGGCGGGCGACTGCCGGTCTCCGGCCGCGCGTGGGGGCCCCGATCGGCCTCCGGGGACACGCCGACTGTCGGGACACCGTCGCCACCGCGCCCGTGGCTCGGTCGCCCCACCCAGCCCGTGGGGCCCGGAAGGGTGAGCCTGCGAGGTGAGCCGGGGACCTGCGGCTGCCGGCGGGCCGGGACTGCGACGGCCGGGGGCCCGGGATGGAAACGCCCAGGCCCACTTGACGGCACAGTGGGAGGGGTGGAGCTCAAGTCTGCCGACGCCCGGGCCGCGGGACAGCATCGTCAGCGGCGCGGCGCGGCGCCGGGACACTTCCTGCACGTGCACCTGCGCGCCAGCAGAGGGCACCAGACCCCACCGTAGATGGCTGCGAGCCGCCTGGTGGCTGCTGGGAATTGAATTCGGATCCTCAGGAAGAGCAGTGCTCTTTACCTCCGGGCCGTCTCTCCAAAGAATTCTGAGACTTTTTTTTTTTTTGGAGACAGGGTTTCTCTGTGTAGACCAGGCTGGCCTCTAACTCACAGCCATCCCCCTGCCTCTGCCTCCCTGAGTGCAGGGATTAAAGGTGTGCGCCACCACACCTGGCAGAGTAACTTCTTCCCCCCTCCCCCCTTGAAGATGGGCTCCAGCTGCGGTGCTCAATCTGGTCCCTGGATCTGTGGGGCGCAGAGTTGACAGTTCACACTGCCTTAGCACGTCTGTCCCGAGAGCCCGCCGGCTGCTCTGCCCATTTTACAGATGAGGAGACAAGCGCTCCAGAGGCCTAATTAGGTGAGGGTCTCACAGTGGGAGAGTAGGACTCCCGGCCCGCACTGCCTGTGCCCCGGGCCAAACGGAGCCTCAGAAGGGCTCCCCAGCTGCGCTCAGGAGACAGAGGGCTCCCTGGGGAAGTGTGAGGCCCCGAGCAGCCTGTAATCCTCACGCCGGGGAGAGGCCGGAAGAGCCTGGGGCTCGCAGGCCATCTGGTTTGCAGTGTCAGAGGCCTCCAAGCTCAGAGGGTGATAGGGGAAGAAGCGCACGTCGCCCTCCGGCTGCGCACGTACTTAAGAATCTCGCTCACACCTTTGAGTGTGGTGATGCATACCTGTATTTCAACACTCAGAGGACAAGGATGGTACGCTCCACCCAGGCCAGTCTGGCCTACCGACCCCTCTGTCTCAGAAGGAAGAGTAGAACACAGTGCCAGATGTGGCGAGAAGAGTGGTACAGTATAGGCCGACCAGGCAGGCGCACTCCTGCAATCCCAGCACTCCGGGGACAGAGGCAGGCGGCTCGCTGTGAGTTCGGGGCCAGCCTGGTCCATAGAGCGAGTGCCGGGACAGCCAGGCGCGAAAACAAGAAGGAACAGCCCAGGCGGCAGTTGGAGCGAAAGCTCCCAGTCGCAAGGAAGGCCGGTGGACTAGAAAGGCCGCTAACGCGTGGCAGGGAGCGAGGGCGCGGTGGAGCATGCCTTTGAACACTGCTACGCCGAAGCAGAAGGCCACCTGTTCGAAGTCAGCCTGGACAGAGTTTAGGGAGATGCCAACTCAAAAACGCAGGCGTGCGGCTCCGTGGTCGAGTGCTCTCCCAGCGTTTAATTCCCAGGGCGGGAGGGAAGGAAAGCGCAACAGTTTGCGTACTTTCCAGTTTTAATACACACGTAAGGGGCGGTTAAAAAGCACCGGCTGCTCTGCCGGAGGACGCGGGTTTGATCCGCAGAACCCGCAAGCTCTTCCAGCCCGCACTTCCCAGGCTCTCGGCGCCCTCTGCTGGCCGCCGTGCTCACCGCATGTACCCAGGGTATGGTACACGCAAAATAAAATAAAATTCAGTATAAATGGAAACACGGGCATTATTAGAGAAGAGAGAAGCTTAAGGGAGACCCAAGGGGGACATTCACCGCGCTAGAGCGGACTCAGGCTTCCCAAGAGAGCTGCATCTTCGATTCTCAGCAGCCGTGTGTGACTTCGGGGCTTCCTGCAGAACAGAGCGGCAGAGCAACCGCGACCCCAGCAAGATCAGGCCGGTTTCCACTTCCTCATCCAGAGACCCTCAGCATGGACCACAGTCATACACCCTGCTGGGCACCATCCCCAGGTGCGGGGGATGCCGGGCCAGCTGCGCAGGACCTGGGGCCTTAGCATGTGCCGGGAGTAAAAGGTTCGCCGGAGCTGTGCAGAGGCTGGCGTCCACGCGGGGAGCTTCAGGGACTCAGCTGTTGTAGAGCCACCCACGCCCTTCTAAGTAAATTAGATAGCTGGCGAGGATGCTTGATGCCAAGCCTGATGACCTGAGTTCGATCCCTGGGACCCCCGTGGGGGATGACGGCTTGCTCCGAAGTCATCCTCAGACTTCACAGAGGTTTGTGATGCGGGTGCGGGCCTGTGGGCATAAATGTAAAATGCGGTGAGTGGCTTTCCTGTGGGGCCCGTGCCCAGCTGTACCGCCGAGGAATTACGCCATGTAACCTGACCTGAGGAGCATTATTGTGGGAAGGGAGAGGAGTGAGGGCCTGGAGGAGGGGAAGAGACAGCCTCCCGGGAGCGGAGCCGTGAGGGCAGGGCGAGGGGTCACGTGGGGAGGTGGGGGCGCAGAGGACAGGAAGGGGGAGAGAAAACGCCGGGAACGGGGAGCTGGGGTGGCTGGGTGGCCGGAGGTCCTTTTATCAACTGCCCCACCTGGCGCGGCATCTGCTCGCTAACATAGTCTTTCTCTGTGCAGCGTGAATTAACCCAAGGTCTTGCACGTGGGAGGAAAGTTCTCCACCACCTGAGTTATAGCCTAGCCTAACTGATGGGGTTTTTTTTTTTTTTTTTCTTTGTTTGCTTGTTTGTGACAGGGTCTCTCTGTGTAGCACTGGCTGCTCTGGAACTTGCTCTGAAGGCCGGCCTTGAACTCCCAGAGATTCTCCTGCCTTTCCCTCCCAAGTGCTGGGATCAAAGGTGTGTGCACACCACGCGTTTTCAAATTTTTAACGATTGCTTTGTTTTTGCATTTGGTGTTTTGTCTGCGTGTAGGTCAGCACCCCATAAAAGGGCATCAGATCCCCTGGGATTTCAGTTAGAGATGATGGTCGTGAGCCGCCATTTGGGCGCCTAGAACAGAACCCAGGTCCTTTGATAAAGCAGCTGATGATCTAGCTGCTGAGTCATCTCTCCAGCCCCCAAATGCAAGTCCCTTACTCGCTGTCTGAATCCCCCACTCCTCGCTGTGAGCCGGAGTGAGGTTAGTGGCTCCATCTCCTCCAAGGTGCTTGGCAGAGTTAAGCCCAGGAAGAATTGGCGCCTGTCAATTTCGGAGGCGATGGCAGTGAACACTATTAGAGATAAAAATTGTTCTGGAGAGATGGCTTAGTGGTTAGGAGCACTGGCTGCTCTTCCCAAGGATCTGGGTTCAACTCCCAGCACCCACAGGGCAGCTCACAACTGTCTGTAACTGTAACTTCAGTTCTGGGGGATCCAACACCCTCACACAGACACACATGCAGGTAATCCATCAACACACACAAAATAAAAATAAATCATTTTTTTAAAAAGCTCTTTTTGGCCAAAGCGCTTGCTCCCTGCTGGGTAATAATGTTCACGGCCGAGCCTGATGCTCTAAATTCAAACCCAAGGCCCACATGGTAGAAGGACAGACAGAGAAGGACTCCTGTCAGAATGTGGGTATCCATCCATACACATAAACAGGAAGTTGTTGTTGTATTTCTGTTTATAATCCTACTGTCCAGGATGTGGAAACAGGAGGAGGATATCTGAGAGTTCAAGGCTATCCCAGTCTATATAGGGAATTCCAGACCCTTCTCCAACACACATACAAAAAGTACTCTTGGCCAGGCCATGGTGGCACATGCTTTTAATCCCAGCACCCAGGAAGCAGGCAGATCCCCAAGTTCGTGGCCAGCCTGGTCTACAGAGTGAGTTCCAGGACAGCCAGGGATACAGAAAGAAACTCTGTCTAAAAAAACAAAAACAAAAACAAAAACAAAACAAAACAAAAAAATACTCTTGTACCAACTGTGAAAGAATTGTGAGCACTGATACACATGTTGAAGTTTTGCTGCCCCCTGCTGGAGGTTTTTGGAAGTTGGGCTGGAGGAGCTCCTCCTTAGCATTCATTCTCAAGACTCTGGGTTCCAGCCCCAAGTCTATACCAAAATAAAAAATAAGCCGGAGTGGACAATTACCTGACTTAAATTTCTGGTTGAAACTGTCCAGAGCTCACCATAAGCCTGTCTGTTATTACAGAGAGGGGAGACCTGCTTGTGTTCTTGTGTGTGGCCTGTTGTAGCTTCTCTCAGGCCTGTTTCCACAGGGGCGACCTGAGGGCACCAGGCGGCATCCTCCCAGAGGCCTCCCCGATCCTGCTGCTCACGTGAGAAAGGGTGAGGGTAGGTATCATCTTCTCTTTTAAGAATCTCACACCTCACCTTTAATCCCAGCACTCCAGAGACAGAGGCAGACAGATCTCTGAGTGGAGGGCAGAGCGAGTTCTAGGACAGCCAGAGCTACGAAGAGAAACCCCGTCTTAAAAAAAAAAAAATCAAAACACAAAAACAAACCAAAACAAAAGATCTCACACCTCAAACAAACAAACAAACCAGGATGAGTGGTTCTGGACTCAAGGCTCCGAAGCCCTGCACACCTGCTCCGCCCGAGAAAGCCGGGACTGCAGTCTGCAGCCTCTTGGTATGTCCCCAGGGCAGGGGAGAAACTTAAGACCAGTGGTTCCCAACCTACCGGTCCTGACAACCCTTTCACAGGGGCCTCTGAGACCTTCGGAAAAAGACGTTTACATCATGATGTGTAACAGTAACAAAATTAGTTACGAAGTAGCAACAAAATAATTTTAAGGTTGGGGGTCACCACAGCATGAGGAACTGTTTTAAAGGTCAAAGGTCGTGGCATTAGGAAGGTTGAGAACCACTGCTTTAGACAGAAGCTGAGGTTGAAGGCTTATCCTATAACCTCAGGCTGAAGCAAGGGGACCACAGCAAGTTCCAGGCCAGCCTGGGCTACACAGAGTTTGAGGCCAGTCTGGGTGCATAAAACAAGCTGTCCCGCCCCAGACTCAGGCCCAGCCCCTGCCAAGCGGCCTACCAGCGAAGCCGAAGGAGGTCGGGACACCTTGGAAAGCAAGGCCCAGGCCCCTGACCTCATCAAACAGAGGAGAATTATGGCCAAAACCTGGAAATGTTTTTCAGAGACATTCACCAAAGTGAAATGTCACTTCCTCTAAGCTCTGGGAAGCCCTCTCCATGATGCTGAAGGTCCCTGCTCGGGCTCATTAACACAAATCCTACAAGGAGACAAAGCAAAAAGAACCCGACCTGTCTGCCTGGGCTGGGACACTCCTGACACAGAACTGAGCTCAGGACGGAAGGACGGGGGCACTTGGGGTTCCAAGGCAAGGCATTTCCTTTCACCTTTTGCCTCATTTCAGATGAAAAGGCGTAACAACTTTTTAAAAGGTATTGATTTGGTTTTCAAGACCGGGGTTTGCTGTGTAGCCCTGGCTGTCCTGGAACCCACTCTGTAGACCAGGCTGGCCTCGAACTCATAGATCCACCTGCCTCTGCCTCCTGAGCGCCGGGACTAGAGCCGCGTGCCACCACTGCCTGGTTGAGACAATTCTTTGGTGTCTGTTTTGGTTTTTGGTTCAGTCTCCCCTACCCTAAATGCTTAAGGTCCAAATACGGTTGTGGATGACTTTTGAGGGGAGCAAGTGACGTCACACTAGGTTTGCGTTGTGCCAAGGGCGAAACCCGGGGCTTGGTGTGCTGGGCAAGTGAGCTGTGAGCCCAGGTCCTTAGATACTTCTCCTTTTGCTTTGAGAAAAGCAACTGAAGGGAGAAAGGTCTGCTTCTGGGTCAGTTCAGGGGCAGCAGATTGTCATGTCAGGGGTGGAGGGGCGGCAGAGGCTTGAGGTAGGGGACCACATGCATCGCCAGTCAGGAAGAGGGGCAGGAAGTGCATAGCTGCTCCCTTTCTGCTTCCAGTGTGCAGGGTCCAGCTAGGGAATGGTGCCGCCCACAGCGGCCCGCCCGCCTCCAGGCCGTCAAGAGAATCGAGCCATCTCCTCGGTGGCTCAAGACTCTTGACATTATTGTTATGCTGGAACTATGTTTTACCAAACACTCAAAAAAGGGAGCTTGGAAGCTAGACTCAGTGATTAAATGTACTCTCTGTTCTTCCAAAGAACCAGAGTTCAGCTCCCGGGGTCCATGTCAGGAGGCTCTACCTGTCATTCTCAACTACCTGTCATTCTAGCTCCTTTCTTCTGGTCTCCTTGGGCGCGCGCACGCGCACGCACGCACGCACACACACACACACACACACACACACACACACACACACACACACCGAAACTCACACAGACACATTATAAATAAAAATCTTTTTAAAAGTGAGTTAGAGTTTTTGTCTTACTTTTTCTTAAATTGAGACCTGTAATTCACCGTGTAGCCAAGGATGGCCTTGAACTTCCTAATCCTCTTGCCTGCACCTTCTAAATGCTGAGCCACCATACCCAGCTCCTATGGCAGGGCCCGTGCATGCTATGTAAGCACTCTACCAACTGAGCCACATACCCCCCCACCTCCTTCAGAGAGTCCTTAGAAGTTGCTTCTCTGGCCTGAGTAGCCTTTTGGACCCCTGAATCCCTTTCATTAGGATTTGCACGAGCTGCACTAGCTCTGGTTTCTGTAGATAGGCATGTGTGGAACTTGAGGCCGTCCTGCCTCGGCCTCCCCAGCAGCTGTGTCACCAGGCCTGGCTTTGCTAGCTCCATTCTAGAAGAGAACTACAGAAAAGCAGCTTTCATCTCTGGAGAAACAGCGCCCTCTGTTTCCGTGCCCTGACACAACAGACAAGCTTTCTTAAACTCTCCGCTTAGCTGGTGAGAAGACCCTAGGTTTAATCCCTGCTCCAAAAACTGCTACGAAAATCACCAACGAAAATCCCTTTGACCCCTCATCCCTTTAGGGGCTGTGGTTAAAATTCTGTTGCAGAAAATTAAAACCACCTGCTTGTGTCTTTCAGTTTATCTGCATTATTATCCACTAAGACTACCATACCCTGGGGTCTGGAAACTTCCCTATTTATAGCAATGTTTATTTCATAATTGCATTTATTCCCATCTGTAGAAAGTACCCAGGCAACCCACAGTGTAATGCCAGAGGGTTTTTGTTCCTTTTATAACTCTAGCTGAGATAGCACTGGTTTTCTGAAGGTCACTGACTCTCAGGTTAGTTTCTGCAGGCCTGGGAACGGCTCAGAAAGCTGTGGTTGCTTACAGAAGTCAGGTTTCTGTCAACATTCATACCTGCCTTGTAGGCACAGGCTTTCCTCAGGTCTAGGAGCCTTTTTTCATGGAAAGTGGGTGTCTGACACTTGGCCCTGACAGAGGGGACCACAGGTGGGATTTCTAGGCGGCTCCCTTCTCATAGCCAGACACCTGGGCAGCCTGTAGCCTAGGACACTTTGCCTTAACCCTCTCCCCAGAGGCCTAAGCCCCTGAGCCGTTTTCAGTTCTTTGTAAGGCTCAGCCATCTTGTTTCTCTCTGACTCACACTTTGTGTATGGGCTCCATGCTTCGTCACATGACTAAAGTTGTATGACTCCCCATTAATCTGTATATTGTCAGTCCATTTCACAGGTTAGATTCTAGAACCTTCTGAGGGAAAAAGTAAATTAAAACCCTTCCTGCAGCCAGCATATCCTGCCCCCACCCACTTCTATCCTAGACCTAATCAGGCTATTTTTGTTAGTTTGTTGTTCACATCAAATGGTATCTTTAGTTTCAAAACCTGGTTCGTTCATTCAGTGGCTTCAGGCTGAACCCCAAAGCCCAGCGCTTCCTCTGGAGAAGCCTCACTCTTCTGCGTCTTCTCCTAGTCACCTCACTCATGGGTTTGTTCTGTTTTGGATGCTGGGCATCGAACCCAGGTTGCCATCATTCTATGCATGTGTTACTCTGTCACGTTGCTGTATCCCCAGCCCCCCCTTTTCTTTTTCCAGATCTAAAAGACCCCACCTCTTACACTCTGCTCCACCCCCAATCACCCCAGCCCACCACCGGGCTTTCATCCCTAGTCCAAGGAATTCCCACGCTCCAGTTATTTATTCTTGTTTTGGTTCCTCTGCTGCGTTGACAGGGTCTCATGTAGCCCAGAAGATGGAGGCTTCTCAGTAGCTGATGCTGACCATTTACCCTGGACCTGCTGCCTCCACCACCCAAGTGCAGGCCAGGATTATAGGTCTGTACCACCATACAATTTTTTTTTTCTGTCCTGGACTCCCTCTGTAGACCAGGCTGGCTCAAACTCAGAGATCTGCCTGCCTCTGTCTCATATCAAAATAAAAAAACAGTATAGGGCCACTTTTTTCTATTAGAACCACTTTTATGTTATATATATATGTATGTAAATATATTTATATATATGTGTATATATATTTTTATATATGTATATATAAATTTATATATACTACTATAGCCACATCTAATCATCCCAATATAGAATGGCCGGCCCCTCAGGAGACATGAAGGAAGGAGAGCCACGCTCACAGGCCTTTATTTTGAAAGCTCTTTGTTAGTTTACCCTGTATGGCAGGCCATGTCCTTTTTCCTGCCCCTCCAGCACATTTTGTCCCAACAGAGCCTGGAGTATAAGCTGTTTAGAAACCCTGAAAGGTCTCGTGTTGCTGGCAGATCAAGATTTCCTCATTTTAAATTACATAGTTCTCGGTTTCGGTAAGCCGTGGTCCCTGCTGACCTTGTAAATACTCGATGTGGAACAGCTTGTAGCTACAAAAATCAACTTAGACCGTTCCCTCCCTCCGCAGCTCTGGGTATTTGTAGGGAGCCCAGGGGACCGAGCCTGCCTCTCAGACTGCGGAGGGGAAACAAATTCCTTTGTGTTCAAAACAAAGAAACAAACTTAAAATTCAGGTTGCTTGGCCGTCTCGCTCCTTCTTCGGAGAAATGAATAGTAGTAAGCCGACCTGTACAGTGAGGAAAAAATTAACGCGAACTATGGGCCACCCGACAAGCTATGAAACCTGTGATCTTGGCGCTAGTTTGCCCCTTCCTGCCAGGGTCTTGGTAGCTCACATGGTCCCACTCCTAATACACTGTTAGGGGATCAAAAGAGGAGGAAGCCAGGTTGATGGGGGAGGCAGTCTCTCTGTGAGGCAGACCCTGTTAGCTCTGAGGACAGGACTGGCTGAGGTGCCCTGTGGAAGGCACCGAGGGCAGGGGAAGTAGATAAGACAGCAGAAGGCAGCAGGCCTCCGACCACTCCTCCATTGGTGATAAGCACGCAAAATTTCTGAGCTGTTAAAACTGCCAGGAGCTCTGGGAAGGCCCCCCACGTGTAAGGGGTAGGGGATACTTGCTCTGGAGCAGTCGGGGTCTCTTTGTTTTGTTCTTCCGAGACAGTGTTTCTCTGTGCAGCCCTGGCTGTCCCGGACTCGCTTTGTAGACCAGGCTGGCCTCAAACTCACAGAGATCCGCCTGCCTCTGCCTCCCGAGGGAGGGCTGGGATTGCAGGCATCACCCACCATGCCTGGTCAGTCCTCAGTGGAAGAAGATGCACTTAGTCCTACTGACTTGATGTGACAGGGTGGGTGAGAGCCCATGAGAAAATGGAAAGGGAGCATGGGGGTGGGGGTCATGATGACGGGGGGCTGGGAAGAGAGGAGGCTGTGAAATGATTAAATAAATAACGGGAAAGAAACAAATAACTTTAAAAGTCCCACAGTCTTTACAAATTGAAACAGAAGAGCGTGAAGTTGTAACACGTGCCTGTAATTCCAGCACTCTGAGAAGCAGAGGCGGGCGGAGCGTTGTGAGTTTCAGGCCAGCCTGGTCTTTGTGAGTCCAGGACAGCCAAGGCTACACAAAGAAACCCTGCTCAAAACAAACAAACAAACAAATGTAGCGGAAGTTTTGGTTTCTTGAAAAAGTCAGTTGCGTTATGTGAATGTGCTTTTTTGTCTTGGTCCCAAATGGGAAATGTGGGAATGCCTTTTCCACCACTGAAGACAGACTCCTGAGGGGGCGTGATTTTTGTGAGAGGGTGAGCGATGTTTTCCAGCTGGAAACTGTCTCGTCTCGTGCGAGGGGTTTTTGCCAGCCGGAAAACATCCTTGTTTCGACTCTGAGAACATATAAATAAGAGCCCACAGACAGAGAGAGGTTGATTTGCGTCAGCTCACTCGGTTTTGCGCTGCTTCTCATCACTTTGCTTCGCTTTGAGAAGCTCCTAGAGAGAAAGGCTCCAGAGAGCTTTTTGAGCTTGCTGCTACGCTTTGCTGTTTGACATCTGAATCCGATGACTGGGATTGGGGTTGCCCTGAAGAACCCAGAGACCCTAACCAGCAGGAAGTGGCTAGAGAGCTCTTCCTTGCCCCTACTAACCTGCTTATCTCCTCACTAGGGTCAAGGGATTTGAAGGGAGGTAGGGGCGTTTAAGGACCCTAAATAAAGCAGGTTTTTAAAAAATCTAAGCCTACATTAAAAAAAAAAATCAAGAACATTAAAATTTCAGACCCTTTAAAAAAGCCAATTTCAGGGCTGTAGAGATGGCTCTGTGGTTAAGAGCACCGTCTGCCCTTCCAAAGGACCCAGGTTCAATTCCCAGCAACCACATGGCAGCTCACAACTGTCTGTAACTCCAGTACCATGGATTCTGGCACTTTCATACCAATGTACAGAGAATAAAATAATTTTTTTAAAAAGCCATTTCTTTTAAAGTCTAAAGTCTTTTAAAATTCAAAATCTCTCAATCGTGGGCTCCAGTAAAATATAAATCAATCAACTTCTTTCTTACTGCAAGAGGGGAAAAAAACCAAGGCACAGCCAAGTGGGGTGGCGCACACCCTCAGTCCCAGTGCTTGGGAAGCAGAGGCAGGTGGGTCACTGAGTTCCAGGCCAGCCTGGTCTACAAAGCGAGTCCAGGATATCCGAGGTTCTGATAAACAAAAAAAAAACCCTGTCTTGAAAAACAAAAGAATCCGGGCGCAGCCACAACCAAAGCAAAGCAAAACCAAATTCCAACTGTCCAATATCTGGGATCCACTCACAGTCTCTGGACTCCTCCAAAGGGCGTGGGTCGCTTCTCAGTCTGCCCTCTGCAGTGCACACAGCTGTCTTCTAAGCCCCGGCTGGCTCCCCTCCACTGCTGCTGCCTTTCTTGGTGGTCATCCTGTCATGGGTTCAGGAATAGCCACACGCTGACCACTCGGACACCAGGCTCAGACTGATGGAAGTGTATTAAACACTGAACAAAAATTGACTCGCCAGGAACATAATCTGGACTCAGGAGCTAGGCAGGTTAACAACCAGGTAACCAGGTGTAGGAAGCGAGGGAGGCAGCATTACTCATTTTGACAAGGTAAACAGAATAGATTTTGTCCCCAGTGTATTGTGTTGTATCTAGGTAGCTAGACAAGGCACTTTAAACTGATTGGCTGGGATGTGGGGTAGGGAAGCCCTTAGGAGCTTTCCAGCTTTCTGGGAGTAAGGAACATAGCAGGATGTGATCTTTAACTCAAGTTCTGCTTGAGTTAAATATGCATTTATCATCTATTGTTTTATTCTAAGCAGCAAGTATGAACTATTGAATTGTGTCCTGGTCTCGGGCACACAGGCCTGAGAACTTGTACTTAATTTCACCTTATAATCAAAATGGAGCTTTGGAGGCAAAATAGCTTCTGATATGCTAAAGGCCACAGCAGGTGTTAACAGAGGAGCCATAGATGCGCTAGGAACTAAAGTGGGTCTCAACAGAGCGGCTACAGAGTTTAAGTAGGTTACAGCAATACCATGGCACCGGCATCTCCAAATGCTGGGGTCTTCTGCTGCAACGGGGCTGCACTTTCACCAACAGCCTCTCACAGGCTCTTCCTGGTGCCAAGCCTCGACTTCTCTGTGTGACCCCTTCAGTCTGGACCTTCATCTGCTACTGAGGCTGCAGCTTCCCCGATGGCCTCTTCTGGCCTCTCACAGTGCCAAGCCTTGGCTGCTCTCCACGACCCCTTCATGCCTTCAGAACTGGTACCACCTGGTGACTCTTACACATTACCAAGTCCAGCTGCCAGCGTGAGTACCAGCTGAGGCGGCCTCTGGGACACAGCTTCTGTGTCATGGCTCTCAGGAAACACTTCCTAGAGTCCACCTCAGTGATGCTGGTCTCTTCTAAGTCACCGCTAAACTCTCGCTCCAGCCGGAAAGCACAGAGTATCTCGGCAGAGTAAAAGTTGCACTCTAGGAACTTTGGTATCTTGTTAGTCACAGCCAGTTCTTCAGCCCCGGCTAACCAGAACCACAGCCTCTTTAAACTCACAAGCCAGGCCTCCGCTGGGCTCTCAGCCTTCTTATCTTTCAACCTCCCACAGAGCACACCACGTTCTCACCACACACTCAAAGGCTTTTTCTAGTCCTTCCACAAGCCTCCCCCAAACATGGTCGGGTCTCTCCCGGCACCAGCTTGTCCTAATCAGGGTTTCTATTGCTGCAACAAAACAGCATGACCAACAGGCAGGCTGGGGAGGAAAGGGTTAATCCAGCTCACACTTCCACATCGCTGTCCATCACTGAGGGACGTCAGGACAGGAACGCAAACAGGGCAGGAACCTGCAGGCAGGGGCTGATGCAGAGGCCATGGAGGGGGCTGCTGACTGGCTTGCTCCTCAGGGTTTGTTCAGCCTGCTTTCTTATAGAACCCAGGACCACCAGCCCAGGAATGGCACCACCCACAATGGGCTGGGCCTCCCCCATTGATCACTAACTGAGAAAATGCCTTACAGCCGGATCTCATGGAGGCCTTTCCTCCGTTGTTGGTATAATGTTCTTTTAAAATATATACGCCTTACCCTTGTTAATTCAAATGCTGATTTCCCCACCCCCAACTCTCTGGTTTCAATCTGGATATTGCATTGTGATACTCACTATAAGCTTCCTGTCTCAACTCTTGTGTAAACAGGACACAAATAAAGCAACTAGATACAATGTTGTGCAATGGGAGGAGCCAGAGGACAGGAAAGAGGGGAGGAGCTAGAGAACAGGAAGGAGCTAGAGAACAGGAAGGGGCGAGAAGGAGGAGGAGCTCGAGGAGGGAGCATGAGGAGAGCAGAGCTGGAGGAGAGAGCTTGGAGGACTTGGAGCATGAACCACACCTAAGATTTCACAAAAAGCAAATATAATGTGGGAAATCTAAATGTTAGGAAACTGAGGGCTTGAAGGTTTAGGAGGGAGTAAATATTACCCAGCACTGTGTTCTAGGTTAACAAAACCCAGTCTCTGTGTGGTGATTTGGTTATACAGCTGCTGAGGATTAACAGCAGCGTTACCAGAAGTTAAACCCACAGTAAATATTAATAACTGACTACAACACTCCGCTAAAGTTCTCTCCTTTCAGGTGACGCTAGCTCCTGCGTCAAGTTAATAAAACTAGGCAGCACGAGGGGTGAGGACAAATGTTCCTGCCTCTTCCAGTCTTTCCTGTGCCCACCAGCCCCGACGCTGGTCCTGATCAGATACCAATCAGCCATTAGCAAACAGAGACACATATGGATTTGGAGAATCCAGAGGTCTTGTGAGTTACATTCCAGGAAACAAAGGCCAAATATATGCTTTCACAATCCTGTGACTTGTATCTTCTTGCACATATGTGTCTTTCTAAGCATGTCCAGGTGCTTCCCATAAATCTTGTTACTTCTGTGTAGTTTCTGCTTCACATACATTTTGATAAGTTGTAGCTTTATTTTCACTCAATTCAAAATGTTTTTAAAATTCCTAATGATTTCTTTGACTCATGGACTACTTTAAGGTCTGTGTAAATTCTAAATGGTTGGGTTTGTTTTGAGATAGGGCTTCATGTGAGAGGGTCTGGACCTCTCTATGTGGACCAAGCTGGTCTTGAACTCACAAAGGTCAACCTGTCTTTTCCTTCTGAGTGCTGAGAGGAAAGGCATGCGCTGCCACACCTGGTTTGTTATTTTTATTTTGAGACAGAGTCTTATGTAGCCCAGGCTAGCCTCAAACTCCTGATCCTCCTGCCTCCATTTCCAAGTGCTAGGATTAGCTGTGTACCGTCACAACTATCCAAAATCCTTTTTATTTACATTCTTTTCCCTCCTAATTTTTATTTATGGAATAGGGTCTCCCTCTGTAGACTAAGCTGCTCTAGAATCCATTGTGTAGCCTAGGCTGGCTCTTCTACCCCAGCCTCCTCAGTGCTAGAACTACAGGCCTCAGACACCACATCCATCTTAAACTTTCATATTTGTTGGTTTATTAGAAACGTGTATGGACGCGTGCCTAAAAATAGATAAAATATTTATCTATTTTTAGTTTTTGGAGACAGGGTTTCTCTGTGTAGCCCTGGCTGTCCTGGACTCACTCACCCAGAAGTAAAAACTTCTGAGCATGACATGAATGTGCCCTCTGAGGTCCTCTGCAAGGGCAGCAAGAACTCAGTCGTGCCCCTCTCTCTAGCCCCCCTCCAGCTTTTACTTTTTTCCACCCTTTCACATTTTCAAATGTTCCTCCTTACGAAACTGAGGTTGGTGGTTTTTCCCAGGTCAGAAACTAAGCATCAATTTAGTGGTTAGAAATGGAGACGGAAAATAAAGAATGGAGAAGGGGCGGGGTGGCACATAGCCAAACAAAATACGTGGAATTTGAGATGAAAACACTGTGGCCGCTTGGAACCGCTGAAAATTTAGCTCCGTGCCCAGCAAAAGCACAACAGCCAAGGTTACCCTCTTTCACGACGGCGCTCGGCCCTCTCAGCAGAAGGACGCCTCTCCCTTGGCTCCCCGATGTGTGAGTATTTGTGCCTAATGGAAGACAAATCTCCTCTCTCACCCTGGCAGGGTCTCGTGCAGTCCTCTGGTCTCAAACTCTATGTAGCTGAGGTTGACTTTGAACTCACAATTTTCCTGCCTGGCCTCACAGATTGCAGGTGTGTTTCCGACGGACACAGCCGGGGGAGGGGAGGGGTTGAGGGGAGATGGAGAAACACTAACAGTGCCTTTTACCCCCTGACGAATTCACAAGCAGCCTTCGTGCGGGGACAGCAGAGGCCCCAGGGGAGAGGCTGGGAAGCCCCGTAGACGTGTTCTCAGCCTTGAAGATGAGCTGGGGCCGCGCATTGTGGCTCAGGCCTGTAAGCCCAGGCCTCGGGAGGTATCAGGAGGATCAAGACTTTCCAGCCAGGTATGGAACGTGAAACTACCTGGAGCCATAGGAGACCCTTGTCTTAAAAGAAAAGAATACAACCCGGGTGATGGTGGCGCACGCCTTCCATCTCAGCGCTTGGGAGGCAGAGGCAGGCGGATCTCTATGAGTTCGAGGCCAGCCTGTTCTACAGAGTGAGTCCAGGACAGCCAGGGCTACACAGAGAAACCCTGTCTCAAAAACTAAAAATAGATAAATATTTTGAAAAACGTTTAAAGGAAGAAAAAAAAGACACACAAAGAGAGAGAGAGACAGAGAGAGACCCACAGACAGGAGTGAGGATGAAGAAGTGTATTTGGGTTGGGAATATGACTCAGTCTAAGTGTCTGCCACGAACGTGAGAACCTAAGTCTGACAGCACCCACCATGGAAAAGCTGGGCCGGTGCTCAGCACCCGTAACTGCAGCAGAGATGGAGTCAGTCCTGAGAGCTCATTGGCCAGCTAGTCTAGCCAATCAGTGAGCTCCGGGTTCACGAAGACACCCTGAAGCCAGTCCCCCAGCACCCACAGGGCAACACGCACACACACGCGCGCACACACACACACACACACACACACACACACACACACACCTCACTCTATAGAGCAGGCTAGCCGTCGACTCACAGATGTGCCGGCTCCTGCCTTCCGCTGCCGGGATAAAGGCGTGTGCCACCTCTACCAGGCAGACTCGCTTATTATATTTAGGGTTGTTGCTGTTGTGCTGCTAGCGGGTTTTGCTGTCGTTTTGTTTTCTTCTGGAGACAGGATTGCTCCCTGAACCTGCAGTTGGCGGATTAGCGAGGCTGGCTGACCAATGAACTCTAGGCCATGGGAGTCCCGTTTCTCCTTCCCACCCTGTGGATAGAGGATTGAACTCCGGTTACGAGGCCACGGGGCTTTTTATCCACTGAGACATCTTGCAAGCCCTCAAGTCGTATTTTCTACAATGGAACGGCTCCAAGCTTTTGGTGAAAGTTACTCAGTCAGTGTCGTCTTAGTTAGGGTTCTATTGCTGTGAGGAGACACCGCCCGGGGCAGCTCTTACAAAGGAGAACATTTAATCTGCGCTGGCAGCAAAGGGTCGGTCCATTGCGGTCATGGCGGGAACCTTGGCAGCGTCCAGACTCGCACGGTGCTGGAGGGGCCTTGAGTCCTACATCTTCATTGGAAAGCAGCAGGAGTCCGTGTCCCCCCCCACACACACACTGGGCAGAGCCTGAGCACAGGAGACCGCAAAGCCCACCCCACAGGGACACACTTCCTCCAGCAAGGACACACCTCCCGATAGTGCCAGTCCCTTGCAGGCATTCCTAGTCACACCACCACAGTATAGTGTGTGTGTGTGTGTGTGTGTGTGTGTGTGTGTGTGTGTTTAACAGGGTCTCTCTGTAGCCTTGGCTGTCCTGGAACCCACGTTGTAGACCAGATTGGCCGCGAATTCACAGAGCTCCTCCTGCCTCTGCCTCCCTGCGTGCTGGGATCACAGGCATTCGCCACCACACGCGCTACTGAGCTAGAATTTTAACTGTAGTTCCTTTCGTTCTGAGGATCACTCCTCCCAATTCACACATCCCTGTAAGAAGCCTAGAGTCTTTGCCATCATTACTCCCTGCCAGTCCTTCAGCGGTCAGCTCCTGCTCCTTGGCACTCTTCCAGGCCTATGTCTTTGCTTATGGCAGTTCCTGAGTGCCAGTCCCCCGTTGTGGGGTACCTACCAGTGAAGATTGCTCCTGATCCGATGTGGGTTTAAGCCAATAGAAAGTCTTTATTAGCTGTCATTGACTACACTGGGCATTTGGGATCCCAGTGTAGCCCTGAGCCTTTTCTTTCGATTGGTTTTTGTTGTGGGTTTTTGGAAACAGGGTTTTTCTGTGTAGTCCTTGCTGTCCTGGAGCTCATCCTGTAGATCAGGCTGACCTCAAACTTCCAGAGATCCACCTGCCTCCTGAGTACCAGGATTAAAGGCCTTTGTCACCACCATCCAGCTTGGAGTAAGCTTTCAAGCACAAAAACCGTGTTCTGGGTTGACATACTTCAGTGAACAAAAACCGTAGGCCAGAAGCAGAGCTATAGAAGCCAAAGGGCAAGGTCAGGACATTTAGATGTTGCCAGAACTATTGACTTGATAGATTAGGCCTTTGTTCTCACGTTGTGAGGTGATGCCGTCTACGTACTGAGCCCCGAATGGTGCTTCCATCATGGAGTCAGTTGTGCTAAGACCTCAGGGCCCCGGTACAGTGCTCTTTCTTCTCAGTGTGTTTTTTCCTAGTTTGCTTTCTGTTGCTTTGACTAAACACTAACAGAGCGACCTGGGCAGGAAAGGGTTTGTTCAGCTCCCGCTCCCATGAGGTGCTGCATCAGCGAGGCAGCCAAGGCAGGCACTCAGGCAGGAGCCTGGAGGCTGGAGCCCAAGCAGAGGTCATGGAGGAACGAGGCTTACCGGCTTGCTGGCCATTCTTGCTCCAGTCGTCTTCTTATCCAGGACCACCTGAGGGCCTCCGTGCTGGGTAAGCCTCTATCACTGAGCTGTACTGTCCCACCCTTCTTTTTGCTGTATTTTAAAAAGCGCTTAAGGATTTATATGGGAATGTGTGTGTATGGCTTAAGGGGGAACATCACGGGACATGCAGGAAACATCAGTCCTCTCCTTCCACCACGTGGACCTGAAGAGTCAAACTCAGGTTTCCAGGCTCCACAACACATAAGTGCCTTCATCCACTGACCAGCCAGCCATCTCTTGCTTTCTCTCCCCTTCTCTGCTCTCTCTGACCTTCTCTGGAAAGGGGGGAGGCTGCCCACCCCACCCCCTCTGTCCCTTCTATGCTGTTCCACTGTCTCTCTTTCTGTCTCCATCTCTTGTTTCTCTCTTCATCTCTTCTTATCAGATCTGTCGTGTGTGGCATTTTTAAATATGTTATTACAGTTTCTGAGGCGGATGACTTGACCGCTCAGGCTGTCCTTAAACTCTTGCCTCGTGTGATCTGCCCACCAAGGGTTTCAAAATAGCTTATCTCTAAGATCTAAAAACTTCAATCTGGTTCTTACTTTTCAAAGAACAGCCACAAACTCTCAAAGCCCTATTAGAGAATAAGCTGACTGTTAAGGGAAAGGTCATCTCTAAAATAATTTTCCCTTGCTCGCTGCCAAGCACAAATATCTGAACTCTGAGTCCAGCTGCTGAGCCTTTTATGGGGAGCTCTAAAGAAATGATGCAGGGTACGGGCCTGGGGCATCCAGAGAAGAGTGATGGGCGGGTCTTGTGGGTGTGGCCAAGAGTGATGAGCAGCTCCTGTGGGTGTGGTTAATTGATGAGCAGCTCCTGTGGGTGTGGCTTGTTCTAGGCATAAAGTGTTATCAAGTTGGCAAGTCAGAGGAGTACAGAAAAGCAGAGAGGAGAAAACATCTGGCTAACGGCATCCCTTGAGCCACCGCTGGGACTGAGAGGGTGCGAGGTTCCTAGAGTCCTGCTTCACTTCTCTCCCAGCTTTGCTCTAACAGAGACCTGAAGGCACCTTTAGAGAATACACTTCGTAATTCAGTATGACCTCAAATTCATGGCAAGCCTCCTGCCTCAGCTTCCTAAGTGATAGAATTATAGGCATGTGTCACTGTGTCTGGCTTCTTTTTAAAGTCAAATTAAATTTAACTGTGAGACCGAGTCTCACTATGTGGCACTGACTGGACTAGAACTTGCTATGTAGACCAGGCTAGCCTAAAACTCATGATCTTCTGCTTGCCTCTGCCGGAATGAAAGTCCCATGCTACTACCCTGCCCCCATTTCCGTTTTTAAAGTCTTATTTTTACAGGCTGTAAATATCAGCAGCTTCCCTGAGGACAAGAATAGAGGACAGCCAGGTGTGGGGGTCCCCATCTTTAATCCCAGCATGCAGGAGGCAGAGGTATGGCCATATCTGTGAACTCAAGGCCAGTCTGGTCTCTGAGGTACCCCCGTCTCTCAACAACACAACGAACTAAGCATAGAGGAAGAGACAAAACAAAATGACAGAGGAGACAAGGAAAACAGCCACGCAAGGTCAGCAGACATGGTGGACAGTGGCCACACGGTGGGGAGTGAGGGTAGGAAGGAAGCCCAAAGCATCAAAAAAGGTACAGGCCAGCATCTGGAAAACAAGAGACAGGAAATAGAAAAAGGGAAATCCTGCCTTTCTGCCTCAGGCCTCAAAGGGTGGGAGAGCCAGGTGGGCCTCCTGATGATGTCCATCATTATATATGTATTTATTTCCATCATTATATATGTATTATCTGTTTATTTTCTGCTTTATTTTTATTTTTTTTTGAGACAGGGTCTCTCTGTGTAGCCCTGGCTGTCCTGGAACTCCCTCTGTAGACCAGGCTGGCCTTGAACTCAGAGATCCACCTTTGCCACCCAAATGCTGGGACTAAAGCTGTGCGTCACCACCAGCTGTCTCTGATTATGCATTATTTAATTATGTGTGTATGTGCCAGCTGAGGCCAGAAAAGTGCTACCAATCCCCCAGGACACACGTTTTAGTGGTTTTGAGTCACCACCCAAAGTGGGTGCTTGGAACTGAACTGGGAGTCTCTGGAAGAACCATGGGACCTCTTAAGCCCAGAACAGTGCCAACCTGTGTGTCAGTTTCTACTGTCAGGCCGGGGAGCCCATGACTCTGACCCCTCACTTGGGACTGCTATGAGTTCAAAGCCAGCCTGAGCTACGAAGTGATCTCTCTAGACCAGTCTGGGTTGAAAACACAAACCAACACAGAGATTAAAAAGCAAAACAAGGGCTGGAGAGATGGCTCAGCACTTAAGAGCACTTGGCTGCTCTTCCAGAGGTCCTGAGTTCAGTTCCCAGCAGCCACACGGTGGCTCGTAAACATCTGTATTTCGATCTGATGTTCTCTTCTTGTAGGTGTACATGAAGACAGAGCATTCATGTACATGAAAAAATATTAAAAAACCAAACCAAACCACGCTGACTTTCTAGTTTTCTGACTGCTTGTTCACTCATTGCTGGAGTCTCACTCTGTTCTCTTGGGTGTGTGAGCGTCTTCTTCGGGGACCCCTGGGGGGAGGGCTAATGCTGCTAGGAGTAGAGCCAGACAGTTTTTCTGCACCAGTTTCACCCGCCTGGGCTTGCTTACTTACTTGGTAAAGAAAGTCCTTGGAAAGCATTGACTGAGTGTGGAAAACACCTGGCAGTGGACCCCAAGGTCTTCAGGATCAGGGATGTTCCCCTCGATCACACTGTCAATAAAGCTAGGGAGAGGTTTTATACACATCAGGGAAGATACTGAGAGGACCAGGCCTTAACCCCCCTCCCAAAGTCACCAGTCCCCCCCCCCCACTAGGCCATAGGTCACCAACTCCAGGAACAAGACAGTAAAACCCCCTACCCAAGGAGTAGCCTGGAGGTAACCACAAGAGCGGGAAGGTGTCTTATCTCAGGGTGGGGCGTCTGTGCTGGGCAGCCCACCGTAGAAGAGCATTCCAGGCACAGAAAATACCTAACATTCCTGGTCTATAGTTAGATGCTAGTTATGTTAGTCAGCCAATCACATTGTAACAAGCTTGCCCTTGCTGAATGTCAACCAATCATGTAACCGCCAAGCTGGAAATTCTCAGAAGCTTGCTGTAACCCTAAAAAAAAAACCCTCTCTCCCTGAGCTAGGCCTGAGAATGGAGCTTGTAATAAAGACCCTACTGTGTTTGCATTGGAATCGGCTCCTGGTGGTCTTTGGGGTTCAGGAGACCTCACGGAAGGAAGCCGATATAGGAGAAGGTGAAATCTAAGGCAGAATAGCAGGGGTGGGGGAGGGAAGACGCTTGGAGGCTGAAGGACAGGCAGGGAAGCCTTGGTGTCCTGAGAGGGTATGACCAGCAGGGAATCCTGGGAAGGGAGGGCGGCATTGCCAGGTATGTGGCCAGGACTTGGCCTTCGTCTTCTGAATGGAGAAAGACAAAGTTTTAACTGATCTGAGTGTGCCGTCCTGGAGACTGCTGTTCTCAGCTGCACAAACAAACCAATGTTCAGAGAGTTCTTGCAGGCCCGAGTCAGAGGGGGAGCACCCACAAATCGAGATGAACACCTGCGTTCAGGGGAGGTCAGCTGGCGGGAACCAGCACAACGCAGGACGCGTGAAGCTGTCCCTGTGACCGGTGAGGTGGCACAGGCCTGTGATCCCAGCACTCAGGGAGGCAGAGGCAGGTGGATCTCTGTGAATTCAAGGCCAGCCTGGTCTATAAAGCAAGTCTAGGACAGCCAAGGCTACACAGAGAAACCCTGTCTTGAAGCAACAAAAGCAGTAGAGTGGGTTCAGGCTTCCCAAGAGAACTGTATCTAGATTCTCGGCAGCCGTGGGACAGTTCCCACAGTTCCGACGGGTGCCGTCATCCCGCACCCTTCCTGCAGAACAGAGCGGCAGAGCAACCGCGACCCCAGCAAGATCAGGCCGGTTTCCACTTCCTCATCCAGAGACCCTCAGCATGGACCACAGTCACACACCCTCCTGGGCAACGTACCCAGGTGCGGGGGATGCCGGGCCAGCTGCGCAGGACCTGGGGCGTTAGCATGTGCCGGGAGTAAAAGGTTCGCCGGAGCTGTGCAGAGGCTGGCGCCCACGCGGGAGTGAGGCTTCAGCGACACGGCTGTCTGGGGGTCACCCCTGCTAATGGCTCAGAACTAAAGCTTGAATGGAGCCGGTCCTTGTGCTGGGGCCCTCTGTGCGGTGAACAGGCCTTTGTATCTCCCAGGAAAACAACAGGGCAGGCCTTTGCTCAGAGAGCTTTTAAGGAATCCGTTTGGGTCTTACGTAGCCGAGGCTAGCCTTTACCCAGCAGCCCTCACTCCTGGTATCTCAGGACTGTGCCACCACAGCCCTATCCCTTCCCGGCACTTGCCTCCTCTCCCTTCCCTTCAGACGTGAGCTCTTAAGGCGGCTTCTGAGACGCACCAGACAGGATTAAAAGTTGATAAAGAGAAAAAATGTGGATCTAGCTGGGTGGAAATCCTTTCTTCTTTTGAGATTTATTTTGGGGCTGGAGAGATGCTCTTGAGACGACCCGGGTAACGAATCCCAGCTCCCGTACGGTGGCTCACGGCCGTCCCTAACCCCAGTTCCAGGGCGCTCAACCCCCTCGCCTGCCCGCTTGTGGCAGCCAGGCACACGCACGGTGCATATACATACACGCAGGCAAAACACACAGACACACGAACGAGTCTTTTTAACGAGCTGTTGGAAAGCAGCCTTACACTGTGAAAATGCTTGCCAGCGTCGAGATCCGTTGTGTTCGCTGCCCTCTGCTGCCCCCTGCTGGAATATTTTGGAAGGAAACACCCGAGTTCAGCCCCTGGCTGCGCATTCAAGTAAGAATAACCCTGGGTGGACAGTTAGCGGGTTTTGATTTCTCGTGGGAACTTTCCAGAGCTCACCGTAAGCCTGTTTGTTATTGCAGAGATGGGAGATGCGTGTGTTTTCCCGAGTGGCCTTCCTGCCTCTCAGGCCCCCGTCTCCACAGGAGCAAGGCGAGGGCGAGGGCGCTGGGAGCCATCATCCTCTCAGAGGTCTCTTTCTCCGTTACATTCTGGGAGCCCCGTCTTAACTGCTGAGGCATCTCCCCGCCCAAATACAATCGAATATTCTGTATTCCAATGGCATGTCCTTGGTGAGTTGGAGGTCTTTTAAATTGCGTCTTGGTGCAGTCTGCTATGTCCTGGGTCGGCCTCAAAGTATATAGGTTGCTGCGGACCTTGAACTACTGAGCCTCTGTAAGGGCTAGCACCTGATGTGTGTTGTGCCCAGGATCAGCCCCTGAGACTCGGCACCCGCTTGGCCAGTGTTCCGTCAGCTGAACTGCATCCTCCTCTTGGAGATGTTGTTTTTGTCAGACTCTTTGGAACACTGTGTCAGTGTTTCTCTTGTGTGCGTGTGTGCACACCCACTGTATGCACTGGCGTCAGAGGACCCTGCAGGGGAGTGTGTCGGATCCCTTGAAAGCGCAGCTAAGGACAATCATGCACTGCCATGTGGGTGCTGGGAACAGAACTTAAGTCGTCTGTAAGAGCAGTATGCCGGGGCTGGAGAGATGGCTCAGAGGTTAAGAGCCCTCTGCTCTTCCAGAGGTCCTGAGTTCAATCCCCAGCAACTACGTGGTGGCTCACAACCATCTATAATGAGATCTGGTGCCCTCTTCTGCCTCTGCAGGCACACATGCAGGCAGAATGCTGTATAAATAATAAATAAACCTTTGCCAGGTGATAGTGGAACACGCCTTTAATCAGGAGGCAGGGGATCTCTGAGTTCCTGGCCTTGATCCACCTGTCTCTGCCTCCCCAGCTCGTGGACTAAAGGCGTGCGCTATCACTGCCCAGCTTCAGAGCACATCTTTATGGAAGAGGCAACGTGTACTTTGACAAGTTTCGATGAAATCATGCCTTAGGCTTTCCTGTGCACACACGATTGTGTTAGACCAGGAAACGTCTTTCCAAATTGTACATTACTTAAATATGCCTAAAATAAACTGCCCAGTGTCGGACTCTTTGATGTTTGAACCAACCAGGCTTCCTTCTCGTTACACGCAGATAGACACTCTGCTGGAGTGCTATTTGCAGAGACCCCTCCTCCACAACAGTCCATCCTGCCAGGCAACTCCAAACGGCAGAAGCTTGAAACAGGGTCACATCCCTTCCACAGTCAGGAAAATCAGTGAGTGCAGGCTGCTGCTCATTCCTTTCCTCCACTTACACAGCTCAGGATCCAGCCAGGGACTGGGTCCTGCCACACACACACACACACACACACACACACACACTGTGTTGGGTGTTTGCACCTCAAGGCACCCAAGATAATCTTCCAGAGGTGTACCAAAAGGCATACCCATCTTCCCACTGACAATTAGCGTGAACCCTCACAAGGGGGTTAGTTTGCTTATTTATTGTGATACAAAGAATGTTTACCAAGCCCTCAGAAAATAAGTTTGGGCTTTTGCTCACTTTTCTTATTTCTCTATTTGAGACATGGTCTTACTCTATAGATCAGGCTGGCCTTGAATTCACTATGTATCTGGCTTGTGTGGTGCTGGGCCTGCCTGTATGCTGGGTAAACACTCTACTGACTGAGGGTGTCCCAGCCACCCAGGACAGAGTCCTTAAACATTGCCTTCCCTGACCGGAGCTGTATTTTGGACCTCCCTTTCATTAGGAATTTGCATATGCTATAGTAGATCTGGTCCCTGCAGACAGACCTTGAACTTGAGACCTTCCTGCTATAACAGGACCCCAGATCTTAGCACAATTGACTCCATACTATTCAAGCTACTAAAGTTAGCGGGCAGACAGCGCCACCTGCCAAAACAAAAACAAAGGCTGAATCCATCAAAGCCCACAGTTCTGGGAAAGTCTCTAAATGTCCTAACCTTGCTTTTTGGCTTCTGTAGTTCTGCTTCTGGCTGACTGTTCTTGTTTCCTGAAGTTTGTCAACCCAGAACATGGTTTTTGTGCTTAAAAGCTCGCCCTGAGAAAGGCTTGGTCCTACAGCAGGATCCTGCACACCCAGTGTAGCTGCTGGCCAACTAATACTTTCTGTTGGCTTAAATCCATTTCCAAGCAGTCTTCTCTGGTGAAAATCCTGCACTGCCTCAGCCTCCCTAGAGGCTGGGGCTAAATGCTTGTCCCACCAGGCCTGGCTATGCCAGCTCCATTCCGGGAGATAACCACAGAAAATCAGCTTTCATCTTTAAAATCTCGTGGCTTACCTCCAATGAGATGGCATTTGGCTTTATTCTGATCAGCCCTGCATTTCCCCAGAATCCTCTCCTCACCGGGACTGAGATGGTGCCTCTATTTCTACACCACAAGGTAGCGAGAAGCCTTCTTCCTCAAACCTGCCACCTTTCCTGTCATCAGGAACCATTCTTGGGCTGGGACTGGAAAGATGGATAAGAATGCTGAGTGCTCTTCCAGAGGTCCTGAGTTCAATTCCCAGCAACCACATGGTGGCTCACAACCATCTACAATGAGATCTGGTGTCCTCTTCTTTTCTGTAGGTACAAATGCATGCAGAATACTGTATACATAATAAATTAAAGAAATCTTAAAAAGAGAGAGAGAGAGATCCATTCCTGGGGCTGTGGAGACAGCTCAGCAATTAAGAGCACTGGATGCTCTTCTAGAAGACCTGGATTCGAATCCAAGCACCCACATGGTGGCTCACAACTGTAACTCCAGTTTTAGGGAACACTTGACAGATGAATAATAAAATAAATCTTTTTTAAAAGCCATGCCACTCCACCTGGAGATAAAGTTCAGTGGCAGAGCCCTTGCTGAACAGAGAAGGAAGCTCTAGGTCTGAGCCCACACTCCACAAAGCCACAACAAACTCCCTTTCCTCCTTGTTTGCTTAGGGCACGTGGGTAAGGAAAATTAAAAGAACATCACATTTTTCAGTTATCTGTATTATTATTATTTTTTGTTTGTTTGCTTTTTTTTGGTTTTTTTGAGACAAGATTTCTCTGTGTAGCCTTGGCTGTCCTGGACTCACTTTGTAGGCCAGGCTGACCTCGAACTCACACAGATCTGCCTGCTTTTGCCTCCCAGAGTGCTAAGCCTAAAGGCGAGTGCCACTATGACTGGCTGAATTATCTGTATTACTATTCCAGGAAGTGTACCATACCCTAGAGTCTGGAGCCTTCCCTACTCATAGCAATGTTTATTTAATAACTATTTATTCCCATATGTAGAAAGCACCCAGGCAGCCCACAGGGGAAAGGCCTGAAGGTTCTGTTCCTTTTATAGCTTCTTGCTGCCAGATGAGACTGTGCTGGTTTTCCGAGGGTTCCTGACTCTCAGGATAATCTTTTCTCCTTACAGGTTATCAGGCTGCCTCTCAACCTGTTCCCTCCCTTCTTCTCTGAGGACACAAAACTAGCCATTTTCAAGGTCACTACGAATTTTCCTTTTTATGATTAGTACAATAAAGACTCCCTACAAGAGAGTATCAGAGCACAGTTTATACAGTTGGACAAGTGACTCTATCACTGAGGAGACTGAATTTTTGCCCCAACTTTGAGACTAGCCTGAGCTGGACAAAAAGACTGCTTCAAAACAAAACAAAACAAAACAAAACAAAAACTGGGCTGGAGAAATGGTTCAGCAGTTAAGAACACTGACTGCTCTTCCAGAGGACCTGGGTTCAATTCCCAGCACCCACATGGCAGCTCACAACTGTCTGTAACTCCTGTTTCAGGGGATCTGATACACTCACCTAGACATACATGTACACTCGCATAGACACACATGCAGGCAAGCACCAGTGCACATAAAATTAAAATAAATAAATTACAAACAAACGAACTGGGGCTGGAGAGATGGCTCAGCAGTTAGGAATATGGCCTCCTTTTCCAGAAGCGTTCAATTTCCCAGCACCCACACGGTGGCTCACAACCATCTGTAATTTGATCTAATGCCCTCTTCTGGCCTGCAGGCACGCAAACAGATAGAGCACTCACAGCCATCAAATAAACAAATAAATCTTAAACAAAAACAGACAAAATCCTGCTCGGTTTTCTCATTTTCTGACGCAGTGTGTCCAGGCCTTCCTAAGAAATAGGAAAAATTTATTTATTTCTCGCTCTGCTTTCCTGGTTGCTGGCATGTCTCCTCCAAGCACTCCGGCAGAGGGCTGACATTTCTTGCAGTGGGATCAGCCTTACCCCGGAGGGCTGAGTTATCACAGAAATGAAGGAAGCCCTTAGAACACGGAAGCCACCTGACCCGGACCCCAAGGATTTCCTAGGCTCCAGCGAGCCACAGGGTTGATCAAATTATTCTGTCTCTTCCAGGAAAACCCCTAAAAGCTCACTCCAGAATACAAAAACTCATTTTCTTCAAAGTGCCTTAGGAAGCTCCTGGAGGTCAGAGCTATGTTTTGCTAATGTGTTTCCATCACTAAGGCTCCGGAACCAGGCTTTCCCAGGTGGCCGGGCCCAGCCTAATCTGATCCGCATTTCTGCTTGTCACAGGTTCCCCACGTGGCTTCCGAGCGCGGGCTGTGGCAGAATTGCAACGATGTTCCAAGAAATGTTTGGAACAAACACTTTACTTGAAAGCGAATGTACCGTGTGTGTGTGCAAATGGGCTTAGACCCTCGAGTGGAAAGGGCCTGCCTCTCCTAAACAGAAAAACCTTCAAGCGAATCAGATCTGACTCGAGAGTTTGGAACGCCTCGGTGGCAGGGCTTGGGGGTCGAACCTCGCCTCGGCCCCAGCTGACCCCCTTCCAGCTCGAAGCTGCACTCGATTTCTGCCGCCCTTTGGCCTTTTCGATTCCTTTCGTTCAGCAAAATCAGTCTGTTCAGGAGAGCAAGGGCGTGGTCCCTGATCGTCCCCTGCGTGCAGGCCTGGGAAACAAGTTTCTAGTTGCCAGTCAGTGGCCACGTGCCCACATGGGATGAAGGGAGTTCGGCCTCTTTCCACACCGCAGCCCTGGGCTGCCCCCAGCCCGTCCAGGGTGCCCTTAACAGGGTGACGATTTCCTAGCAAAGGGCCGGCTTGGCAGGAGTGGCCCAGGCTGTCCTGGAACTCGCTCTGTAAACCAGGCTGGCCTTGAGGCCACACATCGCCTGCCTCCGCCTCCCCCAGCGACTGAAGGCGTGGTCACCGCTGCCGGGCTTAGGTTTTTGGTTTGTTTCTGACCCAGCAGACAGCAAACAGGACGAGAGCTGTTTGCTGGGCGAGCAGCGAGGCCTTCCCTGCCAGCGCCACGCCTTGCCTGTTCCGCCTGCAGGTTCGCGCAGCCGCTCAGGGCACCCGGCAGGTGGCGCCGCCGCCGGGTTTTCTCGCGTCCTGGCGCAGGCCGCAGCCGAAAACAAGACAGGAAGGAGACGCTTTGTAAAAATATATATATATTCTGATTGTCGGCGCATCGTGCTTTCTTTGTGGTGCCCTCACAGGCCCCTCGTAGTTAGAGGGTTTACGTGGCGGGTCCTGGCGGGGGCCAGAAGTCCCTGAAGCCCCGGAGCCGGGGTTGCAGGCCGCTGCGCGCCGCGTGCAGGCGGCGGCGGGCGCAGAACCCGCGCGTCCGCGGCCGCGCCCCCTCCCGCGGACCCGGCCCTGGGTGACATCGCCCCGGTGCTGGCGGCGTCCGGGAGTTAGAGCCCGAGCTGCGAGCCCTCCCTCCACCCAGCCTTCCGGCCTGCCCAGAGGAGAGCACAGTGGAGCCCGGGAACAGCGCAAGGCCCAGGGCGCCACCACACAGGGCCCCACCGCGCAAAATCCCCGGGAAGCAAACGGCTAAGGCGCGAGGGAGGCCCCGGTGGACGATCAGCGCACGCTGTGTGCATGTGCGGAGCGTTAAAGGGGTTAAAATGCTGCTTAAGGGAGGCTCGGTGGGTCAGACCCTGGAGCGGGCGCCGGGGCGGGGCTGCGGCGCAGCCGGGCTCGGAGGAAGCTGGGACAGCGCCTCCTGCTGGCCATCCCGGCGCCCCGCACGCCTGCAGGGCGTGGGCCAGAGCGCTGGGTTTTTCTTTTTTTCTTTTTTTTCTTTTTCTTCTCCTAAGCAGGGATTTTAGGAGCTGGGGACCTAGCCGGAGTCCTCCTTCTGCCCGGAGGAGAAAGTTAGATGCCTGCTAGAGGCTGGGAAGGCAGTCTAGTCCCCCTCGAGGCTCTCAGGCTCCCTAAAGCTAAAAGGGATGGGCTTGATTTTTATGATAACATTGCCATTTTAGACAACTCCAGGGGCGAACGGAAAACAGAACCTGTTAGGGGTCGGCTTCGATTTCGTTTTATGCTGTCTTAAGGGGGCCTGCCAAACATTAAGAGGAGCCATAAGACAAACTTGAAACATGAGCGTCTTAAATGCGGGGCGATCCTTTCTGCCTGTCCTTTTTATTCCAGGAAGGTGGCGGTGGGGTTGCTGTGAGGAGTCCCGCCTCCTCTCCCCACTTCCGTTTTCTCTTCACTCATTTGACGGGAGCCCCTGCGCTCCTCTCTCTCCTTAGAACACGTCATCTCCAGCCACTGGAAGAGAGGAGGGCGGTGGTACCACCGTTCCCCCCGTGGCTGAAGCCGCAGGAAGATGTCGGGTTGGCATCTGCTCTTGAGCCTGCCCGGTTGCCGGGAACCCTCCAGGATGGGCCAATGCGTTGCCTCCCATTAAGCGGCAGGTGCCTTCTGGAGCAGAACCCTGTCTTTCACACTAACTGACCGACCACGCTCTCCTTGGTGCCGTCCGCTCACGGCAACTGCTGGTTTTAAGAATCGTCCGTCTCTTCGTTTTACTTCTAGTGATCCTGGGAATGGAGGCCCGCAGATGGGCGCTGTCAAGGACACTTGCAGCTGAGGGCTGGCAGCAGTCCTCGCAGATCCGGGAAGGCCCTCGCGGCCAGACTTCCCAGCCCAACTCTGAGCCACGCTGATGCCCGCTGGGGGAGGGGCAGGCTTTGTCTTCAGCTGTGTACCCGGGCGTGTTCCGATGAAAAGGAGCCAACGGTTTGTGGTCGCAAAAGCAGCCCTGGCTAACTCAGCGGGCCCCAAGACAGAACTAATAGACGAGAGCATGGGAAAGAGGGGGTTGGGCGGGAAGGAAATAGAGGGCGAGAATAACAGTAATCGAACGCACTGTGTGTCTATGAGAAACTGGGTTTGTTTGTTTGAGTCAGGGTCTCGCCATGTAACTGGCTGGCTTGGAACTCGGTATGTGGAGCAGGTTGGCAAGCAATTGAGAGACGGATCCGCCTGCCTCCGGAGCGCTGGGATTAAAGGCGCGCGTCACCACGCCCAACTGTGTGAAATGGTTAAAGAACAAATTCAGTAAAAGAAAGAAAGAAAAAAGGTCCACTAAAAAGGGGAAATAAAAGGAATGTTTCCTGGGTCCTTGTTTGACATCAAGAGCCCAGCTGTAAGCAGTTATAGGCTCTCCTTCACTATAGCAGTTCCAGAAAAACCCGAATTAGGAGCTGAACAGCAAGAGGAGAAAGTTGGGTTAGTAGGTCCCATAGGTGAATGTCTGGGCTCGGAGCCCTCGCAATCAGGATCCAAGCAGATGAGCACCAGGGGTTCTTTGTGTGGAGGACAAAGGGGGATATTTAGTAACTTTCAGTGAATGGGGCAGATCCAGAAAGATGCCTGACATTTATCTGCCCAGAGGAAGGAAGGCATGCCTCCCTGTGAGTGTCCTTCGGGGAGAGATAGGGAACAGGGTAGCAGAAAACATTAATCCAGTGTAGGCACAGAGCTCCCAGCACCACCCGGGACTATTGAACCAAAGGTCGCTAAGCTAAGGCAGGGACACTCCCCACAGGAAGCCAGCTCACACAAAGACAAGCCCTTCCCTGAGGGGGAGGGGAGCCAAGGGTCTCTCCTCTCCCCCCTTCCCCCCTCTCACCTGTTCCTCCTCCTCTCCACCAGCTGCTTTCATCTCTTGGGAGGAGATGGCAAAATAAATTCCTCACCCAGGCTGATCTGAGCTCCCAATCTTCCGGAACCCTGGGCTCCAACTAAAAAAAGCAAGGTCCAACCATTTTTAGAATTCTAACCTGCTGTGAGTTTCACTTTTCTCCTTCAGAAGTGCAAAACTGGCTTTGCACCCTACCTAAATCAGCAACACTCCCACCTTTAAATTTTTTTTTTAAATCTGAGCTTCCAGGCAATATTTCATAACTGTGTCCTTTCTCCTCAAAAAATATACAAAGGTCACTGTCATGAAGAGGCAGTTAAGGCTTGATCCTAAGCTGAAGCCCCAGTGAGAGAGAAAGCGACCTCCCTTCAGCCATCACATCTTCCCTTTTCTTTTTTTAATTTATTTCTATATTAATTACAGTTGATTCGATTTGTAACCCAGCTGTAGCCCCCTCCCTCCCTCTTCTCCTCCCATGCCCCTCCCCCAGTCCACTGATAGGGGAGGTCTTCTTCTCCTTCCATCTGACCCCAGCTTATCAGGTCTCATCAGGAATAGTGCTTCCCCTTTCTTTATTTGCAAAGTTAGTGTGCTGGACAGGAGCTCAGGAGCCTAAGCTAGCCTCTAAGGAAAAAAAAAACGTTACAAAGAACAAAGAAGCCTGCCAGGAGCAGGATGGGTGGGCCTGTAATGCCCGATTATTTCCTCTTTCAAAGTAGGGGATCTTTATACATTTTAAAAGAAATTTTATTTACAGTTATTGTTTGTGTATGAGATGGGTGTTAGAGTAAAAACACTGGTTAAATATCAGGCCTAGGTGGAGGCCTAGGTCGAGTCTGGCCATTTAGCCGAGGGGCCACCCCTGGGCCACCTTAAGCCATGATAAAAAGACACACATCACAGTTTACTAGTTCTTCAATGAGACACTGCACTTCTTCCCCAGAATCCACCGCTAGCGCAGTCGCTTGCAGGGCTGGGGAAGCACGGCCTTGTGGTTATTATTCTGGATTCTTTGGAAAAATGTAACTTTTCCCATTGTCTTCTCTCTTTTCTAAGCACGCTTTCCTTAACACTTCGGGCTCCCCACCCCCACACTGCCAGCTTCCCCATTCTTTTCTCTAAAGCCCCACCGCATGGATCCTTCTTTGCCTGGTCTGAACTGAGGCACAAATGGCACGGGGTGGGGGGGGGGGGTTGGGGGGGGAGGTTGTTGCTTTTCTCCCCAACTGGGAGCTGCTGAAGCTTATAACTGGCCTGCCTTGGGTTTTGTTTGTTTGTTTTTCTTTTCTGTAATAAAACTGTCCTTGCGCTATTGTATCAGTACAAGGTTACCTTTACTTGGGCCCCAGGGATCGGACTGCAAGAGCGCTTTTCCTCAGTCTCATTGATAAAATAATTTGGGAATGTTTTCAAACAAAGGATGGAGGGTAATTTTATTAGAAGTTAAAACTAAAACAGGGCTTGGCAGAAGAGCTGTAAAGCTCAGCAGCTGCCCAGAGGAAAATGATGACGGAAGAAGAAGAAGAAGAAGAAGAAGAAGAAGAAGAAGAAGAAGAAGAAGAAGAAAAAACAAATAATAATAATAATAAAAACCCATTCCATTAGAGTTCAGAAACATGGAGGTCAGAAACAGTGGCAGTTGAGAAAAACAGGCTTCTTACAGGCGCAGCCCTGCAAACCACAGTGCTGGGGTGGGAATCCTGGAAGGGAAGGCACATGAGCTCATTAAAGGGATAATTATCCCACCGGTCTCTTTAGGGGTATCCTGCCTTCCAGGAGGTGATCCTCAAGCCAGACCACCAGACCGAAGCCTAGGTCTCCTTTGGTCTTTGCTGTGTCACTGCCTCAAGATGGGGAATCTTGATGGTAACACATCCTTAGCCCAGACTTAAATACAACTGACTCCCTAAGGAGGCCTGGGACAGTCTGGGGCCCAAACCTGCTCCTCACAAAAAGGCTGGTTAACGCTCCCACAGCTAGAACACACCAGAAAGTGTCTTGGCTTCTGCTAACCTGTAACACTGTGAGGAGAAAAAGCAGAAGCCTGTCTCTCTGTGGTTTGGCTAAACTATTAATAAAGCCATTTTCCATCACCAATTTCCTTGGAATATAGAGGGACTAAGGCATTGGTTTATGGACCTAAACACGTTATAATGGTGTAGACAATGTCCAACTGTTTAACCCAATAACGACACGCCATATGCCTTGCATTTACTAACCTCTTCTTCCTGAAGGTAAATGGCATTTGTCTGCTAAGAAATCTCTTCAGTGGGGGCTGGAGAGATGGCTCAGCTGTTCAAGGCCAGGCCTACAACCAAAAATAAATCTCTTCAGTGTTGTGGACCAGAGGCAGGGGGAATTCAAGGATAGCCAGGGCTACACAAAGAAACCTGTGGGCATTGGGGGAGAAGAAGAAATCTCTTCAGTGTGAAAAGGGGGCTCCTTTAGCAATACTCTTTTTCACATTTTTAGATGTCTTCTTATAAAAGTAATATAAACTGGGCACGGTGAGGCACACCCATACCCAGCACTCTGGCAGCAAAGGTGGGAGGATCTCATGTTCAAGTCCAGCCTGGCCACAAGGGAAAACCCTGCCAACAAACAAATAAAAAATGATAGTGAGGGCAGGCTTGATGGTGCCTGCCTGTAATCCCAGGACAAGCAGGACCACACAGAGAAACCCCGCCTTGAAAGCAACCACAACAACAGAAAGGTAGAGGGCTTACACTGCAAAGCATGCAGCACTGTGCTTCCTCTAGTCCAATCTCTAAATTCCTCAGATAAATAAATAACTAACACACAAAAACAGAAGACATAAATAGAAAGAATAATTTAATTTAACACTGTTCCTCCAAACCGGGCGGCCGTGGCGCACACCTTTGATCCCCCCACTCAGGAGGCAGAGGCGGGCAGATCTCTGAGTTTGAGGCCAGCCTGGTCTACAGAGTCAGTTCCCGGACTAGGACTACACAAAGAAACCCTGTCTAAAAAGAAAAAAAGAGAAAAAGTCCCCTTTAAAAGAAAAGCATTGCAAATTGCTTCTCTCTGAGCTAAGCCTGGAATCAAGGCAAAGGACTTGGCTGAGGCGTCAGCGCATTCCCCAAGCTCTTGGCCCATCTGCTGCCGACTGGTTCTTAGACCAAAAAGTCACACGTGGCTCCTGACAGCTGAAGTGGCTTTTTTTTTTTTTTTTTTTGTCGACTTGAATTTCAGTTTGGGGCTGGCTGCAATGAGTTCACATACCCTAAAAACAGGTTCTGTGGGTTAGAGAAAGCCCTCTGAGCAGAGAGGAATGGGCAGACATTGTAGAAATAACACAGGTTTATTCCCTGGAAATTCCCCCAAAACCAGCTTCTGCATGAGTATTCTAGCTTCTTAATAGAGGTCTTACTGGCGTCCACCTGCCTGCTAAATATCTGTTTGTGGTGTGTTCAGGACAGTGGGCTATCTGCGTGGAATGCCTGAGAGCGTGAGTGGCCGGAGAGCAGCTGCCCACAGCTGCCCCAAGCCCAGCCCGCAGACAGCCGGTGAGACCGGCCTGGCCAGCCCTCAGAGAGACCCTCCAGAGTCCCGTTCGGGATCCAGGCCCAGCCAGAACAAATGAGCAGATGTTACGGCTTATATCTTTACCTTCGTAATGAAAAGAAAACCGATGAAAGCGACATTGGGTGTGAATATTCATAATTCTGCCTGGTGTTGGTTGATGGCAGTCACCCCTACCGTGGGTGTTAGCAAAGCTTTCAACTACAGGGTTCCAATTCCCAAAATATGTTATCTCATATTTTAAGGAAGTTCTTTTTTAAAATCATAAGCATTTGGGAGGGGGTCAAAAACCTCTTTTTTGCACTTTATGTTTTGCACGTGTAAGGCGAGACACTAGCCAGGCAGTAGGTGTCCATGGATCACACATCAGCCAAGAGTGATGGTGGGCCCTCGTGTTCCCAGCACTCAGGAGGCAGAAGTAGGAGGGTCCGGTCGAGAGTTCAAAGACAGCTTCTGCCCCTTGAGACCATCTCAGAAGAAATAAGGCAGCCAAGAAAAGCATCATCAGAGGGGCAGTGAGTGTGCTCTGGTCCTGAGTTTAGGCCACATTGTCGGCATAGTAATGCCAAATACATCCTTTACACCAAAAGTGGACTTGGTACTTCACGTTTTGTGTTATCCCCTTTAGAAGCTCTAGACTCCCACTTAGAGAACACTTCCCCGGTGGCGCTGTGAGGATCCAAGGGGTGGCGCTCGGGGTGGCCACCCATTCCTAAAAACCTTATTTTATTTGTGGCAAACACCACACAAGCCACATGGTAATCAGCAGTCACCCTCAGCGCAGCTGTCACACTCCGGGGCCTTTAGCTTAATTTTATTGTTCTTGTGTGTGTATTCATGCGTGTGGATTTTGCCTTGTTCTTTAGACAGGGTCTCCCCGTACGGGACTGGCCGGCTTCTTCAGCCTCCCAAGGGCTTGGATTACAGGCGTTCATCACCATCTCACTACTAATCACATCCACAGCTCCGGTCGCCAACCACCCTTGCGTGAGCCGCGCGGCCAAGCGCTTCATCCGGAAGACCACGCGCAAGCGTGATTCGGTGTGCAAGTCTGTGCCGCGCATCCTGCCGTGCGCTGCCTCTCTTCGCTTTCACCCCAGCACCGCTGTGAGGACCGCTGGGAGGCAGGGGGATGGCTGCAAAGGCTCTGAGGCCCGCCCCGGGCCTCCCTCTGGGCTCGCCGTGCTGACGAGGCCCCTAGCTACTCTCTGTTCTTACATGTTGTTAGTAACACGCCAGTCAGCCATGAAGCGTGTGCCTGTCTGAACCTGCCCTGTGAATACAAACCCAGGTAGCTGCTGTTCCCCTGTGCCGTGAAGTCATTTCAGAAGCACAGGCACAAGGTTGAGTTAAAAAAAAAAAAAAAAAAAACAGTGACAGTGACAGTGGGTGCTGGCTCTCAGGCTGTGCAGCAGCTAAAGAATGAGGTTTGAGGTCTCTGTGTCAGGAGCTCTGTGAGGCACAGATGGGAAACAGCAAGTCAAGCAGAAAGCACAACATGGTACCATTTCTGTTTTTAAAGCCACACAAAACAGCGCCACACTTTTTGCACATATGTCCACGACCACCGACAGAGAAGCGTTGATAGTAGTGGCTGTCTGTTCAGGGGACCCAGGCAGAGGTTAAAAAAAAAAAATCACCATTTTGAGTAACAGAATGAGTATGTAAAAGAAAACAAAGGATGAGGGTGGAGGAGCAGAGACTGTCAGAAAATTTTTAAAAAATGAAAATAAAGAAATCTAATAAACATTTTTTTAAAAAAGAAAATAAAAGATAACCCACGAGCAGCAAAGGAAATGGTGTGAGCACACCAGGCCATGCCTGTTTCGTCTGTATCCATAGAGACCGGTGCCAGGCCACAAATGTGGGGTTAGCATCTTATCATGAATTCACTGGTTTTTAATATTTAATATTTCTGATCTCTACCAGAAAGGTTCAGGCATTCTCCGCTCTTGGAGCCAGACCAGCCTGGACTGGAGGGAGGCCTGACCGTCTTTGTATCGTTGGAGTAATTTCCTTAACTACTGAGTGGACAGAATAGACAGTCTGCACAGAGCGCTGTGCCTATTAAATGAGACAACGAGCATACAATAAACGCGGACCTCAGGCGACTGGTGAGCTCCAGCCTGGCTGCTTACCCTTTCCCACCCCACCCCTTGCGCTTCACGCACTTTTTCTTCTTACCTTTGGGATATCTAAAGGCCCCGCCCGAAGGCTGTGCTTTGTTCATTACTCACACCAAAGCCGAGCTAAATTAACAAAGCATGGTAATTTGGTATATTAGCTTAATAAGACAGGAGTCACTTACTCAAAACTTCAGATTGTACAAGTGCAAGTTTTTAAGCATCAATATTCTGATCCATCTATTCATTTTAAGAAATTCACATCTAAATGAATTTTTAAAATATATCTCTCTTCCCTGTGAAACCCATTCTTGATATGAGAGATAAGCCACCCAGATCAGAGAGGCCATGGAAAGTACAAATCAAAAATATAACTGAATATTTTTGTATCTGACAATGTGTTTATTCGTGACCCCAATAAAATGTCAGGCGCCTGTGAAATTTCATCAGTTGAATCGAAAGCCTTGTGTCAAAAGAATTTCAAAGACAGAGAAACGCTAATGTCACCGGTGTAAGCTAAAACAAAAAGGAAACGAGAACCCACCGTAACATCATCAGCACCCACACGGCGCCACAAGCAGCAGCAAGCACACAGTGCCACAAGCAGCAGCAAGCACACAGCGCCACAGCCAAGCAACGCCCATGCCTCAACCTCACCTTTGGAACAGACCCAAGCTCTCTTCTGCCTTTGCTGGATGTACATGAATTTTAAAAAGCGAAGAGACCTGAGGATTTCGGGTGAAGTAAAAAAGAATGCTGTCGGCGATGTTTTACACTCCTGGTTAAGAACAGAATTGCTCTGAAGGACCATTTCCAAGCACACGTCCCTTGAGCTCCTCCACCTCATTGAACCCGGCTCTCAGTTCCGAGCTGGGCGCCCATTGTCCGCTTTCTTCTACTCTAATTAGATTTGACAGATTGCTCTTTCTGGCTTGACTGGCTGTTGCCAAGAACACGGAGGAGAGATGGGGCTGACCTTGTCATCGTGCCCTTGGGATCAGAGCCCCTTATCCCAGTCAACAGACGACAGAAACACAGCCCTAGCAGTTTCCGATCTGCTCCCTGCCTTCTGTTTTGGCTCTTTCCATAAAGGCTCCTGAGCTTGTTTTCTTATCCTCGGAACTGAGGAATGATCTCCTGGGTAGGCTACGGGATATGGCTAAGTGACACTCTACTAGGTTCAACACTGTGACCTTTGCTTGCAACAATGTGACCTTTGTTTGCAACACTGTGACCTTTGTTTGTTCTGCAAGCCTCTGAAATGGGGTAGGTGGGCACATTCTCTCCTCTGGGCTCCCCTCCCCTCCTGTCTTCCTTTCTTTGTTTGATCAGGGCCTCCTATATCTCAGGTTTGTTTTGAAGTCTGTAGGTGAGGATGACCTTGAACTTCTGATCCTCCTGCCTGTTGCCTCCCAAGTACTGCGAGCTTGTGCACCTGCCCAGGTACAGTCAGTGCTGAGGGTCTAACCTGGGGCTCGTATAAGCCAGCCAAGCACTCTTGCTACTGTGCTACCCTGTATACCCAGCCTCGCCATCTAGCCCCAGCTGTCTTGGAACTTGCTCCGTAGACCAGGCTGGCCCTAAATTTGTGGTACTCATCCTGCCTCTGCTCCCAGGAGTCTTTATTTAATTTTTTAAACTTATTTTAAAATTACATTTTTTTGCGTGCTACCTGCAGTGCTGCTGCAGAAGAGTTATATCATGAAACAGGTACTGGACATCAGTTTACAGGTCATCTAGTCTAAGACCAGCAGGGTGGCTCAATGGGTAGTGCCTCTTGCCTCTAAGAGCTGAGTTCCGTGATGGAAGGGAAAAAAAACCTACTGCCCCATGTGTACTCCTCTGAACCCCCGTCATACTGTCAAAGCACACACACACAATGACACACATGTAAATTTAAGTTTAAAAATGAGTTGTAAAGTATTGAGATAAGGTTTTATTATGTAACTCTGGCTGGCCTGGAACTCACAGAGATCCACCTGCCTCTGCATCAAGAGCTGGGAGTGTATAACACCATGACCCCATGAACCTGCTACACACACACACACACATACACACACACACACACACACACACACGTTGCCTATTAGATTGGATGATGTCATTCATATACATATGAATATAGACAAATCTCATTATATATAATATATTATATAATTATAGGGCCAGGCTGCTTACCAGCTTGGGACGTGAAGTCATCCTCTGTGTCTGTTCACCTACTGTAAATCTTCTTAAAGCACATGCTCCCTGAGCCCTGTACCCCCTGAGCTATCTCTGGTGAGGACCTGGACTGCAGTGTCTGAAGGAGCTGGGGGAGGAGGCGCTGATTCTGTGCCCAGTGGGAGCTTGTGCTGTAGGAGCCGTGCTGGAAGGGAGGCATGGTGGATTTTCCCTGGTTGAGGTTCATAGAAAGAGGTGACGCTGTAGCTAAGCCATGGGGAGTAAATGCTATTCCCAGGGGGAGAGAGGATGCACATTCACCGATTGTAGACAAAGCTCTGCCATGTAGCTGGGCATGGGAGCCCATGCCTGTAATCCCAGCACTTGACACTAGAGACAGCACTTTAAGGTGATTCTTGGCAATGTAGGAACCAAATTTGAGGCTAGCCTGAGCTATGTGAGACCCTGTCTCCAAAAAACAAAACAAAAAAAAAAAAGGAAAAAAAATGCTAGGAACAGTGGCACACATTTAATCCCAGATTGTGAGGCAGAGGCAGAGGCAGGTGGATTACTGTGAGTTCGAGACCAGCCTAGTCTACAAAGCAAGTGCAGGGCTACATAGAGAAACCTGTCTCGAAGATGATGAAGAGGAGGAAGAAGAAGAAGAGAAAACAGAGGAAGAGGAAGAGGAGGAGGAAGAAACCTCAAATAGAGTGATTGAAACTTTGGTGGAGTCAGTGGAAATATGGAAAGAAAAGAGGAGTCTGTTTGGTGAAGACCACTGAAGTCTCAGCTAAGGAAATAACATGATCCAAATGGTGGGCTGTTTGGGTTGTTTGTTTTGCTTTGTTTGTGGGGGGTTGTTCGATTTGGTTTAGTCTGGTTTTCAAAAGAGGGACTCACTATGTAGCCCTGGCTGTCCTGGAACTTCTCTGTAGACCAGGCTGGCCTCAAACTTACAGAGATCTGCCTGCCTCTGCCTCCCAAGTGCTGGGATCAAAGGCGTGTGCTATTACACCTGGCGATAGTTGTTTGGTTTTAGTTTATGTAGATGAGACTTTTTGCCTCGATGTACCTATTGTACATCCCATCCCTGAGGAGGCCAGAGGGAGCATCAGTTCCCTGGGACAGGAGTTTCGGACCTTAGTGCCCCACGTGGGTGCTTGGAATCGATCCAGGGTCTTCTGTGGGAGCAGCCAGAGCTAACTGTTGGGTTAGCTAACTCTAGCTCCCTAAACTGCACTTTTAGAAATATTACATTTATTATTTTAATTTTATGTGTGTGTGTGTGTGCCTGTATGTATGTGTACCACACACATGCAGGAACTTTTTGGAGGTTAGAAGAGGTATTGGGGGGCTGGGGAGGCAGCTTAGCAGTCAGGAGCTGGCTGTTCTTCCAGAGGACCCCGGCCTGGATTCTTAGTACCACATGGCAACTCCACTTCTGAGGGATCTGATGCCCTCTGCTGGCCTCCACAGGTACAACATGCATGAGGTGCGGAGACATACACGCAGGCAGAACACCCAGACATAGAAAAATAAATACTTTTTTTTTTTTTTTTTAAAGAGAGATGGTACTAGAGAGGTGGCTCAGCAGTTAAGAGCACTGGCTGTTCTTCCAGAGGATCTGGGTTCAATTCCCATCACCCACATGGCAGCTCAAACAAAACAAAAACAACAACAAAAAACGGTCTCTAACTCCATTTCCAGGCTATCTCACACCCTCATATACATACAGGCAGAACACCAATGTACATGCAATAGAAAATAATTTTTTAAATAAAATAATAAAAAGAGGCATTGGGTCCCCAGGAAATGGAATTAGACAGTAGAGAGCTACTTTTGGTAGCTGGGAACCAAACCCAGGTCTTCTGTAAGAGCCATCTCTCTAGGCCCTAGAAATCAGATTTGTTTATTAGAATGCGGCACACCATAGCACAAGGCAGCTCACAGAACAACCGAGGGAGTCGGTTCTCTCCTTCGCCACGTGGGTTCCGGAGAATGAGCCCAGGCTGCCAGGTTTGGTGACAAGAGCCTTTACCAGTGAGCCATCTCACTGGTCCCAGCAAACCGCACATAGAATGTTCTGACCGTGGACCGTGGTTAGGGGCATTGGTAGGAAGAGAGAAGCCACAAGGCAAAGACTGAAAGAGGACACTGCCAACACAGCTTCACTTTTCATCTTTTTGGTCGTTAGATGCAAGTCTTACAGTGTTGTTTGCGATGCTTTTGAATAGCTGGGCTCAAACGACCCTCCCTCTCTCTATCTACCAAGCAGCTGATGTGCCCAGCTTTGCTGCCAACATTTTCTTTTTCCCCTCAAAACAAGGTTTCTCTGTGTAGCCTTGGCTGTCCTGGATTCACTCTGCAGACCAGGCTGGGCTCAAACTCACAGAGACCTGCCTGCCTCTGCCTCCCTGAGTCCTGGGGTGACAGGCGCGTGCCCAAGCATGTCCAGCTTGCCGCCAACATTTTTGCTTTGTCTTTTGAGACAAGAGTTTATCTGTGTCTTCCCGGCCTGGAACTTGACGGTAGACCAGGCTAGCTACATATTTGCTATGCTCCCTCTTGCCTCCACCTCCAGAATGCTGGGGTTACAGGCCTGCAACCATCATGCCGGGCTCTAACTAAACAGTAAGAGACTCGTGGTTCAGAGGGTAAATGCTTACCCAGCAGACCCGGCATACACGGACCCCGGCGCTGCATGAACGGGTGTGGCGTGGTGGTAAACTCCCACCAGAATGGGTGATTACACTGAGCCCAGACCCAGGGTGCAGCTGTCTTCTGCCTCTAAAGCATAGTGTGGTACGCACAGGCCGGCACAGCAACCCCCAAACACACACACATTGCAATAAATAAATACTTTTCCTTTTTCATTCATTCCTCAACGTTTCTCTGAAACCAGCAAGCGCTTTCTGGCTGGCTCTCCTCCCTAAACTCCATTACCTGTATCTAGGTGGCTTTTCTCCTCTTCCTGTCCCCTCGGCAACAGATTGCTCTTTCTGATCTCAGCCTGGCACGCAGGATTCTCTCTTACACCAGACTCAATGCCTTTGCCAGGATGACGGCTTTCACTAAGAAAGCCAATTGTGTCAGAGCCCAGCTCGTGTGTCATCTCTTCAGGGGCCTTTCCTTTTACCTCACTGTGAGGTTCAGGCTGGCCTTGGATCTGCAGCAATACTCTTGGGTCAGCCCTCAAGTTCTAGGATTACAGATCTGAGCCACCCAAACTAGCAACCAAACACATCTTCTTTAAACATCCTTTTGTTACACGGCTTGATTGATCCAGGGCCTTTAATGACTGTTTTCTTGTTAATGCTGTAAGCTTAAACTCTGCTTTAAAGACCTTCAAGCTGGTCTGGCCAGTCCCTCCAGCTTCACCCAGCTGTGGGCAGGACGGCTGCTTCCTCCTTCAGGAGGAGGCGCTGCTCACTCCTGCTTCTAGCGGGCTCCTCACGTGCCTCTCAGGGATCACTCACAGCTCAGCTCCAAGGTCATTCCTCCGTAGGATCTGGCTTGCCTAGCCCATGCGTGGATGTGCTCCGGATCCCTGAAGTATTCAGTTGACGGCGTCCAGTTGAGACTTCATTATGTTTATATTGCGTAACTCACTGGGCTTCTTAAAATGTGGGTTAGTCAACCAGGCTCGCCGGTGCCCGCCTGTAATCCCAGCACACAGGGAGGCAGAGGCAGGTGGATCTCTGTGAGTTCAAGGCCAGCCTGGTCTACAATTTGAGTCCAGGACAGCCAAGGCTACACGGAGAAACCCTGTCTCGAAAAAAAAAAAGTGTGTTTGTCATGTTTTCCTCAACTAGACTATACATTTATTGAGTGTAGGAATCGTAATTCCTACTTCTTCAAGTCATCCTACACTCTAGTTGGGGCTATTTCACAGAAGTGTCTTACGCCATCAAGCGGGTGGCTCATATTCTCCTCTATGCCTTAATACCTAAAATTAACACAGAACTAAAAAATTTTAGGGCAGCCTGGGTTATACGGCGAGACTCTCTGTCTCAAAACCAAAAAACAAAAGAAACATGCAAAAATGTAAAGTTGCCTACTTTACATTTCCATGATGGGATCTAGTGCTTTACAGACGTGGAGTATACTTGAAGAGTCCACTGGCTACTGTTTTTATCCCTTATCAAGCATTTGAGCAAACGTCTAAATATTATTTCTGATTTACTCAGAGGGATATAGCTCCCTTTTAGGTTAGTACACACGTGTAAGCCCAGCACGCCATGAACGGAAGCAGGAGGACTGACAGTCATGAGTTCCAGGCTAGCCTGAGCTACAGCATGAAATTCTGCTTCAAAAAGCTAAACTAGGGGGCTGGAGAGATGGCTTAGTGGTTGAGAGCACTGGCTGCTCTTTCAGAGGACCTGGGTTCAATTCCCAGCCACGGAGTGGTTTTCTGCTGTCTATAACTACAGTTTCAGGGAACCCCACACGTGGGAGGCAGAGGCAGGTAGATCTGTGGGTTCGAGGCCAGCCTGGTCTACAAAGTGAGCTCCAGGACAGCCAGGGCTACACAGAGAAACCCTGTCTCAAAACAAAACAAAGCAACAACAACAAAAACCCAAATGTATCAGCTGATTGTGTGTCAGCTGGCCACAAGCCAAAGTCATCGGAGAAGGAGCCTCAGCTGAGGAAACGCTCCATGAGACCCAGCTGCAAGGCCTTTTCTCAATTAGCGATCAGTGGGGGAGGGGAGGATCCGGCTCACGGTGGGTGGAGCGGTCCCTGGGCTGGTGGTCCTGGGTTCTATAAGAAAGCAGGCTGAGCAAGCCATGAGGAGCAAGCGGTAAGCAGCGCCCATCTACGGCCTCTGCACCTGCTCCTGCCTCCAGGTTCCTGGCCTGCATGAGTTCCTGCCTGACTTCCTTCAATGACAATAAACTACAATATGGAAATATGAGCCAAATAAACCCTCTCCCCCCTAATTTGCCATTTGGCCACGGTGCTTCGTTACAGCAATAGAAACCCCAAGTCGCCGAAACAAACAAACAAATAATAAATATTTTCATAGAAAGTTCCCATTTGTGCGGTTTTCTGCTTTTGATTGCCTATTCTCAAAGAGCCAACATGAATTCCTGCTCCGACCACTTGGTGAGTAGGGCGACAGTGTGTCTGGTGGGGTATGAGAAAATAACAAAGGTGAGGAGACGGAAATTAGAGGCTTACGGCCGAGCTCTAGACACATCCTGTTATTACATTTCATATTATGCCGGTTGCCGCGCCTCCTCCTCGTTACTTTAAACATCAACCGGCTCGTCTTGAAGGCTGAGGTTTCGCATCTCCTGTGGTCCCTTGATCGCCTTCTAGTAAAATCCTTGCTATGGAGAAGACAGATCGCTGCCGGGCGGCGGATCGCTGCGGCAGCCGGCGCTACCCAGCAGGCCATCCTGCCTGGGCAGAAGGCCTCCTGTCCACGCTCTTAGCACGCTCAAGTGACGTATTTGCAAAGGAAAGATTAAAAAGCGAGAGCTGGCTGAAAAGCAGGCCTGGTCTGTTGCTTTAGGACGGGCAGGACGCCGCACGGAGTCGCGCTGGGCGCCGCCTGCTCTGCGGTTCCCTTTGCCCAAACCTCTGTTTATCGCTGAGCCGGGGCCAGCCCTCCTGTCACACCGGGTCCTGCCTCTTTGCACTCTGTCCCTGAGACTCCTCATTAGTGAGATGACCCCTGAAGGCTGGGAAGATGGCTCGGATCTTTCCTCCCTGTCCTGCCCGCCCACCCACCCGAGCCTCCGGCTCTCCATCCTGGCTGCACAAAAGCACAGCTGGGCCTAAAGTAACCGGCTAAAACGATGTGTGCTCCCCCCGCCCCCGAGAGTGTCTAGGAAGCATCTGGGGATGTTCGGATGCAAACTAGCCATCTCGGAGGGGCTGGTGACGCTGACGGTCAGGCCAGGGAGCCCCAGCCCCTTCTGATGGCTTCTCAGAATTCAGACGGCTCCAGAGTCCCTGATTGTTTGTTTCACAGCCTTCCAGTGCGGTTCTCCGACAGGACTCCGGAGCCGGCAGTCCGCCCCAGGAAAAGGGCTAGGTCAGCTTTCTGTGTGTCCGTTGCTTGGCAGCGGCGCTCCCCCGGGGCGTCTCCTGGCGCCCACCCAGCAGCGCTTGGCATTGAGCTGCGCTGCGGGCTTCCAGGGAAGGTGCGCGGAAGGCTTCTGGCACCTGCTTTCTACAAGGGCCTTCGCGGCGCCCCCCGCCCCAGCTTGAAAAGCAACACCCTCCTGCTTTAGGAAAGTGCCCTCCGGTGGGGCATTGCCCCATGCCGGACACTGGCAGCCTCAGCCTGGCTGAGGTCTCAGGAACGCTAATAATGTCCCCAAAAGGTAAAAGGACCAGGCTGTCAAGGTTGCTGGGCACCGAGTCAGCGCTGACAGAAGTGCAAAACAGAGTTGCTATTTAACCAAGCAAGAAGACAGTTAAGCTGAAGTGCAGTCCAAACAGGCCATTGCTGAACACCAGGCCCCTAGTTACGGCCATAATCCCACTTCCCGGCAATCTGCAGAATTAGGTCAGGCCTGGAGGTTGCCTCCAGCAGCCAACGTTCCAAAAGTGAGTTCTGGAAAAGTGAGTCATCCCAGCCGATTCCCTCACCGATTTCACTGCAGCGGCATTCTTCCCCAGGGCTTGAAAAACGAGGCATTTCCCCCTCTCACATTCTGCTGGTAGGGAAAGAGGCCGGGAAGGGCCAGCAGGGAGTCTGAGGGAGGAGAGCCTCAGACTTTGACTTTGGTCCTCATAAAGCGGCAGGCGTGGTGCCGCTGACCAAGGCCCGTGTCGGCAACTGGGATGGACGCATGCAATGCCCGAATGCTTTTGGTTTTCTTTTTTCTTCACTTTTCTTTTCTTTTTGGTGTTGGTGGGGGTTGTTTTGAGATGGGGTCTCCAGGGTAGTCGTGGTGGCACACATCTTCAGTCCCAGTGCTTGGGAGGCAGAGGCAGGCAGATCTCTGTGAGTTCAAGGCCAGCCTAGGCTACGCAGAGAGTTCCGGGACAGCCAGAGCTACATTGGCCTGGCCTTAAACTCATAGAGATCCGCCTGCCTCTGCCTTCCAGAGTGCTGGGATTATACACATGTGCCTCCTTACCCGGCTTCTAAATGTAAATCTTGATATGAGTTTATTTCTTTATTCACTATATTCAGAATTTTTGCTGTTGTTGCTGTTGATGGATTTGTTTGTTTGTTCTTTTTTTTTTTTTTCCGGAGACAGGATCTCTCACTGCACCTGGAGCTGGTGGATTTGGCTAAGCTAACTGACCAATGAGCATTAGGAATCCTCTGTCTCTGAGTCTCCAGTGCTGGAGACTGGATGCCACACCCAGCTCTCCTGCATACATTGTGCATCCAAACCCAGGTCCTCCGGCTTCAGTGGCCAACATTTTGCCAGCTGGGCATCTCTCCAGCCCGTGCTTAGGTTTTTCGGGTCTCATGTAGCTCAGGCTAGTCCTGAACTCAGTTTATGGCTTAGGATGAGTCTTGGATTTCTGACCATTCTTCCTCCATTTCCTGAGAGCTGGGATTACAGGCTGTGTCAAGAGCCAGCTTTTAAAGTGAATTCAGAATGAAAACTTGGGAGGCAGTGAGGTGACTCCCAAGAAAAGTGGCTTGTCACCAAGCCTGACGAAGCTGAATTCAATCCCTAAGGGAAAACTACTCCCTAAATGTATCTTCTGCCCCTGTGCTGCCAACCCCTTCCCCCCCACCCCCCCCATAAATCAATACATGTAAATTTTAAAGGTGGTATCTAAGGGGGGTGAAGGAGAGACAGCTCTTGCAGTGGATCTGGATTTTATTCCCTGCACCCATATGGCAGCCCGGAATCTCCTCTAGTTCCTGTTGCAGGGATCTGATGCTTTCTTCTGTCTTCCTCAGGCACTGGAAGCACACAGGGTGCAGACAGACATGCGGACAAATGTTCATAAACAATGAAAAAAAATACTTTGTGGTTGGTGGCGCACACCTGTGATCCCAGCACTCTGGAGGCAGAGGCAGGTGGATCTCTGTGAGTTTAAGGCCAGCCTGGTCTACAGAATGAGTTCCAGGACAGCCAGAGCTACACACACAACAACAACAACAACAACAACAACAACAAAACCACCAAAAGTAGATAGTATAAAAGTGCTCCCCAACTTACAAGCAAACATGCGGTTTGTTTCATGTTGGCTGCTCCTGGACAGAAAGCCTGCCCTGCAGTGTGGTTGATGGGCCCAGAGACACTCCACTGGAGAAAACTGACATTGATTTTCCCTTTGCCAGCATGTATTCATTGCAAAGCGCTTTCTTGGTTAAGGATGGTCAGGGATGAGATCTCGTGTGCACTTCCCCATCTCGGGCTGTGAGCCTGTGTGGCACAAACCTGTGCATGCCTGTGCATGCTGCCACAGCCTCCGTGAGTTCACACCATTTCCTTGGAGTCATCCATCCCGTCCGACTCTCACAATCTTTCTGCATCCTCTTCTTAGCCTTGAGGGGAGGAGTTTGATGAAGACCAACTTAGAACTGAGTGCTCCCTTCTTTTTAAAAGTTTATGTTTTTAAATTATGTGTGTGTGAGGCGGGTATTTGCACAGTGGTGCAGGTGCCCTCAAGGCCAGAGACATCTGATCCCCTGCAGCCGGGGTGAGAGCTGCTTGATGTGGCTTCTGGTGTTTGAACTCTGGTCCTCTGCAAGAACAGAACACATACCTAACTGATGAACCCTCTCTCTAGCCCCCTTTCCCTTTTTTCCCTTTTCGGGTTTTTGAGACAGAGCCCTGGCTGTCCTGGACTCTCTTTATAGACCAGACTGGCCTTGAACTTGGGAGATCTGCCTGCCTCTGCCTCCCAAGTACTGGGATTAAAGGCATGTGCCACCACCGCCCAGGCTTATCTTACTTTTTTAGTTTAGTTTTAATTGTATTTATGTGTACCTGCGTGGACACCACGTGTTTTTGGATGCCTGTCGACGCTGGTAGGAAACACAAGATGCCCTGGAGTTGTGAGTCATCAGGTGAGGGGGCTAGAACCTGAACTCGGGTCCTCTGGAAAGGTAGCAAGTAAGTGCCCTTGACCATTGAGCAAAACTCTCCAGCCCCCAAATAGGTTATTTATTTGTTTGTTTGTTTGTTTGTTTGTTTTTGCACATCCACACGGCTGCACATCAGTCTGTGCCATTTGTGGGACTGGCTGTGTGGTTCTTGGACTTGGCTGTGTCTGCACTGTAACCACAGTTCCCGCAGCACCCGGGACCAGAAGAGCCTTATATTTTTACTGATTTATTATTTTCATATGCGCACATGCCGCAGTCCATGCAGAACTTAGGAGACTATGTTCGGGGGAGTCCTCTACGTGAGGGTTCAGGGGTGAAATATGGCTCCTCAGGCTTCCTGGCAAACTCCTGGTTTCTTTGTTTCCCAGGCAGGCCCCAAACTCAGTTTGCATCCGAGGGTGGCCTTGCATTCCTGCAGCATCCCTCTCTGTGTCTGGTTTACCCGGGGCTTTGGGCAGAGCCCTTTAAGAGGCTGGTGGCATCCGCAGCCTGGCTTGGGAATTTCAAACAACCTTAAACATTTCTGTAGCTACAGCCTTCCGGGCTCATTACTGTGACTTCCACTTTCCCGCACGCATATAGGAAGGGCAACGGGGAAGATTTCTTTCCCGGAGTGAGTGTGTTCTCTAATTCCCTTTTCAGGTAAGGTAGAGGCATGCAGAAGATGAAATTCAGCACCGCAGTTTAAGGTTTTTCCATGACTCATGCAGGGAAATTGCGCAAGGGCCTATCCCGCTGAACCCCATTCCCATCCCCTCAAATCCTGAGCTGCCGAATTTCATTCCCTGGCCCCCGGCTCCTGTCTCTCGCCACCCTTTTTATCTGGCAAGAACGTTTTTCCTCTTTTGCCAGAAGCTCCAAAGTCAGGTGGCATGAAAGGTGGTGACTGCATTGAGAATTACCCCCAACCTTACTAGTCCGTCTCCTAGCAACTGTATGGCTCGTTGCTTAGCAACATGACAGGCGAGAGCACAACCGTGCTTACAAATCTAAAAATACAGAAAACAGGGTTTTTTTAAACTCAACAGTGGGCTTCTTTATTAAAATACACTAAGTACGGAGGCACTCTTCCGAGGACCTCAGCTCAGGGAGCCTCTGCACCTCTTACGGTGTACACCCTGTTCACAGAAGCAGAAGCAGGGGGAAACCTGCAGCCTTTTCTAATCCTCTAGCTTCTGTGGGTCCGCAATCAGTGCTTAAATTCATGGGCGTGGCAAGCTCCTGAGGCTGGGCAGGTGAGCGCCACCAGGCCTGATGATCCCTTGGACCCTCGTGGAAAAATGAGAGAACCAGCTCCCACAAGCTGTTCTCTGATCATTACATGGATGCTGTGGCACACACATGAACCTCCACACATTAATTAAATAAAGTGTTTGAATAGCCTTGGCTGTTCTAGACTCAATTTGTGGATGAGGCTGGCCTCGAACTCACAGCGATCCGCCTGCCACTGCCCCCTGAGGGCTGAGGCTAAAGGTGTGTGCCACCAGACCTGGCTGGAAACAAATCTTTGAGGGGCACAAGTGTTTCAGCACACTGAGGAGGAGCGGGCTCTCGGGGCCACTCCCACACCATTTGGAAGATTACCTACTTGAATTTACCTATTTGTGGTGTCTGGAAAGACAGATGTCTCTGATAGGCTCAGCTGTTTGGACACTGGTCCCCAGTTAGTGAAGCTGTTTGTGGAGGTTGTGAAAACCCAGAGAGAATGAGCTCACTGGGGGAGGCCCTGCTTGAGCCTTGCCTGACTAACAGTTTTCTCTGCTTCATGCTTGAGGCTGGCAGGTGACATCTCAGCTCCGGTGTCTGCCCCATGCCTGCTGCCTGCTGCCCTGCCTCCCAGCCTTTAGAGACTCTCCCTCTGCAACTAAACCAAGACAAACCCTTTCTTCCATAGTTATTTTTGGTCCTGGTGATTTTTTACAGCAACAGAAAAGTAACTGTACTAGAAAACCGATACAATGTTTAGAGAAGTCAAAGATGGAGTCCCAAATATCCTGCCCCATCCTGTCTTCTTTCAGGACCTTTGACTAACAAAAGTGGTTAAGTTTACAAGCTCGTCATTTGCTCGTTCCACGAGTATGATTAGAATGGACTTCCAATATAATTGGCAGAAGTTAATGACTGGTTGAGATTAATTTAAATAAATATAACATATTTACCATGGCTCCTGGAAGGGGCTGGGGAGATGGCTCGGACCACAAAGCCAGGTCCAGCGGCACATGCCCGCAATCTCAGCACTGGGGAAGGAGCCACAAGCGGATCTTTGGGAATCATTGACCAGGCAGCCTAGCTAACAAAGGGAGAAATGTGAGAAAGCAGCACTGGGTGCATGGGGGAGGGGACTCCGGAGCTTCTTTTGATTACTGTTAAATCCCGGTAGCTGGAGCACCATGGCAACCTTCCCAGTCAGCCACCTAATTTCCATCTGCTCCGCAGAACAAAGGGAGCCGGACAAAGGTGGTTAGGCATACATTCGGAGAGCCTGCACAGTTTAAGTCGATGAAATGCAACTAAATTATGGATTGTGTTTTACAGAAACTGGGATCCCAGCTGGCTTGGGATGTGGCTCAGCTGGTAGCAGCCTTGCTTATCCCAGAGGGAAGCCCCGAGTTTGAGTCCCCCCAGCACCATGTAAAAATAGGTGTGGTAGCACAAGCCCATAATGGCAGCTCTTAGGAGCGCAGGCCGAAGGGTCTACAAGTTGTCCAAGCTGTTTGAGGCTAGCATGGGATACCTGAGATTGTGTCAAGAGAATAAGGAGGATAGAGAGAAGGAAGAGGGAGAGGAGGAGGATAAGGGGAAAGAGCGTTTATAAAATAAAGGAGAACGGTGAGCTGCTTAAGAGCTAGAGTGGTTTGGTAAGTGACTGCACATCACTGAGTGACTTCGAAAGATTCTTTTTTATTTCCCTACGTAATCCTGGCTGTCCTGGAACTCCCTCTAGACCACCCAGGCCTCAAACTCAGAGATGCACATGCCTCAGTCTCCCAAGTGCTAGAATTAAAGGTGTGTACCACCGACACCGGGCTGACCTCAAGATTCTGTTGCAGTGCTGGATACTCTAGAATGTTGGGTTCAGAGCTGGACAGGCGATTGAGGTGTCTTTTCAACCATGGCCAACCTGGTTCTCCCAACATCCCTTGGTCCCTACCAGCTGCAGGGTGTGGCTGGCATACCCCACCCTCTACCCTGAACTTTCCAGCCCAGGGGCAGGGGTGGGGGGTGAGGATGTCAGGGGGGGCTTCCCCCTTCACTATATAATGCAGATATTTTGGTTCCCCTCTCCTCCTTTCTTCCTTCTTCCTGTGTTTCCTCTCTCCTTCTCTTTCTCTCTCTCTCTGTCCCTCCCCTGCAGGGCAGGTGAGAGCCGCTCCTGATAAACCTGCATTTATATCCTTTAACTTGTCTTGTGTTAAGCTCATATGGCTGTATCAATGAAGTTTATCAGTATGATACAGAGATGACAGGTTCCTGCTGAAGATGGAACCTAGGGTATTTTGCAGGGTAAGCAAGCACTGAGCTGCATCTACAAGTTGTCCTGCTATTTTACAAGTTTTCTTTCTTTCTTTTTTTAAAAATAATTTATTTACCTTTATTTTATTTTATTTCATTGGTGTTTTGCCTGCATGTACATCTATCTGAGAGTGTCAAATATTGGAGTTACAGATAGTTGTCAGCTGCCATGTGGGTGCTGGGATTTGAACCTGGGTCCTCTGGAAGAGCAGTAAGTGCCCTTAACTGCTAAGCCATCAGTCCGGCCCCCTTTAACTGATTGGAAATCTCACATCAAGCACCCCAATCGATCATGCCCACCTCCCAGTCTTCCCGTATCTGCCCCCTCTCCGTGTAATCCTCCATCAAAAAAAAAAAGAAAAGAAAAAAAAGGGAAAAAGCAAGTCCATTTGGTGTTGTCTGTATACTCACATGTCAAGATTCTGAGGCCAATGTGGGCTACACAGTGAGTCCTAGCTACGGTGTGAGAGCCTGTCTCCCCCATCCCCAACACACACTCACACACGACTGCCCCCCTGTAACCCCACTGCTGTGAACTTGGGGCTAACCTGAGCAAGATCTGGTCTTTAAAAACCAAGAAAATAAAATCTGAGTTCTACAGATAGACTAACGGTCTTTGGATTTCATTATTGTGTGGCTGCTGTTTTTGGGACAGGATCTCATCTAGCTCAGATCGGCCTCAGGCTTCTATGAGGCAGAAGATACAGCAGAAAATTTCTGCTGCTCCTGCTGCTCCTGCTGCTGCTTTCTGAATGTTGGGATTACAGGCCAATGCTGTTATACCTGTGTGTGTGTGTGTGTGTGTGTGTGTGTGTGTGTGTGTGTGTGCGCGCGCGCGCGCGCACGCGCTCATGCATGGCTAGGGGAGTCTTTTGTTGTTGTTTGTTTGTTTGTTTGTTTGTTTTTTGGGGGGGTTTGTTTGTTTGTGACAGGGTTTCTCTGTGTAGCCTTGGCTGTCCTGGACTCACTTTGTAGATCATGCTGGCCCCGAACTCACAGAGATCCACCTGCCTCTGCCTCCCTGAGTGCTGGGATTACAAGTGTGCACCTCTATGCCCAGGTGGGAGTCATATTCTTATCACTGGAATTTCAGCAGTCTTTTAAGGCCATACCTAGTGAGAGCCAGTCTATTCAACACTTTGCTACTGAACCCTAAAATCAAGATTAAAATAAATCCACTATGGTATCACAACTGTGTTCATCCCCTTGTTTAAATTTAGAGTTCAGGAGCACTCTGACCAGGGCTAACTGTAAGCTAACTGTAGATCATCACTTATCCCTCCTTTCCCCCAAATCCACTCCCCTAGTCTCATCCCTAGCACTGCAGCAGCCCCCACCGATGGAGCCCCCCCCTTCCAGCAGATCACACAGATTTCCCCAGCCACAATGTTACAGGGCCCCAGACCTTAGCATAACTGACTCCATGGTGGAAGTATCCTTCAGGTTGTAAAACTCATCACCACCTGCCCAAACTAAAACAAAGACCTTAATCCATCGATGTCCACAGTTCTACAAAAGTGTCTACATGGACTAGCCCTGCTTTTTGGCTTCTGTAGCTCTGCTTCTGGCTAACTGTTCTTGCTGACTGACATATGTCAACCAAGAACATAGTTTCTGTGCTTTAAATCTCATTCATTTTGAGAAAGGCTCAGGGCTACACTGTGATTCCGAACATGCGGTGTGGTTGCCCACAGGCTAATAAAGACTTTCTATCGGTTTAAGGCTGCATCCAAACAATCTCCTCTGGTGAACATCGCACAAAAGCCAACTCCAGCAGGCACTCCCTGGGAACTCATAGGCCACACCTACCAGGGAAGCAGGCAGGCTAACTATAGACCCTCACCTTTCCCTCTCTTCCTCCAAGCCCACTCCCCCAGTCTCACCCCAGCTCTTTGCAGCCCTCCTGCTGTGGTCGCCCGCCCCTTCCCAGGGCACTAAACTAATCCTGGCGGAGCACCTGCTTTTCTCCCTCTTGTGGCCTCCTTAGCACCCCTAGACCATCTGCATTCCCAACTGTCAGTGCCCAATACCTAGAAACACATTTTACCTGGAACCGCCCAGTAGCCACACCTAACAGTCCCAGAATAATTCCCTACCAGGAGACACCTAGCCACCACACACTCCTCAGAACAGAGAGCTACAGAAACCAAGAACCAAACAGAGCAGGCCCACAGCCAACACCAAATTTCACCAGGAAGCTCCTGTAACTGATAAAGACTTTCAGCAAAGTCCCTGGATACAAAATTAACTCAGGAAACCAGCAGCCTCCTTATACACATGACAAAAGCACTGAGAAAGAGCAGAAATAACGGCCTTCACAATAGCCTCAAAGAGTAACATGTATCTTGGGGTAACTCTGGCCAAGCAGAGTGAAAGACTTGTGTAAGAACTTAAGGATACCGAAGAAAGAAGTTGAGGAAGGTATCCGAAGATGGAAAGATCTCCCATGCTCAAGGCTTCGTATATTAAAAATGGCCATTCTACCAAAAGCAATCTACAGATCCAATGCAATAACCATCAAAACTCTAACACAATTCATCACAGATCATGAAAGGACAATTTTTAGGTTCATATGGAAATCAAAAAACCCAGCATAGCTAAAACAATCCTGGAGGAAAAAATGCAGGAGGTATCACTATCCCTGATTTCAAGATGTACCACAGAGCTCTCCACAGCTGACGGTCAGGCCTCATGGCTGAACAACACCTACACAACTCATTGGACATGGAAAAGCAGAGCTGGTGCCTACAGGCCTTCAACCCTGCATCCTGGTGTCTTGGTACAGGAAGGCATGCTGGAGCTACCAAAAGAGAAACATGAACCCCAAACCAGCCACAAACCCTCTGATGTACAGTTCTGTCCCACCTACAAAACACGCCAGGGCAACGATGGCACAAAGCTTGTGGAAGTCACCAACCAATATCCGGTAAGGTTTACTTTACACCATGAAAGCTGTTGCTTGGGTAACCAAGAACCCAATACTACACAGCCCAGGGATCAAATCCAAACACTACTCATCTTAAACAAAACAAAAACATAAGAATAAATGACTTCTAATGACATTCTGCATTCTGCTATACTTGTAGATCAGTACCTTGCCCAGAGACCTCCTCCTGCAGCCGATGGGAACAAATCCAGCCAGACATATGCAGAGAGTGAAAGACCTAGGAACACTCAGAGGCACCAAGCAGGATGTGTCTATCGGATCCCTCCCTCCCGCCAGGGCTCAGGGAACCCCATGGAAGAGGAAGCTGAAAGGGTGAAAGTCAGAGGGGACGGAGGAGGCCGAGAAAACAAGGCCTCTAAAGAAACATGGCCAAGGCAGCAGCAAGCAGAGGGCCTGCTTAGTCCACTCTAGGTCTTCTGCATACGTATCCTGGCGTCCAGCTTAGGGTTGTTATGGGATTCCCGAGAGTGAGAATGAGTGGGTCTCTGAGTCTTGTGCCTTCTCTTCGCTTTTCCCCGTCCTGCTTGTTTGTTTTGTCCAATTCTAAAGTGCTAGTTTTTGTTTTGTCTTATTATAATTTGCTTTATTTTATTATTATCACTTAAGAAATCTGTTCATTTTCTAATGAGGGACTCAAAGAGCAATGGATACAGGTGGGAGGTGAGTTGGAAACTGGCAGGAGCAGAGGAAGGGAAAAACTTTAGTCAGGAAAAATATATATATATACACACATATATATGTACATATATACATACATATACTTGAGACAGGGTTTCAGGTTTCTCTGGCTGAACTGGACTCACTTTGTAGACCAGGCTAGCCTTGAACTCACAGAGATCCACCTGCCTCTGCCTCCCAGAGTTCTGGATTACAGGCCAATGTGCCCAGCTCTCTTTTTTATTCATAATTTGTTTGTTGGGAGTATCATTAACTCATGGGTTTATATTGTTAACTATTTCATTATAGAGGAACACCCTGTTTTTCAGTTTTGAGATCGTCTTTCGTGACAATCCTTCTCAAGGGCCATACATCCAGGTTCTATACATATTCTGTCTTAGTTTGCTCTCTGTCACTAGCCTTGAGGGCCACTTGGGAACAAAGTGTCTGTTTGGCTTGCAGGTTACAGCCTGTCCAGGGAAGCCAAAGCTGGAGCTTGAAGCAGAAGCCATGGACAAAGGCTGTTTCCTGGCTGTTCCCTCTGCTTCTCAGTTTCCTTTCTTTTTCCTTTTCTTTGTTTTTTAGAGTCAGAGTTTCTCTGGCTGTCCTGGAACTCACTCTTTAGACCAGGCTGGCCTCAAAAATCAGAAAGCCGCCTGCCTCTGTCTCCCTAGCACTGGGATTAAAGGTGTGTCCCACCATGCTCCACTTCAATCGCTTCTTTTTTTTTTTTTTTTTTGAGACAGGGTTTCTCTGTGTAGGCTTGGTTGTCCTGGACTCACTTTGTAGACCAGGCTGCCCTTGAACTCACAGAGATGCACCTGCCTCAGAGTCCCAGAGTGATGGAATTACAGGCATTTTAATTACCCTCCTTATGCAGCCTGAATCCCATCTGCCTGGGAATGGGACCACCCTAGTGGACTGGGTCACCCTTCACCTATCAGCAGTTAAGACAATGCCTCACAGACACAGTCGCTGGCCAATCTGGGAAAAGCAATTTCCCAGCTAAGGTTTCCTCTTCCCGGGTGGCTCTAGGTCTGTACTAAGTTGACAGCTAAAGATAACTATGACATTCTACCCAACCCCAGCCAACCCTGACACACAAACATGTCATTTCAAACCATATCTTCTCAACACTTTAAAAGTCCGAGATTTCAAAGAAAGGAAGGAAGGAGAAAGACAGAAAGAAAGAGAGAGAGAGAGAGAGAGAGAGAGAGAGAGAGAGAAAGAAAGACCCAAGATCTTTTTAAAAATCTAATGTCTCAGCTGGGCATGGTGATGCATGCCTGTAATCCCAGCACTCAGGGAGGCAGAGGCAGGCAGATAGATCTCTGTGAGTTTGAGGTCTACAAATGGAGTCCAGGACAGCCAAGGCTATACAGAACAACAATGTCTGGGAAAAAACAAAAACAAAAACAATCTAATTTCTTTCTTTCTTTCTTTTTTTCTAATGTCTCTCAACAAAGAGCTCCTGTAAAATTAAGAAGTTTGTCTCAACTACAATCAAACTCTTGGGCCTCCCGGTGCACACCTTTAAATCCCAGCACTTGGGAGGCAGAGGCAGGCAGATCTTCGTGAGTTCAAGGCCAGCCTGGTCTACATTGATTTCCAGGACAGCCAGTGCTACACAGTGAGACCCTGTCTTTTCATACCCTGAAACATTCATACTTTCAGGGTATGGTGGCACATGCCTGTAATCCCAGCACTCAAGGAGGGAGAGGCAGGCAGATCTCTGAGAGTTTGAGGCCAGTCTGGTCTACAGAGTGAGTGCAGGACAGCTAAAGGTACACAGAGAAACCCTGTTTCAGAAAACAAACAAACAAACAAACATGTAAGAAGCTCAGTGCCCAGGATGTGCAGCTCGTTTATGACCTCCTGGACTCCAAAGGGCTTGGGTGGTCTCTCTACTCCCGTGTCCCTTCTGCTCGGCACAGACAGCTTGTCTTTCAGGCTCAGGCGGGGTCCACCCCACAGCTGCCACTGTCCTTGGTAAATGCCCCAGCTTTCCAGCATCTCCAGTATCCTGCGGTCTCCATAGCAACTGAGGCTGCCCTTCCCCAGTGTCTCTTCTGGCCTCTCACAATGCCATGCCTCAGGTTCGTTCTGTGACCCCTCAATCCTGGGGTCTCCAGCACTCATGAAGTCCTGGGCTCCATGCCTAGCACCTCATAAAAACAGGCTTGGTGTTAAACACCTACTGTGTCAGTACTTGGAACATGGAGGCAGGAGGATAACAAGTTCAAGGTCATTCTCAGCTACCTAGCAAGTCGGAGGTCAGATTGGAATACGTAAGACTCTAAAAAATAAGAAAATTGGCTTGGGGAAATGGCTCAAGAGGTAAAATGCTTGTCATGCAAGTGTGAGGACCTGGGTTTGGATCACAGAAGCCACATAAATCTGGGAGGGTTAGCGGCACACAAGATGCAGATCCTGTCCTAAAGGCAGTGGTAAGGGGCAGCCCCCAGGTTATCCTCTGACCTCTACAGGTATGCCACAGTGCTCGAAGGCACACGGCACATGCATGCACACACATGCACACTTATGCACTCACTCACAGGATTTTAATAAACGACAAACATTCAGGCATGGTGGTACATACACACACCTTTAATCCTAGCACTCAGGAGGCAGAGGTGGATGGGCTTGTGAGTTCAAAGCCAACCTGGTCTACATATTGATGCCCTTCTCAAAAAAGCCAATCAAAATAAAATGAAATAAATGTCTACTTTCAGGGTTGTCTTTTTGTTCGGTTCTCATTTTTGTTTTGGAGGCAGAGTCTCTTGAAGCCCACATTAGCTTCAAACTTGAATTTCTGATTTTCCTGCTTCCATATTCCAAGTACTAGGATCACGGGTGTGAGCCACCATGCCCAGTTTTGTGAAGTACTGGGTTTGCACATGCCAGGCAAGCACTGAGCTACATTACCAGCACAACTCTCAGTTTTAAAAATGAAAATGTAGGGCTCGAGAGATGGCTCAGTGGTTAAGAGCACTGTCTGCTCTTCCAAAGGACCCGGGTTCAATTCCCAGCACCCACATGGCAGATCACAACTGTCTGTAACTCCATTTCCAAGGGATCTGACACCTTCACACTGATGCACACAAAACAAAAAAGTAAAAAAAAAAAAAAGAAAGAAAATGTAAACTGGGCGTGGAACCTGGCATGGTGGTGCTTGCCTGTAGTCCCAGCACTTAGGAAGGCAGAGGCAGGAGGATCTCTGTAAATTTAAGGCCAGCCTGGTCTACAGAGTGAGTCCAGGACAGCTAAGGCTATACAAAGAAATCCTGTCTTGAAAAAAAGATTGTGTACCTGAATTTTGGCTGCATGTACTTTTATGCACCACCTGTGTCTGGTACCCCAGGAGGCCAGAAGAGGGAATTAAATCCCCTGTACCTGGAGTTACAGATGGTTTGAGCCACCATGGGGGAGCTGGGAATGGAAAGCAAGCCCTCTGGAAGAATGGCCAGCACTCTTAGTGCTGAGCCATCTCCCCAGCCCCGAAGGCTCAGGCATTTTAAGTTATAAGATGTGTTTCTTCTGGCATGGAATTCAAGCAGGTGAGTAAGAATTTGAGATCATCTTACAGTCATTGATCTAGTTTGTTTTATTTTATTATTGTTGTTTTTGTTTTGTTTTGTTTTGAGACAGGGTTTCTCTGTATAGCCTTGGCTGTCCTGGACTCACATTTAGACCAGGCTGCCCTCAAACTCACAGCAACCCGCCTGCCTCTGCCTCCTTGATACTGGGATTAAAGGTGTGTGCCACCGTGCCCGGCCTCATTGATCTATTTTAAACAGTAGAATGACTTGTTCTGTATTATGTAGCATGAGCTATAATTATTATTGTTATGTTGTCCTGCAGGCAGTTCAGCTGGCCTGCCCTCAGGGGACTTTTGGGTCCCTACATCACCCACATCCTACATCACCACCTGTGTCCTCCTCATCTCCTGCGCCAGGTATGTAACCCACCTGCCACCCTGCCATCTCCTTCTTCCTCTCTCCTCTTCTCTCTGCCTGTCCCTCTGATTCTGTCTGTCTCCCTCCCCACTCTGTATTCTCCTCTCTCTTCTAAGCTCCCCCATTGCCTCTGTCTCATCTTTCCCGTAACAAATTTCCCTGTACCACAATCTGTTGCACAGCGTATAAATTTATATCGTAACAATTATGTACTGTACTAAAAGCAGTCCAGCCATTGTGTAGAGATTCAGCTGAATGACAGCAGGAACAAAGAGGAAGAATAAACATGAGCTGTGAGAAGGAAAGAGTAGTCTGGAGGAGCTGGAAAGTGGAGCATATTCCTGCATGAAATTACCAAACACATACACACACACACACACACACACACACACACACACACCAAATAGTTTGAAAAAAAAATGGCCCTCATAAAAGCTTGCAACCTATAATCCCAGCAGTCAGGGAGGCAGAGGCAGGCCGATCTCTGCATTCGAGGCCAGCAGCCTGGTTTACAGAGTGAGTTTCAGGACAGCCAGGATTACACAGAGAAACCCTGTCCCAAAACCAAACAGTGAACTGAGATTTGAAGCTAAGTCGTGGAGTTCATGCCTTTAGTCTCAGCACCTGGAAGTCAGAGGCAGGGGGATCCCTGAGTTGGACCTCAGCCTGGTTACAGTGCTTGGGTTACACAGAAAAATCCTGCCTCAAAAACACCAAAACAAACAAAAAAACAACCCAAAATAAAAACAAAAGATGAGATTTGAGAGCTGGTTGTAATAGCATACACCTATAATCTCAGCACTTGGGAGACAGAGGCAGAAAGATCAGGAGTTCAAGGCCAATGTTTGAAGGCAGTCCAGGCTACAGCAGCCATTTCTCAAAATAACAAACAAAAAAGATTTATGAGGTGAGGCTTGACATGACTTAGTGGACGATTCCATGGAGCCCAAAACAGGTGAGAGAGGAGTCGGTCACAGCTGGTTTTGACTTTGGAAATCATGTCTATATGGATCCATTAAGCGAGCAACAGAACCTGTCAGAGCTGCGGAGGTTAGAGAGCTAAGAAGAGACAGCTCGCAGGGCTGGGGTGTGGCTGGGGAAAGGCACTGGCCTGGCATGCACAAGGCTTGGAAGAGAAGAGATGGGCTAACAAAGCATAGGGCGAGGCCTGCATCTGCAAACAGGTAACTAAACCACACAAGTATTAATTAAGAAACAGCTTTCGTGCTAATATCTGTGTACGGAATGGACCTGTTAGCAGCAGGTATTAAGTAGACCTGCTTGTTGACGTAAAGAAATCAACAGCAACATAAGAACCAGCAATAGGAAACCATATAGCCTTCTCTCGTCTGAGTGCTATTAAATCAGATAAGGAACGGAAAGAACTGCTTAGCCCCACAGACTGCTCTCCATTCCTATATTTAAGATTTCGGTGTTTAAATAAATAGTCTGTTTCTGACCCAGATCTTATGTTACTTATGCTCAGGCGGAGAGAAAAAAGCCTCTCATTTCCATAGGGAACGGAATGGTTCTGGAGGAGGATGACAAAGAATCTTCTTTCTAATCCCCTGTAGAATGCACAAAGGACTGACCACTGGGGAAGAAGACATTTCTCAATTTTATCTTTGAATTGTTAAGAAGTAAAAATTCGGGGGTGGGGTGGGGTTGGGAGGAGATGAGGAAGGGGGACACAGCCGGGATACAAATAAAATAAATTATAAAAAATGATAATAAAAGAATAAAAAATTGTTCTCAAGCCATCAAAAAAAAAAAAGTAAAAATGCATCACTGTACTTAAAAAAAAAGATTTCTGTTACACTTCATCATGGCCCTGTAGTGCATGGTTTTTTTTTTGTTGTTTTTGTTTTTTTTAATTTCATGAAGGAGAGGGGGCTTACTCGGTAAAGGTACTTGCCACCAGTGAGCTTCGTCCCTGGGACCCTATGGTGGAAGAAGAGAATCTGGCCTGTAGTTGTCCTCCAAACAGTCATGGTCACACACACACATACACAAACGCGACAGTTTTTAATTGTGACAATATTTTCAATAAGCTATTTATCAATCCTTATGTCCTCTATGCCATTTCGTTTTTAAAAAGGAATCAGAGCTGGGTTTGTTAAAGGATTTAAAAATAGATTTTAAAGCATAAGAATCGTTGAGAAAAATACCGGGAGAGCATGGGCATGGGCTCGCTCCTCTGCATGGGCGTGGGCTTCTCTGAGAGAGAGAGAGCGGCTGTCATTTAATTCTTATCCCTGTTAAATGCACTTACACGCCAGCAGCAGCCAAGCCAGTCTTTATTCCTCCTGTTTCTTTACTAAAATGTGTTTTTATTCCCTAGAATGACGGAGGCCAGGGGATTGTTTTTCCTATGAAACATAAGAAGTAAACAAATGATTTGTGTGCGGGGTTTATCGATATCTTTTTTTTTCCCCTGGAGAAGACTTTCACCATGAATTTAAACAAGAAAGGCTGAGCTGTGCTTGGCAGGCTGCAGGAGCTCAGGGCCACCATTGTCACCGCACAACCTGCAGCTGCTCCCTTCCCTAGGCCCTCCTCCCGCGCCCGCTCCTCGCCGGCCCAGCGCGGCCGGAATGAATGGACTCCACAGAGCGCTGTCAAAATCCACATTTTCAGCCTGCTGCCCAAACAAACATCTCTTTACCTCCAACGTTTCATCCAGAGAATGTTCGGTGGTCTGCATCTCGGAGACTCGCTCTATATAGACCATCCTGGCTGATAATGGAGGCTTTGTACATGGCAAAAGGACGCCACTGTAATCCAGTGAAAGCAAGGGGTGAAAGCGAGGCATTTCTGTCCTAAGGGGCGATTGAGCAACAGCCACAGGCGCTGGCTGAGGAGACAGGGCGTGAGCAGCCAGGGTTCCCACAGTGAGAGCCCAGCTGCGGAAGGGGCTATGCAAGGAATCCGGGGAACGGCACAGAATGAGCTGCAGTCGGGCCGGCGCTGCTCAGATGCCTGGGGCTGAAAACGGCCTTGCAAAATGGTTTCCTTCTAGGCTATAAGACTCTCCTCTGTCTAATTCGACATCTCAGTTTTTACTTGCTGTCACCCCTCCCCATCAAACAAAGAGCATCGCGGACATACAAGCCCTCACAGAGAAAGGGCTAGTTTCTCTCACCGTTTCTGTACTAGAAAGAAGGGCTCACGGCTAGGGTTAGAACAGCACCGGCTCAGGGGCGAGGTAGGGTGGGGTCGGGAGTGGGCACGGAGGGGTAATGGGGACACCGAGCTAAAGAAAGCTTTCTAGTAACGTAGCAAGCACTGGCTTGTACGTTATTTCTTTTCTCGGTTTTCAGACGGGCTTGGCCTCGAACTAGCTGCAATCCTCCAGCCTCCGCTTCCCGGAACTGGGATTTACAAGCGCGAGCCACTAAGGCCTTGAACTGCAGGATTTCCCGACTGTGACCCCCAGGTGCTGCTGGAATTATAGGGCGCATCATACTGGCCTTCTGAATCTTGCTCAAATTAATAATAATAACAATAATAACGTTTTGGCCATCACTCCCATCTTCTCTGCTACTTTTAAAGCAACTAGAGATGTTGAGTTCTGACTAAAGGTAGTCAAATTTAGTGTACGATGAATGAAAAGCTGGAATTTTCCATAAAGAGCCTCAACGCACATTCTGTAACTGAGTGTTGGGGAAAACCTTGGATTATATTAGCTACAGTTTAAGGTTTAAGCCATGCATAACCATCCAGCCCTAGTTTTCTTTCTTCTCTTTCCTCCCCTCCGCAACTCCACCCTATAATGGATGCTCAGCTAGTTGCCTTTGTCTGAAGGATGCAAAGTCTACGGATGCTAGGGGGAGACGGGCGGGGGAGAGATTACCTCATACCATGTCGCCTGCACCAATCACCACTCTCGTGTCGCGGCTTCTCTGGGCAGACAGCGGGGTCTGGACCAACAGGAAAAGGCCCCGGCCCATCCCCATGGCGACCGAGCTGCATATAAGGCGCCGCATCCGCCAAGGTGCCGCAAGTTCTCTTACATCGACCGCCTAAGAGTCGCGCTGTAAGACGCCACACCTCCTCCTCCTCGCCTCCGCCATCCCCCGGCAGCCGCGAAGCAGCAACCATGGTGAGCGAGCCCTCCCCGGGCCTGGGAGCGGGGCGCCCGCGGCCGGACCCGCGAGGAGACGCCGGAGCCCCGCCACGGGGAGGGCGGTCCGGACGCTTTGTGGGATCAGCTTTGCGCGGGGCCGGGGGGCGCGGGGCCGGGAGACGCCCAGACCCCGGGGACAAAGGCGGCGCCGCGGGCCGGGTCGCCGCGGAGGGCGCAGGGCGGCGGCCGGGCCGGGGAGGTGCGCGCCGGCTCCGTGGCAGCCGGTCGGAGGCGCAGGGAGGCGCAGGGGCGGGGTTGTTTGGCTCTAGCTTCGCGGCGTCTCCGGAGGGCTTCGCCCTCACCCACGCGTCGCTCGGAAGCGTGTCTTTTTTAATTTTTACTTATATATCTATTTTTTTATTTTGTAAAGAAGAAAAAAAAATCGCTGCGGAACGATTACAGTCTTAACGGGGCGTTTCGTTCGCTGGGGGCCCAAAAGCACGATTTACTTAACAAGGGGGTCATCTCGCAGGGTGGGGGTGGGGGTGACAAAGGCCACTCGGTTTAGCCCGGGGTCCTGGAGATGGTCGGAAGCCAGGGAAACGCCCTTCCCCGCCCCCACCCCGCAGACAATGAAAGTTGCTCTAAAGTCTGTCGGTGTAGACTGAAATAATCGTGATGTTGCGTGGTGTTGGGAGAGCCAGCCATGAAAATACTGTTTCTAGCTCAGCCTGCTCGAAGGATGGTTTTTCCATTCAGTGGAGACGATTCTGGAAAAACCTTCAGAGAACGACGAAACTGCTGCCGAGAAAAGGGTCAAACCCTGCCCCCGGCTGTCCTTTGTTCTGGGGCATCGTCACTGGACCCCTAACTCGGGCATTCGGTCCCTGACAGCGCTAGGAGGGGCGCTGGCCCTGAGAGATCGAATGGGCAGCGGCTGGAACTGGAGCTCCCTCTGCTAAATAATGTAACAAAGGGCACGGGCTCGCACCGGGCACAGCGAGCCGGCCAGGCAGACGGCAGACTGGGGCCTCTGCCCTGAGGGTTGACGGGGTCCGCAGACGCCGCAGAAGGGCGTGGCCGAAGGGCGTGGCCGCCGCCCCAGCCGCAGTCCAGGTGCCCAGATGAATCAATCCCCAGGTCCTGGGGGATGAAAGCTTTTCTTCGCCTATCAGGAAAGCGAGCGATTAAAGCAATTCCAGGCAATTATTTCGCTTTAGAGAATCTTTGCTTTGAATACTTTTCACGTGGGAAAATTCCTGTGGCTGCGGAAACAATGGGTTTGCACCTGGTTAAGGCGGCCTTCTTCAGACCACGCCCATTTGCAGTATTTGTAGCGGGAGCTTCCTTTTGTTTCTGTCACATTAGGGATATGACTCCAAATAAATTTCAACAGTTATTGGAAACACTTTGGGGATCCATTAGAATCTAAAATAGAAATACAGCTTAATTTTCTTTCCTTCCCCCTTTCCGCAGCGTGAGTGCATCTCCATCCACGTTGGCCAGGCTGGTGTCCAGATCGGCAATGCCTGCTGGGAGCTCTACTGCCTGGAACATGGCATCCAGCCTGACGGCCAGATGCCAAGCGACAAGACCATTGGGGGAGGGGACGACTCCTTCAACACCTTCTTCAGCGAGACGGGCGCTGGCAAGCACGTGCCCCGGGCGGTGTTCGTAGACCTGGAGCCCACGGTGATCGGTGAGCTGGCCCGGAGCTTCCCTGGCCGCTGCTTCTCGCTGGCCTGCTCAGAATCTCTCCACAGGGAAGGGGGAGCGAGCTGTGGGGCTGATCTCTTTCTTCTCCTTGCCCAGATGAGGTTCGCACTGGTACCTACCGTCAGCTCTTCCACCCCGAGCAGCTCATCACGGGCAAGGAGGATGCTGCCAACAACTACGCCCGTGGCCACTACACCATCGGCAAGGAGATCATTGACCTTGTCCTGGACCGAATTCGCAAGCTGGTGAGTGCCATATATGGACACATTTAAAATTCGGAGGGGTGGGGTGGGTCGGGTCCCTGTCAAAATCTGCTCACTACATTAACTAATTGGACTTTACAGGCTTTAGGTCATAATTTTCACTAATCCACCATTTTCTGTCAAGTAGCTATGGTTCACATCTAAAGGAATTGCAAACAGTGCTAAGAGTATACCCGGCCAATAGAACATCACATTTCCTTTTCTTCTCCCACAGGCTGACCAGTGCACGGGTCTGCAGGGCTTCTTGGTTTTCCACAGCTTTGGTGGGGGCACTGGCTCTGGCTTCACCTCCCTGCTGATGGAGCGGCTCTCAGTCGATTATGGAAAGAAGTCCAAGCTGGAGTTCTCCATCTACCCCGCCCCCCAGGTGTCCACTGCTGTGGTTGAGCCCTACAATTCCATCCTCACCACCCACACCACCCTAGAGCACTCTGATTGTGCCTTCATGGTAGACAATGAGGCCATCTATGACATCTGTCGTAGAAACCTTGACATTGAGCGCCCAACCTACACTAACCTTAACAGGTTGATCGGTCAAATTGTGTCTTCCATCACGGCCTCCCTCAGATTTGATGGGGCCCTGAATGTTGACCTGACAGAGTTCCAGACCAACCTGGTACCCTACCCTCGCATCCACTTCCCTCTGGCCACATATGCCCCTGTCATCTCTGCTGAGAAAGCCTACCATGAGCAGCTTTCTGTAGCAGAGATCACCAATGCCTGCTTTGAGCCAGCCAACCAGATGGTGAAATGTGACCCTCGCCATGGTAAATACATGGCCTGCTGCCTGCTGTACCGTGGTGATGTGGTCCCCAAAGATGTCAATGCTGCCATTGCCACCATCAAGACCAAGCGTACCATCCAGTTTGTGGACTGGTGTCCCACTGGCTTCAAGGTTGGCATTAATTACCAGCCTCCCACTGTGGTGCCTGGTGGAGACCTGGCCAAGGTCCAGAGAGCTGTGTGTATGCTGAGCAACACCACAGCCATTGCTGAGGCCTGGGCTCGCCTGGATCACAAGTTTGATCTGATGTATGCCAAGCGTGCCTTTGTGCACTGGTATGTGGGTGAGGGCATGGAGGAGGGAGAGTTCTCTGAGGCCCGTGAGGACATGGCTGCCCTGGAGAAGGATTATGAGGAGGTTGGTGTGGATTCTGTGGAAGGAGAGGGTGAGGAAGAAGGAGAGGAATACTAAATTAAATGTCACAAAGGTGCTGCTTTCACAGGGAAGTGTATTCTGTTCCAACCGAGAAAGTTGTCTGGTCAGTTAATTTGTATGTGGCAATGTGTGCTTCATACAGTTACTGACTTCTGCTTTAATATGAATGATTTGTCATAGACCCAAGCCGTCCATTTCACTGGGTTTTAAATAAAATATTCCCTGTCTTAAAAGTTGTCTTGTGTTTTACACTTGGGTGTGTCCTCGTTTTCATTCTTTTGCTGAGATAATCATGACTGAAAGGGAGAAAAGGTTCTATTTTATCAGGGAAAGTGGAGGCAGGGGGATGAAGGGGTGCTGCTTACTGGCTTACACTCCCGTGGTGTGTTCTGCAATCCGGGACCACCCACTCGGGTGGGCACTGCCCGTAGTGGACCCAGCCTTCCCACACCAATCATTAGCCAAGAAAATGCCCCCAAAGGCTTGCCTACAGAGCAATCTGATGGAGACACCTCCTCCCTGTGACTGCGCCTTGTGTGAACTTGACAGATAACCACCACAGGGTATGAAAAGGACATACCCTGAGAAGAAGACAATGGACAATTGGTGGTGCAGGCCTGTAGTCTCAACAGCTGGGAGGCAGAGCTGAGAGGACTAAATGGTCACCTAATGAGACCTCTTCAAAAAGAAGAAAATAAGTACATAAATAAAATAATTTTTAAAAAATCCATCAGGCTGGTCCACATGTTTAATCCCAGCAGAGGCAGATGGATCTGTGAGGTTAAAGCCTGTCCGTTCCACAGAGCAAGTTCCAGGCCATCCTGTCTCCAAGTTCAAATACCAAGTGTTGATGCAAGTTCATGCATATCTACAGTCAATTTAAGTTAACTTAGTATATGAAACCAATAAATGGATTATCCCTAGGAGAGAAAGGAAATGAAAAAGCTAATGGGGAACACAGGACAGTAAGGGGAATGATTAAGAACAAAGTATAGCATTCAAGGATGAAAACGGCATCGTACAGGCAGAGCTCGGTGAGTTCAAGGCCAGCCTGGTCTACAAAGCAAGTTTCAGGACAGCCAGGAATACACAGAGAAACCCAGTGTCAAACAACAAACACATAAACAAACAAACAAAAAAGAAAATGCCACCATAAAGATGAAAATAAAAGATTACAATAAAAATAGTTTGTCGGGGCTGGAGAGATGGCTCAGAGGTTAAGAACACTCCCTGTTTTTCCAAAGGTCCTGAGTTCAATTCCCAGCAACTACATGGTGGCTAATAACCATCTATAGTAAGATCTGGTGTGCAGGCAGAATATTGTATAAATAATAAATAAATCTTAAAAAATAGTTTTTAGTACTTACATTTTTATTTCATTACAGTTACTTAACTGGCAGGTTTTTTTATTTTTTGTTTTTTGTTTTCCCTAACAGGCCACTTTAGGTAGGACAAACTGTCCTTGAACTTTACTTTAGGTCTGGATGCCCTAGACTTCCGAAAGCCCTACTCAGTAACTTTCTGAGTTGAAAGTTGCTGATTTACAGTCTTTTGGCTAACTGCTGATGTTATGCTACTCACAGATAAAATGGCGACTTGAAAATATGCCTTGAGCTTTTATGAGCTTCTCATGCTCCCTGGACTCTGTGGCACATATCAGTGCCACGCGCTTCCGATTCCACTGTCCAAACTTCCGAAAGATGCCTGTTCTCCAGGCAAGTGCCCCCTGCATTTGACCTGGATCTTTAATCTTTTTTTTCCCCCAAACCCATCTTTAGCTGAATATCGAGTTGAAAGCCTAATGAATTTAACCAGTATAATGTGTTAATTAATGAACAGCTCTCTAAGGATATGCTTTTTGTAATATGTGCCAACAAATTCAAGGAAGAGCAGTGCAGTTTGAGGCGGCGGCAGCACTCCCAAACAGCGGGTGAAGTTACGCTCTGGTTATTTGGTGTGCCGGGGCTGAGAGGCGCACATCTAAACCACTGTGGAAGGCGGAGGGCTCTCCTGCCCTGTGGTTCCAAGGACTGAACGCAGGTTGTCAGGCTTGGAGGCAGACATCTTCACTCGCTGAGCCAACACACAGCTCTAGAAACAGTATTAGAGGAGAGATTTCTCCGAAGATTGAGCCCTGCCATCAGTCCAACTGGCAGACGGGCCTGTCATTTTTAACACGGCTGAATCTCTTTCTGCCCTGAGATACTCCTCAGTGGAACAAGTTAGATTTATTTATATCAACTGCTATTTTTTTTTTAAATTTTGCTTTGTTTTTGTTTTTCGAGGCAGGGTTTCTCTGTGTAGCCTTGACTCACTTTGTGGACCAGGCTGGCCTCAAACTCATAGAGATCTGCTGCCTCTGCTGGGATTACAGGCATGTGCCACAGTGCCCGGCTTCAACCGCGTTTTTAACGTTCTTTTATTTGACACTGCCAGCTAAGGAATTATAAAATGTCAATGTAGCCGTTCAAATTCTTAACTGTGCATCTACTGGAGAGTGGATACTCACCATGAAGCTCCAGTACATACCCGAGTTTTTATTTTTTGTTTTTGTTTTCCGAGACAGGGTCTCACTTTGTAGCCCTGGCTGTCTTGAATCTCACTGTGTTGACCAAGCTGGCCTGGAAGTCAAAGATCTCTGCCTGGTGAGTAACAGATGGCTGTGGTTAAGTCAGTGATCACAGAACAAAGGAGAAAGACACGAACGTGAGGGCCAGAGAGATGGCTCAGCAGGTAAATATTTTTGCCACCGAGTCTGACCACCTTAGTTCTATCCTCAGGACCCACTTGGTGGGAGGAAAGAACTGACACCTGAAAACTGTCCTCTGACCTCCTGATCCTCCCCATACATACATACATACATGCACACAAAATAATTAAAATAAAGTGCAATGAGGTTGGACACCGTGGTACACACCTTTAAACTATGTACTCCGGAGGCAGAGGCAGGTGGATCTTCGTGAGTTCAAGGCCAGCCTGGTCTACAGAGTGAGTGAGTTCCAGGACAGCCAGGGCTACACAGAGAAACTCTGTCTCAAGAAAACAAAAGAAAACAAACAAACAAACAAAAAAAGAAGTGCAATGAAAACAGGTTTACAGAATGAACTTAGGAAAGGGATTTGTAGAGAGGAGCAGGGTTTGGCTGGGAAGGAGAGATGAGAGAAAAGAGGATTAGAGTAATTAGAATGCATTATAGACAACCCTGACATTGGCTAAGGACAAATCTAGCCCCACTCTGAGAAGCACACCCACAGTCTCGGGTGAGCCTTACTTTCTCTTGGAGCACCCTGTACTCAAAAATCTTCTTTTTAATAAATTCCAGCTCTGCTTTAAAATTTTTTTTTTTAAATTTTTTTTGCCTTTGCTTTTTTGTTTCTTTTTTGAGACAGGGTCCAACTATACAGCTCTGGCTGGCCTGGAGCTTGCTCTATAGACCACACTGGCTTTACACTCACAGAGATCCACCTGTCTCTGCCTCTTGAGTGGCGGGATTAAAAGTATGTGCCGTCATAGCTGATAAGAACAATTTTAATTAACAACCAAAAAGGTTTTGTTTGTTTTTAAGCTGGGTATGGTGGTACACATCTTTAATCCTAGCTCTTGTGAGGCAGAGGCAAGGGATCTCTGTGAATTCAAGACCTGTGTGGTCTACACAGTAATTAAAGGCCAGTCAGAGTTACGTGGTGAGATCACCTCAAAAACAAACAAACAACGACAGCAAAAACAAAACAATATGGATAATGGAAATGTAACAGTAACTGACATTTGAGTTTAACACCAAAAGTAATGTAGCATAAGAAGTATGGAGTGTGGTTGTGCATGCCTGCCATCTCAGCATTTGGGCTGTGGAGGCAGAAGGAAGAGAAGGTCAAGGTCATCTTCAACCACTTGGCAATCTGGCTTAAATGAGATTCTGTCTCAAAAGAATCAAAAGCCAACAAACCAATGAGCAACGAGCTAAACTGGAGGGATAGCTCAGCGGCAGAGTGTGCTCAGCTCACACCAAGCTGTGGATTCAATGCTCAGCATTGAAAAACAAGCAAAAAGACCAAGATGGAGCTGGAGAGGAAGCTGAGCCGCTGGAAGGTTCGTCCAACGTGCAGCAAGCCTTGGTTTGGTCCCCAGCAATGAACACGCCTGTGGAAGCAATGTGAGCCTGTAATCCTAGCGTTTTACACATGGAGTCAGAGGACCCGAAATTCAAGGTCATCCTGGGCTACATAAAGAGGGTCTGAGGCCAGCTCGGGATACACGAATGTCTCAAACAACAACAAAACCCATGCAGTCAACCAAATGCAAGCAAGCATATGGCATTTCCTTTACAAAATGAAATGAGAGTTCTTACATGATCTAACAGCTACTGGTCCATACTCCAAGAACTATGCCCGTGTCATTTCTGTAGCAAAACACCTTACAGAAACTAAGTCCTAAAAGGGAGACCTTCTTTCAGCGCATGGTCACTTTGCTCTGCTGCCCCGTCCCAGGCATGGCAGGCAGAGCATAACTGCTGTGGCACAGAGTGGCTCCCCTCATGGAGAATGGGAGACAGAGAAAAGGGACCAGAGCACAGTTTACTCTCCAACGACACAATCCTGGCAACCTACCTCCTTCAAGTAGGTCTTACCTCCCAGCTTCTACCGTCTCCCCATAGCAACATAGAGTTGTGAACCCAAGAATCGATTAACCCACTGATCAGCACAGACCCCTCACTGTGCAGTCACTTCCTCAAAGCCAACAGGAAATCAAAATCAAACTTTTTAATACGTGAATCTTTCAGGGACTCTTCAGATTAAAACCACAACAAATAGGAAATAGAAATGGGGGGAGGGCTGGAGAGATGGCTCAGAGGTTAAGAGCACTGGCTGCTTTTCCAGAGGTCCTGAGTTCAATTCCCAGCAATCACATGGTGCCTCACAACCATCTGTAGTGAGATATGGTGCCCTCTTCTGGCCTGTAGGCACACATGCAGACAGCACACTGTATACATAATAAATAAATGTTAAAAAAAAGAAATGGAAACAAATATATATATGTATATATATGTATATTACATGTTCATATACATGTATGCATGTACATACAAATATTATATATACATGTTCATATTCGCAAAAGTCACAAATAGAGAGAACCCACTAGGGTGGAAGAACAAAATGTAGTAACAATCAAATTCAGAGTAAATAACACAACAGTGACCACCAGGAATTGGGTGAGTAGATAATAGGGCATTATTCTTTATTTTTGTTTTATTTTCAAAATTTAAAAATTGCATCTATTTCATGTCCATGACTTGTATGTGTGCGTGTGTGTAGGAGACACACAGTGTCTCACTCTATAGCCCTGGCTGTCCTGGAACTCAATATATAGAGCGGGATGGCCTTGAACTCACAGAGACCTCTGAAACGGAGGCCAACCGAGTAAATGTTTTCCTTTACAAGAGATGCCAGGGCGGTGGTGGTGCAGGCCTGTAGTCCCAGCACTCGGGGAGGCAGAGGCAGGCGGATCTCTGAGTTCGAGGCCAGCCTGGGCTACAGAGCGAGTTCAGCCAAGGCTACACAGAGAAGCCCTGTCTTGGAAAACCAAACAAACAACCCTTAAGACATGGCACATTCCTGTGATCTCCCTGGATCGTTGGGGCTTGCTTGATGGTCTGTCTAGTTGAATCAATGAAGTCCTGGCTCAGTAAGAGCCCCTGTCTGAAAAACTAAGCTAAGAAATTTGAGGCATGGTGGTGCAGGCCTTTAATCCCAGCTCTCTGGACTCAGACAGGTGGGTCTCTGTGAGTTTCAGGCCAGCCTAGGCTATATAATGAGATCCTGTCTTTTCTTTGTTTTTTGTTTTGTTTTTTTTGAAACAGGGTTTCTCTGTGTAGCCTTGGCTTTGCTGGAATTCTCTTTGCAGCCCAGGCTGGCCTCAGACTCACAGAGATCCCCTGCCTCTTATTTGCATTTGATGTGTGTGTGTATGTATGTGTAGGCATTAGTTTTTAAACTCTACTTTATTTGGGGTTATTTACGCCTCTACCTCCCTTCTGACCCTACCTCCCTTCCAACCCTAGGTAGGAGAGAAAGAAGGGTAGAAGGGAAAGGGGATGCAGACCTCTTTAGACTTAGTTCCAGCTGGTTAGGGTCACTGTGTTCTTTGAGAAACTACTAATCTCAGTCAGCAGGATATCTAGCAGTCTGGCAATAGCCAAGGGCAAACACCGCAAGAGGAACAAGTGGCCTTCTTCCTCCTCCATCTCTTCAAAGCCCTCTCCCCTCCTCTCTCTGGGCTCTTGTAGCGATACCCTCTCCAAGTCCTCAGAATTAAACTCTCTACAGCTGACAAAACGACCCCAGTCTCCCAGCCCTTGAAGGCAGTCATCAGCTGTGGACAAGCTAAAAGCAACCCCATATCCCACCCTTGGGATTAAAACAAAAACCTGTTTGCAAAATTCAGTTTTCTGGCTCTTGTTGTTTTTGTTTGTTTTTTGAGACAGAGTTTCTCTGTGTAGCCTTAGCTATCCTGGACTCACTTTGTAGACCAGGCTGGCCTCACAGCAATTCCCCTGCCTCTGCCTCCCCAAGTGCTAGGATTACAGACATATACCGCCACGTCCGGCTCATAACTCAGCTTTTAAAGTAACCAAAACTCCAAAACTTCCATTGTGTGTGTGTGTGTGTGAGAGAGAGAGAGAGAGAGACAGAGAGAACCTGCGTGCATATGTGTGCACCGTGTGCATACAGGAGCCTGCAGAGGTCAGGTCCCCGGGACAGCGGACGCAGGCGGTTGTGAACAGCTTTGGAGGTGCTGAGAACCAGACTCAGAGCCTCTGCAACAGCAAGAATTCCTTTTAATCACTAAGCAATCTTTCTGGTCCCATGAGACCCTGTCTTACACACACACACACACACACACACACACACCTGAATGCTCACAGGTTACAGAGTAAAACGCAACAGAAAAACAGGGAAAAAGACCATAGTATAATCTTGTAACTTGCCTCGGGCACAGATCTTGGCTGTGGTTTGGGGGGTGAAGGGCTGCTGGTTGAAACTATAATTTTGACTTGGAATGTTCCCAAATGGTCGTGTGCCCTCGGCCCATGGTATAGGGAAATAGTACAAACTGAACAAGTGGGGTTGAATAAGAGGAGGGTTTTGTTTTTAAATTTTCATCTGTGTGTGTTCGTGTTTGTGTGCGAGTTGCTCTTGCAGAGGAAGCAGGTTTGACTCTCATCACCCATACAGTGGTTTACAACTATCTGTAATTTCTGTGCGAGGGGCCTCGTGCCCTTTTTTGGCCTCCGTGGTGACCAAGCATATACATTTTTCACATACATAAGACAAAATCGATCTTTGAAAACAGAAGAAACAGGTTGGTGCAGGAGGCTGGTGAGGTGGCAAGGTGTCTCAGTGGGTGAAGGCCCTCGCCTGCAAGCCTGATGACCTATGTAAAGGTGGAGGGAGAAAACCAGCTCCACACACACACAGCACGTACACCCACAATAGTAATAAATTAGAAAATAGTAAAAATTGTATCTCATAAAGAAAACAAGCAAAAGAGAAAGGCGGAATCTATCACTCTCTTTGAACCCAAAGCTTTGGGACATCGTGGAGCACGCCTTTAGTCCCTGGGCTCTGCAGGCAGAAGCGAGGAGTCTGTGAGTTCAAGGCCAGCCTGGTCTATACAGCAAGTTCCAGGACAGCCAGTGGTACATATTGAGACTCTGTCAAAACGAAATCAAATGACTTCTTTGTTTGAGACTTTAGGGGAGCCCCCGCTTCAGCAGCACCACCAAGCTGGGCTTCCCTACCTGTCCCGCTATGCCAACCAAATAGACAGACGGCGGTGAAAAGCAGAGAAGAGAGACTTAACTGATGCACCGGGAAGAAGGAACAAACTTTCCGTTCCAATGGTGGAAGAACTGGTGAGCGAAAGGCATGAGAGCTTCGAAGCCTTGGTGAAGGTGTGGTCCCACTCATCGCCTTAGCTCCTGCGCAGGAGGAAGGTGGTTGATAAACTGCTAATCTGAACTAGTTTCCACAAGGTGATTATTTCTGCTCCAGCGGGCAGCTTGGCTCTTCTAGGCAACCTTCCCCATCTGTGTGATAAAGAGGGGGAGGGGCTAACGCGGGCCTCTTCCGGAATCCAACGTGACTGCAGGTTTAAGACAAGGGCTTATCTCTGCGCCTCCAGCCTTGCGGGACCCAGCGAAGTGCAAACAGTTTGTAACAAAGTGGCTTCTAAATAACTGTTCCTCTCGTGGGTATGAACACTCCGTGGTCTGTGGATCCCAGGCACCTGCTAATCTGTCTTTTTAGCTTTCTTGGCCTGGTGATAAACTAGGATAGGAAAAGGGGACATGCTGTAATGGCTGCAGCATATATGCAAATAAGAAGTCCTCATCACAGGAAGTAAAAACACTGAAAGGATTTCACTGCCTAGTTTTGTATGTTAAAAGTTTAGGGACATGAGGGAGGGAACTACAGGGGGGATACAAAGTAACTAAAGTGTAATTAATAAAAAGAAAGAAAGAAAAAGAAGTTTAGGGACAGCCAGAGGGTGGTAGCACATACCTTTAATCCCAGCACTCGGTAGGCAGAGGCAGGTGGATCTCTGGGCTCCAGGCCAGCCTGGTCTTCCTGGAAAAACAAACAAACAAACAAATGAAAAAAGAAAAGAAAATGAAAAAAGAAAACCTAGTTGCTTTAGATACAGAGCATGACATTCTGGCTTTACATTAGTGTGTTGTTAACACACACACACACACACACACACACACACACAATGGGGCTCCCACTGCAAAGGGAGTAAAAGATCGTTTACTCTAGAGCCAAATGTGAGTGAGTACTGCACAGGAATGCAATGACCACATTGCCTCAAGTACCATGTTCCAATATGATGACAATTTCATAGTGACACGAGCAAGAAAAAGAAGCTAATTCCCACACTTCCAAAGCGTTGCTGGGTAGTTGATGGGGGTGTCACAGCAAAGCAGGAGAGTCCCACTACCGCCAGATTGGTGGAGGCCTGTCTGCCCATTCCTAAGGGAGTCTAAATGCCTCAACACTGCAGCTCCTGATAACCACTCAAGTTATATATAAATTCTGTATACAATGTTCTGCCTGCATGTACGCCTACACACCAGAAGAGGGCACCAGATCTCACTATAGATGGTTATGAGCCACCATGTGATTGCTGGGAATTGAATTCAGGACCTTTGGAAGAGCAGCCAGTGCTCTTAACCTCTGAGCCATCTCTCTATCCTGACCACTCAAGTTCTAAACCAGTCAGCCTTGTAGAATGTTTTAGTTGTTGTTGGTTTTTGTTTTTTGAGCAGTGCTGCTTTGAATTTACGACCTCACATTCTAGGCAAATACCGTAACACAGGACATTCCGCAACCTGGCATGGCTTTTTTTTTTTTTTTTTTTTCCTTTCTGGAATGTCAGTTAATGGTCTTTAAAAGAAAACAAAAAACAAAGCAACCCCCTCCAACCCTATGACAGGGTTTCTCTATGCAACAGCCCTGGCTCTCCTGGAAACTGATTTGCAGACCAGGCTGGCCTTGAACTCATAGAGAGCCACCTGCCTGTGTGTCACCATGGCTGGTTATAAAAAACCTTTTTTAAATATCTATTTCATTCGTTTTTATGTGAGTGGATGTTGACAAGGTCCTTTGCCCCAGCCCTGAGGGGTGTGGGGTAGCTCGAGGTGTAGCCAGCCAGCTTACATGCACCACCAATATAAGCTGCTGTAGTTAACAACCCAGAAACGGGGTAAATTCTTACATAAATCCCCCATGAGACTGTCGCCGGTCATCAGAATTTCAAACTTCACAACAAGCACCATACAGAGACCAACAGCCCAATACATAAAATGACAAAAACCACAGTGTAGCTGGGCTCAGTGTAGCCGGGCTCAGTGGCGCAGGCCTGTGATCCCAGCACTCAGGGAGGCAGAGGCAGGTGGAGCTCTGTGAGTTGGAGGCCAGCCTGGTCTACAAAGAGAGTCCAGAATAGCCAAGTCTACACAGAGAAACCTTGTATCAATCCCCCCAAAACAAAACAACACAAAGAGAGCCAGAATGGTGGCTCGGTGACCAACAGCCAGGCCCGGAGTTCATTCCCAGCACCCACATGGTGGCTCACAACCATCCACGACCCTACAGCCATAGACCAGATGACTGCCTGTGTTGTGTAGACAGCTGTACATGCAGACAAAAACATCCATACACATAAAACAAGAAACAAAGGACGCTCATTCCCCAGAGGGCACTGCCACGGTGCGGACTTCCTGCTTTGTGTAAATTACAGCAGCGCTCCCACCTGCCCAGGTTTCTGAGTACCGTGAATTCCTTCCTTGCTGCATTCTATAGAAAACTACAGATCCAAGCTTCCCTGGTCTTAGCTCAGATCATTCAAATGAACCCTGATTTGATCAAAAGAGCCCAGAGACAAGGCTTGTTAGACAAACAGCAGATACTCAAATAGTTCAAAAGAGCCCCAGAGCAAAAGAGCCTTCAAAGACAGTATTTCAGGGCAAATGGCAGGTGTCCAAGCAGCTCAAAAGCACCTCCTTACTGACCTGGAACAGCAAGGGCGATGCTGGAAGTTAGAGCACTTAGTGAGAGTCAGTCTCTAGAGATCATGAAGTACAAACATTTGTTTCTCTGCTTCATCAAAAGATAGAAGGCAGTGATTTTTGGCCAAAGTAGAACGAAAAGAAAAAGATCCCTATAATAGAAGTGATCCCAAAATCTGCATGAGGCCATTCAATCTTTGCCATTCACTTAGGGTTACCTGTTACTAACAGCAGATGCCCCGGTGTGCTCATCCAAGCTGTGAGCCTCAGCTCCTGTGGCCCTGAGGAGTCAGCCTTGCTCACTCAACCCCATGTAACCACTCGGGAAAGGAGACTCCATCATTCTCAGGGAGAAGGAACACACAAAGGGAGCCAGTAACTCCAAGTGCATCTCCAGGACACGGATCCAAGCCTAGCTCTAGGCAGAGCTGACCTGAAGCAGGAAGATATACGCAGAACTAAGAGTCCTGGTCAGGAGTGGCCTGTCCATCACCGTCTCAGCTCCAGTCCAGCAAGGCGGTTGACAAGCTGCTGATCTGCTCTTTTGTTGTTGTTAATTGTTATGTCTGCAACGGATGTGGCATTGCCCTCATCTGACCTGGTGTGTGTGTGTGTGTGCGCGTGCGTGTGTGTGGAGTCTGCCTTCAAAGGCTCCCTTCTCCCTGGAACCCAAGGTGACCGACGGCAGCGTTGGGGCAGTGACGAAGCTCTGCAGCTTAGGCCTTGTGAGTCAATGCTGAGGGCCTGTTGCACCTGACTTAGCCTGCAGCAGGAGGGAATGTGCACCAGATCCAGGTCAAGGCCTTAAGACGCCTGGCAGCTTTGTTTCCATTCTTTTAAGAGCAAGCCACCCTGTAAAGGCGCTCCAGCTAGATTAACAGTGGACAAAAGGACATCTGGAGAGAAAAGGAGCCGTGGAAAAGAACCACTGTATCTCATCCAACAGGAGGCAGAAGCTCAGACACCCGTCACTCTGGACCTCCCCGGTGGATGCAGCTGAGTGAGCCACAGGACACCAGAAATCAGGAGAAATACTACAATTTTCCTGCTTTTGAGTAGCTGTTTTAAGTTGGAAAGTTTTGGTGTTGTAATGGAAAAGGATTTACATGCACGTGGAAAGAAGCATGCAGGCAGCATAGATTCACCAAAAAGTAAGACCGACTAATCTGGATGAAAATTCTTTAGAAAACACCTGCTAGCCTGGTGGTGGGGCGCACGTCTTTAATCCCAGCACTTGGGAGGCAGAGGCAGGTGGATCTCTGAGTTCAAGGCCAGCCTGGTCTACACAGTGAGTTCTGGACAGCCAGGGCTACTTAAAAAAGAAAAAAGTCTCAGTATGTGGTCTCCGCTGGCCTAGAACTCACTGTGCAGCCAACCTGGCCGTGAGTCCACCCCTGCTTCTGCTCTCTCCAGTGCTGACAGGACATGTGTGAGCACAGTAAACACACCGAGTAAGTTCAACCAGCAACAAAGGACAGAACATGTGTGCACTCTCGTGTGTGTGCACACACGGCCCAAATACCTAAAGTTTTATTTTATAACGAGAAATCCACAGCTAGGTAGGCTGTGGCAATACGGTAGACTGCAACTTTTGCTCCATTTCACAGCCAGATTAGTAATTCGCCTTGAGGCATGTTCCGCTGGGTGCTCAGCCAGTTTAACCTGGCAAACTCCCTTGCCTTGGATCTCCCGTATAATCATTTCTCATAACCAAAATCTTCTGTTATACACTCTTCCATGCTCTGATCCACGGGTAATGTCCCATCCGTGGATAATGTGTGTGCGCGTGCACACGAGTGCGTGCACGTGATGGTAATAAATGCTGAAAACAGCAACAGGCAGAAAGAACTTTAAAAAACCAATGTCCACCACAATGCTGAAACAGCATATGGATGTTGCCTGATAAAATGTTATCTGGGTCAGTGACGTAATTCACTGCTCAGTGATTCCTGTGAAGTACCTTCATTCCTTTCCTGGGTGATGCTTTCTGTGCTGGTCAATGAGAGAGAGAGAGAGAGAGAGAGAGAGAGAGAGAGAGAGAGAGAGAGAGCAAAGCACTTTGTCAGAAACCAACACGGGCACGCAGACGCAGGGACAGCAGCAGCAAGCAGAGCTGGACTCACGACAGAGGACAACAGAAGAGCAGGAGGAGAGAGAAGTCAAGAATTCAAATCCAGGTTCACTCGTGGTTAAAGGACACCACGGCGAAACGCTCTGGTTCTCTTCACCGACTGGCGACTGAGTTTATTATTAATGTCCTCAAGCCAATGAAGCAGCCCGTGGCTTCTACAGCTCCACAGCGTCACAGGGACCCACATTCTGTCTTCCTCCATCTCTAGCATATCACTTAAGGTGGCTTCATCCTCACGGTTGTCATTGTGCCACATTCTAGGCAAGGAAAAGAAGAGATACGTATATTAGAAACGTTTTTTCCTTTTTGTTGTTTGTTTTTGAGACAGGGTCTCATTATGTAGCCGTGGCTGGCCTGGGCTCACAGAGATCCCCCTGCCTCTGCCTCCCTCCTAAGTGCTGGCCACCCACCCAGCCCTGGACAAACTCTGATTAACCACCAAACACCTTCCAATAAGCCCTCATCAGTACTTCATCACATGCACAAGTCTAATACAGCTGGAATGGAGCCTGGAACCCTACTCCCCCAAGATTAGTTCTGTTATTAAGGAAGAATGAGGAACAATTAGTGTTTGTGTATGTGGTTGCATGTAAACACATGAGCATATATGCACAGGCATGTGGAGGTCAGGGGTCCACGGAGGGTCAGCCACGTTTTACCTTATTTTTTGTTTTTGTTTTTTAAGATTTTTTTTTGTTAATTTTATATATTTGAATGTTCTATATGCATGTACACCTGCATGGCAGAAGAGGGCATCAGATCCCCATATGGATGGTTGTGAGCCACCATATGGTTGCTGGGAGTTGAACTCATGACCTCTGGAAGAGCAGACAGTGCTCTTAACCTCTGAGCCATCTCTCTAGCCCTAATATATTTTTAATGACTTGTTTGTTTTTATCTTACATGCATTGACACTGTGTGAGTGTCAGATCCCTCTGGAGTTATAGCTGCCATGTGGGTGCTGGGAATTGAACCCAGGTCCTTTGGAAGAGCAGCCAGCGCTCTTAACCACTGAGCCATCTCTCCAGTTCATGTTCTACCTTTTTTTTTTTTGTTTTGTTTTGTTTTTTTCTTTTTCTCTTTTGTCTTCGAGGCAGGATCTCTCTACATAGCCCTGGCTGTCCCGGAACTCATTCTGTAGACCAGGCTGGCCTTGAAAGTCTGAGATCCACTTGCCTCTGCCTCCCAAGTGCTGGGATTAGAGGTGTAGGCCACTACCACTGTCCTCTACATTTTCATTTTTTTAATTCTGTGTCTGCGTGTGCTTCTGTGTGGGTGTATGCAGGTGGACGTGGATGCCCCCGAGCTGAAGTCAGCAGGCGGTTGTGAGCCACCTGATACAGGTGTGGGAACTTAACTCAGGTGTTCTTAACCGCTGAGCCGTCCCTCCAGCCGACCACCTTATCTCTCCAGGCACGGCCTCTCACAGAACCTGCAGTTTGTAAATTCCGTCCGTATGGCTGCCCGGGGGGCAGCAGGGTCTTCTCCCCCACTTCCTGCTCTCACACTGGGTTCCAGATGCTCCCGGGCCCATGAGGTTACTGCGTATCACGCTTGGGTCCTCACACCTGTGTGGCAGACTTGGTCGCTGAGCAGCCCCTGGGCATCATGCTCTACTTCACCTGTATTGTGTTTGATATTGTTTTAAACATGATTCAGGGTGTGTGTGCAAACTGTGCAGAACTCCCGGGACACAGCTTTTGTGGGACTTCCCCGCGCGAGGGTGACCTTGCCAGCTAGGCAGCCGCTTCAGTTTACCAGCGGTCGGAGCGCCTCGCAGAAGCGGCTCCTGGCAACAGGAAATGAAAGGGGAAGACAAGGCTGAGATTTCCTTGTACTAGGCCACGTCTCCTAAAAGTTCCACTACCACTCAGCAGTGCCACTGGCTGGGGATTCAGCCTTCACCGTGGCTGTCTGGAGGACATTTCCTATCTAAGCCACACTGAGCTTCTAAACAACCTTCTTGTGCTTTCCCGCTGGGAGGAAGGTGCTCAGAGCTCTTGTCCAGGGGATAGCTGGAGCAAGCTCTTCCTTTCCCAACTCGTCCTTCCCAGCCTCCTTCAGAACTGAGCCTGGTTCTGAGCAATAGGATATAAAAAGATGTCACCTCAGAGGGGAGGTTTCTCCTAATGTGTTCCCTCCCTGTCAGTGACTGCTCCTGCAACAGACCCATTTCACCACCACTTCCATTTACTTTGAGAAACAGAAACTCATTACACTGCCTAAGCTCGTCTCAAATTTATCTTCCTGCCTCAGCCTTCTAAGAAACAGAGATTAGAAAGTTTATACCAAGCTGGGCAGTGGTGGTACAAGCCTTAATCCGAGCACTTGGGAGGCAGAGGCAGGTGATTTCCAAGTTCGGGGCCAGCCTGGTCTACAGAGCCAGCTCCAGGACCGCCAGAACTACATAGCTGCCATGTGTTTGCTTATTTAGTTGCCTGCTTTACCTGCGTGTTTGTGCACCAAGTGCCTGCCTCATGCTCCTGGAGGTCAGAAGGCACCAGATCTGGAATTAGAATTAGAGACAGTCATGAGCCACTGTGTGGATGCTGGGAATTGAACCTGGGTCCTCTGCAAGAGCAACAAGTGCTCGCGCAGCCCCAGCAGACTTAATTTATAATTTTGTAGGCATGTTGTTTTTTTAAACTATTTTATTTGGCCTCTTATAGCTACCTCCCTGCTCCACCCCAATCCCTTCCAACACCCCAAGACCAGGTAGAAGAGACAAAGTTAGGGAGGAGACAGTGAGATCTTTCTGAAATTTCTTTTTATCCTCTCTTTTCTCAAGACCACCTGACAAACCAGCAGGAGCAGGAACCAGCAGGAGGACAGCCGCCCCTCCTCTCTTGGGGCTTTGGTCTTTTATACCTTTTCTAGAGTCCCCAGAATTCCACAAGTAAACTATCTTCAGCCCTAGCAGGCACACCGCCCTGGGTTCAATCCCCAGTACTACATAAAGAATCTATGGTGCTTTGCACCTGAATCTCAGCACTAGAAAAGTGCAGGGGTGATCAGCACTTTAGTATCATTCTCGGCTACACAGGAGTCTAAGGCCAGACTGGGCTAGAGCTGAGAACGCTAGCTCATACCTGGAATCCCAATACTTGGAAGTTTGGGAACAGGAATGCCAACAGGGCTAGCCTGGGCTATGTACTGAGTTCTAGTGGTGGAGCGCGTGCCCAGCATGCACCAGTCATAGACCCACCCTCAAGAGAAAGTTGGACCCCTGGGTGTCACAAGGTAGAAGAGACAGCTAATTCCATTTATTTATTTATTCATTTACTATATATACAGTGTTCTACCTGCATGTATGCGTACACGCCAGAAGAGGGCACCAGAACTCATTATAGATGGTTGTGAGCCACCATGTGGTTGCTGGGACTTGAACTCAGGACCTTTGGAAGAACAGCCAGGGTTCTTAGCCTCTGAGCCATCTCTCCAGCCTGAGACAGCTAATTCCTAGATTGTCCTATGACCCCCATGTGCTCTGTGGCATGCCACACACAGACGAATAAATATAAGAAGCAATTCTTTTGAAAGTCTGTTTTGGATACAAGACGGTCCAGAGGGCCGAGTCTGCCTCCAGCCTGGTTGCCTGGCTTCCCTCCTTGGAACAAGTAGGAGAGCTGACTCTCACAGCTGCTCTCTGACTCCCACTGTGAACGCAGCATTTGCACACATGCCCTTCCCTGTTAGACACAAGCACAATAATTACATTTTAAATAAAAAGTTGCCATGGTGGCAGATGCCTCTAATCTCGGTACTGGGGAGGCAGAGGCAGGCAGATCTCTGCGAGTTCGAGACCAGCCTGGCCTACATGGTAAGTTTCAGGCCAGCCAACACAACAACACAGTGAGACCCTATTTCAAACAATCAAACAAGGAAAAGAATGAGGTTCAATGTCATTCTTTCTAAGCGAATTTCAGAGCAAACTGGAATACTTGAAACCAAAAACAGAAGGACAGAAAGATCTGTAACTGCCACATCAAAAGCTCTTTTCAGCCAGGCGGGGTGGTAGGTATCTGTAATCCTTGCTTTTGGGAGGTAGAGACAGGCGATCAGGAGGGATTCAGGAGGAATTCGAAGGCAATGTGAGTTTGAGGTAGCCTGGGTTATACGAAACACTGTCTCAAAACCAAACCAAACAACCATCTTTTGACAAGGAAATGAGATCCTGCTTTCCTCTCCCTCAGCCTGATTGACAAATTACATGGTTTAGATGTTAGTGTGTGTACATGGCACGCAGGTGAGCACCGGGAGTGTGAGCATGCGTGGGAAGGCCAGAGAGCAACTCTCGGGGGTTTTGTTTTAAATCCATCCCATTTTCTTAGGTGTGGATGTGTTTTTGCTTCTTTGTTCCTTTGTTTTGGATACTTGTTTGCACTGACCTGGAGCTAGCCCAGTAAGCCTCCTCCTGCCAGCCACTAAGTCTCAGCGGTCTCAGCAGCGCTGGCAATACAAGCACAGGCCGCCATGACCGTTTTTTGTTGTTTTTTGCTTGTTTGCTTTTCCCCTTTCGGTTCTGGGGAGCCAAACTCAGGTCCTAACTGAGCCATTTTCTCAGTTCAGATTTCCTCTTTGAAACAACGTAGTTCCCAAAGCTCCCAATTTACCTCCATCTCTGCTGTTGAAGGCTTCCGGATGTCACAGTCTAGCACTGCGGCCCTGCCTCACTCTCAGGCGTTCTTTCTCCTAATGAATTAGCCGGCTAAGGCATTCCGTTCTCGGAGCGCTGTTGGGCGGCACTACGTCAAGAATCCCAGGGCACCTGACTAGGGCCCCCAGGCTCTGAAGGGGCGTCCTCAGGCTGCACAGCCGCCTCGGCCAGGACGACATCTTGAATAGCCGAGCACAGCAATCTGTTTCTGTGAGCGCCACTTCGAAGCCACGCGTTGGCCCTAACTACCTTATGAACAGCAGTTTCATGGTCCTGGAATAAACGCGGGGGTAGTTTATTTATTATAATCTGGTCATCACAGCGCCAAGCAATCCTTTCAGAAAAGTCACATACCACAAGAGATCCCTGCTCTCAAGTATTCTTCAGTGAGACCTTTTCCTTCCGTTTTTCCTCGCTTGTTCAATTTAGCTACCGTTTGGAATGTTTTAGAAATCTTTTGAGAGAGCCCTTACTCACGGTCCGGGCCCGGACTGCCCGTATTTTAACAAGCTCAAATCCCATGCTCCAGCACTTGGTACGCTGGTCTCGAGACTGAGCCACGGCAGGATAGCAAGCACAGCTATCCGCCTTTACAAAGGCTTTCACGTTAGCAGTAAGTGCGCCATACCCGGCTTTAAAGGAAGCACAGGGAGAGGCAAAACTCGCTCCTCAAGCGTGGCCACGTTGGCTACAACCGGCCGAGGTACCCGGACCACCGGTTTCCGCCTTTCCAGGTGCTTCACCTTGAAAGCTGTGGGTCTCCCGAGGCCCAGCGTTCGCCCGCGGGGAGCGAGCCTCCCCGGGGCACACGGCCGTCCTCCTGCGGCGGAGCCCGCTCCCGCCCCGCATTGCAGCGCCGCGCCCAGCCCGCAGCAGCGGCCCCGCCCCGCGGGCCCGCGCAGGGAGGGGGCCGCGCGCCGAGCCCGCCTCTGCGGCGACCAGCCGGGCGCCCAATGGACGCGGCGGGCAGGGGGAGGGACCGTGGCCAGGCCGCGGCCGCCCCTCCCCAGCGGCTACTTAAGAGGCTCCTGCGCCGCCGCCTCCGCCTCATTGCGTTACTTACCTCGACTCTTAGCTGTCGGGAACGGTAACCGGGACCCGGTGTCTGCTTCTTCCTACCCTCGCCTTCTAACTCGTAGCTACCATGGTGAGTGGGCCCGGGTGGGGGTGCGGGGTGGGGGGTGCGAGATGGAGACGCGGAGGGAGCACGCTGGGGGCTGGGACGGGGAGGATGCGCGGGCGGAAGAGCGAGTGGCCAGGGCTGCCGGGGAAGCTCAGGGGTCTGGGGGAGTGGGGCTCTCCCGGGTCGCCCCGGACTCGCTCTCAACCATCCACACCCTGCAGAAGACCTACAGCATGGCGCTTTCAGACTGCAGTCTTCCCGCGTGGGCCCTTCCCCCATCCTTCCCTGGCTCTCTGCATTTCGGGCGCGCGCGCAGCCCGGCCCCGCCCTCACTTCCTCTTGAGTGTGAAAAGGCGGGGGCGGGAAGGTGCCGGAGACAAAAGACGCATGCGCGACCGTTGCATTCCCGCCTAAGAGCGGCGGGAACAGCCTCTGCAGTGCGCGCGTGCGCGCTGAGGCACTGCGGGCTTAGTTCGTTTAGGGTGTGTCTCCAGTTGGACCTGTGTTTTGGGGGCTGAGGGTCAAAGCTAGGATCTCCCATCGTAAGCCAGCTCTGCTGTCTAGCTGCAAATGCAGCAGCCACCTTCCTTTTGCTTATGAAAAGGATAAGGAACATGGCTAAGTTTTTCTCAAATATTCCACAAATCATGACGTCCCAACAGCATGGAGTCCAAGTAGCCCCAGTTACGAATTTGTGTGGGGACAAATTGTGACATTGAAGGGTTTTAAGGGAACAGTAATCGGATCGGGGCGGTTGATAAGCCCTTGCTGGGCTAAGACGGAAGTGGAGGAGCTGAGCCCTGCAAAGAAGAAGTCAAAACCCTCCTCGCCGCTCAGGCCGCGTGCTCTCATGCTGCGCATTTACCTCATTGCCCCCTTGTCCTGCAGTTAGACCTGCCTCACTGCTCCAGCCACGTGCCTCCTATCCTAGAATTGTCTGGAAATCTGTACATCCAAAGCAAAAGTAGAACTCAGGACACTGGTTTTCAAAAAGAGAAAGCTGTGACTGCTTCTAGCTGGAAAATGCCCAAATTAGCTATAATGCCACTGAACTCCAGCTCCTTATGACTCTGCTAATCGGTTCTTCTTCCCGCAGCGTGAGTGCATCTCCATCCACGTTGGCCAGGCTGGTGTCCAGATCGGCAATGCCTGCTGGGAGCTCTACTGCCTGGAACATGGCATCCAGCCTGACGGCCAGATGCCAAGCGACAAGACCATTGGGGGAGGGGACGACTCCTTCAACACCTTCTTCAGCGAGACGGGCGCTGGCAAGCACGTGCCCCGGGCGGTGTTCGTAGACCTGGAGCCCACGGTGATCGGTGAGCTGGCCCGGAGCTTCCCTGGCCGCTGCTTCTCGCTGGCCTGCTCAGAATCTCTCCACACAGGGAAGGGGGAGCGAGCTGTGGGGCTGATCTCTTTCTTCTCCTTGCCCAGATGAGGTTCGCACTGGTACCTACCGTCAGCTCTTCCACCCCGAGCAGCTCATCACGGGCAAGGAGGATGCTGCCAACAACTACGCCCGTGGCCACTACACCATCGGCAAGGAGATCATTGACCTTGTCCTGGACCGAATTCGCAAGCTGGTGAGTGCCATAGATGGACACATTTAAAATTCGGAGGGGTGGGGTGGGGTGGGGTGGGGTAGGTCCCTGTCAAAATCTGCTCACTACATTAACTAATTGGACTTTACAGGCTTTAGGTCATAATTTTCACTAATCCACCATTTTCTGTCAAGTAGCTATGGTTCACATCTAAAGGAATTGCAAACAGTGCTAAGAGTATACCCGGCCAATAGAACATCACATTTCCTTTTCTTCTCCCACAGGCTGACCAGTGCACGGGTCTGCAGGGCTTCTTGGTTTTCCACAGCTTTGGTGGGGGCACTGGCTCTGGCTTCACCTCCCTGCTGATGGAGCGGCTCTCAGTCGATTATGGAAAGAAGTCCAAGCTGGAGTTCTCCATCTACCCCGCCCCCCAGGTGTCCACTGCTGTGGTTGAGCCCTACAATTCCATCCTCACCACCCACACCACCCTAGAGCACTCTGATTGTGCCTTCATGGTAGACAATGAGGCCATCTATGACATCTGTCGTAGAAACCTGGACATTGAGCGCCCGACCTACACCAACCTTAACCGCCTTATTAGTCAGATTGTGTCTTCCATCACGGCTTCCCTCAGGTTTGATGGGGCCCTGAATGTTGACCTGACAGAGTTCCAGACCAACCTGGTACCCTACCCTCGCATCCACTTCCCTCTGGCCACATATGCCCCTGTCATCTCTGCTGAGAAAGCCTACCATGAGCAGCTTTCTGTAGCAGAGATCACCAATGCCTGCTTTGAGCCAGCCAACCAGATGGTGAAATGTGACCCTCGCCATGGTAAATACATGGCCTGCTGCCTGCTGTACCGTGGTGATGTGGTCCCCAAAGATGTCAATGCTGCTATCGCCACCATCAAGACCAAGCGTAGTATCCAGTTTGTGGACTGGTGTCCCACTGGCTTCAAGGTTGGCATTAATTACCAGCCTCCCACTGTGGTGCCTGGTGGAGACCTGGCCAAGGTCCAGAGAGCTGTGTGTATGCTGAGCAACACCACAGCCATTGCTGAGGCTTGGGCTCGCCTGGATCACAAGTTTGATCTGATGTATGCCAAGCGTGCCTTTGTGCACTGGTATGTGGGTGAGGGCATGGAGGAGGGAGAGTTCTCTGAGGCCCGTGAGGACATGGCTGCCCTGGAGAAGGATTATGAGGAGGTTGGTGTGGATTCTGTGGAAGGAGAGGGTGAGGAAGAAGGAGAGGAATACTAATTAACCCGTTCTTTGAGCTCATGAATCATGTCAAACTCCCAAGGCTCAGCTTTACCATTAAGCTGCCAGGCGTTGATGCTACTAATTATGTTATTTCACTCTCTGATCATGTCTTCTCCATGTGTGCCTGTAACGTTTTTTTCCATGATGTCTCAGTAAAAAGCTTTAAGGAAGTGTTTGTGTATTTTGTTATTTGGGGCAAGTCTCCTGTATTCCAGACTAGCCTATACTTGATCCTCCTGCCTCAACTCCCTGGGATATAATTATAGGTCACCATTCAGGTACTATGTTCCAGACCCTAGACTTCCTAGAGAGCATTTGCTAAAATGTCACACAATCCTTGAGGCTTCGGTTGTGGTGCATGCTTTTCTATCTGCTGTGTGGGGAGCTGGGGATGGTAAGGGCCCTGTTACAGTTTGAGTGTTAAAGGAAGATCTCTCCAGTCCTCAGTGCTAAAGGAAAGTCTTCAGAGGTGTAATTTCGACTAGGAAAGAGCCAAAGGAAGAATATATAGTCTATGTGGACTAATAGGGACTGCACTATAGGGAGCGGGAACTTGTGTAAACATTAGAAGGGTGCATTGACAACACTGCCTGTGAGGTTATTTGGGTCCTTGAAGTTGAACAAAAGTCCTCAGACATGCTAGGCACATGGTGTACCAATGCCATACTTTCCTATCTTGCTTTATTTTGAGATGGTCCTAGTTACCCATGCTGGTCTTACTATCCATGCAGTATGCAGCCCAGGGCTGCTTCTGTCCCCTCCCCCCCCAAAAAAAAAGTGGGACTAAAGGCATATACCTCTGGCCAGAAATAAAGGATGGAGTGTCAGGAGTACAAGGCCAGCCTGAGCTACAGAAGACATTCGCAAGAGAAAAAGCAAAATAAACCCTCACAAACTAGATATGGTGGCACATGATTTTAATTTTGGTGCTCAGGCAGAGGAAGATTCCCTTGGCCAGGCACAGTGGTACACACCTGTATTACCAGCACTCTGGAGGCAGAGGCAGATGGATCACTTGAGTTCAAGGTCAGGACAGCCAAGGCTACACAGAGAAACCCTGTCTCAAAAAACAAAAAGATTCCCTTGTGCTTGATAGTAAGTCCAGCCTAATGGAGCCAGATATCCCAGTGAGAGATTCTATCTTAACACAGAGAGATGGCTCAATGGTGTTATTTTTTCAGAGGACCCAAGTTCACCAAGCACACCTCTGACTTCTGGCACCTGCACTCAAATTACCCGCATAAATACATATAAAAACAAAAGTAAGAAACTCAAAACAAAGGGGCTGGAGAGATGGTCAGAGGTTAACAGCCCTGGCTGCTCTTCCAGAGGACCTGAGTTCAATCCCCAGCACCCACATGGTGGCTCATGACCATCTACAGTGAGACCTGGTGCCCTGTTCTGGCCTGCTGGCACATATGCAGGTAGAAAACTGTTTCAATAAAGAAACTCAAAACAAGGTGGGCAGCTGACCTCCACACATGTGGGGACACCCACCACACGTACAAAAAAAAAAAAAAAAAAAAAAAAACAAACCTGTTTGCAAGGGAAATTGTGGTGCCAGGTGTGGTGGCATGCACTTTTAATCCCCACATGCAAGAGGCAGAGGCAGGTGAATCTGAGTTCAAGGCAGGCCTCTTCTACATTGTGAGTTCCAGGACAGCCAGGACTACATAGAACATCATAAGATAACAAATTTAGGGATTGTAGGGGCTGGGTTTGCATTTCAGTCTGGTAGAGTGTTTGCCTAGCATGCATGAAGCACTGAGCTTGGTCCCTAGCGCTGCATTCAACCTGGCATGGCGGCGAGTCCTGCAATCTCAGCACTCAGGAGGTGGAGGAGGGAGGATCAGTTGTTCAAGGTGCGGTTGTTCTGGTAAAGTTTGTGGCCACACAAAGTTCAAAACATTTTTTGTATGTAGCCTTGGCTGTCCTGGCCTCACTTTGTAGACCAGGCTGGCCTCCAACACACAGAGTTCCGCCTGCCTCTGCTTCCCAGAGTGCTGGGATTACAGGCCTGTGCCACTGACAAAATTATTAAGACAGGATTGTTTTCCTCTTAATCCAGTTTTGTTTGTTTTGGGGGAGAGGGGTCTTATTTGTTTTCTGGTTTTTGTTTTTTCGAGACAGGGTTTCTCTGTGTAGCCCTGGGTGTCCATGCTGGAGACCAGGCTGGCCTTAAATTCACTGAGATCTGCCTGTCTCTGCCTCTTGAGTGTGTGTATCACCGCTGGGCCTTGCATTTTATTATTTATTATAGTGCTGAGATCAAAGGCGTGCACTGACACACACAGCCTTTTTAAAACAAAACAAAACACAGGTTTCTATGTGTACCCCAGCCTGACCTTTAACTTACGGCAGTCCTCCTGCCTCAGCGTCCCAAATGCTAGGATTACAGGCAAGTACAACTGCACGTGGCCATCTTAGGACCTTTATTGTTCAGTCAATGTAAATGTTATGAAACTCAAACCTTCTCCTTACAGGCCCCACCCTCTTCACCACTTCTGGAGAAGGTGAGTCCTGAAGGCCTCTCCCTAGGATTAGAGACACTTAACTCTTGTGATGCTCCTCTTATCTGCTGGTTAATAGGGAATTTACTCTTTTGCACAGCAGATTTCTGTAAGCCTTTCTTGCTCACAGGAATTACTAGGTAGGGACGGAGCCTGTTAGGTCCTGTAAGCATAGAAGAAGGTGACGGTTCCCTCCTTCCACCATATGGATTCTGGGGATCAAACTTAGGTGGTCAGCCTTGCTATCTCATTAGCCTCAACATTTGCCAAAACAAACAAACAAACAAACAAAAACAAATGACAACAAAACTCCCACAAAGTTAAAATTTGTCCAGCTCAGTTTCTTGAGGTCACTATTAAAATCGGAGGGCTCCAGATAGTTTCTCATCTTAGAGATGACAGATTTAATCAACAAGAAGGAAAGGAAACGATACTTTGTGTCCCACTTTAAATATTGCCTCTTACAGGATCAGAGGGTATATGGATCTTTGAGCCTTAAGGGGATCCATGCTGTGATCCAGAGTAGACAGTAAAAGATCGAAGGCAGGAAGAACATTCTAGCCTGAGATGGCATTTACCCCTCCCAAGCCCATAAAATGCGCAGCAAATTCCTTAACGCCCTGCAGAGGGCACCACCAGCAAGGAGTTCTCCGTCCAGGAAAGCTGAGCTGAGCCTGGTGAATGCAGGCTGCCCTTGCCATCACCTTGGAGGTAAGGCTCAAAAAATGCAACAGACAGGAAGTGACCGGAGAGGGCATCCCTAGCACTCACCAGCTTGTCAATTCTCGTTCTGACAACTGCTGGAGGAAGCTGTGTCTGGTGTTAGGTCACTGTGAATCAGGCAGCCACAGGCAACCCCACCCGCAAGAAGTTTCTTGACCTGAGCCCCAACCTTCACCCCCTTCTCCAGGACAATTTCAAACGCATGGCCTTACTGTCAACAAGAACTAAGAAAGAGAATGTTGCTACATTAACCTAAACTCAACACTGATACAAAGTAATAATCACCGATGGTTATCTTGTAGCTGCTACTAAGGTTACTATGTCGCTAAAACTAGCTTCTTCCCCTCGGCCAAGTCTATAAGCCACTCCCAACTGACAGTGCTCAGAGGGTCAGAGTAAGAGCTGCATAAGTAAGGAAGGCAGAGTTACTGGGTGATGATGGTTCCCACCTTGATTCCCAGCACTAGAGAAACCCTGTTTTGAAAACCAGGGGTGGGAGTGGGGATTGGGAGGAACAGATACAGGACACAGAAATTCACTTGCATGTGTGTGTTCCTATGGCCTTGCCTTCTTTGTCTTTTTATTGTTACTGAGGTTCAAACTCAGACCTCAAGCACACCAAGCAGGCACTCTCACACTGAAACAAATGTGAAATGAAAACATGTATAATCTAAATGAGAGTTTCTGCTATTGTCATTTAAAGAAAAGGATGTGGTCCATGCTTGTGATTCTAAGCATTCAATCAGCTGAAGTAGGAGAAACCCAGAGACCAGCATAGGGAATATTATACATGGAAATCTGTTCATGATTCAGTGGTACTTTGGGGTTTGTTTGTTTTGTTTTTCAGGGTTTCTCTGGGTACCCTGACTGGAACTCCCTCTGTGTAGACCAGGCTGGCCTTGAGCTCAGAGATGTCTGTTCTCATGTATTGGGCACTAGGTTAAAAGCTAAGAGTATCACTCTGTTCAAGACAAACATGATTCTTTCTCTAGAGAAGCCTATACTGGAGAAGGCCAATATAGACTAATATAAACAAATTAAATATCATTATGGCAACTTCTGATAAAAAATAGGTTCATTAGGCTGGTGAAATGGTTTAGCACTTGCAACCAAATCTGATGGCTTGAGTATGCGTCCTAAGGCCCAAATGATAGAAGGAGAGAATCCATTCCTGAAGGTTTCCCTCTGACCTTTATAGAGCCACAAATGTACCTGGACACACACACATAGGTATAAACAAATAACTTAAAAATGAAAAAACAGGCTTCTTTAGATAAAGTAGGGGGGAGGGCTGCTCTGAGCTGTAACATTTATACCAGGAGATAAAGGGAGGAAACATCAGAATTCAAGGTCATCCAGGGCTCCTGGAGACTGCCACAGTGAACTGGGAAGGGAACAGACTGAGTCCTGAGGTTGGAAAGGGCTTGGCAAGGTCGACTAGGGACTGACAGAAGGCCAGAGTGAGGACAAAGCCCGCTTACAGTAGAGAGGGTCTAGACAATAGCAGATACAAAATCTGAGCTGACAGAAGAAATAGAAAGTCTAGTAAGGTGTAAAACTATGTGGTGTGCACCAGGGCATACACCCCACTCCCCCTACAGAGCCATGGGTCTGCGTTCCCGTTCTGTCAGATCGCTGGGGTTTTGGGGTTTTTTGGGCGTGTGTGTGTGTGTGTGTGTGTGTGTGTGTGTGTTTTAGGCGTTTGTTTTTAGGGAAGGTTCAAGAAATGGTTTGCCTGTGTAACTCTGGCTGCCATAGCTCTGTAGACCAGGCTAGCCTTGAACACAGAGATCCACCTGCATCTGCCTCCCGAGTGCGTAAAGGCGAGCCCCCCACGCCTGGCTCAGGTCTCTCTTTAAGAAACATTCCGGCCTAGGTCAGGAATAGACACAGGGTGCAATACCACACAAGTATCACGCGCTTGCTTGAGAGGAGTGGGGAGGGGAGGGGTGGGGAGGGGAGGGGGGAGGGGAGGGGAGGGGTGGGGAGGGGAGGGGTGGGGAGGGGAGGGGTGGGAACTGTTTTGAAAAAAGATGGACCCAAATCAAAGCAAAGCCACTACCACTATTCTGCCTCTGAAGGACATGGAGCAATCTTTAGGGCAGACGACTCTTCCCCACCACAAAAAAAATTCTCTCCCTCAATCAACTTGGCATATTTATTATTACAACTTTCTTTTTCTAATTCATCTTAAAAACACATCTTTTTAAAATGATGAGAGCATGAATGTGTGTATGTGTCTATATGCACAGGTGGGCAGATCCCCCTAGAGCTGGAGGTATAGGTAGATATGAACTGTGCAACCTATATGATGAGAACCCAGCTTAGGTCCCTTGCAAAAGCAGTGCACGCTCTTAAGCTCTGAGCCATGACGTCTTCAGCCCTTTCTTTGTAAAAATTTTTATCTATAGCTCTATTTATTTATTTAGAGACAGAGTCCTTGGATGTCCTATGTAGACCAGGCTGACCTCAAGCCCGCAGAGATCTGCCTGCCTCTGCCTCTTCGAGTGCTGGGATTAAAAGCATATGTCACCACACCTGGGTCTTATTTTTAAAAAGATTTTATATTTATTATTTTAAATTATGTGTAGGTATGTCTCAGTTGCTGTTCTATTGCTGTGACAAAACATGAGCAAGGCAACTAAGAAAAGAAAGCATTTAAATTGGGGCTCAGCGTTGCAGAGGATTGGAATCCATGGCCATCAGGCGGGGAGCAGGGCGGCAGGCAGACAGGCACGGCTCTCAGCAGTTGCTGAGAGAACCCATCTGATCATAGTCCAACTGCAAAAGTCCCCACAGTCTTTCAGTTCAGCACAGTGTAAGAGTCAAAAGTCTCTTTTGAGACTCGCAGCACTCTCTTAATTAAAACCCTCTGCAAATAAAGTAAGAAAGCAAAGTGCATACTTCTGACAGAACAGAATATACATTACCATTCCAAAGGAGAGTGATGGGAGAAAATACTGAGGAAATATTGAAATATTAGACCAAAAGAAGACAGAAACCCAGCAGGGCAAACTCCAAAGAACTCACATGGCTCCGCCCTTCCAGCTTTGCTGACTTCAACACATTTTTCTCTTGGGCTAGTTCTACTGTGTGTCTGAAGCTCTCCTCGGCAGATATCCCACAGCTCTGGCAACTCAAACATCTTGGGGTCTCAGTACAGTCCAGGCTTCACTTGCATAGCCTCATGAAAAGGCCTGTTCTGGCCTACATGCCGGGCCTCCCTGTGCCATACCTGGCCTCTGTGGTTTTCCTTTACTGTGGAGGAAAATGCTGCAACCCCTTTTCCTCTTGCATCCTTCGAGACTCTAAAGAAAGAACCACTGGGGTGGTGGCATGAGCCGGTAGTGGTGGTGCGAGCTGAGCTGGGCAATGGTGTAAGCCGGGCAGGGCAGAGTAGGTCTCTGAGTCTGAGGTCAGCCTGGTCTACAAAGGAGTTGCCATGGCTACACAAGGAAAACATGGTCTTGAAAGCCAAAACAAACAAACAGACAAACAAAAAAAGAAAAAACAAAGGAAAGAAAGAAAGAAAGAAAGAAAGAAAACAAAGAGGAAATAAAGAAAGAGCCATGTGGCTGATGGCCATGTTAGCTTGCCTTCTTTTTGGGTTAGAATGTGGCCTCTTCCTTGAATTACATTTGCATAAGTTTTGACTGGTTGCTTCCCTTGTTTGTTTGTTTCTTTTTCTTTTTGAGACAGTTTCTCTGTGTAGCCTTGGCTCTCCTAAACTTTCTTTGTAGACCAGGCTGACCTCAAATTCATAGAGCTTTGCCTGCCTCTGCCTCCCTGAGTGCTGGAATTAAAAGCGTGCACCACCATGCCCGGCTGCCTGGCTCCCTTTGTTGTATAAGCTTTCCATCTTACAAGCAGCAGAACCAGCTGAATGGGGGGTCTTGGCCTGAGGGTACTACCCCCTTTACTCTATTTCGCATCAGGTGTCGTCTTTGGTTCTTCAGCACAAGCTTTGGCTCCAACATGAAAATTCCTGATGACCGTTGTCTCCTCAAACTGTCCGTTTCGCATTTCTTTTGCCACGCTCGCTCTTTTTCGTAAGAGGTGCTCACTGACAACCAAGTGACACAGTAAAGCGAGCATCAGGCTGACTTGAAGCCACCTCTGCCAACAAAACTACTTCAAAGCTCTTCCGTTCAGCCTCAGGCAGATTCTTAGGACAAAATCAAAAAGTAGCCGCGTTCTTTACCGAGCTATCCCAAGAATGGTCTCTGTTACTGTTGCTCCTCTCTGAAACCTTTTGAGCTGGGCTTCCATAGCCCACGTTGCTCTCAGTACTACGTCTGTTAAGCTCTGAGTATAGTATTCGACCAATTTCCTAGTCCAAACTCTCAGAGTCTTCCATACTCTTCCAAAGCCAGCACTGTCAGGCCTGCCACAGTGATAACCCACCTCCTGGCAGCAATCTACCACTTAGTTACTTCTACGATGCAGTGATAGGGACTAGGACCAAAGCAACTTACAGAAAAAGAGTTTGTTGGTGGCTTAGCGTTCAGAGGGTGAGTCCATGACCGTCATGGTGAGGGGCATGGCAGCGGGTAGGAAACCTGTAGGCAGGCACTGGAGCAGTAGCAGAGAGCCCACATCGGATCCACAAGCAGGAAGCAGATAGAGGGCCTGGCATGGGCTTCTGAGATCTCAAAGCCTGTTCCCACTGACACACCTCCTCCAATAACGCCACACCTCCTGACCCTTCCCCAACCCTTCAGCTGAGTGCCAACAAATAATGAGCCTGCGCCCGGCTTCATCCAAGCCAGCACATGTGTGGGTTTGTACATGGGTAAAGTCACGTGAGTGCAGGTTCCTTAAGATGCCAGGAGTTTCAAATCTCCCTGGATCTGGAGCTACAGATGGCTGTAAGAACCTGCTCTGGGTGATGTGCCTGCCTCTTCTTCCCTGAGGGCTGGGATCACAGGCGTGCGCCACTGTTCTCGGCTTCACTTTTTAATTTTTTAAGACAGGCTGGCCTTGAACTTTCTATGGAGGCAAGGGTGACCTTGAATTCAGTATCTAGGCACTGGGATTATAGGTGTACACCGCCATGTCCACTCTCACATTGTTGGGGACCAAACCCTGGGCTTTGTACGTGCCAGCATCCTGTCTACTCAACCAAGTCCCGGGCCTCCTCCTCCCTGCTACTACTGCTACAGGTTCTCAGTTCTCTGGGGGCGGGAGCCAGGTCCTTTATTTCTGTCTACTCACCATGCCTAGCACCTGGCATACTATAGACCTTACTCTCATGCATGCCAATCACGGTAACATGAATGAAATGTTCTGGTTTTACTCTATGTCCTTTTTTTTTTTCCATTTTGTTGAGAGAGTGTCCATTTTGGCTTTATTTTTGAAGTAAGGACTTGTCAGGTAGTCCAGGTTACACTGGACTCACCAGCTCAAGCTGGCCAACTTACCTTGGCCTCAGCCTTCCATGTGTTGGGATTATAGGCATGTACCAGCACACCTCTCCTCAATTTGATTTGCATTTCCATATTCTCATTAAAGCGCAATGCTTTTCATAGTTGAAATAAGGATCTGAGGACTCAGATGGCCTGTCAAGGCACTTGATGGCCAAGACTGATGACTTGAATTCAATTGTTGGGACCCGCACTCTGGAAAGAGAAAACTATCTCCCCAGTGTTGTTCTGTGACCTCCTCCTCACATGTATCTTGGGATGAATGTGCTCACACAAGCACGCACACACACACACAGAGAACATATACATAATAAACTTATTATAAACAAAACTCATTTTAAAATGGTGTAGAGTGGGACATAGTGGCATGTCTGTAATTCCAGCACTCAGAAGACAGAGGCAGAAGGGTTTCTATGAATTGAAGGCCAGCCTTGTCTAAATATCAAATTCTAGGAAAGCTAGGGCTATATGGAGAGGGGCCTCAAAAAATATTGTAGAATTTGTATATAACCTGTGCATATCCTCCAGAATACTTTAAATCATCCCTAGAGAACCTATAACCCTTAATACAATGTAAATGCTTTGTAAATAGTTATCACTGTATTGTTTAGGGATGACCAGACCACACAAGGCTATACATGTCAGTACAGATACGATTTTGTTTTCATGGTACTAGGGATCAAACCCAAGGCCTTGTACAAGCTAAGCTCTTTACCACTGAGTTACCTTCCCAGCCCCAAATCCAAATTTATTTTTGATGGCTTTTTTTTTTTTGGATGCGGTCTCTCTCTAGAACCTGGAGCTACACGAATAGGGTAGGCTAGCTTGTCAGAAGCCCAACAATATAGAGGGCCAACTATGTAGACACGTGTCTACACAAGTATGTGGTTTTCAGTTTGTTTTGGTTTTTTTGAAACAGATTCTTACCACATTATCCTACTTGGCCTGGAACTCCATATGTAAACCAGACTGGCCTTGAACTTAAGAGGCCCATCTGCTTTTGCCTTTCTAGTGCTGAAATTAAAGATGTAGGCCACAATGCCCAGCTGGATTCTGAAGTCTTAAATAGGCCCGTTGACAACCTCTATTTCCTAGTCTCAAATTCTTGCTACAATGTTAAAATTAGATAAAGGTTATAAAGAGAACGACACCCAGGGGGTAAGTAGTTAATGTCTGACTCCGTCCACTCACCAATATTCCCTGTGGACGTTCGCATACAGTGTGAGAATAGCCCGGGCCTGGTGGGACAATCAACTGGAGGGAGATCGCTGAGAATTCAAGGCTAGCCTGGTTTGCAAAGGCGAGGCCTGTCTCAGCGAAACAACATTTTCAATAGCCTTTTTTTTTTTTTAACTATTTGTTGTCTAAAACCCTAGGCCTTCCACAAAACCGATAGAGCGAAAGCTGTCAGGGGTGACGGGGGCCTCCAATAACAAATACACTTCCAGAAAGCGCTATGGGCCCTTCCGGGAACCCCGCAGCGCTCTTTACATTTCGGCCGGTTGGCCCGATCCGAACCATCCATTTAAACTAAAATCGTGCCGGATGCTGATAGCCCGGAGCGGCTCGAACAGACTCTTTGAGTTTTAGAATGGTGGCGTCCACTGGCCAACAATATCCCGCCTTCTCCCCAAACTACCCTATCAGCGCACTCCCCAGGATGAGCGACAGCCGGCGGGGAGCCAATAAGCTCCGCTCTTCGGAAGACTCCCGCCCAGGCCTTGTGTCGTCACGGGGCCTCTCAAAACCAAAGCACGCAGCCTGGCGCTTCCGCGTAGCCGGGCGGCGGGTAATTGCGTTGAGACGCGACTGGGAGCGACCCCACCTTAAAGGGGAGGGGCCCGAGGGGGTCCGGAGCCCTTTAAGACCAGGCGGCTGGGGCCTGCCCCTTTAAGGGCGGGGCGTCCGGCGACTGAATCTGAGCTCCGGATTACCTTGAGGAGTTTCCGTCACGGGCAGCGAGGAGCGGCTCCCAGGCTGGGTCCGGGTGCTCGGCGGGCGGCGGCGGCCTTATCCCCGCTCGTCCTCCCCGGGCCCGGAGACAGCCCCGCCCCAGTCATGCTGAGCAGAGTATGGAAGCAGCTGACTACGAAGTGCTATCCGTGCGAGAGCAGCTGTTCCACGACAGGGTCCGCGAGTGCATCGTGAGTGCGGGACCTGGGCGGGAAGGGGCCGGGCCGAGGTGGGAGGGGCGCGGGCAGCGGTGGACGGGAAGTCCGGCCGCCCGGGCTCCGGGCACCGCGACCCCCTGCGAGGGCCGGGGCCCCGACGGCGAGCCCCTGAGTCGGGCCGGCTCGGTCCCCGGGCCGTAAACAAAGCGGCCGGGTTTCCGTTCCTCTGCGGCTCGCCCCTCCCCCCGCCCCTCCTACCCCACCCCGGTGGGCGTTCCCGGCGGTGGGTCCTCTCCCGGGTGGAGAAGCTGCTCGGCCCCGGGAAGAGTGGCTTTGCCTCGGGACGAGTTGGTAGCCGTGTTCCCTTCAAAGTAGACGGAGGGCAACCATCGCCGGTGTTGGAATGAAGGGAGACTCGGTCACATTTAGCAGTTACCTAGGGAAGTGCGGTGGTGGCTCGAGGGAAGAGTTGGGGGTGCGTGTGGGGGGTCCTCCCGCTGAGGTGGAAAGGAATCCTGTCCAAAACTGGGTTGTAGGATGTGGAGATGGAGAAATCCCGAAGTTTCCCCCTTCAGCAGTGGCTGGTTGTTTTCATTTGTGCTGTGATTGAATCCTGGGCCTCTGGCATGCGGCGTGCCAAACACAAGCCAACACATCGACACACCCCCCGCACCACTCCACTTCCTGATTGTTTGACACTCTGGAAGGCTGAGTTTCCAGCTTTCCTTTCGCGGAGTTCTTCTGTGAGTGGCGGGTGTGTGTGCGTATGTCCCGAAGTGGTCCTGAGCACATCAAGTCTGTGTTTCTTGTACCCTTAGGGTAACCTAGAATTGTAGGTGAACCTTCCAGACAGCCGTGTACTGTAGCATAGGAGCACCACCGTGAAACTCGGGAAGTATTATTTTCCTTAGACCTGTTTTGAATGATCATCTCCGAGTCTGCTGTTTCTCCCACAGAGCTCTGCACATAGTGAATGAAAGGGGCAGGGTTTGGAGGAGTGGAAATAAGCCTTACTGAATTGAGGGGAGAGCATAGATGGAGTCATCCTTCAATTTTCTCAGGTTGAGCTTTAGGCTACCCCTAGGCATGCTTAGATTGAAGAAAGGGTAAAGGGAAACAGGATAGGTAGGTCTGCCATTAGCAACGAGGGCTGGAAAGTGTATGGCCCCAGACGAATGAGTCAAGTAGCATCCCTTAGGTGTTCCTGGGGAGAGGAACACACTGTTGCATACTGTGGAAGCACCTCCAGGCCCTAAGATGCTGACAGCCTGGAGGGATGAGCCCTGAGAAAGTGCTTCTTGTATGTTGCTGCTGTCTAAGCCCTCAGCTAAGGACATCAGCTCCAGCCAAGGACAGCTGAAGGTTTCTAGTGCCTCCTCCTTGGAGCTCCTCCCATCTAGAAGCTAAAGAACAATCTAGATAAGGGGGTGGTACACATGCCTTTAATTCCAGCACTTGGTAGACAGAAGCAGGTGGCTCTCTGAGTTCAAGGCCAGCCAGGTCTACAGAGTTTCAAGATAGCCAGGGCTGCACAGAGAAACCCTTCCTTGAAAAACTCCAGAGAGACAGAGAGAGAGAGAGAAAACAACCTAGCATCTACTGGAAGTGGGTGGAACTCCAAGCCTGACCTTTTGAGCTCTTCTACCTTAGCTATTATGCAAGTTCCAGGCTGAGTGGGGCAGAGCAGCCTGCTGTGAAGATGCAGCAACCACCTCACACGCTCCTTTCGTGGGGATTTCCTAAGTCAAAAGCTGCAGCTTTATTCTAGATGCAGGACTTTCTTGGTCTCTGCTTGTCACTGTATAGAGTTCATGTACGGTAAGTTCCTCTTGGAGACTAGAAGACACATGAGACTGAGCTTGTCCTTGCCTACTGAAATGCAATGACATCTTTATATTTATATGTGTGCATACATATATATACGTACATACATACATATATGTATTCTCTGACTTTGGGGTAGTGTAGAGATGTAACACATGTACTAATTAACCTGTCCCTGTCCTGCCCTGTCAGTTGGAGGTCTAACCACTTAGGACCTTGAGTAGGTCCTAAGAAATGTGGCCCTGAAGTTGGAAGTTACTTGTGGTAGGGTGTCAGGACAACTTTTCAAGTGACAGATAACCAGCTCTGGAAATGTTGGGCCTGACTGAAGCCTTCTCTTGGGCTAAATGGGCTTGAGTTTGCCACAGAGCAGACCTGACGTTTCAGGTCCTGAGCGAATCAACAGAGCACAAGTTCTGATAAATGTGATTCGCACACAGTAGCTCCTGGAGCATACTTTCTCATGACAGCAACTGGAGTAGAGTAGGAGGCTGTGCCAAGAAAACGTAGACATTTTTCCCACGCCTGTTACTTTCCAGAAAGTTCTCAAAGTTAGTCTCTCATTCTGGCCTGATTGGCACTGTTGGCATGGTTTCCCAGGGACGCGGGACAGCCTCCATTTGGTCCTTCTTGGGGCCCTGCTAGCTAGAAGGAAGGCACCACTGAGAAACGTCCCAGGGCGAGAGGAGCTTTACAGTGAGGCCCTGTGGCTGTGGAGCGTGCTGGCGCCTCTAGAACTTCTCATTCCAGGTTGCTTTTTTGCCACAGATCTCAATACTTCTGTTTGCCACACTGTACATTCTCTGCCACATCTTCCTGACCCGCTTCAAGAAGCCTGCTGAGTTCACCACAGGTACTTTTACTTCCCTGCCTTCTCCAGGGCTCCAGTTGCCATGGAGCCATCCTCAGAGGACCGTGGGTGATGGCGCCTGTTGGGAAAGGATCGGCCCTCTGCTGGCTATTCTGAAACTGTGGCCTCTGCAGCCCCTGCTCTTCCACAAGCAGAGCTAAGGTGGCGGCAGGAGGTCTAGATAGATGAATGTCTGCAAGCTCTGGACACCTCACATAACTTTATTTGTATAGTTTTAAGTTAGAGTACAAATGTTTTATTGTGGATTTTTCAAAATCAGGCACCTGCTTCTTGATTTTATTTTGTCTTATCGCCAACATCTCATGTATTCCTGGCTGGCCTCAAACTGTCTATGTAGCTAAGGATGACCTTGAACGCCTGCCTGTCTCTATCTCCCAAATACCAGGCTCATGTTATCATGTGTGCTGCCACATCTCAGTCCGTGTAACTTTTCTTTTTTCTATTATTTCCTTTTTGAGTCAGGGTTTCTCTGTGTAGCCCTGGCCATCCTGGAACTTGGTCTGTAGACATGGCTGGCCTTGAACTCAGAGATCTACCTACCTCTGCCTCCCAAGTGCTGGGTTTAAAGGCGAGTGCCGCTACCACCTAGCATCCATGTAGCTTTTCTCATCCTCAGTTTCTTCTTATAAAATAGGCATCCACCTGGTGCCTTGTCACTGGGAGGCCCGAGTGAGGGCCATTTCTGAACCTGAGGTCAGCTGCTGAGGCCATGTTTGTGTCATTTCCTTTCCTAGTGCTTCCGCACTGGAACCCAACCTCTCCCAGGGTGTGTGAGGGTGCTCTTTCTCTTTGTAGAGAGACTGAGTATTCTCAGACTGTGGCTTTGCATCCCACAAGTTTCTGATGGGGTCAGAAACACACTTTGTTTTAGAGCCTCAACCCAACCTGCTCAGACACCCAGCCAAGCCATCTACAGCAGCGCCGTTCCTTTGGGGACTTCTCTTGGGAACCCGCTCTTCCCCTTCTAGCACTGCTTTCCTTTCACCCAGTCGCTGAGGTGAACAGCCACACAGACTGCAGGTTGTTATTGTATCTAAGCCTACATGAAGAGGAACCTGCTACAACAGTGATGATGGGGAGGGTGGAGAGGGAGGCATTCCGGGCATATTCTGTGTCACTAAATGGCCACCTTGGTTGGAGAATAGGTTGTAAGGTCTATAGTGTAAGATTTCCCCAAGCCTCTTTTCAGCACTGTCTTCAGTGGTGGGTGTGGGGGACATGCTCTACTGCATTTGGCTCCCGGAGCTGCCCACTGATGCCCTGCTGCTTCCCCTTCCTGTCTGTCTCTTGCAGTGGATGATGAGGACGCCACAGTTAACAAGATTGCGTGAGTGTCACCACCCTCAACACCCGATTCCAGTGACTTAGGAGGTGGGATCTAGAAAGTCCCCTTGAGTGGGGAGAAGGAGCTATCCTCCATCCACTGGAGAAAGAGTTTCTACTTCCTCCCTATTTCTGGCTTCTGGCTTTACCTCATCCCAGGGATGCTTAGAAAAGCCTGTCTCCCTGGTTAGGTCAGAAGCTTCTAGGAGCTTCATGCTCTGGGTATTGCCTGGGGCCTGAGTCACCAGGAAATGGCTTCAGCTTGGCTTCACCTCCCAACTGTCAATGTGGGTGGGAAATGGCAGGGGAGACAGGCCTATTGAAACAGGACAGGGTTTGTTGAAGATTAAAAACCTCTGAGGGATCAGAGAAACCCTTTCTCAACCCCTGCCACTCCCCCCAAAACAAAACAACACAACCCTCTTCCCATCCCCAGGGCAAAGACTCCTTGCTTCTTTGAGGAAAGTCCTCATTGTAGACAGCCCTCATTCGCTAGCTGCACACACGGAGGAATGTGGAGATGCCCCTCTGGAGTGACAGACCAGAAGGCAGTATTCTCCTTTTCGCATTTGTTTCCAGCTGGTGCCGTCCATGGCTCAGGCCCTGCCCATGAAGTTGGGGCTTAGCTTGCCTTTACCTCTGTGGTAATGCCTTCTTAAAGGACATAGCCATATAGAGCGAGGAGCTCTTATCCATACAAAGAGGCAAGCTCAGAAATCTGTATCCCTAAGCAGAGAGGAGAAGTCTTGCCCCTTGCTTGTTGGCATTCCTGGCTCGCGTAGTAGGCACGTGGTGGGGAGGATCACGTTCCCAGGATGGCCTAGACAAGTGACAAGGCAGGTAGTCAGGTACCCGCCCCATGTGCTCAGGCTGCCCTGTAGGTAAGGATTAGTGAGATGGCAGGAGGCAGAGCCCAGCTGGATAGCTACAGCTGGTTCTAAAAGCCGCAGGTGCCCTTGGGAAGAAATGGCTTGTAGGGCAGCAGGGCAGCGATTGCTGGGCTGACCTGACCTGACCTCTTCCCTCTTAGGCTGGAGCTGTGCACCTTTACCCTGGCCGTTGCCCTGGGTGCTGTCCTCCTCTTGCCCTTCTCCATCATCAGCAATGAGGTGTTGCTCTCGTTGCCTCGGAACTACTACATCCAGTGGCTCAATGGCTCCCTCATCCATGGTATGTGGCTCAGGCTGGAGCTTGGGGTAGGGAGTGGGACGGGCCCAGGCAGCCTGGGGCAACCAGTCAGGTCACCTACCTGTCTCTGGGCCAATTCTTATTGATTGGCCACCTTAATGACCAAATCTGCTTTTCCTTTTTGGCTCTAGGTCTTTGGAACCTCGTCTTCCTCTTCTCCAACCTGTCCCTCATCTTCCTTATGCCCTTTGCATATTTCTTCACAGAGTCTGAGGGCTTCGCCGGCTCCAGAAAGGTAAGTAGAAGAAATATTAGTCAACCCAAGGCAGAAGCAGAGCTCTATTCTAGGGAGTTGCCGTAAGGAGATAATTTGTAGGCTTCAGTCTACAAATTACGACAAGGACAAGGACAAGGCTGTAGCAACACGAGAAGTCATTGTTACCACAAGTCGACGGGACAAAGGGAAGAGATCATTTCTAGACTCCATCGACACTTAAAACAATTGAGACTATGTGAGAAGAGTTATCGTCTTACTGTTGTAGCTGCTGGAAACCAGTATGCTGAAAGTGAAAGGAAGCATAGGAAACCCCAGGCTTGCTCCATCATCGTCCGCTTCCCTGCTGACCTTTGCAGTGGGCGGTTTGACCAGAAGTCAGAGAGCAGAGAGCTCGTGTCTGCAGACATCAGGAATCATCTTAGAATAGAAGAGGGGCCTGATTGGGTTTGAGGATGGGGTTTGCAAGTGATAAGAGAAACAGCCCCTCCTGTGTCCTGAATCCAGACCTCCTGGGTCCCCCAAGCCCAGGCACAGCTTGATGGCTCCTCTCTTCCCCACACCGGGGTACCTGTGTCTTCCTCCTGTAGGGTGTCCTGGGCCGTGTCTACGAGACGGTGGTGATGCTGATACTCCTCACTCTGCTTGTGCTGGGCATGGTGTGGGTGGCGTCAGCCATCGTAGACAACAACAAGGCCAGCAGGGAGTCACTCTACGGTGAGAGCTAGCCTTTCCATGGCTGTGATTTACAGGAGGGACAGTTCTGTGCCATGGCTTCAGAGGTTGCAGGCAGTGGTTTGGCTCTGGTTTCTGGGCTGTGGTGAAGTGGGACCGCAACTCACTCCCAAAAGGCACCATCTCTGTGTGTTGCATTGGGAACCAAGCGTTCAACAATCAAGCTTGTTTTTTTGAGACAGGGTTTCTCTGTATAGCCCTAACTATCCTGGAACTTTCTTTGTAGATCAGGCTGGTTTCAAACTCAGAGATCCACCTGCCTCTGCCTTCTGGGAACCACCACTATCACCTGACAAAATTCAAGTTTTTTTGTTAGTGTTGTTTTATCAAGACAGAGTTTCTCTGTGTAGCCTTGGCAGGACTCACCTTGTAGATAAGGATGGCCTTGAACTCACAGAGATCTGCCTGTCTTTGCCTCCCAAGTGCTGGGACTACAGGCATGGTTTGCCGCCCACAGCAGCATTCACGTTCTAAAAGGCTATTTTATATCTAAACCGAAACAGAGCTCCAGCTTTTTTCTCTTTTCTCTTTTTCCAAGCTTTACTTTTATGTGTGCAGGTGTGTTCCCTGTGTGCATGTCTGTGCACCACAGCTGTGCAGTGCCAACAGAGACCAGAAGAGGGTATTGGATCCTTTGAAACTGGAGTTACAGTTAGTTGTGAGCTGGCTTGTGGGTGCTGGGAACTGCACCCGGGTCCTCTGGAAGAGCGGTCAGTGCTCTTAATGACTGAGCCACATCTCCAGCCCCATCCTACTTCCTCTTAAGACCACAGGAGACTAAGTCAGGGTAACTCATTGCAGTGTGAGTTCGAGGCCGCCCAGGGCCAAAGGCTGTCTTCAAAACCAAACAATACTGGCTCTTCAGTTGGCTGTGTGCATTTGATCAACTGTAGCACTCTTACAATGGAAAGACTGCACCACTTCTGTAGGCTAAAGTTCCACACTGATGAGCTGTGGACACATCCAACATATAGAAATATTCTCCTGGGTCCAGAGTGATTTAAAAAAAGAGTCAGCCAGACGTGGTAGCACACAATTTTAATCCCAGCATTCGGGAGGCTGAGACAGGTGGATCTCTGAGTTCCAGGGCAGCCAGGGCTACTAGAGAGACCCTGCTTAAAAATAAATAAATAATAAATAACCAGTTGTTCACTGTAAAGCCCAGGCTGTCCTTGAATTCCTTCTACGTTGACCTCCTGGTTCTCCTGGGATTACAGGCATGTGCCACCATACCTGGCATCCCATCTCAGTTATGACATGGTTTATCTTGATATCTGCCTTGCTTGACAGGGGAGAGGATCTGGCTGTTTAACCATGGTCACCTGGACCTGTGACTTGTATATAAGTTAGGTTCCCTAGTTTACCCACCACCACTCTGCCTGTAACCCCAGGCTAGCCTTCACTGTGTGTGTGTGTGTGTGTGTGTGTGTGTGTGTGTGTGTGTGCATGCAAGTGTGTGTCTTTCCTATTGCCTTAGGTGTTTGTATAGTGTTTCTTGTGTAGACCCTGAGCCTTGTCGCCTCCTAGTATCAGGAAGAGTAAGACAGCCTGACCTGTCTCTTCTCCTCCGTAGACTTCTGGGAGTACTACCTCCCCTATCTCTACTCCTGCATCTCCTTCCTCGGAGTCCTGCTGCTGCTGGGTGAGTGGCCGAATCTGGGAAAGAAAGGGAACATCTTGGGCCACAACAGTTGGGGTGGAATGAGAAGGGCTGGGAGGACTGGGGAGGGCGTGAAGAGTTGACTGAGCAGCTCTCGTCTCTACAGTGTGCACTCCACTAGGTCTCGCTCGCATGTTCTCCGTCACTGGGAAGTTGCTGGTCAAGCCCCGGGTATGTCATGCTCCTTGCCTCGTGTGCACCGGAGGCGGAACCATGAATTGGCCCCCCAGTTGAGTTATGCCGACTTGCAGAAGACCCAACCTTGCTTGGCTTCTGTGTCCTTTTCCCCATCACCTGGAGCCGGTCAGAACACAAGGCATTAGAAGGCATAGGACAAAGATGCTGAGCATGGGGTGGTGACGGAGAGTTAAGAGCAAAGGCCGAGACTGCAGCGGGGCAGTTGTGGTCAGTGAGCCTCTGACAGCCTCTCCCTCCCTCCCCGCCCCACCCTCAGCTCCTGGAAGACCTGGAAGAACAGCTGAACTGCTCGGCCTTTGAGGAGGCAGCTCTGACTCGAAGAATCTGCAGTGAGTGGAAACTCTCCCTTTGCTTGGGTGGGGGCCTGGCCTTGGCAAGGACTGAAGCCTGGAGGGCCTGTCTTCTCTGCCCTCAGATCCCACCTCCTGCTGGCTGCCCTTGGACATGGAGCTGCTGCACAGACAGGTCCTGGCTCTGCAGGCACAGAGGGTTGTCCTGGGTATGTGGCCTGGTGCTGTCCCCAGGGAGAGTAGTTCCTTGTTCCAAGTACTTAGCGGACTAACGGCCTCCCACCCCTGCACAGAAAAGCGGCGGAAGGCGTCAGCCTGGCAGCGGAACCTGGGCTACCCTCTGGCCATGCTGTGCTTGCTGGTGTTGACGGTGGGTTGAGGAGCCTTGGTGGGATAGGTGGGCCCTTGGTGCTTTAGCTTCCTCAGGGAGGACCTGATGTGTGTTGATATGGTTGTCATCCCTAATAAGTTGCTCCTCAGCGGTAACTTCATGTCCTGCCCTGTGCTAAGAGCATGAATTTCCACTTTGTGGGATGGAGAAACACAAGCGCCTTGCCTCAGATCACACTGTTATTGGGAATGGACACAGACTTGCTGTGGAGTGAGAATAAAGGTTACAATCTAGTGTCTGGGTTAGGGCTTCAGAAACAATCTTAGAGGAAAAGGTTCTTTTTTCTAAGCCATCACTTGTGGGTGGTGGATAGGTGCAATGGTCAAGTGCTCTGTGGAGTTAAACCCCCGGCTCCAGAGCTGGGCTCTTCTTTTAGTTAGGCTTTTGCAGTCCATCAGGGATAACCTGGATTGCTAGTGGCAGCCTTGAGGTCCCCAAAACTGCTTGCAAGCAGAACTGCTCCTGCGAACGGAAAAGGAAAGAGAAGGCTCCTGAGGCTGCGCTCGGGCACAGCTGTGGCTGGAGCAGGGCTGACGGGCTGGTGACCTTGCTTGCGCACAGGGCCTGTCAGTGCTCATTGTGGCCATCCACATCCTGGAGCTGCTCATCGATGAGGCTGCCATGCCGCGGGGCATGCCGGTAAGGGGAGGCGTGGGCGTGGGGCTGTCCTCATACCACTTCTTCAGAGGCTGGGGCATCCAGGCCCAGTGGCACACACCTGTGATCTCAGCACTGGGGAGGCAGAGGCCAGCCTAGTCTACAAAACTAGTCCAGGACAGCCAAGGCTGTTACACAGAGAAACCCTGTCTCAAAAAAAAAAAAAAAAGGGTGGGGTGGGGTGGGTGGGGAGAGGCTGGAAAGAGGGAGAGACAGAAGTCAAGGACAGAGGGAAGGCTGGCTGGTGCTGGTGGTTCCAGTGGGAGTGTTCTCAACAATGCCCCCTCACCCCCACAGGATGCCTCCTTGGGCCAGGTCTCCTTCTCCAAACTGGGATCCTTCGGTGCCATCATCCAGGTCATACTGATCTTGTATCCTTCTGGAAACTCCTTCTGGTCTGCAGGCATCTGCATTTATATGCACACACCCACAGCTATATATGTAATTTATTTTTATTCTATGTGCCTTGGTGTTCTGCCTGCATGTATGTCTGTGTGAGGGTGTTAGAACCCCTGGAACTGGAGTTACAGTTGTGAGCTCCTGGGAATTGAACTTGTATCCTCTGGAAGAGTAGCAAGCGCTCTTGAGTGCTGAGACATCTCTCCAGCCCTAAAAAGTATTGTTTCCAAAAGATGGTTCAGTGGGTGAAAGTGCCTGCTCTTCCTGACAGCCTGAATTTCGTCCCTGAGGGAACTGACCCCTGAGGGTTGGCCCCTCCCTTCCCTCATGCATGTATGTGCTGAGGCACGCAGGCACACATGGACGCAGCATAACGATAATGTGGGGAATGATGGGAGGACACATAGCCTGACCTGTTGCCTGCATACACGAGCAGAAAGCATGATCCTGAGAGCTCTGTTCTCAGGCAGAGGCTGCAAGTTCTTTAACCCACTGGCAGCTACCTGATGGTGTCCTCGGTCATGGGCTTCTACAGTTCTCCACTCTTCCGAAGCCTGAGGCCTAGATGGCATGACACAGCCATGACACAGGTATCTGGGTGGGAAGAGGAGAAGCCTCTGGGTGTGAGTGAAAGCCGGCCTGGGACTTTTTTTTGTTTGTTTGGGTTGCTCTCATACACACACACACAGAGTTTCTCTGTATAAGAGCCCCGGCTGTCCTCAAACTCACAGAGGTCTGCCTGCATCTTCCTCCCAAGTGCTGGGATTAAAGGTGTGTGCAACCATGCCCAGCAGTGCTGGCAACCCTTGCTACCTTTGCCTCTTTCTCTTCTTTCACCCAGATAATTGGGAACTGCGTCTGCCTCCTGGTCCTAAGCTCAGCACTGCCCGTCTTCTCTAGAACCCTTGGTAAGCGGAGAAGGCAGGAAGGGAACTGACTCCTTTCTAAGGCCAGTGTGAGCTGCTGCGGGAGTCTCGGGCCTCGGCTACACAGGGAGACCCTATGACAGAAACAGAACTGCGAAGGTCTGGCGATCACCCTGCCCTTGCCTCAACAGTGCTGCAGTTATGTCACGAAGAGTGATTGGTTTATCTGTGTGAGTGTTTGCCTGTATGTGCCTGCATGGTGCCTGTGGAGGTCAGAAGAGGACGTCAGGTGCCCTGGAACTGGAGGTGCCAATGGTCATAAGCCGCAGGGGTTACTGAGCACCGACCTGTGCCCTCTGTAAGGGCAGCAAGTGCTCTTAACTACTGAGCCTTCTCTGCAGCCCCAGAATGAGGAAAACGGAGTTGCAGATGGTGGTGAGGCACTATGTGGGTGCTGGGAACCGAACCTGGGTCCTCTAAAAGAACAGCCATTGTTCTCAACCACTGAACTCTCTTCAATAACTTTCTTTGAATTTGTAAAGTTACGTTTGTTTGTTTATTTTATGTGTGGGTGGGGACTGCTCCACGGAGCATGTGCTGAGGTCAGGGGACAACTTGCAGGAGTTGGTTCTTTCCTTGTGGCCATGTGCGGAATTGAACCCAGGCTGTCAACTTGTCAACAAGTATCTGCCCCCGAGCCATCTCCCTTGGCCCCAATTTTGTATTTTCTGGATTAGGAGTGTTCAGTTTGTGCTTTGTCTTCTATGCCATAGGAATTTGGAGGAAATGAAGTTTGTCTTTCAGGATGGCTGCAGTAGGAATGTATATATGAAGGAGGGTTCAGGTCTTTGGCTTGAACATTAACGCAGGGTTTGACAGAGTTAGGGACAGTGACTTACACTCGCAGTCCTGGGAAGCAAAAGAATCACAAGTTCCTCATCATCCTCCACTTCACAGTGCTGCCAGGCTGCAAAAGGGCACTGTCTCAGGGTGGGGGGAGGGGCTTTAATAGTGCCTGGCACAAATGCTATGAGTACCTCCTTCATGATTATAGCCCCGTTGCTTTCTCTGTCTTAAATTGAGGAAACCAAGGCCCAGAGTAGTTAATGAACTTGCCCTGTCTCACCCAGCTGTCTAGAAGTGGGACTGGGATAAAGAGCAGCTCCCTGACAGTTTGCTCTCTATGCTTAGTCTCTCTTAGCTGCTCATCTGTGCACTAATGAAAACTTAATGGCCAACTTGTAGATTCTTAGCTAGGGAGCGCTTGGAACACTAGCCCTAGAGATACCTGGGGCTAGAGGCAGCCCATTGAAGGAAAAGGTGCAAGTCTCTGGGAGGAGGAATAGGAGCGAACTTAGCTTAGTAGTCCTGAGCTGGTCCTGGGATGGCCTTAGCACAGGACAGCAGATGCTGGCAGTTGTGTTGTTCAGGTGTGCCCACTGGGGGGCAGCAGGAAGTTGGCCTCCTTTGAGGAGAGGACTGGGGGATTTCCCTTCTCACTGTGGCCTTTACATTTCAGGGCTGACTCGCTTTGACCTGCTGGGTGACTTTGGGCGCTTCAACTGGCTAGGCAACTTCTACATCGTGTTCTTCTACAACGCAGCCTTTGCCGGCCTCACCACCCTCTGCCTGGTGAAGACCTTCACAGCAGCTGTGAGGGCAGAGCTGATCCGAGCCTTCGGTAAGGGAGTGTGAAGCATCGTGGCTGATGGGGAAGTTTGTCCTGAGCCCAGGGGTGGCCGAGCAGGGAAGGAGGTGTGCTACCCCTTTGTAGGCAACCCGTCTCATTCACCCATTGTGCACTCTGGTTGCCTCACCTCTGAGGAGCTGGACCGGTGTCCTGACTGCCTACCTTCTCTTCCAGGGCTGGACAGACTGCCCCTGCCTGTCTCTGGTTTCCCCCGAGCTTCAGGGAAGAAGCATCAGTGACCTCCAGCTGGGGCTGAGAGGGAGAAAACCCGCACTGCCTAGGCCTGGAGGCAGGCCCTAGGGTGGGTGGACTCAGGACCTGGAATCTGAGGGGGTGGGTGGCAGAAGGGAGCTGAACCGTCTGCACTGTTGCATAATCTGAGCCAGAGTTTGGGCCCCTGCCTCCTGCCTCTTCAGATGTAGCTGTGGCTCAGCATGGGCTGGAGCTGGGGACTGGCCCTAGTTCTTGGTCCCAAATAGTTTACACGTCAATCTGCCTCAATCCTGTTCCAGGCCATGCCTGAAGCCATGTTTACATGTTTTGATGTGCAATAGGGTTGGGTGGGTGAGGGAGGGACTGGGCCGGGGTAGGTTCTGGAGACTGGTTGTCTTCCTTGCCTCTGGCTCAGCAGAGCCTAAGCACTGTGCTGTCCTGTGGAGGGCTTTGGACCACTGGAGAGACCAAGGGCGCAGGCAGGGAGAGGCTTGCGCTCATCAGCAATAAAGTTGATCCAGGGTTTCTTTGTTTTGTAAAGAGCTGGTGTCTGTGTCTATTTGAATACCCTTGTTCCAGCTAGTCCTGAGTCTACTAAGCAGAGAAACCTACCCTCCATTCCTTCCCCTCTGTCTGCATTCCCATTGCCCTGTGGGGCTATACCTCTCCTGTCAGGCTTACAGCTCTGCAGAGGCTTACTGTTCTTCCTGTAGCTTAAAGTTGACTGTCTCCACCACGCTGAGGTGGCCCACACCTTCAACCCCAGCACTCCGGAGGCAGAGGCAGGCAGGAGGTCTAGGAATTTTATTTATTTTTTTTTTTGAGGCTACCCTAGTCTACATTGTAAGTTCCAAGGCAGCCAAGGTTATGTGTGTTTGTTTTTAGAAGCCTTGTCTTCCAAAAACCCCTAAAAAGTTGTCTAGTCTGGATGTTCGCTGCTCTCTGGGGCTTTGTTTCTGTATCTTGGGAATTGGGTTACTAGGGCATGGACTTAAAGATGTCATCCTGTGTCCCCCTGCACCTCCATCCCTGCCCCCCCATATTCAACGCAGAGCAAAGGTGCCTGGCTGGCAGTGTTTTATTCCTACCTCAGAAGAACCTGGGTTCAGTCCAGTTTGTAAAAACTCGGTTCCTTCATGTCCTCTGTTGAGGGAAGGGACCAAGCTGTAGAGCTCTGTGTAACTTCAAAGGCCACCACCATCTTCCTCCTAGTTAGAACTACTGTTGTTTTGTTTAAGATGGTGTCTCACCAAGTAGCCCTGGCTGTCCCGGAACTCACTGTGTGGATCAGGCTGGCCTCAAACTCACAAAGATACACATGCCTCTGCCTGTTTGGTGCTGGGATTAAAGCTCACTTTTTAAAATTTCTATTTTTGTTGTTGGTTTTTTCAAGACAGGATTTCTCTATGTAACAAGCCCTGGCTCTCCTGGAACTCACTTTGTAGACCAGATGAGATTCACCTGCCTCTGCTTCTTGAGTTCCTGGATCAAAGGGCATCCATACTGTGCCTGGATCAAAACTTAAGTGACTGAAGTCAGGGAATATCATGGCGTATGTGTGGAGTTCATGGGTAACTTTTGAGGAGTTAGATCTTCTCCTGTGTGGCTCCCAGGGACTCAGGCTCAACAGATGCCTGTTGTGCTGGCCAGCCCTACTGACCTTTGCAGTCCTAGGTCAAACCAGGGCTTCTTCCTGCAAGGTAGCTGCTCTACCACTGAGCTGCATTCCCTCCTCAGGGCCATTTCCTTGTAAATGAATGTCAGATGTAAGAAAGTGGGTTTTTTTTTGTTGTTGTTGTTTCTGTTTGTTTTTATCCGTCTGGTTCTTGTTCTAATTCATACAGTCTCTGCTTGCTAGCCTTGGAATTGGGTGAGGGGAGGGTGAACGTGGAATACAAAAAAGTGTAGATTCCACAAATACTTGCCAAGTGCAGAACTTTAAGCTAGACGGCCTTGAAAATACATGATAAGCGAGCTGGTACTGAAGAACTGCCTTATGAAAGGGGCCAGATATTTTATTACTGCAGTTAATTGCCGTCCTACAAGGGGACATAGATCACAGTGTCAGGCCACTAAGGTAGGTTTTTGCTTTCGGTTTGTAGTGTTTCTTTTGCAGGGGCATGTGCAATACACAGACACACTGATGGAGAGATCAGAGGACAGCCTCCTTTAGTTCTCTCCTTCCACCATGTGGGTTCAGATCGGGATCAGGTTGTCAGGCTTGGTGGCAAGTGCCATCTCCCCTGCCCTGTTTTGTTTTGAAACTGTCTCACACATAGCTCCAGCTGGCCTGGAACTCAATATGTAGACCAGACCAGGCTGGCCTCGAACTCACAGAGATCCACTTGCCTCTGCCTCCTGAGTCCTGGGTTAAAGTTGTGCAACACCATGCCCAGCCTTTACAAATAAACAAAAACCTTTGGCCAGATATAGGGGTACACACCTCTAACCTCAGGAGGCCGAGGCAGGTAGATCTCTGAGTTCAAGGCTTGCCTAGTAGTCTACATAGCCATTTCTAGGACATTTGGGGCTTATTCATAGACCCTGTCTCAAAGGAAAAAAAAAAATTGAAGACTTGTTTTTTTTGTATGCGTGTCTACCTGCATGTGTGTTATGGCACCATCTGTGTGCCTGGTGCATTCTGGGGTCCAGAAGAGGACATCGCACTCTGCGGAACTGGAATTACGGCAAGGTGTGAGCCGTGGAAACACAGGTCTCCTACCTGCTTGGCCCTCCCAGCCCTAAGAGTTCACTTACTGCTTCACACATGTCCGTGGAGGCAGGAACAGTGTTGGCTCCCCTAGAGCTGAGTTAGAGGCAGCTGTGAGCCGGGAGATGAACCTGGGTCTTCTGAAAGCAGAAAGCACTCAGACCCCACGGCAGCTCTTCAGTCACCTGCGCTTAAGCTTTGAATTGGCTTTAACACTTTTGTTTTGTTTTGTTTTTGTTTTTCGAGACAGGGTTTCTCTGTGTAGCCTTGGCTGTCCTGGACTCACTTTGTAGACGAGGCTGGCTTCGAACTCATAGAGATCCGCCGCCTCTGGGTCCGGAGCTCTGGGATTGAAGGTGTGCACCACCACCACTACCTGCGGTTTAGAGCTTTTGACTCATGTTTTACTTGTTTTTATTTTATGCACGTGAGTGTTTTTCATGAATGAATGTCTGCAACATGTGAGTTCAGTGCCTGCAGAGGCCAGAAGAAGGTGTTGGATCCCCTAGTATTTGAGATACAGCTGTCAAGTGGGAGCTGGGAATTAAACCTTTGTCCCTTTGGAAAAGCAGCCATACCTTTACAGTAGCAAACAGGGTCTGTGGTTGTCCTGGTTGCTTTTTGAAACAAGTCTAGACATATCTAGAAAAAGAATCACACTTGAGAAAATATCTTCATAGATTTGGCCTGTAGGCAAAACTGCTGAGCGTTTTTTTTAAAAACAACTGATGTGAAGGACCTAACCTACTCTAGGTAGGCAGGGCTAACCCTGGCAGCTCCCCCATTAGGTGGTCCTGGGTTGCAGAAGAAAACAGGCTGAGCAAGCCATGAGGTGCAAACCTGCATTCTCCCATGGCCTCTGTTTCTGGTCCTTGCTCTAGGGTCCTAGCTTGAGGCTTTCACTTTGGATTTTTGTTGTTTTTATTTTATGTTGATGAGTGTTTTGTGGGCATGTATGTGTGTTTACCATATGTGTGCCTGGGCCCCGGAAGCAGACAAAGGTGTCAGCCCCCCTGGAACTGGAGTTGCGGGTGGTTGTGAGCCACCTGTGGGAGCTGGGAACAGCACCTGGTTCCTCCAGGAAGAGCAGCCAGGGCTCCACTGCTGAGCCATCTCTCCAGTCCCTTAAGTTCTTGTCCAGACTTCTCTTCATGAATGGGCTGTGATTGGAACATGTGAGCTGGAGTCCTTTCCGCCCCAAGTGGCTTCGGACTGTCGTGATCATCACAGCACAGAAACCACCTTACACAGCTACATAGCTGAGGCTATCCCTGAATTCCCGATCCATCCGCCTGCTGCGCTAACTCATGTTCTCCGCTACATTCTTCCTCGAGGAACTGACTAAAGTGATAGGAATTGCTGGGTCAAGTGTCCCTGAGATGAGGCCTGGGGGATGTGAAGTAGGTTCCCTGGCCCAGAGGGTGGACTCGGGATGGAAGGTGAAGAGAACTGGCCGCCATCCTCTGCAGAGCGGGACATTAGGTGTCCACTCCCTTTAGCAGCTTCCAAATGACAACTTACTCAAAAGCGTCATGCAGCATGAAGAACATCCGTACAATCCCAGCACCCAGCAAGTCTGGGACCAGCATGGCTGCCTGGGAGGGTCTCAAAGGGAAATGGGGATATAGCTCAGTTGATAAGGTCAGGTGTGTGGGGGCTGGAGCGATGGCTCAGAGGTTAGAGCACTGGCTGCTCTTCTCAGGCCCCTCATGGTGCCTTATTACCATCTGTAAAAGGACTCTGATTCCCTCTTCTGGAGGGCATGAAAGCAGAGCGAGCACTCATATACATAACATATTTTAAAAAGATCAGTTGTGTACTTGCCTAGCATGTTTAAGGTCCTGTAAAAATAAATGTTTAAACTTATTTTGGGTTTTCTTTTTTTCTTTTTTTTTCAAGGCAGGGTTTCTCTGTGTAGCCCTGGCTGTCCTGAACTCACTTTGTAGACCAGGCTGGCCTTGAACTCAGAGATCTGCCTGCCTTTGCCTCCCAGAGTGCTGGTGGGATTACAGGTGTGCGCCACCATGCCCAACTTTATTTTGGTTTTTCAAGACAAGTCTATGTAGCCAGCTGTCCTAGAACTCACTTTGTAGACCAGGCTGGGCCCTGAACTCACAGAGATCTGTTTCTGCCTCCCTAGCCCTGGAATTAAAGCACCACACCTGGCCCTAAGGTTTTATTTTATATGTATTGGTGTTTGCTTGTGTATATAAATCTGTGCACCAGTTGCATGCCTGGTGCCTGAGGATGCCAGAAGACAGTATTGAACCCCCTGGAACCGGAGTTACAGAAGGCAGTCACCACATGCATGCTAGGAATCTAACTCCTGAGCCCTCAGAGCCCTGGGGGCCCTGGTTTTGATCAAGCACCGTATAAACCTGGCTCGGTAGCACATGAGTAATGCCAGCGCCGAGAAGCTGGAGGCCAGAGGAGAAGACATTCAAGGCCAGCCTTCTCTGGGAAGTGCATCTGAGACCAAGCCTGAGCAACATCAGACTCAAAGACAAAGCAACAAATAAAAACAGGAGAGAAGGGGTCAACAGTGGCCCTTAGGCACCTGGCAAAGACCGAGTGGACACAAAACTTGGGAAGTCCTGGGCTGAAAGGATGGATCAGCAGATAAAAGCACTTGTCACACAAACCTGATGAACCTGGGTTCAGTCCCTAGAACACACAGTGGAAGGAGAGAACCGGCTCCCGGATCCCCCGCCACAGGCGTGCTGTGGCCTGTGCCTGCACACATCATGTACACACAGTGATACGTAAGTCCCAAACTGGACTGAGTGTCAGACTCTGTTCCCAAGAAGAGATAAAAGCACCAGCGGAAAAACGGGCCTCTGAGATCCAGCCTTGGTTACAGACGAGTGTGAAGAGAGATCAGGGAGACCCGAGGAGGACCACAGAGAAGGGAGGCTTTGATTGTATGCCCAAAGGGCTTGGATGGCCTTGAGCAGAAATTGGAACTCAGACTTCCTGGATAACAGCAAAGGCCATGGCTTGCCAGAGCAGCCTTTGGGAGAGCAAAGACTAGCAGAGGGAGGTGGTTTGGTTCCTAATTTAGACTCGGAGGTAGAAGATGCTTATCCAGGCAGCCAGGACTGCAAAGCTCCAAGGATTTCCTAAGCAGGTGCCTCCGCGGTTTCCAGGATGGGACACACTTCAGCAGAGCCATGGAACAGTGGTGACCGCTAGATCCCCCGCCCGGGTGGGAGGGGGCGGGACAGTCCTGGGCGAAGGGCGGGGGGCGTGGCCAGGGACCACTTAAGGCGGAGTCGGGGCGTTTCTGAGGGCACCGGAGCTGGGCAGCCGCGACTGACCGCGCTGGCACTCACCCTCCACCCACCTGCCCTGTAACGGTAGCCCATCAGTGGCAGGTTCCAGGTTCCCCGAGCATGTAGGCAGAGTTAGCGGCTGCCGAGAGTTGCGAGGCACGGACGCAGCAGGCTCTCCGGGGCTTCTCCGGCTGGCTGCGGTGCTCTCCGGCTCCCGCGGAGATGCGCAAGTGACAGGAGAGCGAGTGAGGACCAGAACGCTCCCTTCCGACCCTAGCGCACTGCGTCCATGGCTCTGCTGGGCAGCCTGTTGCCCCTGTGCTGTCTGGCACTGCTGGCGCTGTCTGTCCAGAGCTGCGGGCCGGGCCGGGGGCCGGTCGGCCGGCGGCGTTACGTGCGCAAGCAGCTTGTGCCTCTGCTCTACAAGCAGTTTGTGCCTAGTGTGCCAGAGCGGACCCTTGGCGCGAGCGGGCCAGCGGAGGGGAGGGTCTCAAGGGGGTCCGAGCGCTTCCGGGACCTCGTACCCAACTACAACCCCGACATTATCTTCAAGGATGAGGAGAACAGCGGCGCTGACCGCCTGATGACGGAGGTAAGGAGAGTTTCTCCCACCTGCTCCTCCGCGCGCCGCCAACTCCTCACCAACTGGAAGATGAGCTTCATCCCTCAGAGACCCTAAAGTAAAGTAAAGTGAAGTGAGACCTCCTTCACCATATCCTTCAAGAAAGCAAGCAACCTGCTTGGCTGGATAGTGGTTTGGAGGTGTCCCAACGGGGAAAGGCTGCGATGGGAGGGGGAGGAGGAACTGGCTAGTGAGAGTGAATCTGGGAGAGGCTGGAGGGAGGGCGGGGAAAGGAGGATGGCGGCAGGCGAGACGGGAAATGGCTGAGGCGTGGACCGGGGGTCAGCCACCGAGCCAGGCAGGAAGGGCTGGGGTGAGCTGGGGGCCAGGAGCTGGCTAGGGAAGGTAGCCTACAGAAGGCTTTATCCTTAGCCTGGCTCTTGGCCTGATGTCCAAAAGCTCCGTGAGCCAAAAAGGAAGCTGGAAAAGAGATGGGCAGGAGTCAGGTGATCAGACCATCTACCTGAGAATGGGGTGGTCCAGAACTGTCCTTGGCATGGGAGAGGTGTCTTCAACCAGGACAGGCCTGTACTAAGCTCCAGACAACAGACTTTGGGTAAAAAGAGGACAGATGAACACACCTGAGACTCAAGGGTCGGTCCCTGAGCCTTGGAAACCCAGCTTGGCTTGAGGACATTTGCTAAGCTCCGTATTGATTTAAATAACTAAAAATTAACAACGACTTTGCTAAGCTGTATTAACTCAAATAATTAAATCCAACATCCATTAGCGGTCACCTGCTAACAGATGATGGACACTGGCTGCCTGGAGTAAGCTGCATCAGGTCTTGGAGGAGGACCCCCCCCCCCCGGGTGTCAGAGCTGAAAGGAAATCCAGAAGACCTATTTCCCCACTCCACCACACCCCTCACGTTATATCTGAGAGCTGGGCCCCGGAGGAAGAAGCCATTTAAGGCCTCACAGCTAGTCAGTAGCTAGCGTTGCTGAGACTAGAATTCAGGACTCCCAGTTCTGAGTCCTATATACTTTTCCATTACACCACCTAATTGTGTGTGTGTGAGGGAGGTGTGGGAGAGGGAGGAGTACGGATTTCCTCTGACTAACCGCCATAGTTTTCCAGGTTACTTTGTTAGGAAAACCTGTGCAGAGAAGAAAGAGCTGGTATTTATTTATTTATTTAAGACACCGTGTAGCCCTGACAGGCCTGGAACTCATAGAAACCCTCCTAACTCTACCTTCTGATTGCTGAGATTATAGGTGAAAACCAACCGCTCCAAGCCAAGAATTTCTTCTGGCTCTAGTAATGAAGCCAATCCTCATTCCAGCAAATTGGGAAAGGTCATGGGGCATTGTGGTTCTTCTCTCTGGCTGAGACCTGCAACAGAGGGCTAGAACAAGGGATAGGCTCAGGAGCCTCAAAAGGCCTGGAAACCCCCCCTGACCCCCCAACACACACACCCACCCAGTCTTGCTTATCTCCCACACCCAGGCTGCAAAAGGACTCCATTGAGTTGGCTCTGTACTGGGCTACTGCCCCCGCAGGTCAGGGCCTTCTTAGGGGACAAAATGACACAAAGTTAGAAAGAACTACCACTTGCCCAGTGGCCCTGCAGAGGTGAAGCTGACTAGAAAGAGAAGGGTAAGAGGTGAAATGTCCCTCTAGCAATCATGTAGAGCCCAAGATCGAGGCGAAAGAAAAAGAAAAAGGAGTTGTCTGTACTCCTGCGCCAGTGATGTCCCCGGCTCTAATGCTCCAAGGTCTCCAACTCCCAGACTGAAGCAGCCAAGATAACCGTGGCCTCCCTCCCCCGGGTCTGCAGGCCTGCGGCTGTGGCTCCTTTTCCTCCACTCCCACCCTGCGGGGAAGGGGGGGGGGTCCATTCTCAGGTGCTGTTGCTCCTACGCCTTTCAGGGCTGATTCTGGAAGAGAGACGGGAGAGACAGGGGCTCTGAGGACTGACACAGCAGGGGCAGGCTGGCCTCGCTGGGGGAGGGGACCCGGCGGGCGGGCGGGCGGGAGCAGGGATGTGGGGCGCGGCGCTCTGCCCTTTCCTCTCCCGGAGCCGGGGCGGCTGAAAAGCGTCTTTGTAGCGGGAGCTGCTGAGTCCGCTTCTCCCGACGCGCTCCCGGCCTCGGCCTGAGATTCTCGCTCAGTTAAGTCATCCGGGAGAATGGCCATTGTGCTCCGGGCAGCCCCCGCCACCCAGCCCTTTTTCCAGCAGCCCCGATCCCACGCGGCTCCTCTTGGGCACCTCTGTAGGGGCGCACCCAGACCACCAACGGGTTAATGCTAGGGGCTGAAAGGAGGAGGAGGAAGGAAGGAAGGAAGGAAGCGATGCCCTGTGCCAGGGAAGGCAACCGAACAAAAGATGAATCAGAGAGAGGGAGGGCAGCTGGGGCCCGGGGCGGGGGTCAGGCTCACACAGGGCTCCACTGGGGAGCCAGGCCCTCCCTAGCCCAGCTTCCACTCTCCTTCTCCACTGCGGTTCTCTCTGCTCGCGCAGAGGTCCTGGTCCTGGGGCAGATGGGGCTGAGGGGCAAGCACCGACCGCGGAAGAGAGAACTAGTTAGCTCGCCCGCTCTGGTCCTTGGAGGGGCTCACCCCACGATTCCTGCTCCAGGCATGCCCGGCGAGGAAGCACCGCCCTCCCGAGAGCCTGGCTTCCCCAGGGCGCCCGAAGGCCGGAGGGAGGGGAGCGGGTCCGGAGGATAAAGATGCTCGGATGCCTCAATGGTCCCCTCCGCCTCGCCCCTCCCAGCGCGGGCTCGTGCGGGGGCCGGTGGGGAACCTGACCCCTTCCCTCCCCCCAGCGCTGCAAAGAGCGGGTGAACGCGCTGGCCATCGCGGTGATGAACATGTGGCCCGGCGTGCGCCTGCGCGTGACCGAGGGCTGGGACGAGGACGGCCACCACGCGCAGGACTCGCTCCACTACGAGGGCCGCGCCCTGGACGTCACCACGTCGGACCGCGACCGCGACAAGTACGGCCTGCTGGCGCGCCTCGCCGTGGAGGCCGGCTTCGACTGGGTCCACTACGAGTCCCGCAACCACGTCCACGTGTCGGTCAAAGCCGGTACGGGACGCGGCGTCCAGAGGGGCCTCCCGGGGAGGCCGGGTCCGCGGCCCCCAGGCCACCTGGAGGGGGGCTAAGGGGCGCCACGGTGGGGCCGGGTCCCTGGGAACGGAACCGTCCGGGGGCCGCCGAGGTCCGCCCCGGGCTAACCCCCGCCCCCCCCCCCCCGTGTGCCTTGCAGATAACTCGCTGGCCGTGCGGGCCGGGGGCTGCTTCCCCGGCAACGCCACCGTGCGCCTGCGGAGCGGCGAGCGGAAGGGGCTGCGGGAGCTGCACCGCGGGGACTGGGTCCTGGCGGCCGACGCGGCGGGCCGGGTGGTGCCCACGCCGGTGCTGCTCTTCCTGGACCGCGACCTGCAGCGCCGCGCCTCGTTCGTGGCCGTGGAGACCGAGCGGCCCCCGCGCAAGCTGCTGCTCACGCCCTGGCACCTGGTGTTCGCCGCCCGCGGCCCCGCGCCCGCGCCCGCCGACTTCGCCCCGGTGTTCGCGCGCCGCCTGCGCGCCGGGGACTCGGTGCTGGCGCCCGGCGGCGGCGCGCTCCGGCCGGCGCGGGTGGCCCGCGTGGCGCGCGAGGAGGCCGTGGGCGTGTTCGCGCCGCTCACGGCGCACGGCACGCTGCTGGTCAACGACGTGCTCGCCTCCTGCTACGCCGTCCTGGAGAGCCACCAGTGGGCGCACCGCGCCTTCGCGCCCCTGCGCCTGCTGCACGCGCTCGGGGCGCTGCTGCCCGGGGGCGCCGCCCAGCCCACCGGCATGCACTGGTACTCCCGCCTCCTCTACCGCCTGGCGGAGGAGCTCCTGGGCTGAGCGGCCGAGCGCAGGGGCCCTCGGGGCTCCCGATGGAAGCGAAGGCTGGAGCCGAGCCAGCCGGGGTCCGAGGGGACGCTGACTGGGAGAGTGGCCGCAGAGCGAGAAAGGCGGGCTGCGCTGGAACTCGGTTAGGGCGCAACCTTTAGCCGAGCGGCGCGGCCCCGGGCTGGATAGCCGGGCTTGTTGGTAGGCGCTCCTTAAACGAGGACTTTCTTATTTTGCGTCTTCCCCAGCGCCTCAGCCCCCCCCCCGATAATTTTATTTTCTATTTATAATTTGTGATATGATGATCTGCTTGCCCAGCCCACCGAAGAGAGGGCCTGGAGCGCGGCGCCGTTCAGTTCACACGGTCTGACGCAGCCAGCCTGAGCCTCACGCTCGCTCTCACATTTCCCTGCAGGCGGGTTAATAAAGGGAAGGCTTATCGGAAACCACCTTCACCCAGGTGATTCGCCCCCAAAGAGGAGGAGGAACCGGACTAGCCCGAGTGAACACCTTCCTTCCAACTCGCCCTTCTTTCTCAGCAGGATCCTCCAAACCCCTTTGCTGGAAAGGGTTTTCCAACCCATCAGCAACATCCTTTAGGCACTAGCCCCACCCCCACGGGACGGGACCATCTTTGGGTAGGGCGGGGCTTAGGGGGACATGAAGATTGATGTGCAAAGCATCTGTTAGCTGTTCTGGCCTGTCTCTATAGGTAGCCATCATCCCGCCTGCTGAAGCCGAACAGGTCTGAATTTTTTTTTTTCCCCTGGGATTTTGCTAGGTCAACTGCTGAAGCATGGGTGTTCCTCACAGTCCACACGTCTGTCTATGGCCTAAACAAAGATCCTAGGGTGACCAGGAATGGTGGTCTAATTACAGAATCACATGCCTGTAACCCCAACACTCTGGAGATGGAGAAAGGAAAAAACAGAATCATGAGTTCAAGGCTAACCTGGGCTGTATAGTAGGAGAGAGAGAGAGAGAGAGAGAGAGAGAGAGAGAGAGAGACAGGCTGGAGGGAATAATTTCTTCGTGACAGCAGAGAACAGGTTTCGGCTTGGGTGTATCTGAGGTACATGGGGCTCCCCGTCAAGTTCTGCTATTACAGTGTGGGTTTCCTCCTTACGTCCAGCGGCTGTTGCTGCTGGCTTCCCATCACTCTTCCTTCCCCTTCTCTTGTTACTGGCTGTGCCTCTCTGGTTGTTTTGGATTCCAACATTGCAGACCCCTGAGATGCAGGCAGATTGATGCCTCGGAGCTAGGAGTGGGTGGGCCCGCTCTGAAGGTGGGCATGTTGGACCTGAGGGGATGGTTGAGGGTTGTTGGTACTTCCAGGAACTGGACCCAAGCCTGCTACAACTGTTGCAAGAAGATTGGCTCTGCTCTGAGCATCCCGGCCAAGGAAGTCCATGCCATCTATACGCTGCCCTCTGGTGGTATTCCGGAGAATTCTAAGCCTAGGGACATAAGGCTCCCTTTGGTCCCCTCTGGACAGAAGGGAAAGGTATTGAATGGTACCTAGACTTGCTAATGGGAACTCTCCCAGAAGGCAGAGCCGATGCATGGGGCCTGTTACGCTTTTAGGGCTCTGCTGTGATGTCAAGACACGATAAGGAACCTGCTTGCTTCACTTTCCGATCCTTGGCTTTTTTTTTAACAGCCCTTGTGTCTAGTTCAGCTCTGTGGCTCTGGGAAGCCAGAGGCAGAGGTAATGGTGCAGAGTCCCTCACTCAGTAACCCTCAAGTCTCATGGCCTCAGAGACACAACTCAAGCAATACCCTTTCCTACTTTCATTCTCACCAAATTCTTATCTGCCTCCCTCAGACCCTGGAACCTTTTTGTCTTCTCACGCAGGTGATGAGCAATCTGATAAGCTAATTAAGCTAATTAGTTTACCCATGTCACCGGGCAACCTGTGTTCACCACCTTTCCTAAGCGCTACCTGGATGGAAACTGCTGAAACTAAGGGCTCTAACCGTAACGGCTGACCCATGATGGCTGGCTAGGAACACAGCTCAGTAGTAGAGCATTAGCCTAGCATGCACGGAGCCCCAAGTTCAATCCCCAGCACCACTCGAACGGCTATTTCTATATTTGGGGAGAAGACGAACTCGCTGGTCTTCATTAAATCACATTCCTGTAGGTTACTTCCCAGGCTTGAGATTCACCTTCCCCCTCCAACTTCTCTCCTTGAGGCCCCTCCCCTCATTCTGTCCCCTTGAGGCCCTCCCCTCATTCTGTCCCCTTGAGGCCCAGCTATCTAAAGAATACACGCGTGGTCTGCAAGCAGGTAAATGCACCATCTCTTTGAAGCAGGTGGGCACACTGACTTGGGCACAAGGCACCTTCGAATGCCAGCAACTCTTTTCAACACAGGAAGTGAACATTGTCTATCTTTGCACTCTTTTCTCACCGTGGTTTCTGCTTTCTGCTGTCTACTCCTTTGGCTACTCCACTAAAAGTATTGCTCATGCAAACTTAGGGGTTGAGTTTTGTTTTGCTTTTCAAGCTGAGTGTGGTATCTCACATCGATAATCCCAGCATGGAAGACTAAGACAGGAGGATTGTCTTGAGTTCAAAGGCAGCCTGGGATAGTTAGTGAGGCCCTGCCACAAACAAACCTTTTTTTTTTTTTTTTCCTGGCACTGGTATTACACACTTTTAATTTCTAAACTTGGGGGGCAGAGACAGGCAGATCTCTGTGAATCTGAGGCCAGCCTGATCTATAAAAGAGTTCCAGGCCAGTCAGGGCTAAACATAGAAACCCTGTCTCAGAAACAACAACAAACAAACCTTCCAAAACAAAGATCCAGATCTGGATGAATCACCCACTGCGGAATCTTAGGTTAGAATCACAGCCTTGCCAGGTGTGGTGGCGCACGCTTTTAATCCCAGCACTAGGGAGACAGAGGCAAGTGGATCTCTGTGAATTCAAAGCCAGCCTGGTCTACAGAGTGAGCTCCAGGACAGCCAGGGCCTGAGAAACCCTGTCTCAAAACACTAAAAACAAAAACCAAAACAAAACAAAAAAGATTTTTGGCTCTTGAGATGGCTCAGAAGTTAAGAAGAAAAAACTAAGCTTCTTTTGAGGATTCCCGAACATTTTGTGATAGCCCTGACAAAAACTCTACATACAGGGTCGTCAGAGTGGGAGCCACCACCTTAAGGTTCAAGTGACTTTAAATCCATCCTTTATTCAAGCGAGAATTGCTGAACGTTTACAGGATAGCACTGTACACCAAAGATTGAGAAACCACACTCTTGGAGAAGCAACAATGTGTAAATGCCTAGGCTCACTAAAGCAATATTATTATCTAGGATAAACCCAACTGGCAGTACATGCTGTATCACTACAGGGAAGGCCTTGTGGGCGGAGGAGAGCTTGAATAGGGTTGTTGATGGGTGTATAGATGGGCAGGGCTGGAAAGGACACCTCCGGCAAGAACTTGGCATCTTTGAGGAGACACTGGCTGGTGATGCGTGCCTGAAGAGAGATGGTTGCGTGATCAAGAGCTCTGGCTGCTCTTCCAGAGGACCCAGGTTCAATTCCCAGCACCCACATGGCAGCCCACGCCTGTCTGTCTGTAACTGCAGCTCCAGGGCTTCTGACACCCTCCCTCCCACACACATGTAGACAAAACACTAATGAACATAAAATAAGGTTTATATTTACAAAGACGGAGCCAGTGGGAAGAGTAATGATACGTGGCTTGTGCTTAGTGAGGAGTCAGCGTATCTTTGGCCGTGTCCTAGAATGGTACATGCGTTCTCATCCAGTCCTCACAACATCACTATAAAACCACAGATGAGGAGCCTGGGAAAATATGTTTGCTTTCCTTCCCCCGCCCCTTATCCGTGGTCTTATTTATGTAGCCGAGGTTTAGAGGCTACTGTGTTGCTGGAGCAGCCTCAAACTCCAGGCAGTCCTCCGTCCTTCGGCTCCTGAGTGCTGGGATTTCAGGTCTGAACCAGCACATCCAGTTCAAGGCAAGGAGCTGTAAGTCAGTTTCCCAGGGTGCTACAGCCAAGGCATGGTAGAATGGGAAAGGTGTCTAGAAAAAGAAGGGTGTTCTGGTGGGAACCACGTGCTTTGAAGCTGCTCTTCATTTTGCTTGTTCATCTCACTGCATTACTGTAAAATCCGCATAGCTTTCTCCTACCCCCTTAAAGTAGCAGGGCCATTTTATTTAAAGTAAAGAAGTAGAATACACTGTCAGAGAGCAGTGGGACACGTGTGTGAAGATGCTCAAGGGACCTTCCCGGCTTTTAAAAGAAAAAAGGTGCAGCAACTTACTATTTTCTGTGTACTAGTGTTTGCCTGTTTGTACATATGTATATTACACTCAGGCATAATGGAGTGCTAATGGGGTCCAGAAGGGGGCATCAGATGCCCTGGAGATGGACTTACAGTTATGAGCCACCATGTGGTGCCGGGAACCAAATGAGGGTTTTCTGCAAGAGCAGCAACTACCTATGACTTCTGAGCCATCTCTCCAGCGTGTGTGTGTGTGTGTGTGTGTGTGTGTGTGTGTGTGTGTGTGTGTGTTTCGTAGTGTGCGTGTGCCATGGTGCACATTTAGAGGTCAGGGAATAATTTTTTAGAGTTGGGGCTCTCCTTTCACCAAGCGGGTTCTGGGAATTGAACTCAGACGGTCAGGCTTTGTAGCAAGTGTCCTTTACCCACTGACCCATTTACTCATCCTTATTTCTTATTTTTCTTTCTTTTGTGTTTTGTTTTTTGTTTTGTTTATTTGTTTGTCTGTTTTTTAGATAGACAGGGTCTGTCTGTGTAGCCCTGGCTGTCCTGGAACTCACTATTAGACCAGGCTGGCCTCGAACTCACAGATGCACTGATTCTGCCTTCCCCAGGGCTAGGATTAAAGATGTGCACTACCGCCAGCCTGCTTCCTACTTCCTATTTTCATTGGCTCTTCTTCTTTTACGTTTAGTGGCTAGCTTCCTTGGTTAAAGCTGTATAGCCATCCAGGTAGGAAATATATATCGGCAAGCTAGTAAACCAATAGGTAAAAGGGCAAGGGGACCGAGGACATACTTCAGTGGTAGAGCACCTGCTGAGCACACGCAAAGCTCTGGGTGTGAGTCCCAGCGATACAGCTCTTTCTGGACATAGCTCTGCAGTGTGCTGAGTGTACAGCGCTGGGAAGGAAGTAGCCAAAGCTAAGGGAGCTGGAGGGCGTGGCGGCTTACAGCTGCAATCCGCATTCAGAAGGCTGAGGAAGGAGACTGCTTACTGGCCAAGAGCAGTCTGATTGCACGTGAGTTCCAGGCCACCCTGGCCTATAGCACGAGATCCTGTGGCTGGGAGACAGAGGCAGAGAGATCACTGTGAGTTCAAGGCCAGCCTGGGCAACATAGTAAGACATGGCATACTGTCTTTAGAAAAAAAAAATTTCCAGGAGTAGTGGCTCATTCCTGTAATCCCAGCACTTGGGAGGCACAGGCAGGAGGGAACCTAAGGTCTTCCTTGGAGGCCATCCTGGCCTACATGACACCCTGTTTGAAAAAACAAACAAGCATCAAACCAAAAGATCAAATGAAGTTAGAAGTATGGGCAGTGATAAGACTAGTGTAGCTAAGAGAAGTATCAGAGTACCCTGCCTCTCTTACGTCTTTTTTAAAAATTTATTTTTATTTAATGTGCGAGAGTTTTGACTGCATGTAAGTATACCATGGGAGTGTAGTTCTTCTGCAGGCCAGTAGAGGGCATCATTCCCTTTAAACTGAAGCTACCAGCAGTTGAGAGATGCCGTGCTGGTGTTGAGAACCAAATTCAAGTCCACTGTGAAAACAGCCAATGTCCTTAGCCACGGAGCCACCCCTCCAGACCCCCCCAAGTCTCAAGGAAGAAGCATATGTGAGAACTCTTACTAGGAACTGAATTGGGAAGAACATTGGTGTTGGATCTCCAACCTCTAGTATTAGGACAAAATAAAGATTAAGATGATGATGATGATGATGATTAGGGAGGGTCTCATTCTGCAGCCCAGGTTGGGCTGGTGTTCCCTTTGTAAACCAGGCTGACTTCAGTCTCATGCAGTCGTGCCTCAGTCTCTCTAGTGTTAGGAACACCGACGTGGGCCAGCATGTCCAGCTGATATTTGTGACCTGTGAGTGTGGTGGTCAAAGAAGAAAGAGAGGCTTCCAATCTTTAGGAAGAGACCAGAGATGTAAAATTGATGTTTTTTTTTTCTACACCCATTCTAGGGAGACCTGTTACATTTATTAATAAGGTTTAAAGCACTATAGATGGCCAGATACTCGTCTATTCTAACCCAGCTGTGCTGATCTGGCCTATTCCCACACACCTGCTTGTTTCCGGCCATCTAGCCTTGCCCTGGCTGCTCCTACCCTGTCCTTGTCCTCATAGCAACCTCCTCATGGTCACCTCTTCATTTGTAGCAACTTCCTCCTGAAGACCTCTCTTCCACCTTCTTTCTCTCTCTTTTTCTCTCTTCTCTCTCTCTCTCCTCTCTATCTCTCTCTACACACACATACATACACACACACACACACACACACACACACTATTAAAAACTAAAAGTAAAACCTTTAAACAAAAGAAAGGGCTGGAGAGATGGCTCAGTGATTAAGAGCACTGTTTGCTCCTCCAGAGGACCTGAGTTCAATTCCCAGCACCTACAGGGTGGCTCACAACCCTCTAAAGTGTGATCTGCTGCCCTCTTCTGGCTTGCAGGTGTACATGCAGATGGAGCACTCATACACATAAATAAACCTTAAAAATAGTTACCTTTATAAGCTGAGAGTGGTGGCAGGTGGATCTCTCTGAGTTCGAGGCCAGCCTGGTCTACAAAGTGAGTCCAGGACAGACAAGGCTACACAGTGAAACCCTATCTCGAAAAACAAACTAACAAATGGGAAACTGGGGGCTGGAGAGATGGCCTGGAGGCTAACAGAATTTGTTGCTTCTGGGGAGGACTCAGCTGGATTCCCACATCTTCTGGTCTCCACCAGGCATGCAAGTGGCACACAGACATACTTGCAGGTAAAATGCCCTATACAGAAAAGAAAATTAAGGCAAATTAATTTAATTAGAAACTGACATCCGATAAGGGTTTTGATAGTCTTTATCCCCGGATAAATTCTCTTATTTGAATATCTGAATTTCCTTGCCTCAGCCTCAGCTGTGAGTAGGAAATGCTTCCACTCTTACGCAGTGTGTATGAAAACAGGCGGTGGACAGTGCAGAAAAGCGGGAGCAGGATGGGCCAGAAGCAGAATTCAACCGCTACCTCTAGTCTTGACTTTGCTTCTTTGAAAGCCCAAGTTCACATTGAGTCTTGGCCCGTCTCTGCTGGGCCCCATGACTTAAGCACAGTCGTTTGATGGTGTCCAGAGAGAACTCTTTAGACCTGGGCACCCTCCTTGCTGTCCTCGGTTGCTTTCCGGTGGTCCTCGGAGGAGAGCCTTGGCTCAGCTGGAGCTGATGTCCACAGGCTAAGACCAAGTTACCACCCTAAGGGCCAGGCCTGGGCTGAACGCTGCAGCTGCCCACAGAACAGAGAACAGCTGCTTAAGACTGCAGCAGCTGCAGCAGCTGAGATTAATCTCAGATCCAACACACACCACACACCCCGTCCTTGTTATACTCCTCTGCTGGTCTACCCAATCTCATAGAATCCTTTCTTTTCTTCTTTTTGAGACAGGGTCTCCCTATGTAGCCCTGGCTGTCCTGGACCTCAATATCTAGACCACCCTGGCCTCACTGATATCCTCCTGCCTCTGCTGGGATTAAAGTGTTCCCATGCCTGGTTTAAGATTACCTAAAGTCTCTGAGTGTGTGTGGGTTGTTTTGTTTGGTTTTTAAATGAATAACCTGAGACTCCTATATTCTTCTCCCAGCATGATTCTGAACCCCCCCTACACACACACACACACACACACACACACACACACACACACACTTTTCTCTCCCCTTTAAAAAACTGATAGGAATGGAGTATTTGAGTATATGGAGTTTGGTTTTCAGTGACAAAGTAGTGTCGGGATGAAGGCTCTTGTCGGATAAGATGAGATTTTCTGTTTCCTTTAAGACTCTATGTTAAAACCTAGAAGTTCTTGGAAGGATTTTGGGGAGAAGGAGCATCATGCCAGAGGACGCAGCTTTTAAACTGGTTGCTTCTCATGGATTGGTGATTATACACCTAAAAACAACAGAGCTATATGTACTTTTAGGTTTGTTTGTTTTTCTTCTTTTTTGGGGGTGGTTTGTTTGTTTGTGTTTTTTGTTTTTGCTTTTTTGAGACAGGGCTTTTCTGTGTAGCCTGAGATCTTCTGCCTCTGCTTCCTGAGCACCACTACTGCCGCCACTGCCACCATCCTGCTTTTGTGTGTGTGTGTGTGTGTGTGTGTGTGTGTGTGTTTTATTTAGGATTTTATTTATCTGTTGTGTTCTTAAGGGATCATTTTGTTCGGGGGCGCCAGAGGCTATGATGAGGTGCTGCAAGATGTAAACAAGGTTAAAGGTCAGATGCAGAGCACCCCCTCCCCCACTTCCATGCTGCAAACGTTTACCAGGCCCTGCAAATACCACTAGGCTTTCTACTGTACTAAAGATTCACCCTCCCCCTTCTGGTTGCTGTTGGGGTGTCTTGCTGTCTCGCCAGCCCTGAGTGTCTGGATCCATTTGAGCACCCACGTGATATTCCTGTTTCAAAGCCGCAGTAGCTGAGACTCTAGGTGTCTGCCACCAAACTCCGGAGATTTTGAACATGAATTTGTTTGAGTAGTAATTAAGGCAATTAAGTTTTGGGTTGGGGGAAACAGTAGGATCAAAGGTGAACTTTAAAAGGATTCTTTGAGCCCCAGTCTGGTGGCATGCCTGCTGTCTCCACTGCTCGCACGAAGCCCATCTCTGCAGCTTGCTAATGGCCCTGATCAGGAGGCTGAGAATCATGAGTCAGGCAACTTGAGCCCGTGTGTCTGAGTGTTCTGCCAGCCAGCGTGCATGTGTGTACACAATGAGGAGCCTGGTGTGAGCAGGGGCCAGAAGACAGCATCAGATCCCAGGGAGCCACACATGGTTGTGGGCTGCCCTGTGGGTTCCGGAAACTGGACCAGAGCCCTCTGGAAGACCAGTAAAGTGCATTTACCTGCGGGGCCATGTCAGCAAGCCCCTCAAAATATAAATTTAAAAAAATGGATGGGGACATAGCTCATCCTCAGTAGTACAGAGCTTGCCTAGGCTGTGGGGGCCCCACTGACTGCCGGGACTACCACCACCACTAACACCTGTACACGTGTGCGTATGTCTGTGCGTAAGTAAATGAGACCCAAGCACACACTTGTAGTCACAGCACATGGGAGATGGAGGCAACAGGATCCAGGGCTTAAAACCCATCCTCAACAAACAAACTGAAGCACAATCAAAATAAAGCCAGCAGGGCTTCGAAGAAGGCTCAGGCGTGTGCCAGCCACGTGCATACAAACGCCTGCGTTTGGTCCCCAGCGTCCCGTAAAAGCTGCCTGGGGGGCTGTGTTCTTGCAATCCCAACAGTGGAGAAGTGGCATCAGAAGAGCCCTGGTGTTCACTGCAGCAGCCAACCCAGTCAGTGGAGCCCAGGACCCACACAGACACCCTGTCTAAAAGAACGAGGGGCCGGTGAGACAGCACAGTAGAAAAAGTGTTTGCCTCTAAGGTATGGCAACCTGAGTCCAATCCTGGGAAGCCCTGTAAGGATGGAAGGACAAAATCAACTCTACACTGTTGTTCTTTGACCTTAATGTATGTGTCACTCCCCGATATTATACACATAAAATGATAATAATAGTAATAACAGTAATGATAGCAACTACAAATAAAGCAAAACTCAAGGCAGACAGCTCCTGAGAAATAATACCCAAGACTGATTTTTGTCCTATACACACACCTGTGTACCACCTCTGTGAACACACACACACACGTTTATCTTTCTTGTTTGTTTTATTGGGTTGGAGACAGGATCTCTCTAAGTAGCCCTGGCTATCCTAGAACTCAGTATTGTAGACCAGGCTGGCCTCAGGCTCACAGAGATGCTTCTGCCTCTGTCTCCTGAGTACAGGGACTAAAGGCATGTGCCACCATGTCCGACCGATATTTAATTTAATTAATTTATTTTTTTTTTGAGACAGGGTTTCTCTGTATAGCCTTGGTTGTCCTGGACTTGCTTTGTAGACCAGGCTGGCCTTGAACTCACAGAGATCTCTTCCCCAAGTGCTGGGACTACAGGTGTACATCACTGCACCTGGCTTAGTTTAATTTTTGGTTACATATAATTATATACTTGTGTCCCTGTGTGTATACGTCATGAGTGTTTGGGTACCAGGAAGCTCAGAAAAGGCCATCTGAGCCCCTGGGATTGGAGGTACAGGAGGTTATAAGCTGCCTGTCATAGGTTCTGGGAATGTAACTCAGATCCTTGGGAAGAGCAGTGTGCAATGTTAAATGCTGAGCCATCTCTACCAACCCCTCTCCTCAAAAAAAAAAAAAAAAATCAAAGAAAACCCAGGAATGGGTAAATTAATAAGAATCACCTGCCAGGTGGTGGCGCATGTAGCACATGTCTTTAATCCCAGCTCTTGGGAGGCAGAGGCAGGTGGATCTCTATGAGTTTGAGGCCAGCCTGGTCTACAAAGCTAGTTCTAGTACAACCAGGACTACATAGAGAAACCCTGACTTGAAAAAGGTATTAAAAATCACGTGTGGTGGCTTAAGACTCTAATCTTAGCATCTGGAAGCCTGGGGCACAAGGATTTTTAGTTTGTGGCCAACCTTGGCTATATAGTGAAACCATCACAAAAAATAAACCATATCCACTGCCAATAAACTATGATGCTGCTAAAATTGAATCCAAGGTCAACTTGACTACAAGAGATGTTTCCTCTTGAAAAAACAAATAGCTGAGTATGTGGTGGCACAGGACGTTAATCCCATCACTCAGGAGGTAGACACAGGAGAATCTCTGAGTTTGAGGCCAGCCTGGTCTACAGAGTGTGTTTCAAGGCAGCCAAGGCTACACAGACCATCCCTGTCTTGGGGGGGAAGAAGAAAAAGAAGAGAAAGAAACCAAAAGAAATGAAGACAAAACAAGTAAAAATTAAATTAAATTAAAATTAGGAGTTTAATTAAATTAAAATTAATTAAATTAAATTAAAATTCCTTGGCACTGAGTGGAGAACGGATTGGGAGGAGCTAAGAAGTTAAGGGTGGAGAGAAAGAAGGGAGGAGTGCAGATAACAGATGTTTTCTGACCAAGACGCGGAGAAGCGATGGAGATGGAGAAAGGAAGTACCATGTCTCTCCCTCCCCATCTTCAGGTTTCTAAAGCTGTCATCCAAAACCTTCCCTAGACCTGGATTTGGTTTGGTGGCTCGCACTTGTCTGAGGCAGGAGGATGAGGCCATCCAACCAGACTACGTTACATATGAAACTCTGTCTCAAAAAACAAACAAACAAACAAACAAACAAACCCAAAAATTACAGTTTCATTTAAGCTTTTAAACATGAAGATACTGCTTTAAAATATCAATACAAAGTAGGAGGAGGTAGATGTGACACCTGCAGGTGACAGGTCCTGTGGCCTTGAGGTGGCAACATCAGCAAACAGTCAAGAACTGTAGAGGTGCAGGTCCAATTCCCTCAGCTTTGTGACTTTGTTGAGGTTTGGAACTATGCCTTTCTGTTACTGTATCCACACAAGGTTTCGTTGTTGTTAAATTGTATTAGTAATTGAACCCAGGACCTCCTGTTTGCTAGGCACCCGCCTTCCCACTGAGCTATGAACTAGATCTCAAGTAGGTTTTGTTTCATGTAGTTTTCCGGGACTTGCTTTCTCTGTGTAGCCTGGAACTTGCGCTGTAGACCAGAGCCGACCTCGAAAGCAGAGCTCCACCTGCCTCTGCCTCCTGAGCTCGAGGTGTAGCCAGCCAGCTTACATGCACCACCAATATAAGCTGCTGTAGTTAACAACCCAGAAACGGGGTAAATTCTTACATAAATCCCCCATGAGACTGTCGCCGGTCATCAGAATTTCAAACTTCACAACAAGCACCATACAGAGACCAACAGCCCAATACATAAAATGACAAAAACCACAGTGTAGCCTGGCTTCACCCAGGTAGCCATCACACGCTAGATATTAGCAAGGTCAGGTGGCTGTAGGTTAGACGCTGAATTTGGAGGTTCCCACAGCAGTCGACAATAGCCTTGTCTGCTGTGAGGCTGGGTGTCCAAGAGTGGACGGGTGGTGAGGGCAGAGCTGTGGAAAACAGACTGTAGACGTGGAAACAGACTGCGTGAGCGCGGAACTCCACCTTCCCACAGCTAATGCACAGACAACCTGCTGGAAACTGAAAAGTTGCCACAGGGGATAGAAAGACGCTTCAGAGTAAGAGCCCTTGCTGGCACCTGGGTTCAGTTCCCAGAACCCACAGAGATGCTCAGAACTGTCTGTAACTCCAGTTCCAGGGGACGAGATGCCCTCATCTGACCTCCACAGGCACCAATGCAGGGGCGTGTGGCACACATACATACATACATACATGCAGGCAAATCAGGAAATAGTCTATCTCGAGACTTGAACCTTGGCAGATCTGAGCCTTTTTCAGAGTAATACCAATGGAAGAATCATGTTATTGGATGGATTCCAGGGCCCAAAGCCACTCATTGATGAGAGACACATGAAGGGGTGAGGGTGGGCAGGGACGGAGTCTGAGTCAGCACCCTGGCTCCAACACCCAACACTCAAGTTCCTTCTGGACTTTCTGCTTCCTTTGAGACTTCAGCCTCATGAGCAAACACAGGACAGGAAACAAGAGAATGGCTGATTCAACCCACAGATCCCTAAGAAAGAATACAGTATTTTTCTGGGCCAGCACTTTGGAAGGCAGAGGCAGGTGCATCTCCGGGAGTTCAAGGCTACTGTCTGTCTATGGCCAGCCAGGGCTGCATAGTAAGACCTCGCCTCAAAACAAAAACAAAAGGAAAAAGGAATAAAGAGCCAGCCACACAACCTTATCCCAGCACTCTGAGGCAGAGGCAGGTGGATCTCTGTGATTTTGAGGCCAGCCTGGTCTACAGAATGAGTTCCAGGACTATCAGAACTATGCAGAGCAACCTTGTCCACCCCCCCAAAAAAAAAATCTAACCCCAATCCAAATAAAAATATATAAAATATAAAACCAATAAAATTCCCCAAACCTCATATTGCTTTAGGCCAAAGCCCCTAAGCATTGATGTTTATTATTATTATTGGTCTTTTGAGACAAGGTCTCTCTGTGTAGCTCTGGCTGTCCTGGAACTTGCTCTGTAGACCTTGCTGGTCTTGAACTCACAGATCTGCCTGCCTCTGCCTCCTGAGTGCTGAGACTAAAGGTGTGAGCCACCACTCCCAGTGCTCTTTATGATGAGAACAATGCTTATTTATACACCAGCAAGGAGGCGAATTCTTAGCTGTGGAATACAAAGAAGCTCCACGAAGCGCAGCATTCTTTAGAATTTTGTATGTGTGTGGCCAAATAACCGAGAAAAACCACTTCAAGGAAGGAGTGTTTTATTTTGGCTCAGAATTCCACACTGTTAGTCTAAGGTCGCTTGGCTATAAGTTTGTGCATGTGGTGATGTAATCTCATTGACAGTAGACACATTGGCGGAGGAGCTTCTCTACAGAGACAGGAAACAAAAGTAGACATGCAAGAAATGACCAGCGTTACCTGGAACCTTGCAGACATCCTCCCCCAGGGGCTACTTTGTAGTGGAAGTTTGGGTTTCTTTAAAAACTCAGTTATGTTACATAAATATGTTTTTGTTTTAATCCCAAGTGTGGGATTTTAGTTTGGGCTTTAGTTTGTTGGCAGCTGACAATTGCCTCCTTCTGAGTGTGGTCTTTGACAGCTGGTAAAGCCTTGCCTTGGGCATGAGGGGTGTGGCCTAGGACTCTGAGCAATGTAAATACCAGAGCCTAGAAAGAGACGGTGTAGCAGTTTGGAGAAACCAGAGACAGATGGTGTGATGGCTTGGAGAGACACGAGAGAGGTGCTCTGTGGCCCAGTGGCTTGGAGGAGATAGATAGAGGAGACAGCTTGTCACATTTGCTGTTGATGGAGATTGGTATAGCCCCCAAAGGAACCCACCAGCCCTAACAACTGGGAGGAGTAAAGGGGTCTGCACCCCCTCTCCCCACTACCCCACTAACCTCTCCTACCTAGGGTTAAAGGGTTGGTGGAGGGGAACTAGAGGCTTAAATGCCCCAAATCGGATAGAGTTTAAAACAAGCACAACATTACCGAGGTTCTGCCTTATCAAGGGAAGAAACCACTGGTTCATTCCTAGCAGCCTGTGACATCATCGTCTGTCTTAGGTTTGCGTGCACACCTGTTCTGCACACTAAAACACAAGCAGAGGCTCATGCAACAAAACCTCTGTGAATAAATTTAAACGCCAAGGGAACAGAGACCCTGTACGTCATTTCTTTCTTCCCGCTAACCTTGGACAGTGAGTGGCCCAGAGCGAGTAGAACGTGCTCAACAGTCTTTGTTCTTCTTTTCTGTTTTTCCGAGACACGGTTTCTCTGTGCAGCCTTGGCTGCGCTGGAACTCACGCTGTAGACCAGGCTGGCCTCGAACTCACAGAGTAGCCCGCCTCTGCTGAGATTAAAGGTATGTGCTACCACTGCCCAGCTCTTTTTCCTTTTTTTTTTTTTTTTTTAAGACGAGGTCTCTTGGGCTCAAACTCACTATGTAGCTGAGGCCGTAATGAGTTTGAACTTCTGACCTTCCTGTCTTTGCCTCTTAAATCCTGTGGTTATAGGCCTAGGCCACCAAGCCTGGCTTTTTTTTGGGGGGGGGGGAAGGTCTTACACATTAATCTTGGGTGGCTTGATGTTGTGTAGCCCAGGCTGGTGTCTAACATCCAGCACCCTCCTGCCTCAACCCTCAAGTGCTGAGCTCAAGAAATGCTTGCGGAATAAATGAGCGCCCTGCTTATGATAAGGCAACTTGAGACTGTAGAGTCGCACTCTGAAGCAGTTTCTGCAAGAACTCCGGGTCTGGGATTACATTCTAGACGACTGAAAACGCCCAGCAAAATGTCCGGGCTGAATGCTGGGGTCCTCTGGGTTCGGGCAGCACCGCCACCGGCCTCCAGAGGCCTAGACTCTTTTCAGCAAAACCTCCCGCCCAAAGCCACTTGTAGTGGTGCACCCCTTTAATCCAGGACCGGGGAGGGGGGTAGAGGCAAGTGAATTTGAAGCCAGCAGGGTCTATATAGAGAGGGTTACACAGCGAGACCCTATCTCAAAAGCAAACACTGCAGCCCAGCCACAACCGGCTTTACTTTTCGTGTTGTATTTTCACAACAGGTGTTTTCCACGTGCGATTCTCGGCGCCGCTGGCTAGGCTGCAAGTGGGCAAGTACCTCTAGGACCCCGAGTTCCTTCCTCTTTCTTTATGAATGAACAGGCTGAGGTCTACGCATGTGCAGCTCCCAAAGATCCCGCTCCACGTGAGGCCCACCCTTCCCTCCCGAGGATGACCCCTCCCCTTCCATTCTAACAGACCAATGGGGAGCAGCCTGGGGGGCGGAGCCGGGAGCCGCCCGGCCGGGTGTCCCGCCCTCCGCGCCGGGCTCCTTGCGTAGAGCCGCGGTGTTGTGATCACGTGGTCTGCCCGGGGCGCGCGGCTTGTTTTGTTTTTTTTCCGGCTTGCAGGGCGTAGCTTCGGTGAGCGGCCGTCCTTCCCGCCCTCACCGCCGTCTGCACCCTGGCCGATCTTTGGGCTCCATCGGCCGGCGCTCCCGCGAGCCCCTTCGGGCGGCGTCCCTGTCATGCCGCTGGTGCGCTACAGGAAGGTGGCCATCCTCGGGTACCGCTCCGTAGGTGAGTCTCCGCCCTCCCGAGAGCACCGTTGCTCTGTGGCCAGGAGAGGCGCGCTGTCGCGGAAGCGAGACACGAGGAGCCGAGTGGCCTGGGAAGAAGTCGGCTTTCCTGCCGGGAGATGGAAGGGCGGAGGGATGCTGGACGAGGAGCGCGCAAGGGTTAACGCGCACCGGGCTGTGGTTGCATCAGTGGTCCCCGCGTTGCTCTGGGAGCGGGGCGTGGGATCAGTGTTTGAAGGCGTGGTGGAGGTCTACGCGGGGCAGGAAGCCGCAAGTGTCCTTGGGCTGGTGCGCTTGATCCTGGGGAGTCCTGAGGGGGTGGGGCAGGGGAAGGCTTTCTGCGGCGCCGCCGAAAGCATCCAGCAGCAAAAACGCTGCGGAATCAACGCGTAAGGCGTCAGGATGGTGGTAATCGTAGGCCGAGGGGGTTTGCTTGGACTCTCCCAGACTGCGAAGCTGATTTGGGGTGAACTTTGGTCCTGGCGACAGTCCGAAAGGACAAAAGGTGTGAATAAGAATGGATGGTTGTATTACAACGATCTCTGGTCCTTGAAGGGAAGACATCTTTGGCACATCAATTTGTGGAAGGCGAGTTCCTGGAAGGCTACGATCCTACAGTGGAGAATAGTAAGTAGTACCTTTTGGCTTTTTATTTATTCATTTATTTACTTCTTTGTTTATTTATTTATTCGTTAATTTATTTTGCTTTTCGAGACAGGGTTTCTTTATGTAGCTTTGGCTGTCGTGGAGCTCGCTTTATAGACCACCCTGGCCTGAAGGAACTCAGAGGAATCTGCCTGCCTCTGCCTCCCGGGAGCTGGGATTAACGGCGTTAGCCACCAGCCCGGGCCTTTTTAGCTTTTTTTGTGTAGCCTTGGCAGTCTTACAACTAGCTCTGTAGACCAAGTTCGCCTCCAGCTCATTGAGACCACTTGCTTGCCTCTGCCTCCCGAATGCTGGGATTAAAAGCGTGTGCCCTTCATGAGTAGTGTTCTTCAGTGTGAAGGGGCTAGAACCAAATAGACTGGGTACCCTCTTTAACTATAATTTGAGATTTCTTTGTTGTCAAGGGGCTGATTTATTTATATAATCTAATCGCTTCTGGGAATCCTGTTCTGTGTCTAGAAAGTGGGATTTGCAAGGTTCTAGTCCAGGATAGAATAGATCGGGATTTATTTATATAATCTAATCGCTTCTGGGAATCCTGTTCTGTGTCTAGAAAGTGGGATTTGAAAGGTTCTAGTCCAGGATAGAATAGATGGGGTTCTCAGCCTGTGGGTTGGGATCCCGTTTACAACCCCCTACCTCCAAAAATATTTACATATGAATTACGATCCGTAACAACAGTAAGATCACAGTTATAAAGTAGCAACAAAAATAATTTTACGGTTGGGGGTCACCACAACATGAGGGAGTGTATTAAGAGGTCTCAGTATTAGGAAGGTTTCGAACCAGTGGTGTAGAGGAATGTAGCCGGTCTGTCTGTGTCACCCCTGGGTGGGGCAGGTCGGGAATGGAGGATCACCCGCACTACAAAGCACCTCCCAGTCAAGATGTTTCTCCTGTTGTTCTTCCAGCTTACAGCAAGACAGTGACTCTTGGCAAAGATGAGTTTCACCTACATCTAGTGGACACAGCAGGACAGGTACCAGCCGGGGTAGGGTGTCCGAGTGTTACAGATTAACCTTGGGTAAAGTCTGATGGTCTGTGTGGTTCATGTGCACGAAGCATGTGTAGGGCTCCGTAGCACCTTCACAAACACTTAATGGGAGAGACAGGAGCAAGGCATGTCCCGGGGAGGGTCGGGGAGTGCTGTCCCGCCAGCTCACACCACCTGAGCCGTGTTACTCAATACTCATGTTTGTGCTCTTGTCAGGATGAGCACAGCATCCTGCCCTACTCCCTCATCATCGGCGTCCACGGCTACGTGCTGGTATATTCTGTCACCTCTCTGCGTAGGTACGCGATTGGGATTCCCGGTGGGGCTGGGTGAGACTCAGTGATTTCCCTAGTACTAACAGTACAGGTCTTCTTATGTTTGAAGCTTCCAAATCATTAAGAGCCTGTACCGAAAGCTACATGAAGGCCATGGCAAAACCAGGTCAGCGGCCCTGGAAATAGAGACAGGGTGGGCGTGAGGATGTGGAAGAAGGCAGAGGGGTGAATTCTTCAAGGAGGCCAGACGTAGGTCTTGCCTGGCTTTTGGGAATCACCTAGCCTTGGTGTGGTTGGAGTACTTGGGGACCACGGAGGATGAGGAAGGGGATCTTACAGCCGCACAGCAGTAACTGCTGCTTTCTCACAGGCTGCCGGCGGTGCTTGTGGGGAACAAGGCCGACCTCTCTCGAGACAGGTGTGTAAAACTCTGCTGCTCAGGGCAAAGGGAAGTGAGCTGGACTAGGGATCAGTTAACAGTAGTCCTTCCTGGCTTTGCTGCTAGATTTTTTTTTTTTACTTCCTGATTTTTATTTATTTATTTTTTTGAGCTGGGATCTTCACCACGTAGCCCAACTGTCCTTTTAACTCCTCTGCCTCAGCCTTCCTAAATAGTACCAGCTGAGACCATGGTGGGGACCACCATGCCTAGCCTGTTTCCGTCTTTATATTACCTCAATGGCGGTTTAAGGATAATCCAGTCATAAAGCCGTAATCCATGTTTCAAGTTTCAGTCTTGCATTTATCTGTCATGCTTTTGTTTACATGTATTTTCTCTTTCCTCACCCTCATCAAACCTTGGGGGAGGGCTGTGAAGCGTCAGAGGAAATCCGACCCCTAAAGGTCTGTCCGAGAACCTGCAGACATTGCTACCTGCCTCCATCCTTACATGTTCCCAATCTGCTTCCAGAGAGGTGCAGGCGTTTGAAGGGAAGAAGCTGGCGGAGTCCTGGGGTGCGACGTTTATGGAGTCGTCTGCTCGAGAGAGCCAGGTGCTCAGTGTGAGGACGTGGCGTGGTTAGCAGTATCTTCCACACTGCTTGGTGGCGGGCGGGCGGGCGGTGTGTTCGCCTCAGGTCTGGGGAGCATTGGCACTGAACTAATTGACTTTTTTACCCCCTGAATCTGCTTTATCCCTTGTAGCTAACTCAAGACATCTTCATCAAAGTCATCCAGGAGATTGCCCGTGTGGAGAATTCTTACGGGCAAGGCCGCCGATGCCATCTCATGTGAGCTCTTAGCACGGAATGACCGCCTCGTGTCCGCCGCAGGCATTTTCCAGCCTGCAGGGGGAGGGGGGCAGACTCTCAGGACTTAAGTGGTATGCTGGCCAATTGTGTCCCTAGCACTGTGGGCGTACAGTGTGGTACCGTCATTTTTGCACACTCATCCCAGGTTCTGTTAGCCTGGATGCTAATGTTTACAAAGGGGCAAGGTGTCTCACGGAGACTGGTTTCTAACTCCTTGCTTTTCTAAACGAACTTTTACAGTCTGTATAGTTGTGATATGAGTCTTGGGCATTGATTATCGAGGACCTACCCTCCTGGGTCCATTTTGGGTGTTGGTTGGTTAAGGGTGTTGGTTGCTTGGCAGTTCTGATGTAGAGGCTACTGGGGTGACTGTGTATTTGTAAATAAACGGAGAAATCTATTGTTGTTGACTTTTCTATGTGGGGAGCACTGAGGAGTGGTGGATTCAACATTTAATAGGGAGTCCTGTCTTCTCTCCACTAAGGACCACTACCCGAAGACTTAACTGCTTGCCCTTTTCATCTATTTTGCTGCTTCCCCCCAAGTTCTACTGGGCTACCCCACCCATCTAAGTTTGTGGGTTCTGAAGATTCCCTTAACTACAGATATACTGCCCTCTAGTGGCCAGCTCCATATGCCGACTAGCTGTTGTCCTGGGACCGTGACATTTGCTGGATCTCAGCAAGAAGGAAGACCCCCATTTCTAATGATGTGAAAGAGAGTAGAGGCAGAGACTAAAAGTGTGTGAGAACCAGAAAATTAAGAAGATTAAGAAGTAATTGTTTGGTGCATATCAGTTCTGCCACCCACTGTGTCCCTTCTCCCCTTTTTTTTGTTTTTTGTTTTTTGTTGAGACAGGGTTTCTATGTAGTCCTGGCTGTTCTAGAACTCACAGAGATCCACCTGCTTCCTGAAGGCTGGCACTAAGAGCATGGACCACCACACCTGGCTTATAGCAGACATTTTTCCCTCCTTTATCTGCTTGGTTCTCTTTTTGTGCCTTGCATACTATTGGAATTGTGCTTTGTTTTTGTTTTAGGCATCAAAGACTTGCTTTGATCTTTCTGATTCTCTGTTGCAGTAGGATGGGTGTTTCTGCTACCAAGGGGGAAGTCTTTTTCACTCTTAAAATTTTGCCTGTGTGTGTGTATGAGTGCAGGGACCTGACGAGACCAAAGGCCTCAGATTCCTTGGAGCTGTAGTTACAGGTGGTTGTAAGCTACCATCCATGGGTCCTCTGCACAAGCAGTATGTCCTCCTAATTGCTGAGCCATCTCTCCAGCTCCTGCCTCTGTCTTTGTTGACAGCTCACCACCCTCACCAATTTATCCTCAAAGGCAGTGAGGGAGACCTCAGAGGAACAATAGCAGAGTAGAGCCCTCCTCTGCTCACTGGGGAAGTGCAAGTACCCAGTCAGCCTAACTTTCCCATTTGTGAGGTATGGCTGAATTGGCATCAGAACCTGGATGTGGTGGTACCCCCTGTAATCCTAGCATTTTGAAGGTTGAGGCAGGGGGTCATCTGGTCATCAGATTTTACATACTAAAATATTCTGTGACTGAGCTACAGCTCCAGTCTTTTTCAAATTATATTTTAAAAATACTGTTTGTGGGGTCATACCATAACAGGCAAGTAGAAGTTAGAAGGCTACTTTCTAGAGTTGATGGTCTCCTACAGTGTGGGTCTTGGGGCTCAAACGTAGATCTTCAGGTCTGGCAGAAATCATTGGAGCCGTCATGTCAGCCCTCTAGAGATCCACCTGTCTATGCCTCCTGAGTGCTGGGCTTAAAGGCGTGTGTCACGTCACGTCACGTCACTACCGCCTGGTAACTTACTCATTTTTTATTCCTGAGTGAGTGTTTTGCCTACATGCATGTCTGCACCACATGTTTCTGGGGCCTATGGATGTCAGAAAAGGGCATCAGGCCCCTTGGAACTAGAGTTCTAGATGGTGGTGAGCACCATGTGGGTGCTGGGAATCAAGGAGGTCTTCCAGAAGAGCAACAAGTGCTCTTAACCCCTGAGCCATCTCTCCAGTAATGATTGGTTTTTTTTAAGATTTATTTTTAGCTGTGTGGTCCTAGTTTGTTTGCTTGCCTTTTTTTTTAGTGAGTGGGTTTTTTAGTGTTTTGCCTACATGTACATCTAAACACCACATATGAGAAGTGTCCTCCAAGGCCAGATGTGCACATCAGCTCTCATGGAAATGGACCCATGAGTTGCCAGGTAGGTTCTGGGAACCAAACCTAGGCCAGCTGGAAGATCAACCAGTGAGGGCTCTTAACGGCTGAACAATCAATCACGCCGGGCTCTGAATGTATTGAAATAGGGTCTCACTAAATTGCCCAGGCGGGCCTTGAGTCTGCCAGTCCTGCTGTATCCTCCCTAGTAGCTGGAATTCAAGACTATGAATCACAGATTGTGAAAAAACAAGCCTGGTGTTTCTTTTTTCTTTTTTTTCAAGACAGGATTCCTCTGTGTAGCCTTGGCTGTCCTAGACTCATTTTGTACACCAGGCTGGCCTTCAACTCACAGAGATCTGCCTCCCTGAGTGCTGGGTGTACAGCACTATGTCCAGCTGGGTATTTTATTTTTTTGTTGGGACTGTGTGTGTGTGTGTAAAACACATATGCTGTAGTGAAAATGTGGAGGTCAGAGGACACCTTTCAAGAATTGGTTCTCTCCTATCTACTATGTAGGTCCTGGGGCTCAAACTCATCAGGCTTGGTAGCAAACAACCTTATCTACTGAGTTACCTCAGGTTAGAGAGTGACTTTAAAGTCCTCCTCCTCCTCCCTTCACATCCCAAGTGCTAGATCCCAGGACTGAAGTGTTTGTACTCAAATTAAAAACAAAACAAAACAAACAAACAAACAAAGAAAAAACAGCCTTGTGTCTCAGCAGTTAAAAGTGCTTAATGCTTTTGAGGGGGAAGGACCTGGCTTTAGTTTCCAACACCTACGTAGTGTCTCACAACCACCTGTAACTCCAGTTCTAGGGGCTCTGATGCCCTCTTCTGGCCTCTGGAGGCTCCTTGCATCTATGCAGTACACATGAGCTAACAAAGCCACACAAAAATAAACACAGAAGTAAAAGTTGTAAGTCTGTTTCAGCACATTCAAGTGAGAAATGAGGGGCCAGGTTGTGCCTGTAATCCCAGCTCTCAGGAGGCAACATGGAGCTTTTCTTGAGTTGAGAGGTAGCCTTGGCTACGTGGCAGATTCCAGGTTAGTAGGGGTTACATAACAAGACCTTGCCTCAAAATAAAACCTAGAATTGAGGTAATAGCCACAATGTTTAGGACAGTCCATCATAGCTTAATCAGTCAGTACTATCATCTTCTAATGGGGGCTGGCTTTTCCCCTTTGAGTACAGGCAGGAGGGAGGTGCCTTCCACTTCTGAACTCCTACTTAGACTTGCACTATAGCTGAGAGAGTTGTGGGATCACATGAAGTTTCTTTTGAGAAAATCTTGCTGAGATTGGCATCAGTGATGAGACTGGGAACCATGATGTTAATGGGACACATGCAGGATGTGGCTACTGCTGATCCCCTCCTATGGCCACAGCCAGATCCACACTGTGCAGTACGGAAGGCCACCGTGGCTAAGTCTAACATAGTTATGATTTAGTTACTGAGTTGCACGTACCTCCATTTCAAAGCACTCAGTAGCTACATGTATCTAATGGCTATGTTCCTGTGGATACAGCACATTTTCCTCAGAGTGGATCATGCTGTTCTTTTCCCCTAAAAGTAGACTCAGACCTAATCTGCCAGCTTCTTTCCACCCTTTCTTCTTAAATCTTTTAAAAATTATTTATCTTGTGTGTTCGTGTGTGTGGGCACCCTGGACTTGTGAAAGTCAGAGAACTCTTTCTCTCTCCTTCACTATAGGGATTGAATCCAGATCTTTCCCCCCTCCACACCCCCAGTCAGGGTCTCTTTATGGAGCCCTGGCTGTCCTAGAACTCGCCCTGTAAACTAGGCTGGCCTCCAACTTTCATATCCACCTGCCTCCACGTCCTGTGTGCTGGGATTAAAGGCCTGCTCCACCACTGCCTGGCTCGAACCCAGATCTTAAGGCTTGCCAGTAAGTGCCTTTTACTCTCTAGGCCATATCATGGGCCCTTAAATCTTTATTTTTTATTTTGAATCTGCAGGGGAAAATGTTGCCTTTGGTTTCTCAGTCAGGGTGATTCCTTGGGTGACTTCCTCTTGTTCAGCCTCAGTCTTTTCACCTGTAAGATGGAGATAATTCCACAATGCTGGTGAGGGAAAAGAGGATATAAAGTATCAAGCACACAGTAAATTTGTCTCAACCTGCTTACTCCATGTATACAGTCTATACAGAAAAGGTAATTTTGTGCTTCCTATCATCCAGACTTGGGGTGCGGGCCCTCGCCAGGGTCTTATCCACATTAACAATATTCCAGCCAAGTAGCAAGGTATTTAGTTTAGTTTAAAAAAAAAAAAAAAGAGGAAGACAGGTTCAGAGGATTTTCGGGAAAATTCAATACGGGGTGGGGACACTCTACATTGATGTTTTGGTAGAGAAAGTGGTGTTTGGGGATCGTGAGGACACCGACAGCCCTTCGGCACCAAAGGGTCTTAGAGTTAGAAGACCTGAGAGCGGTCCAGCTTTCTTCCGGCCCCCGAACGTGGCAAGAACCCACCCTTTGCAGCGCCAAGCGCCTTGCCTCACTTTCTCCACTTGCGGACTCCAGTTCCCAGGATGCAGAGCAGCGGCCAATCTCCAGCCTCTCTTTCCACCCCCCACCCCCCCTTGGCAAAGACTGTCCCCGGCCAAAGCTAGGAGTTCCAAGGGTCAGTGACTTGAGGGAGCAGAATTAAGAAGTGGCCAGGATCCTAGCTTCACTACTCAGAAGGTAAAGGAGGCAGTTCCTGGGCCGGGGAGAAGAAGCGGGGGTCTTTATTCCCACGTGTCTGCCCGGCGGCCAGCCTGGCGCAGTCGGGGTTAACCCGCGGCGGAGGGATCCCGGAGCGTGTGCGTAGAACTGCAGAGTCACAGCCTTTCCTCCAAGAGGGCTGTACCCCTCCGCCGCCCCGCTCCAACACAAAATAGGGCCTCCTCTTCTCCTTTCTCCCCTTCTTGAGTGGGGGTCCCCGGGCCAGAGGGCCCCCCTGGACCTCGCGCCGGACGCTCCACGAGTCTCCGGGGCCGCCGGCCAGACCCCAGGCGAGGAAACGGCCGGTTCGCAGGAACCACCCTACCGGCCGAGCAGGAGGCGGAGGGGGGGAGGCGGAGCGGCGCCGCGCTGCACTACTTTCCTCTCCGGTTGCAAATGGCTGCCTCGTTCCCCACTTTCCGCTCAGTTTCCTGACCCCCCGGCGCCGGGAGCCGGGGTTGGACCATGCACCTCTAGGCCCCCCGCGATCACAGCCTGCCGGGGGTCTAGGGGGTGCTGAGGACCACAGCCGGCCAGGCCGGGGGCGGGGCAGCTCCCGAGGCCAGAGGGGAAGGGAGGCGAGCGCTGGGCCTGGAGCGGCCGGAGGGGAGCGGGCAGAGGGCTCGCACCGCCCGCCCCTTCCTCTTCCTCGCCCACCAACCCTCCTCCCTTCCCCGGGGGGAGCAGAAGGTGGGGGGCTCGAAGCCGCCGAGCGGGGGACGCTCGGGGTCGCGGAGCCCGGCGCTGGGTGTGTGTCAGGGTCGGCCCCGCCGGCTCCGCGTCGCCGTAGCTCGCGCGGCCCCGGGGCGCCGGCCGGGCGGGGAGAGGGGCTCGGCGCGGCGGCGAGGGGCTCACGTTCCATCCGGGCCCGGCGCGCGGCGCGGCGCGGCGCGGCATTCCTTCCGGGCTGCTGGGGAGGCGCCTCGACGTTCCATCTGGAGAGCCTCGACGTTCCGCCCGAGCCCGGCGCGGGCGGCCGGGGCGCTGGCCGGGCCCTAGGACTGAGAGGCCGCCCGGCGACGCGGATGCGGAGCCTGCTCGCCCAAGATCAAAGCCACCGGTGCTCTCTTTGTGTCCGCTCGGGATTCGCCGCCCTGGGGCTGTCCATGGAAACCTAAACTGCTGGAACCCGAGGCAGAGAACCCCCTCTTGGCTTCTTGCTTTTTTTTTTTTTCCTTTTTTTTTTTTTTTTTGTTTTTTTTTTTTCGGGGGAAGGGTGGCCACTCCGACCTGGATTTACCGTTCTTGGCCCCCCTAAGCCCCCCCGAGTGGGGGGCGGCTGTGATCGCTCTGGCGGTTGGAGGTCGGGGAGCGGCCCGGGCTCTGGCCATGTTCTCGGATGAGGATTTCTGGATCGCCCTGTGAAGAGGTGAGTGAAGTCCGCCCGGCCTGGGCCCAGAAAGGGTTGGACTGGGGGCACAGCCAGATGGACTATCTTGGCCGGTGCTGGCCTTTAGGTTGGAGAAGGGGGTGCCAGAACTGGGGAGGGTTCCCTTGGCAGGGTCTGTCAAGGGAACCTGAGCCAGTCGCCAGGGCAGAACTGAGGCCTGGTTTCTTGGGGTGTGCCTCTTTAAAGATTGGGGGTTCAGGGAACTACCGGAGTTTGGGAACATGTCCAGATAGCCTCTCTGCCTGTTTATTTTTGTGTTGAGGGAGTTCGACCAAACTAGGACCCAGGCCCTCATGCCAGCACCAATCCCAGGCTGCTATCCCCCACCCCCACCTTCACCCCCCAGGGTTACTTGGGATAGAGCAACTTGGGGGGGGTGCCACTGCCGGGTCAGACTTAGTGGCAGATTGGACTTTAATGTTGTTCCTACCTAGCCGGGCACCCAAAACAGTCTGTGGGAAACTAAAAAGGAGCCCTGGGTTCTTCACCAGGGGAGGGTGGGTGGAAACTGGTGTGATGAAGAGGGTGGCTGGGGCAAGAAGGAGGTGGGGCCGAGGCAGCTCTGGCCCTGCTGTTCAACTTTAAACTACCTCTGCCTGGCAAAGTGACCCCAGCAAGGCCTAGTGGTGTCTTAGCCTGCTCTGCGTCCCCTCCTCTCGGGATGGACATAATCTCCCGGGGATTATAGAGGAGGCCGTTGAGATCTGTTCTCTACGAATGTGGGCTGCAAAAAAAAAAAAAAAAAAAAAAAAAAAAAAAATGGCTTTTGTCTCTTGCTTTCTCTGGGCCTAGTGTACAGAGATAGCTGTCCATGAGCCCCTGGCCCATCCTGAAAGCCCCTGCCAGCCCTCTACAATGCTTTTCTGGCTACTGAATGGTAAATAGTTCTCCGATGCTGCCCCAGCCCTGCAGGATCGGCTGTCTTGCACCTCTTTAGTGGAGAAATGACTTTTTTTGTGCTCTTTTCTCCTGAAAGCCAGTGTCTTTAGCCCTGGTAGGAGGTGCTGGGGAGAAGGGGTGTGTATGTGCAGCAGGAAGGGTGCAGCGTGAACCTCCCGCCTCATTTCTGGGCCCTGGCCTGGGACAGTCTCGCTCACACCTGTCATGTTGCCCAGCAGGGATTTGGCTAGTGCCATTTTGCTCCCTCATTCCACCCCCTCCAAGATACATTTGCTAGGTCTCCTTGAGTCTTGTCTCAGAAAGGGAAAGTAGGGTCTTTGCCCTTGAGAGATTCCTGAGAGGTGGCACAGGGGTTTTGGAGTACAGTGAGCTGTCATTTGTGGTCTCTGCCTCTTGTCTGCTCTCAGATAACTTCCTTAAGTGGCACTGTACCTTGTTAGCTCTGGCTGCCCCCTAGGCTACCCAGGGACAATGTGTTACCATTTGGATCCTTCCTAGAGGGCTGACCGAAAATGGGGGTGGAGAGAGGTGTGGTTTGGTTCCCTAGCTGGGAACCAGGAAGTCCTGAGTCCCACTGAGGAGCTGTTCACTCAAGGGCCTGCTCCAGCCCTTCACCCCTCCAAGCCTCCATTTCCTCCCTTGCAGAGAAAATGGAGTGAAATCCGTTGGTCTAGGGTCAACACAGGAAGGAGCCTGGTTGGAGTGAATCTCTGCCGCCATTCTTGCTCTTTTGGGCTTTTTAGATGTAAAACGAAGGGGTGTGAGCTTCCTAGATCAGAGGAGCCCTGGCCCAGGTATTAGCCTAGTTTCGATCCAGGGAAAGCCCCCGGGATGTAAGTGTGTCTCTGTTTACTGGCTGTGAATGATGGGACGGGGAACCTTTGCCTTTATTTGCTTAAATGCCTCCAGGGACCTGATTGCTATGGCACTTGGTATTTCGGTGTAGATGCCGGACTGCAGGCTTGAGTAGACAGGGGCTAAGGTTTCAGGCTTCTTGGAGATGCCCCCGGATTCCTTATGGTACAGAGAAAGGACAGTTTACTCTTTGCTGCTCAGTCTTGCACCTTCCACAGCTCCATGAGCAGGTCTCTTTGTCGGCCATTGCTACTCTGTTCCTCAAGGCTAGATGGAGAAGGTAGTTTCTGTACCTTCTTGGGCAGTGCTAGCTTTGACCAGCCCAAGTAAGCTGTGCTTGGGGGAGGGCAGAGGAATTTGTCCCTCTGGCCTTGTGTGAGGCGGTCCTCCTCCTACCCACTGTATTATCAGTGTTGCTTTCTATTTGTTGCTGTTTGTGGCTTCTTGGGCCTCAACTCTGAGAACAAAGTTGGTGGAGGATTTGATAGGAAGGTATGTAAGATGCAAACATTCAGAAAACTTTGAAGTCCTCTTTGGTGCAACCAGGCCTCGAATGACTGACTAGGAAGAGGGCCTGGCTTGAGCCTTGACCTCTACTCCAGTTCCCACTTCCCACAGGTGGCTTGTTAGGGGCCTCATGAAGTTCAGAGCATTCTGTAAGCCGGCCAGATCAGCATTCTGCTTTCCTGTGATCAGATTGCTGTGTGTGAGGCTGGGGAAGAGATGGTTTGGGGATGGAGGTAATAGGTGTCAGGTGATGCCCCGCGCTCCTCTCCTGGCAGGTTCTGAGTGTTAGGAGGAAAGTAAAGTGACTTCTTTACTTTGTCATGGCTCAGGGGCAGATCAGCAACATTCGGAAATGAAGTTGTGAGCTTAGGGAAGGAAGCTGATACTGTGGTGGTTGGGAATTGATTCACTGATCTTGGGCACTTTGAGGGTTCCCCTTGTCCAGCCCTAAGTGAGACTGACTGGGATATTGGCCTTCCAGTTTTAGAGGACAGGATTATCTGTACCCATGTTGGTATGATCACTGGCTAAACAAGGGGAGTGGAAAAGATGGGAGATGAGTTTCTCAGATCCCTGTTACAGCTCTTTTCCAGGGATTCTCCTCACCACCACTAGAAGCACTAGGCCCTGATTAAGAAGGCCCACCTTCTCAGTCACAGCTGCAGGCACTTATGCTGTTTAGCTTTCTTATGTAGAGTTTCTTTCCTATTCATAATCTTGGGAATTCTTGTCTGTTTAAGTAGTTTCACTATGTAGCTCTGGCTTGGCCTGAGCTTTCTGTGTAGACCAGGCTGGCCTCCAACTTGCTTTTGCTCCGTCTTCTTCTGTCTCCCAAGTAATGATGTTATTGGTATGTGCCGACAGGCCTAGCATCTCTGTAATTCTTACTTGGACTTCTCTTAGTCTTTGTACTCTTAGTGTGCTGCCTTGGAGGTCAAGGAAAGTACACTCAGTGTTGAGTGTCTCAAGCTTTTCACATGTAGCTTTACTGTATTTCATTAGGTTTTGAGATATGCTGGACTAGATGAGTAGGAAGAGAAGGGACCGTTAACTCTGCGAGTATTTGGAAACCCGGCTTGACTTAAGAGGAAGGAAACTATTCTGCTCTGTTACGTCCTGCCCCATTTAGCCCTCCTCCAAGTAGCAGTATGCTTCCTGAGACTACAACTCCCAGCATGCTTAGCCTCAGGCCTGCTTACACATGCTCAGTAACTCTTAAGGCCCACTTCTGTTAACTACTAGGAGCATCTAAGGAAGAAGGGCAGTTGGCGTTGCTAAGGGCAACAACCTGAGGCCTTCATGCTAGGTGAGACCCAGGACTCATTTAGAGCTAGGGCCAGTGGTGGTCCCGAGTTTTATATGCCTGGCAATTGCGGTTTCTTCTGTTGTATTTGGGATGTCCTTGTTGAAAGCCATGGAGGTCCATTCATAGCTAGCCTTTAGTATTGTGTTGAATCTCTTGCAAAACCCTAGGACTCTGCTTTTTGTGTGAGGGATTTTGGCATGACTAAGACTTCTGGGTCTTGATTACCTGGTGGGTTGCTACTTTCAGGCAGTAGGATGCTAGCTGACCTGAGACCTGAGGCTAAAGGCCAGGGGATAGGGCCCACGAGTTAAGATTCAACTGTGGATTGTACTAAATGTAACTGATGTATTTTTAGTTGGATGTGATTGCCCTAGGAACTGTTACAGAGGAGGGTGGAAGTGGGAAAGTGGAATAGAGACCCTGAGAATCCAGGATGGAGGAGGTATGTGTTAAGGGAAGAAGTGGGATAAGATTTAGTAAGAAATGATTTTACTTGTCATTACTATAGAGATCTGTAGACAGTGTTTGTCTCTGATGGTTAAAGGGTCTGCGTACCATTAACCGACTTACAGTGGGGAAAGAGCTCATTGGGGAAGCTTACTGGACAATACAAGTGTGTCTTGGCACTGACAGGTCTCCCCGAGAGGGCCCTGCCCAGTCGGAGAGAGGGATGGACAGGCAGAAGCCGCCTGGTGAAGATAAAGATTCAGAACCGGCAGGTGAGTAGGACAAACTTGCCAGTTTGCTCACAGCTTTTGGCTCCTCATGGGTAGCTCTTTATTTCTGGTCCTGGCACAAGTCCTGGCTAGGTCTGTAATAGACAGGTAATTGAAGAACTTTGTTCTTTGAGACAAAAGTTTAAATGGCAACTGTGTGAGCCACTGAGGGCTTAGTATTGTGCATCTGTTGAGTGGACTTAGTAATCTACGTTAGGCTGACATGTCCTTGTCTGTCTGTGGACTCAGCTGATGGACCTGCAGCCTCTGAGGAGCCCGGTGCCACTGAGCCAGGCCTTCCCGTCGTGTATGTTGGGGAGGTCTCTGTCCCCAGCTCTGGGAGTTCCAGGCTTCAGAAGCCTCCTCACGACTGCAGGTAACTCACCTGTGGGAAATGGGACTTTATGGGCACGGGAGGATTTGATGGGAGAGTCTAGGACTTTCCGGAAGAGGGCTTTAGGATGCATGAGTGTGCCAGATCACTGGGGTGGAGGTTGGGGGGCTGGAGTGGGAGCTGTGAGGATGCCAAGTCATGGGGGTGCGGCATGGTGCTGATAACTCGTGTGCCCGCAGCGGGGGTCCGGCCCCTCGACGTTGTGCTCTCTGTAACTGCGGGGAGCCCAGTCTGCATGGGCAGAGGGAGCTACAGCGCTTTGAATTGCCATTTGACTGGCCCCGGTCTCCAGTGGTGTCCTCTGGGGGAAGCCTGGGGCCCCGGGAAGCCGTGCTGCCCAGTGAGGACCTATCACAAATTGGTTTCCCTGAGGGCCTTACACCTGCCCACCTAGGAGAACCTGGAGGTGAGTGACATGGGTTTGGAAGCAGGGTGGAGGCTGGGCTGTCCTGAGCTACCGGTCACTGTGGTAACTGCCGGTTAACCTGTTCTCTCTGTTTACCTCTCCCCACCTGTGAAGGGCACTGCTGGGCGCATCACTGGTGTGCTGCATGGTCAGCAGGTGTATGGGGGCAGGAGGGCCCAGAACTATGTGGTGTGGACAAGGCCATCTTCTCAGGGATCTCACAGGTAGGGCTAAGGTCACACGGCTGCAAAGCTGAAGGCAGGGCTGGTGGGCTTTTGGGAGTCAGGGCACTGCGGCCGTCCTGGGAAGGTGTGGTGGCCAGAGGATTTCTCTGGAGAGCTGGCCTGCTCTGAGGCTTTCTCCTTCCTGGCAGCGCTGCTCCCACTGCGCCAGGTTCGGTGCCTCCATTCCTTGCCGCTCCCCTGGATGCTCGCGGCTTTACCACTTTCCCTGTGCGGCAGCCAGCGGGTCCTTCTTATCCATGAAAACACTGCAGCTGCTCTGCCCGGACCACAGTGAGGGGGCCACACATTTGGGTGAGAAAACCTGTTCGCGGGATTAGAGCAAATGGGGGGCCACGTGGGCCTTGGCTTTTGCTGCTCCACACAGCATTATTCAAAGTCTAAACTTAGATAGAGGCATTCCATCCCAGTAAAATAGGCGCAAACTTTGTGAGTACAGGGGCTTTGCCTATATTTGCCTATGTGAAGATACTCTTGATAGCTGCAGTGTTGAGAGCAGAGGCCGGCAAGTATATGATAGCCACTCAGTAACTACAGCTTATTCTATGTCCATGCAGTACCTGTTAGGATGTCTCACTGTGGTCAGTTGTGTGAGCACTCTGCCTGACCTGTCTTGTCCCTCCCTTCCTACACAGACGAGGCTCGCTGTGCAGTGTGTGAGGGGCCTGGGGAACTCTGTGACTTGTTCTTCTGTACCAGCTGTGGGCATCACTATCATGGAGCCTGTCTGGACACTGCTCTGACTGCCCGCAAGCGTGCTGGCTGGCAGTGTCCTGAATGCAAAGTGTGCCAAGCCTGCCGGTAAGAATATGAGGACTTAGGTGGAGCCATGTGCAAAGTTTGGGCAGAAAATGAGGCTAGGAAGGATGCTATGATGTGTCCTGTGCCCCTCAGGAAACCTGGGAACGATTCTAAAATGTTGGTGTGTGAGACGTGTGACAAAGGGTGTCATACCTTCTGCTTAAGACCACCCATCGAGGAGCTGCCCGCTCACTCATGGAAGTGCAAGGTGAGTGTCCTCCGAGCCGCGTCCTTCCTTTGGCATCTCCACAGCTGCTTCACGTTCACCGCTGTGTACCGCTGTCTTCAGCCGTGGTTTGACTCCTGCCTCTCTTGCCTGCTTGCTTCCCCTAGACGTGCCGGATATGTCGGGCCTGTGGGGCAGGCTCAGCAGAACTGAATCCAAACTCTGAGTGGTTTGAGAACTATTCGCTTTGTCACCGTTGTCATAAAGCCCAGGGAAACCAGCCTGTCATTTCTGCTGCTGAGCAGCACCCGCCTGTCTGTAGCAGGTAAGTGGTGTAGAGGTTGGGATGGGGCATTGGCAGTGGTGAGAGTGGCAGGGCCAAGTGGATAATTGGCCGTGGAGTCCATAGCATTGATGCCGGCCCCAGTGTGCCCTCGAGTCGTTAGCTGGCGACAGCCACAGTGCCTGCTCCCCTGTACCCTCTGCAGATTTTCACCCCCAGAGCCTGGTGATAGCCCCACTGATGAGCACGATGCTCTGTACGCTGCATGCCAAGGGCAGCCAAAGGGTGGGCACGTGACCTCTATGCAACCCAAGGAACCGGGGCCCCTGCAATGTGAAGCCAAACCACTAGGTGAGTAGGACGTAACAGTCCCAAAATTAATCCTTCGTTCTGTGGTAAGAGGCAGTTTTTGCCTTGCCTCAGATCCTGCACTTTGTGGAATTAGATCTGAGCTGGGTGAGGATATGGTTTGTTGTGTTGACAGGGAGAGCAGGGACCCAACTTGAAGCCCAGTTGGAGGCTCCCCTAAATGAGGAGATGCCACTGCTGCCTCCGTCTGAGGAGTCCCCCCTGTCTCCACCACCTGAGGAATCGCCCACATCTCCATCACCTGAGGCCTCACGCCTGTCCCCGCCACCTGACGAGTCTCCCGAGTCCTTGCCACCTGGGACGTCACACCTTTCCCCACCTACTGAGGAGTCCCCCCTTTCTCCACCACCTGAGGCGTCTCCTTTGTCTCCTCCACCTGAGTCATCACCTTTTTCTCCCCTGGAGGAGTCACCCCCGTGTCCTGCACTAGAGACGCCCCTGTCCCCACCACCTGAAGCCTCACCCCTGTCCCCACCGTTTGAGGAGTCCCCTCTGTCACCCCCACCAGAGGCATTGCCCTCCTCCCCGCCACCTGAAGCGTCTCGCCTGTCTCCACCACCAGAAGAGTCACCCATGTCCCCTCCACCGGAAGAGTCACCCATGTCGCCTCCACCGGAGGCATCTCGTTTGTTCCCACCATTTGAAGAGTCTCCCTTGTCTCCTCCACCCGAAGAGTCTCCTCTGTCCCCACCTCCAGAGGCGTCACGGCTGTCCCCACCCCCTGAGGACTCACCCATGTCTCCCCCACCTGAAGACTCACCTATGTCCCCCCCTCCTGAAGTGTCACGCTTCTCGCCTCTGCCTGTCCTATCACACCTATCTCCCCTGCCTGAGGTATCACGGCTGTCCCCGCCACCTGAGGAGTCTCCCTTGTCCCCACCACCTGAAGACTCTCCCACCTCACCTCCACCTGAGGCTTCACGGTTGTCCCCACCACCTGAGGACTCTCCCACCTCACCTCCTCCTGAGGCATCACAACTCTCCCCTCCCCCTGAAGACTCGCCTGCTTCACCACCACCAGAGGACTCACTTATGTCCCTGCCGCTGGAGGAGTCACCCTTGTCGCCACTGCCTGAGGAGCCGAGACTCTGCCCTCAGCCCGAGGAACCGTACCTGTCTCCTCAGCCCGAGGAGCCCCGTCTCTGTCCCCAGCCTGAGGAGCTGCCCTTGTCCCCACAGTCTGAGGAGCCATGCCTGTCCCCTGTGCTTGCACAGCCTTGTCTATCTTCTCAGCCTGAGGGGCTACACTTGTCCCCTGTGCCTCAGGAAGCACACCTGTCCCCTCAGCCTGAGGAACCACACCTGTCCCCTCAGCCTGAGGAACCACACCTGTCCCCTCAGCCTAAGGAATTGGACCTATCTCCCCAATCTGAGGAGCCTTGCCTGTCCCCCAAGCCTGAGGAACTTCACCAATCTCCTCGGCCTAAAGAGCCTCCTGAGGAACCAAGCCAGTGCCCTGAACCTAAGGAATTGTCCTTGTTTCCCGCAATTGGGGAACCACCTTTGTCACCCATGCTTGGAGAGCCAGCCTTGTCTGAGCCTGGGGAGCCACCTCTGTCTCCACTTCCTGAGGAGCTGCCCTTGTCCTTGTCAGGGGAGCCAGCCTTGTCACCTCAGCTGATGCCACCAGGTAAGGAGCTGTTACTGACCCCTTACTCTGGGGCAGTCATAACCCTTTGTGACACATCTAAGAGCCTCTCTTTTTCTCTTCTCCCCCCAGATCCTCTTCCTCCTCCACTCTCGCCCATTATCCCAGCTGCAGCCCCTCCAGCCTTGTCTCCTTTGGGGGAGCTAGAATACCCCTTTGGTGCCAAAGGGGACAGTGACCCTGAGTCACCATTGGCTGCCCCCATCCTAGAGACACCTATCAGCCCTCCACCGGAAGCTAACTGCACTGACCCTGAGCCTGTGCCCCCGATGATCCTTCCCCCATCTCCAGGCTCCCCAATGGGGCCTGCTTCTCCTCTCCTCATGGAGCCCCTCCCTCCACCATGTTCTCCACTCCTTAAGCATTCCTCGCCCCCTCCAGCCTCTCCCCCTTCCCAGTGTTCCCCTCCTGCACTGCCACTGTCTGTCCCCTCCCCGCTGAGTCCTGTGCAGAAGGCAGTGGCTGGCTCAGACGAGGCTGAGTTGCATGAGATGGAGACGGAGAAAGATCCAGAACCTGAGTGCCCGGCCTTGGAACCCAGTGCCACCAGTCCTCTGCCATCCCCTGTGGGGGACCTCTCTTGCCCTGCCGCCAGCCCTGCCCCAGCCCTGGATGACTTCTCTGGCATGGGAGAAGACACAGCCCCTCTAGATGGGACTGAGGCTGACCCTTTGCAGTCACAGACTGGACAGACCCCTGGCAGCTTGGCCAGCGAACTTAAAGGATCTCCTGTGCTCCTGGATCCCGAGGAGCTGACCCCTGTGACCCCTATGGAGGTCTATGGCCCGGAATGCAAGCAGGCAGAGCAGGGCTCACCCTGTGAAGAGCAGGAAGAGCCTGGGGCACCAGTGCCCCCCATGCCACCCACTGTCATCAAGTCAGACATCGTCAATGAGATCTCCAACCTGAGCCAGGGCGATGCCAGTGCCAGTTTTCCTGGTTCAGAGCCCCTGCTGGGCTCTCCGGACCCTGAGGGGGCCGGCTCCTTGTCCATGGAGCTGGGCGTGTCTACAGATGTTAGTCCAGCCCGTGATGAGGGCTCCCTGCGCCTCTGTACTGACTCGCTGCCAGAGACTGATGACTCTCTGTTGTGTGACACCGGGGCGGCTGTCGGTGGAGGCAAGGCTGAGGGAGACAAGGGGCGGCGCCGCAGCTCCCCAGCCCGCTCCCGAGTCAAGCAGGTACGCCTGTGCTGCCATCGGCTGCAGCCCTGTGCCGCCTTTGCACTTGCCTTTCTGCAGTCGAGATTTGTGTAGGGATCCTTTAGTCCAGCCTCGCCTAGCTGTGTGCTATGCAAAGGGGGGGTGAATGATTTACCCAGGTTCACTCAGAAATAGGATTGGGACCAAAACCTTGGCACTCCCAAGTCATTTTTGTTGTTGTCTTGTCCTTATCCCATATTAGCTGTTCTTGGAAGAGTCTTGGAAGAGGAGATTGGTTTGCTCGCCACTCACTACTCGTTGATATTTGGAAATGTGGCTCTTTTTTCCTTTCCTCTGAGTGGACACCTGGGTCTTCTTTTTTTTTTTTTTTTTGTCCTTTTTTTTTTTTTTTTTTAAGATTTATATATACAGTGTTCTGCTGGCATGTATGCCTGTACACCAGAAGAAGGCACCAGATCTCATTATAGGTGGTCGTGAGCCACCGTGTGATGCTGGGACTTGAACTCGGGGCCTTTGGCAGCCAGTGCTCTTAGCCTCTGAGCTCTCTCTCCAGCCCTTTTCTTTCTTTTTGTAAAACCTGTCACACTCTCCTTTGTCGCTGCGTTCTCCAAGCCTGTGGCCCCACACAGCTGGTGCTGGAATGGCGTCTTCCCTGTCGTAGGGTCGCAGCAGTAGTTTCCCAGGAAGACGCCGGCCTCGTGGAGGAGGGGCGCATGGAGCACGGGGGAGAGGACGGGCTCGATTGAAGTCAACCACTTCTTCTGTTGAGACACTGGTAGTAAGGACAGGCTTTGCACCCCCATGCATGCCTCCCGGGCTCCCTCAGAGTTCAGCACGCTTAAAGTCCTGGCAGCCCTTTGCCGCTTGGCCTCGAGGCTTCTTAAAACCTCTGTCGTTGGTCCCCGGCTGGGAACCTCAGTGCTCTGTGCCTCTGAGGCCCTTGTCTTAGCAGTCATTCACACCTCTTCTCCGAGTGTGGACTAGAGGGCAGCTTAGCCGGGACACACTTTACACTTCCTACGACTTTCTGTCTGTTAAGGTGGCTGACATTGACAGTTCTCCTAGCAAGGAAGAGGAGGAGGAAGATGATGACACCATGCAGAACACCGTGGTTCTCTTCTCTAACACAGACAAATTTGTTCTAATGCAGGTACTGGACTTAACTGGGGAGCCCAGCTCCAGCAGTGAGAGTGGGCGTGCTGTGTCAGTGTGAGTGTGTGTCTTTGTGTGTGTGAGTGCCTGTGAATATGCATGCTTGTGAGTGTGCATGTTCAAGAATGTGTGTACACGTGTGTATGTGTTAGTGTCCGTGTGTGTGCATGAATGTGTGTGTATGTTTCTGTGTGTACATGCCTGTGTGTGTGCCCTGAATGAGTGGATGAGTGTGTGTGTGTGTGTGTGTGTGTGTGCGCGCACGCATGTGTGTGCACTTTGCTGTGTGGATAGATGGGAAGAACCAGGGACCCGGTTTGCTTCCTAGGATACAAGGCTAACGAGGTGGGTAGTGAATGTCTGCACAGCGCAAAGGGCAGAAATGTAGCCTAGGGAGCCTGTGTATGTTACCACATACAGCTCTTACTGGGCAAGTGTTCACGCTATCTTGTCTTCCTGTAACTTCCTGAAGTACTGATGCTAGACTGTGTTTGTAGTGGCTTGATTAGGCCAAGAAGGTGCCTGAGGGAGGCACAGCTCTGAGCTGGGTGGAGATTCGTGTTTCCCCTCGGGTCCTGCTTAGTGTCGTAACACTGTGGGCCTCCCTGGCCTTTGGCTTAACCGGGAACAGCAGACACCTTTGCAGGGCTTGGTAGATGGCTTAGCAGAAGGACCTGGCCTGTTAAAAGCCGTCTATGGCCAGACAGCCGATCCTGGGGAGAAGACAGTGGCTCCCAGGAGCTTATGGGGCGACCAGCTTAGCTGTGAACTTCGGGTTCAACGAGTCTGCATCTCAAAAAATAGGCTGGAAAATAATAGAGGAAGACCCTTGACTTCTTCCGTATACTGCTCCCTGACCCTTTGCCGAGAGAGGCAGACACGGGGAGACAGAGATTCAGAGAGAGAGGCAAAGGCATTTTTGGACTTCTGGGTGTCTGTTTTTCTGCAGGACATGTGTGTGGTGTGTGGCAGCTTTGGCCGGGGCGCCGAGGGCCACCTCTTGGCCTGTTCCCAGTGTTCCCAGTGCTATCACCCATACTGTGTCAACAGCAAGGTGAGTTCAGGTCCCCAAAAGTGCAGGCTGTGGGCAGAGTCAGTCCTCTACTACCCTGCTCCCCCATTCTTGCCATACCATCTATTTTTAATGTTTTACTACATTTATTTATCTGGTGGGGGGGGGCGGTCAGAGGACAACCATGTGGATTCCAGGGACCAAATGCAGATTATCAGGCTTGGTGGCAAGGTCCTGTGTGTGTGCTGAGCTATGTTACCAGCCTGACACACGATTTTTTTCTTTTTAAGCTTTATTTAATTTATTATGTATACAATGTTCTGTCTGCATGTACACTTGAATGCTACAAGAGGGCAGCAGCTCTCATTATAGATGGTTGTGAGTCACCATGTGGTTGCTGGAAATTGAACTCACGACCCCTGGAAGAGCAGCCAGTGCTCTTAACCTGTGAGCCATCTCTCCAGACCCCTGACACATGATTTCTTAAAGTGACTGTAGCTCTTGGAAGTCATTGATCAGTTGTCAATGCTGTCAAACTCAGAGAAAGGTGCTTGGGATTTTATAGCAGACTTTGTAGTTTCTTTTCATAGACCAACAGTCTGTTGTATTAATGCTGACAATTTTACCAGTAGAAAGCATGGTATATGGCCAGGAATGGTGGCATACACCTTTAATTCCAGGCAGAAGCAGGCAGATCTTCATGAGTTTGAGGTCAGCCTGGTCTACATAGTGAGCTCCAGGTCAGCCAAAGCTACATACCGAGACGCTGCCTCAAAAAAGCAAACCAAAACAAAATGTGGTATAGTCTGGAAGTAGAATCAATCTGCAGCTGCATGTCCACAGCAGATAGCAGTGTCTTTAACTAAAGGCATAATCAGTCCTTTGGGTTTTTTTTTTTCTTCTTCTAAAACTATCGATGTATTAATTAATCTACTGATAACATTTATTCACTTATATGAGTGACAGGTTCTAGAAGGTGAAGAAAATGGAAGGGAATGAACATTGGTCTGTTATTAGTTTGGGTGCCCCCTTAATGAAGGATGTGTATGTAACTCAGTGGGGCTGGGCCTAGAGCCTGTTCCCCGTTCAGCAGAGCCCCCGGGAACCTCTGGAGAGGGACTTTGGGGGCAGAGAGTGCTCTGTAGAAACCCCTCTGTGCTCAGAGGTGTGCCTTCAGCCATGTAAGCACTGCCCGCCCCTCCCCAACACATTCCTGAGGTCTCTCTCTGTACCAGATCACCAAGGTGATGCTGCTGAAGGGCTGGCGTTGTGTGGAGTGTATCGTGTGTGAGGTATGCGGCCAGGCCTCCGACCCTTCACGCCTGCTGCTCTGTGATGACTGTGATATTAGCTACCACACATACTGCCTGGATCCCCCACTGCTCACTGTGCCCAAGGGTGGCTGGAAGTGCAAATGGTAAGGAGCCTGGGGTCTTGACGGAGATGGCGAACGGCTGAGATGCAGTTAGAGTGGATGAGTGCTGAATGCATGATGCCCTGTGTTTAGGACACCAGCCTGCTGGTGTGGTTCTCACGGGGGTACCTCTGGGGTCCTCGGGTAGGTGCTGAAGGTCCTTCTGCTTCTCCTAGGTGCGTGTCCTGTATGCAGTGTGGGGCCGCTTCTCCTGGCTTCCACTGTGAATGGCAGAACAGTTACACGCATTGTGGGCCCTGTGCCAGCCTGGTGACCTGTCCTGTCTGTCATGCTCCCTATGTGGAGGAAGACCTGCTAATCCAGTGTCGCCACTGTGACCGGTGAGAGCATCCTCTCCCCTCATGTCCGTCCGCTCCATGTGCTGGTGTCGGCTGCCATTGCCTATGCCCATCCGCCGCCGCCTCCTCCTCCCAGGTGGATGCACGCTGGCTGCGAGAGCCTCTTCACAGAGGATGAAGTCGAACAGGCTGCCGATGAGGGCTTCGACTGTGTGTCCTGCCAGCCCTATGTGGTAAAGCCTGTGGGTGAGTATCGGGTTGGAAGGAGCAAAGAGGACATGGGTGTGTCTTACTTTGGGACAGTGCCCTGAGCTGCCGTGCTTTGTCCTTCTCCCCGTAGCACCTGTGGCCCCGCCAGAGCTGGTACCCGTGAAGGTGAAAGAGCCAGGTAAGTCACAGAAACTGAATATGCAAACCAGCTGAGACCATAGAGTGCCTCGCTCCAGCCTCCACACTTTATCTCATTTTAAGGGAGTAAAAACCAAGACTCAGGGTAAATGGCCAAGTTAGTGGCAAAGTTGTGATTAGAACCAAAGTTTTCACATTTCCAGATACGGCTCCTTTCACCAGGCAGGTCTTCTTTACTACTCAAGTTTCACTCGAGAGAGCACAGCTTTTTTCTTGCAGAAGGGGACGAGGTCATCTTTCTGCCACAGTGGGGCGCTCTTCTTAGCAACCTAGGGCCCTGTATGCTGGCACTGAGCAAGTGGAGTCCTTCCTGTTCCTTGGCAGCTTGAGACTCCATTTGGTGAATCTGTGGTTAATGGGTGCTGAACTAGCTAGGCTTTTGCTCATCTCAGCTCCCTCAGTCACTGGTAGAGCCTTTGGCGGCCTTAGACGCCACCAGGACTGTCCTGCTTGTGTGTCAGCTGGGAACACGGGTTGAAGTGTGGAGTGTGCTTTCCCTGGGGCCTCTGTCCAGGGGTCATATGTTCTTCCCTGTTGTCCAGAGCCCCAGTTCTTTCGCTTCGAGGGTGTGTGGCTGACAGAAACTGGCATGGCGGTGCTGCGTAACCTGACCATGTCACCACTGCACAAGCGGCGCCAGCGGCGAGGACGGATAGGCCTCCCAGGCGAGGCAGGGCTGGAGGGTTCTGAGCCCTCAGATGCCCTTGGCCCAGATGACAAGAAGGATGGGGACCTGGACCCCGAGGAGCTGCTCAAGGGTGAAGGTTGGGCTGGGGAATCTCAGAGAAAGGCAGCTAGGGGGAGAAGCACAGCCCGTTGGAGTTGGGATGTTGGCTAGGGGCTGCACAGCCACTGCTGCTCATCCTTGTCTGGCACTGTTGGTCTTGGTCAGGTGGCACTGTGGCAGGTTACTGGGTTCCCTCTTGCAGATGACAGGAGGACTCGGCCCTCTGATCTGCCTGTTCTTCTGTTACCCGCAGGTGGGGTTGAGCAAATGGAGTGTGAGATTAAACTGGAAGGCCCCGCCAGCCCTGATGTAGAACCTGGCAAAGAAGACACAGAAGAAAGCAAAAAACGCAAGCGTAAACCCTATCGGCCAGGTAAGGCCCTGGAGTTGGGTTGTGAAGCAGTAAGGAGCAATCATCAGGTGTCCAAAGTGGCTTGTTGGTCTTTTGTTGTTTCTTGAGACAGGGTTTCTCTGTTTTAGCTCTGGCTTCTCATTCTTAATTCTGCTTTCTCACAGGCATTGGTGGTTTCATGGTACGACAGCGGAAGTCTCACACACGTGTGAAAAGGGGGCCTGCTGCACAGGCGGAGGTGTTGAGTGGGGATGGGCAGCCCGACGAGGGTGAGACGGGTGAGGGCGCCAGTGGGACCTGGGAAGAAGGTGGGGATCACAGCCCATGGGCAGCTCCAGGGAGGCTAGGGTGTGAATGCACTGTGAGGGCAAAGTGGGTGGAGGGTCTGGTTGATGGGGAAGGGTAGGGAGAGTGTCTGAGCAGTTGACCCCAGCGTGCCCGGTATCTCCAGAAAGCCTGAGCCTTTACCTTTGTCCATAGTGGCACCTGCCGATCTGCCTGCAGAGGGCTCTGTGGAACAGAACCTTGCTGAGGGGGACGAGAAGAAGAAGCAACAGCGACGAGGACGCAAAAAGAGCAAGCTGGAGGACATGTTCCCCGCCTACCTGCAGGTAGGCCTCAGGCTTCCTGGGGTGAGGAAAGGGAGGGGCTGCACCCACAGGGCACCAAAAACCACTTCTCTTGACTCCTCCTGCAGGAAGCCTTCTTTGGGAAGGAACTGCTGGACCTGAGTCGGAAGGCCCTGTTTGCCGTTGGGGCGGGCCGGCCGGGCTTCGGACTGGGAGCTCCAAAACCTCGGGGGGACGGAGTTTCAGATAGGAAGGAGCTTACAGCCTTGCACAAAGGTTGGTTAATGGAGAGGAAGTGTTCTGGGGCATCTAGCCTACCTTCTGCTTCGTGGTTGGCAAAAGTGTGGGAAGGGGTGTCAGCTAAGGGTGGGTGGGTCAGCGGCCCCGTTCTGGGCATCAGGTATTACTGGGCTCTGATGAGAGTGGGACTGTTGCTCATAGGAGATGATGGTCCAGACGCTGCAGATGAAGAGTCCCGTGGGCCTGAGGGCATGGCTGATATACCAGGTGAGGGCTTCCGGGGAATTGGGTCCCATCCTAGTCTTGCTTGTTACCAGCTGGCTCTGCCCCTAGAAGCTGCTGGAGTTGGAGCCTGGATATGGTTCCATGTCTCCTGTGGTTCACACTGCCTTGGGTGGTATGTGGCTCCTCCATCTTGCTGACTGATGCTTCTCCTCTGCTATTTCAGGGCTTGAGGATGGGGGCGTAAAGGCATCCCCAGCACCCAGTGACCCTGAGAAACCAGGCACCCCAGGTGAAGGAGTGCTCAGCTCTGACTTAGACAGGATTCCCACGGAAGGTGAGGCCTGCACAGGCCTTCTGTGTGTGAGGGTCCTCCATGGGGACATGGGGAAAGAAGGTCCTCTCTGTGGGACTGCTCTGTACTGCTCTGGTGTGAGAGCCCTGGTCACCATCCTTGGCTGTGACCACTTGTAGATCTCTGGTGCCACGCGAACCTCTCACTTAGCAGTGTGCTCTGTCATTCCCCCACAGAACTGCCTAAGATGGAGTCCAAGGACCTGCAGCAGCTTTTTAAGGATGTGCTGGGCTCAGAGCGAGAGCAGCCTTTGGGTTGTGGAACTCCTGGCCTAGAAGGCAGCCGTACACCACTGCAGAGGCCCTTTCTCCAAGGTACTTATGGCAGGGGATGCTTCCAAGGCTGCTGTAGCCAACCTTGTTCCCTGAGTAGGTCACTTGCTTCTTTTTGTCTGATCCTGTTGCTCTTGCAGGTGGACTCCCTTTGGGCAGTCTCCCCTCCAGCAGCCCAATGGACTCCTACCCAGGCCTCTGCCAGTCCCCCTTCTTAGATTCTAGGTTGGTATCTGTGCTTACCCGTCTTGGGTGGTCCCTGTTGTCCTCTCCCTCCACGTGGGTGCCTGCCTTGCCTCCTTTTGATTGTGAGCCCCTGAGAGATGACTCTCTGGCTCCTCTGCTCCCTTCTGAACAGCCTTCCTCAGATGGGGCTGAGCAGGGGCTTGGGGTTCTGGACGGTTGGTCTGGGGTGTGTTTTGAAATCCCTGCCCTCTGTGACTCTCTGCCCCTGCGCCCCAGGGAGCGCGGGGGCTTCTTTAGCCCAGAACCCGGTGAGCCAGACAGCCCTTGGACAGGCTCAGGGGGCACCACGCCCTCCACTCCCACCACCCCTACCACCGAGGGCGAGGGTGACGGGCTGTCCTATAACCAGCGGAGTCTACAGCGTTGGGAAAAAGATGAGGAACTGGGCCAGCTCTCCACTATTTCACCTGTACTCTATGCCAACATTAACTTTCCTAATCTCAAGCAAGATTACCCAGGTACCTCTGGGCAAGGGCAACAACCCGGCAGGTGGAGGGGTCACCTGCCAAGTAGTCTTTTCTGACTTGATCTTTCTGCTTTCCAGACTGGTCTAGCCGATGCAAACAGATCATGAAGCTCTGGAGAAAGGTTCCAGCCGCTGACAAAGCCCCCTACCTGGTAAGACAGGCCCGGGCTAGTTTAAGGCCTGAAATGGAGGCATCTTTGGGACTCAGCTCAGGTCCTTCCACTCCCTTTATCCCTCTTCTCCTGTCTCCTGCCATCCCTAAAGCAGCTGGGTGAGGAAGGACTGGGTTCTGGGGAGGCAGTGTGTTACAAGGGCTGGGGGCTGAGTGTGAGGCTGAGCTTGAAGCCCTGTGTCGTGTCCTGTGTCCCTCAGCAAAAGGCCAAAGATAACCGGGCTGCTCACCGCATCAACAAGGTGCAGAAGGTGAGTGGGTGGCCTTCCTAGGGTCGGGGGCAGGTCATACCCACAGCAAACAGCCTGACTGCTCCGCGTGGTCTCTCTCTGTAGCAAGCTGAGAGCCAGATCAACAAGCAGGCCAAGGTGGGCGACATAGCCCGCAAGATTGATCGACCGGCCCTCCATCTTCGCATTCCCTCCCAGCCAGGGGCACTGGGCAGCCCGCCCCCTGCTGCGGCCCCCACCATTTTCATTGGCAGCCCCACCACCCCTGCTGGCTTGTCTACCTCTGCGGACGGGTTCCTGAAGCCACCAGCGGGCACAGTGCCCGGCCCTGACTCACCTGGTGAGCTCTTCCTCAAGCTCCCGCCCCAGGTGCCCGCCCAAGTGCCTTCGCAGGACCCCTTTGGACTGGCCCCTGCCTACGCCCCGGAGCCCCGCTTCTCTACGGCACCACCCACCTATCCTCCTTACCCAAGCCCCACTGGAGCCCCTGCCCAGCCCCCGATGCTGGGTACCACAACTCGACCTGGGACTGGCCAGCCAGGGGAATTTCACACTACCCCACCGGGTACCCCTAGACACCAGCCTTCCACGCCTGACCCCTTCCTCAAACCCCGCTGCCCCTCACTGGACAACCTGGCTGTGCCTGAGAGCCCAGGGGTAGCGGGAGGCAAGGCTTCCGAGCCTCTGCTCTCGCCCCCACCTTTTGGGGAGGCTCGGAAGACCCTAGAAGTGAAGAAGGAAGAGCTTGGGGCATCCTCTCCGGGCTATGGTCCCCCAAACCTGGGCTGTGTTGACTCACCTTCTTCAGGCCCCCACCTGGGTGGTCTGGAGTTAAAGGCACCTGATGTCTTCAAAGCCCCCCTAACCCCTCGGGCATCTCAGGTAGAGCCCCAGAGCCCAGGCCTGGGCTTACGGGCCCAGGAGCCACCCCCTGCCCAGGCTTTGGCTCCTTCTCCTCCCAACCACCCAGATGTCTTTCGTCCTGGCCCCTACCCTGACCCCTATGCCCAGCCCCCATTGACTCCTCGGCCCCAACCACCCCCCACTGAGAGCTGCTGTGCCCTGCCTCCTCGATCACTGCCCTCTGATCCTTTCTCCAGAGTGCCCGCCAGTCCTCAGTCCCAGTCCAGTTCCCAGTCCCCTTTGACCCCACGTCCTCTGTCTGCTGAGGCTTTCTGCCCATCCCCTGTTACCCCTCGCTTTCAGTCTCCTGACCCGTATTCCCGGCCGCCCTCACGCCCTCAGTCCCGTGACCCCTTTGCCCCATTGCATAAGCCACCCCGACCCCAGCCCCCTGAAGTTGCCTTTAAGGCTGGGCCCCTAGCCCACGCTCCACTGGGAGCTGGGGGCTTCCCAGCAGCCCTGCCCTCCGGCCCAGCAGGTGAGCTCCATGCCAAGGTCCCAAGTGGGCAGCCCCCCAGTTTTGCCCGTTCTCCTGGGACAGGCACATTTGTGGGCTCCCCATCTCCCATGCGGTTCACTTTCCCACAGGGGGTAGGGGAGCCTTCCCTAAAGCCTCCTGTCCCTCAGCCTGGTCTCCCTCCACCCCATGGGATCAACAGCCATTTTGGGCCTGGCCCTACCTTGGGCAAGCCTCAAAGCACAAACTACGCAGTAGCCACGGGGAACTTTCACCCATCAGGCAGCCCCCTGGGCCCCAGTACTGGGCCCACAGGGGAAGGCTATGGGCTCTCCCCACTACGCCCCGCATCAGTTTTGCCGCCTCCCACACCCGATGGATCCCTACCCTACTTGTCCCATGGAGCCTCACAAAGGGCAGGCATCACCTCTCCCGTGGAAAAGCGAGAAGACCCGGGAGCTGCAATGAGTAGTAGCTCTTTGGCAACACCTGAACTCTCAAGTGCCCAGGATGCAGGCATGTCTAGCCTCAGCCAGACAGAGCTGGAGAAGCAGCGGCAGGTGAGGGGGATCTCCTGTAGCTGGTCCTGCCGTACTTGTCTGCACGGCCCTGGGCTTAGAACGGAATTGGCCTACTTCTCTGTTTCCTGGACAGCGGCAGCGACTGCGGGAGCTGCTGATCCGGCAGCAGATCCAGCGAAGCACCCTGCGGCAGGAGAAGGAAACGGCTGCAGCAGCTGCGGGCGCCGTGGGGCCTCCAGGCGCCTGGGGAGCGGATCCCAGCGGCCCTGCCTTTGAGCAGCTGAGTCGAGGCCAGACCCCTCTCCCTGGGTCTCAGGTAGGTACACTGGCAAGGGGTGGTGGGGCCAGCATACTGGCCGTGGCTACAGCTTCATCCACATCTGTCGTCTAGGATAAGAGCAGTGTTGTCGGGTTGCCCTCAAGCAAGCTAGGTGGTCCTATCCTGGGACCGGGAGCCTTCTCCAGTGATGACCGGCTCTCCCGGCCACTTCCACCAGCCACACCTTCTTCCATGGACATGAACAGCAGGTGAGGTTCCAGGAGGGTGTGTGTGCGTGAGAGAGAGAATGGGACAGATTTTGGCATCATTGTGCACTGCCTCTGATCTTTCCCTGTCACTGGTCCTTCTCTGTTACTATTTCCTCTTCCTCATTCTTTTCCGTTACTGTTCCTTTTGTGTTTCCTCACTATCGTTCTTCAGCCTCCGTTCTTGCCCTCTGTGCTGATTGTGTCTCACAGACTACTGTGTATTTTTCCAGGCAACTTGTCGGAGGCTCTCAGGCCTTCTACCAGCGAACACCCTATCCTGGCTCCCTGCCCTTGCAGCAGCAGCAGCAGCAGCAGCAGCAGCAGCAACAACAACAACTATGGCAGCAGCAGCAGCAGCAGCAGCAGCAGGCAACAGCAGCAAGCTCCATGAGACTTGCCATGTCTGCTCGATTCCCGTCAACTGCTGGACCGGAACTTGGCCGTCAAGCGCTAGCTTCCCCCTTGGCAGGGATCCCTACCCGCCTTCCAGGCCCTACTGAGCCAGTGCCTGGTCCAGCTGGTCCTGCTCAGTTCATTGAGTTGAGACACAATGTACAGAAAGGACTTGGACCTGGGGGTTCTCCGTTTCCTGCTCAGGGGCCCCCACAGAGGCCTCGTTTTTACCCGGTAAACGAGGAAACCCACAGACTGGCTCCTGAAGGTCTTCGGGGCCTGCCTGTTTCAGGCCTTCCCCCCCAGAAGCCCTCAGTCCCGCCAGCTCCTGAGATGAACAACAGCCTTCATCAGACACCCCATAGCAAGGGCCCTGCCTTACCAGCTGGCTTGGAGCTGGTCAGCCGCCCACCATCAAGCTCTGAACTTGGTCGCCCTCCTCTGGCCTTGGAAGCTGGGAAGCTGCCGTGTGAGGATCCTGAGCTGGACGATGACTTTGACGCCCACAAAGCCCTGGAGGATGATGAAGAGCTCGCCCACTTGAGTCTGGGTGTGGATGTGGCCAAGGGCGACGATGAGCTGGGCACCCTGGAGAACCTGGAGACTAATGACCCCCACTTGGATGACCTCCTGAATGGTGATGAATTTGACCTGCTAGCCTACACTGACCCTGAGCTGGACACTGGGGATAAGAAGGACATCTTCAATGAGCACCTGAGGCTGGTGGAGTCAGCCAATGAGAAGGCTGAGCGAGAAGCCCTGCTGCGGGGGGTGGAGCCAGGATCCCTGGGATCTGAGGACCGTCCTCCCCCTGCCACAGATAACGCTGAGCCTCCTCGCCTAACAGCCGTGCTCCCTGAGGTGAAGCCCAAAGTGGAGGAGGGAGGGCGCCATCCTTCTCCTTGCCAGTTCACCATTAACACCCCCAAGGTGGAACCAGCACCTCCTGCCACTCCCCTCAGCCTGGGACTGAAGCCAGGACAGACTGTGATGGGCAGCCGGGACACTCGAGTCGGTGCAGGACCATTCCCCAGCAGTGGGCACACATCTGAGAAAGGCCCATTTGGGGCCACAGGAGGAACACCAGCTCACTTGCTGAACCCCAGCTCACTGAGTGGCCCGGGGGGATCCTCCCTTCTGGAAAAGTTTGAGCTGGAGAGTGGAGCCTTAGCCTTGCCTGGTGGACATGCAGCACCTGGGGATGAGCTGGACAAAATGGAGAGTTCATTGGTAGCCAGTGAGCTGCCTCTGCTCATCGAGGACCTGCTAGAGCATGAGAAGAAGGAGCTGCAGAAGAAGCAGCAGCTTTCGGCACAGTTGCAGCCTGCCCAGCAGCAACAGCAGCACTCTCTCCTTCCTACGCCAGGCCCTGCCCAGGCCCTGCCTCTGCCACACGAGGCTGGGCCTCCACAGCAGCTTGCTCTTGGTCTCGGAAGTGCCCGACAGCCAGGCTTGGGCCAGTCACTGATGCCTACCCAGCCACCAGCTCATGCTCTTCAGCAGCGCCTGGCTCCATCTGTGGCTATGATGTCTAACCAAGGACATATGCTAAGTGGGCAGCAAGCAGGGCAGACCGGCTTGGTGCCCCAACAGAGCTCACAACCGGTGTTAGCACAGAAACCCATGAATGCCATGCCAGCTTCCATGTGCATGAAACCCCAGCAGCTGGCAATGCAGCAGCAGCAGCTGGCCAACAGCTTCTTCCCCGACACAGGTAACTTCATGTTGGATAGTTAAGCGTGATGCAGACCCAGTGAGCACCGACTCTAGTGCAAGATACGCCTTAGTTAAAGGAGGTGCACACCAGGGACTTCGGCTAAACAGCAAAGCGCTGTAAGCAGAGAGCAGAGGCCGTGGGGCTTTTGAGAGGAGAGATGAATGAGTGAGTGAAGGAAGCCTGATTAGCAAAGGCTTTATGTCTGTGCTTAAGTTTGGGACTTGGAGAGGAGAGGTACAAGGGTAAGCAGTCCAGGTAAATGAAAGGGGAAGTTACAGAGGCAAGGAAACCTGTCGAGAACAGTGAGTGCTACGCAGAGGAGAACGGACAGGCGCTCCAGAGAGTGCGCACTTAGCGGGGAGAGAGAATGTGGGGCCATATTGAGGGACCCCTCTAACTGACTGCATTTATTGAATAGTTACTCTTTGTCAGGCAATGCTCTTTGCCACAGTTGCTAGATGTCATCCTGACAGACTCATGGAATGGGTACTCTACTTGGCTTTGATTGCGGAAGAGAAAACTGAGCTGGGCATGGCGGCTCATTCCTGTAGTCTCAGCACTCGGGAGGCAGAGGCAGGCAGGTCTTTATGAGTTCGAGGCTAGCCTGGTCTACAAAGCGAGTCCAGGACAGCCAAGGCTATACAGAGAAGCCCTATCTTGAAAAACAAAAACAAAAAATAAATAAAAAGAGGAAACGGCGTAAAAGTTAAGTAACTTGTAAGAGCAGACAAGCAGCAGAGCTAGGTTAACGTAACAGCGTTGGAATTTTATGCAAGTGAGAGTGGGGAGTCCTTTACAAAGGTGAGTCAGTTTTCTGAGCAGGAGAGACATATGACAAAGTGCCAGCCAGGCATGGTGGTACACACCCCAGTGCTCAAGAGGCAGAGGCAGGAGGATCTCTGGAGAGTTCCAGGCCAGCCTGGTCTACATAGTGAGTTCCAAGATGGCCAGAGCTACATAGAGAGACCCTGTCTAAAATGAACAAGTTAATTAAACAAATAAAGGCACCCCCAAACCAAAGTGTAGGATTTTATGTTTTTTTGTTGTTGTTGCTTCTTTCTGTTTTTGTTTGTTCGTTTGATTTGGGGTGGATGAGGGTAGAGGAGGGGATAGGTGAGAGTAAGGTGGGAGGTGAGCATGTATCCCTGCTAACTTTGATGTCACTGTGTAACAGTGTGAGGATGACTTTAAGGTTAGGATTCTCCTGTATCTGCTCATCGAGTGCCGGAGGTGGAGCAGGCACCACCATACCTGGTCTACTCTGGCTTTGTTTCTTTGAGACGGGGTCTCAGTGTACAGCACAGGTTGGCCTTAAATGTAAAATCTGTGTACTGTGGCCTTCGAGTGCTAGGGTTGCGGGGGTGAGCCACTGGGCCCAGTTTTTGTTTTTTCTCAGTCCTAGACCAGCAGGACAGTGGGTTGGTGGGTAATTTTTTTGTGTGTCACAAACAGCCCTACTGTCTAGGGCTTTGTCACACAGCCTACTTTGGGTTTTTGAGCTGTGTTGGTTGTGGAATACTACTTTGAAAGGTACTGTCTGGCTCAGAAAGTATGCCTTTATTCTGGTCACATGAGTGTCTATAGCACCATGAAGTAGGCAGAGTAGCAATCTTGATCTCAAATCAGATGAGGGAAACTGAGGCTTACAGTGCTGCCTCAACAGATGTTTACTGTCTCCCTTTAAAGGGGCCATGTACGCCGCGAACATTGGTGCCGTATCACCAGGTTCCTTGGCTCCTCCTTGGCTGAGTGGACGTGATGTATCCTTGTTCTGTGTGAAGAGAACAGAGCACTGGAAAAGAACAGCCATTGTGCCATGGAGCCTGGATTCTCAAACCCAGTGTATTCATTTCTTCCCTCTTCAGACCTGGACAAATTTGCTGCAGAAGATATCATTGATCCTATTGCAAAGGCCAAGATGGTAGCTTTGAAAGGTATCAAGAAAGTGATGGCTCAGGGCAGCATTGGGGTGGCACCTGGGATGAACAGGTAAGATTCAGGGCATCTGTCCTCGTGGTCCCCCCAGCATGTCCTGTTGTGCCCTCCCTGACACCATAATCCCCTATGCTGTATAAACTCTAGGCAGCAAGTATCACTGCTGGCTCAGAGGCTCTCTGGGGGTTCTGGCAATGATCTTCAGAACCATGTGGCACCTGGGAGTGGCCAGGTAAGGGGGAAGGAGGACTACTTCTGTGGACTGCTTCCCTGGGGCGCCTCTTTAGGGGCCTGGCATGAGACAATGATCTTCTAGAAATCTCTCTTACCACAGGAGCGGAATGCTAGTGACCCTTCCCAGCCTCGTCCCAACCCGCCCACTTTTGCCCAGGGAGTGATCAGTGAGTATGGGCGCAGAAGGAGGGTGCACAGAATGGTTAGCAGCCTGTGGAAGGGGGTCACGGCTCCGCAGATCCTAACATACAAGTTCCATTCCCAGACGAAGCTGACCAGCGGCAGTACGAGGAGTGGCTGTTTCACACCCAGCAGCTCCTGCAGATGCAGCTGAAGGTGCTGGAAGAGCAGATCGGGGTGCACCGCAAGTCTCGGAAGGCTCTGTGTGCCAAGCAGCGCACCGCCAAGAAGGCTGGCCGTGAGTTCCCAGAAGCTGACGCTGAGAAGCTCAAGCTGGTTACGGAGCAGCAAAGCAAGATCCAGAAGCAGCTGGACCAGGTGGGGAATGCGATGTTCAGCTTCGTCCTCAGAAATCAGGTGTAAGGGGCGGCTGGGGTGGGCAGTGTCCAGGCTAACCTCTCCAACCCTCCCGTGCTAGGTCCGGAAACAGCAGAAGGAACACACAAATCTCATGGCAGAATATCGAAACAAGCAGCAGCAACAGCAGCAGCAGCAACAGCAGCAGCAGCAGCAACAGCACTCAGCTGTACTGGCTCTCAGCCCTTCTCAGAATCCTCGGGTACTCACTAAACTGCCTGGCCAGCTTCTCCCTGGTCATGGGTTACAGCCGCCACAGGCACCTCCGGGTGGGCAAGCTGGAGGTCTTCGTCTGCCTCCCGGGGGTATGGTACTACCTGGACAGCCTGGTGGTCCATTCCTCAATACTGCCTTGGCCCAGCAGCAGCAACAGCAGCATTCTGGTGTGGCTGGATCCTTGACTGGCCCCTCAGGGAACTTCTTCCCTGGCAATCTTGCTCTCCGAAGCCTTGGACCTGACTCGAGGCTTTTACAGGAAAGGCAACTACAGCTGCAGCAGCAACGAATGCAGTTGGCCCAGAAACTGCAGCAACAGCAGCAGCAGCAGCAGCAGCAGCAACAACAACAGCAGCACCTCTTAGGGCAGGTGGCAATCCAACAGCAACAGGGTCCCGGAGTACAGAACCAGGCTCTGGGTCCCAAGCCTCAGGGCCTTTTGCCTCCCAGCAACCACCAGGGCCTCCTGGTCCAACAGTTGTCACCCCAGCAATCCCAGGGATCCCAGGGCATGCTGGGTCCTGCCCAGGTGGCAGTGCTGCAGCAGCAGCAGCAGCAGCAGCAGCAGCACTCTGGAGCTTTGGGTCCGCAGGGCCCTCACAGACAGGTGCTTATGACTCAGTCCAGGGTGCTGAGTTCCCCTCAGATGGCACAGCAGGGTCACAGCCTTATGGGACACAGGCTGCTCACAACCCAGCAGCAGCAGCAGCAGCAGCAGCAGCACCAACAGGGTTCTATGACAGGACTTTCCCATCTTCAGCAAGGAATGGTGTCACACGGTGGACAGCCCAAAATGAGTGCTCAGGCCTTGGGCTCCTTACAGCAGCAGCAGCAGCAGCAGCAGCAGCAACAACAGCAGCAGCAACAACAGCAGCAGCAGCAGCAACAACAGCTACAGCAGCAACAACAGCAGCAACAGCTACAGCAACAACAGCTACAGCAGCAACAGCTGCAGCAGCAGCAGCAGCTACAGCAGCAGCAACAGCTACAGCAGCAACAGTTGCATTTGCAGCTGCAGCAACAACAGCAGCAGCAGCTGCAGCAGCAGCAGATGGGCCTCTTGAACCAGAATCGAACTTTACTATCTCCTCAGCAGCAGCAGCAGCGGCAGCAGCAGCAGCAGCAGCAGCAGCAGCAGCAGCAGCAGCAGGTGGCGCTTGGCCCTGGCATGCCAGGCAAGCCTCTTCAACATTTTTCTAGCCCTGGAGCCCTAGGTCCAACCCTCCTCCTGACAGGCAAGGAGCAAAATACTGCAGAGACAGCGCTTCCTTCAGAGGTCACTGAGGGATCCTCCACACATCAAGGAGGGCCACTGGCAGCGGGGACTACCCCGGAGTCAATGTCTGTTGAGCCAGGGGAGGTAAAGCCCTCCGTTTCTGGAGACTCACAACTCCTACTTGTTCAGGCCCAGGCCCAGTCTCAGCCCGCCTCAGCGCAGCTGCAGCCACCGCTAAGGCTCCCGGGACAACCTCAGCATCAGGTTAATTTGCTCAGCACAGCAGGTGGAGGAAACCACGGGCAGCAACTAGGGAGCGGATCCTCTTCTGAGGCCCCATCTATACCCCACCTGCTAGCCCAATCCTCTGTTTCCTTAGGGGAGCAGCCTGGACCTGTGGGCCAGAACCTTCTGGGCGCCCAGCAGCCCGTTGGGCTAGATCGACCCATTCAAAATAACACAGGGCCACAGCCTCCCAAGTCAGGGCCTGTCCCTCAGTCTGGGCAGGGTCTTCCTGGGGTAGGAGTCATGCCTACAGTGGGTCAGCTTCGAGCACAGCTTCAAGGAGTGCTGGCTAAAAACCCACAGCTGCGACACCTGAGCCCTCAGCAGCAGCAGCAGCTACAGGCGTTCCTCATGCAGCGGCAGCTGCAGCACAGTCAGGCGCTGCGCCAGACCACTCCGTGCCAGGAGCCTGGGACCCAGCCCTCTCCCCTCCAGGGCCTCCTGGGCTGCCAACCTCAACCTGGGGGTTTTTCTGGATCTCAGACAGGACCCCTCCAGGAGCTAGGGGCAGGGTCTCGACCTCAGGGCCCACCCCGGCTCCCTGTCCCACAAGGAGCCTTATCTACAGGACCAGCGCTTGGCCCTGTTCATCCCACACCTCCACCATCCAGTCCCCAAGAGCCAAAGAGACCTTCACAGTTACCTTCCCCCAGCGCCCAGCTAACACCTACCCACCCAGGGGCTCCAAAGCCCCAGGGGCCGACCTTGGAGCTGCCTCCTGGGAGGGTCTCGCCTGCTGCCGCCCAGCTCGCAGACACTTTCTTTGGCAAGGGACTGGGACCTTGGGACCGCTCAGACAACCTAGCAGAGGCCCAGAAGCCAGAGCAGAGCAGCCTGCTACCTGGGCATCTGGAGCAGGTGAACGGACAGATGGCCCATGAGCCATCCCAGCTCAGCATCAAGCAAGAGCCCCGGGAAGAGCCATGTGCCCTGGGCGCACAGGCAGTGAAAAGGGAGGCCAATGGGGAGCCACTTGGGACACCAGGCACCAGCAACCACCTTTTGCTAGCAGGCTCCCGCTCAGAGGCTGGGCATCTACTCTTACAGAAGCTTCTGCGGGCAAAGAATGTGCAACTTGGCGCTGGGCGGGGGCCTGAGGGCCTTCGAGCCGAGATCAATGGACACATTGACAGCAAGCTGTCAGGGCTGGAGCAGAAACTACAGGGTACTTCCAGCAGCAAAGAGGTGAGTGCTCTGGCCAGAGTGGCATGGCAGTGGTGCCTCTCATTGTGGAGGTCAAATGAGCAGGGCAGTGGCCTTCACAGGGCTTCTCTGGTTTAGGATGCAGCCATAAGAAAGCCTTTGTCGGTGAAACCTAAGCGGGTACAGAAGGCAAGCGACAGATTGGTGAGCTCCCGAAAGAAGCTGCGAAAAGAAGACGGGGTCAGGACCAACGAGGCCTTATTGAAACAGCTAAAGCAGGTGATCCCCAAGGAGCAGTCCCATGGTCTCATCCCTGGATAGGGGATGGGTAGCCTGTCCTCCGAGGTCTGAAGGGGCAGCTGTGAGTGCTGCAGCTCTCCAGCTTTGCCATCTTGCCCCTCCTAGGAACTGTCCCAGCTTCCCCTGACGGAGCCTACCATCACCGCCAATTTTAGCCTCTTTGCTCCCTTTGGCAGTGGCTGCCTAGTCAGTGGGCAGAGCCAGCTCAGGGGGTCCTTTGGAAGTGGGGCTCTGCATACCGGCCCTGACTACTACGCCCAGCTGCTCACCAAGGTCAGAAAAATGACATTACTTCTTGGGAATAATGAAATTCTTGGGGTTGGAGGTGGGGATGAAAGGCTGGAGGAAGATGCTGATGTAACGTGGGGCCAGGAGATTATACCAGTCTCCCCATGCCGCCTTGCACACAACACCCACCCCGCCCCTCAGAATAACCTGAGTAACCCGCCGACACCACCCTCGTCGCTGCCCCCCACCCCACCCCCATCGGTGCAGCAGAAGATGGTGAACGGTGTCACTCCCTCTGACGAGCTGGGGGAGCACCCCAAGGACGCAGCCTCTGCCCAGGACACTGAGGGAACACTGAGGGGTGAGTTCCAGGCACGCTGTGGCGCCCTGCCACACGGCGTCAGAAGTGAAAGCGTTGGGCGCTGCCTGTGCACCTGTGCAGCGGCGCGCAGCGGGAAGGGCCCGTCGGTGACGTGTGCTCAGGACAAGGGCGGGCCTCTGGAGTCTGCGAGAGCAGCAGGGGAGGAGGCCAACGGGCCAGAGCCCAGTGGAGGCTGTGGGAAGAGACAGTCCAGCATCCACAGTCTGTCCTACATTTGCACTCTAGCACACGAGTGTGTGTAGCTGTGTTACTTAGACCAAGGAGCTTGATGGACTTGATTGTGAGCCTTGATTTCCTCCCTACAGACTAGACACTGTAAAATCCGTCTAGTAGTTGCTAAAAGATTTAAATAAGGAGTGGTGTGGTGGCTCTTGGTCCCTGTCAGAGCTGAAGACAGGCAGCAGGGGTCCTGAGTGTGAAAGCAGCTGGCCCAGCTACAGAAGTGGGATCTTGTCTTTAAGTGCGAGTGGCACACAGCGAAGGCTCAGTGTCTGTTAGCTGAGTGGACAGTCCCTCACAGTAGCTAGTTGAAGCTGCCGTGCTGGGGACAGGGCACCACCTCCACCCCACACTCACCTCGACTGTTCTTCTCCCTCCCCGCCCTCAGATGCCGCCGAGGTGAAGAGTTTAGACCTGCTGGCTGCTCTGCCTACACCCCCTCACAATCAGACTGAGGATGTCAGGTGGGGAACAGGGTGGAGGACAGATGGCCTAGGATTTCCTTAGCTGGGGCCAGGTTTCTGTTATGGCCTCACCTCCCGATCTTAAGCTCCCAGAGGGAGCATCCATGGGGCTGTACCAACACCTGTTTGCATTTGGCTTCAGGATGGAGAGTGATGAGGACAGCGATTCTCCTGATAGCATCGTGCCGGCTTCGTCCCCTGAGAGCATCCTTGGGGAAGAAGCCCCACGTTTCCCTCAGCTGGGCTCTGGCCGCTGGGAGCAGGACAGCCGGGCCCTCTCCCCTGTCATCCCCATTATCCCGCGTGCCAGCATCCCTGGTATGTGCTGCTCATGGCTTGGGCCAGGTCCAGGGTAGCTGGGTTGTCAGAAGTCAGGGTGGTAGTGGGAAGAGACTGAATCTCTACAAGTTTCCCTCTCTTTTTCACCCAGTCTTCCCGGATAGCAAACCTTACGGGGCCCTTGACCTGGACGTCCCTGGAAAGCTGCCTGGTACAGCTTGGGAAAAGGGCAAAGGAAGTGAGGTGTCAGTCATGCTGACAGTCTCTGCCGCTGCTGCCAAGGTGTGTCCTAGGGGTACCTTGAGGCTAAAGAGGTCTTGGGTCAGAGGGCAGTCTTCAGAGCTTGTCTAGATTAAAAAAAAAAAAAATTACAACTGTCCAAATATTCGTCCTGAATTCCTGCTTGTCTGAAAGGCTGGCCTAGGTGCTGTGGGCTCAGCGAGGGAGATGGAATCCCTCACGGGGCTCACCACCCGCAGATAAAGACAGCCACCCGACTGTCAAGTGACAAATGTTACGAGACCTTGCTCCTCCTGTCACATTAGGTGGAGCCCTGGTACAGGGTTCTGTGGTCTAAGAAAGGTGGAAAACAGTTAAAACGACAGACAGTCCAGGTTTCTTTGCAAACACTGCCATTCTCATTCCCTCTGTGGAGCGCCTATGTGTAGCTGCTGTGGTTTAGGAAAGGCTGTGTGAGGCGAGCTCAGAGGAACGGGCTGCTGACCGCCTGTGCAGTGGGCTTGCTGTGAGCTCCCCGCAGGCACTGCTGACACGTTCTGTCCCATCCTTTCTTCTGCCCCAGCAGAACCTGAATGGTGTGATGGTTGCAGTGGCGGAGTTACTGAGCATGAAGATCCCCAACTCCTATGAGGTGCTGTTTCCAGATGGCCCTGCCAGGGCAGGCCTCGAGCCTAAGAAGGGGGAAGCTGAGGGCCGAGGTGAGCAGAGCTGGAGAGCACCTTCAGGTCAGAGAGGGCTTCTGGGGGAAGACTGATTCTTTTCCTTTCCATAGGTGGAAAAGAAAAAGGTTTGAGTGGCAAGGGCCCGGACAGTGGACCTGACTGGCTGCAGCAGTTTGATGCAGTGTTGCCTGGCTACACCCTCAAGAGCCAGTTAGACATCTTGAGCCTCTTGAAGCAGGTGGGTCTGGGAGAGGAGGGTCAGTTTTAGGAAGAAGGTACTCCTAGGGCAAAGAAGACAGTAGGCTTCTGAGGGAGTGGAGGCTGGTGGGGAGGAGGGAGGGTTGAGTAGCGGAAGACTTGACACTAACGTCCAGGGCCCCCTCCCGTAGGAGAGTCCTGCCCCAGAGCCGTCCACCCAGCACAGCTACACCTACAATGTCTCCAACCTGGACGTGAGGCAGCTCTCCGCCCCTCCTCCTGAGGAACCTTCCCCACCTCCGTCCCCCATAGCACCCTCTCCTGCCAGCCCTCCCACGGAGCCCATGGTTGAACTTCAGGCTGAGCCATCTGCTGAGCCACCAATCCCTTCACCTCTGCCACTGGCTTCATCCCCTGAATCTGCCCGGCCTAAGCCCCGAGCCCGGCCCCCTGAAGAGAGCGAAGATTCCCGTCCCCCACGCCTCAAAAAGTGGAAAGGGGTACGCTGGAAGCGGCTGCGGCTACTGCTGACTATCCAGAAGGGCAGTGGCCGGCAAGAGGATGAGCGGGAGGTGGCAGAGTTCATGGAGCAGCTTGGTACGGCCTTGAGACCGAACAAGGTGCCTCGGGACATGCGGCGCTGCTGCTTTTGCCACGAAGAGGGAGACGGTGCCACCGATGGGCCGGCCCGCTTGCTCAACCTTGACCTGGACCTCTGGGTACACCTCAACTGCGCCCTGTGGTCCACGGAGGTGTATGAGACCCAGGGTGGGGCGCTGATGAACGTGGAGGTTGCCCTGCACCGAGGGCTGCTGACCAAGTGCTCCCTGTGCCAGCGGACTGGTGCCACTAGCAGCTGCAATCGCATGCGCTGCCCCAGCGTCTACCATTTTGCCTGTGCCATCCGTGCCAAGTGCATGTTCTTCAAGGACAAGACTATGCTGTGCCCAATGCACAAGATCAGGGGGCCCTGTGAGCAGGAGCTGAGCTCATTTGCCGTCTTCCGGAGGGTCTACATTGAGCGCGATGAGGTGAAGCAGATTGCCAGCATCATCCAGCGGGGAGAGCGGCTGCACATGTTCCGGGTAGGAGGTCTTGTGTTTCATGCCATTGGTCAGCTGCTCCCACACCAGATGGCTGACTTCCACAGTGCCACGGCCCTCTATCCTGTGGGCTACGAGGCCACTCGCATCTACTGGAGTCTTCGCACCAATAATCGCCGCTGCTGCTACCGCTGCTCCATCAGCGAGAATAATGGACGGCCTGAGTTTGTGATCAAAGTCATTGAACAGGGTTTAGACGATCTGGTCTTCACTGATGCGTCTCCCCAAGGTGGGCCCCTCCCTCAAGCAGCACGCCATCTCAAAAACCCCAGATACTGGGGCTCAGTCTCAGTCACTTTAAATACCTTTGCAGTTGTAAATATTTCGATTAGCCAAGCAACTGCCTCACACCTGTGATCCCAACACTTGGGAGATTAAGGCAGGAAGATCCTGAGTTCAAAGTCATCCTCGGCTATGCAGTGAACTGGGGCCCAACCTGGGCTACAGGAGGAAACTTTCTCAAAAAAAAAAAAACAAAAAAAAAACAACCCAATAATCTTTTAGCTTCCCCACCCCCAGTAAGCTTTGTAGATTAAATGGTGTGTTGTGTGTATGTGTATGGGTTTTTTGTTTTGTTTCTTTGGTATTGTTGGGTTTTGTTTTTTTCAAAACAGAGTTTTTCTGTGTAGCCCAGGTTGTCCTGGGACTGACTCTGTAGACCAGGCTAGCCTCCAACTCAGAGATCCTCCTGCCTCCGTCTCCTGAGTGCTGGGATTAAAGGCATGCACTGCCGCCAGCTGGCTTTTTGTTGTTGTTGTTTTTTTGTTTTGTTTTTATTTACTTATTTTTTTGTGTATTGGTATTTTTCCATGCATATATCACTGTACCGTATGCATGAGTTACAGACTATTATGACCTACTGTGTGGGTGCTGGGAATTGAACCTGGGTCTTCTGGAAGAACAGCCAGGGCTCTTAATCATCAGGCCACCTCTCTAGCCTAAATTTTTTTGCTTTTGTGTTTTGAGACAGGGTTTTTCCCCTCCCTCCCATCTCTTCTTTTGTCTCTTTGAGACAGGGTTTCTCTGTAGCCTTGGCTGGCCTGGAACTCACTCTGTAGACCAGTTTGGCCTCGAACTCAGAGATCCGCCTGCCTCTTCCTTCCAGAGGACTGGGATTACAGGCGTGCACCTCCAAGCCCAGTTCAATGATGATATTTTGAGATCCTATTGTTTATTACACACATTTTTTTTTTTTAAATTCCTTTTTCCCCCATATATAAAATTCTTAGAGTTTTGTTTTTGAGGTGCTGGGGATGGAACCCAGGACTTTGGACATACTAGAACATCACTTTTACACCACTGAGCTACAGCCCCCCCTAATGCCCTTCAAAATTTTTTTCAGTTTTAGTTTTTGTGTGTGTGGGTGTTTTCCTGCATGTATGTCTGTATATCGCACACGTGCGGTGCCCCTGGAGGCCAGAAGGGGGTATGTTGGAGTCCCTGGGCCTAGATTAAAGAAGGATGATTATGAGCAGGCTCTGGGTACTGGGAACCAAACCCGGGTCTTTTGGAGGAGCAGCCATTGCTCTTGACTGCCAAGGCTGTTCCTTTTTGGCCTTTGTTTCTGTGTTGGTGATAAATAAGGCAGCAGGAAGTATGTTCTGTTGAGCGTGGACTGTGTCACAGTGCAGCTAGTAGAGCGGTTCATAGAGGCTGTTCTGTCCGTGCAACCCTGGGAGGTGAACGCTGTCACTGTATGCAGTGTAGACAGAGACCGGGTCTTGTGAGGAAACTTGGGTATTTGGCTTAACTCCCACAGCCATTACTCAAACATCAGCATAATCTTCCCAACTCCAAAGTATGTATACTCACTCAGAAAGAACTGTGCCTTTTGCTAGGTCTTTGGGCCCTGTACCAATCTTTTTCTGGGACTTGTAGGAAACCAGGAGGGGGACCTGAAGAGCCGCAGGGAAGTGAAGGCCATGTGGCAGAAAGTAGAGTGCAGGAATGGGGCTGTGGGCCAGAGGTGGGTGAGCAAATGTTATTCTGAAGCGTGCTGTCATCTGTCTCTCGTCCAGCTGTGTGGAACCGCATCATTGAGCCTGTGGCTGCCATGAGAAAAGAAGCTGACATGCTGAGGCTCTTCCCCGAGTACCTGAAAGGCGAGGAACTCTTTGGGCTGACGGTGCACGCCGTGCTTCGAATAGCCGAGTCGGTAAGCAAGTGGCAAGGAGCTGGGAGCAAGGTGGGCACTGGGCGTACTTGTCCGTCTCCGAGGAGCTGAGGCTGCAATCCCTATGCCCACAGCTACCTGGGGTGGAGAGCTGTCAGAACTATTTATTCCGCTACGGCCGCCACCCCCTGATGGAACTGCCACTCATGATCAACCCCACCGGCTGTGCCAGATCAGAACCTAAAATCCTCACACACTACAAACGGTGAGCTTATGCGGCTGGGCCGTGGGCTGGAGGTGCGGATGTGGGTAGGACTGTCTGGCTGCGTTCTAAGGGTTTGAGATGCAGATCAGAGTTGTTTCCAAGAACCTGGGGAGTCACCCATAGACCTGTTTAGAGGTATATGGCTGCTCCGGGGTATCCCTTTCCTCTTCCCTACTTGTCCTGGGTTGACCAGGGAAAGAGGACAGAGAGCTCTTGGGTACCCTGGGACGGCTGCTGGGGCGGTTCTTGGTCTAGACAATGGTGAAATGTATAAGGGAGCTGGTCACTTCTTTCTTCTTTGGTTTGCTTCCAGAGGGGCCGGTGATACTCCCAGACTTCAGACACCCCTGAGTGCTAGGGTACCTTCCCTTTCCAAAGCTGAATTCATTTAGAAGTAACTAATTAGAAGTTTTATAGAAAAATAATACAGCCTTACATTTGTATAGCACTTTATACTTTTTTTTTCAAAGCGTTTTCACATCCATTATCTCATTTGATCCTCACAACAACCTTATGAGGTAGGTAGGGCAGGTGGTATGATCCCCACTTTATAGCTGAGAAAACTGAGGCCCAGAAAGACTGCGTGACTCAATAAAGGTCACTCAGCTGGGACTAGACCCTCCTCTTAACCTGTGGGTTGTTGGTCTCTCTGCACCACAGCAGCCTAACCTTGGTCCTGGGGTAGAGGGAGGCAGAATCCATGGCAGCAGGGCTCTCCATGAAGGCCTTTGGCGGCTCGAAGGCTGTCCTAGAACGTCGAGCACTCTACCCTAGTTAGCCCTAGTCCTGATGCTGTACAACAGTGGTTTTCAAACTGTAAGCACGTGCGTTCTTGAAGCCCAGATCACAGAAGCCGGTGGGCAGACTTGGCCCTTCTGTGCGGTGGCTCTACCCTAAGATTGGACTTGCCGGAGGAACCATTTCCACCTGTGGATTGGACTTGCAGCTAATATTTTGCCAAACAAAAGAATGTGCTAAATAAAACAGAAAGCATCCCAAGCGTTTGAAAACCACTGCTCTGGGCAAGACTTGGCTGGCGCCCCAGGGTGGTGAAAGGCTCCCGCCGGGTAGCAGTCATTCCCCTGCACTGAGCCGTCCGCCCAGCCCAGTGCTGAGCTGCAGAGCGGGACGGTCTGAAGGGAGGCGAGGGTGCCATCTTCTGGCTGCACCATCTTCACAGCCACTTAAAAGTCAGATGGAGCTACTCTGGTACAGATGCCCCCATTTTCAGGGCGTGTAGCATGTGCAGGAGGTAGGACTCATGATTGAGCAAACCATCAGCTTAAATTCTGGGCCTGGGCTACTTGGGGACCTCAAAGAGTATGGCCTTGAGCATGGTTTGGCAGGAGGGTGGTAGGAAATAGGAAATGGGAGAGCAGGCTCAGTGTAGGGGAATTGGTGCCTCTTCCCTCTCCATACCTCCTCCCTGTCCTGGGTATTCTCCGCTACCCAGGACGTCCAAGAAGGGTCTCAGCAGTGAGTCGCTGCCTCTTGCAAGCTGAGACCCAGGTGCCTCTACGCCCCTCCCAAGGCAGCAGGCACTTGTCGTACTTGCTGATTGACGTATCCCTAGGTAGCACTTTGTGTTCCCAGGGAGGAGGCGGGCGATGTGTGCTTGGTCTGTGTTGTCATGGACTGTATCGCCTCCCAGGCCCCACACCCTGAACAGCACCAGCATGTCTAAGGCCTATCAGAGCACCTTCACAGGCGAGACCAACACCCCGTACAGCAAGCAGTTCGTGCACTCCAAGTCGTCTCAGTATCGGCGCCTGCGCACTGAGTGGAAGAACAACGTCTACCTGGCTCGCTCCCGCATCCAGGGCCTAGGGCTCTACGCAGCCAAGGACCTAGAAAAGCACACCATGGTCATCGAGTACATTGGCACCATCATCCGCAATGAGGTGGCCAATCGGCGGGAGAAAATCTATGAGGAGCAGGTACTACGGCTGGCTGGGGACTGGCGTGACAGGAAGTCCCCTCTGCCAAGGAGCAAGGGGCAGGCTTGGGTCGAGTGGGTAGTTGGAGAACTGCGGGAGAGATTTGGTCAGGTCAGGTAAGCCCACTGCCTGAGTTTGCTTCCTGACATCCTTGTTCTTTCCACAACTTCTGCCGTTCTAGAATCGAGGCATCTACATGTTTCGGATAAACAACGAGCATGTGATCGATGCTACCTTGACAGGAGGCCCTGCCAGGTGAGAGAGGAAGGATTTAAGTGTCTCGAGTTGGCCGCTTTGTGGGTGTCTCCTGGTATCGCTGATGCTGACTCTGTCCTGCCATCCAGGTACATTAACCACTCCTGTGCCCCTAACTGTGTAGCAGAGGTTGTGACATTTGACAAGGAGGACAAAATCATTATCATCTCCAGCCGGCGAATCCCCAAAGGAGAGGAGGTGAGAAAAGATGATTTTCCCCTGTCACTCCCAGGGGCTGGGCCAGGTTCTGGGTTCCAAGGCATCATGGCCCCATGCTTTTCCTCATCAAGCATACCTTGATTTTTGTCCTTTTTTTTTTTTTTTTTTTTTTTCAGCTGACCTATGACTATCAGTTTGATTTTGAGGACGATCAGCACAAGATCCCCTGTCACTGTGGAGCCTGGAACTGTAGGAAGTGGATGAACTAAGAAGCTTTGAGGCTACCAGGCAGGGGAGTCCCCCCACCCCCGCCTCTTCCCTGAAAGGGATGAGGGGGAAGAGAGGTAGCAGCCAGAGCCAGGACCCAGGGCTGGGGCTGCCGGCCAGCCGGAGCCCCTGGAGAAGGAGGCTGGGGCGGAGGACCCTAGGCCAAGCCTACCCTGGGTGCCAGGGACAGCCTTCTTCCCTGCCACCGGCCCTTAGGCTGGCATCTGCCCCCGGCTCCAGGAGGGGACAGACAGAAGCAGCCGCTGGGCATCTCAGGTTTGAGGGGGATATGGGCCGGGAACTACCCAGAAATGTCTGGGAGGCAGCAGGGAGCAGGGAGGAGGATGTGTGGCGGGGCCTCACAGCCCTGCTGCCTCCGCCAACCTCTCTGGCCCAACTCAAGGCTGCAAAGAGACTTGACTAAGCTTGACAATCCCAAAGGCCGGGTCCCCACCTGGCCCTGCCTGCCGGGTCCTGCCCCTACCCTCACCCCCATCCCTTCCTCTCTATCTGTCTCTGTCTCCCTCTTTTCCTCTGTGTTTCTGTCTCTCTATGGGTTGTGTTTCCTTGTTTTCCACTCTGACAAATGCAACATGATGGGAAAGAGGCATCCAGATGCCCAGGAGGGCAAGCTGGGCAAGCCGGGCAAGGAGACCCCGCACCCACACCTACCTCATTTAAGTGTTGGATTTTTTGCTGTTTTGAAATGTGAGACCCTCTCCAAGCCCCCTACTGCCCCAACTCTCTCCCCCACCTCACTGCCCTCTTCTAGTGGGTGGAAAGGGGGTAGGAGAAGGAAAACAACAACAATAACAACAACAAAAATCCATCTTTGTTTTTAATTATGGGCATGGGATGGTGGTTGAGGCAAATGGTGATAAAGATTGGGGATGACTGGTCCATAGTTGCTCTAGAACTTCTTTCTCCATCTGGACATGGAGGCAGGAGGGGTGTGCTAAGCCTAGGACCAGGATCTCTCTCCTGTTTTCCCAGCCTCATCCTGAGCCCATTTGCCCCCAGCCCCTGGACGGGGTGTGGGGTAGGGTGAGGGCTCCCCTGAGTGGCGTGCCCAACCCGACGAGGCAGGGTGTGGCCCGGAGCTCTCACTTCTCCCTCAGTCACCAAACTGCTGCTGGGCTGGTGGGAGTGGGTGGTGATGTGGGGGTGGGGAGCTTAGTGTCAGCGCGGGGGGTGGGGGGTATTTATCTATTTATACATGGGATTGTACATAGTCTTGTGGGGCATGGGGGAGCTGGCCGGAGGTGAGAAGCCTCCCCTCTCCCCCTACCCCCGGGGAGAGCAAATGTAAAACTACTAATTTTTGTGCTTTATATATTCTATATAAATATATCTATTTTCTTTTTACAAAACCAGTTTATAAATGGTAGGGGGGTGTGGGGCGGACACTTGGAGCTCCCCTTGTGGGGGGGCCCCCTCCACTACCCCACCTACCGCCCTTTCCTCACCCCCCCTTCCCCACCCCCTGGCTGTGACTGCTGTAAGGTGGGGGTTAGAGAGAAGCTGGGTGATTCTCAGCCCGGTTGTATAGTTGGACTATGTTATAACGCACAAAAGTGAGCTGGCCCCAGGGGGAGCCAGAGGGTGATGGGTACCCTTCTCTTCCTTTTTCCTTCCTTTTTCTGCCCAAGCTTGTGCTGCAGTTGAACCTCTTCCTGCGGGTGGTGGTAGGGTAGAGGGTGTGTGAGGCCTCAGACCCCTCTCTGGTAAGGAGCCGAGGGGATGAAAATGAAGCTTATATGCAGTTCTCTCCTAGGGGCTGTGGGCGAAGGGCATTTTGTAATTAATATTTTCAAGAATCAGATTATCTGGATTGTAGAGATGGGCTGGATGGTGGCAAATGCGCAGGCCTGCTGGAGGGGTAGCACGGTTGCTGTTGTGATTTTAGGCTTTTGTTTTGTTTTAAATTTGGGGGATTGTGGCTTGATGGGGGTAGGGAGATTTTTTTTTCTTGGTTTTTTCTTTTTTTTTCTGGCCTTTTTTTTTTTTAAGCTGCTTTTTCAACTGTTTCAAGCTGTAAATGTTAAGAGAGTAACAACTCCCCCTACACACTCCCACAGAAACCATTGTAATTAGATCAGACAGTGGGAAAACTGGGCTGCTGTCCCCGAAGCCACAGAGCTGAAAGGTCTCGGCATTGGGGGGGGGGTTGTCTGCTTTGAGTCAGGCTCTGGTTGGGGCTCGGGCCCCAGAACTGGGAAAGGAGAAGGGGCAGACTTTGTATGCATATGCTAGGTATCCGATAGTCCTGTAGAATTTAGTGACGGAACCTTATACAGTTTTTAATTTTTATATAAACTATAACTCAGACCCACGCTACAAGGTTGGAATTTTGGTTGTTTTTTTTTTTTCTTTTTTTTTTTTTTTCTTTTTTTTTTCTTTTTTAGAGTACCCCGCCTGTATAATTGCATCAGAATCCCACCCCCTGTGTTTGTATTTTGGGTTGGTTTACACTTGCACATACTCAATTTTCAGTTTCTCCCCTTTACCTTCTACCCTCACCTCCAGGACCCTCCCCCTTTTTAAAAAAATAAATCGCTGACAAGTGTGAATCCCGTGAAGAACTTTATTTTGTGTTGTGTGTATCCTGTACAGCAAGGTTGGTCCTTCGTAACAACGGATGAAATGGTTCCCTTTTTTAAAGCGCTCTCTCTTCCTCCACCCCCAGCGCCCCTGTCCTTGGCATGTTTTGTATCAGCGATCATTCTGAACTGTACATAATTTTATGTTGCGAGAGGCAAAGGGCAAGTTTTGGATTTTGCTTCTTCAAAGTTTGTTTTTAAACGACAAATAAAAAAAGAACATTTTAAATACAAGCGCCTCCGTCCCATGACCCTCGCCGCTAGCCAGCTACTAAGGTCCTGGAGACCGAGGGGAGGGAGGTTATCCAAGCCAGGCTCCGCCACAGCCGGAAGGGTGGGTTCCCCGCCTTCCGCCCTGGGACCGAGGTGTGACGTAGGCGGAAGTGGCGTGAGGCGCCGGATGTGGGGCGGGGTCTGCCGCAGGGGAGCTTTCTAAGCCGAGGAACTGGCGGGCGCTTGCGATGGAGTCGGTGAGTGGCGCGGGAGGGCGGCGGGGGCGCTGTGGAGCCGGAGACCCCCGCTAGGAGCCAGGGAGGGCCGGGCCGGGCTTGGCGCGGGAGTCCTGGGCTCCCCTTGCTCTGCTTCAGCGGCCCCCCGGTAGGTCGGGGCCACACCCGTGCCTGCCCTGCTGGGGTCCGCGCTACCCCGAGAGAGCCGCCGTGAGCTTGCAGCCCACGGGCTCCACGGTAATCTTGGCCTCCTGCCTGCGAGCGCCTCCGTCTCTTTCAGAAGTTTGCGGGAGTGGGGTTGCGATCCCGCCTATCAGGTGAGCGAGCCCCGCATGCGGGGAGCTTCAGGACCCCGTTTGTGCGGCTGTTTACTGCGGTTCTTGGCGCGGACATCTGGAAGACTGTACTGCATCCAGCTAGGTTCCGTTCCTTTAGAAAGTCCGAGAATTGAGGTTTCCGTGAAGGAAGGAATCCAAGAGGCCGCTGTGTCCCTTGGCCAAGTTTAGGTCGTGTCCTGATAAGTGACGCTGTACATGCTTGTTGACAGCTCGGTCTTGGGGAGCAGAGCAGCGTTGACCAGGGGCGGCAGATCCCATCACTTCTTACGGATGCCACAGGTTACGGGCTACTCGTTTGACCTGCCTCCTTCACAGGAGCCTTTTTCTACACTGCGCAAGCTTCCTGCTCTGTAATTGTGGAGTTCCACTCTTAGCATTTTTTTACTCCTTTGAGTCAGGTACTTGCCCAGACTAATTTTTTGTGCCACACTTTTCCTTGCAGAGGAATAGTAGTATCATACTTTAACTTATAAAAGAAGAAAGCAGACACAGTGGTAGAGTGGTCATCCAAGCAAGGATTTTATTTTCTACAGAGAAAGAGCATTTTAAGCAAACACAGTCGGATTACATCAAACTTAAAACAATGCTTTTTTGCTTTTTTTTTTAACTTGTAAGTGTATGATAATGTTTTTGGTTTTGCTTTTTTGAGACAGGTGTAGCCCTGGCTTTACTGGACTCTCTGTAGACCAGGCTGGCCTCAAACTCACAGAGATCTGCCTTCCTCTGCCTCCTGAGTGCTGGGATTAATGGTGTGCACCACCACACCGGAGCTGTATTATAATGCTTTTAAACTATATTATGTATTACCACTTCTATATGTATCTTGAAATTTAGCCCTTTGCTTTATACTAGATTACAGAGGGGTGGAGATGAGAGGCAGAGGGAGAGATGTTAGTGAAGGCAGGTCATAGGAAGTACTGTCATCATGATAAAGAAAGCTGAAAGCATAAAGAAAGGAAAAAATTACATTGGGCCCACGGGGCCATTATAGACCGTTGAAAGGTATATATAGGTCCATGTTGAAACTTTGAATTTTGGTCGTGCTGTAAGAAAAATTGGCTGAGACCAAGTTGGAAGCATTGTATGCTATACAGAATTTGCACGCACACACACTTTGTTTTTTCTTCTTGAGACAGGGTCTCAGTAGGTAGCTCAGATCTTCTGAGTACGAGCCATCATTCCCAGCTCAGGCTTTTGTAATCAGGGAGCCCGTGGAAGGTTTGCGCAGGGCAGTGAATGCTTTTAAGAATATCCTTAATTTTCTGTGGATAGATTGAACCACTTCAAAAAGTAAGTTTTGGCTTTGAAGGTTTTTTGTTGTTTTTTTTTTTTTTTTGTGTGTGTGTGTGTGTGTGTAAGAGAAAGATTGGGTGAAGGAATGTGCACGGGTACCGTAGAACCAATGTAGAGACAGTGGGCAGCTTTCTGGAGTTGGTTTTCCCCTTCTACCCTACTGTGGAGTTGGGGATCAGATTCAGGTCACCAGGCTTGTTGGGTAAGCTCTTACTCGCAGAACCATCTTGCAAGCCTGGGAAAGTACTTTTATGTGGCTGAAGAAGAAAATCTCCAAATGAGCTGCTTTGGTTAGAGAACTTGGTTAAAGCGCAAAGCAAGGAGGCAGTCGATGAGGGACACGGAGGCTGCTATCGAGAACACTGTGCAGCTTGGTCATGGCTTAGTGGACGACTATCCCCAAGACTGTGGCATTGGCACCCCGGTGCATTCTGTGAAGATTTAGAAAAGCTTAGAGGCCGTGCAGAGTGAGGAGGCAAGCCTCAGCCAGGGTTGTGAGAAATGAAAGGAGATGGACGTTTTTAATGTCGTAGGCCCTTACGTGTTAGTGAAAATAGAACTGCCCAGACCCTGGGAAGAGCACTGAGAGGGGGGAAAAAAAAGCAGATGTTCTGTGTTCTGTATTAAGTGTTACAAATAGTCTGTATCAAATGGCTGGGATAGATGAGTTTGGAAAGCAATTTTGTCTTAGTGTTTGATCTAGCCTCTGTCTCTAGTAGTGTTTTCTACTTGTGTGGTACAGCGGGATACTCTTGGGTCCCTAAGATGTTCTGTTTTGGGTGTTTTGTTCTGTTGTTGTTTTGAGTCAGGATCTAAGATAGCACAGGCTAACCTTGAATTCACTCTGTAGCTGAGGCTGGTCTTGAACTCAATCCTTGAACCCACCTCCTGAGCACTGGGATTATAGTCCTGCACCACTGCACAGGGCTCTCAGTCTCATCTTACTGAAAGATGAGGGGGGTGGCCGTAATTCGCCCAGTTGCGGAGAAACAGGCAGAAAGATAAAGTCACATTTAATTGTTCGTGTGATGGTTAGCTTTGTCGACTTGGGAAGAGAGTCTCGTGAGGGGTCCTCTGTCTGCATGGGTTGTCTGTGGGCGTGTCTGTGGCATACAGTCTTAGTTAAATGATGCAGGAGATACCCAGCCTGCCATGAGCAGCAGCATACTCTAGGTACACAGCCCTAAACTGAGTAAAAGTGGAGCTGAAAACATGCATCATTTCCCTTTGCTCTTGACTGTGGGTATGATTCAGTGGCCTGACCTCCCCATAGTGATGGGCGGTGCCCTGGAACTGTCCTCCCCTAAACTGCACATTGCTTTTTATCAGGGTGTTTTTACCACAGCAGTGGAAAAGGAACCAGCTCAGAGTCTGACTGGTATGCTGATATCTCTAGCTGGACACCTTCTCTCAGTTTTAGGTCTCTGTTCATATCTCTTTATATCATTATTAGAGAATATTTTTAAACTCTAAATTATGTACAGTGCTCCATGCTAGGGGACACAGACGAAGTATGAGGTGGTTGAAGACTTCTAGGAATTTATAATCTGTTTCTGGAGATAACACACGGAGCAACTGTGGCGCAGTGGGGTGCGTGTCGGGAGACCGGGCCTCGGAAGTAGCTTTTGTGTAAAGCGTGAGAACTGCCATGCCATGCCAAGCGTGCGTCTTCGTGTGGAAGAGCCCTCTTGGGTTTTAAGAATGGGGCTGTTGTTGATAGCCTTGCCAAATATGCTGGGCCAGGCTGATAGTTTTATCAAGCCCAGAGGAAAGAGAGGGGAGCTAGTCACTACCACACTGCACTGGAGGGAGCGCTGGGGCCGTCTTGCCCACTTGACCCTGTTTGCCAGCCACTGTTGTTCTCAGGTTCAACTCAAGGCCTTCCGAGGTTGCCACTACCTAAGCTATGAAAGTGAAATAATTGTCAGGTTTATGTAAGGGACATCGCCCAGGGCAGGTGGAGCCAAAGGGTGGATGACAGTAGACAAACCTTTTCATGATTCCTCTGAGTTCCTAGATAGCACTATGGTTTCCGAATGTTCCACTGAGAGAGCTCTGTGGCTGCTTGTCTGTGTAAGAGCTCTTTAATCTCCGGTTTTCTCAGGAGAGGAAACTGGGCAGCTCTACATCCATCCCTCTGAGTCCCAAGGGTGCTGCGAGACTCCCACTCCCCAGGTGCCGATGGTTTGCTTGCTTGGGTGCGACGGTCTGCTGCTCGCATCTCCCCCGACATTCCTTCTCTGAGAGGTGCGGCCGCGATTCTGGTGCCGCAGCTATGTTTGCGAGTCTTTGGAAAAAGCGCTATTATCTAGGGAATTTATGTGGTTCGAGGCTTGCCTCAAGTTCATTAACAGACCCCACTGGCCTGGGATTTGTAATCCTCGGCTTCTGCCTTCCTAGTGCTGGGATCCCAGGTGTGCGATCCCCACCATCTGTGGCCTTGTTTTAATAAAGTAGATCTGGGAGAACCTTTTGGCAGCAACCGGAAGCTCAGATATTCTAGTCTTAGCTCTTGTTTTGTTTTAGGATTTTTGAGACAGAATCTTTACTATGTAGACCAGGCTGGCCTCACACTTGTTCCAGTCCCCCGTCTCTGCCTCCTGAGTGCTGAGGTTCCGTCCGTGCCCCGCCACAGCTCCTTCTAGACTGGACGCTTTGGATTGCACTGCAGTACACACCTCTAGTCCTGACGCTAGTGAGGCTCAGGGAAGAGGATTTGAAACCCAGCATAGTCTACATCGCCGAAACACTACCTTAAATGACCAGCCAGCCAGCCAGCCAGCCAGCAAAACCCACCTAATAGTTTGTTAGGCAGTGCGCTGTGTGAGAGCCTGAGCCTCGGAACCAGACGGGTAGTTCACATCCCTGCTCCGCCTTTTAGCAGCCCTGTGAGCTTGGGCAGGTCACCTGACTCTTTACTCTCATTTTTTCTACTGTTAATAACAGGGTTAATCTCAGGGTTGTTAAAAAATAAAAGAACTAAATGAGATAGTATTTTTCTCTCCCTTTCCTTTTGAGGGGATGTTGATGCAGGCTCGTGTAGCCCAGGCTAACCTCAAACCTGTTGTCTAGCGAAGGCGTGTGTCAAGCCTGAGGCTCCCTTTTTTATCCTCCCAAGTGTGGAGTAGCTAGCGCTCACTCAGCTGAAACGATAGTGCTTAAAGAGTCTGGCTGCGCTTTCTAAGAGGAGTCATTAGTTCATCAGCCCTTCAGCCCCCACCCCACCCCCTTTTTTAAACAATCCCAGGAATCGAGCCTAGTACCTCACACTTTCTCTAAGCCATACCAGCTTTTTTTTTTTTTTTTTTTGGTCTTTTTGAGGTGGAGTTTTGCTTCTATAGCCCAGGCTGGCCTGGCTTCACATTCATGAAGATGTCCCCAATGAGTCTTCCAAAGCCGCCTTCTCTTTTTCTAGTGTGGGGCTGAGATGGAGTCTGGGGAAAAGTAACTGTGCTTCTCTTGCCCTCCAGGTTGCTGTGGAGAGTGTCCCAGCTCTGGAGAATGAGCACTTCCAAGGTACGTTTCCCATGAAGTCAGCTGAAGAAAGGAACCCGAACGTGGAAGCCACAGCCTGACCCTGTCTTCAGTGGCAATTTTAAGTCTCCTGGGGTTCTCCTAGGGAAAGAGGCAGGGCTTCTGGGGGTGTAGTTCAGTGGTAGAGCACTCGCCTGCCTAGCGTATGTGAGGCCTTAGGTTCAAGCCCAGCACCACAGACGAATGAAGGAATCATCTGGCTGCCTCTCTGGGAATGGGTTTGCCCAGGAGCACTCTCATTTTTCCTGAGACCTAAGATGTTTATTGTACTAGGGTGTACACTTTCCCAGATGATTGGACTAGAGAGTGAGTATAAATTTCAGGAGATCATACAGCGGGGCTGGAGAGATGGCTCAGTGTGTTCAGATCACTTCCTATATCCTCCTGAGAGGATATAGGAATTCAGATCCCATAGTCCTGTAACCAGCCAGGTGACCCACACATCTCTAGCCCAAGCTCCAAGGGGCACAGAGACAGAAGGGGCACTGGGGCTTGCTGGCTGTAGTGGAAAAAATATGAGCCCCAGCTTCAGGGAGAGCTCCTGCCTCTGAGCCTTCCAGGTATCTTCGGGTGTATTTATTCATTTATTTATTTATCCATTCAGCCATCCTTCCATCCGTCCATCCATTCATTCAGCTCCTGTAACCCAGACCAGGCTGAACTTAAATTTGATTTGTGGCTGTGCTGAATAGTTTTGTGAGTGTGACACAGGCTGGAGTCTTCTGAGAGGAGAGAGAAGCCTTAACTGAGAAAATGCCTCCAGAAGATCAGGCTGAGGAGACCGGTAGGGCATTTCCTTAATTAGTGACTGATGGGGGCGGGCCCAGACTGTGTGGATGGTGCGTCCTTGGGCTGGTGGTCTCAGGTTCTGTGAGAAGGCAGGCTGAGCAAGCCAGTAAGGAGCGCCCTCCATGGCCTCCAGCAGCTCTCGGCTCTGGGTTTTCTCCCAGTCTGAGGTCCTGCCTCAGTTTTCCTCAGAGGACTGTGACTGAGCATAGGTAAGCCAGATAAACGAACCCTTTCCAAACCAAGTTGCTTTGGTCATGCTGTCTCATCACAGTGACAGTAACCCTAAGACCGTAGCTGGAGATGACTTTGAACTTCTGATCATCTCACATACCCCCTAAGTACAACTGGGCCCATTTTTTTTTCCCCAGGGCTGGGAATTGAGCCCAGTACTTTGTGCTTACTAGGCAAGTATCCTAACTCCTGAGCTACACTGCAACCTGAAAATCCCCCGCATAAATTTTTTTTAAAAGAAGTTGTTTTTTAGTTAATGGTTTTGTTTTAGTTTTTCTTCTTTTAGCTATTTATTTTATGTAGACCTGCATGCCAGAATAGAGCACCAGATCACATTATAGATGGTTGTGAGCTACCGTATGGTTTCTGGGGATTGAACTCAGGACCTCTGGAAGAGCAGGCAGTGCTCTTAACCTTTGAGCCATCTCTCCAGCACCCCCTTACAAATTTAAAAAACATTTGTTTACTTATGTGTGTGGGTGTTTGGTCTCAATGTATGTCTGTCAACCACATGTGTTCGTGGTCCCTGTGGAGGCCAGAAGAGAGGGTGTTGGATCCCTTAAGACTAGAGTTCACAGGCAGTTGTGAAGTACCATGTCCATGCTGAGGAGTGGACCCAGGGTCCCTAGAGGGACAGCTCTTCTGAGCCATCTCTCCAGCCCCTGAATTCACTTTTTTATTTTAAAAAAAAAAAGTATGTTTTATACCAGTTTTCCTTATAAAATGTTCCTTTTTTTTTTTTTTTTTTTTTTGAGGTTTCGTTTTTATACAGTGTCCTGCCTGCACGTACGCCTGCACGCCAAAAGGGAGCACCAGGTCTCACTGTAGATGGCTGTGAGCCACCATGTGGGTGCTGGGAATTGAACTCAGGACCTTTGGAAGACCAGCCAGTGCTCTTAACCTCTGAGCCAACTCTCCAGCCCCTTCCTTCCTCTTAGTTTATTGAGCTGGGCCTCTCACTAGTTCTGACCTGTCTGGGATCCATCTTTGCCTCCTGAGTGTTGAGATTACAGGCCGTGCAGGCTCAGCTTTTATGTGAGTTCTAGAACTCCCACTCCAGTCTTCGCACTTTTGATTCTTGTTTTAAACCAAGGATGAGAGATGACTTAGGGGTTAAGAAAACTTCTTGTTCTTACAGAAGACCTGAGTTCAGTTCCCAGCACCCACGTGGTGGCTCACAACCATCTATAATTCCAGTTCCCAAGGATTCAGTACTCTCTTTTGGCCTCCATAGGCACCAGCACATACATGGTACATAGACATACCTGAAGGCAAAACATATGTGTAAAAAAAATTGTTTTAAGTATAAAAAAAAGTCATCTAGCACTCAGGAGGCAGAGGCAGGTAGGTATCTGTGAGTTCAAGGCCAGCCTGGTCACAGAGGGAGTTCTAGGACAGCCAGGGCTACACAGAGAAACCCTGTGTCTTAGATAGGGTTTTATTGCTGTGAAGAGACACCATGGCCACGGCAGCTTTTATAAAGGAAAGCATTTAATTGGGGCTGGCTCACAGTTCAGACGTTTAGTCCATTATTGTCATGGTGGGGATTATAGCTGTACATGGGTGGACATGGTGCTGGAGAAGGAGCCAAAGAGTTCTATACCCTGATGGCCAGGCAGCGGAAGAGAGACGCTGGGCTTGGGCATTTGAAACCTGAAGCCCACTCCCAGTGACACACTTCCTCCAGCGAGGCCACGCCTCCTCAGCAGTAATACATCACTCCTAATGCCACTCCCTAAGCTTCAGACACAAATGTATGAATGTATGAGGGCCATTCTCAGTCAAACCGCCACTCCCCGTCTTGAAAAACAAGCCAACAATTAATGTTACATGTTACACTATTGAGATACCCAACTATGACTTTTCATAATCGAATACTGCACATGATATCCGTGCCCATTGTATGTTTCCTAGGGTATCTGTGCTAGCTCTGAGGCAGTTGTCGGATCCAGTAGGTGAGGTAGACCACGTATGAGAAGTTAACAACTTAAAATCTTGTGTCCCACTTAAGAGGATACAACAACTATATCTGCTCAATTAAGACCTGTTTTTGCCAGATCTCATTTTTGTAAAGAAAGCAAGAATCTGGATTTTTATGTAAATCTGTAAAGTTTTAAATTAGGAGACTGATTTAAATTATTTTTAAAACTGGGAAATCCAAATTCATTACATGTGTGAGCTTCTGGCTTAGAATGATAGCATCCAACTCGGTGCAGTGTGTCTTCGTGTGGTCTCTAAAGCAAGTTGGGGTTTCCTGTTTGAAAATGACAGCAGTCTTGCAGTTAACATGGTAGACTGAGTGCCTGCATCCACCTTCAGCCTTTCTGTGATGAACAGAAGAAGGGCTCAGAGATGGCTCAGCCATTGAGAGCACTGGTTGCTCTTCTGGAGGCTTCCATTCCTAGTACCCTTAAGGCCCCTTAAAACAGTCCTGCGTGTAACTCCAGTTTCAGGGGATCGGGTGCCCTCTTCTGGCCTCCACAGGCACTGCATGCGCAGAATAGACTCAAGCAAAACACCCATGAACATAAAATAAAAATAAAAATCCTGAGCTGGGTAAGATGTCTCAGCCGATAAAGTTGCTTGCCTCGGAGGCCTGGATCCCTGGGTTTGTCATGCAGAGCCCAGGGGAGGTGGAGCCAACCCCCTGGTTGTCCTCACACGCTGTGCACACATGCATGTACACTCGCCCACCCTAGAGAACAAATCGCAAAATAAGACCAGGAGAGGAGACTGGAGTTTGGAAGCTGGGAAGCACGTGGGAGATAGTGAAGTGACTTAGCTATTGTGCGCATGGTGCAGTGTGGTGAACAGTTAAGAAAGCTTGAAAGCATCCCAGGACGGGCTGTCTCGTTGCACACTGCGGAGCTACCGTTCCCCTCCACCAGGCCAAGGCAGTGGTTGTGAAAGACAAAGCCCGAAGTAAGCTGTGCTGAGCGCTGAGCCTCCCCGATTCCACTTCCAGAATATTAGCAGAAAAGACATCAAGTCTTCAAGGTTCAGAACTGAAGAATCATTAGGCTGCCCTCGAAGGCAAGACCTTCAGTTGCAAACACCGGATGTTCTCAAAATGGCTCACTGTCAGCAAGCCTCAGTTATGCCTTTAGAGCTCTAGTCAGCGTGCAAGTGTTTCCACTTAGTATACGGTTTAGACAAAACAAGCAAAACTAGAATTTGAATCCTGTTTCTCTGTGTGTGTGCCAGGGTGGGAGGGGCCTGTACTTGATGTCAGGTGTCTCCAGTCAGATGCTCCCCTCACTTTATTGAGGCAGGGTCCCCCTAGACCTAGGGTTCTAGAGTTGCAGCTAGCTTGCCTGGAGCCCTCTTTCTCTGCTGAGACTTAGCTGGCTTTCACAGGGTCCCAACACTTGGGGTAAGGCCTTCATCGCTGAACCACTGCCCCGGTCCCTGAATCCTGTTTTGAACCAAGGACTAACAGACATCTAAAGAAAGCCTTAAAACGGTGATCCAAACTGTCCTCTGGCCCATACGGAAATAAGCAGAAAAGGGCAACTGGAGGAAAAGTTACGTACAGGGAACAAAAGCTTCTGATAATAATGTAATATGTTCAGGTAAAAGAACAAATTTCATTCCATGTGGTAGTGCACACCTTTAATTCCAGCATTTGGGAGGCAGAGGCAGGAGGATCGCTGAGTTTGAGGTCAGTCTGGTCTTCATAGCAAGCTCCAGGACAGTAAAGGTTACACAGAGAGACCCTGCCTTGAAAAGAAGAAAGGACTCCCAACAGACCTGAAAGGATCAGTGTAGAAATTGTCGTGTCTCAGTCATAAGAGTCACAGAAAGAGAAAAATGGCACGACAGAGGGAAGGAGGTAGTCAGGATATGCCCTTGACAGCATTCCCAGAACTGAAAACATTCCTTTACCTATTAAAAGAAAACGCACTGGCTTTTCAGCACAGAGACAAACCCGATCCACCCAGAGATAAGCAGATTTCAAAGAGAAGAGCCTGTGAGTTTGCAAAGAGGAAAACAGCTCACGCAAGAGTCAGAAACAGCGGCGGTATGGCAGCTCACAGGCGATGGAGCAGTGCCTTCAGCTGCAGGAAAGAGAAGCCCAGCCAAATTCTCCATCAGAGAAGGGTGAGGGAAGAACAGATACCTACAGGCTGAGAGATCATAAAAAGCTTTACTTCATACATGGACCTTCCTCAGGAAGTTACTAGATCCGCCTTATCAAAACACGGGACAAAAACACGAGTCCACAGAGGGAGGTGTGAAGGAAAGCCCAAGGTGGCAGGTCAGAAGACCTCAAGAGAGGTCAAAGAGAGACATCTTTTGGTACTCTAAATTCGGAATTTCCTGGGATTCACATAATTGGTAGACTCTGGGGATTGAATCAGTTGTGAGTACTATATATATAGAAAATTTAAACCAAGAATAAGACCATGGTTAACTCCAGAGATGATAAAAGTGCCAAAGAAAGAAAATGTTTCTTTTTTAAATTTGTCTTTAATGTTTTCAGTTATGTGTGCCTGTGCGTGCGCGTGTGCGTGTGTCTGTATACATTGGAGTGCAGGTGGCAACTGAGGCCAGAGGTGCCTTGATGCCCTTGGAGCTGGAGTTACAGGTGCTTCTGAGCCATCTGATGTCATTACTGGGATCTCTGGTAGAGCAATATGTGGCCTTAACCACTCACTAACCATCTCTCCAGCTGAAGAAAAGGGTTCTTCTTTAACTTAGCTCTGATACATTTAGTCAATGTGGTTAAAATGGTAACCAGCATCAGGGTTTAACTCCTAGAAGGTGGGCCTGCAAAATGGGAGGTACTTGTTGGTGTTAGTTTGGGAAGAGAACTAAAACATTCTTGTCTTCGTCAGGAATGGTAATAATTGAAAGTGAGAAGATGGAGAGAAGGCTCAGAGGTTAAGAGCACCGCTTGCTCTTCCAGAGGTCCTGAGTTCAATTCCCAGCAACCACATGGTGGCTCACAACCATCTATAGTGAGACCTGGTGCCTTCTGGTGTGCAGGCACACATGCAGGCAGAATGCTGTATATGTGATAAATAAATAAATGTTTAAAAAAATTGCAAGTGAAATTAAGTCAGAAAGCTGCAATGCAAACGTGTCATCCGATGACACAGGAAGAACAGTGTGGTGTGAGGGCGCCACCTATGATCCCAGCTCTCAGAGGCGAGATAGCATGGTCCGCACAGTGAGGCCCTGACTTAAGAAAAGAAAGAAAAGCCCGCACTGGCTGGAGTGATTGTTCAGTGGTCAGAGCACAGGCTGCTCTTAGAGGGCCCAGGTTCAATTCCCAGCCCCCGTGTGTTGGCTCACAACCACCTGTAGCTCCAGTCCTAGGGGGTCAGATACTCTCTTTTGGCCTCTGAGAGCACCAGGTAGGCTTGTGGTATTGAGACACATATCCTCCGAGCAAAACACCCATACACATAAATAAAAATGTAAAAATGTTTAAAGACATTAAAAAAAAAAAAAAAAAAAGCACTGTTAAAGCCTTTCAAGAAAGACTCTGTCTGGTTGTCTGGTGGGTAGGTGTGTTTTTACATGCCTGTGGGAGAGGCAGGAAGGCCAGGTCAAGATGGTTCTTGACTACATAAGAGTTTGATGGAGCCGTGTGCAGTGATGGTTGCCTGTCATCCATCACTAGAGAGGCTGAGACCGGGCCCCAGCTCCACACAGTTCAGGACTAGCCAACCGAGAACCTGTCCATTCCTGACATCAGGGGCTGGGAAGACAGGTAGTGGTGCAGTGTCTGCCTAGCTTAACAAGGCCCGAGGTTTGGTCTCTAGCACCGAGAGAAAAAAAAAATATCAGAAAACAAAGTGTCTTTGAGACGGGGTTTCTCTGTGTAGCCCTGGCTGTCCTAGACCAGGCTTTATAGAGTAGGCTGGCCTCGAACTCAGAGATTTGCCTGCCTCTCCCTCCTGAGTGCTGGGACTGAAGGCCACCAGTGCCCAGCTAGAAATTGGATTTTAAAAGTCGGCTGGGATGCTGGGAGTGTGGCACAGAACTAGTGAGGGCTAGGGCCATGACCCTGAGCCGTTCCTTTAACTGCCCTGCGTGGCTTCTCACCTAAAACACTAGGATAGTGCTTACCTGACGGTCCAGGAAGAGTTCAGAGATGCAGAGCCGGGTGTGCTTGGGAGGCAGGGGCAGGTGAGTCTCTGAATTCGAGGCCAGCCTGGTTTCCATAGGGAGTTCCAGGACAGCCCTGGTTACATAGAGAGGCCCTGTCTTGAAGAATTGGGGGGAAATGGGGTTGGGGTGGGATTGAACTACGCAGTACTGTTAGGTATATACTACAGTACATATACCATGTAGAGCCTTACTATGGAGGGTCGCCTTTCCAGCAACCCTGAGCAAGCAGGGAAAGAGACTGCCAGGCATGTGCTGCGCGCCTGCCATCCCAACACTTGGGACATGAAGGCGGTAAGATTACCACAGCCTGAGGCCTGCCTGGCTATGTGGCGGGGTTCTATCTCAAGCAAATGAAGGGGCTCCCCGTGAGGCCGCTGGCTCCCAGCTGTCGGTAGCCCCCGGGGCTCCCACACCCTCTTCTGGCCTGAGCAGGCACCAGGCACACACATGCGCAGACCTATAAATAAAACGCTCGGACACACACAAAAAGAAGGAAGTTATTTAAATTTTTTTAAAAACGTATAATTACTTAAAAAAACAAAAAATAAGATGCATAAAGACAGAAGAGCGGAGGAAAACCTCCCTGGCCTCTCCCATCGGCCTTCTGACTCACAGGTGACCTGAGTGTCTGGCCATGTCGACTGAGCATGTAGTATTGTTAGAAATGGCCTGAGCCACGAGTTTTGCACCTGCAGGTCTTCAACAAATTTAATTTCACCTTCATTGAGAAAAAAAAAAGAAAATCTGGCTAAATAGAAGGAAAAACTGTTATGAAAAGACAGGAAACAATAAAGACAAAAATCTTTTCAAGAGTTAAGAAACTGGTGGGTGGTAATGACGCACGCCTTTGATCCCAGCACTCGGGAGGCAGAAGCAGGTGGGTATCTGCGAGGTGGAGGCCAGCCTGGCCTCCAGAGTGAGTTCCAGGACAGCCAGGGCTACACAGAGACCCTGTTTCGGGAGGGGTGGGGTGAGAAACCAGAACCCTTCTGATTGTGAGTTCTTACATAAGAGAAATGCACCAACTTTTCCACCCCGTGCAGAGACCCCGGAATCGAATAATAGTGTGTACACCTCCTTCATGAAGTCTCATCGCTGCTATGACCTGATTCCCACAAGTTCCAAGCTGGTTGTGTTTGACACGTCCCTGCAGGTGGGTAGAGCCCCTTCCCCTTTCTCCATTCCTGTCAGTGCCTGTCACCACGCTTGACACGTCCCTCCACGCCAACCCCGCTTTTCCCCACAGTGGTGCCCTCTGTGCACTCCTTAGGATAACGCTCTTTTGGCCGCAGGTAAAGAAAGCCTTCTTTGCCCTGGTGACTAACGGTGTCCGCGCTGCCCCCTTGTGGGACAGTAAGAAGCAGAGCTTTGTGGGTAAGCAGAAGTTTCTGGAACACGCTTCTTGGCATCTTTTTGCCGACCAGGGAGAGAAGCTTTGGGTGATGCTAAGGGCTCTTGTATTCTAGGCATGCTGACCATCACCGACTTCATCAATATCCTCCACCGATACTACAAGTCAGCCCTGGTAAGAAACCTCGCCTCCAAACAGAACCATACCCACGCCCTGCCTCTGGGGCCACCGTGCCTGTTTTTCCCCTGGAGAAGCGAGGACAGGGTCAGATGTGTGCTTCTGCTTCTAGGTACAGATCTACGAACTAGAGGAGCACAAGATAGAGACTTGGAGAGGTACATAAAGAATGGGAGGTTGCGGGAGACAAGGCAGGGAGAGTCTCCTGGGAAACGCGTTTGTTTGGCAGCGTTTTGTGACTACTCCTTTTCTCTTCAGAGGTATACCTGCAGGACTCCTTTAAGCCGCTTGTGTGCATTTCCCCAAATGCCAGGTGAGGGCTGTGTCTGTCCCTAAACACCTGGAGACTCAGAGGCAGGGCCGGGAAAGAGGGAAGTCTCCTCCTGGTGCATGCATAGCCAAGCCTGGCCTTGATCTTGCTACAGAGCTCAGGCTGGCCTGAGCTTATGACTCTTCTTCCTACGCTGGCGTCACAAGTACATCACCACACCAGCCACACGCGTGCACAGCTGTCCGAGCACTGTCCGCCCCGGCCCTGAGTTTTCCTGTCTATAAGCACACCCGGAGCAGCTGAGCAACTTGACTTTAGCCCTGTGGACCCTAACTGTGACCTTCTACCTTTCCACAGCTTGTTTGATGCTGTCTCTTCATTGATTCGAAACAAGATCCACAGACTTCCAGTTATTGACCCCGAGTCAGGCAACACCTTGTACATTCTCACTCACAAGCGCATCCTCAAGTTCCTCAAGCTGTTTGTAAGTCCACGTGAACCCAGCTCTTCCACCCCCATGTCGGGTTGGAGGCCTTAAAGGTCAAGCAGTGTTCTTGGGGATTGAAACTAGCACTTCACGCTGTGCCCCGAGCCCCGAAAGCTGACGATTCTTTCCTCAGATCACCGAGTTCCCCAAGCCAGAATTCATGTCTAAGTCTCTGGAAGAGCTGCAGATTGGCACCTATGCCAATATAGCGATGGTCCGCACTACCACGCCTGTCTATGTGGCTCTAGGCATCTTCGTGCAGCACCGAGTCTCGGCCTTGCCTGTGGTGGATGAGAAAGGTGAGAGACTGGGGAAAAAAGAGGGAGGGTTCCAGGGTCAGGTGTCTCGGGAAAAGCTGCTGCCCCCTCAACTCGACCTGGAAGGTAGTCCTGTGGGTACTGAGAGCTCTGGCTGCCGACCTTCTTTTCTGAGCTGCCTGTGTCTCCCCAGGCCGCGTGGTGGACATCTACTCCAAGTTTGATGTGATCGTGAGTGACAGTGGAGGGGCTGGGGGGAGGGGGAGGGGTGCTGGACGCCGCCGCACTTTGAATACTGCCTGAGTGGCAGCTGGCTGAGCTGGCTGCGGCTTGCAGCAGGGCTGAGGAGCCCCCCCACCCCTCTCCTGAGCTCGGGTTGGTCCAGGGCCTGGGAACCGGCTCCCTTTCAAGCCCACCCCCCACCTCCAGAATCTGGCAGCGGAAAAGACCTACAACAACCTAGACGTGTCTGTGACGAAAGCTCTGCAGCATCGCTCGCACTACTTCGAGGGTGTCCTCAAGTGCTACCTGCACGAGACTCTGGAAGCCATCATCAACAGGCTGGTGGAGGCGGAGGTAGGAAGGCCGCCGCCCCGCCCCCCCCAGTGACGCCCCAGTGGGGAAGGCACGAACACTCCTCCATGCTCCCTGCCAGGTTCACCGGCTGGTCGCGGTGGACGAGAACGACGTGGTGAAGGGCATCGTGTCGCTGTCTGACATCCTGCAGGCCCTGGTGCTCACAGGCGGAGACAAGCAGCTCTGAGCATGGGGACGGACAGGCGGCGCCCGGGAACACGGCCCCTCAGAACTCCCTGCCGGAAGCTCGGGGAGTCATGGAATCCTGGGAGAACTGAGTCTGTTCCCTCAGGAGCTCCACGCCCACTATCTGGAACTAGAGAGGGGAAGGAGGAGAAAGGACTTTTAGTTTCCCTTACCATCATGAGTACACTTGAGAAAACTATCAGCCAATCCCCAGTCCCTTAGGCATAGCTCCCTCCTGGGTGATCCATGGGCTTTGTGCTCCTCAGGCGGATTCTGATCTCTAAGAGATCTGGAGACCTCACCATGCCCCGCCCATCTCTGCCCTTATTCCACCCAAGATAAGGGCTCCAAAAGTCTTCATAAAATGTTTTTATTCATCCTCTTCATTCTATGTGGAGGAGGCTGAGTCCATTTAATGTCATTCCTTCCCATGAGTCTTGTGGGGAGGTGCATGTCTGGGTCCCTGCGCTGTGTGCACATGAAGGCAGATGGTTGTGTGGAGGAGGGCAGTGGGTAGGTAGCCAAGATTAATGCTTTTTGTGGCAAATCTAATTAAATGACAAGGTTTTCATCATGGTATTGCAGCGTTTGATTTCTGCATTTGATAGATGCTATTTCACCAACTTTCTTACCTCGTAAAGCTGCTTCAGCTCACTAATAACAGCAGAGGTCTTCTCTGTGCCTTAACACAGGCTGTGCATCCTTCGTCCACAGTGTGTAGGGCTCTAAGTGTTTGCGTTTGGGGAGAGTTGATGATTTTTTTTTTTTTTTTTTGAGACAGGATTTTGTACCATATGTACATCAGTCTGGCCTTAACATTTGCAACAATCCTCCTGCCTCAGCTTCCTAAATACTGGAATTATAGGCATGTGCTACTAGCCCCGGGTCAGACTTGGAAAAAAAGAGTTTGTGTATGATGTATGTGTGTAGGCCAGAGGACAACTTTGGGTGACAATGCTCAGCTTCCATTTTATCTGAGACAAGCTCTCTCTCTCTCTTCCTTTCCCTCCCTCTAATTTTGGGTTTTCAAGACAGGGTTTCTTTGTGTAGGCCTGGCTCTCCTGGAACTCGCTTTGTAGACCAGGCTGGCCTCAAACTCACAGAGATCTGCCTGCCCCTGCCTGTGCTGGGATTAATGGTGTGCGCCACTGCGGTCCAGCTGTACAACATCTTTTTGGGGGGACACTCTCATGTGTACGTGTCCTCGGCTGGCTGAAGTTCCCTGTGTAGACCAGGCTGGCCTCAAGCTCACGGAGAGCAGAGTGTCTGTTTCTCAGTGTTGGTGTTAATGACAGGTGCCACCACGCTGCGCCTATGAGTTTTTATTTTTAAGCATGTATGCGTGTGCGTGCGTGTAGACACCCAAGGAGGCCAGAGGCGTCGGATCTAACGCAGGTCTAGGCAGGTGTGAGCACCCAGCTGCTGGGGGTTAAACGAGGATCCTCTGAGAATATTAACGTGCTTTTAACCTTTGTGCCAGTTTTTCCAGAGCCTAAATTAAATTTGTCTTAAATTATGTGCCTGCACGTGTGTCTGTGTACTGATTGTGTGCCTGGTGTCCATGGTTACAGACTGTCGTGAACTGCCTTGTGAGGGAGAGAACTGAACCCAGATCCTTTGGAGAAGCAACTAGTGATCTTCACTGCTAAGCCACCCCTGCCCCATTTAAAAACTGTTACACGCCAGTCCTGCTTGTGAGGGGGTTGTGCACAGGTGTGCAGGCCAGAGGACAACTCAGGCAGCCGTCCTCGGGAGGCTCCCCTTCTTGCTTTTTTGGTTTTTTTGAAACTCTGTCTCTCAGTGGCTTGGGATTTCGCCACCTGATGAGGTTCACTGGCCAGCCGGCTCGAGGGTCCCGGGATTCCAAGCACATGCCCCCATATGTGGCTCTTACGTGGGTTCTTAGGATCGGAACTCAGCTCCTCCAGCTTTCAAGATGTGTCTTACCAACTGAGCCGTCTCCCCAGCACCTTTTCCAGTTTTAAGGGAATTTTAAAAACGGAAGCACAGAGACTCAAAAGCTGGCCCGGAGCCACACTGCTGGTGAGAAGCAAAGCTGAGTGGTAAAGGCGCTGCAAGCTTAGCTCCTGGGTTGAGTTCCCAGAGGCCATGTAAAGGTGGAAGAGAGCAGGCAACACAGAGCTGCCCTCATGCGCTCAGCATGACTGCACATAACACACGCCAATCATCCGGCGCGCACGCATACTGTTTAAAAACAAGGCTGGTAGGCGTGGAGACGTAGGCCTTTCGTTCTAGCACTTCCGAGGCGGAGGAAGACAGACCGCTGGAGTTTGGGGCTAACCTACATACATACATAACCTGGTTTACATACATAACAAATCCCAGGAGCTACATAGTGAGATCGTGTCTAATAAATAAATAATTTAAAAAGCCAGTCAGTGTTGGCTGCATACACCTTTAACCCTGGCAGCTGGATCTCTGAGTTCAAGGACAGCCTGGTCTGCAATGCAAGTTCCAGGACAGCTGGGGCTACATAGAGAAACCCTGTCTTGAAAAACCAAAATACAAATTTAAGAAGCTAGTATTTAAACCTCAACTATCTGATTCCAGGTTTTATACTTTCCTATCTTTACAATAATCTTACTTCCTCTCTAATTCTCCTTATTTCCTGTAATTACTCTTACTTTCTCCTCTGTCTGGACCATAGTTAGGGCCCAGGCAAAAAGTTCCCAACAAGTCTGGACAGTAGAAAACGGATTAGGGTCTTGGGGCAGAACTCTGCCAAGGCCATCGATGTTTCTGAGGGAAGGTTGAACTCTGGGTTTTGCTGGACTGGTACTGTCTGAACCCTCAAATCCCTTCACTTTTCTCTAAGACAGAGTGGATCCTGGAGGAAAAGCAGAGCTGTGGTCAACCCGAGAGACCCATTATCTGTGCTGAAACCACACAAACTGAGAGTAGCACAGAACACCAGGAGGAGGGCCAGCTGGGCTCCCTTCTACCGCAGCCACAGCCTTGCTGATAGGACAGTTTGCATCCAAGCCAGGAGCAGGCTCTGAGTGACTCCCTGGCTCTCCCTCCTCTGGGCCTTCAGAGGAGCCTGTGCCACACTATTCCTGTTCTTCCAGCGCAGGCTTCCTGACGGAACACGGGAAACATCAAGACACTTGTTAGAGGTCAGCTTTCAGTGCTGGTTGAGGCCTCTGCGTTCACATCTTCCAAGCTCTCAGCACATTCCCAAGCTTGGGGGAGGGCGGCTTCCAAATTAGCAGCATTAGAGCGTGTGTTTATGTGTGTGTGGAGGGGGGTGTGTGGTGGAAAGGACAAATGTCTCCTTGTGTCACATTCCTCCAAGGAGGATTTGTCTAGGGAGGAGGCAAAGCTTTAAAAGCTGTGGAACTCTGGTGGGCCCTGGTGGGAAGCCAGAACCTTGGAACCCTCTTCAGTGTGGCTGGTAGGTGTGTGGGATTGCAGGGGGGCAGGGAGCATGGGACAGCAGAACAGGCTAGGTTTTACCTTGCCATTGCCCAGTGAGACCTGCCTCCGCCCTATAACAACCCTTTTGATCCCTGTCCCCTTAAAGAGAAGGCTCTGTACCCAAATGTTCCCTATACTTTTATGAAGAACCAACTGGGATCTCGGGGTGTTTCTCCCATTTCCCCCCTCAGAATCCCCTCCCAGTCTTAGTCTGAGGGTGGAGCTGAAGACAAGGGATGCATGTCGGGGAGCTCACTGGCTTCTGTTCTTAAAGTCAGAAGCGAATGGTCCCTTCTTCCTCAGGAGCCATTGCCACCTCCTCTCCTCCTCTCGTTCTGCTCCCCGCACCCCTCCCCTCCACTGAGCTGCTACCATGGTTGCCAGGCATGGTTGCTAAGTCTCTGCATGGAAGGGTTGGCGTGGGCTGTGCTGCCACTAACATTACCATGGTGAATCAGGGGACACCTGGTACAGGCTTAGGGGGAGGGATCCTGAGGCTGCAAGCAGCAGCCCCCTGCCCCCAACAGTGAGTCCAGAAGGTGAGCCACCCTTCAGGGTGGCCGGGTGAACCTGGAATCTGGGCAGGAGTGAGCGGGACCCCCCTTGCTAGGAAAGGAAGACCACTGTTATTCTCTCTGTTGCTATGGGATTTGTCTGTGTCACAGGAACAGGCTATTCCCCCTCCATCCCCCTCTACTGGGGTACAAGTGTCTAGAGGCACCCTAGCTGCTCCCCACATAAGGCCTGTGGAACAGTGTGGGCCTAGAACTGTGTAACCCTAGAATCCTGGCTTCTGGGTTCCCGGAGCCAGCCTGCTGCTGCTGGAAGGCTCATTTGGTGCCCAAGGACACCCAAATCTAGAGCAGGAGTCTTCCTGCTGCTTGGGTGGCCAGGACGGACTGAGTTCTGCCTTACACACCAGCAGAAAAGGTGAGGGTGCTAGAGCCACTTCTTTGGGGGGGGGCTGGGGGAGCAGCTGTCCCCCCGAGTCGCACAAAAGCTTCCTGAAAGCTGCCGCCTCTTCTCCCCACTGCTTAGGAACTGGTTACTCATCTGCACCCGAATGCCACTGACGCTAAAAATAGCCCTCCCCCCCAGCTGCGGGCCAGCCTCTCTTGCACCCCAACCCCATGGAAACAAGCAGAGAGTGGCAGGCAGAGACCTTGAGTTCTATTCTCACCACTCGCTGTCAGAGAGGAGTCCAGGCAGGCAGGCAGGCAGGCAGGCACAGACCACTGTGGTCAGGCGACCTGACAAGCAGGAAAGCAAAGGGTTAACACTTCGGGAGGGGCGAGAAGATGGGGGCTGGAGAAGAGGGCACGTAAGCCTGGCAAGAACCACAAGTCTCTCCCCACCCACTCGCGGGTCCCGTTAGGCTCGGGGGACCTGAGCAGTGGGAAGGGGCGTCCAATCCCAGGCCCCAGGGGGCGGCCGTGCACACGGGGGAGGAAGCAACGCGGAGCCGTCCACGGCGGCGTGTCACATGCGCGCGCGCTCGCGCTCGAGCACACACACACACATACACTCACACACACACACACAGACAGGCAGGCACACACGTGTGCCCGGGTATATATAGTTGCCAGTCCCTGGGCCTGCCGCTCTGCAGTGGGCGCCGGCTCCCTGGGTTGGGAGGGGGCTCACGGGGCGGGTGGGAGGGTGGGGGGCCGGGGTGGGGTGGGGCAGGATGCTGGATGGCCCGTTATTCTCCGAGGGGCCCGACAGCCCCCGGGAGCTCCAGGATGAGGAGTCGGGCAGCTGCCTCTGGGTGCAGAAGTCCAAGCTGCTGGTGATTGAAGTGAAGACTATTTCCTGTCATTATAGTGCTCGCGCCCCTTCTCGACAGTCCATGGACATCCAGGCCAGCCACTGGGCCCGCGGGCCCCAGAGCCGCACGTGAGTGAAGGCGGGGTGAGGGGCAGCGAGCGGTGGGGAGGGGAGCGGGGTCCGCTGCCGACCCCTTGTCTTTCCCGCGCCTCCCTCCCTCCCCCACTCGTGGAGGACTGGGGCCTGACTCCTTCGGCGCTCTTCAGGGGGGACAGGAGCCGGAGCGAGCGAGGGCAGGAGGTGAGATGGGGCAGTCGCTGTTGAAGTGTGCGTGGAGAGAGGGCGAGGAGTCTCGGTTCGACTTCAGCCCCAGCGTGTACGCACGTGCACTGGCACACACGCTCACGCGTACCCTCCCACACGGCTGCCCCAAGTGGCCTCCGGGGCTCCCAGAGGCCCGGACCTCGGCTCTCCTTCCCCACAAACTGCTCACCTGGGTTCCTGCTCATTGTCCCAGGTGTAGGCTGCGCCCGGGATCCCCTGAGCCGCCGCCCCGCCGACCCTGGGCCTCCAGGGTGCTGCAGGAGGCGACCAACTGGCGGGCGGGGCCCCTCGCCGAGGTCCGAACCCGGGAACAGGAGAAAAGGAAGGCGGCGTCGCAGGAGCGGGAGGCCAAGGAGACCGAGAGAAAGAGGCGCAAGGCTGGCGGGGCCCGACGGAGTCCCCTAGGGCAGCCCCGCCCGGAGCCCCGGCACGCCCTTCGGGCGGCCCAGCCCCCGGGGCTCCCGCCTCCCTCCAGACCCGAGCGCTTCGGGCCGGTGGGGCGAGCGCCACGCCCGTCCGCCTTCCCGCAGGGTGAGCCGGGGGTGGCGTGGGCGGGGCCGTGGGGAGGCCGGAGGCCAGGGCCCCCCAGCTACGAGGCTCACCTGCTGCTGAGAGGCGCCGCGGGCTCGGCCCCGAGGCGCCGCTGGGACCGGCCTCCGCCCTACGTGGCTCCGCCCTCGTACGAAGGCCCCCACAGGACCCTGGGGGCGAAGCGAGGCCCCGAGCTCTCCCGGGCGCCCGCCTCGGCAGCCCCGGCTCCGGTCGCGGCCAGGACAGAGGGAGGGCGCGCCAAGAAGAGGCTGGACCCTCGAATCTACCGGGACGTTCTGGGGGCCTGGGGTCTCAGGCAGGGCCGGGGACTCTTGGGAGGAGCTCCCGGCTGCGCTGCGGCCAGAGCCAGGCCAGAGGCTTGCAGAGGGGCCGCGGAGCGAGGCTCGGGCCTAGCTGTTGCTGGCCTGATCGGTGGTGGCCACGGCCAGCCCCAAGCCGAAGCTACGGGCAGTCCAGGCGCGGAGGCCGCTCCCTCTAGGTCCCTGGCCAGCAGCCCCCCACGTCCGGCTCCCAGGTCCAGGCAGCAGCGCGGGGGCTCAAGGCCAGGGAAAGAAGGAGGTGAACCGATCTGGCTCCCCAAGTCTTGGCTTTCCTCTCCTAAAAAGCCTCCAGTTAGGCATAGCCAGACTCTCCCCAGGCCGTGGGCTCCTGGGGGCACTGGGTGGAGAGAGGCCCTGGGTCCAAGAGAGGGGGCAGAACACGTGAGCCTGGAAGCCTGGAAGGCCACCCGCCGTGCCCACACCCTGCCCCGCAGCTCCCGGGGCCTCGCTCGCAGGGAAGGCATCTTCGTCATTGACGCCACGTGCGTGGTGATAAAGTCCCAGTACGTCCCGACCCCTCGGCCCCAGCAGGTGCATGCGTTGGCCTCCGGGGAGCCGTGCGCGGCGAGCGACAGCCCCAGGCTAGCCAAACCCAGCCGCGGGGAGGAGGGGGCCGCTGCCGGCCCTTCCGCTTGCCCGAAGCGCCTGTTGAGCAGCCGCGTCTCAAAGCAGCCAGGCGGGGGTGCCGAGGGCGAGCCTGGGGGCGGGGAGCGGGGGCCTTCTTCGCCGGAGGACCGCGCCCCGCGCCTTCCGGGGCTCCCTGCGGCCGAGGAGAAGCCGCCGGACGCCCCCACGCAGCCAGGCAGCCCCGAGCGCCCGACCTTAGGCCCGGCGGCTCCGGGCTGCGCGGGCGGCGCCAAGGGCTCAGACCCGGCCGGGGTCCCGCGGCGCGCGGCCGGGGGCTGGGCGCGGACTCCGGGGCCCTACGCCGGGGCGCTGCGGGAGGCCGTGTCCCGCATCCGCCGCCACACCGCCCCGGATTCGGACTCGGACGAGGCTGAGGAGCTCAGCGCCCACAGTGGTTCCTCCGATGGAAGCGACACAGACGCCCCAGGCGCCTCCTGGCGGAGCGAGAGGACCCTGCCTGCGGAGGGGAACACCCGGCCCGGGGAAGGCGGGAAGACGGCTGGGCCGAGCAGCAGCATCCGGGAGATCCTAGATGTGTCAGCCAAACCGAGGAAGGCCTCTTAGGAGAGGGCTCGCCGGGAGAACTCCCCGGGGAAATAGAGGGACAGTGAGCGGTGCCCCTTTTCTCGGGTGGCTCAGCCAGCCTCGGGCCCGCCGCTCGCCTTCACTCTCCGCAGGCCTCGCTTGCTTCCCCTTTCTTCTCTCCCCACCTCCACCTGCTCCCACGCTTGAGACAGAGGAAAGGAAAGAAAGGGAGGAGAGGGAAGGCAGCACTCGCCACTCCAAGGGTTAGTGTCAGGGAGAGGGGGCGGGATTCAACTCCTGCTGCATTCCACGAAGAGCTGAGCAGAGAGACAGGCCGAAGGTCAAGGATGGTGGCAGAAAGCAACCGTCAGGGCAGGGTCCCTTGACAGGAGAGACAACGTACACACACACACACGCCACCAGCAGACTGGGAGGAGGCCTCTCCTTGAGGTTACAACTCAAGTTTCCATTCCAGCGCTGCCACCGACTTGCTGGCGGACCCGAAGAGTAACTGTTTTTACGTCCGGGCATCCCGGACTCCTGTAAATGTAAAACCAGCGGTTCCTGCCGCCCATTCTTCCGCCCCTAAGATTTTGTGAATCAGTGGATAGAACTTGAGGGTTCTTATCAACTTCACTCTTCCTCAGTTCAGACGGCCGTCAAAGCGTTCCGATTTAAATGGGCAAAGGGCTTCTATTCCAACCTCCCCCAAGTGTAGGAGGGTGCTCCCCAAGGCCGAGCCCCTCACCGTCCAAGCTGGAGGGGGAAGACAGCCATTGAATCCGCTTGGGACGCTTTTAAGCCTTCCCCCCTTCCTCCATCTCCGTGCCCTTGGTGATGCTCTGAAGTGTTGCCGGGATTTCTCACGCAGACGGTATCGCCCACCGGATAGGACCCCGACAACCTGCGTCTCTCCTAGGAAACAGCCGGGCCAGCAGCAAGGCTGAGCTTCAGCAGACCGTGTGGGGTGTGATACTCGCTGTGGCCACTACGGGGCGCGCGCAGGCCGCGGATTCCCCGGTTGCTGGTGCTCGAGTGCCCCTCCACCAGCACTGCCCGTTATCTGGATCCCTAGCTACCGGGCGCCGGTTCCCTGCCTCGACGCTTCCGAACCGCGCGCGCGCGGGGCCGGGAGCAGGCCTCCGGTCTCCCAGACCTCTGGGGCGCGCCGAGCCCTTCTTTGTACTGACCCACGCCAACCGGCTTGAGACTGACATTTAAGCCTTTTTCTTCCTCTCTTTCCAACCCTGGGCACTTCCTCTGTGTCTGCCATTTACTAGCCATGTGACCTTGGCCGAATCACTTCACCTCCCTGAGCCTCAGTTTCCTCATCTGTCAAATGGGGGTTTATAAACACCTACCTCGCAGGGTTGTTGTGAGGATTTAATGAAATAATGTATATAAGGCGCCTTGCACAGTGCCTGGCACGTAGTAGGCGCCCAATAAATCTCCCTCCCTTTATGCAGTTCTGGAGTCTCTCTTTTTATGACCCAGACCCACCTTGCCCCTCCCTCGGGACTTGACTTCTTCCCGCTCCTCGTTTGAGGGGGAGGAGGATCCTCTCTGGTGGAAACTTCTGGCCCCTCCCGTCTCCCTGGCTGGGACTCTCCCTTCCTTGCCCCCCGCCCCACCCCTGCCGGCTCTTCCCTCTGCCCTAGTGCACTGCCCCCGCCCCCTATTCCGGGCAAAGGCTGAGTCAGCCTAGGTAAATTTAGCCACCGGCTGGGCAGGAGCAGGGGCTTCGCCCAGACTCAGTCACCAGGTCGAACCAGTCTCCCGGGCCCCTCTGTCCCTACTCCCACCGACCGACCCCCCCAACAGTAACTGCCTCCCGCAACTCTTCAGACCGCTCTCCAAGCACTTGGGCTTTTAGTCAACAGAAAAGGCAGGAGGCAGAGGGGGCAGGGCTCCCAGGGCACAGCCGGGTCCTGGGTTCAGTGTGGGAGGGGCTCCTAGGGTTTCCCAGCTCTAGGGGAGTTCACTGGTCGGGGCTCCCCAGGAGTATTCACCTGCGATCTTGTCTGTGACCTACACATTTCCTGTTGCTCTTGGTGGAGGAGGCCAAGGAAGTCAGGTCACCCTGGGCAGAGATCAAAGGTACCAAAGGTCTTACCACCATCCACAGCTCTGCTGCCAAGTTCAACCTAGCATTTACCGAGCGCTTCCTAGGAACGAGTCTAGCCTGGGCTGGGGGAGAAATGCAAGGCCTGCCAGACAGAGCGATGAAGAGGAAAACGCAAAGCACTGGGCGCTGGCCTAAGTTCTGGAAAGAACCAGTTAAGGGAGATCCTAATTTTAGGAGATCCAGGGAGAGTCCATGGAGGAGGTGACATTCAGATAAGAATTAGTGAAAGGCGCTGGGCCGGTCGACTCGCCTTCCATCCCAGCAGAGGCGTGTGGATCGCTGGATGTTCAAGACCAGCCTGGGGTAGACAGTGAGTTCCGGGCCATCCAGGCAAAAGTGAACAGATTTTAAATAGAGAAAGAAAGAAAAGCCAGGCATGGTGGCTCTTTCCTGTAAACTGGAGGCAGAGGCAGGAGGATGGTTACAAGTTTGAGCCCAGCCTGGTTTACATAGCAAATTCCAGCCCAGCCCAGCCCAGCCCAGCAAGATTCTGTCTCCAAAAGAGAAGGGTGCCAGCACACTCTCTTGAAGACTGGGGCTGGAGGACAGCCCGTGGTACTATGCTTGACTAGAACCAGAACGCTCCCAGCATTGAAAAAGACAAATCCTAGGTTAGATAACAGCCACCCATTTTGTGTAAGGAACACTTGAATATTTAGGGTGTCAGGCAGGGCCACACATGCCTTCTTCCAGGGCTTGCCAAGAATAAAGTCAGAAGCCGCTGCCAAAGTTCTGAGAGAGAAAGAGAGGGAGACACACACAGAGACACAGAGACAGAAGAGAGAAACAGAGAGAGAGACAGAGACAGAGACAGAGACAGAAGAGAGAGAGAGAGAGAGAGAGAGAGAGAGAGAAGGGATGGCTGCAGGCTTCAGGGCCAGGCCCTGGTGAGTAGTATCTTAGGCCCCGTGGGGCCCTGTGGGTGGGATGGAGACTCCCTGCTGTGAAAATGACTTCTAATTCTAGCTGTGTCTGCCAGCCACCCATCCTCCTGAAGGAGGCCACAACTACCCTCCCCCTGGAACCACCCCCTTGACCAGGAGGAAAGCAGCAGGTAGGACTGCTCAGCTGGAGGTCTTAGGGGAGCCCAGGACTCTCCCAACAGTTCTTCCAAATTCTTCCTGGAAGCATTTTCTGCCCCGCAGTTCTGTCAATAAGGCATTAGGGGAGCCAGGAACCCTGTCCTACTCAGACTTGGGAGAGTTCTGACTTGTCCTGAGGCCAGCTACTAATGGGTGAGGAAACCGAGGTACAGGCTGTAAGTGCGACGTCACAGAGACCAGTGGTGTGCTGTTTGCAAGAGAGGAGGGCAGAGGAAACTGCTGCACACAGGGACTTGGGACCCATATTAGAGAGAGAGAGAGAGAGAGAGAGAGAGAGAGAATGAGGAGGAGGACAGAACAGCACACAGAGGAACGACTTCTTGACTTGGACTTAGAGGAAATGGAAATATATCTGTGAATGCCTCTGGGAGGCAGCGTTCCAAGGGTGCATACATTAGTAAGGGGATTTTAAGACAGGCACTGTCCCTGCCTCTCCATGGCATGGCCTGGAGCATGGGACAGGCTCCCTTCTTTGGATCTCCTTGTAGTAGCTAGGGCGTGTGAGTCATTTCATGGACGGATGCTCTGTCCATCCATTTATGCGTGTATTCCGTCTATCCGTCTATCCGTCAGACAGGTTTGCCGACCTGTCCATGAATCTGAGTGCCCTACCCCTGCATCTCTGTCATCATCCCTGAACGCACCTGTTCATCATTTAACGAGGGTATATGATGTCCCCATCTCCGTGTTGGGAAGGGTGGCAAGATGGAGGGGACACTTAGCATGTGTCCTCAGGCCGGTGGACTCCTAGCCTAGCGAGTACACAGATGGCCACTGGGGGTCCTGAGGGAAAGCCCCACCAGGCCAGCAAAGCATTTCAAAAGCTCAAACAGGCAAGGTCAGTCTGCCAAGGGAAAGCTGAAGAGCCTCCACGGGGGGTGTTTGAGGCAGTTCTTACCAAGAAGATGAGGGGAGAGGTGCGCCGACAATGTGGGGAGACACGTGGTTTCCAGGGGAACAAGGCCCTGGGGAAGAAAGAGGAGTAGATGGTGAAGAGGGTATTGAAGGCAAGAATAAGGCACTTGACCTCCATTAGGCAGTGACGTGTGCCCGTGGGCCAGTTACTTGGGAGGCTGAGGGTGGGGATCCCTTTGGGCCAGGAATTCAAGGCCAACATGGGAAAAGCGGTGAGGCTCTGCCTCGGACTAAAGAGACGCAGGAGCTTTTGTGAGAGGAACTGAAAGAGAGATGACAGATAGTTTTGAGCTGGGAACCTCTTACTATATTTCACTGTCAAACATTTTCCCCCAAGAAGACTAGTGTAGGAAAGAGGAGAATGGGGCCTGGGGCCTGAGGATGTGCTTCGGTTGGTAGAGTACTAGCATTCCCAAAGCCCTGCCTTCGGTCCCCGGAACTCCACTCACTGGATGTCGTAGCCCCACAAATCCTAGCACTCGGGAGGCCAAGGGATCAGGTTTTCACCGTTATCTTCGCCCCGTGGAGAACTTGAGGCCAGCCTGGGACGCATGAGACGTTACTTCAAAAGCTGGAAGGGTGGTTGAAACTTAGAGCAACCCTGCCGGGATAATGTAGCAGAGAGAGCGTGGCTGCTGCCCAGCCCCGCCTGCGGCCGCTGGCTTCACTTTCCTAGCTAGGGTCTCCTGGAGCAATCCCGACACCGACCACGAGGGGGCGCTGTTCGAACTTTTGCGCCGAGAGCGGCCCATGCAGGACTGTCCAGGAATGGTCTAGACAACTCTTTCTATGAAGAGCCTGAGGACAGGTGTGCAAGAGAAGATCCGACGGACCCCAACTCTATTCCAGTACAAGCCTATGCATCCTGTCACTCTGGGTACAGTAGCAGGATTTTGTGCAAATAACAGCGAGCAGGACATAGTTTCTGCCCTCAAGGATTTCACAATCTAGTCTCATTTAAATCTACCCTTCCTCATCTCTCAAGCACACGCACACACGCATACCTGCTCCTCGAAACAATCCCCTTGACCCAGAAAGCCACACCCTTTGGGACTTCTCACAGACCTAAAGGAGGTTTCTCTCAGTCTTTGCATGGCGGGCCGGGGGTAAATGCCTGACTCTGGATGGCTTCTTCTCGGGTTGGCTCTTTACCCTGCCCTCCTGCGCCCTTTCCTGCGCTTTCTGACCTTCTCCAGCACAGCGCAGCCGCTCTGGCCGCTCTGGCCGCTTCCTCTTTTAGGCGGGGAACGCTCGCTCCCTAACACTGCAGAGAGCAGGCTACAGAGGCCCCTGAGACCTTGGTGCCATCTACCCAGAAGTGAGGGGCCTGGCAGTGGCTTGAGGGTTCTGCGGGCACCTGCCTGCCATCTTTCCTCCCCGCTCTAGGAGAACCAGGTTTCTCCTCAACACAGCGCCACGTGGCGAGGCCTTTGGGAGCCGCTGTTGAAGGTGGAACATTGGGGAGCGTGGTCCACTTTCCCAACATGCTCCAGGGCCCATCTCGGCCCTTGGCGCGTTTTGGGGAGGAAGGGAGGGAGGGTCGGTGCCGAGAGTGGGAGCCAGGCCCATCGAGGTCCCGGGAGTGAATGCCGCATTGTTGGCCGGGCCAGAGTCACAGATAATTACCTCAATTAGTGACAATGGGAGAGTAATAAATACAGGCTTAGTGTCTCCTGCCGCACCAGGGCTCCGAAGATTAATCCAGGCTGACGGGCGGGCCCTGAAAGGCGTGATGGACAATTCATTAAACTCCCCAAATGCCGCACAACCTGGGCGTGAAGGCTGAGTTAGCCCCCCGGGGGCCGCGCCTTTGTCCTGATTGTGAGTCTCCGCCATGGCAGAGCCGAGCAGCCCCCGGAGAGCCGGGAGGTGAGTGGGGCTCGCTGAGCCCGGCCAGGCGGAGGGGGGATTAGGCCTTGGTCTGGCCCTGGTTGCCCTGGCACACTGGCCCGGCCTGACTGGAATGTCCGTCGGGGGTGGGGGGGAGCAGACCGAGCGGAGGGGCGGGGCCGACAAGGTGCAGTAAGGGGGGCGCACAAAACCGGGGGCAGGAGGAGTTAATTAGACGCCAGCCGAGGAGGGCGAGGGGCCACAACGGGGCTGAAGGGCCGCCAGGGACGGCCCCTTCACTTCCGAGGATTAATAGGGAAGAGGGAGAGGGGAGGGCTGCCCCTCTTGCCTAGATGGGCAGCTACTTAGCAGGTGGCTGAGCATGCCTCAGCATCCCACAGAATGGCTCTCCCTTCCAGGGAGAGGATGACGGGAAAGAGAGGGAAAGATCTCCTCTACCGGGCAAAGTAACGGGGCAGCGTATTTAGGGGTCTTATTCTCACTTGGGCCCGTGCTGGTGCTGGATAGCAGCCTTCCCTTCCGCTGGGAAGGTGCCAGGCTGAAGGCACAGCGCCCGGGCGCAGCCCAGGCTGGCGCTGATGGACGCACGCAGGAATGGGCGCGTGTAGGCCAGTGAAGGCGGATGCTGCCGCACACCTCAGCACGCCTGCTCAGGGAGCCAGCCAAGGAACCAACTACTTTCTTGAGGGCGCAAGGCAGGAGAGACAAGGCCCGGGGCTGCACACTCAAGCAGAGAGCCTGGCTTTGGGGCCCCTTTCATGCTGGACTTAGGGCTTGTGGCGTAGTACACCAGAGAGGCAGGGGAATCCCACGTGTGAGATAAACAAAGGTCCGGGACGTGTGAGGTGCCAGTGGTCCAGCCACCAGGCAAAGGTAGAAATAAATAACCGTCGCAGCAGCCGGTCAGAAGCCCCGCTTCCTCCGGGCCTCGGGGACTAGGGCAGCCCTGGCTCCTCCTAGGTGCCATCCTACCCCACCCCCTCCCAGGGGATGACAGGGGAGCGAGTTGGCGGCAGTTCCCTGGGCATATTTATAACCTGCTGCTCTCTCACCAACCCAGTGTGTCTGCTTTTAGCCCAGACGGGGGAGGGGGCGAGGGGGTGGTCTGTCTCATGCTGGGCCCTGGCTGGGTGTGGAAAGAGTGAGTAAGGTTGAGTGGGGGCAGCTCTGCGTGGGTATTCCTGCTCACACCACAGCCAAACAGCTTATTTTCTCCTCGTTTTGTTATTTTTCTCCCTCTGGCCTGGAGCGGAGGGCTGAGCCGGCCTGAGGCCACGGGGAAGGGGGCTGGACCCTAAGGTATTCGCAGACCCACTGACAGGGTTTTTCCAAGGGGCGAGCGGCAGGGTGTCCGTGGGGCCGGCGAGCTGGCCCCGGGGACGGTGCAGCCTGCCCTTTTAGTCCTCTCATCTTTTCCATCACCCCCAGGATATTTCAGGACTAGTCCCTGTGGCATTTACTGAGGTCAGCTCTGCATCCAGGGTCCCCGCCGGCCCCCAGGTCCCCCGGTGAGTATTTGTGTGGCACCTGAAGACCAGGCGTGAGTGGAAGCTGCAGGAACATGCCTCAGGTACATTTCCGATGATGTTAGCTTACGTCACCTTGTCGGTGTTTTGGGCCCGGAGACTCTTTCTAGGTACCTCCCCCCCTCCATCTACTGACCTCCTGACTCCAGTTCAGAGTGAGAGCATCGCAGATAACACCAGGAACCGTGAAAAGAAAGAACTCAGCTCCTAGGTGATGCCTGCAGATCCCACAGCACCTTTGCCCCACTGCCACCAAGCGCTGGGGATCAGATCCGGGTCCTTCCACACGCTCTGCCATCAAGCCACACTTCCAGCCCTTTTCTTGAAGTTTTTTCATTTTATTTGTGCATGCTCTGTTAGGGCCCAGCCTTGGTCTGTATTTCCCCATGGCATCCTTCTTCCATGTTTCAGCCCCTGGAAGAGAAGGGCGTTTGCCATGCTGACAGCTTTCCCGGGCACAGACAGGGCCTTCCCCAGTGTACACCTGTAAGGCTGACGGTGTTTGTTGGCACGGCTGATGCCATGGCTGGACCTCTGGCTTGCATCTCACTGCACTGCCAGCACTTGACCTATGGTAAATGTATCAGTAAGCATCCAGGTGACCCGAGCCACCACAAACGCTATCTCATTTGAACCCCATTGCCTCCTTAAAGGACAGTGATGACCATTCTCAAAGGTCAAGGCAAAGGAGATTGAGAAAGCAAGAGATGCGTTGGATACCTAGTGAGGGACAAAAGGGACACCCCTGCAGGTCAGCTCAGCACCTCGTCTCCAGGTCCATGGGCTTCAGTTCCTGGAGGTAGAATCTAGGTGAGTGTGGTTGAAGGCGGCCTGGGTCCCCCATCGTGTTGCTTCTCCCTAACACTGGGCATTGAGCAGCAGTGGCCCAAGTTTACACACACACAGTGTCTCTCTCTCTCTCTCTCTCTCTCTCTCTCTCTCTCTCTCTCACACACACACACACATACGCATGCATGCATGCGTGCACACACTTGCCCTGGGACAGCCCAATAACTTCTAACTTTGGGAAAGCCGGAGAGCTGAAAGTTCTCCTTGAGTCAGGACTGGCTGTTTTCAGCCGAATGATCTGCAAACCCAGGGCCTTTTAGATGCCCACTATCCAAAGTTGGATCCCCTCATCAGAACTGAGAAGATGCTGGCTTTGCCAGTGGAGAGAAAGGGGAAGGAATGTTACTGCAAGGTTGAGCAAGCCTTAAATCTACTTCCCTACCCACTCACAGAGCCCGAGGACCACAGGGGTCAGAGTTCACAGCCTCCAGAGAGAGGTGATGGCCTGCAAAGACAGCAGAGGACTCCGGGAAGAGGAGGAAACTCAAGTTAACCAAGCACACACTCAGTTATGGCTCTTGCAAAGGTGGGGTGCGCTGCAGCTCCCATTGTCGCTTTGAGTGAAGGGGCTGTGATGGACAGGCCTTAGAATTTACGGAGGGTTAGTGTTCCCTGAGTTGGGGCTAAAGCTATGGTTGGACAAGGAAGGGAGGGAGAAAGCACTGGAGTCAGATTTAGTGCCGCGAGCAGGGCTCTTATCCTACTGAGCGGTGACTGTCCGGAGGTGGCCTGCAGGCCTGTTAATAAGGAGTCCTCACTCTGGTTGTTTGTGGGAGTGGCTAGCTTGGTGATGGTTGTGGACCCATCACTCGTGGGTTTCTTTTTGGGTGTGCCACTCTAAACCTCACCCCTGTTTGGATGCTAGTTGGTCTGCCCCTTTCTTCTTTTCTGCTAGGATCTCTAAGGTCGAGGTCTAGGGCCCAAGGTTTGCTGGATCTTCCTTACGCAAGGCTAGAGTGGTGGCCTACAGCAGGTTTTCCAAGCCTTGTAGAAGAGCATGGAAGATGGGCCTTCCCACTGCCCAAAGCCCAGACACCAGCAAAGAAGGAGAGCTACCTCAGGGCCAATGGCACCCTCTCTGCTTGGGCTTTTCAGACATGGTCACAGCCAGCATCTCATTGTAGCTATTTTCCCAACTCTTTCAGCAGGAGCTATGGTTAACCCTCCTAGGGCCAACAGACATGTTTGTCCTTACTACACAACCAGCTGCTGCTAGACTAGGAGGGAGAACCCTGCAGGAAGTCCCAGATTCCTAGTGGCCTCCTTCAGGGTCATCTAAGGGTCAGGAGCTGAGGGCCCTCTTTCTGGGCCAGGAAAAGGGTTCTTCGGCAATTCTGTCTCTTCAGTTTGATGAAGAGCAGTAAGCACGCTGGAGGGGAAGAGGGCAGTGTAAACCACGCCGTGTTCTGGATTCAAGGACCAGAGCCATTGATAAAAATAGAGATTTTATTCCTCGGAGGAAGACACATCGGTGGGGGCGAAGAGCCACTAATAGCCGCAGTGGAAGGAACCGCTGATCTGGTGGGCAAGGGCGTCCTTGAGAGACTGGGTGAAGAGAAAGGTCGGACAACGGAAAGGCCTGGAGAGCAGGACAGAGGAGGAGCAGGGCTGGAGCAAGGCCTCTGCGACCCGGGCTGGAGCCCAGCACAATAAATAGTTTATTTACAGAACCAAAACGCGTGGCTTTGTATCCACGTTTCAGTGCAAATTATTTACACACTGATGAGGAGGCAGGACAGGAAGGGGTGGGCGGTGGCTGAGGCAGGAGGCGTGGTTCGCAGCTGCTCCGTGGCTCCGCGACCCGGGCTAGGAGAATGGAGGGTTTTCCGCTGGCTTCCCCAACCTCATTTCCCACAGCATCACAGCCGCCCTTGCTCTCCCGCCTCACACTTCAGCTACAGGTGGGAAGGGAGGGCAAGGCCCTGGCGTCCAGCGTGCCGGCCGGAGAATGGAGGGGCCGGTGGGGGCGCCGAGAACGTCAGGGGCAGGTGACGGGCAGAGAGGTCCCCGGGCGGGCGCGATGGGGAGGGGACTGCGGCACCTTCAGAGCTGGCACCCCGCCCCCTGCGCAGGCCCCCTAGAGAGATCCCCCTCTCACCCCGTGGCCCAGCAGGGGGCGGTGGGTGCAGCGGGGGGGGGGGGGTCTCCCACAGACGGGGAGGGAGGTAGGTTGGGGCAGGGCCCTAAGGATGGCAAAAAAGGGGGTTCAGTGGCGCCTCCGGCCCGGGGCTTGGGGGGTCCCCAGCTGGGACGGTGGGAGAGCCGGGCCCCTGGGAACGTCGGGATTGTGGCCGGACATGCCGGGGCGGGCGAGGGCCGGGGTCTCGGGGGCCAGCGAAGCCTGGAGGGGCTGGGGGGGGGCTGGGGGGGGACGGGCGCGTGCGACCGGGGCGCGGCACCTCACAGACACTCGTGCAGCACGCGCGTGTGCGTGCAGTTGCGGCAGCTGACGTGGCAGCACCAGTGGAAGGTGCAGTTGCAGCGCTCGGTGACGCGCTGCGTGCGCGTGCGGTGGCCCCGGCCGCAGCACAGCAGCTCGCAGCCGTCCAGCGCGGGCGACGAGCTGTTGCAGGCGCGCCCGGCCGTGCCCGCGGTGCCCAGGCGCCCGCTCGACGTGCAGAAGTTGGGCGACTTCTCGAAGTACACCAGGTCGTGCGGCGACGGCGGCTTGTGCGCGGGGTCCTCGGGCTCCAGGCGCAGCAGCTCGGCCCGCGACGCGCGGTTGCTGCCCCCGGTTGCCGTAGAGGACGCGGGAGGCGCCGTCGAAGCGGTCCCGCAGCACGTCGCCCACGGCGCGCAGCGTGGGCAGCCGCATCCAGCACGTGCGCACCGTGCACGAGCCGGACATGCCGTGGCACTTGCACTCCTGGCGCATCTCGGAGAACACCGTCTGCGGGGGGGAGGGGAGGAGGCGGGGAGCGTCAGGTGCGGCTGAGCTCCGAGGGGGCGGCCGCGGTGGGCGCCGAGGTGCGCACCCCGGAGGGCCAGGCTCCAGGCGCCGCGGGTCCGGGGTGCACGGGGGGGGGGGGCGCTGCAGCCTCGGCCGTTAACCCCTTCCGTCCCGTCACCGGCTGGAGGGGGGGGCTTGCCCTCAGCCAGCACCTCTCTCTGTCCCCCCTCCGGACCCCCCATCCCTCAGGTGGCCCCTGCCCCGCGCCCCCGTCCCCCCCGGGCCGTCCCCCCCGCCCCCGCCGCCGCCTACCGTGCGCCCGGCCTCGTTGTTGTGCAGGTTCATGAGGAAGCGCAGGTCCCGCCCCTTCTCCCCGGAGTCCACGAACTCGCGGCCGAAGAGGCGGCCGAAGTCGATGTTGTCGCTGCAGCCCCCCCAGTGCCAGTCGGGGCCGCCGGGGCCGCGCCGCCGGTAGTCGCAGGTGCAGGACTCGATGGAGCCCTCGGAGCAGGAGCGCGCCACCGAGTGCGTGACGCCGGCCGAGGTGATGGCGAAGATGAAGGCGGTTTCCCGGCAGCCTGTGCGGGACGCCGGGTCAGCGCCTCTCCGGAAGGCTCGGTGCCCCACAGCCCCGCGCCCCCGGGGACCCGACGGCCGAGGCTCTGCACAGCCGTCCCCAGCCCCGGGGGAAAGCGGGCGCGCGGGGGCGCGGGGGCGGGGGTCCGTGACCCCGCCGGGCCCTGCTGAGCCCGAGAGCGCGCGGGGCGGCTCCGGGAGGGCACCTGGGCCGCGCCGGTGGGGGCGGCGCCGACCCGGCCGCTCGAGGCGCGCCCTCCCCGGGGAGCGGCTTCCCGGCTCCCTCGAGGCAGGCGCGGGTTGGGGAGAGCCGTGGCCCGCGCCCACCCCCCGGGGTCCCCCTCCGCGGGTCGGGGGCTCCGGGGAGGAGGCTCGCGCTCAGGGTGCGGGGCTGGGAGGAGCCCGGGGCCGAACCCGCGCCGTCTGGGCCGCCGCCCCTGCCCTCGCCCGCCCCTGCCCCCGGCGCTGACCCTGCGCCGCCCCTGGTCCCGGAAGCGCGCTTCCCCCGGGCACCCACCTCGGTTGACGATCTTGCCGAAGAGGTGGGGCCCCGGCGCGGTGGGGCAGTTCCAGCGGCGGTTGCGGAACTGCCACTTGCACTCTCGCACGGCGCTCTGCAGGCCCCCGCTCACGCTGTGCAGGATGCCCGGGTTCTGGCGGATCAGCCGCCGCTGCTTCCGGCTCAGCAGCTGCAGGCTGGGCTCCAGCACCAGCTGCAGGCTCTTGGAGTCCGTGAGCAGGTTCGTGGAGGAGGCTATGTTCACGATGCCCCTGGTGGGAAGGCGGGCGGGCTCTGAGACGGGCCTGCCGCACCTTCACCGCCCCCTCCCTGGCCTCGCCTGGGCCTGCCCGTGCGCCTAGAGGGAACAGCAGAGCATCAGTAACAGCTCCCCGGCCCTTAAGTCGGGTAGAAGTGAGCTCTGGTGAGCGGACAGAAAGGGCGCCTGAGCCCACGCGTGACTGCCTGGACTCCTCCATCCTCCGTCAGGTGGGCCGAGAGGAAAGCTCAGCCTGCAGCCTTGCCCACCTTGGAAGACTCGGGCGCCCCGCCCTTTCTCACCGCTCAGAGCTGCTTCTTTGGTTCAAGGCCTGAGGGTACCTGAGTACCCGCTACTGAGATGCTGGACCTGGTGCCCAGTGGCAAAGGGCTGCACTGTACGGGCTGGACTTCCGCCTGCGGGTGGTTCGCTCGGCTCGAGCAGATGGCTTGGTTCTAGGTGAGAACTAGAACGCGCCCTGAGCGTGCCGAAGTCACAGTGCGGGAGGGAGGCTGTGGGTCGGTGATCCCCCACGGCGTGGGAGCTGGGTAGGGCCGGGCCCTGGCTCTGCGCCCCGGGGCAAGTGGCGACCCCGGACTGGCTCACTTACCACCATCGGCCGCTGCTGTTGGCAGCCAGGGCTGCGGGCAGAGCGCTCAGTGCCAGCAGGAACGTAGCAGAAACGCAGCCAGGCAGCAGCGCGCAGAGCCCCATGGCCCGCCCGGCCTCGCCGCTTCGCTGCTGCAGATCTGGCGGCTCCGGCTGCTGCGCGCGACGGCGGGGCCGGCCGCGGCGGAGAGGGCAGGGGTGAGAGCGGCGGCGAGGGCCGTGCCGAGGGCTCTCAGACTCAGGCTGGCTCTAGGCACGCTGGAGGCGGGCCGCAGGCAGCATGGTCCTGCCGTCCTGGCTGGCGGCTGAGGCGGCCGCTGCGGGAGGCACCGCCTCTTATAGCTGCGGCTGCTGACTGCAGTGACAAGAGGCTGCCCCTCCGGCCCGCACTGGGGCACCGGGCGGGCGCACTGGTCAGCGCCACAGACAATGAGCAGCCAGCGGAGCTGGGACTCTGGCCGCTCTGAGCTGACGGGGCTAGCCGTCGGGGCTCACCCCCGCCCCCTGCCCGGTGGCCCCCGCCTCCAGGTCTGCACTGGCCGCCGACCCCTCCCCTTGGGGTGGCCTCCCACGCGCGCGCCGGCCTCACTCTTCTGCCCGTCAGGAGCCCGTCGGGGACCAGGATCCGCCAGGGGGCGCGGAGACGATGTGCTAGGGACAACCTGTTTGCAGCCTGGATTGCCACCCCCACGCGCGGTGGGGCTGTCCTGTAAATGTCAACCCTCCCCCCGCCGCACACACACACACACACACAAGCTGTGGTCCCTTCTCTTCCCTGTCCTGAATGGCCGGATGAAAGCTGTGGTTCTGGCCAGCAGCTCCGTGGAGACGCTTCCTTACCCAGGAACCCCGACGGCTGGACAGAGAAGGAAAAGAAGGAGACAAGAGCCTGGGTGGAGCTGTGGTTAGGGATTCCCGGGCGTGGGGTGCGGGGGTGGGCTGGTGGCGGAGAGGACCTCAGAGCGCGCAGCAGTTTGTGAATGTGCGCTAGGAGAGCGCCCGCGCCGGTGTGTCAGGAGGAGGTCGGGGAAACTGCGCGTTGTGTTCTGCGGATGCACGCTCCTGTGCACTGGTGGATCCAGAAACTTCCAAAGGAGGACGTTCTGAGCCTCTTCCAAACAATTGTGTCATTTGGCTCAGGACGGGGAGCTCATGAAGTCATTTTTGCTACAGTCACCGCTTAAAGCAGTGTATCAGAAAGGAGGTGGAAGCTGTGAGGGCCGACTGCAGAATGGAGAGGGTCTGGGAGTGTATCTGCCGGTGGGTGGATGAGTGGGGGGGGGGGATTAGCCATGTGCAGGCGTGTGTCATCCTGTCGCTCTGGGCACCTTGTGTTAGCCTATGGTATGTGTCAACCTGTGCATGTCATGAGTGGGGGCGGGTCTGGAAGCTGAGCCAGGCCTGTTTCTCTGGCAACGAGCTCAGAAAGGATGGGACTGAGTAGTGGGTAGCTCCGAGGACTAGGAACAAAGGGTGTTTGCTGGGAAGAAGGGACCTCCCTTCGGCAGGCTTGTTCTGTTTGGGTTGTTGCTGCTGCTTCTACCTAACATAGAATTTTAGTATGTAGAACTCACGGCGGCCACCTGACTGCTGGCATTACAGGCCTGTGCCACCATGCTGCCCAGCTCAGGATGAACAAGTCTGGGCATCTACAGAGATGGGTCAGTGGTTAAGAGCACTGGCTGCTCTTCCAGAGGCTCTGGCTCTGTTCTCAGCACCCACATGGTAGCTCACCGCCACCTGTAACTCCAGTTCCAGGGAATCGGGTGCTGTCTGACCCTCACTGGCACCAAGCATGAAGAGCTGCACATACATTCATGCAGGCAAAACTCTCACACATGCATAAAATAACTCCTTTTTAAAAGATTAAAAAAAAAATAACAAGCCAGGTGCAATGGCACACGCCTGTGATCCCAGCACTCAGGGAGGCAGAGACAGGTGGATCTCTGTGAGTTTGAGGCCAGCCTGGTCTATAAGGCGAGTCCAAGACAACCAGGGCTATACAGAGACACCCTGTCTCGAAAAACAAAAACCAAACATACAACGCAACCAAAACAAACAAACAAATTGTGCCTCCATTGTTTCCTGCTTTTCTTCGGAGTTTTCTCCGAGTTTCGGCGGTAGCCCCCAAGCCCTTCTGCCCCCTCCTCTTACCCCAGTGCCTGCAACTCTTCCTCTGTCCCGTCCTCTTCTCCCGAGACTCTTCGGGATCATGGCGGCCTTGGACTGCCGCACTGCCGTTCCCTGTGTGGAACACAGGGGGCGCTGGCGGCTTGGCTATCACGCACCGCGACCACCCTGAGAGCCCCCTTCCTAGTATCTCTCCTCTCTTCCATTTTACAGAGGAAACGATTGGTGACCTGCTGTAAGTCCAGGTTCCAGGTCCCAGCTAATAAACTGATGCTGAAGCTATATCCCCAGGGAATGGCGTGGAGTGTTTGCCTAGCGCGCACAAAGCCCTGGTTTTTGGGGTTCCCAGTACTGCAAAAACCAGGGATGGTGGCACATGGCTGTGACTCAGGAGCCAGGAAGATCACAAGTTCGAGGTGACCATCCACCTCCCGGCATTCTGGAGGCAGTCTCAACAAACAAAGGCAGGACGTGTGTTGGTGCACATCTTTAATCCCAGCCCTTGGGTGGCAGAGGCAGGTGAATCTTTGTAAGTTCGAGGCCAGCCTGATCTACATAGTGAGTCCAGGAGAGCCAAAGCTACTCAGAGAAACCCTGTCTCAAATAAATAAATAAATAAATAAAGAAAAGAAAACAAGAGATGTCAGCTGAGCTTGGTGGCTCACGCCTGTGATCCCAGCACTCAGTGTGCAGAGGCAGGTAGATCTCTGTGAGTTCAAGGCCAGCCTGGTCTACAAAGTGAGTCTAAGACAGCCAAGGCTACACAGAGAAACCCTGTCTGGAAAAATCAGAGAGAGACTGCTCATTGCTATAGATGTGAGACAACTCTGAGGTATGTAGCAAGATCCCATCTGAAACAACAAATTAATAATCAACAAAACCACAATAAATCCAAGACAACTCTGCATGGTGGCACATGCCTGCCAGTCTCAGAACTTGGAAGGCTGAGGCAGGAGGATTAAACACCCTTGGGGAGGCCAGGCCTGCCTGGCCTGCCTTCTATCCAGCACTTGGGAGTTGAAGGCAGGTAGGTCATCTCTGTGGATCTGAGGCTAGCCCAGTCTACATAGTGAGTTCTAGCACACCAGCATGGGGTACATAGTAAAACCCTATCTCAAAACCCAAACTCTTTCGATTTTGAGGGGGAGGTAGTAGGGGAGTCTTTGTTTGTTTGGTTGGTTGGTTGGTTTGTTGGTTGGTTGGTTTTCTGAGACAGGGTTTCTCTGTGTAGCCCTGGCTATCCTGGAACTTGCTCTGTAGAGCAGGTTGGCCTGACTCAGAGGTCCACCTGCCTCTGCCCCCTGAGTGCTGGGATTAAAGATGTGCATGGCTACCACCAGGCTTAATTTTTGTTATGTGTGTGGGTATCTTGTCTGCGTGTAGGTGTATGTACCGTGTTCATGCAGTACCTGCAGTGGTCAGAAGAGGGCTTCGGATTCCCCGAGACTGGAGTTACAGGTGGTTGTGAGCCACTGTGTGTGTGCTGGGAATCAAACCCCGCTCCTTTGCAAGTGCTCTTAAATGCTGAGAGGTCTTTCTAGCCTCTGATTGGTTTTGTTGTTTGCTTGTTTGTGGAGGTCTTTCCTATCCTAGACTGGCCTCAAATTCAAGATAGAGTCTTAGCTGGCTTTGAACTTCTGGTCTCCCTGCTTCCACCGCTCCAGTGGAGATTAGAGGCATGAACCCAGACCCGACACCTCAAAGCCTGTGCGTGTTCTCTTCACATGACCAGAGCCTCACTGGCTTGCCAGTATGCAGCAGAGCCGGATGGGATTCCTTTTCAGAATTAACATATAAAGAAAATGATTGGGGGGTTTTGCCTTTTTGGGGGGAGGGGAGGGGAACCTCTGGTTTCCATCTCTTCCACTTGTTATAAGTACGATTCCTGACTAAATTACCCAGGTCTGACCCTAAAGAGCTTGACTCCCAGGATAGATCAGGCTTTCCCACTAAGGTGTCAATCACTCTAAGAAAGAAATGACTGATACATTCCATTACTGCTCCTGAGGCACTTGTGTTTAATTTAAAATTTTAATCACATATATTGTGTGTGATAGAAAGAGAGAGAGAGAGAGAACAGTCAGAGGACAACTTGCAAGAATTGATTCTCTTCTTCCGTTATAAATGTCCCAGGGATGGAACTCGGGTCATTAAACTAGGTGGCCAGTTCCTTTACTGACTGCGTCATCTCACTAGATGTGAATGAGTTTAAAATAAGATGTACATTAACCCAAATGAAGCTTGATAGCGATTTTTTTCTTTCTTTTTGGAAATGTTCTTCCCAGGCCCTTTCTTAGCCTAGAATACCTGCTTCCTCCAAGGATCGTTCCCGAGGTATAAAGTGGACCGGTCGGTCCAGCACCCTACACTGGTCCACATGCCAGGAATTTCTGCAAATAATGTCTGCATAGATGGCTCAAGGGAATGAACAATAGACATAGGTAACCTGACTTTGTCCCTGAGAAAGTTCTCAGCACTGAGGCCTGGGTCACATGCACCTTTCCTGAGCTGGCCTATTGGTGTAATTCTGTGGGAGTGGAAACCATATCACCTATGACCTTCAGTGCTAAAGGGGGAAGATGGAAGAGAGAACCGACATCACAAACCTGTTCTCGACCTCCATGTGCTCACCGTGATGCACACTCAACACCCCTCATGCTAATTATAAATGAAATAAAAAGTAGGAGTAAGATGAAAAATTAAAAAGTGTACAAGGCAGAGAGAAACAGAGGAAGACATCCCCCCTTGACCTTTGGCTTTTGCATGTGCACACATGTGTTTGTGTACATGCAAACACACACACAGAGAAGATTTACCAAGCATACGTGAATGGGGTCCTAAGCTTGACCATGGGTGAAAACAAAGAAGAGATAAAGCCAGGTGCACTGCCACACCTGTAATCCTGCCGTTTGAGAAGAGCCGGGAGGAGTTCAATGTCATACTTAACGACATATTGAATTTAAGCCTGAGCTACGTGTGACTCAGCATAAAAAGAAGAAGCAAGAGGAGGAGGAAGAGGAGGAGCAGGAACCAAGCAAGCCAGCAAGGACGCTAAAGCACACTTAGTTTAAGCTAGCCTTCTTGGTTTATTCAAATTCACCTACCAAACCACATGGCTTCATGCTTCCTCTTTTATTTATTTAATGTATATGCACGCGTGCTTGTGCATCACGTGTGTGCCTGCTGCCCGTGGAGTCCAGAAGAGGTCGTTAGATCCCCCGGGGCTGAAGTTACAGATGGTTGGGAGCACCATGCGGGGGCTGGGAAAGAATTGAACCCAGGTCCTCTGGAAGAGCGGCCAGTGCTCTTAACCACTGAGCCATCTCTCCAGCCCTCGTGCTTCCTAACTATAACTTTGGCTACAAATTCTAGTTGTGTACCTAACACTCAAGTACCTCAAAATTCTCATGTCTGCCACTAAATTCTTAATCCCCCCACCCCCCATTGCTCAATTTACTCTTTCTTCAGTCATTTTCATCTCAGTAAATGACAGCTCTGGCCTTCATCTTCAGGGCAAAAAAATCTTCAGATCTGGCCTCTGCAGGCACACAGACATATAGACAAAGAAAGCACCCTTACACATAGATACACATAATATATATATATATGTGTGTGTGTGTGTGTGTGTGTGTGTGTGTTATATATGAGACAGGATTTCACTGTGTAGCCCTGATTGTCCTGGAACTCATCTGTAGACCAGGATGGCCTCGAATTCAGAGACCTGCCTTCCCCTGCCTTCAAATGCTGGGATTAATGGCGTAGCCACCAGCACTTGGGTATACATATCTTTTAATTTTAAATGTTGGATCAACCCTGGCTTATCAGTTTTACGCGTCATGCTAGACTATCAGCGAACCCTGACCCTCAGTCTGTAAACTACGCATGGAGTGTGACCCCTTTTCAACCCTCTGCTCAGTGGTAGGAGCCAGCGTCATGTTTTACTTCCTAACTGTCTCCATGGTTTTCCCTTCCACCCAACTGCTCTCCAACTGCAGTCAAGACCATCCTTTCAGAAAATGAAGTTGGGGCTGGTATACGTCGTATGAAGACCTGAGTCCAGGTCCCCTCACCCACTTCAGGCAGCTTACAACTGCCTTGTAACTCCAGCGTCTCTGGCCTCCAAGGACACACACACGAACACACTCAATTAAAAAAGAAAATAAATAATATCCATCTCCCCGGTCAACTCTTTCCAGTGATTCCTCACCTCGCTCAAAAGCCAAAATCTCTGCAGGGACCTACAAGGTCTGAGCCTGTTCCTTCCTGCCGCTTCAGTCCCACAGCTCGCCAGCTTTCTCCTGTGACTCACTCCTCAGTAACCACGTTGGTCTTTCTGGTCCTTTGAGCATACCAAGCAGGTTCCTTTCTCCAGATCTGTATACCCTTCTGTCTCCTGGGGTGTTCCTCCTCAGACATCTCCGGGCTTTGTTGGTGTTGTTCCGTTTGGAGGCAGTCTCACTGTGTAGCATGGGTTGGCCTGAAATTCACCAGTAGACCAGGCTAGCCTAGTAGCCTCCAATCACAGAGATACACTTGCCGCTGCCTGTCCTGTATTCAGACTAAAGGCATGGCCCTTGTTGTTGTTGGATTTATTTATTTTTCTTTACAGTACGAATGTTTTTCCTGCGTGCGTGTTTGCACAGCACACTCATGCCTGTTGGACCCTACGGAACTAGCGCTATGAATGGTTGTGAGCCACCACAACCATTGTGGGAGGGGGGCTGGGGAATTGAACCTGAGTCTTCTGCAAGAGCAACAAGGGCTCTTCGCTGCCGATCTCTCCAGCCCCTTAACCTGCAGTTACTGCTCTTCCTGCCTCAGCTTCCTTATTGTAAGTGTATGTGACCTCCGCTCAATATCACCTTTGGCTGCAGCTACCTTCAGAGGATTAAAGTGGAAACACTGTAGCAAAACAGGGCCCTCGGAGTAGATACAGGAATGAGATGATGGGTGGGGTCTTAGACTCTGGGATCTAGAAAGAGAGCAAGCGACCAGGGACCAGAGTTTTGGGGCATGCCTTTGAAGCAGACCTAAGCCTCGGGCTGGGAAGGTGTAGGCCATCCATCAGCCTCTAGGAGACAAGGGGTAGAATTCTGTCTAGGGTGATCTAGAAGAGTTGCTGAACTTGGGGGGCTTCCCTGGAGCCTGGCAGTTTATCTGCAGCATCTCTGGCGCCCCTGGGTGGTGGCCCTCGGTGCTGCAGTGGAAGACCGGTGAGGTGGAGGGAGGCAGCCGCGGCTGAGCTCACCGCTGCGGACCCATCCATCCCTCCCGGGCCTATAATTTGGGTTCCCTGGGCTGGCCGCCCCTATCAGCGGCTTAGCAACAGATGAGTCACCCAAGACCCCAGCCAAGGCAAACATCAGGGGAGGGGGGAAGGAGGAGATTCCCGAGCGGAGCCGCCTCAGTTGCCTGATTCCCCCATCTCCAGAGGCCCACTCTTTATTTGACACTCCCCTGCCGTGCGGGGCCTCCACGTTTTTCCCACAGGGTTTTTGCTGTGCCCTCCGTCCTCATGAGGAGCAGAGTAGCCTTCTACCATTCTTATCAAAAGGAACGTGGGCCAGGTTGCCCCCATTTCCTCTCTCCAGTGGTGGCAGCCCCCTTCTCTTCCCCCTCTTGTCTTGGTCCCAACCCTTGTCAAGGTCTCTCCGGTTCCTGCCCCTCCCCTTTCTTGGAGCTGGCTGCGTGCTTGGGGTATTAGGCAATGGGTGTGCACCCACAGGCCTCTCCAGGCCCCGCCTGTCCCACCGCCCTTAGCTGCCTGTGGGTCATCGCTCAGGCCAGACAGTCGGCAGGAGGGCACCCTCGGCCAGCTCAGGCCACCGCTGCCTGCCTGTGGCCTCTTATCAAAGAGTGAAGAGCAAGAGCGAAGAGCCAGTCTTCAGAGAGGAGAGAGAGCAGCAGTTCTTAGGTTTGGGACAGTCCAACCTGGGGAGCCCCAGGCCCCTGAGAATTTGAACCTCTGGCTGCTAGTATTCCTTTGCCCTTTCTATTGTTCTCATCATCATCACCACCACATAGGCTCTTTCTACATAGCCTGGCTGCCCTGGAACTCACTATGCATCCCAGGCTGGCCTTGAACTCACAGACATCCACCTGCCTCTGCCTCCCTAGTGCTGGGATCAAATGTCTGTGCCACCACCTTAGTCCCTTCTTGACATCCGGCTGAATGCTGGAGCCAAAGACAGCATCAGAGAGGGAACAAATAGGAACAAGACAAAATAAAACCCAACGTGTAAGTGGGACCACGGCCACGTGAAGAAACACAAATGTCCGTGAGAAGATGGTGGAGAAATGGGGTCTGTGAAATACCCTTCCAGGGGCGAATCCCGGGCTGACGCGCAGGAAAAAGGATGGGGCACTGATGAGGATGCCGGATTCTGGAGTAAGGGTGAAAGCCGCTCAGATAGTGCCTGCCCACCTCGGAAGTCATCAGTGGTCTGGTCTTCTTCCCTTAAGCGGGAAGAAGGCTGAGGAGCTCTCGGGCTGCCTACTCCGGAGGGGAAATGAGAAAGAGGACCACAGTGTGGTCCAGGCTGTCTAGCAGAGGACCACCCCCTCGCCCAGCCCTCAGCGGGTAGTCCCAGACACCTAACTTCCTCTGGCCGGTTTAGACACCTCGCTAGGGATGCCCCTTTCGCGCAAGGCCAGACTTGCAAGAATGCAGCCGAGGGGCTGGCTGCCCACCATTTACTGCCTGCCGCCGCCAGTGAAGAGGCGGTGTGGCTGTGGGGACCAGCCCCGTGCTTCTGTTTCCTGGGGGGTCGTCCGAGCCAACGTGCTTTGGGTGCTCAGGGCCAGCCGTTCTGTGCTTGGGGCTGCGGTCTGGCAGGGGCTGGGGGTGGTTGGGAAGCCTTGAGGCCCCTCTCTGGCAAAAATAGTCCGCAGTGGTTAGAGCTCGGAGGGTGAGTCAGGCGGGAGAGCGGCGGCGCCTAACCCCTTCGCTGCCGCCAGGGCTCGGAGGGCGCCTGTGCCTCCGCCTGAGCGCAGGCCAGGTCGCTCTCCAGCCGTCCTGGAGCTGAGCTCAATCCGGGACCCCGAGGCCTTCCCCGGCTCTCGCGAAGCCAAGGTGCGAGCACGGAGCCCGAATCTGGGTCCTCCCGAGCGGTCACCCCAGAATTCCGGAGAGGCGACCCCCGGGAGGCTGTCTCCCGGAGAAGGGAGGCGTGGGGGCTGACGGGAGCTCTCCGGGGCTACCCGAGCTTCTGGCCGAGGCCAAAGCTGACCCCTCCCAGGGGGCAGGCGCCTGGCTCCGAGGTGGGCGGGAGCCCGGCCACAGGGTGGCTTCTCACTCGCAGGCTGAGCGCCCTGCTGCGCGCAGGCTCGTGGGCTCCAGAAGAGGCTCAGAGCCCGGAGGTCGCCCGGTTCCGTCGTCAGAGGAGCTCTGCAGCCAGCCACTCCCGGCGGACAAAATGAGGCAAAGTGAAACGGCGAACGGCACCGCGGTTGGGACCAGCCCCCGGGTCCTGAGCCGGGGTCGCCGCACTCTCCCGGCAGCCTCGAGGGACCCAGGGCAGGTGAGAGGAGCGCCGACCCCTTGCTCCCGGAGCGGGGCTGGTCCCGGGCGTCGGGGGAGAGGGTGTGTGCGTACGCTTTGGGTGGGGGGGGGCTGTGTTCCCCTGGTCAGGGCGGGGGGTGGGGTGCGGGTGGGGTGGGGATGCCCCGGGCTCTGGGAGGGGCCGCGGCTCCGTCAGCTGCAGCAGAACCACCCGTGCGTTAGGTCGAGCCGAGCCAGGGCCCCCGGTGCTCCGTCGCGGCTCCGTTCGCTCCCTCCCTCCTGCCCTCCCTTCCTCCCGGCGGCCGCGGCGACGAGCCGGGGAAGCGGCAGAGGGGAGTGGCCCGGCCCTGGAAGAATGCTGCTCCGCCGAGGGGGCCGGACCCGGCACAGCCTCCCCACGGTTTAAGTCCCACGAGTCGAGTCCAAGGGACCCAGTGTGGTGACCCTGCACCTGAACCGCTGGAGGTAATGGAGAGGGAGAGAACGGGGGTGGGGGGGCAGACAGACTGACAGACGAGCGGCCACCCTGGGGAGCTCAGACAGCTCAGAGAGCCAGAGACACAGCTAGAGGTACCTACAGGATAGAGACCGTGGGACCGGCCGGTGGCGCGCCGCGGAGGGAGCGTGGAGCCAGGAAACAGGGTGGACGGTGGCCTCCCCGGCTGCCTCTGCGGCACCTGGACTCTCCCCCTCGGGGCGCGGGGTCGGAGGGGGTCTGAGAGCCTGGCCCGCCCCGGCTGGCTCGCCTGCGCGCCGTCGCCAGCGCGAGGAGGCGACGCCCCTCCAGGTGGCGGGGAACCCCCTCCCGAGCCCTCCCTCTAACCCTGCCGGGGCGGGTTCATCAGTCGTGGGGCCTCCGACAGGGAGCGGGCGGTGAGCAGGGAACCGAGGGGCTGAGAGCAAGTGTCCCCGGCAGGCATGTGAGTGTCCCGGACCCCGCAAGCCCGGGGTGGCTGGGTCGGACTCGGGGCGCTCCCGAGGGCCCTGAGCTGCTTGGACCCTTCCTCCCTGACGGGTCCCAGAACCCAGACACTGGAGGTCAAGGGGTGACTATCACTGTTCGGTTCGTGGAGGGCTGAGAAAAGCCAGCGGGTCCACAGCGGCGGCCTAAGGGTCCGAGGCGAGCATCCCCCGGTCCCAGGGAGCCACTATTCCATTCCTCATCAGAGCCCCTGTCCCGCAGGCGCTGACTGCTTCGCCCACCGGAGCCTCCGGGCTTCGACATGCTGGAGGAGCCTGGGTCTCGGCCTCCGCCCCTGGGCCTCGCGGGTCTCCTGCTCCTGGCTTTGTTCAGTCGGTGAGCATCTTTCAAGCTGGGGGGGGGGGGCGCCGGCCTGGGCTGGGCGGGGGCGGGGAGCTGAGTCGGGGGGCGCGCAGCTGGACCGCAGCCCCTCGCCCCTCGTTCCCAGGGCTCTGAGCAATGAGATCCTGGGCCTAAAGCTTCCCGGGGAGCCGCCGCTGACGGCCAACACCGTGTGCCTGACCCTGTCCGGCCTGAGCAAGCGGCAGCTGGGCTTGTGCCTGCGCAGCCCCGACGTGACGGCGTCCGCGCTCCAGGGCCTGCAGGTCGCCGTGCACGAGTGTCAGCACCAGCTGCGCCACCAGCGCTGGAACTGCTCGGCGCTGGAGGGCGGCGGCCGGCTGCCGCACCACAGCGCCATCCTCAAGCGCGGTGAGCAGGACCGGGAGGCTGTCTGCGCGGCCGCCCAGGGGTGGGGGGCAGGCCGGGGCGCGCGGAGGCGGGAAGGGACCGGCTCACGGCTTGGGGAGGGGCCTCTCCGGGAATTTCCCCAGGAGCCGCGCTCAGCTGGGTCTGGTCACCCGTCTGGGCCTCTGCCCGCCCGCCTTCCACCTGCGTTGCTGGCGAGGCAGCTGGGTTCCTGCTCCCCCTACCCTAGGGCCTCCCTCTTCTGCCTCCACCCAGCTCGAGCTGGGATGCACCTGTGAGCAAGAGATACCCCAAACCCAAGAAGCTTCAAACACCCCCTCTATCCCCTATTTTCCTCTCCCCTCCCTCTCCGCCCAGACAAGCCCAGGCTGGTGTCCCCTGAGTCTCAGCGGGGGTGGGGTGACGCCCCCAACCGTTTAAGGGTTAAACCTGCTCCCCTAATTGCTGGGGTTCCCAGGAGCCAAAGCTGGGAACAAAGACCCCGATGGCTTTGAAGCTGGGGAGCAGCCCCCTCCTCTGTGCTGTGGGGGCCCCAGGTGTCCCTCACCTGAACAGGTGAGGGATGGCTGGAGGGCCACAGAACAGGTCACTGCTGGCCTGCTCTAGGAGGAACGGTCTGGGAGGCTCCATTGCCTCCCCCTATGCTCAGCTGGAGTTTACTCCCTGAGGAGCGAAGACCCGAGGGAGCTCCAGTCCAGGGCTAGGGTAATGCTTTGGGGACTATGGAGTTAACAGGCAGCTGCCATCTGCAGGGGAATTCCCAAAACGTGTGCAAACAGCTTCACCCTTGGATGGTTGGGGGATCTTGAGGCTGGCCCTGGAGCCCTAGATTCCCTGGTAAGAGGGGCCTGGCCTCCAACTGTCTTTCATCTTCTCAGCACTCCACAGTGGCCTTGCTTAAAACGAGGTGAGGGACCCCCTCCTTCTCCGCAGGGCCCAGGACAGTGCGAGGTTTTGACACCCAGATATCTGGTGAGGATGTCTCTCTAGGCCTGCCTGGGAAAGATATTTGTCATCCCAAGCCTCCTCCTCCGCTTTGGTGACCCTCAAAACATAACAAAGAGGCCAACCTTTTAAAAGGGCCTGGGGGGAAATTACTCCTGCCTTTCTCCTTCTCCCAGGATTTTATAAGGTAATAGCAGGTTAGAATAAACATAAAGGGAAGTATAAAACTAAAACCTGGGAAAGGGGGCGGGCAGCTCCAGCCGGTTAGGGTTGCTGCATGACAGCCTGGTTAAGAGACTCATTTAATAATGGGGGGGGGGAGAACCCCATAGCCAGAGGTTCCCTCCCCTTCCTCACTCCCCACCGAGGTCCCTCCAGTGTTGGGGAATTTCTAAGGCTTTTAGAGCCAGAAGTCCTGGAACACAGCTTCAAAGTCCTCAGGACTCTTCTGGAACTCTCTCAAGCCCAGAGGGCTCTCTGGGCCAGTGGTTCTCAACCTGCGGGTTTCCACCTCAAATATCAGCCAACCTCTGTACCAGATATTACATAACAAGACATGGCAAAATTTCAGATATGAAGTAGCAAAGAAATCATCTTATGGTTGGGGGTCTCCACCGCATGGAGGGCTGTTTTAAGGGTCACGGCATCAGCAAGTTCGAGAACCATGGTCCTAGGCTATCCCTTACATTCACACTCCAAAATGACAGATTTACAGATGTTTGGCTTAGTAAGGTCTTGACCCCATGGGTCTCTTTTTAGAGTTGAGGGAACTGAGGCCGGGTGTGATATCCTGTCTTGGGACATTGTCCCAAATCACTCAGCTGGTAAATGACTGAGTCAGGATTCAGTTAGAAATTTCTGGCCAGAGGCCATGAGGCATACCTGTAATTCCAGCACTCTAGAGGCAGGGGCAGGTGGATCTCAGTGAGTTCGAGGCCAGCCTGGTCTACAAAGTGAGTCTAGGATAGCCGAGGCTACACAGAGAAACTCTGTGTCCAAATAAAAAAATAAATATAATTCTGACAACATTGCTGGTTGTGGTGGTAGCTGAGGCAGGAAGAGTTTCAAGAGTTCAGGGCTGGAGAGATGACTCAGTGGCTAAGAGCACTGGCTGCTTTTCTGGAGGTCCTGAGTTCAATTCCCAGCAACCACATGGTGGCTCAGAACCATTTATGATGGGATCTGATGCCCTCTGCGGACATGTACAGGAAGACAGAGCATTCATATAATAGGTAAATAAATCTTTTAAAAAGGAGAGCTCAGTGCCAGGGTCTAAGAAGCAAGACCCTATCTGGAAAAAACTAAGAAACAAACCGTTGATGTTGAGGGTGGCAGGTCATCCCTCCCGGACCTCCCACCTCAGCTGCCTGCCAACTTCCCCTTGACCCTCACGCCTGTCTCCTCCCCAGGTTTCCGTGAGAGCGCCTTCTCCTTCTCCATGCTGGCTGCCGGGGTCATGCACGCTGTTGCCACAGCCTGCAGCCTGGGCAAGCTGGTGAGCTGTGGCTGCGGCTGGAAGGGTGGCGAGCAGGACAGGCTCCGGGCCAAGCTCCTGCAGCTTCAGGCGCTGTCCCGGGGCAAGAGTTTTCCTCACTCGCAGCCCAGCCCTGGCCCCAGCTCAGGCTCCGGCCCTGGCCCCCAGGACACGTGGGAGTGGGGTGGCTGTAACCATGACATGGACTTCGGGGAGAAGTTCTCTCGGGACTTCTTGGATTCCAGGGAAGCTCCCCGGGACATCCAGGCTCGGATGAGAATCCACAACAACAGGGTGGGGCGTCAGGTATGTGAACTCGCTGGCTAAGGCCAGCTTGTCTCAGCCCTTCTCTCTCTCTCTCTCTCTCTCTCTCTCTCTCCCTCCCTCCCTCCTGAGAGGCCCCCTGAAGAGTAATAGGATGAGGTGTGATGAGTGATCTTGTTACTAGCCAGCTTGTCACCGACAAGTCACCCAAGACACGTTTAGAAGCTATAGGAAGCTTAAGTTAATGTGTCTGCATGTGTACCACTTGTGTGCCTGGTACCCTCAAAGGAGAGGGTATGGAGTCCCTGGAACTGGAGTTATAGATGGTTGTGAGTCACCATGTGGGTGCTGGGAATTGAACCCAGGTCCTCTGGAAGAGCAGCCAGTGCTCCTAACTGCTGAGCCCTCTCCAGCCCTGAATACACTGTATGCCGTATGTGCCCAGTGCTTGGCTCATTGCACAGAAACTGTTACAGCAGCTGGCTTCCCCACAGACGTTAGGGGCATTCTGGCCAACCTTCCCCCTTCCTCGTTCCCCCATTTGTTTCTAGAAAGAGCACTGGACTGGGAGCTGGACAAGTGGGAATTCTATCCCTGTGAGCTAGCGATCAAACATGGCTAAATCACGTGGATCTGCCCTCCTCTGCTGAGGAAGCCGGGCTAGTGGCTCCCTCTCCCTCCCCTCTCCCGCGTCCCCCTGCGCTGGTCATTTGTAACCCCACCCCTCCCCTCCCTTCTCGCCGCTCCGATGTTCCAGGTGGTCACAGAAAACCTAAAGCGGAAGTGCAAATGCCACGGCACCTCAGGCAGCTGCCAGTTCAAGACGTGCTGGAGGGCAGCCCCAGAGTTCAGGGCCATCGGGGCGGCCCTGAGGGAGCGGCTGGGCAGGGCCATCTTCATCGACGCCCACAACCGCAATTCCGGAGCCTTCCAGCCCCGCCTCCGGCCCCGCCGCCTCTCGGGGGAGCTGGTCTACTTCGAGAAGTCCCCCGACTTCTGCGAGCGGGACCCCAGCGTGGGCTCCCCGGGCACGAGGGGCCGGGCGTGCAACAAGACCAGCAGCCTGCTGGACGGCTGCGGCAGCCTGTGCTGCGGCCGTGGGCACAACGTGCTCCGGCAGACGCGCGTGGAGCGCTGCCACTGCCGCTTCCACTGGTGCTGCTTCGTGCTGTGTGAGGAGTGCAAGGTCACGGAGTGGGTCAGCGTGTGCAAGTGACGGGGCCTCGCCGCCCTGGGGCCGAGGGGGAACGCGGACAGGGGCGCTCGCCTTCAGCCCTCCGCTCTGCTTTCTGTCCAGGGGCTCTGCTTTCTGTCCAGGGTTAGCCGTCGCCCCTGGGAAGCTCAGTGTCTACCTGGAAACAGCTTTGGGGGAGTAGGGTCAGGGGAAACCTGTGATGTGAGTGTGTGTGTGTGTGTGTGTGTGTGCGTGCGTGTGTGCGTGTGTGTGTGCGTGCGTGCGTGCGTGTGCGTGTGCGTGTGACGCGGCCACCCTACTCTGTTCTGAAAACACCCAAGCAGACCAAGATGAAGTGCGCTGCGTGGCTGCCCCCTCTTCATCCAGATTCTTGCTCCTGTGGGGAGTCCACCGCTTGGTCGCGCCTCTCCCTTGAAGGGTACCAGCAGGCGCTGTGTGGAGTCCTCAAGACCTGTACATAGCAAGAGAACACCTCTTCCCGCCTGTGGTTCTCAGACTCCTCCGCGGCAGTCCGGAACCTCCTCTTAGGGAGTCACGGGTGACAGTAATGAGAGGTTTTCGGTTGGAAAAGGACGGAGTGCGGGACGTCTCCTCTAAGCCCTCAGACAGCTGTCTTGTCACGCTCTGGGGGAGTTTTTCTCCTTCCATTCAGTTGTTGAAAGGGTCCCTCCAAAGGATTTTTTTTTTTTTTTCTGTAACTCTTGGAGGCTCTTTTTCCTTATTGAGGGGGGTGGATAATTTATTGAACTGAGACATGTTCTTGGTTCCTGTTTGAAACTAAAATAAGTTAAGTTGCTGGCCTAGTGGACTGGTGGACGCAGAGGTCGGCACGGGGTCGCAGCCTGTGGCTTTTTTCCTGGGTGAAGCCTGCACTCCTGTGCTCAGTGACTTTGTATGTATATACCTATACCGCTGGCTGCCACAAAGGATTTGAAATGATGCTCAGTTACTGAGTTCAGACTTTTAGTCTGTAAAACTAAGGTGGACTGCTGGGCAGAAGGACTGCTAGATCCAAATATCCTTAGACCCTGTTCACCCTGAGGCCTGCTCCAGGGATCACCTTCATGGGAACTTAGAACACAAGTTGTGGCCTGTTTGTTTGTTTGTTTGTTTGTTTTTTCCTGCAAAGGGCTAGATGGTAAATATACTAGGTTATTTATATTGTGGTCTTTATGTCAACGACTCACCTCTCCCATAATTACTCATTTCTGCTGTTTTAGACCCAAAATACTTATGGGCAGGGGATGGACAAATGCAGACACGGCCACACATAAATGGATGGGTAAAGTTGTGTTCAATACAGTTTATAAAAACTGTGTGCAGGTCCAGACCCGGTCCTCTGGCTGTTGTTTGTTGACCCCTCTGCTATACTACAAGGTCATCTGCTCTGGGAGTTTCATGTCTTAAATGTGTCTTAACAATTAAGCGGACTTAAAAAGAGCAGGTGTCGTCTCTAAGTCCATACCAGAGTGCATGCAAGGCTGATGGGGACTATGAAAGGATTCCTGTGTTCAAAACGCAAATTTTTTGTTGCTGCTGAGGAAGGGTCTCACTGTGTATGCCAGGCTAGCTGGGAAGTCTGTATCCCAGGCTGACCTCAGACTCCATTCTGCTCTTATTCTCCTGGGCCACGGGATTACAGACAGGCCTTATCAGGCTCAGCTAAAATTAGATACTTCAAGCAAAACTAGCATTGTCTGCCACTGAATTATTTGCATATATATTTTTTCCTTCTTTATTCCACTGTTGTTTTGTATTTAATCTGAGTAAAATAATTCCTTTAGCTTTTAATTTTTTTCTACATTTATTTGTGTGTGTGTGCACGCTCATGCGTGTGCGTGTGAGGGGAGGCAGGCCTGTCATGGCAGGACACTTTGCAGAAGCCAGCTTTCTCCTTTTACCACACGGGTTCCAGTAACTGAATTCAGGTCTTCAGGTTTGGTGGCAAGCACCCTTCCCTGCCTGGCCATCCAGCTGCTCACTCCCTTATCTTTCCAGATATGACTAGAAAGAATAGACTTTCTTCTACAACATCTCCAATTCCTAGGCCAATATATTTTTCAAGGAAACATTTTTAAGATGCAGTGTGGTGGGAGCTGGAGAGATGGTTAAGAGCACTGGCTGTTCTTCCAGAAGATCCAGGTTCAATTCCCAGCACCCATATGGCAGTTTGCAAATGTCTATAGCTCCAGTCCCAGGGGATCTGACACTCTCACACAGATATAAAGGCAGGCAAAACACCAATGCACATAAAATAAGAGTAATAAATTGTCTGGCTCAGAGGCAGAAGTAGGCGGATCCCTGTGAGTGCCAGCCTGGTCTACAAAGTGAATTCTAGGACAGCCAGGGCTGTTACACAGAGAAACCCTGTTTCTAAAAAAACAAAACAAAATAAAAAACGAAAAGAAAGAGAGAGAGAGAGATTAAATAAATAGTTAAAGCTCCAATGTGGACAAAGGCAGCAGGCCCTCGCTTGGGACCCCTGAGTGCTCAGGGGAGGGGGTGCTCCCAGGGAGGACGTAGAGGACACAGACTCAGTTCCCAGCGCCACATGGTGGCTCATAAACACCAGTCCAGGGGATTCAGTGCCCTTGTCTGGTTTCTGCAGGCTCCCACACACCCATGGCACAGAGACAGATCCATGGCAAAACATACAGAAAATAAAAACAAATATTTCTTTAAAAAAAAAAAAAGAAAATATTTTGCCAGAGAGTACAGAAATAACTCCCTGCACTTCTCCAGGCAATAAATAAATATATCTGCTGCCCAAGTTTCCCTGAAGTCTGCTGAGATAGCACCAGGGTCACAGGAGAGCATGGGGAGTGTTATATCAGGCCAGTACTCCTCGATGACATTAAATTTGCTTATTTTGGGAGGCCAGGTGTGGTGGTGCACACCTTTAATTCCAGCACTCAGGAGGCAGAGGCAGATAGATCTCTGAGTTTGAGGCCAGCCTGGTCTATAAAGCAAGTCCAGGATAGCCAGGGCTACACAGAGAAACCCTGTCTCAAAAAAACCAAAACCAACCCCCCCCCCAAAAAAAAAGAGTACCTTTTGCTCTTGCAGGGGACCTGGGTTTGATTCCCAGCCCCCACATGGCAGCTCACAACTGCCTGTAACTTCAGCTCCAAGGGATCCAACACCCTATTCCAACTTCTACAGGCACTAGGCATGCACGTGGTATGCAGACACACATGTAGGCAAAACACTCATATACACAAGTAAATCTAAGTTTTAATATATATGTGCATGTATAAATATCCAGAAGAGAGGCTTGAATCCCCTGGGTCTGAAGATTTAGGGTGTTGTGAGCTGCCTGGCCTGGGTGCTGGGAGGGAATCCAGGTCCTCCGCTAAACCATTTTCTTAGCTCCATGGCAACAGCTTGTGAGGAGATGTCAGACACGTGCTGCCCTAAAGTGTGAATGAGCAGAGGAAGACAGGAATCCGAAGTGAGAATGGGCCTGGATATGATCAAGAATAACAGAATATCCAGTGTGGAGACGTCTTTCGTTCAGGAAGGAGCCCGCTCCAATAGCGTTGCGGCAAGAACATTTTACCATTTTCCTGTCTCCTTCCTCTGTAGTCCTCTGGCTCCCTTTCCTTTCTAGCTTTCCCGTCTTCTTTCATCACACTCTCTGTGGCAAACTTAAGCCCCAAACCACAACCTTGACGAATTCCAATTGGATTTTGTCAGCAAGGCAACACCCCCTCCCGGCAGGCACAGGCACTGGGCTCAGGCCCAGGTCTGGGGTCTGTGATGGGGTGGGAGTATGCAACCCACAGAGCTGGTGGCTACAGTTTCAGCTTTTACTGGGCTCCAGTGCCAGCTAGATGAAGGGGGGAAGACGGAGGAACTCTAAGTCAGGCTGCTGGGCCTCCTGGAACTCTAAATACATTCTTGGTCTTTCGCTCTTTACCAAATGGCTAGGAAGTTGAGAGTGGTGGCGAACAGCTAGTTGCCAGCAAGGTGGGCCTTCTAGCTCTGCTCCTGTTTGCGTCAAGGCCAACCCCTTCTGATGCTACAGCTGGCCCTTTCCTTTCCATGCACCAGAAGGGTAAAGGACAGAAGATCCGAGTGATCCACCAGTCACATCCAAAGTCAAACAGCAATTCCTCCTAGCCATAGGAAGCTGCCAGCCCTGTCCATCTTTCCTTCACTCTGGCATGCAGCCGTGAGAGGATTCAAGGTCTTCATTCATCAACAGCTTCCACCTCCTTATTGGGGTTCCACAAAGCATGCTACACAGAGAAACCCTGTCTCAAAAAAACCAAAACCAAAACCAAAAAAAAAAAAAAAAGAGTACCTTTTGCTCTTGCAGGGGAGGTTGGGGTGTAGGTTGGGGTGCTAGGGAGAGGGGTGAGTGGTTGTAAAGTCTGTGGTGGCAAGCGTGCATAGGTTATAATCTGGTGGGATGTTGTTAGAAAGCTTTAGGAAAGAAATGGTAATAATCGCATAAAAAGCTTGTCACAGGACCCGCTGTGTGAATGTGAAACTGTCTTAAGGTTTCCATTGCTGTGAGGATCACTGTGACCAACAACCTGAGGAGGAATCGATTTCTTTCCCCTCACAGATTAGAGGGTTAATCACTGAGGGAAGTCAGGCAGAAATTCAGGGAGGCAGGAACCAAAACATCCTTTCCCTTCCTTTCCTTTCTTTTCCTCCTCCTCCTTCCCTTTTTTGGCAGAATCTCTTCTGTGGAGTCCTGGCCGTCCTAGAACTTGCTCTGCGGATTAGGCTGGCCTCAAACTCAAAATGATCTACCCGCTTCTGCTCCTAAATGCCAGGATTAAAAGGTGTGCACCTACATAGCTGGCTCAGCTTGTTTTCTTAGTTTTTTCCTAATATTGGACCTTATTTTTATGTGCATGAGTATTTTGCCTACACTACACGTATGTCTACGTTCCATAGCAACCGTAGAGGCCAGAAGAAAATTCTCTGGGACTGGAGTTACTGATGGTTGCTAGCCACCATGTGGGTGCTGGGAATCGCACCAGGTTCACGGAAAGAGCAGGCTGTGCCCTTAACCTCTGAGCCATCTAACCAGCCCTCATCTGCCACCCTATAAAACTCGCCCATATCAATCATCAATCAAGAAAAAGAAATTCCCACAGGCCAATCTGGTGGAGCATTTTCTCAACTGGGCTTCCCTTTTCCCAAATAACTGCAGCTTAAACTGGTCCGAACAACTGACCCCTTGTGAATTTGACACACATCACTATTCAACTAGAACCTTTCCTTTCTTAGTTGCCCCCAATATGGCATGTTAATATCAGTATAATGATACAGAACGTTCCAATGTTTAAATTTCCCAGTTGTTAAAAATTCAAACATTTAAAAAAATCAGTTTCTCTTAAAACATCCAAAGTCTCTTTTAAAGTTCAAAGTTTTTCTAAAATATTCAAAATCTCTGTAAACTTCCAAAGTCTAGTGGAGTCCTGTAAAATAAAAAAGTTACATACTTTATTACTTCGAAAAGGAAAAATCAGGGCAATATAAACAAATCAAAACAAAACTAAAATCCAACACTGCAGAAAGTTCAGTGCTGGGACCCACGCGTGATTTGCTCTGTTTTGCCAATGCTGCCAGCTTGTCTCCTAGGCTCAGGCCATAGTGGCTCTGTCCTTGACAGTTGTCCCATGGTACTGGCATCTCCAAAATGCTGAGGTCTCTGCTACAACCTGGCTGCACCTTCACCCATAGCTTCTCCCTCCCTCCCTCTCTTCCTGGCTGAGCCAGACTCGCTTTGTAGACCAGGTTGGCCTTGAACTCACAGAGATCTGCCTGCCTCTCCTCTGCTGCGTTTACATGCCATGTGCCACTGTGCCTGGTCTCTCTCTCTCTCCTTTGTAAGGGACTCTAACCCTGCCACGTAGTCTCAGTAGACCAGGCTGGCCTCAGACTCAGAGATCCACTTGCCTCTGCCTCCCATGTGCTGGATTAAAGGCCTGTGCCACCACGCTGAGCTGCTGTTCTTCTCATCCCAGCTGATTCTTCAGCCCCAGCTGACCAGGATCAATTGTCCAAGCAAAGTAAAAGTTTCTCTTTAGTTGTTCATTGTTTTGAGGTGGGGTCTCCCCACATAAGCTCTGGCTGGCGTGGAGCTCACTATGTTGATCGGGTTGGCTCTGAACTCACAGAGATCCATTTGCCTCTACCTCCAGGGTATGAGCCACCACACCTGGTTCTTGATTCAAAAGGTCAGATGTAGAATCTTTAAGGGGCTCTCAGATTTCTCTCTGTAACTTCATAAGCCAGGCCTCCTTCATCTGTCCTGCTTTCAGCATTATCTGCTAGGTTCCCACAATAGCCTACTGAGCTCTGAGTACACAATGGCTTTTCCAGCCCAGAGTTCAAATGTAACCACAATCCTTCCCAAAACACATGGTCTGGTCTGTCACAGCAATATCTTACTCCTACTATCAATTTCTGTCTCAGTTAGGGTTTCTTCTGCTGTTATAAAACATGATAACAAAATACAACTTGAGGAGGATAGGGTTTATCCCATTTTACAGATCACAGTTCATCACTGAGTTGGAAGTCAGGACAGGAACTCAGGGTAGAAACCTGTAGGCAGTAACTGAAGCAGGGGCCATGAAGGAGTGCTGCTTATAAATAGGCTCGCTCAGCCTGATTTTTATTTATTTATTTTTTCCGAGAGGGTTTCTCTGTGTAGCCCTGGCTGTCCTGGACTCTCTCTTTGTAGACCAGGCTGGCTTTGAACTCACAGAGATATGTTTGTCTCTGCCTCCCTGAGTGCTGGGATTACACGTGTATGCCACCATGCCCCAGCTTCAGCCTGATTTCTTATATAAGTCAGAACCATCTGCTCAGGGGTGATACCTCCTACAGTGAGCTTGGCCTCCTTGATTATCAGTCAAAGAAAATATCCTACTGGCTTGCCCACAGGCCAAGCTGATGAAGCCATTTTCTCAGTTGCTCTCTCTTTCCACATGGCTCTAGCCTGAGTCGAGTTGACATAAAACTAGCCAGCACAGAAACTATATTTTGGGGAGCCTTTTGCCTTAAAAAAAAACCCAGAGGGTGGGCTAGGGAGACAGTCCGGACTATTAAAAGTGCTAGCAAGACAAGCCTGATGAGATTGATCCCTGGAACCTATGTAAAAGCTGGAGAGAGATAGTAAAAGCCTCTAGAGGACCTGGTTCCCGGCACTCATGTGGAGCAGCTCACAATTGCTTCTAACTCTGCCTCCAGGGAATCTCACAGTTTTCTCCTTGCAGCAGCTACTCACACTCACAGGCACACACTTACACATTCGGACATGTGAATACACATAATTAAAAACAACCTGTTTGGCTGGGTGCATGGCATACATTTTAATCTCAGCACCCAGGAGGCAGAGGCTGGCAGATTTTCTATGAGTTCAATGGCAGCTTGGTCTATAAAGTGAGTTGTAGGCCAGGCTACACAGCGAGCTCCGTCTGTAACAAAACCAAAATAAAAACCAACAATTTTTCTCGTTTTTCTAGACAGGGTTTCTCTGTGTAGCCCTGGCTGTCTGGAACTCACTCTGCAGACCAGGCTGGCCTCAAACTCACAGAGATCTGCCTGCCTCTGCCTCCCCAGGTCTGGGATTAAAAGCGGGCACCAACATCGCCCGACCAGCCATATTATTCTTGAGGTAAACATACGAGAGCAGACAAACTGGTATAAGAGGATCTGGTGAGTGCATAAACCAGATGAATGTGACAAGGGACAGACACTGATCGGTCACTTTCCAGCCTATTTCTTGGAAGGAGAGAAGAGTGCTGATTCTGCGTCAAGTTCTATGTGACCTCTTACACATCGCACACTTAAAGAACGTGGCAGCTTCTAGCACAGTTTGTGAGTAGTCTCAGGCAGTGTCTCATCACGCTAAAAGGCTGTAAGGGGCGCTAGGAGGGGATGTGGGTGCTCTTTCCGTGGGATACTAATGTTCATAGGCACGTAGGGAGACTTCTTCAGACATCAGACATTCATCAGAGCCGCGTCCAAATAATTTGTGCTTCTGCCCTTTGTATTTCAAGTTTAACTTCCTAGACGATCCAGATCCAGATTTTTGTTTTGTTTTGTTTTAAACAGTGCTCTGGGACATGCCATATGCTATTTAACCATGAGCTGTTACAACCATGGGGTCATTCCACATGAAATGGCATTGTGTACATAAAAGCCACCCTTACTGTTTTTTAAAATAATGTGTTCTGTTTTATGTGCATTAGTATGAAGGCGTCAGATCCCTTGGAATTGGAATCACAGACAGTGGTGAGCTGCCATGTGGTTGCTGGGAATTGAACCGGGGTCCTTTGGAAGTGCAGACAGTGCTCTTAACCACTGAGCCATCTCCCCAGCCCCCCCAGATGTCTCTTTAGTATCTTGACTGCATCATTCTCTCGCCTCTTCCTTTGTGAGAAGCAATCTCTCGAGGCAGCCCTCAAAGAAACCACCCTTAGGAATTAATGAGTTGAGCGGCGAAGCAGATGAAGCGTTCTTTACTAGAAATAAGGCTGCCGGAGTAGGGTAGGTGAGGGAACTTTACATCTCTATCCATGCTCCCCTTAGGCTCTGCCTAACAAGTCCCAGAGACGCCCTTGCCCGAGCCCTGACTCCAGCCAGCGCAGCCAGAATGTGGCCTCGGTCCTAGTTCCAGGCAAGGCCACGGAATTAAGTTGGGAGCCTCACCTCGCACACATCTCCACACTCAGCCTTCGGATCTTGCAGCCCCCACACAGGCCCCCGCCTAGACTCAGCTTCAGCACCGGGCTGCTTTTGCTGCAGCCGCTGCCATGGTGATGGGTCTCGCGAGAGCTGCCGCTCGCTACCGCGCACTTCTCGCGCGATCGTGGAGGTGGGAAGTATCCCGGCCTGGGGGTGGGGGTTCGCAGCACAGCTCCTGTCGCCGTCGCGGCTTCCGGTGCTAGGTGGAGGGAAGGAAGGAGGGAGCCGGGGAGCGGGCCAGCGGACCAGCTTCGCCGCGGTCGGCTTGGGGAGCGGGAGGAGGCAGCGGCCCGAGAGCCAGGCGGAACCTGCGGAGGCGGCGGTGGCAGCCGCGGCGCCGGGAGCAGAAACAGGTTCGGAGCCGGAGAGGGAAGGCGGGTCCGGGCAGGGAAGAGGGTGGGAGCCCGGGAGCCCGAAGTCCCCCGCCGAGGTCCGGTCCGCACTGCCGGGCGAGGCGCGGTGGGCAATCCTCGCAGAGCTGGGGGCGGGGGACCCCAGCCCCACTCCTGCCGCCGCAGCTGAAGGACGCTGAGCTGGGGTGGGGGCGGGGGCCGCGCACGGATTTGTCCTCCGCCTCGCCCGAGAGGGCGACCTGGGCTGCGGAGGTGAGCTTTCGAGGGTTGGGGTTTGAGGGGGAGGCGGGCTGACCAGTGGGAGGTGATGCGGGGGCGGTGTGGCTGTTTGGATCTTTCCCTTCTGTTTAAGGGCTCCGAGGAATGCTGCCTTTTCTCTCTCCCTCCCCCGCCTGAGCCGTGGGGGGAAACCAAAGAAAAGCCTGGCTGTGGTTATTCTCCCTCACCCATCGTGAGGCACGGGCTCTGGGCCTTAGCATCGGGGCCTACTGGTGGGGCACCGCTGCGCAGTGTTCTCACGGAGGTTGCGCTCTGCTTTGGGGTGTTGGGAAGGGCAGGTTGGGAAGAGGGCAGCAGGTGGGGAGAGGGTGGGGAGGAGGCTGGAGAAGGGGGAGGGGGACCTGAGCTAGCTTGCTTGGAGGAGAGAGGTGGGGCCTTCCTCCCCCAGGCGTAGCGGGGGCGGTCTCTTGTAAAGAGGAGGGAGCATCTTGTCACTGGCCCTGAGTTTGTGTCTTCCAATCCGCTTTCTTTCTCTAGGAAGTACCAGGATTCCCGGAACAGAAAATGAAGCCATTGCTTACGCCAATCCTTTGAAGGAAGGAGGGGGTGGTGGGAGGTAAAGTTCCCTGTTAAAACTCAGGGCTGATTAGTTAAGTGGTGACTCTTTTTTTATTTTTTATTTTTGGAGAGACTTGTTCTTTTGGGGGGTTATATTACTGCTGGTCTCTGGGTCAGGAAGAATGTGGTGGAGGAGTGTGTGGTTGTAGCGAGAAGAAAATAGTGAGGTCATTAGGGTGAGGGAGAAGGTAACGTAAAACCTGTCTCTGCTGCTGTTGGATTGGGTCACCCTTGGGTCTGTGGCATGAAAGTTTTATTGGGAGGAGATCTGCCGCAGGAGTCTGATTGCTTGAGTCATTGCAACAGGATAGAATCTAGTCTCCGCATACCTCCGTCTCTGTCCCCAGTCAGGTAGATGGAGACCGTCTCTGCTGCCATTTTGTCTTAGATCTGTTTGGGGTAGTGTGTCACTTGTGTGTGGCGGTGGCCAGAGGACTGGTCTTTGGCGTATTGGACCTGAGTGTGAGTGAATTGTTAAAGCTCATTTTTAGAAAGGCTCGATTTGCTTAAGTTCAGCTCTTCACAGAACGAATTGTTGACCTTGGAGGCAGCTGGAAAAGGCTCCCATTTGTCACATATCCGTCTCCTGCCGGCTTGTCGGCTCTTCTTCCCTTCCCTCCCCCCACCTCAGTTTGTTTGAGACAGGGTCTCTCTGTGTAGTCCCCTTGTTGGCCTCAAACTCGCAGCTGCCGGCCCCTGTCTCTTGAGTTCCGAGGTCAAAGTGTGAGCCACCACAACAGACCCCTACTTCCTTTTTTTGAGACAAGCTGGGTTTGAACTTAATCTTGGTTTATAGGGAGGACACGGGATGGGAATGTATAGAACTCTGTGAAGTTTCTAGTTACAGCATCAGGAGAAGGGAAGGAGGGCCAGTGTGGTGACACAGGCCTGTAATCTCAGCCCTAGGAAGACGAAGCAGGAGGGTAGTGTTTTAGGCCCGTCTGGGTTACATAGCAAGACTGTCTCAAACAAAATAAGTAAAAACAAAAAACCTGATGTATTTGGAGGTAGTTGAGCAGTTGAGACGTCTTGTCAGGTCTTAAAATCGACACTGTAGTGTGTGTTCATCTAAACCCCTTTTCAGTCATTAAGGACAGAGGCAGTCTCCAGTGATTAGAGGGAGAAACTTCTTTAAAACCATGTTTGTTAAGGTTGAGATTGTAACTGAGAGAAATTGTGGCATCTGCTTCTTCATATAACTTTAGAAACAGATACCAAGACGCCTGAGAGTTGGCTGGGCACGGTGGTGCACACCTGTGATCCAGCACTCAGGGAGGCAGAGGCAGGTGGATCTCTGTGAGTTTGAGGCCGGCCTGGTCTACAAAGGGAGTTCTGAAGAGCCATGGCTACACAGAGAACCCTGTCTCAAAACGAAACAAAAGGCCTGTGAGTCAAAACATACCTGTGGGTTTGGCTTCTTAAACCATTTTGGCTAAAGGTGCTTTTGGAGGCAGAAAACTGTAGTAATTGAAGGTGGGCTGTAGGAGCAGACAAAAAGGCAGTGGATTCATCTCCTGTCCATGCTGTTTTATTGTATGTATTTGCTAAAATTACTTGTTCTCACTTAGCTTCATTTTCCGTGTGCATAAACGGCACAATGGTGGCAGCTACCCAGCAGGGCTGCCGTGAGAATTAAACGAGGTAATAAATGTCAAATACTGAGTATTGTAAGACACACCAACCAGAGAGTGGGAGCTGTGCTTAACAGCCCACCATGATAAGGATGGCATGAGCGCTCAGGGCCGCCTAAAAGAGAGGAAGTTCACAGAAGAGCAACTTGGTGCCCATGTGAAGGGACAGTTGTGACAGTGACTTTGCATAGACCCTTTTAAGCGGTGGCCTTTTTTCAGCCTCAGCTTTTAGAGGTGGCTCTTGCTTAAGCAGGAGGTGGAGCTGGAGCCAGGGACAGGCCAATAGCCAGCCTCTTGGATGTGAGGCCAGGGGTGATCTGGAGTAGGGTCAGGTGGGGGTGGTTTGTTTTCCAGTTTTTCCAAACAGGTTCTCTGTGTAGCCTTGGCTGTCCTGGACTCATGCTATAGACCAGGCTGGCCTCAGATCCACCTGCCTCTGCCTCCCCAGTGCTGGGATTCCAGGAGTGTGCTTCTGCTCCAGTTCCGGAGTAGTGTTTATTAGAAAGGTCATTTGTAGGGCTGCTGAGATGGTTCAGTGGATAAAAGCTCTTTGCGCCAAGTTTGAAGACTTGAGCTTGAGTCCCCACTCCTGCCCTCGGTGCACTTGGTAGAAGGAGACAACTGATTCTTGTAAAGATACTTTCTTGCCTCCAGACGAAATGATGTAACAGAATAGAAAAGCCAGTCTAAAGCTGGGTGTGATGAGTATGGCCTGGATGTAATCCTGGTTCTTGGGAGGTAGAGGCCAGTGGATGCTACATGAGACCTCGTTTAAATAACAAGCAGTCCCCACCCCAAGTTGCTCACTGGTTAGAGCTTGGTTGGCGTCCTGTTCCCACTCCCACCTCAGGAGCTCACGACACCTGTAGCTTCAGCTCCAGGAGATCCAGCCACCTCTTCCGGCCTCCTGGGGCACTGCACATGTGCATGCGCACACATATAATTTGATATATGCGAGGATGGGGCTGAAGAGGTAGTTGTCAGTTAAGAGCGCGCTTGCAGAAGGTCCCAGTTTCCTTCCCCAGTGTCCGTTCTTTTACCTGCACGTGGGACATGGTGTACCCCTGCCCACATATACCCCATGCACACGAAATAAAAGTGTAATTAAACCTTTTTTACTGCTACAGAGGTGGTTCAGGAGTTGCTCCTAGCTAGTGCCCTTGTTGGGCATTTCTGACTGTCTCAACTGGAGCTCTAGCTCAGTGTCTTCTGGGGTTTCACCTGCTCTCACATTTACACTCCCCAGGCTTGTTGGCACACCTTTAATCCAAGCACTAGGGAGGCAGAAGCAGGTGGGGATCTGTATGTTCAAGACCAGCCTGTTCTACAGTTTGTCCAGGCCAGCCAGGGCTACGTAATGAGACCCCCCATCTCAAATAAATAAAAAATAATAATAATCTTTTAGTATTTGTGACAGTTTTCTGTGTTTTGACTGCGAGTGTGCCTGTAGCACGCGTGCAGGGCTGAGGAGGTTAGAGGAGCTGTCACATCAGTGACTGAAAGTTACAGTGATTGAAAGCTGCCATGGGGGTACTGGGAATTGGTCCTGGTTCCTCTGGGAGAGCAGCCTGTACTCGGCACTGAGCCATCTTCTCCCAACCTACTTTATTTTCCCTAAGACAGGTTTCTCTGTGTGGCCCTGGCTGTCCTGGGCTCACTCTATAGACCAGGCTGGCTTCCACCTCAGCCTGCCTCTGCCTCCTGAGTGCTGGGATTAAAGGCATGTGCCATCACCTGGCTGCAAACTTTTTTTTTTTAAGTGAAGGCTTAATATTCTAATTTGGGAAAGAATTGTCTAAGGTGTGGTCTTCTGTGAATGTTTTCTTCTGGATTTCTAAAGAGGCTCTGTTAGAAAGGAGTGGCTTAAGGCCTGAGGGCTCTCTGTTGCTGTATTCCTCATAAGGGTCACATAACTGAGTGTGACATGTCTCTTGCCGCCTTTAGCTCTCCCATTGCTGTTAAGAGCCTGGCACACATACCCTTTTATTACTTTATGTGTGAGTATCAATTATGAATGTTTAAATTTAAAAATGGATTTAGGATGCAAGAGCATTTGCTTTCTGTTGAACATGTGATGAGGTCACATAGCCTAGGCTGGCTTCCAACGAGCTGTGTAAGATGTCTTTGAACTCATGATTCTTCTGCCTCCGTTTCTGTGGTGTTGGGCGTGTAGGTTGTGTAACCACGGTAGTTTATCGGAGCTAGGCTCTGGACGACCTTGTGCGTGCCAGGCGAGCACTGTACGTGCTGAGCTGTGTTCCTGTTCCTGTATTTTTTCTTAAAGCATTCAGACTTCACCTGAAATAAACCTTAAAGTCTAAACATAAAATGTTTAATTGAGAAAAGCGGGCCTGCTATGGCGATGGGGAAAGTGAGGGGAACATAATTAGAACCTTTGTATGAGCAGTCTCTTCTTCCCAGCCAGCTTCCTTCCTTCTGTCTGTCTGTCTATTAAAGTTTAATTGGACCTTTTCTTTTTTTCCCCTTGGTTTTTTTAAAAAACGTTTTATTTGCCATGCAGTGGTGGTGCACACCTTTAATCCCAGCACTCAGGAGGTAGAAGCAGGCACATCTCTGAGTGGTCTACACAGGGAAACCCTATCTTGAAAAACAAAAATGTTTTGTGTTTATGTGTATGTTTTTCTTACATGTCTGGATGTCCACCAAGTGTACATCTGTGGAGGTTAGACAAAAGTGTCACATCCCCAGGAACTGGAGTTAAGATGCCGTGAGCCACCTTATGGATGCTGGGAACCAAACCTGAGTTCTGCAGGAGCAACAAGTGCCCTTAAAATGTTTAATTACTGTCCTGCTAGGAAGTGCTTGTGCCTGATGAGCCATCTCTACTAATTTTGAGGGAGGGTTGCGTGCATTCCAGACTGTCCTAAATTCGTTGTGTAGGCTAGAGTGGCCTCACTTCCTCCATGTGCCGCACCATCCCAACGTCTCGCACCCTCTCAGTCCTCAGGAACATTAGGGCTGCGAGAACATGGAAACCGCTTCTCCAGTCTGTCAAATTCAGGAAGAGTACTGGGGCCCCCAGTGCCTTGACACTGAATATGTTGTCACTCTCAGTGGAACCCTGTTCATAAAGTGTCAGCCCGGTGCTTGCGCTTAAGCGTTGGGCAGACCCTTGCAGAGCAGGGCTCGTCATGCGGGGCTCTCAGCGTTTTCCCTGTTCCGGCACACACAGGAAGTGACACCGGGCAGCAGCTAGAGCCCTGGGCTGATGGGCCTGCAGGCTCTAGTCCTGCCTCACCACCCATTGGCTCTGCGGGCGGTGCCTTCAGTTGACCTGGGGCATCAGAGGCGCTTTGGGAAGCTTTACCTCAGGAAGTGAAACAGACAAGTGTGGGCAGACTACATTTGTCTGTTTAGGCTCTTTAAAAGAAAAAGAAATGTTCTAGTACACAGGCATTTTGCCTGTGTGCACGTGTGTGGACTACCTGCCCGTAGGGAATGTGCAGCCACAAGTTGTTCCAGCTCCTGCAGCTGGAATTAACACGATTGTTGGGTCCTCCGAGAGCAGCCAGTGCCCCCAACCACTGAACCACTGAGCCATCTCTCCACTCCACTTAGGTGCTGCTGCAGTGGTCAGGTTTTCTGTTTGACTTGGTCACTGAGAACAGCATCTTGTCTGCAGCCTGGGGTTCAGGTTGGTTTTAAGGCTTTCTGTTATCTGCCAGGGTTACTGATAGATTTTCAGTGATTTCTTTTTTCTTTTCTTTTTCTTATTTCCTTTTTCATACATTACATCTCAACTGACCACAGTTTCCCCTCCCTCCACTCCTTCCGGTCCCCTCCCATCTCCTCTCCCACAGATCCACTCCTCTTCTGTTTCCCTTCAGAAAGAGCTGTCCTTCAGGGATATCAGTTGAACACGGCATGACAAGTTACAGTAAGGCTAGGCACAGGCCTTCATTTCAAGGCCAGACAAGGCAACCCAGTAAGAGAAAAGGAGTCCCAAGAGCAGATGAAAGAGTCAGAGGACCCCCCCCCCCATGCACACTATCAGTCCCACAAAAACAGCAAGCTAACAGCCATAACATGTATGCAGAAGGCCTAGCTTAGATCCATGCAGAATATTGTCACTTCAGCCTCTGAGCCCTGCTTAGTCCACATTCTGCCGGGGTCCTTGAACCCCGTGCCCCTCCCCACCCCCAGCTCCTGCAATCCTTGCTTTCCCTCTTCTTCAGAGTTCCTGGAGCTCTGCCTAATGTTTGGGTATGGGTCTCCATGTTCCCTCTATCAGTTGCTGGAGGAGGCCTCCCTGAGGCCGATTGGGTAGGCACCAATCTGTGAGTGTAGCAGAACATCATCAACAATCATCTCATTGAATTATTATTATTATTATTATTTTTTTGCCAGTAGTGTTTGGTTCTATCCTAGGTCTCTGGGATATCCAGTTTCTGGTTTCCTGGTTCCTGGCCAGCCAGGCAGTGTCAGGCGTGGTCTCCCTCTTGTGATGTGGGCCTCAAGTTGGACCAGTCATTGGACAGCTGAGGGGTCTGTGAGATTTTTGTAGTGAGAAAAGCATAGTGTTTGGGCTCTCCACAGGTAAGAACAGTCACAGAATACCTGGAGTTGGAATAGTTGTAGGCTGTTCAGATCTTAGGACATAGAGCAGGGGGCTGGTGAAATGGCTTAGTGTTAAGGTAAGAACACTGACTGCTCTGTCAGAGGACCCAGGTTCACTTCCAGCACCTACGTGACAACCCTCAACTGTCTATTCCTCCAGTTCCAGGGATCCAACTCTCTCTTCAGGTACCGGGCACCTTCATGGTGCCCAGCTGCACATAAAAAAAAAAAAAAAAACATGATACGTAAAACAAGGCAAGCACCATAACCAGCTGAGAACAGAACCCTGACTTTACCCACTGAGCTGTCTCTCTGGCTCCAAAGATTTTCTTTTATTCTTTGAGATAGGGTCACACTGTGTAGCTCTGGCTGGCTTGGAACCTGCTGTGTGGACTAGGTTGACCTCAGATTCTCAAAGATCCGTCTGCCTTTGCTTCCTGAATGCTGAGATTAAAGGCGTGTCTCACCACATGACACCCAGCTAGACTTTTTCCCCAGACAGAGGTTAGCCCAGAGAGCTTTATTAAAGAAATATGACTGAAATGAGCCAGGTATGAAAAGGCAGATACAAGCCAAGCAGTGGTGGTGCACACTTGCTGGGAGGCGGAGGCAGGAGGATTTCAGTGAGTTGGAGGACAGCCTGGTCTACAAAGTGAGTCCAGGACAGCCAGGGCTACACAGAAACACTGTCTCAAAAAATATGAACGAATGAATGAATGACTCTAAAGTAATAAATAAATCTTTATTAAAGAAAAAAAAAGCAACCTGGAGAGAGAAGGGTTTATTTCATCTTACAGCTTGTAGTTCATCGTGAAGAGAACTGAAGGCGGCAACCTGGAGGCAGGAGCTGACACAGAGATCATGGAGGAATGCTGGTTATGGCTTGCTCCCATCCATGGCTTGCCCAGTCTGCTCTCCAGGACCATTTATCTGTCCAGAGGTGGCGCTGTCTATGGTGGGGTGGGACCTCTCACGTTTGCCTACAGGCCAGTCTGATGGTGGCATTTTCTCAGTTGAGTTTCCCCTCTTCAAAGTTGATCCCAGCTTGTGTCAAGGTGACCAGCTAACCCAGTGCAGAAGGGGAACGGTGAGGTAAAGTTGCCAGCAGCCAGGCCTGACCACCCGAGTCAAGTCCTGGTGATAGAAGAAGAGAACCGACTGTGACCTCCATAGGTACACTCAGACACCGCCCCCCCCCAGAAAGGAACGGCAGTTGCCATGGCTGCCTGGAGGGAGGGGCATCTGTCCACAGTGCTGTTGGTGAAAGCCAGGACCCGTGCATACTGAACGCAAGTGCTACAACCTGGCATGTGAACATGTACAGTTGGTTTGGAAAGTTGAGAAGGTCTGGAGAAGGATGACAGTTGCACAGCAGTGTAAATGTACTTACGCCATTGAGCTGTAGGCTTGAAGACAGTTGAAATGGCAGGTGTTCTGTGCGGCAGGAACACTGTTTTAATCCACTGGCTTGTCCTTACAGGGCCTATTTTCTCCCATTTTTCTGCTCTGTCTAGTTTGTTTTTATTATTTTTGGGAGGGAGGCAGCTGTGACTCTCACTGTGTAGCCTAGGCTGACCTTTTTTGTGATCCCCCTGTCTCAGCCTCACAACAGTAGAGCTCTTCTGTGTGTCCTTTTACTTTCTTTGAGTAGGGGAAGGGTGCTCTTCCTCCTAACTTGCTTTTAAGATTTTTATTTTGTGTGTACGTGTGTGCAGCATGTGTGCTGGTGCCCGTGGACGTCAGAAAGGAGTGTGTTGTGAGCTGAGCTCGGCCCTCTTAACCGCTGAGTCCTTTGTGATCCCTGGGAGTTTGGGGCTTTGTTTTGATTTGAGATAGGCCTTCACTGTGTAGCCGGCTCAGCCTCTGAACTGTTCTAGTGTCCCAGCTAACTTATTATTTTTTTTAATAATTTTAAAAATTACATTTGGGCTGGAGAGATGGCTCAGAGGTTAAGAACACTCACTGTTCTTCCAAAGGCCCTGAGTTCAATTCCCAGCAACCACATGGTTCACAATAGATGGTTCACAACCATCTATAGTGAAATGTGGTGCCCTCTTCTGGTAGAATGCTTTGTACATAATAAATAAATGATTTTTTTTTTGAATTACGTTAATTTTGTGTGTGGGAGGGAAGACAACTGTCATAGCACACACATCAGGGCCAGTGGATAAACATATGGGGATTGCAGGGATCAAACCCAGGTTGTCACATTGGACAAGTGCTGACCTGCTCAACCAGCCCAGCCCTTCTTCCTTTGAACATGTTGGCATGCGCATGGGAATGTGCCGTGGTGTGTGTGTGCATGCGTGCACACAGGAGTGTGCTGAGGTGTGTGTGTGTGTAGGCTGAAGGACAACTTTGGGGATCATGGAGAATGATACCTGTATCTTTTTTTAATATTTATCTTCTTTATTTTTTAATTTTATGTGCATTTATTTACCTGCATGTCTGTGTGAGGATATCGGGTCCCCTGGGACTGCTGTGAGCTGCCATGTGGGTGCTGGGAATTGAACCCAGGTCCTCTGGAAGAGCAGCCAGTGCTCGTAACCACTGAGCCATCTCTAGCCTAATACCTGTACCCTTTGAGACAGACTTTCTTGGTTAGACTGTCTGGACAGTGAGCCTTGAGGGATCTTCCTCTTTTCTTATGGTGGGGTTACAGGTGTGTGCCACCATAGCTGGTTATTTTTAGGTGGGTTCTGAGGCTCTAACTCGGGTCCTATGCTTTCAAGGCAAGCGTTGCAGTGACTGAGCCATCCCCTACACAGGTTTTATTGATTTTTTTTTTTTTTTTTCTTTGAGACAGGGTCTCTGTAGGCTAACGCGCTTGGCAGTCCTCCTGCTATGGCCTCTAGAGTGTTGAAATTACAGGCCTGAGCCACCTCCTCAGGTTTAGCATTTCATCTTTGTATTGTCGACTGAAGGCTGGGCAAGAGAACATTCATGTTCTTACTTAAACATTAAAGAAAACATTCTTAGATGCTCCCAGGGAACTTTGCTCATGTCTTACTGATGACCGTTTCTGCATGACCATTAATGAGCCAGTCACGAGCAAGAGAAATTAATGCCCCCATACATCTTAGCCAGGTCATTTTTCATTCCCTATGAAAATGAGGAAGAGCCATCTTTGCTGAAATACATTTCATAGTCTGTGTCTCCCCAGTTTTAAACAAAATGAGGGTTTGATTAGAAGGGCAGAATGGCTATGGTAGAGGCAGCCAGGAATTTCTGTCATCTGAGGCTATCTTGGTTCTTTTGAAGCTTCAGTCACTGTTTGCATGGGTGATTTCCAAGGTCCCAGCTCACTCCTGTCTATTAGACTTCATATTTTTGCACATCAAAAATCAGTGTTTAAGGAGCTAGTGAGGTTGCTCAGTGGGTAGGAGCACAAACTGCTTTTTCAGAGAACCCAGCTTAGGTTCCGAGCACTCAAATCAGACGACTTGAAACAGTTTCTAACTCTAACTCTGGGTGTCCTGACCAGCACACGTGCACTCAGGTGTCTATACCTATGCCTGCAGAGGTATGTGTGTATTTCTGTGTGTGTGTAAATTGTGCTAAATCTTAAATCAGACATCTTCATCCTGACCAGATCTACTCCTCTGACTCTTTCTGCCTAAAGAATTGCCACCAAGTTTCTAGGTCATCTCTGACTTTCTACTCTTCCTTCTTACATTTAATCAGTCATTAGACCTGTGACTTCTACCTTTTTTTTTATTTTTTTGAGATAGTGTCTCTCTATGTGGCCCTGGCCGTCTTGCTTGCGATGTAGATCAGTCTGGCGTTGAACTTGGAGAGATCCTCCTGCCTCTTCCTCCCAAGTGCTAGTGCCAAGTGAATTCTGCCATATTGATGTTTCAAATCTGTCTTGTCTTCTGTTGCTACCCCTTGTTACCAAGAACTTCTAAAAACTGATTTAACTAACTTCTCATGTATGTGCATTTGCCTGCATCTTTGTAAATACACTGCGTGTGTGCAGTGCTTGTGGGAAACAGAACAGGGCATGGAGCCCCCTTGAACTGAGCCACATTCTGTGGTGCCAGGTCTTGTGTAGGAGCAGCCAGTGCTCTCAGCTGCTTCCAGCCCCTGGTTAGGAACTCGATTTCTCCTTTGTGTTATCGTATGTGTCAAGTAGTCTTTGCTTTCAGCCTTGCCCTCTTTGAATTCAGCTGTGAGGCTGCTGGAGTATCTGCAGCGCTTGTCTGCTTGTTACTCTGCCTGTAGTTTTTCAGGTCCTTCCTGTTCTGTCCCCTCCCTGTCTCTCCAGTATCATCCCTTATCACTTCCATTTAGCTACAGCCAAATACATTACTTCCCAATTGCACATGGCCTTGACCAATAAAATATGTGATCTGTAACTCTAATCTTTATGTCCGTGCACAGACTTTTCTTATATTCATTCCCACTTTATTATTTGCTTTTTTTTTTCTTCTTCTTCTTCTTCTTCCTTTAGTGCAGGTATGATCTGAGAGTCATGTCTGGGAATTACCCTTTACTTTGTCTTTTTTCCAGGCTGGCATGGAAGTTGTTATGTAGCCAAGGATGACCTTAAAGTTGTCGTATTTCTTTGCCTCCATCTTTCTAGTGCTGGAACTATACTTGTGTGCCTGTGTGTACAGTTCTAGAATTGAACCAGCATTTTCTGCATGCAAGGCAGACACTCTACAACAGAGTTCCCGCTCAGTCCATCAGCCTTGCTCAGTCCTCATCCTTTGACTAGTCAGCGGTAGCAGACCAAAGAAGGGATTTGCTGGCTTAGAATTTACTAAGATACCAATGCGTTTCTGTGTTCTGACTTCAGTGTTCTTGAGACAACACTTAAAATTTACAGATGTCTTCAGGCATGGTGGTACGTAATTTTAACCTCAGCACTTGGGAGGCAGAGGCAGACACATCTCTTGTCAGGCCAGCCAGGATTATATAAATCCTGACTTGAAAAGAGAAAAGAAGAGCTGGAGAGATGCCTCTGTGGTTAAGATGCCTCTGTGGTTAAGAGTACCCAGAGGACCTGGGTTCAATTCCCAGCAACCATATGGCAGCTCCCAGCTGTCTATAACTCTAGATCCATGGATTCTGACACCTTCAGACCAATGCACAGAGAATAAAATTAAATAAATTATTTTAAAAAAAGAATGAAGGAGGAGGAAATAGCAACAACAGCTGGGTGTGGTGGCATATTTCTTTGTTCCTAGTACTTAGGTGGCAGAGGCAGGTGGATGTCTGTGAGTTCAAGGATCTCATGGCCTACATAGTAAGCTGCAGGACAACAAGGGCTACCTAGGGAGACCCTGTCTCAAAAATAAAACAAAACAAAAAAAGCTAAAAATATATTATAGCCAACAGTCCAGGAGACTGATGCAGACTTACTGCACCTGAACTATTGGTCTTGTGTTTCAAATAGCGTTTCTATTTGTGATAGACTCCTCAATTTGAAAATTACCTGGGAACACAGTTGCTCATACTTTACATTGCCTGGCAGCAGAGAGTTTGAAAGGTCTTTTGCTTTCCTTTGGACCCCAAAGGACTGTGGTGGCAGATCTGAAGTCTGCTGCATTTGAAGCATTTTAGGATACATTCCTGGTCCATCATTGTAATCAGATGGGGGGACTGTGTGGCTGACTGGGCTGTTTACCATCACGAAGTCCGTCCTGAAGGTTGAAGCCGCCATGTTTTCTGCAAAACACATAAGCCAAGATGGCTGAGCAGCCAGCTGTAGCAAAAGCTGCCTTTTGTGGGAGTAGAGGGGTGGAAGTGGATGTGCTCCTCCGATGAGTTTTAAACCAGTCAGTGTCCTTGAGTGAACTGTTGTAGTCAGTTACCCTGTATTAGAGCACAATTTTGGAGTTCCTGTTATTTTTGCCTCTGATCAACAGACATTTCTGAATGTAAAATAGAATGTTGAGATGCTCTGTTAAGAGATATTACTATAGTCTGTTTTCGTTTTGAGTCAATATTTTCTGTTTTAACAGTCCCTGGAGCCCTGGCCATTTGCCCCATCAGCACAGGGTGCCATCTCTGTGTGGTGAAGGGAAGTGACTTGGGTACATGGCCAGCTTTTACCTGTGTTTTTTGTTCCTGTTTTTTTTTTTTCTAGGAATGTATTCTGGTGCAAGGAATCACACAGGGTTAGAGAAAGAGCTCAGCCCTAAAATGGCTAAGGTTTATAACCAGGGAGATAAAATTGTCTGTTATGTGGGGACTTGTGTTGTCAGCTCATTGCTAAAAGCTGCCACTCCTAGTGATGGGGACAATGTACTGTGTTTTAGTTGGCAGGAAGGGCTAGAGAAAGCCAAGAGCTAGCCTCTCCTTAGGAATGCTAAGCCAAGCTCCTAATTATGCTAAAAGGGAGTCAAACCCTGGCTGCTCCACGGGTGTGCTTAGTTGTTATCATGTATTTAATTAGGTCTTCATTGGCTTCATTTGCATGTTAACAGAAAGGGGAAATGTCACCAGTTTTGCTCTAGTCTTTTATGGATGTTCCTCAAACAGTTCTGGGGTCAGCTCTGTATGGGAAATTGCCAATACTGCCCGCCCCTCCTGCACAAGTCAAATTGTACCCAGCTTTGTTAAAGACACTTTTACGAATAGTCACAGTGTTGCAGGAGAGACGGCCATGAACCGCAGAGTTTGCGGATTCCCTTGTGGAATCCAGGGAGGGCACTGTAAAGGCAAGGGTGGGTATAGGTCTTGGTTGGGAAGCACTTGTCTGGGTGTGCGGATGCTGGTGCGATCTCACAGCCCGTCCCCAGCTGGTACTTTGAGGTAGCTTAGGAGCTTGGGTTACATGATGTCGTCTCTTCCCCCTAAAAACAATCCAGCGAAGCCTTTGTTACTCTGAATAGAGAGAGTTTACAGTAAGGATTGACGTGTTGTGTTAAGTATGTGGTTAAACATTGGTGAACCAGTGATAGCGTTCAGGACGTGAGAGGCAAAGGGCAGTTCTCAGTCTGAAGAGCCACATCCTCAGAAGAGGAGAAACCACCACGTTAGTGACGTCACCTCTACTCCGGATCCCCTGACACACATAAGGACAAAGCCTGTTTTTACCGGTCAGACTCTACCAGGCCTCTGGCTTTCAAGTATTAAGTCTGTGTTAGCGGTGGACAGGGAAGAGGACATAAAGATGAGTTTTTAGGAGCCTCTGAGCTAGCTCTGCAGGTCCAGGCCCTTGCCACCAGGTGTGAAGACCTGAGCTTGATTCCTAGAATCCATGTGGTGAAAGGAGAGAACCAACTCCTCCCGTTGTCTCTGACCTGTGCATGTGTGTGCCACGTGTGCACTTGGCACATACAAATAAGTTAACATAAAATGATTTTCAGTGTTCCCATGGGACAAGGCCTTTGTGCTATGGTGGTTCCTACACGTGGCAACATCAGGGAATCTCCTCCTGGGGGCCAAGAAAAGCCCATCAAACTCTCAAAGGTGTTTTCTCCATGTCAGTCCAGCTTGGGGGACATTATTAATCTGTTTTTCCCCCAAACAAAAAGTCACCCCCTTTTTAACGACATTTACTTGTGTGTATGTGCGTGTCCCCGCATGCTGCCGTGTGTGAGGTGCAGAGCACAGCTCACGAGTTGCGTTTGCTTTGCTGTGGTCCTAGGGACCTAACTCAGGTGATCACACCTGGCAACAAGTGCCTTGCCCAGCTGAGCCGCCTTGCTGTCCACAGAGGACTGTTCTGTGTGCTGACAGTAAAGCTTAAAAGTAAGGCCAAGTGTATAGTCACTAGAAATCCAGTTTTTAAGAGGGTACACCTCAGGGAGACAGAGGCTATGGATTGCTGTGAGTTTGAGGCCAGCCTGGTCTACAAAGCGAGTCCAGGACAGCCAAAGCCACACAGAGAAACCCTGTCTCGAAAAAAAGGGGAGGGGATGTACAGACAGGGCTGGCGAGCTGGTACTTAAGAGCCCAGGTTGCTCTTGGAGAGGATCAGGGTTTGATTCAGTAACTCCAGTTCCATGAGGTCCGAGGCCCTCTTCTGGTTCTTCTGGCACCAGCCATGCACATGAAATACATACATACAGGCTCCCCTTACACAAAATCTAAAAAACAGTAATAAATATTTTTAAATGTCCACATTTTTATTGTCATCTCTACCACTTCCAGATTTCTATACCTAGTCTGTTTGACACCAGAATTTTCTCCAGGTTTATTTCTGCCCTTGCCATCATCAGCTTCCTCCATTTCCCTCTGGGTGTCTTGTCTGCTTGTCTTTAGGGGTCTTTTGAAAGAGGCTCGGACTAGCTTTGGAGAAGCAGGTTTAGCAGACAGCTTTGTGGCTCTTGTCTGTGTCTTGTCCATAACATTGGCTTTATTTCCGTTGTTGTCCCCTCCAGTCTTTGTTTTGGGTATGTGGTGACAAAGACAATAGGCACTGAACATGGAGACGGTAATGGAGGTGGCTTTGGAAGGAGGTTCATTCTTGATGATCCCCCCTACCCCCATTAGCTAGAACTCCCGTAGCCCAGACTGGCATCAAACTTGATAGATAGCTGTGGGTGGCCTTGAACTTCTGATCCTCTGGCCTCCAGGTTTTGAGTATTGGGATCATAGGCATATATCACCACGACCGCACATTTGATCAGCTAACATAGATACATAGTACATACGTAGATAGATACCAATCCTGCTGAACAGAAGAAATGATACAGGCATCTCTCAGATTGAGGCTCAAGTCAATATGCATGATGGAACATTCATAGTGATCTAGTCGTGGGAATAAAGACAGGCCCCAAGTCAATAAAGGATATAGATCTTGCAAAGGAGATTACATTTTAATTAGGGAGATGATTATGTGCCAATTTATAAGAAAGCAAGCTTCACAAGGTAATGTGTGCTGCATGAGAAATTCACATCTTTCAGGGACCTTCAGAGGCGTGCTGTGGCACAGAAGCAGGTGTAGTCATTTCTCTTTCCCCAAGCCATCCTGCTTCCACTTCACGGAGCTTGGGCTAGAGGCATGTGTCTCCATTGTCTTTGAACTGTGATGTCAGCATGACAGTTGAGCAGAGAAGTGGAGCAGAGGGCTATTTTCAGGTCCAGGCTGTTTTCAGGTAAGGGGTAATTGGCTGCTGGTTTTCTTTTTCAGCAGCTATTCTCACTGTGATCAGTACTAGTTTGGTCATGAAGGACAATGAGAAATGTATGGCCCAAGTTTAAGATCTCTGCCAGAACCTAATAACAAACCTTGAGCAAATATCTCTTTACTTGATCCCCCAAAACCTGGAGGTTTTCATTGTGGAGGTCATGGTACCAGAAATCCACCTGCTATAGGTGCCAAGGTTGTCTTGTCCTGATCCCTTCCCCCTGCCCTCACCTTAGGAATGTGCAAGAGAGCCTTAGAGCTGACTGGGTGAGTTGAGGGAGGATGGGGGGCCAGGGCTGGCTAGTGGGCACCATGGATGAGGTTGAGCCCTAAAATTGAACCACGCCCTGTCCCTGGGGTATGAGCTTTGTGGGACAGAGGCAGGGCTCATCTGGAAAACCCGAGAGAGCCACACCTGGCTCATTAGCGGGTGTCTGGGGTGTCTGAAGATGAAACACTCTAGTGCATTCATTTCTTTTTTATTTTTGAACAACCTAGTATTTCGATCTCCAGGGGCTGTTGATCTGACTTCTGTGCACTAGTCTGGAATTTGCTACAGACGAGGAAAGGAAAACAAAACAACAAAAATAAACCTGAAGAAGTTTTCAAAAAGTAACTAAACTCTCAGCAGACTTTCTTTTCTTTGTAAATAGTGTCTTCATCATCTACCTTACACATTCCTGAGTTTAGATGCACTGTCTTGACCTGTTTCTTTGCCTTCTGGGTTTGGGGTGTGTGTGTCACTGGTTTCCAGACTCTAGCGAGTGCCAGCAGCTAACATATGGTGATTGCCGAGTAAACTGCCCGCTGACATGTGCTTCCTGAGGCAGAGAACTGGCTGGCATGGGTGGTTCTGAATGCCCATCCTATGATTGTTTTAGAGATGACTCCTAAGCCACCTGTAATCTTAGTGCTTGGGAGGCGGAGGTAAGAGCAGAAGTTTATTCTTGGCTATGTAGTGAATTTGAGGCCAGCCTAGGTAACCAAGACCCCAGCTCAGACATTTTAAGGTGGACTCGGTAGGTAAGGGCACAGGCTCTTGCAGGAGTCCTGGGTCGTTCCCGGCACTCACATAGCAGCTCACAACTGATCTCTCTTTCTTTTTTAAGAGATTTATTATTTATGTATTTTGTGTGTATGAATGCTCATTCTGTATGTCTGCACACCAGAAGAGGGCATTGGATTCCATTATAGGTGGTTATGAGCAGCCATATGGTTCCTGGGAATTGAACACAGGTCCTCTAGAAGAGCAGCACCTGCTCTTAATCATTGAGTCCTCATTTTAGCCCCATCACAACCATTCATAATTCCAGTGGAATCTAATGCTTTCTGTGAGCACAAGGACACACCTGACACAGACAAATATGCAAGCAAAATACTCATACCTAAAGTAAAATAGGTAAATGTAAAAGCAATAGAACATTTCGAAGTGTCTTTTGTTTGTGTGGGTGGTGGGCTTGGTTTGAGAGTTGGTCTTGCTGAGGAACTGGTTTGAAACTTAAGGTTCTTCTGGCTCCACTTCCTGATGGAATAGGTGTGAGCTAGCACACCTGCCTCGCTGTCCATCTGCGCTGTCCTGTGAGTGGAGGGTGCATGAATGCATAAGTGCCTGGTTTTTGTCTGCTGGGAGCAGCAGCTGGAATGAACTGTTGAAGTGCATCAAGCATTGCTCTAGCTTTTAGGAATGCAGTGCTGCAAGGGCTTTGGTTTTGCTAAAAGGGAACTTGAAGCAGCCAAAAGTTTTGAACAGAAGAACCAAATGGCCTGGTTTGCCCTTTAAAATCACTCTGGCTGAGCTGGGCTATGGTGGGGCACACCTTTAATCCCAGCACTTGGGAAGCAGAGGCAGGCGGACCTCTAAATTGGAGGCCAGCCTGGTCTGCTGAGTGAGTGAGTTCCAGGATAGCCAGGGCTACACAGAGAAACCCTGTTTCAAACAACAACAATGACTCCGGCTTTTTATGGGTGGGCCAAAGAGAGAGCAAAGCCTTTCCCTACTCTCCCAGCCAAGGACATAGTTGTATGCAGTTCAGAGTATAAAATAGCTTTTTGTTTTGTTTTGTTTGTTTAAAACGGGGTTTCTCTGTGTAGCCTTGCCTATCCTGGACTTTGTGGACCATGCTGGCCTTGAACTCACAGAGATCCTCCTGCCTGTTTCCCTGAGTGCTGGGATTACAGGCCTGCACCACCCTGCTCAAGATGAGCTTCTTTTAGGAGTCATGAGTGGTATTTTTCTTGCTCATTTACATGGGTATGGAAGGAAAATGGAGTTACAGGCAAGGAAGGAACAGTCTCGACTAGAGCAGTTGGTAGACCTTGGGCACCTGGCAAGCCTGAGCCTTGTCAGGAGTTAGGACAGCCGCTCCTCATTCCACCCTGCGCCACCCTTTGCAGAAGTCTCAGGGTAAGGTCGGAGGAGGGAGGGGTAAAGGGGTTTGCAGTGCTCTGGGCTGTAACAGAGAACACTGGAACTGATTTTAGAAATCAACTAGAATCCTTTTAGGATTTGCAAAGGTGAAGTAAGGAGTCTTGGTCGAGTCACTGTAAGAGATCAGTGGCATAGCCAGAGAAGGGCGTACCTCTGCTTTGCCTCTGCTCTCAAAAGTTCAGTCTGAGTGTGATGGCCTTGGGAATCATAGTCCCTTCTGCTGTTGAACCAGTAGTGAATGAACTCCAGCTATAATTTTGGCAAATTCTGTGACTGTGAAGTCCTTACAAGTGATATGTGTGTTTCCTTTGTTCAGGATCAAGCCTCCATACCAGGGACCAGGCTAAACCCAGACTACTACTGCCCCTACCTGGGTCCCGTGGAAAGCAGACACTGTCATCATGGGCAATATCTTTGGGAACCTTCTGAAGAGCCTAATTGGAAAGAAGGAGATGCGCATCCTGATGGTGGGCCTGGATGCTGCAGGAAAGACCACCATCCTGTATAAGCTGAAACTCGGGGAGATCGTCACCACCATCCCCACCATTGGTAAGGCGAGCTTGTTTGTGGGCTGAGGGAGGCCGGGGCTCCTCCTGATCTCCCGCCTGGCCTGGACTTGCTTTGGTTTAGATCTTCAGTAGAAATCTTGGTTAAGCCCTGCCCATGTGAGGGAGAGCATTTGCTGCAAACATGGGGGCTGTGGGTCATCACCCTGAGCTCGTTAGCACTGTAGCTCATGTCTCACTTTTTTCCTCTGCCTCTCAGCCCCGCATCCTGGCTTAGATACAGTTAGTGGTGGAGGGACAGAGCAGAGTTGTTTCTTTGTAGAATGGAGGACCAGAATCTGCATGAACAGGGGAGAAGGTGGCTCATAACTACCCAGGCAGCCATGCACCTCCTGATCAGACCTCACTGTTTGACTTCTTAGCTCTTCCTTCCTAAAATAATACATATATTATAATAATATGTGACATGTTTATTTTATGTATAGGTTTATGTTTTGCATGTATGTATGCAACATATGTTTGTATGTGACTAGTGAGCATGGAGGTAGTAGAGAGCATCAGATCCCCTGGAGCTGGAGTTATAGATGGTTGTGAGCTACTTTGTGAGCGCTGGGAACTAAACCCCAGCCTTTTCGCAAACAAGTGCTCTTAACCACTGAACCATCTCTCCAGCCCTTTTAGATTTTTTTTTTTTTTTTAAGCTATACAGGTCAAGGATTATGAGGTCCCAGAATCCCTTAAACTTTTTGGTTTTGATGTCACATCCAAAGCCAAGAAGAAATGGGAGTCAACTGAATGGATCATTATTTGTAGGTGTTGGTGTTTGAGGCCAGTGGCCATTGACTTTTTTCCCCCCTCCAAAGGGTTTAATGTGGAGACAGTGGAATATAAGAACATCAGCTTCACAGTATGGGACGTCGGTGGCCAGGACAAGATCCGGCCCCTCTGGAGACACTACTTCCAGAACACCCAAGGTATGGCAGGCAGACTCCCCGGGATTGGCCTTGCTTTGCTCGGCTTTTGCAGAGATGGCTGTTCTCTTTGTCCTGGGTAGCCAGCCCTTTCCCTGATGCAGCTCCTGGGAGTGGAGGGAGGGGAACGTGCATTTGGAGGGGGAGGGATAGGACAGGAGACACCTGTCACCTCTGTGTGTCCCACGCTCTCTCTGCTCTGTAGGCTTGATATTTGTGGTTGACAGCAACGACCGGGAGCGGGTCAACGAGGCCCGAGAAGAGCTGATGAGGATGCTGGCCGAGGACGAGCTTCGTGATGCTGTGCTGCTCGTGTTTGCAAACAAGCAGGTGGGAGAGAGCAGCCTGGCTGTAGAAATCAGGATCCTTGGGGCTCGTTCTATAGGAGTGAACTGCTGCTGTCGGGTTGGCAGTGTGGGAAATGCGAGCGTCTGGCTTCTCCGTGCCCCTTCCCTTGTTCCCAGCCCAGGGTGTTGAGCAGCATTTCAGTCCTGGGGACGAATGTGGCGGAGCTGCCTCTGCAGGGTTCTTATTTTCCCTGGGGTGCGCTGTAGGAACGGGCCTTGCTCCTGCTGTCAGACTTGCTTCTTTGGCCATCTGACTCACACATGTTTGAAACCCTCGGCCTCCTATCTAGTTCACTGGCTTCGGTGTTCTGGCACTACTGGGCCTGGAGTAGTTCCTTCAGATCCTGAGCTGGGTTTCCTGAGACGAAGGAGGTGGCAGCCACACACATGCCTTTGGTAAATGGGTGCTCTAGCAGCCTTTGAGAGATCCTGAGGTATCTTTGTGTGTCTCCCTTGCACTGCAGGATTTGCCGAATGCTATGAATGCTGCTGAAATCACAGACAAGCTGGGGCTGCATTCTCTGCGTCACCGCAATTGGTACATTCAGGCCACCTGTGCTACCAGCGGGGACGGGCTGTATGAAGGCTTGGACTGGCTGGCCAATCAGCTCAAAAACAAGAAGTGAGAGCCAGGCACCCCTGTCCGACCACCCCACCCTCTCCTGACACACCTGTTGTCTCCCTACCCCACCTTCCCCTTTCTTTCTCTTAAAAGTGTGGCCAAGGTCCTGGGTATCACATCCACATGCTCAGCAAGAACCTTGCCTCCCGTGCCTCCCTCTCTCCTTCCCGGTCCACTGACATGACCAGCCCCCAACTGCTGTCCTGATGATGAACCATTCCAATTTACTGGATTTAAAACAAAATGAGGCTGTTATGGTTTCCTGGGGTGGTCCCCCTTGGTTTCAGGAGGAGGAGTGGGTGTTCTCTCTGTTGCTGTGTGGCACTGGTTGCTGTGCTCTTGGCATCTGAGCCCCTCTGTGTCTCCCCGGCCATTCTCCTCCCTGTCCTCCTTTCCTTCTGCACCCTCTCCTCTTCTACATGGAAACTGCACGGGCCTCTCTGTGTGTGCGTGCATGTGTGCGCCTGTATATACGTGTATAGAGAGATATATATGTGGAGGTCGGGGGAGGGAGTGGTGTCCAGCTAGGACACTGCGAACTGGAGCCTGTCATCCGCCTTCCATGTTGGGAGAAAAGGGGGTGTGGGCGGATGACTTGCTCTCCTCTCTGCAGGGGCGTACCTGGATGTTAGGATCGAGGATGGGCTCTGCAGCCATCTTCCTTAAACTCTTCCTCCTCTGTGAGTGCACGAAATGGCACTGATCTCTGGATGACTGTTCTAAGGAGTTGCCGTTCTACTCTGCCTCATTAGTAGGAAGGAGAGTGGAGCCCCTCATTTTGACCAGTCCGGAGTGTTGTATTGATTCTCCCCCACTCTCCTTAAGTCTGCTCGCCAGGAGCTCAGAGGGAGGTGGGTTGGTGGGACCTGGTGTATTTGGGACCTGAGGGGTGGAATGTGGTCTGGAGAAGGCCTCCAGGCACAGAGCAGTCCTGTTCCTGCCTCCTGTACTTTCCTCAGTCTTCTGGTCTTGGGCTGGGTGGTTCCATCTGTCCTTTGTCAGAGATTTGCTCCCTTAGTAGCCCTGCTGGCCTAACAAGGACTGACCAGGTGGAGTAATAGCAGACCTAGTATCAACGCCTGTTTTCCACTTCTCTGTCTAGCTCAGGACAGCTGAGAGATGACTTTGTGTTCACGGGCCTCTCGCAGTCCTCGCTGTCCTCGCCTCCTTCCTGGCAGCTCTCCCCAGTCCTCACACACTGTCCCTGAGTAGGTCTGTGGGGTTGGGATGGAGGAGGCAGGTCCCTACGTGACCAGTGCCAGGACAGAGATCTTCAGGGCCCTCCCTCCAGCATTCTGTAGTTCTGCTGCTGCGCTGCAGCACTGTTGAGGGCACTTGTCCGTTAGGCTATGACCTGGGTTCTGACTTGTCATTGCACTGAAGCGGTGGCTGTTCTGTGGGCTCCTGTGTGTGCTGGCTGCGCCCTGAGCTCCAGAGCAGCTGCCCGTGACCTCTCTGCTAAGGTTAGGACCCTGGGCTCTGCAGCATGGCTGAGGGACCCTTCCCAGGAGGGCCGTTCTGAGCCAGGTTTCCTGCCACCTTTGTGGACAGCAGGCAGATCAGTTCCTCATCCTGCCCCAGCTGAAGTGTGAGAGGTCCAGGGCCTCTCCCCCAGTGCAGATAGTGCTGTTACCCCAGCTGCCGTGTGGCTGTACTCTAGACCTGTGTGTGAGCGTGTGTGTGTGTGTGTGTGTGTGTGTGCGTGCGTGTGTTGTGTGTGTGCGCGTGTGTGTGATCTGTACATGGGGGTGCCAGGGGTTGTTCCTTTTTAAAATGGGTTCTTTCCTCTCACTCCAGACACTGCCCTTCACACTTCTTTTGCTGTCTTCTGTTTATTTCCCACCTCTGTTGCTGCTCTGTGAGCTCTTTGCCTTCTCTGTTCATTTACCATTGTTGCCTGTTTGTCCTCTTCCTTGTGTTGTCTTCTATTTGGTTTTCTGCTCTATCTTTGTGATTGGTGAGGACTCTGCCTCGTTCTCTGCCACTTTCTGAACTTCCCCACTTAGATGCTACTTGCAAATAGGTTTTGTACATTGCAGGCTTCGTTCCACTCCTCCGTTCCTTATCCCAGCGTCTCCACCTCCTGGAACCTCCCGAGGCTGAACAGGCTGAAGCAGCCTTGAATGTTGCCTTGGTGCTGCTCCAGATTTGTCCAGCAGGGGGCAGTAACATCTTGGTACCATCTCGGGGTCTTGCTAGGAGAGGGGAGATGTTTTACATTCCCTTTCAGCTAACCGGTCTTTGGGTTAGGTGTTTCATTCTGTTTTTGTGAGCTCCTTCTCTTGCTTTTCTCAAGTTGGTTTAATTTTTTTTTTTCTTCCTTGTTCTAAGCTTTTTTTCTAGGGACTCCCCCTTTCCTCTGCCTCCCAGATTTGTGGTGTTACAGTGGTGTCTGCAGTTCTGAAGTGGGTTTTTCTTTTTCCTTTTTCTGGAATGTAGACTGTGTATGTTTAATAACTCACCTTCTTTATCCTTGCTCAAAACTGTGGGATAATGCAACGACTGTGACCCTGGTTGGAAATTAAACTTGTTTTATGCAGCTTTGGAGCAGCCCTTCATCCTTGTGCAGCAGCTGTGCGGCCAGTCCCTCTCCATACTGGTCATTTGCTCTGCAGAGGTGGGAGGAAGTCATGGGGGAACTCAAACTGATTATGATTCCTTCTTCCCGTCACACCCTGAGGGGTGCCCGAAGGGATCAAGAGCGTGAGGGCTCTAGGACCGAGCGTGAAGAGCTCAGCCAGAATTTACGTCTGTTGGTAGATTTTAGGGTGGGGTTCTCAGCCTTGGGTTCCAACCCCCTAGGGGGTCGCATATCAGATGTTTACACTGGTTAAGGGGCACCACAGCATGAACTGTGTAAAAGGTCACAGCATTAGGAAGGTTGAGAGCCCCTGCCTTAGGGACTAACGCAATTGGAAGGCCCTGAACTACTTCCTCTAGACGTGGATCTTTTCAACCCTGGAAATTAGGGGTTTGTAGTCCTAATATGGCTACTCTCTGCAGGGAGGGCTACTCTCCTCCTCTCTGTAGACTGAGTTTAGATCCTACATCCTGTGTGAAGTATTTTACCTGTACTCAATTCTTCTCCCTTTCTTTCCTTGATAGTTTTCCTCTCAGCCTCCCTCTCCCCTAACCCCGCATTACTGTCATCCCCCTCAAGAACCAGTGCTTTTTGCCCATTTCTCTGACTTCCAAACCACTTAACCAGGCAGCCCTTAGCCAGCCCTCTTATCTTCCCTGAAAATCCAACGGCACTTTCCTTCCTTTAGGGGTCCTCCAAGCTTTTACAGCTAAGAAGTTAGGCACTTCTGTCTCAAGTGCTTTATTTATTTGTTCATAAAAATCACTTCCTGAGCTGTAGTATTTTTGTTTGTTTGTTTGTTTCATTTTGTTTTGTTTTGAGATAGGGTCTCAGTATAGCCCAGCCTGAACTCAGACTGGTTGGTTGGTTGGTTGGTTTTTGAGACAGGATAGCCTTGGCTGTCGTGGAACTCTCTCTTATAGACCAGGATGGCCTTGAACTCAGACTCAGAGAGATCCACCTGCCTCTGACTCCTGAGCACTGGAACTAAAAGTGTGTGCCTTCAGCACAGCTGCCTTTGTCCCCCAGTGCTGGGTTGCAGGCGTGTGCCTGTAAGCCTATCGTCAGCTGTATTCACATTAATGAGCTTCTGTTATTAGTCTTTTCATAAGACGTGGTGGTACACGCCTGTAATAGCAGCACTCGGGAGGCAGAGACAGACAGATCTCTGAAAGTTTGAGGTTAGTCTGGTGTATATCTGTCTTATCCCTCCTCTTCCCACCGTCACAAAAAGTAAATAATAACAACTTAGCTGAATAGCAGGCTAGTGGAAGAGTCTTCACACAACTTGGAGAAGCAGGTGACTGGTTCTTTCCTCGCCCTTTGTTATTCACATTCAAGGGAGGTAGGGGAGCCCCCTGGCTGTGGCTCTTGACCAAACTTACCAGCTTTGAGGGCATATAGGATAAAGGTGAAGGTGAGTCTGTGTACCTGATCCTTGGGTTGCTTTCCAAGGCTTGTTTGTCAGGATTTCACAAAGGACCCAGATCCAAGTGTAATCTGGATTCAGAATAACTCCAAAATGTATCTGGAGGAAATTAATGGGCTTAGATCAGCCCAGTAGATGAAAGGCAAAACTGTCCCCTTCAGAAGGACGCGTTTCTTATCATTGAGGTGCAGCGTTTGAAGCTTCTGGGCACTCCTGCATTTAACCCGCCAGGTCAAGCACACACATTCAGTTAGGACAGAATGTGAGCAGAAACTTTCTCTGTATTTGGGCATTTGTTTAAGATGGGTCGAGCCAATTTCAGGATGCTCCGGAATTGTGGAATCTTGGAAATGGCCGAGGAGGATGCCCCTCCCTTCCTGCTGGTCCCCGGGCAGGCTGTCAACAGTAAGCACCATCTTTGGTTCACTCGAACCAGTAGCTGGAGAGGTGGCATGCCATGCTGGTCACTGGGGAATGACAGAATCCAAGTGCTTTCCTTCCTCTGCAGGTTCTTCTAATTGGGTTCCCTGATCCAATTAGAAGATGGCTGGCATGGGTGGGAATGACCCTGAGTTCTTGAGAACGGTACCAAGGGTTAGGGCCACGGCAGTGGAAACCTTGAGCACGGCAAAGGGGCACAGTTGGTGAAGGCGGGGAGGGTCTGGGGGCCGGGAAGCCGTCAGAACTGTTGGCTGTGAAAGCTGGAAGGTAAGGGTCTGCCGCCCCGTGTGTGTGTCACTTCGGCTGCAGCTGGAGGAGAGCCTCTGGGCTGTGAGAGCCAGTGAGCTCCGAGGCTGGGTGTGAACACAGACAGGACGCCGCAGGCAGAACTGCTGTGCACACAGCTGACAGCTCTCTACACAGCCCTCCTGTCACTAACTTACCTCACAAGCATTCCTGCAAGCATGCCGCCAGCCAGGCCAGGCAGGAGGTTTTGCATTAAGCCTTTCACCTGTGCCCCCCATCCCCACTCCTCCATCCTGTACATTGAGAGGCCGGGCTGTGGCTTTCTGGTAGATCACTTGGCAGGAGGCCCTGGGTTTGATCCCTGGTGCAGCATACACAAACCAAACATCTTGGTGAGGGCCATCCTAGGACAGATAGAGTGCAGAGACTCAAGGAACAGAAGGCTCATGGCTGTGAATCACAGGAACATACTCTGGTTTTCAGTTAAAATACAGCAAAAAGCATACTACTACAGGCTGTAGATAGGATGGGAGATCTGCCCTGGCCTTGCCACACCTTGCATGGATGGAGGGATGGTGTTCTTGGTGAGAGCACCCAAGGGATTTGGGCGCTAACTGCCTTGTTCTTGGATGCTAGAATGTGTAAGTCATACCTAACAGCTGGTGGAGGAGGGCTTCAGGAGTTCAAAGCCCTGTGTTCTACTCACAGTGCCAGAAAAAAACAACAGAGAGTAAGGCCTGGATCCAGCCCCCTGTGGCAGTGGGGGTTGTGGGGAGCAGTTCCCTGTGTATACCTGTCTGCTGTGTGGGCAATTGAGTCCTGCTGGAATCTCCACTTGTGCACCTAGGCTGGGCCAGGCCAGCTTTCAGAATCAATTCACTTTCCTTTTTAGTCCAAAGGAAGTGCTTCCTCCTGGTCCACGTCCGGGGCATTACATAGTTGCCCTGGGTGGGTTGGTTTTTTGGTTTTTGTTGTATTTTTCTGGCCCTGCTGGCCTGCAACTTGCTACACGGTGTATCTGTGCCGTTCTCCTGAGGTTGAAGGCACGCCACCGTGCTCAGCCCCTCAGGGGCTACTGCTTGGAATAGTTACCCTTTTCTTCTACTGCCTTCCCTTACCCTACCCGCCCTCCATTCATGAGCCTCACAGAGCCCCAGAGCCTAGACAGCCGTCTGCCTGTGTGCCACATTCCAGTTAGCCACTGCCGCGTGCTGCCCAGACGCTTCGGGTGTTCCTGTTTAAGGCTCACTGCCGCCAGCTCTTACCTTCCTCTCCCCGGGCTTCTCTTTACCTTCAGTTAGCCATGCTGGTCCCCGCATCTCTTCCAGACATTTGGCTCTTTGCCTTTAACACTTTCTTCTCTCTTGTTTAAAAAAAAAAAAAAAATGCTGCGTGTAGTGGTGCAAGCTTTTAATTCCAGAACTCAGGAGCAGAAGCAGGTGCATCTCTGTAAGTTTAAGGCCAGCCTTGTCTACAGAGAATACCGGGACAGCCAGAGCTACACAGAGAAACCCTGTCTCAAACAATTCCACATTAAGGGGTTGGGGATGTAACCCGGTTGGTGGTATCTTGCTTAGTATAATAGCCCTGGGTTACCCAGCACTGCGTAAGAGCAGGTACTATAACCTCAGCACTTGTAGGCAAAGGCAGCCTTGGCTACATGAGTTTGAGGTTAACCTGGGGTATATGAGGACTATCTAAAAAACAAAAAATACCATTTAAGAGTAGCTTAGACAAGAGTTCTGGAGGCAGAGGCAAGTGGATCTCTGTAAGTTCGAGGCCAGCCTGGTCTGCAGAGTTCCAGGACAGCCATGACTATACAGAGAAACATTGTATCTAGAAGACCAGGTCTTTTCTACTCTTCTTCGCTTATCAGGCCTTTGGCTCAGCACACATGGAACACCTGAAGGGTCTCGTATCAGCAGGTCTGGGGGGGGGGTTGAGGCCCATTTGGGGCTGGGTATCACAATCCTGTTTACATTAGGATCCGTAACAGGAGCAAAATTACACTTAGGAAGTAGCAACAAAATAGTTTTGTGGTTGGGGGTCACCACAATGGGAGGAACTGTAGCAAAGGGTCACAGCCTTAGGAAGATTGAGAACCGCTGCCTTACACTGATGGAGATCTTGTTCACTCACGGTTTTATAACTAAGCAGCCTTTGTTGCCAGTACCAAACGATATGTAAGTATGCAGAACAGCATGCTGTACTTATTCCCTTTACTCCTGTCTCCAAACCTGACCTTCCTCAGACATTTGGGGCACATCCTTTGAGTTCCTTTTATTTATTTATTTTTTAAGAGATCAGGTGTCAGCTTTTTAATTTCAGCCTCAGGAGGCAGAGGCAGGCAGGTCTCTGCAGGTTTAAGACCAGCCTGGCCTACATAGCTTGAGTTCCAAGTCAGCCAGGGCTACATAAAAGACAAGACATCAGAACTGAGACTGCGTCTTGACAGGGTACAGGTAAACGGGGAGACCTCAGAACAATTACAGTCACCAGGCCCATACTCCCTGTCACAAAATGGGGCAAGCAGAGGGAGATAGGGAGGGTCTTGTGTATCCCAGGCTGTCCTGTAAATGCAATTGCGCAGCTGAGTGTGATTTAGACTTCCAATCCTCCTGCCTCCACCTTCCAAGTGCAGGCATTGAAGTTGTGTGCACTGAAGCACGGTGAACGCTGAGCTGTGGTTGAGCCCAGCGTCTGTGCATGCTGGGTAAGCAGCCCCCACCCTGCCCCCGCGCTTCTGGATGCATGTACCTGCACATCCTTGGGGAGGAGTTAAAATGCAGTCCATCCACATCACGTGCATTTTATTTCTTAAATTGAAGTGTATGTATTTGTCTTAGAGGTCTTCATACAGTATAGTTAGATATTTAAATGGTTTCTCATTTAATAGTTCAGCATCTATTTAAAAGAAAACATGAGGCGAGGCTGACGTGGCTTGAACGCTGAGCAGTAGAGGGTGGAGGAACGAAGCTGAGCTAGTGAGATGCTCCGCAGGAAAGGCGCCTGCCACCAAGGCATAGGAGTGGAGTCCTAGATGGGACCCGTGGTCCTGCCCTCTTAAGGTGTCAGATGACTCCAGGCATACTGTGGTGGCTGCCTGCCTGTACATGTGCGCAACAGAGAAAAAGGTTTTTGTTTTTGTTTTGTTTTTGTTTTTCTGTCACCCTGGCTGACATGGAACTCACTACATAGACCAGGCTGGCCTGGAACTCAGAGGTCTACCTGCCTCTAGGATTAAATGCATGGGCCACCACTGCCCGGCAAGTATTTTCTTTGTTCATTTGTTTTAAGAGGCAGCTTGCTCTGAGGCTAGCTCAGGCTACAAGAGACCCTGTTTGAAAAGTGATATAAAACACGTCCAGAACCATGCTGTCAGTACCTGGAGAGCTCTAGGCATGCCATACTTTCTCCTTGTCACAGTGAGCCAGCTGGCTTTTTTTTTTTTTAAGATTTTATTTATTTATTTTGAAAGCTCTAACTGTATGTAAACCTGCATGCCGGAAGATGGCAGTAGAAGGTATAGATGGTTGTGAGCCATCTATGTGGTAGCTGGGAATTGAACTCAGGACCTCTGGAAGAGCAGACAGAGCTCTTAACCACTGAGCCATCTCTCCAGCCCTGCCAGCTGGCTTTTTGAGGGACGTGGAAGAGCGAAACAGTAAGTGAAAGTCCCTGTTAGCTAGGAGAATTGGGACTTGAGAAGGGGCTGTTAAACACCTGGAGCTAACTGAGAGGGAAAGGGAAAATCGCGAGCTGTGCACAGAGCCGAGAATGCAGGAAGGGTTCAAGGCTAGGCCACAGTCCAGGAGTAGGGAGGTGGGATTCAGTTAATAGACAAGATGCAAACATGGGAGAAAGCTCAATCTCTAAAAAGGTTCTCAGAGCCAAGAGTGATGGGACTCAGCTGTTATCCCATCACTTAAAAGGCTGAGGCAGGAGGATTCCAAGTTCATAACCAAGGTGGACTTCTTAAAGAAAAAGGCTTTCAGTTTACTAATTCAGGAAAGAAGGTGAAGGCTGAGGAACTGCACAAGCCCTTAGTGACGTGGGAGATGACGTGAATGCGCCAGCAGTGTATAGAATCGCACAGAGGGAAGCTTGGGGGTCAGAGTGCAGCTAGAACGCTCTCTCCGTTAAAATGGGTTGGTAGGAGGTAATCCAGGGCTCCACTTAGCAAGGACTCACACCTCCATCTTTGTGCTTCACCATCTAGGGCCTGCCTTCCATCCTCATGATCCAATATGATTGCTAGAGCACAACTCTTCTCGTGTACTTTCTGGTCACAGGAAGAAGGGAAGGAGGCCGGTAGAAGAAAGGAATAGAGCATGAAACTCAAATAACTGGGTTGGTGTCCTTAAAGAGCCTTTTTTTTTTAAATAAAAAGTCTAAAACAGTGGTTTCAACACTTATATTTATGTCTTATTAGCCACAACTGTGTCTAGTTTCTAAGATTTTGAAGTGTAGTTTTGTATTTGTTAAAATATATTTTATTTTTTTAATTAATTATAATTTATTCACTTTGTATCCCAGCTGTAGCCCCCTCCCTCATCTCCTCCCATGCCCCTCCCCCAGTCCACTGATAGGGGAGGTCCTCTTCCCCTTCCCTCTGACCCTAGCCTATCAGGTCTCATCAGGACTGGCTGCATTGTCTTCCTCTGTTGCCTGGTAAGGCTGCCTCCTCCCAGGGGGTGGTGTCAAATATGTGTTCATATAGTGAGATACACAGGTGTTTGTTTTTCTTGTTTCCGGGGATTAAGCCCCAGACAGGTGCCTGGCACTGATGGTGAACACCTTTAATCCCAGCACTCAGGAGGCAGAGGCAGGCGGGTCTCCAAGTTCGAGGCCTGCCTGGTCTGTCCAGGACAGCAAGGGCTACACAGAGAAATGAAACCCTGTGTCGAAAACCCAACAAAAACCCCAGATAAGCATTCTACCACTGAGCTACATCTCCAAGCACATGTACCAATGTTAGGAGTAGAGTCAGGGGTTTCTGTAGCCATGCTGGGGTTATAGATGAGCGCCATTGTAGCCCACTGTATCAGTTCGAGTTTTAGAGACTCCTAGTTTTTGTTGCTTGCTTGCTTGCTTCCTTGCCTGCTCGTTTAAGACAGCTTTTGACTGTGTAGTCCTAGGTGGCCTGAAACTCAACAGAATTTTTCTGCCTCTGCCTTTGGAGTGTTAGAATTAAAGGTATATACCGCAACACCTGGCTGGCAGTTATTTTTATTATGTTTATGTATCTGTATGCCACATGTGTGTGGGTACCTATGGAAGCTAAGTGAGGGTGCTGGAGCCCTTGGAGTTTTAGGAATTTTTGAGCCCTCTGATGTCTGTGCAGGGAATTGAACTCTGGTCCTTTGGAAAAGCAGCAAGTGCTATGAGAAGCCCTTATCTGTCTATCTAGCCCCTGACAATGAGTATTTAAAACTCCTAGGCTCAGAGGTTAAGAGCACTGGCTGCTCTTCCAAAGATCCTGAGGTCAATTCCCAGCAACCACATAGTGGCTCATAACCATCTACAATAAGATCTGGTGCCCTCTTCTGGCTTGCAGGCACACTACTCTTAAGTCTTAAAAAAACAAAACAAAAAAACTCCTAGATTAGGAGTTTTTAAGGTGCTTGCCTGGTATGAGCAGAGCCCTCGACTGGATCCCCAGTACCACAAAGCAAACCCCGGAGAGAAAATGAGAGCTTAGGTAGAGTGGTGACCCTGGAAATGGAGGCACAGAGGAGGCTGGGGAGGGAAGACCCAAAGGAGACTGGCTAGGTTTCAGAGATGAAAGGAATCTCAGAATACTCCTCTATGGAGAACCATCAGAAAGGCCAGGTCAGGTTGTTTCAAACGCGAGGAAGTGTGTTGGGCTTGTGTAGCCTGGGGTTCTGGCCAGATGCCCAGGTGGAGTTGTGTGCTAAGGAGGAAACTGAACCAAGAAACCGCCTCAGTGTGGTGTGGAGGGTCTGGGTGACAGCCTCTGAGCGACCAGGGGCTAGGTAGCACAGCTTAGGTTGTCAGTAAGGGTTCAAATCCTGAAAGGGGAAACTGGTAAGACCACCTAAAATTTCTCGAGACCCTTTTGAAAACTGAAGCTCTTGCACAAACACAAGACCGTTGTTGTCCGCGCTGCTAAAGTGAAAAGGATGGTGAGGAAAACAGGAAGGAAATGCCAGTTAGAGGAAAAGATCAGCGATTGACCCTTTTCTCAGGAAGGTAGCCCTGTAGTGCCTTCCCGGATGAGTGTGGAGCAGCCGCCAGGCTCTTCTAAAGGAGAGCACAGTGAGCAGGAGAGGAGAAGGGTCTGGGACACCTGCCTCTGGGCGTAGTGGGAGGGGACATATCTTAGGGGAAAAGCAGAGAACAAATGCGGTCTGTGCTCTAAGCCTGTCGCCAGTTGGCATGGTGACCTTGGGCAAATTCCCTAGCTGTGAAGTGGGAGCAGTTCAAAGGTTAGAGATTAACGCCCCCCTTCACAGTGGCAAAAAGGTGCTATTGCATGGTCCAGAACCCGCGATCACAGGGTAGGGAATTCCGTAGCCTCTTCCCTCCAGGAGGTGGGGACGAGGTAGGGGGAGGGCTGCACCAGGAGGAGGGGGCGGAGCTCGCTCCTTGTGACCCGCCCATCCCAGCCTGACCTGGAGCTGAGGCTCCGAACGCGTCCTGTCGCCTGCACCCGAACGGCCTGAGCTGGTACCCCGGCGCCCCGACCCGCTCCAGTCATGTCCCTGCGCCCCTTGCTCCTGCCGCTCTCGCTGCCGCCGCTGCTGCTGCTGCTGCTCAGTGGGGCGGGGCGGCGGGCTGAGGCTGGGCCAGAAACCGAAAGTCCTGTCCGGACCCTGCAAGTGGAGACCCTGGTGAGGAGAGGGCCGCCCCCTCCCCCAGCCCCGCACCGCCGCCTCCACCCTTCGAGGCCCGGGGTCGTGGGGGAGCGCGGGGCCCTAAAGGCAGCTGTGAGCCGAGAGGAGAGGAAGTGCAGGAACTGAGTCGGGGCAGAAGGTGCTGGGTCTCCGTAAGGTAACGGGATCTTTGGAGGCGCAGCCTTGACCCTTGTAGTCTGATCATAGGTGCAGCCCCCCGAACCGTGCACGGAATCCGCTGCCTATGGAGACACGCTCCACATACACTACACGGTGAGGGGTCTGGGGGGCCGAGGCGTGGCCTGGGAGGGGGCGGCGCCCTGCTGAAACACGTCAGCTTTGGCTTGGACACGTGGCAAGCAGCGCTGGAGAACTCCGGTCCTAGGGTCGGCTGGCACGGGGGACGGGAGTGGGGTGGCCTCTGGCCTGCTGCTTCTACCTCCCTGTTTTCCCGCCAGTTCCTCTCCAGCACGGAGAAAAGAAGGGTGGCGAGATCTCCAAGAAGCGCCAGTCCCTTGGGGCTTCCTGTTCCTTTTTGCCCCGTGGGGGTGGGGGTTGGAGGAGAGGGACAGGATGCGAGGCTGCTGAGGGGTTGCCGCCTGGCGGTGTGTGTGGCCTGCCTTGTGGGGGGAATGGCGGGGTTAGTTCTCGCTCTTTGTCTTCAGGGCAGCTTGGTAGGTGGACGCATTATTGACACTTCTCTGAACCGAGATCCTCTGGTCATAGAACTTGGCCAAAAGCAGGTGATTCCAGGTATGTGCCCTGCGTCTTTATCCCCTTCCTAACCTAAGCCCTTGCGTAGTGCCTTGGCCGGCTAAATTACTCTGGAAAAGCCTCCTAGAATGAGTAAGACCCCAAGGGTCTTCCGGTACCTCGTGTTCAAATTCCACTTCTAATGCCCTTCTTGTCCCGCACACCACTAGGGAGGGGGTGTGAGAGTTTGAGAAGTGGAGCAAAACTCTCTTGATGAGGGTCCATCCCACCTTTGATCTTTCTCTTGGGTGCTGCGGGGAATGCGTGTAGCTTCTAGTTCCATTGTGTCTCTTCCCTCAAGGTCTGGAGCAGACCCTTCTGGACATGTGTGTGGGGTGAGTATCTGGACAGGCTGGGGGCCTCACTGCCCGTGTGGAAGCTTTCCCTGCCATCTGCTACCCCAGCCGGCAGGACTGTGGAGAATAAAGGGCCCCTGTCATATGGGAAAGGCGCAGGTCAGTCGGACCCCTGAGGGCATCCAGAGCTGAGGGGACCTCTCTGGCCGTTTTGTTGGGGAAGTTGAGGTGTTGGAGGGAGTTTGCAAACTTTGGTGGCCAACCTGTTAGGTGGAGAGATTAATGTTTTGGTGTCAGTATCAGAGGCAGATAGGGCCTCTGGCCATCCTTCAAACGGGCTGAGGCTGCCAGCTCACCTCTCTCCTGCCTTCCCTCAGAGAGAAGCGAAGGGCGGTCATTCCTTCTCACTTGGCCTACGGAAAGCGAGGGTACCCGCCATCTATCCCAGGTAATCTGCCTAGGCCTTTTTCCTGCCCTCACAACGGGGCCCTAAGAACCACAAGCTCTGCTCTGTCTAGAACCTGAGAAAGTCCACATCAGATCTGAGGAGAGAAGTTAGCTGGGGCTCCCATTTCAAACCCACTCTTTCTCCAGTAGAGGCTACAGACGGCCTGTTAGGGAACCCTAGCTTGACCTGAGACAGATGGTGACTTTTTCACACCTGATTGGGCCATGTGGGTCTTGCTGCCAACACTACTTATCCCAGGGCACCAAAGTATCTTAAACCAAACGAAAAAGCAACCTTCAAAAGGCCTCACATAGAGCCGGTGACGTGACCGGCAGGATGAGTTGACTTTCATTCCTAGAATTCACCTTCACATATTACTGCTGACAGCTGTTCTCAAGGGCCGAGATTGGACAGATTTTCCAAGAGGGGTGTGTCTCTTGCTTTGGGTTAAAATACATGTTCTATTAGGTAAAACCTGTTTCTCCACAGAGCTCTGGTAATGTAATTCTTAGACTAGTAAGGGCTTTTAGGGAGCCCAGTATGGGCTTTTAGGGAGCCCTGAAAGGAGGGTAGGGAGAACCAAGCAAAATCTCCTTTTTTATTATTTATTTTTATTGTACGTGCATTGGTATTTTGCCCACATATGTCTGTGTAGAAGTGTCAGATTCTCTGGAACTGTAGTCACAGACAGCTGTGAGTTGCCATGTGGTTGCTGGGAATTGAACACAGGTCCTCTGGAAGAGCAACCAGTATTCTTGAACACTGAGCCATCTCTCCAGTCCATCTCCCTTAGCAAATCGGGAGTGGTGGTGCACGTGGGAGGCAGAGGCAGGTGGATTTCTGTGATTTGGAGGCCAGCCTGGTCTACATGGTGAGATCCAGGACACCTAGGACTAGAGAGCGAGCCCCTGTGTCAAGAATAAAACAGAACAAAAAGCTTATAAAACTCTTCCTATTCCTAGTGCTGCTGCTTGGCTTCTGTTTGCAACTGTCTGACTCTCACGCCCTCCGGCCTCCACAAGCATATCTCTCTTCTTTTCCAGCCCTTGTTTGAAAGTCTGCCAAGAGCTACATTGCTTGTGCTCATTGGTTGGTAGAGCTTTTAAGGAGATCTGCTTTTATCCCAGTTAATTTTAGTCCTATAAGAATTCCATCCCTGTGGTCCTTGTGGCTGTTTGGAACTGGAGTCCTTTTGGTATAGGGGATTGTCACGTGGGAATGCTCACTGGTGGCACTCCACAGACGCCTGAGGAGTTGAGAGCACTGGCTGCAAGACTCAGGTTCAGTCCCGGCACTCACATGGCGGCTTGCTACCATTTGGAGCTCTAGTACCAGGGGGATCCGACACCCTCTCCTTACTCCAAGGATAACAAACAGGCATGTGTGTGGTGTACAGACACACAACAGGCAAAACACTCATATGCATAAAAATAAACAAATCTTTAAAGATTAACAAATGCTTCCTGGCAAATGTGGAGGGGCCTGTGTGTTTCCCATCTGCAGACTTCCTGTGCTAAAGGTCTGTTCCTGATTCCAAGCCATGTGTTTACTTGCAGTTAAGGTCAACATGCGTGTCCTAAGCCTGCTCCTAGCCCTCTTCTGCATTTGCTCAGGGAACCCAGCCCCACACTTCAAATTGCCAGAGTCAAAGTTGCTTTCTGTGGCCTACCCTCATTTTAATCCTGATTCGAAGCTCTGGATTGAACGCAGTTCTAACAACCACCCCACCCCACCCCGCAGAGGATGTAGGGGTGTAGACGCTAACCCCCTGCCCTCTGCCTCTCCAGCGGACGCAGTGGTGCAGTATGACGTGGAGCTGATCACGTTGATTCGAGCCAACTACTGGCAAAAGCTGCTCAAGAGCGTTTTGCCTCTGGTGGGCATGGCAATGGTGCCAGCACTCCTGGGGCTGATTGGGTATCACCTATACAAAAAGGCCAGCAGACCGAAAGTCTCCAAAAAGAAGCTGAAAGAGGAGAAACGAAGCAAGAGTAAGAAGAAATAAATAGTGGGTTTTTAACGAAACGTTGTGTTCTTTTGGTACCACCCCCTTCCTTTAGCGTCCTCCTTGTTACCGTGCGCCAGCCCGAGTGTGGGCATCAGACGCCACTGGAAAGTTCTCTCCTTCCACCTGTAGGAGGGTTCCGGGATTGAACTGAGGTCATCAGACTTGTGAAACAAGTGCTCTCCCTGCTGAGCCGTCTCTGTGGTTCCCCTTTCTTCTGAGACAGGGTCTTGCATCTGTTGTGTAGACCAAGCTGGCCTCAGACTCACGGGCCTCAGACTCACAGGCCTCCTGGCTCAGCATCGGTTACAGACGTGTAGCCCTTCTTGCCCGATACTTCGAGGCTGTTTTCTTTTTTTAATTTTATTTAATTTCATTTTGTGTGCATCAGCATGAAGGTGTCAGATCCCTTGGAAATGGAGACAGTTGTGAACTGCCATGTGGGTGCTAGGAATTGAACCCTGGTCCTTTGGAAGAGCAGACAGTGTGCTCTTAACCACCGAGCCATCTCTCCAGCCCCTGAGGCTGTTTTCATGGGTAGGAAAAAAAAAAAAGCATTTTGGATGGAGATCTTGCCTGCAAGTTGCACGGCTGGGGGTCTCGGAGAGCCTCTTCCTCTTTGCTGCTCCTGGTGTCCTAACACACCGTGAAGAACTGGCCTTGAATCTGCCTCCCGCGGTGTCTTGATGCTGTGGAGGAAGCCAGTTTCACTTCCTGGTAAGGTGCCTAGGCATTTTCTCCCTGGGACCATAATGTCCCTGAAGTAAACAAAGATGATGAAGACCTTACCAGGGCTGAGGCAGGGCTCGGCTGGTAGAATGCTTGTCTAGGATGCAAACCCCCTGATCAATCCAAAGCTCCAGCACGGCTGACGTGGGGGCACACACCTGTGACCTCAGAGGGGCGGGACGATCTGAAGTTCAAAGTCATCCTCTGCTACACAGGGAGTTTGAGGCCTGGGTGAGACCGTTTTTGTTTCGTTGGTTGTTTTTATTTTCCTCTGTGTGGCCCCGGCTGTCCTTGAACTCACTCTGTAGATCTCACGGAGCTCTGCGCCCGCCACCAACACTAGCCCTGGGTTTAAAGGCGTGTGGCTCCATCACCTGAGGACCTTGGGTTTGTTGGTTTGTTCTAAGGAACTTCCAAACTACAGGGAAGTTTTTTTTGTCTTACTTTTGTTTATTTATTTTTAAGGGACAACTTACTGGTTACACTGCGGGGGGTCATGCTAATAACTAGAGTGCAGTCCTGAGTCTGTAAGAGCGGAGCACTCGGGTTTCACACAGGAGAGCCTCCCGGGGATTTGGAAAGAGGTCCCTTCCTGTCAGCACAGGGTGCGGGAAGACAGGGTGCGGGAGGCGGCGACTCAGGCCGCCAAATGTGGGCCGCCTCGATGACGTTGTAAATGTTTGGTCCTTTGCGGCCCCGCTGCGGGGGCAGCGCAGGCAGGTTGCTCTTGTGGTTCACGATGAAGAGCGGGTTGAGCTGGCTCAGCACCTCGTCGCTCACGGAGATGCCGTCTAGGTACTGTTTGAGCATCTCCCTCAGCTTCGCGCTCATGTCCAGCAGCTGCGCCCGCCTGTGCTGCAGGCTCAGGACCTCCAGCTTCACTTTGTTGTATCTTTTCCAGAAATTCTCCATCCCGGAATAGTCCAGCATAAGCTGGGGGTGGAGTCACAGGAGGGAGGCGTAAGGCCGCGACGCGGGCACCTGCCGCCTGGCACCTGCCCACCGGGGCCCTCCCCTCCTCTACCTTGGCAAGCTCCTCTGTGAGTTCTTCCGGGTTCTGCTTCTCCAACTCCTCCTGCTCCTTGGGAGTCAGTATTGAAGAATAGAAAGGTAGTACCTTTTCTTCTTCTGTTTCAAATTTCCTGCATATTTCAGCAAGCTTAAGGACCTTTTCACCCTGTTGGGTTTTAGAGAAAGAGGCGTTTTAGGGAAAACAAGATAATTCCCTGCCAGAATTATGCACACGCCTGTAATCCCAGCACATGGGGAGGCAGAGGCAGGCGGATCTCCTGGTCTACAAAGTGAGTCCAGGACAGCCAAAGCTACACAGAGAACCCTTACTCGAAAAACAAAAACAAAAAAAGAAAGAAAGAGAGAGAGAGAGAGAGAGAAAGAAAAAGAAAAAAAGAAAAAGAAAAGCGTTTCCTGGGGATGAGGAAACACACATGCAGCAAACACACAGGAAAAGACCCTCTACACAGCACATCGAGGACGCTGAAAGTCCAGTCTTCTCCTGGGGTGGTTAAAACTCTCAAGAGCCCTAAGGCTGGTCAGTTTGAAGTCAGATAGGATGTTCGATTGGTCCTCAACTGTTATGTGACATGTCCTCATCAGGCCTTGACCTGCAGTCCATCAGCAGGAGTCTTGCTGGGAGGAGTCAAAAGCTGTCAGCCTTTTCTCTCAAGTAAGGAGGTTGAGGAAGAAGCGGCCATCTTGGAAATCCACCGCCTTTATTGCCTAGAATGGCTCCTCCTCTGTCTGTCTGTCTAGTCTCTCAGTCATCCCTCCCTCCCTGGCTCAGAGGTCATCCTAACTGCTTTTAGAGGGTTTGGGGCTGTGGACAACTGCTCTTAGATGTTCTCAAGCTGACAAAAGGTTGACAGTGGGGGTCAGCGGCCACAGTGCCTCAGAGGAGGGCTTGTCTAACGGGCCACAATAACACTTAACTGAGGCAGTGGTCCAGAGTATAGGGCAGTCACTTAGTGATGGTGTACAGCTCAGGAACTTGTCATGTGAGTAACAAGTAGCCTCTTGATGACTCGGTAGTCCTCAAAAAGAGTCCCGGATTAGGTCCCGGGATACCATCTTCAGGAGAAATCCGGAGACAAGCCCCCAAAATGATGCAGTCTAGAAATAATACAGCCTAGGGGTCTTGGTTGGGTTTATTTCCTCTGCCAGTTAAATTAAGAGGCAGGAAAGATCTGAGGTGCACGGCAGGCAGCAGCAAAGAAATCCTTACACACGTGTGTGTGCGCGCAGAGCAGACAGAAAAAAGACCCTCTACAGAGCAGAGGGGGGACTCAGGAAGCAGAAAAATCCCTACTCGTTTTAAAGAGAATGGAGTGAAAAAGAAAAAGAGGACACAAGTGTCTGCTTGATGAGGGAGGACGACGCCCCCACCACGTCTCCCGAATCCCCTTCACCTCCAGCCAGACTCCTCAATTTTTGTCCTGATTGCCCTCTCCCCTTTACCTTCTCCACGACCTTTTTCAGGGCCTTGAGGGTGGCGTTACTTTCCAGGGTGAGTTTGACCAGGTTCTCCTGAGACAGGCTCCGAGCCTGCATCTTCTGGGCCTTGAGTTTGCGAAGCTGTACGTGGACCAGCTCCCTGTCTGAGCGGATGCCCTGGTTCTGCCACTCACTTTCTCGGCTGTGGGCTGTGATCTTCCCTTTCAATATAACTATGGCCTCCTGGCGGGACAGCAGGAGCAGCTGACATAGGGAGACTGGGGACCGAGGACAAAGTCTATCATCGTGACCCACCCAGCCAGAGACCCGAAAGAATTGGAGAGAGCAAGGGGACAAGCGGAACAGTGAAAACCGCCCCCAGTTGCGTGCTGACCTGCAGCTTCTGGATCTTTTTCATCTGCATCTCAATCTCTTTGGAGCTTTTCTCATCCTTCACCTTCAGAGTCTCAAAGGCAACCTTGCGATCCTCTGTGGCATCGGTGTAGTTCTTGAGGGCATCCTGGAACTTTCTCCACAGATCTTCCACTATGTTCTCCAGCTTCAGGCGGAGAAAGTGCTTCTCTTCTAAATTCTAGGAAATATATCCCAAATACCAAATGCTTAGTTACCCTGAGCGCTCTTCACTCCTGCCAGCGGCCTTGCCCTTCAGAACTGTTTGGAGTGAGTTATATGCGAAGTGCAGTTCACTGTGACCTGGACAGGAAAGTCTGGGGGTGGGGGTAGAGGTGGCCCCAGCTCTGTGAGAATGATGCCAGTCAGAGGCCCAGAGTTCCAGTTTTCCTAATTTTGTTTTCTGTCTTGGTGTTTTGAGACAGGGCTTCTCTGTGTAGTCTTGGCTGTTCTGGAACTTGCTCTGTAGACCAGGCTGGCCTTGAACTCAGAGATCTGCCTGCCTCTGCCTCCTGAGTGCCGGGACTAAAGGCTTGCACTGCCACCACTACCAGCTCAGATCTCTTAATTCTTTAAGAGAAACCGATAGTTTGGATTCTCACAGGAAACCTTTTCAGTTTTCACATGTAGGAAAAATTTCAAATTCTGAAGTAAAACACTGGCTAAATTAAAAGCAAGGGTTGGGGATAGAGCTTAGTTGCTAGAGCACTTGTCTAGCACTGAATAAGATTGGGTGTGATGGTGCATGCCTCTTAACCCACTCGGTAGGTGGAGGCAGGAGAACCAGAAGTTTAAAGTAAAAGCCAAACAGTCGTTCTAGGCCACCCTCTACTACACAGTGAGTTCAAGGTCAGCCTGGGCTAAACAAGGCACTATCTCGAAAGTAAGTTAAGTGATGGATTAAAGGGAGAGCAAGAGCTTTACACCCAAACTCCTGAATGTAGATTTGCAAATCTGTGATGGAAGGAATTACGGACCAAGATTGTACAGACCCCCTGGACGGATCACAGACCAGAAGTGGGGTTCAGGCTGGTCAGTGGCTACTTTGGGCCTTTGTTTCTTCTTCTACAATTCAAAAGAGTGAAGCCAAATGAGCTCTGGGTTTTGTTGTTGTTTTTTGTTTTGTTTTGAGCCTTAAAAAGCATTATTGGCTGGGTGTGGTGCCCACACCTGTGATCCCAGCGCTCTGGGAAGCAGAGGTGGGTGGACTGCTGTGAGTGTGGGTCCTAGACAGCCAAGGCTACACAGAGAAACCCTGTTGAGGGATAGGAGAAGCACTATTAGGTTGGTGTTCTTGTAGGACTGACAGTGAGAGTGGGGCTATCTCGGACTCTTTTGCCTGCTGTTGGGACCCTTTTCCGACCAGGTTGTCCAGCCTTGACGTGATGGTCTGTGTCTACTCTTAGTACATCTTGTCCTGCTGTGGTTGGTTGATATCCTTGGAAGGCCTGCTTTTTTCTGAAGAGGAGGGGTCTGGGGGAGAAGGGGGGTTGTGGTGGGGAACTGGGAGGAGTGGGGGAAGGGAAAACTGTGGTCTGGTCAGGATGTACCAGATAAGGGAAAAATAAATTAAAAATAACACATTGAGAACAGTCCTGCCTCCCAAGCAGTTTTCACAAAGAAGCACCAGGGCACGACAACTTTTATTGCCTGTGGCCTCTGGGGCTTTCGTCTAGCTCTGCTTGCCTTGAGCAGTTTGCTGGCATCTCTGCAGAGCCTGTCCCTCCGCTCTCTTTCTGTACCTTGTTTTTCAGATCATCCCACATGCTCTGGAACTCAAGCTTGCTCTCATACTCAGAGTCCATGTAGTTCTGCTCCATGGCCATGAAGACATCCTGTAAATAGCGAATCTCTTTATCGTGCTGGTCGATGATCGTCTTCCTATAGGAGACAGGATTGACACAGCAGGTGGGCCAAAAATAACGAGCAAATTCGTAGTGTTGAGTGAGCCAGGCGTGGTGGCACACTCCTTTAGTCCCAGCCCTTGGGAGGCAGAGGCGGGTGGATCTTTGTGAGAGGCCAGCCTGGTCTACAGAATGTGTTCCAGGCCAGCCAGGCATACACAGTGAGGCTCCTGTCTTACAAAACAAAAACAAAACCATGAATGGTACAAACTTTTAGGCACAAGCAGGGAGGGAGGGAAAGGATTGGCTTGTGAGTGTGTTTGTGTGTGGTTTTCCCCAGAAAGAATATGAATATTTTGATTTTTTTAAAAGTCTAAATAAGTTTACAGTGAAATCTCTCTTCCATCCCTTTCTACTGCTCGATGGATAGAATTTTGAGGGTTGGAAGTAGGAGGTACAGACAGGGTCCTGGCAGGGGTAAAGATACAGCTAAGGCTGTAAGGCTGTAAGCTCATTACAAGAATCTCAGGACCCTGTCGGCCTGGGGTTGTGGTTCAGGGAGGAGGCGCCTCAGTGTCGGGCATCTGGTCACAGGCATGGCTCCAGGAACTCCCCTGGATCGGCTCTCTTGACTCTCTGGCCCCGTACCTTTCCTTCTCAAACTCATTCGTCAGGGCCTCTAGCTCCATGTTGTAATTTTCCTCCAGGAGGCTGAGGCGCCGGCGTTGTAGGGTCAGGAGCTGGTCCAAATTGTGCAGGTGGCTACGCAGAGCATGGGCATACTGCTCCTCAGCTTCAGTCAAGTCCTTAGCCAAAGACTGGGCAGGAGGGAGAGAGTTACCCTTCAGGATCAGCCAGGTCCTCAGCGCCCCATCTGCTGTGGTGGCGCCCCTATAATCTTGGGTTTGGGGAAATAGGAGTAGGAGGAGTCTGAGGTCTGACCAGCCAGCCTACCCAATATATCTCAAAATATAAGGTGGATAGTGAGTGTGAAAGACACTGATCTCAACCCCTGGCCTACACACACACACACACACACACACACACACACACACACACGCACCTGCCCATGTAGGTGGCACAATGGCATTTTCCTATTATTTCCTGATGGCTTTAGGAATGCCAGCTCTCCCATTCAGTCTTTTAAAATTAAGATTTGTTTATTATTTGTGTGTATGCATGTCTTTATAAGTTTATGTTATGTGTACTGTAGGTATCCCAGGAGGCCAGTGGAGGACAGAGGCCCTCAGATTTCCTGGAATAAGAGCTACAAGCAGTTGTGAGTTGCCTATCGTGGGTGCTAGAACTCGAACCCGGGTCCTCTGAAAGGACTGTAGGAACTTTTTAACCACCGAGCCATTTCTCCAGCCCTTGCCGTTTGCTCTTGATGCAAACCATGATGACATCTAAAGATGTAGGAACTGGTTTTGGTGGTACATATCTTTATTCTCCCCACTCAGGAGGCAGAGGCACGTGTATATCTGTGAGTTCAAGGTTAGTTTGGTCTGCATTGGGAGTTCTAGGCCAACCAGGGCTACATCTTAAGACCTGTCTTTATTAAAAACCACTGGGAAGGACTGAAGAGATGGCTCAGCAATTAAGAGAACTGGCTGTACTTCCAGAGGGAGAGGGTTTAATTCTCAACAGCCACATGATGGCTCACAACTGTCTGTAACTCCAGTTCCAATGCCCTTTCCATGGGCATTGCATGCATATGGTATACCTAACATGTGCAGACACACCTAACATATGTGCAGACACACCTAACACATATGCACACACACCTAACATATATGCAGACGCACAGATAAAGAAGCGTGAAATGTGAGCAATGTTTTGTGGATCATAAACATTTACACTGGTGGAGCCACCGTTAGAAAGAGCCGGGGATCCTTGGAGAACTGGATGTGTGAGGGCAGAAAATAATGTGAACCTAGTTTATCTTATTAAAACTAGTAGGGTGACCACGGTGGTGCACACCCGTGATATCAGGGCACTGAGGCAGGAGCATTGCAGATTCCCTGGGCTGTGCGATGAGTTTGAAGCCTGCTTGGGTAACAACATACACACGTGGCATTATATGTGTGTGTGTATGTGTATGTATGTGTATATGCATGTATATAGACAGATATGTTTATATGTATGTTATTGAGACAGTATCTCATTATGGAGTCCTGGCTGGGCCTGGAACTAACTGTATAAACTATATAAAGCTGGCCTCCAACTCACAGAGATCTACCTACCTCTGCCTCCCTAATGCTAGGATTAATGGTGCGTACACCACTGCCCTGCAAAAATTCTTCTACAGGGTTAGGGATGCATCTCAGTGGTAGAATTCTTGCCTAGCATACGTGAGGGCTAGAGTTCAGTACCCAATACTACAAGGCAAAAAGAAAAAGAGCTATATCGAGCAGCAATCAAGGCGTGTCAGAGCGACTTGGGGGCCAACGGACGTGGCCTCGTGTGGCCCGCCATATTGCAGAGGCGAGCCCGCTCTCCCATCCGGCAGTGTGGCTTTGTCATTCCCCCACCAAAGGCGGGGTCACATTTGGATGGATGCTTACAGTCCTAGCATTTGGGAGGCAGGAAGATGATGAGTTTAGAAGCTGAAGAGTAGCTTAGAGGTTAAGAACACTTGCTCCTTTTCACAAAGACCTGAGTTCAGGTCCCAGCACTGAAGTCTCACAACTACCCATAACTCTAACCTCAAGGGATCAGATGCCCTCGTCTGGCCTCCGCGGTCATTTGACTTACATGCACCCACCCCCACCCACCCATACACACACAAATAAGTTAAAAATAATAAAATATGTTTAGAAAGATCATTAGTTTGAAGCCAGCAAGACTCATCTCAGAAAAAAAAGGAAAGAAAGAAGGAAGGAAGGCCAGAAAGAGAAAGGAAGGTGGATCAGTGGGAAGGAGGGAGGACAGACGAAAAGGGCTCTTTTCCTCCTCCTCCTCCATTTTGAGTGTCCTTATGATTACTGGACTCAAGAGAAGATGTGGAACTGGCACTTGGCCAGCTCCAACACAGCCCTTAAACTGGCCTGCAGCTTCCACTCCCTGCCTCTCGGAATGCCTATTCTTGGGAATGCTTCCTCCAGGAACGGAGCCAGTGTGCTGTGAAAGACACAAAACAGATAGAGAGGCCAGGTAAGTTCCAGTCAGGCTGAGGTGAGCTCCTGGCTGGCAGTCCAGTCAGGCTGAGGCGAGCAGTGACACACCCTTCTTGCTCGTGAGAGACAGTTGCCACAGGGCTAAGGATGTGTTGTGTGGCTCTCCTGGAGAAACAGGAACAGATATCTACTCTCCCGGTAAGAGGCAGACTAACGATTCCACCGAAGTCCACCCTGGTGAGCTGATTTATTGGCATTTCTCACAGGAGCATGGGCTACATCCCTGAGCTTGGCAGTTTAGCTGGTCTGAGGGTCCCTTCTCTCTAGCAGCTGTTTCTGTTTACATAACCTCAGGGAGGCTCCTTGTGAATCTTCTGTTTCAGGAACTTCCTGAGTCTTAGTGAGGTTGCCCTGGTGGGAGCTGCTACACAACAGGATGGATGGTGTCCAGTGGCTGAGTGGTGGCTCAGTTTATCTAGCACGCTGTAAGCCCTTGACTAGGTCCCTAGTATGCAGAGCTGCACAGTTCAGTCTACCCACAGAACCACAGAACATAATACAGTTTTAAGCTGCCATCTCACAGGTGGCTTATTATTATCAAGAGGTAACTGGAACACTTTGACTAGAGGAAAAAAACACTGGGGGGAAAAACAAACAAAACGGCTTGAGCACTAGTCAGGATAAACACTGCAACAGATTGAAAAATAAGTATCTGCCTGGTATAGTGGCCCCCAGGAGGTAAATGCATGTGAATCTCTGTGAGTCTGGGTCAGCCTGGTCTACAAGAGTGAGTTCCAGGACTGTCAGTACTACACAGAGAGACTGTGCTTAAAACAAAAGGAGCAGATTCTTACTTGCTGACTTTCAGAAAGTCTGGAGAAACACAGGGCAAGGAAAAAATGGTTCAGAGGGTGGAAAAGCTTGCTGTACAAATTTGGGGGCTTGTGTAGCATTCCACATTAAAAGAGAGAACAGGTTCCACAAAGCTGTTCTCTGACCTTCATACATGCTCCGCAGCACATGCTCACCCACTCACACACAGTTTAAATTTGTGTTTGTTTGTTTTTAAAGCTATAAGGTAGTTGAGTTTGGTGGTTCCCAAGTATAATCATGTTTGTTTGTTTGTTTGTTTGTTTGAGACATGGTTTCTCTGTGTAGCTCTGGCTGTCCTGGAACTCATTCTATAGCCCAGGCTGGCCTTGAACTCAGAGACCCATTCGCCTCTGCTTCTCCAGCACTGGGACTAAAAGCACGTGCCACCACACCTGGCTCGCAAGTATAATCTTAACACTTGAGAGGCTGAGGCAGGAAGATTGCCGTGAAGTCATGGCCAGTCTGAACTCAGAGAAAAGAGGGTGGGCTCCTAGCTTAACTGACAAAGCTCCTGCCAAGTGAGCTCAAGGGCCGGGGTTTGGAACCTGTCCCAGAACCCACATACAGACCCAGGCCTGGCGGTCACTCCTAACCCCAGTGCAGGTCACCACTCCTTCGTGGTGGATCCCTGAAGCTCACTGGCCTACTGAGCTTGATGAGACTTCCAAAAAAGAAAGTGCTCACTTGGCCAGCACATATACCAGAACTGGAATAATACAGCAAAGATTAGCATGACTCTGAGCAAGGTGGACATGTGAATTTGTGAAGTGTTGTTTGTTTTGTTTTTAAACAAGGTCTCACTGCTGCGTAACTCTATTTAGTATGGAACTTGCGATGTAGACCAGGTTGGCCTCAAACTCAGAAGACCTTCAGCCTCTGCTCTAATTGAAGGCATGTGACACCAGGCCCAGTCCGTTATTTTTTTTAATGATTGTTCTAGATTCATTTTGTTTCATGTATATGAGTGTTGTCTGCATGTATGTATGAGTACTTTGTTTTGTGTGTGTGTTGTTTTTTCGAGACAGGGTTTCTGTGTCGCCTTGGCTATCCTGGACTCTCTTTGTAGACCAGGCTGGCCTCAAACTCAGAGCAATCTGCTTCCCTCTGCCTCCCAGATTGCTGGGATTACAGGTGTGTGCCACCACCGCCCAGCTCTGCATGTGTGCCTTGTGTGTCCCTGGTGCCCTTGGAGGTCAGAAGAGGGCATCACACCTCCAGGAGACAATGGTTGTCAAGTTTTGCCAGCTGTAATTAGTCCTGCAGAGGGAGGCTCTCCCCAACCTCCTCCTTTCTCTCCTATCTAGTGACAGGGGGTGAAAGGATAGAGAGGAGAGATCAAGATCCTTGGGTCTAATTTCTTTCCTTTTCCTTCTTCTCTGAGTGTGACTACTGATTAACCACAACCAACCCCCTGAATGACCACCCACCATTCCTGACTCTCGGGGCTCTAGCATTTATATACTCTGAAAAGTTGCCAGAATGCCAAACGTCACACAATTGCAGTAACTGTCGGCAGCTGGCAAAACCACGCCTCCGCTAGAGCACAAGGCAAATCATAGTTCAGCCCCACCCCCCCATACCTGGGATTAAAACAATAACACATTCTTTTAACATTTCTGTGTTTTTCAGAGACACCAAAATTCCAAAATTTTCATTACATTACAGTGCTTGTCTAGCATGTACAAGGCCTTTGTTCCCCAGCACTGGGGGGAAAAGCTGGAGCTGAAGAGATGGCTCAGAAGTTAGGGACACTGGCAGCTCTTCCAGAGGCTCAGGTTCGATTCCCAGCACCTACACAGCAGCTCACAACTGTGTAATTCCAGTTCCAGGGGATCTAACTCCCTCACACATACACACAGGCACACAAAACACCAAAGCACATAAAATAAGAATAAATCATTTTTTTTTTTAAATAGAAGAAGAAGCCTTCCTTACGTTGTACCTTCTAACGTGAAGCTGCCTGGGGCCTGCTGAATTCCCACCCCTGCAAGGCAGAAGCAGAAGGAGAGATGTACGGTGAATATTTGCTGTTACTGTGCAGTTTTGTTTGACAGGGAAAGACTAAAGAGGAGTCGGTAAACAGGTAGTCTGTAAAAGGCAGGATTAGAAAAAGGGTAAGCCAGCTGTGAAGGCACGTCTTTAATCCCAGCACTCAGGAGGCAGAGGTTGGCAGAGCTTTCTGAATTGAGGCCAGCCTGATCTACATAGTGAGTTCCAGGCTAGCAAGAGTCCTGCCTCAAAAAATGGAAACTAAAGGGGGCTATAGCCCGTTGGTGCCATGTTCCAGGCAGCTGTCATCTCCTGTGTGGATCTTGGCTCTCCTCTAATAGAAGAGGATTGAGAGGTCCCTCTGGCACAGGTCTGACCAGTACGTCAGGGCTAACCGAAGCACAGGAGATCCTAGGGCCAGGTTCCGGTGTCCAGCATTGGTCATGAGAACAACAGGAAAGCAAGCACGTGCTGCCCAGGGTGCTCTAAGTCCTGGTCCCCACAATCAGGGAGCCGGGAGTGCTGCCCGTGCCTGACGAATCCCACAGTGTTGAGCTCCCTCACGTTTCCACCAAAAATCCCGAAGCTGCGGTGGAAAGGCCAGCACGGTGGCCTTCAAAGTCACCAATCCCAAAGCCAGGAGACCACAAAAACTTAGAAGTGGGAGGAGAGGACAGTTAGACCCATATAGAAGGAGGGGACGGACTCCAGAGATCTGCCCTTTGACCTCCAGGCCATGTGCACACACACACACATGCACACAGGTTTTAAGAAATGGATGTGGCCACTGAGACACACTACAGCTTCCTCAACAAGAGTGCTTTTTCTTTGGGTGGGAGGAGGTTTCAAGAGCAGAGAGCAGATATGAAGGGATGGGGAGATGAGTCGGATTGGGGGACGTGATGTGAAACTCAAAAAGAATAAAAGTTAAATTTTAGAAAAGAAAGAAATAGATGTAGCAAAATCCTTTAGAAAATGAGAGTGATTCGAGAATTTCTTAAGAGCTAAGAACGGAGTCAGGCTGGCTGGCGGCACCTGCCAATAATTCCAGTGCCTGAGGCTGAAGGAGGAGACCTGCTCATTCACAGCCAGCCTGGACTATCCGAGTCTGCTTCAATCTCCCTCCTCCCTCCAAAAGAGCTTTAGGATGGCTGACGGAATGGTCTGGAAATTCAGACTCGCTCTGACCCACCCAAGGCTGGGTGGGCTTCCCAACCTTGTCCCGGGCCACTGAAGTTGAGTCAAGGAGGCCAAACTGGTTAAATGGAGTGGAATAAGTCAAAATACTTACACCTAGCCAGGTGCCGCAGCACACACCTTTGATCCCAGAGCTTGGGAGGCAGAGGCAGGTGGGTCTTTGAGAGTTCAAGGCCAGCTTGGGATACATTGCAAGTCTCAGGGCAGCCAGCGTTACAGAGTGATACGCTTTACGAAAAGAATACCCACAATCCGGTCCTCACCATCTGACTAGAGTTCGGCAACCCTGGGCAGATCCTTCCCCTCTCTGGAACTGAGCCTTCTGGTACTAAAAGAAAGGTTCGGGCCTAAGCCCGAGGTGCCAGTGGGGCTGGTTGCTCCACAGTCCCTGTTTGGGGCAGTAGATGACCAAGGAGAGTTGTTCCTCTGAGGAAGGAGGCGTGCTGACAGCTCAGTAGTCCGTTCCTCATTTCAGGGACAGTGACTAGAACCAATAGGCTACATTTGTCACAGCCTGTGCACCTCATGAAGGCTTGATGGCCGATGAGGTAGCCGGCACCTCCATCCCAGCAGTGGGGAAGATGAGGAGTTCAAGGCCATCCTCCACTACATAGTGAGTGTGAGACCAGTATGGAGATACATGACCTTGTCTCAAAATGACGATGATGATGATGATGGTTCGATGGGTCCGTCCTACCCAGAATGGTCAGGGAATCCCTCCCCGTGTTCTCTGGAGAGAGCACGTACCTTGATGACATTGTCCTTGCAGTCTACCACGCGTTCAAACGTCTGGCTGAGGATCTCAAGGTCCTTGTGAAGCTCTGTGTTCTTCACCTCTCTGAGGACAGTTCTCCACTGCGTGTTGATCTTGTTAAGGTTCAAGTTGCTGTTGTGTTCTTCCTTGGCCAGCTTGTCCTGTGGGAGGGATAAACGCATGCGTTTTAGCAAAGGCCAAAGAGGTCTACCACAGCAGTCGACAGCAGGCTGAAAAAGAATACCAGTCCTTGTGTATCCCGAAGTACAAAGCTCTTGGCATCCAACACTCAGGGGGCCCTGTTTGTATCTTCCGGTGAGTCTCCTCCAGGGTGCGCGTGAGAACAGAAGTCTTTCTAAGGACCCCACTCCAGTCCGAACAGCAGATTTCGAGACAGCTGACTGTGGACTCCTGACTGCATCTACTGTCCTAATGCAGGGACTCGGTGATTCTGCCCATCTCTGTCCCCCGCTCTCCGTGCTTCCCGGGGAGCTCCCTAGGCCGAAACCAAGGTTGCCTGAAGCCCATGTATTTTGGGAAGAAGGACTTCAGGGGAGGTCGGAGGGGAAGAAGACGAGCCAGGCGCACGATCGCAGGCCACGGCGCCAGCGCACTGGCCGAGGGTTGGGGCCGGGCACACTACAGAGCCAGCGTCACCTTCAAGAACTGGGCGATGAGCCTCTCTTTCTTCTTGGTTGCCTCCTCCTCTGCCAGCATCTTCTGCTGAAACAAAAGCAGCTGCTCCTCATCCGTCAAGGCTGCCTTGAACTTTTTCCCTTTCTTAGGCATGGCTGGGCGGCGGGCCGGGTCCAGGCGAGGAACCTGCGCCTGCCGCCACGGCCTGCTTGTGAGGAATTAGAAGGAAAAGGCTCTCATAGGCAGGGGATTTCTGGAACTAAGGTAACGGGGCCTTAGCTAGCCCTCAGTCCTTTACCAAGGGAGCGCGCGCGCGAGGGGAAAGATGCGACTTGTTTCCTAGCAACAAGGACCTCCGCTAAGAGCGCGGGATGAGGAATCAGGAGGCCAGCCTGATTTCGAAGCGCCCCCTGTACGCTGGAGGACCGCAGTCAGTGCTTGTGAGAAGGCCTTAAAAAAAAAAAAAAAAAAGGCTTCTATTCTTTAAACTCTGTGTATGTGTGTTCGTACACCACGCGCATGCATGCCTGGTGTCAGCAGAGGCCAGAATGACTGTGTTGGGTCCGGTGGAACAGGTCAAACACGCGCGCGCGCGCGCGCGCACACACACACACACACACACACACACTCACATAATCATTCTTGTGGGTGGGCCGGTGAGCGGCTCACTGTGTAAGGTTGTTACTGACAAACCTGGTGAGCAAACCTCTGCTAACAAGGAGAGCAGCCAGGGGTGGTGCACGGCTCTAATTCCAGCACTTGGGAGGCAGGAGCAGGCAGTTCTCTGAATTTGAGGTCAGCCTGGTCTACAGAGTGAGTTTCAGGGCTACACCAAAAAACCCTATACTGGGAAGACTGGGAGGTGGGGTGTAGGAGGTTTTGGTTTGGGGTTATTTATTTATTTATTTTAATGTGTATGTGTTATCTATCTGCATGTACACCTGCACACCAGAAGAGGGCATCAGGTCCCATTATAGATGGTTGTAAGCCACCATGTGGTTGCTGGGAATTGAACTTAGGACCTGTAGAAGAGCAGACAGTGCTCTTAACCGAAGAGTCATCTCTCCAGTCCCCCCCCCGACCCCGTTTTAAAGCTATTTTATTGGGTTCTTATATCTACCACCCTTCTCCACCCCAATTCCTTCCAACCCAACATGAAGCTGGCAAGAAGAAAGGTTTGAGGGAAAAGAGGGTGTAGACCTCTTTAGACTACTTCCTGCTGATTAGGGGCACTGGGTTCCTAGGAATAAGTCCAACCTTCATTGTCAGAATATCCAGCAAACCAGCACTTCGGCAAAAGCAACAGCAAAGGCGGCAGCAGGAACCAGCAGTAGCAGGAGAGCGCTGGCTGCCACAGGCTCTCTCAGAGCTCTCCCCCTCACACCCTCTCCAGAGGCCCTAGCGTTATCTGCAGCTGGCAAAATTCACACCTCTCTCAGAGCAGGAGACAACCGTAGTTAATGGTGGTGGACAAACTGAGGCAGCCCCAGGGCACAAGCTCTCGTTATAGATGGTTATGAGCCACCATGTGGTTGCTGGGAATTGAACTCAGATCCTCTGAAGAGCAGCCAGTGCTCTTAACCTCTGAGCCATCTCTCCAGCCTCCAGCACTGTATTCTTAGACTTCCTGTCTCAAGCCTGTAAGAAATAAGTGGTTGTGGTTTAAGACACACTGTATCTTTTATTCTGTGAACTAAGCTAGTTATCCTTTGTCAGGGGAGAGGAGGTTAATAGTACATACACAAAAAGGGTCACTGTGGAATAGTGAAAACGCTCTAAAACTGTTACGTTGTATTTAGTGGCCTTAAAATAAGATTTATATTCTGTGTGTGTGTGTGTGTGTGCGCGCACGTGCGCGCCTTCAGAGGCCAGAAGAGGGCCCTGAATCCCTTGTAGCAGGAGTTACCAGTGGCTGTGAGCCACCTGTGTGTATGGAGGACGGAACTGGTTGGTCCTCTGGAAGAGCAGCAAGCTCCCTCCAGCCTGATAAATGTGGTTTGAAAAGTCACTGAGGGCGGGAGCGGTGGCACGGGCCTGTGATCTCAGCACTCAAGAGGCAGAGGCAGGTGGATCTCGGTGAGTTTGAGGCCAGCCTGGTCTGTACTTTAAGGCCAGCCAGCGCTGTTCTGGCAACAAACGAAACAATAAAAAGTCATTTCGGAGCCAGAGCAATGGCTAGTGGACGTGTTGCTCTGGGAAAGGATTCTGGTCGGGCTCCTGCCTACCACATGGCAGTGCTAACTCCAGTTCCCAGGGATCTGATGTCCCTTTCTACTCCCCCCGCCCCCAGCGCTGCATGCATGGGGTATTCATATATGCGTGCAGGCAAAACACTCATACGTGTAAAAATTAGTTCATCATCATTTTGTTTGTTGGTTTGGGAGGGTTCTATGCAGTCTGGGCTAGCCTGGAGCCTGCGACGTAGACAAGTCTAGCCTTGGATGCACAGAGACCTGCCTGTCCCTGCCTAGCGAGTGCTGGGATGGAAGGTGTGCACCATCATGCCTGTATTCTTGTATACAAACATTTAGAGCAAAGCGGGACGGCCATTCTTACAGTCCTCCGTTCTCCACAGGTCTTACGGTCAGAGTCGGCTGGATAGTGGGTGCTGCCACTCCTCCCAACCCTAGCCTCACCCCAACCCCAGCCTCACATATTTCGGTTTCTTTTTTGAGGTGGGCTCTCTCATAACCCCCACTGGCCTTCTTACGTAGCCAGGGAGATCCTTGAACTCCTGGTCTTTCTGCCTCCATCTCCCAAGTACTAGGCCATTTCTAGCCCTTGATTTCTTGTTTTTTGTTTGTTTGTTTGTTTTTTATTTTTTTTTACTTTTTGCAACAATGTTTCTCTGTGTAGCCTTGTCTGTCCTGGACTCGCTTTGTAGACCAGGCTGGCCTTGAACTCACAGAGATCTGCCCGCCTCTACGTTCCAGGGTGCTGGGATTACAGAAGTACGGCAGGCAGGGCTCCCATCCTGCTGGGGAATCTTGCCTCAGCTCTGCAAGGTATAGCCACTTCGCTGGCATTGTAATGGTGTCTTCAACAGACCAGAGAGGCCCTAGGAAGCTGGCAGCTCGCATTGTTAGGCCACGATGCACGGCCAGTGCGCGCCACAAGCAGGCTCTGCCACCACACTTCAGTTGCTGTGAGGCAGACTCCGTGATTGGAAGTGCCCTGTGGGACGGACACCCTGCAAGTCACAGAAGTTGGTTTGGGCAGAAGGTCCGTGCTCCGGGAGGCAAATCTGGGTCTGCTCTTTGCCTGTTTATTTGCCATTTGGACTTTTTCCCCTCCTTTGGATATCTTTTGTGGTACATCTATCCAAGCTTCTTGCCCACTTTTTTTTTTCCTTTAAAATTTTTATTTTATTAATTATTTTTTATTAATTACAATTTATTGTAGCCCCCTCCCTCATGTCCTCTCAATCCCATCTTCCCTCTCTCTTCTCCCCCTATGTCCCTCGCCTAGTCCACTGATAAGGGAGTTCCTCCTTCCATTTCCATCTGACCCTAGCCTTTCAGGTCTCATCAGGACTGGCTGCATCCTCTTCCTCTGTGGCCTGGTAAGGCTGCTCCTCCACCTCAGGGGGAGGTGATCAAAGAGCCAGACACAAGCACACTCTTGACAGCACTGAATGCCCCAGATGTCAAAAGAAATAAAGATTTTGACTATAATTTTTTAAACTAAATATTAATTTTAGTATTTAAATTATTCAATAATTAATTAAAAGATAAAGGACAAAAAAAATAAAAGATAAAGGACCTAGGGATTCTGTGTCAGTTTTAATATTTATTCTGTAGTATTGAATGTATGATCACATTGGGTGGTATGAATATTTTAACGATATTAAATTTTCTGATACTAAAATGGGGTGTTTTCAATCAATGTCATTCATCTTTGGTTATATTCAGTACAATGTTCAGTAAACAAATACATCATGTTCCTCAATATGTTTTCTCACAAATTTAAAAATTTTGGTGAAGCCAATTCCGGTGAATTTCCTAAATTTCTCTTTTTAATAATTTTTTAATTTATTACAATTTATTCACTCTGTATCCCAACTATGTCCCCCTCCTTTGTCCTCTCCCAATTCCTCCTTCCTTCCCTCCCTCCCTCTTCTCCTCCCACGCCCCTCCCCTAGTTCACTGATAGGGAAGGACCTCTTCCCCTTCTTGCCCACTTTTATAGTTTTACGTTTATAGTAAGTTTCGTAGTGGTTCATCTTCTCTTTTCTTACTCTTTTTTCGTCGTGTGCTTTACTATTGATTTATGTTTATTTGTGTAAGTGTCCGCCCACACATGCTGCACCGAACGTGCAGAGGTCGGAGGTCGGAGGTCAACTTGCAACCCGCCTTTCTATTTTTTTTCCTCAAGGATTGGACCCATGGCCTGAGTGTGCTAGGCCACACCACTGAGCTACAGCATCATCATCCCTCATCTCATTATCTGATTGCAGGTTCTTTGCCAGTGTATGTCCCAACTTTTTCTTCTGGTCTAAAGCTTTTCTGTAAACATCTGTGGATTTTATGTGTTGCCAAACTGCTCAGGGTGAAGGTCAGAGGGCAGCTGTCGGGAGTCATCCTGGAACTTGATCCCAGGTGCTCAGGTTTGGTCGCAAGTGCCTTCTGCCCACTAAGCCATCAATCCGGCCCTTCAATTAGCCCTTCTCTTTCTTTTTCTCAGTGTTAACTACAAGTTTTAACTTACATGTCACCTGAGCCTTCCTCGCCTCACTTTTTCCCTTTGTGTGCTTTGGGTGGAGCTCAGGGCTGTGTGGCATCTACCAGGTCAGCCTGGAACCCAAGCGTGGCCGCTTCTGATTAGCGTTTGAGGAGCATTTTATCTTAGTGTCTTTAACGGTGGTTCCTACCCTGTTTCCCATAAGCCCCATTGTTCTACTTTTTCATATTCATACCTAAAATTTGATGTTTGATCTTGTGGGTCGGTCTGTGCCTTGGGGGTGTTTCCTCGCTGCTCTGGATTATTCCCTCCAGCAGGAATCAAGACTCCACAGGTGGCCGGGTTTGTGTTTAAGTTCTTGTTTCTGTTCCACGGAGCTATCTGGTCATTCTGGTGCCAACGGCACACCGTCTCCGTTATTTATTACAGACTGTTTATTATAGTCTGTTGGCGCAAGCTAGTCCAAGAACCCAGCCTTGTTCCTCTCAGAGAGCATCTTGTTTATCTGTGGGCCTTGCGTTTCTGCACAAATTCGTGCACCAGCTTGTCCATTTCCAAGCTGCTGGGGTTCGAAGGGAACTGCAGAGAGTTTCTAGGTTAGTTTCTGAGGCTGAGTCTTCCAGCTCAAACCCATTAGGCATTCCTCCACTTAGGCCCCCATAATTTCTCCTAATATTGTCGTAAGTTAGGGTTTAGTGGAACACATCTTTAAGCCCAGCACCTGGGAAGTGGAGGCAGGAGGCCAGCATAAAACACAAAGTTCAAAGCTATCCTGGGCTACATGAAACCCTGTGTCAAAAACAAAATGAACATTAAATGTGTGGTATGTGTATAATGATACAGCTATGTAACTATAGTGATATCGCCACAGGGGGTCGCCGTGGAACTCTCCCTGGCCTGGCATACATTGTTAGACCAGGCTAGCTCCAAACTCAGAGATGCCCCTGCCTCTGTCTCCTGAATAGGAGATTTAAGGCGTGTCCACCACCCTCAGCTCCTTATCTTTTTTTTTTTTTTTTTTTAAGGTAGGGCCTCACAGATTTGACCAGGTTGGCCTTGAATGTATTAATTCGGAATCCAGGTAGGCCTTGAAGGTTTGGTCTTCCTGTTTCAGCCTCTTCAAGCAGCCAAAATGCCAGGCCCGGGCTGCCCATCCTGGCTTGTGAACACGTTTTTATTTTCTTCTCCGATCTAGTTAAGAGTTTTTGCTTCACTAGGTGACTGTGGGAGAAGCCTTTAATCCCAGCACTTGCAAGGGAGAGGCAGGTGGATTCCCTTAAGCTGGAGGCCAGCCTGGTCTATAGAGTGAGCTCCAGAACAGGCAGAGCTACACGGAGAAACCCTGTCTCAAAGACAAACAAAAAAAGCTGGGCTCTGTAAATCCCAGCACTCAGGGAGGCAGAGGCAGGTGCTGTGAGTTCAAGGCCAGCCAAGGCTACACAGAGAAACCCTGTCTCGACACCAACAAAAATGGAAAAAAAAAAAAGAAAGAAAGAAAGAAAGAAAGAAAGGAAAAAGAGCTGTTGCTTCCACTTTGGTGAAGTTCAGGGGCCCACACTTGAGAGTTAAGTCCCCATAGAAACTTGCTGCAAGGACTTAATGCCACCAAAATGGGGTGCTGTTTGTGAAACTTAGCTGTACACACGGGCACTCGGAAAGGAAAGGAGATGAACTTACTGAATGTTGGCTTTACAGAACCAAACCAGCCTCTCTCCCTTACTCCCTCCCTCCCTTCCTAAACTTGAGGACCATTTTTGCTAGAATTTGAAAGAAAAGCCACAGGTCAAGCAAGCTATAAAAATCCACAGCTGCCTGAAGGAGGAAGGCAATGAAGTCAGAGGACGCTGCACCTGAGTTAGAGCCTCCAGGCCACTGTGTGCGGAGAGGGGAGTCGTCAGAGAGTGCCAGCCCAGGGTACCAGGGAAGCTGAATCCACAGCACACCGGAATGGATGAGAGCAGCTTTGTGAGTGTGGTTGGGTAGATCGAGATGTCCCACTGGCCAGCCACCCTAGCCAGCAAGGTGAACGTCCAGTTCACAAGCGTTGCTGTCTTAAGGGGCTGTCTCTGAATGAGCACACAGTCTTACACACACACACACACACACACACACACACACACACACTGAAAAGAAAAATTTGTAATTTTCCATTTTTCTTTCTTTTTTTTTGAGTTTGGGGTCTAATGTTCAGGCTGACTTTGAACACATTAGGTAGCTGAGGCTAAACCTGACATCCAGAGCCTCATGCCTTCACCTCCCAAATGCTGGTATTACAGGTGTGTGTCACTATGCCTGGTCTAAAAGGCGTCATCAAGGGACTAACGATTTGGCAGCAGAAATAATAAGTACCTAATAAATAGGCAGATACGCAACGATGAGCATTTTTGAGCATTCAGTTGTGTGCTGAGCACTGACCTGAGCGTTATGTGCGCGTTACCTAACGGGATTTTTACGACCGCCCTGTGAAGGAGGTGCTGCTGCTGTTTTGATTTAACAGATGAGAAAGGTGGTGCTGAGGGGAGTTAGCTCAAGGTTATGTTTGGATGGTCTGAGAGGGGCGCGTTGACGTCTTGCCAAGGAAGCCAACCATCTTCACAAGCTCCGTGTTACTTAATAACCTCCCTCCCTCCCTCTCTCTCTCTTTCCCAAACCCAGATTCTTCTCGTAGCTTCGCAGATCTGCTCTAGGATGCAGAGGCTCCTGTTTCCATGGTGATGGGGAGGCTGGTACACCGCACTGTGTGCATCGCCAAGTGTAGGCGATGCAGAGAATTGGCTCAGGATGGAAAGGTGTCGCAGCCGGGCCCAGGGAAAAGGGATGGACCAGAGAGTCTGGGACACTGGGCCACCCTGGGGCTCCGGAAGCGCCTGCACGGCGGCCGGCGCCTCCCCAGCCCTGGGAAGCAAGCACAGCAGCCTGTCCCGTGGGGGGTCGGCCCCTTCCACGCCCCCTCCATTCCTCCCAGCCCCGACCTGGGTCTCGGAGGCACCTAGCTCTGCCCGCCGACGGGGCCAGCGGCCGGCAGGGGGCAGAGTCACTCCCGGTCTCGGAAGCCGGGCAAGGAGCCCTCCCCGGCTCCGGGGTTATTTTCAGCTGACAGGCTGCAAAGGCGCAGTCAGTGAGTGATCTCAGGACAGGAGGTGGGTGCTGGCGGGGGCTGAAGCGTAGGACTTGCAATGGACCGGGCTGGAAAAGCGGTATTTAGGGTCACAGCTTAGTAATCAACGCTTAGTTTCCCTCTCAGTCGCTTTTGAGATTTTTTTTTTTTTTTTTTTTTTTTTTTACTGTTTTTATCCCCATTGAAAAAACATCCTAATGAGGGGGAGGCTTACTCATTCATTCATTGTTTATTGAGTATACAACTATTACAGAAAGACACAATGGGAACAAATATTTATAGGATGCACAATGGTTCACAGTCTTTTTTGAGGGGGAAGTGTATCTTTTTAAAAATGACTTATTTTTAGGTGTTTGGGGGTTTGGTCTGCGTGCATGTTTGTGCACCATATGTGTGCCTCGAGTGACAGAGAGGGCATCGGGGTTGCAGATGGTCGTGAGCTGCCATGTGAGTGCTGGGAATCAAACCCTGCTCCTGTGGAAGAGCAGCCGGTCATCTCTCCACGCTCTGGAGATCTTTTAAGATCATGAGAAAACGTGTAGCTTCTCGTCAGAAAGGATATACCATGAGCCGGGCATGGTGGAGCACTCCAGAGCTCAGGGAGGCAGAGGCAGGCGGCTCTCTGTGAGTTCGAGGCCAGCCTGGTCTACAAAATTAGTCTGAGCCAGCCAAGGCTTCACAGAAAAACCCTGTCTCAAAAAAACAAAACAAAACAAAAACCTACCATGAAATTAAAAACGTTTTATATGACACTGGAAGCCATAAGCCTTTGCCTGGTCGTGTATTACACTCAACACGAGGAAAGCAAAAAAGCATTGCTGAGTGCTCCCCTCCTGCTTGGCTGCACCCCTCCCCCACGTGTGTTGCCTGAATGTACGCATGTATGTCTGTATGTCTACCACAGGCATGGCTGGTATCCATGGAGGCCAGCAGAGGGCATTGAATCCCCTAGAACTGAAATTACAGCTGGCTGTAAGTTGTCACATGAGGGCTGAGAACAAAACCCAGGTCCTCTGCAAGAACAGTGGATAGAAATACACGACTTTAGTATGTGGGGGTGGGTGGGGTTTGCAGTGCCTTTTCTTGGTTGTCAGCTTAGCTAAAACCCGAGTGACTAAAAACCTGGGAGAGATTTTTTTTTCCTTAATTAAATCACTAGAAGTGGGAAGAACCACTTTTAATTCAAATCTTTTGAGACGGGAAGATCACCTCTAATCTGGGCCACACCTTCTGCTGGCAGCCTATGCAAAGGGCGAGGAAGAAGGAAGCTTCTGTCTTTCCCCGTTTGTTCTTGTTCTCACTGACAAGTCCATTCTTTCATTGGCATTAGAGCCTGCTGGAAGTCTGGCCTCTCCTGAAGACCAGCTGAGACAAACAGCCTTGTGGACTGAATAACTGCTGGATGCTTGGCTCTTCCATTGGTGGACAGCCATTGTTGGATTAGCGGGACCATAGCCTGTAGCCCGTTCTTTAAAATCCCACATAATATATAATATATGTCATATATAGGTATATATATATATCTTCATTCTATAAGTTCTGTTCCCCTAGAGAACCCTGAATAACAGATGTTGAGTGTGTTTGCATTCCTGTCAGGTGTGCTTGTGCACCCATGTGTGTGTAAGTAGAGGACAACCTCAGTTGTCATTCTTAGTTACTTCCTACCTTGTTGTTTTTGAAGAGGTCTCACGGTGGCCGGGATCTCAGCAGGGAGCATCCCAGGCGTCTGGCTAACAGGAGGGTCCTGGAGGACCAAACCCAGGTTCTCAGGCCTGCAAGCAGGCATGTACAATAGAACTACCACCTCAGCCTGCGAATACGTGTTAGATTGCAAGACTGCAACCCAGAGCATGCCTGGACACCCGAGAGGATGCAGGTACACAAGCGTCTGTCCTCTGAGTGTCCTGAGACCCTGCGTGCAATGCACTCTTGTTTTAAACTTTCAGGGACTAGAGAGATGGCTCAGCAGCTAAGAGTACTTGGTACTCTTGCAGATTAAATTCCAGTACCCATATGGCAGCTCACAACCATCTGTAACACCCGCCCCTGGGGATCCAGAGCCCCCTTCTGGTCTCTATGGACATGAGGTACACACAGGCAGGCAAAATACATATATCATTTTTAAAAATTGTCAGGCTATGCAAAACAACCATTCAAATAAAATAAAATAAAATTTAAATTAAAAAAATATTATGATACACCAAATAGATTTTCCTGTCCAGTGTACTCTGACACACGAAGCACATACTTGGGAGATTGTTATGGGCTGTCCCTTCCATCAGGAATGTCCTTTTCCTTGATGGCACCAGTTGATGCCTTTACAACCTTTAGATCTCAGGTTAGCATCACCCAGAGAGGTCATCCAGACTGAAAGGCTGATTCTTCTCCTCCATTTCCTTGAGATAGCCTTTGCCATTGTTTTTCCTGGTTCATGTCTTTTTTTTTTTAACAAATTTTTCTGTCATTGTTTTTCTGTTTTAAAAGTGCTTTATGACACTGTATGTACATACACATGGATGCACGAACGTATGTGGGGCGCACATACATGCCTCAGCGCTCGTCTGTTCTGAAGACAACTTTCCAATGTCAATTCTTTCCTTCCACTAAGTAGACTGTAGAGTTCAGAAGCAGGTTCGGACTTGGCAGCTTCACCAGCTGAGCCATCCTGGCTGCCCTATCTACTGTCTTTCCACCCCACTCTGATTAGATGAAGCCCTCGGGGACAGAGACCCATCAGTGCCCTGTCTAGAAGAGTGCTCAGAACACAGCAGGCGAAGAAGGGGGCTTCAGACTCTTCCTCTCTTTGGCTTCAGCATTCCGTCTACAGTGTGCAAGACTGGAGCCCCTCCAACAACATGGCCAGCCCAGTTTCTCTGGACACCAAGGCAGGTGCTCCAGACTCCTGGGGTCAGCATGTGGGAGGGACCAGAGGTCCATCTAGTTACCCACAGTCCCATGCAGCAGATACTGGGGAAGGGTAGAGAGAGGATGGACTGGCTGACGGGGTCCAGCCACACACTGAAGACAACCACGCTTCCAGCCTTCCTGAAGGCTGTGTACTCTGCCCATATTGTCCACTGCTCCTCAGTCCTCTGGGAGATGAGAAGTGATGTTATAGAGCACGATGACAAATTTCAGTCCAGAGGCACCCAGATTAGATTCGACACCCGCCTGTGACCCTTGCAGAGAAGCAGGCTGAGGACCCATGCCAGCCTGTGTCTGCTTGGAATCCCGTCCTTCTCAGGCACTGATTGGGTAAGTTGCTCACCCGCTCCTGGGTTTTTGTGTTGTGTTGTGATGTCTCTGATGAGGAAGGCATTACCTGAATCACCGCATGTTTTCCCTGTAGGACTCCAGGAAGCCTTCCTGGGGACTGGGAATCGGAAGCAAACTGGGACTCTCCAGTTGGCTCCCTTTCCTCATGACCCTGAGGGCCCTGACCTAAGTCAGCATAGAGGTGGAAGGCTTCGCTGTCAGCAGGCTGAGGGCCAGGCCTTGCTAACCTGTGACCTTAGACAAGCCACAGTTTGGGCTCATCCGTTTCCCCAGCAGAACTCTCTGGATGTTTTTTGTTTGTTTGTTTGTTTTTGTTTGTTTGTTTGTTTGTTTTGAGACAGATTTTCTCTGTGTAGCCCTGGCCGTCCTGGACCTTGCTCTGTAAACCAGTCTGGCCTCGACCTCACAGAGATCCACCTGCTTCTGCCTCTGCTGGAATCGCCACCACTGGCAGCTATTTATCCGGGTTACCCGGGTTACGGTGCACAGGGATCCAGCCAGGGCACAGCACATGCCAGACCACCACACTGCCATTTGAGCTACATCCTCAGTCGCAGAGAGCTTTTTCCCTTCAGCCAGCTTCCTCCGTGTCAGACAGCATAGCAGAAATCTCCAGTGGTGCTCCCTCACAGTGCTCGGTCCTCACGGTGCTCGGTCCACCCACCGCTTTCCCCAACGTGGTGCTACTGTGTTCCGTGACCTGACTAGCCTGAAATGAACAACAAAGCCAAGAAACAACCCTTGTCCTCACGACCCTTAGACTGGATGATAGTGGTTCATGTTCAAGTCCTTTGACCCCTGCAAGCCTGGGCTAGGTGTTCTCCTGGGGTGACTTTATGAAGACCTTTTTTTTTTCCTTTGGTTTTCCAAGACAGGGTTTCTCTGCGTAGCCCTGGCTGTCCTGGAACTCACTCTATCTATATACCAGGCTGGCCTTGAACTCAGAGATCTGCCTGTCTCTGCCCCCTTTGTGCTAGGATCAGAGGTGTGCGCCAGCACTGTCCAGCCCAGCCTCCTTTTTAACTCCGTGTCTTGGACAGTGTTTTATGGATGATGACAGCTGAATTCAGCTGATAGGTGTGGGATCCTCTGTCCTATTCCACAGCACTGGCTGTGGATAGGGAAATGGTACAGTAGGCAAGCCACGAGCTATTAGAGACTGAGTTGTTACTGAGTTGTTTTTTTTTGAAGGGAGGACAAACGCCACAATGTGGGGAGTCTTTAGGAGTGAAAGAAGCTAACAGTAGAGCGACATGAGAGGTAAGACCCCGAGGCAAGCCAGCAGAGTACCAGCGCTGCTGACATGGGAGATGCCGAGGCTTAGGAAGTGGGAATCGGGAATCAACCCAGACATTTTCTGGTTTTAGATTTATTTATTTCATGCGTCTGAGTATCTTGTCCACCTGTGTTGTGTGCACCACTGGCCCGCCTGTCACCTGTGGAGGCTAGAAAAGGGTGTTGGGTCCCTGAAACTAGAGTTACACACAGTTGTGAGCAACCGTGTGGGTGCAGGGAACCAAACTCAGGTCTTCTGAAAGAGCATCAGTGTCCTTAATCACTGAGCCATCTCTTGAACCCCGGGAACTTAATTTCTCTCTCTCCCTCTTTCTACTATTTTTTGTTTGTTTGTTTCTTTGTTTTTTTGAGACAGGGTTTCCCTGTGTAGCCTTGGCTGTCCTGGACTCACTTTGTAGATCAGGCTGGCCTGAAGATGACCTTAAACTTCTGATCCCCTGCCTCCTCACCTTCTGAGTGCTGGGATTGCAGGCCTGTGTCACCACACCCATATAAACAGGAATTTTCAACAGAATGTAATAATGTGTCATGGGGGCAGCATGAAGACTGGCCAGGAGGAGAAATGCCCCAACACCCACGCCTGAGAAGTAGAAATCAGGAAGGTGCTACTGTGTGAGCTGTGTTCATTCTTTCCAAAGTCTAAAATTACAGAAAAGGAAACACACACACACACACACACACACACACACACACACCGCCAGAAGCAGGGAGAAGTAGCTACCACAACAGCTGAGAAAGGAGACGGAAATTCAGGAATTTCAGGAACTCGGTGACCTGAGCCTGGAAATTCCACTCTGTGACGTGGAAGGTTTCCCATCAGAGGCACTTTCCAGCAGCTGGGCAGGGCAGAGAGGGAACAAGGAGGTGGGAGAGGTGACCCCCCGCCAGCCCTGTCACCCTGGCTAGTGGGGAGGGCTCTGGGGTGCAGAGAGCTGGTACCAGAAATGCTGGTACCACCACAGCCCCTTGCCACACACTCATCAGAGACTTAAGAAGAAATGCTATCTCGGCTTTACCGTTGGCACAGGGGCTCAGTGAGGTTTTAAAAAACGTGCCTAAGTTCCGGCAAACAGCAGTGCTGGGTGCCTTCCTGAGGTGGCAATCCATTTCGAGGGTCAAATGAGAGCTAGGTACCCAGTGCCCAGGGGAAAGATAATGAATTTATAGACATTTTATATTTTACTTGGGGCTTTTTCAAGAGTCCTTAAGGCTATCCGTCATGGAAAGGTCATGTCGAATTATCTCCCGCCCTTACCTCATGCCATAGCCCAAGGAAACAAGCAACGGTATCGTTGCGCAGGGGTCTTCCAGTTTGCCTGTGGCCCCTCGTAACCTCTGCCACCCTGGGACAAGGCTTTGAAAGTCGGGTTGAGAGGTCTCCCAGCTGGGGTGATACAGGGATAGGCGTGGCGGGTGGGAGGGAGTGGGCCAGGAAAGCCAGCGTGGGCTCTGGGGAGAAGCCTGGGCGGTGCTATTCTGGAGGACTGCGCTCTTCCCTCGCCCCCTCAGGGTAGCCTTTTCCCGGCTGAGATTTGGAATTGCCCGGCCTAGAAGAGATGGAGGCCTCCTCCCTTAATTAAATGCCCAGGGGTTGCTATGGAAACCACAGCTTCCAAATCCTGGTCAGACAATGGGGAGAGGAGCTGTCTCAGGCCTAGACAAGTGAAGCTTCGGGGGGGGGGCCTTATTGGCGGCAGAGGTGGGGGCGAAATGGTGAGGGGGGAAAAAGGGGTGCCAACTTAACAAAACAAAACATTCTTCTCTCTACCTGGAAGTGTGGGAAGAGGCCTTTGAGAACCAAGAAGGGGTCTGAGGCATAATCCTCCTGGGAAGGGAAGGAGGGTGGGGGCTGGGAGCTGCAGCCCAGTGCCACTCAGAACTGAACACCTTTTTTGTTTCTAGAGGAGAAAGCCAGCCAACTTGGTAAACAAAGAGAAGAGGCCAGAGGGCAGCAGGCTAAGCGATAATGCCTGGGACTGCAAAGAGCTGAGTAATGCAGGAGAGAGAGAGAGAGAGAGAGAGAGAGAGGAGTCCCAGTGACAGCCACTCCACAGCACTGCCGCACACACTGTCAGCCGAGGCACCCATGGGTGACAGACACCCTCCTCTACAGGGGCCATACTCCTTGGGACACTCAGGCTCCCCCTTTCTCCCCACCTCTACTCCTTGGGATTCCTCTTTGCGCTCTCTCTTCTTGAGTTTCTAAAGGCTGAGTGAGGGGTCCTGTCATCACTTAGCTCTTGACATTGGGAACATCAGACCGACCTTCGGGGACTTCACTGGGCCATGGAGCTTCTACCTCAGTCGGAGAGGAAAGATCTCGTTTTGGACACATTAGAACGTTATGGTGCCTTTGTGCTAGGACAGTGCCCACAGAAGCCGACCTTTTAACCCCATGCCCCGGCAGCTCTGTGAGGTTGCAGTGCATGGATTTTTGGTTTTTGGTTTTGTTTAATAATGAACTTACATGCACATTTCTTAGGAGCCCCTGTACTAGCTGGTTTTCTGTCAACTTGACACAAGCTACAGTCATCAGAGAGGAAGGAGCCTCAGCTGAAGAAACGCCTCCATGAGATCCGGCTGTAAGGCATTTTCTCAATTACTGGGGGAGGGCCCAGCCCATTGGGAGTGGTGCCACCTCTGGGCTGGTGGTCTTGGGGTCTATAAGAAAGCGGGCTGAGCAAGCCATGGGGAATAAGCCAGTAAGCTGCCCTCCTCCATGGCCTCTGCACCAGCTCCTGCCTCCAGTTTCCAACCCTGCTTGAGTTCCTGTTCTGACTTCCTTTGGTGATGAAGAGCAATGTGGAAATGTAAGCTGAATAAACCATTCCGTCCTCATCTTGCCTTCTGGTCTAAGCATTCTGTTGCAGCAATAGGAACCCTGAGACAGTCCCTAAGCCTTTCTAACAAGGCTATGTTGAATCATTATCTCCTGCCCTTATACCCAGGGGCTCATGTGGCCCAGGTTGGCCCCAAACTCTCTATGCAGCTGAGGATGACATTGAACTTGTGATCCTCCTGCCTCTGACCCCTGCGTGCAGAGGTTATAGGTATGAACCACCACATCTCCTGAGATGAGAGCCCAGGGCTCCATGTTTGCCAGGCAAGCACTCTATCGACTGAGCTACATCTGCAGCTCCCAAATTACATTCTTGCTTTTATTGTTATTATGAGAAAGAGGAGCCTGGGAGAATGTTAGGTATGTCAAGCTGGCACTCAAGCAGGAAGTGGCAAAGCTGGAATTTAAACTCAGGTTTGCCTGACTCTGGTCATTTTTCTTTCTTTGCTTCAAAAGCTTCTTGGGAACTTGTGAGCTGGCCCACTCTGTTCTGATGCCTTCGCTCTCCCACTCAGTGTTACCTAAATACTTCCACAGAAGCACTTCCCAGTTCTAAGCTGGTTATTTAAAGAGTTTATGTAGAACTTGACTGTTTGGAAGGAAAACACATTTTTTTCTCAGAGGGGGAGAAATGTTAAATGGACCCAGAAAGGCCACTTGACCCAGAACACAACTGGCAGTAGAACATCTAGTCCAGGACTGGCCGGAACCTCGAATGATGATGCCTAGAGAAACGTATCTGGTCGTGTGGTGACAGAAGCCTACTCTCCTCCCCATTCCAGGGACCTGCTTTCCACCCAGGAGAGTGCTTTGTAAGGATGTGAAAACAACGTAAATGTGGATCCTGACCTCAAGGAATATTTAAGAAGGGACCAGGGGAACCAAAGGGTTAAGAAACTAAGGTTCTAGAGCTGAAAGAATTGGTAGACAGGCTTGCCAAAACCTGGTCGGGGTTGGGCAAGCATGGTAGCTGTCTGCACTGTTAGGGGAAAGGCTGCAGATGCCCAAACAACAACAAAAAGGGCAGAGGCAGGCGTGGAGGAAGCCTTGAGCGAGGAGTAAGGGGCGATGAAGACTGAATAAATGTGTATCATGGACCATGAGCTGCAGATATTTGAATGCTTGCTCATTAGAGAGTGTCACTACTTGAGAGGGATTAGGAGGCGTGGCCTTGTTGGAGGAAGCTTCACTGAGGAAGGGCTTAGGAGTTTCAAATGCTCAGTCCAGGCCCAGTGGTTCCCTCTCCCCCTTGCCCTCAGATCAGGATGTAGAACTCTCCGTCCCTATGTCTGCATTTGCGTCGCCATGTTGACAATGGACTAAACCTCTAACACTGTAAGCAAGCCCTAATTAAATGCTTCCTTTTATAAGTATTACCATGGTCACAGTGTCTCTTCACAGCCACAGAACACCAAGACAGACAGGGTCCAGTGCCTCAGACCCACAGGAACTGGGAAAACCTTCCTCTTCCGGGTCATGCTATGAACACTGACAGAAGCATCTCCTGCAGTTTTCTCCTCCCAGTATTATTGCAGCCTGAGACAGCCCCCCAAAGAGGCCTCCCACGGAAACTAGCTGTACAGAACCACCACACTGGGGTGTTGGAGGGGATCGGAGGTGTTATAGTTGGTGCCACTCCATCAGAGAGAGCAACGAGCCAGCCACCTGACCCCCCAGCTTTTCGGTCCTGTTTCCATGTCTTTCTTCATCCCCTCATCACCGCAGTCTGGATTCCAGGACAAGCCATGCTGGACAGGCCAGAGAGGGCAGCAGCAGCAGATTTCTCTTTCATAAGTGGTGGCTAGAATGAGGAATGCTGCCTCCAGCCATCCCAACCTGAAAGTGCACAGAGCAAGGCCCTTCTCCCACAGGCTGCCCTGTGAGGGTGTCTCATTACAGTGACAGAACAGTACCTGACATGGTAAAGAACTGTGGGGGGGAAATTCCAAAAGAGGAAACAATTTTTTGAAACAGGGTATAGTCCAGGCTAGCCCTGGATTCATTATGTAGCCCAGGATGAGTGGGAAAAGAGAGAGAGAGAGAGAGAGCATCAGGAGATTACACTGGCAAAGCAGAAGGGACAGACCTCAAAGACCACTGGAAGAGGTGCCACGGTGCCCCGTGCCCTGACCTTAGTCCGTAGCTCTTTGTCCGTCTCCAGCGGTCCCCGAGGTTGACTGACACCCCTGTAGGAGCACCATGTCCTTTTACCGTAGCAGGGGAGGGTGTTAGAATTCTCACAGGTCTTATGTTGGAGGCTCAGTTCCAATTTTACCTCTTTTTGATAGGCCTGTTTGTGTGTGTGAGAGAGAGATTGAAAGAGAGACTTCATAGTCCAGGCTGACCTCAAATTTGTATCCTCCTGCCTCTGCCTTCCAAAGGCTGAAATTACAGTGTATGCCAACATAGATGACATCCCCTTGCTGTCTGGCCTTGCCACGTTGCTTAACTGTCTTATACTCCAATTCCATGACTATAAAAAGAGGCAGAGCTGGCCATGGTGGCACACACCTTTAACCCCAACACTTGGGGAGGTAGAGGCAGGCGGATCTCTGTGAGTTTGAGGACAGCCTTATCTACAAAGAGAGTCCAGGACAGCCAAGGCTGTTACACAGGGAAACCCTGTCTTGAAAAACAAACAAACAAAGGAAGAGGCTGACCTCTCTTTACCCCTTTACTGTCTAACACTGCCTCAAATAGGGTACTTTATTATTATTATTATTATTATTATTATTATTATTATTATTATTGGCAGTGCTGGGATTAGGACCCAGATGCATGCTGGGCAAGTGTTCCACCTGAGCCACACCTCTAGCAACTATGGCTGAGAGGTAGACAGAGAGGCTGGAGAGATGGCTCAGTGGCTAAGAGCGTTTGTCTAGAACATTCCCTGTACTCTGCCCAGCTCCCAGCATGCTATCAGTGATCTGCATCACAGCTCCGCGCAGTTTCTCTCAGGGTGTTTTCTTGGGAGATCTATCCTCAGGGTTGGTTTTCCCTTCTGCTGACTCAGCAGATGTCACCACAGGCCCACTCCCAGGAAAAGCAGCAGGAGAATGGCCCAGGGGGAAAGCGCAGCCCCTGGCAGCTGGGCACTGAGCGGGCACTCAATGCTTTGCTTTCCTTCTGTTGAACATAAGCCTTTCATACGAGACCGTTATGTGGCAAAGCCATTCTATGACCATGATGGATGAAGACGGAAGAATGTCAGAAAAATAGAACTGAATAGGAGCAAAAATAAGAACATTCTCAAGCCATAAGAATAAGAAAACATTCGCCTGCCCTGGTGAGCATGGCTGCTACTTCTCCACTTCGGCCTTGCTTCGCCTGGCCACCTTCTCAATACAAGTTTTCACTTTCCGACAGAGTCTGGTCAGAGTGAAGCCCCACTGCCCTGATTTCACTCCCAGACAGTAACAAGAAAGACCAAACCCCAAGTCCCTCCTCAAGCTCCTGACGCCACATTCTGCCATGGTGTGTGTCCTTGTGGAAATGGATCAATAAATCTGTTTTTGTTCACTTTGCAGGTGTCTGCCCGCTGCCTTTAGCTAGAGGGCATTCCCAATATGGAACAGTGAGTGGTACCCAGGCAAGGTAGTGCTCACCTTTAACCCCAGCAGTCCACCAGCCACGTCTCTGTGAGTTCAAGGCTAGCCTGGTCTACAGAAATGAGCTTTGCCTAAATCAGTAAAAAGGCTGGAGAGAGCACTCGGTGCTTAGAACATTGGTTTAGTTTACAGCACCCACACGGCAGCTCACAGCTGTCTAACTCCAGGGTTTCTGGTGGCCTCTTCTGGCCTCTGTGGTCACTAGGCACACATGTGGCACACAGGCATACACGAAGGTGAAACACCTATGCACAGTTTTTTTAAAGAAGGAAAGGAGAAGGCAAAGATTGGGTAACGTTAGTTCATAAGTCCTGATGCACTAGCCCACTCCCAGCTTGCTCAGGCACCTGTGATGTCATCATTGGTCACCAGGATAAAAGAGGCCTGGGAGAAAAGGACTCCCGTCTTTTCCTTCTCTCTCTTGCTCTCTCTGCTTTTGTTTTTCTGTCAGGGCACTCCCTCCCCCATCTCTGTCTCCCTGTCTCTGTCTCTGCCCTAATGGCTCACTCAGGCCCTAACTCTTTTCTTCTTTCTTTCCCCCCCAATAAATATCTTTCATACTAGATCTGTCATATGCATGACCTATTTTTTTTTTTAAAGAAGGAATCAGATTCTATTACAGACCGTTAAAAGCTACCATGTAGGTGCTGGGAATTGAACTCTGGTCCTCTGGAAGAATAGCCAGTGATCTTAACCTCTGAGCCATCTCTCCAGCCTCTGCATGGCCTAGTTTTAAATATATCATAACAGGTATATTTCTATATATTTCTCTGGGGAGCAAGCTCCCATACCTTTGAAATGCATTTTATGGAATTTAAGCAGCAGATTTTCCTTCTGAATTATGTTCCCAGGCAAACTTCTCTACTCCTTACCCTGCATTATCTGTTCCTGACAGGATTCTTTAGTCTTGGCCATGCTCAAGAATCTCTGTCATCCCATATCCTCTCTAGCCTGTCCTGTGTCAGAACTGAGGTCCAGGTAAAGCCCCTGCCTTGGGTGATGCCCTAACCAGATCCCTCCCACTCACCTTTCCTGTGGTCTGACTGCAGCCCCCCCCCCCCCCGGCTCCTCGCATGCGTGTTCTTTGAAAGGGATCAGGACAAGTTACACTCCCCTCGGTGGAGTGAAGCTCCTGAGTCATATTCAGAGACAGGGGAGAATGGACATGGCTCTGCAGGCACCTGGAAGACAAGGGTGGCTAGGGGCCTGGAGGCTCTTTGCAAGAGACCCTAGGGCTGAGAAGGGGCTGTGCTTGCGCACTCTCTGGGAAAGTCAGGGTGAACTGTAATTTGCTACTGCCCTGAACAGCACAGCTCTGTGTGTTATGCCTCTGTCCCAGAATGGGAACTTATCAGAGTAATCAGACCCGGAAAAAAGATAAAGACAGTTCTAAGCTTTGAGCACATGGTGTCTCCACGTTCTCTCTCTCTCTCTCTCTCTCACCCCTCCCTCTAATATTATTCATGATTAGTGATTTCAAACTGTGCTCCCTGGGGTTTGTCCTTTTGAAGAGAGTAGGGGCAGAATGAGCCCCACAGAGCACCCCAATTCTCACTCAGCTAAGAGAAGTTTCATCTCTAGTTTTATGTGTTAAGACTCTTTATGAGATTCATTTTAAAGAATTAGCTTGTGAGTTCAAGTGGTAAAATTTCCTTAACTTGTAAATGACGACACCATCGGAGATACAATCAGCAAAATTCCAAATGCTGGGGAACAATCAACCTGGTTTCTTAAAACAAAAGAAAAGAAAACAAGTTGCAGGCTGCTGCGGCGGCTCAGCAGATAAAGGAACACACTGCCAAGCCTGACAACTTGCTTTCCATACCCAGGACCCACAGTGGAAAGAGAGGACCAGCTCCCACAAGCTACCCTCTCACCCCCACAGGTAGCTGCAGCGTCCCCTCCCCCACTGCCCAAACACACAAAATACTACTATTTAGCTCTAAAGAAAAATGTAATCACAAAATTTGGAGGAAAATGGATGGAATTGGTATGTAAGCGAGGCCACTTGATCTCAGAAAGAAAAATAATGTTATGTTCTCCTTCATATGCAGAGTGTAGCAAAATATAATATAATATATATATGTATATATATATAAACAAAGGTGCGTGTGTGCGTGCAGTGTAACCTGCAGAAAAGAGAAGGAGAAAGGCTAAGTATAACCATTAGGAGGTGACAGGATGGAACACAGATAATGGCATGAGTTACGAAAAGGATATAACGCTAGATTGTTTTCCTAGTTCTGACTCTGCCGTGGATTTTTCATTTTAGAGTGGTGACTAGCTAAAAATACATTCCATAGTGAAAGTGTAAAATCCGATATGAAGCTCCACAGCTTCTGCACCAAATGCTACTCTAACTGCTTAGAAGTTCACTGAGATGTAAAGACTTTGGGCCTGGCTAATTTTTTAAGTTTTATGTGTATGAGTATTTTGCCTGCATGTATGTATGTGCACTATGCGTGTGTCTGGTCCCCGCCTAAGTCAGAAGAGGGCTGCTGGGGGTAGGGTAGTAGGATTCTTTTGGGGGCAATACCAATCTTGGTCGTCAGGGTATCCAAAAGTCCAGGTAACCAGCAAACCAGCAAACGCAGCAAATGCAACAAATGCAAAAACCAGGCCCTTGCACTAGGAAATTATCGGCTGTGGCAAACCAAAAAACCCACACTCGATAGTATAACAAAAACATGGTTACGTAAGGAAGCTGAATTTTTAAGGAAACCGAAACTTCCGTTACGTACAACCATGCTCCCTCAAGCTGTAATAGACATGATACAAGAGTGCGCCCGTTTAGGCTGTGTGATTTGGCCGGTTTGTGATCACCCTCCACTTTCCCTCCACCCGGTCACCCCAGCAACTTCTAATCTGCTTTCTTACACTTTCCTCTAACATTTTTATCACAACGTATATATCTATTGCGATCGTGTGCACGTTTGTGCGCTATGTGGGTCCAAGGTCGGGGTCTCTTCTCTCTCTCCACCATGTGGGTCTGGGGCATCAAACCCAAGTTAGACTCTTGGCAAGAGCCTTGACTCCCTGAGTCCTCTCACTGCCCCGCTCCCCTCTCTGTCTCACTGATTCACCTGTTTTGAAGATTTCATGTAAATATATCATAATATATTGTATTTTTAAAGTGGTTTCTTTCGTGCCTGCCTCTTCCTCCTGAGTGCTGGATTAAAGGGGTGGGTCCCCATGTCCGCCTCTGGTTTAAGGGTTTCACTTTTTACCTTGTTTTAAATGTCCCTAGTCTCGACAGAGGACGTCCATCTTCTAAACATGTTTTTCTGGCTACAGAGTTTTAAATAAAGACATTTTGAAGAGGTTTAAGCAAAGATAGGAGCTGAAGGGTGGTAAACGGCTCAGGGAGTAAACTCGGCTGCTGTCGAATCATTTGTCCCTAGGGCAAGCTCGGTGGAGCTAACGTCTGCAATTGGCCCTGTAACCTCCTCGTGGTGGCATGAGTTAGCCCTGCTTCTCCCCCAAGCATGCTAAATAAGTAAATTGTAATATATATATATATATATATATATATAAAATTAGATCTGGGCATGGTATAGAACACCCGTAATCCAAGTTACAGGAGACAGAGGTAGGAGAACTGCTATGAATTTGAGGCCACTTTGAGCTACAGTGAGACCCTGGTTCCAAACCCAACAAAAGCAGCCTGGTCTACATATGCAGTTCCAGTCCAGCCAGTTACATGGCGAGAAAATGTCTAAAAACAACCCACAAACAGACAAACAAACAAAAATGAAAGTTGGGAAGGAAAGCTAGCTGCAAAGCAAAGGTCCAAAATCCCCTTTTCTAATTAAATTACGCACAGAGCTCGGACCATAACTTAGGCCTGCTGAACACACACAGGACACCTTTAGAAACACAACTTCTGTTCCTTTGTTTTGCTTTGAGAAAGGGTCTCACTATGTACCTCTGGCTGTCCTTCAACCTACTATGTATGTCGACCAGGCTGGCCTCAGACTCACAGAGATCCACCTCCTTCTGCCTCCAGAGTGCTGGGATTAAAGCTGGCAGGCTTGGAGACACCTCTGGAGACAGCCACGGTGGAAACTTGCTCTATCGCAGATCTTGCTGCTGGCTCTGAGATGTGGTCAGGCAGAAAGAATCAGGGTTGGCCCCCACTCCCAGGACAGCTCAGTGCCAGAGCAGCTCAGAACGGCAACCCTGTTAGAAGCCAGAGGCAGCCATCTGCAGAGCATGAGCAGGGTTACCTGTACTGAATATTTATATGAGTGGCTGATGGGTGTGTGCAGAGGTGGGTGAGTGAGTGTGTGTGTGTGTGTGTGTATGTGTGTGTGTGTGTGTGTGTGTGTGTGTGTGTAGAGGCTGGGAAAGAACATGGAAAACCTTTTATGTTGTAGCTGGAGGAAACCTGGTTAAGGGTTAAGAGTTCACACAGGAGCCTGCGGACACTTTGTCCAGGTGAGCCAGGGGTGGTCAAGCTGAGGGCAAGGACACCGGGTGGAGACAGTCTCCAGCTGCTCTGGAACTCTTCCAAACCACGCTTATGGGCAGTTCAGGAGCTGCCAGGATGCTGCAAGGGCAAAAGAGGACGGATTCCGTAGATGAAAATGTCTATGAAGACTGAGGACAAGGAGTGGAGAAAGGTAAGATGAAGAAACTCCCAGAGGGCCTTGGGAAGGGGATGAGCACCAAAGGTAGCCCTGGATGACCCCTTCTGCCCTGGAGGTGCTCTCTCTGACTCCATCCCTGGGAGGGATGGGCAGGAGATAGACAGAGGACAGATGGCCTGTGAGCCTACTGCACTTCCCAGATAACCTCCATTCTCTGTTACTGTGAAGGTTTTACTTTTTTTTTTCTTTGGTTTTTCCAGATAGAGTTTCTCTGTGTAGCCTTGGCTGTCCCAGACTTGCTTTGTAGACTAGGCTGGCTTCGAACTCATAGAGATCTGCCTGCCTCTGCCTCCCTAAGCGCTGAGATTAAAGTCGTGCATCACTGCATCTACCTTGGGTGTTTTACTCTTAGAGACATATGTCCATAGGGCCTGGAAATCCTTTGAAAGGCTCTTTATTTAGGACAAATGTCCTTGGCTGGGAAGCAATGACTGTGACTTATGGGTAAAGCCTGGGGGGGTGGGGCAGGGAGACAGAGACTCAGTCTTATTCCAGAAGTGAGGCCTGTCATCATGAAGGAAGTGCGAGACAAGCTGAGCCGGGCTGGTGTCCCGGCTGTAACTGCAGGACAGAGGGCTGAAGCAGGAAGGCTGCATCCTGGGCTGTTCCAGTGAGTTCCAGTGTGAGGCCCCATCTCAAAAATAAACCAAAACAACACAACAAGAAAGGCGGGAGACAGACGTCACCCAGGCTCTTCCAGGTTTGCCCCAAACTGGTCCCCAGTTCCCTGGAGGCATTATGGGACTTCTTCGGTTGCCAGGTAGCCAGTGGCTTACATGAGCTCTGTGGCTTCATATTTCTGTCCAATAGAGGGGTCCGCAGAGGCCGTGGAGGCTCTGAGGGCTACAGCCAGGATGCAGTTTGTAGCGTGTCCCTATTTTAGATTGTCTTCCGGTTTCTCATTCCTGAGGCCCGGGCCCTGGCGCCCGGCTGGACTTTCACCAGGTAACACACGTTAGTGCGTCAGATCGGGTGGCGTCAGCTTGGAGGTAGACCTGCACCCGATTCATCCAGGAAGCTGAAGTCAGGCCGCAGAACAAAACACCTTCACGTGGCTCCCGCCGGGCCTGGGCTGAGGAGCCTCCCCCGAGAGCAGAGAGCAGCTTGTTCTGCCTTTCCCTCCCCTATCCCTGCCTTGTGGGACTCCCTCATCTGTTCCGTCCTCCTAGCTCTGGGGCAGGGGCTGTGTTCTGTTTTCTTCATTTGTTTTGGTGGAGGTGACCCCTGAGGGAGGAAGTTGGGCTGTAAAAGAGCGGCAGTCGGAGCTTCTGTTGGGAGGGGACGCCAGAAGTGGAACCGGCGTGGATAGGAACTATACAGAATTAAGGAGCCAGGGGTCTCTGGGGCCACCTTCGCCCCAGAGATGCCACCGGTCCATAGTGTAGGCGGGTCCTGCTGTCTTCCTGGCACGGACCCAGCAGCCATCGCTCTCTGATTCCATAGCCCTTTAGTGTCGACACTAAGGCGTGGACACTCAGAGATCGCTTAGCTTTACTTCCAGTCTGCTCCCGACCTCCTACCAGCAGCTGGGAAAGCATGGGGATCCCCCTCCAGAAGGAGGCAGCGGTGCAGCTTTAACAGAGGGGAGGGAGGCCGAGGGCGCTGACTCAGAGCCGCCTGCTATTGGCTGCCGCAGGGGATCCCACCTCAGCGATTGGCTCCGGCAGAGTCCGCCTCCTCTTGTGATTGGCTCTGTCTGGAACATATAAGGGGGCCTTGCCGGCCTCCGCCTCAGTCGGAGGCAGGCGGGGAAGCGGGAGCCGGTCGCCCGTGCACACCCTCGCGAGCCCGCCCCCCTCGCTGAAGCCGAGTCCACGTCCCTCCGGGGCTGCAGCTATGAAGGAGAGACGGGCGCCGCAGCCGGTGGTGGTCAGATGTAAGCTCGTGCTGGTGGGCGACGTGCAGTGTGGGAAGACGGCGATGTTACAGGTGCTAGCGAAAGACTGCTATCCCGAGGTGAGCTGGCCGCCGGCCCGGTCGGCTCCCGCCTGCCCGGAGCGCGGGCTCCGCCGCCCCGGCCGCCCCTCCCCGCCTCGCCTGGGGCTGGAGGACTGCCCCGCCGAGCTTCCCCCGAGACCTGACCCACTTCTGCCGCCCGGCCGGCTCCTCCTCACCTCCTTCCCCATCGCATCCCCTCCCACTTGCCTTCATCCCCGAGACCCGGAGGCTCCGGAGAGCCCGGGCTGTATCCCTGACGCAGTACCTGCCTGCCCCTCCTGTAAGGTTCTGGGAGGGTGGCCCCGCCAGCTTCTACCGCTTCGGCTCATCACCTGTGCCGAGGGACTAGAGGGCAGGAGGCAGAGGTTAGAATGGGCTTGTGGCTCCGAGAAATGGGACACGAGTCTAGGGATGGGAGGAAAAGGTGGATGTACGTGTCTCAGACCAGCCCGGATGGGGCGCGAAGGCCAGTACCTCTTCAGTCCCGCACGTATCCTCTGCTCTGGCTCCTCATCATCTGACACCTCAGGGTTTCAGCGCATGTGTGAGCGGCCTCTTGTGTAGCCAGCACTAGGGGTAGGGTTCTGAGGGCACGTGGGCCCAGGTGTGAACGTTCCCTCTCTGCTCGCAGACCTACGTGCCTACCGTGTTTGAGAATTACACAGCCTGTTTGGAGACGGAGGAGCAGAGAGTGGAGCTTAGTCTCTGGGACACCTCAGGTAAGAGTGCATCCCGAAAGGCTCCATCCCGCCTCCACTGCCTAGCTGCAGTTGCTGCTTTTTTAGATGGAGGAAATCCGCCCTTGAGGATAGAGGTGCTCGCCAGGAAACCATGGAAAGACCCTTTGGTTAGGCCATCCATGCTCTGAGGTGACCCAGGAGACAGACCTGGGAGCCACGCGGGAGTCTGGTCTAGTTCCATTTTTCAGAGGGCTGGGATGCCGGGTAAAGGGGCCCCGGAGTACTCCCAGGGAGCACCAGACAGGTCCTCTCCCCCCTCCCGCCCCCCATATCCTAAAGGAGAGGCAGGAGGAGCTGCTTCAGGCAGCGGTGGTGGGGCAGAGACGCCCGCGGCTTTGGAGGGAATATCACTCTCCCGCATTCATTCCCTCTCAGGCCACTGCTGTCTGCTTGCCGCAACTCAGTCAGAGGCTGCGGCTCCGAGATGAAGCGATGCATCATCCGTGTTTTGGAGGGTGGGGGAGACTGGGAATGTAGGGCATGGCCACGCTGGGTTAGTGTCCAGCAGAGGGCATGGGGTTTAGTTCCTATCATGTCTCCCTGTGCTGGGCTGAGGTGGGGATGTCCTGTCTCTCGGAAATGTCTTTCCCACTCTCCGCCTCCAAGCCCTTAGAGCTCAGCTAACGTTTGCTTCTGAGCCCTTCCCACCCTCTGTACCCCAATCACTCCTCTTAACAGTCTGTCTCAGACATAAAGAGTAAGAGCCAGCAATATGAGAAAGAAAAGAAAATCCATGCTTTACCAATTTTTTTTTCTATATGCTTAAGCTGAGTTTAAAGAGAAACCGTAAATCACTAAGGCTTTCCTGCATGTCTGGTAAATATGCCACCCCACTTCTCCGAAGGAATCTTGTTCTCTTCTCCAATTTTGGGAAGACTGGGGGTAGGGAATGGTAGGCAGAAAATGATAGATACTTCTTGCGCTCTCCCCAGAACCAAAATTCCTCAGGCTGGTTCCTGTGGCAGTTCAGGAGAGGGGAGACAGGGTTCTGGTTCTTCTAGACTGTGCTACGCTGGCCGGACATAGAATGCAGCGGCTGGATGATGTATGGTTTTCCCCTGCTGTACCCTCCCACCTTCCAGTCGTCCCTGAACCTTGCTGCGGCTCATCTCTTTTCATTACCACCCTCCCTGCTCCCCCTCCCCGCACAGCCCTTGAATCCCCAGCCACATAATGGAAAATCAGCAAGTGTGGTCTTCCTACCCCAGGTCACCACTACCCCTTGTTTCAAAATGATGGAGGGAATCAGTTATTCTTTTCTATAAAGTCCGGTTCCTGTAAGGACAGAGAAATGACAGTGATGTGCAGGATGGAGCTTCTCTACCTTGGGGCCAGGGTTAAATCTGTTTCTGTTATTCACTTGCTGCTCTTAGGGGAGGGGGATTGCTTGGAGCCAAAATGGAGACCTCCTCCCCTCCCCCTCCCCTAGTGCCGGCAGAGCTCCCCTGCCTCAGTGCTGTTGTGGTCCAACCCCCACCTCACCTCAGTAAGAGATGGGGGTGGATTGCTGAAGGAGCACCAGCTATCCCAACTCCCCCTTACTTCTTTTTTATGACGGACACCCCCACCTCAGCTTGGATTCCCCCCAGTTTCCATGGTGATTGCAGTACAGGGAGAGGGGCTGCTTGCTATTCTAAGCACGGATTGTCTGGATTCCAAATCTGCTACTGTTCCTTCCTCAGGGTGGAGGGGGCCAGGCTCAGCTCCTAGCTTTCACCCCATCAGACCCTGGGCCTGAACTGCCTTCTTCCCTTCCACGGAGGATCCTTGCTCTAGCTTCCAACTCCACAGCTATTGGTGTTCCCTGTCTTTGAGATTGCCTCCTGAGAGCTGAGGGGTGGGGGCCACAGTATTCCCTTTGCCCTCTTCAGTGTAAGCCTACTTGGGAGAGGGTAACAGAGTAAAATACCAAATCCTGGGAGGGTGTTTTCCCTCCCCCATCAACCTCCTGGAGTTCTGACCTGGAGGTAAAGAATCAGGGCAGCCAGTTATGTAACAGGCAGGGCTGGTTCTTCGTTGGAGACCCTAGAGAAGAAGGATGGAACAGAGGCTGGGCAGCAGGCAGGCTCGAGTAAAAGAAACCCGAAACGAATGCTTGTCTCCTCATAGGTTCTGGCAGCCTCTCCTGGGACTCTGGATATGAGTCGATCTTAAGTTAGACCCACTGGAGGGAACTCAGACATGTTCAGAGTGAGAGCTGCCTCCTTTGCTTTCCCCTTTTTTAGGGGCAAGGGAAATGGTGTTTCTGACTCGTGTTCTGGCATGTGGGCATACCCAGAGCTTCTGTACAGTAGCACTGGGCCCTGGACATGCTGGATGCTAGCGGATCAGGAATTACATTCCCCAGGAATCCCTGGGCTTAGGCCTACAGAGAAGGGAAGATGGCGTGGCTCACTCTCAGCTCTTCTCCCCTTATGCCAGGCTCTCCTTACTATGACAACGTCCGTCCACTCTGCTACAGCGACTCTGATGCTGTATTACTGTGCTTTGACATCAGCCGTCCAGAGACGATGGATAGCGCACTCAAGAAGGTAAGGCTAGGCTAGAGGCACATGCTTGGAATCTTAGCTCTCTGTGTGTGTGTGCATGCATGTGTGCGTGTGTGCTGAAGCAGGAGGATCTTAAGTTCAAGTTCAGCTTGGGCTATGGAGCCAGTTCAAGACCAGGCAACTTAGTGAGACCCTGTCTCCAAATAAAAATAAAATAGGGCCAAGGATGAATTTTAGTTGATAGAGAGTGCTTCCCTAGCATAAGCTAGGCCTTGGGTTCAACACCCAGAATGGGGGAGAGAGAGGAATATATAGTTTCTACCCAGAAGAACAAGAGGATCAAATGGGTGGTGGTGATGCATACCTTTAATGTCAGTGCTTAGGAGGCAGAGGCAGGTGGGGCTAGCCTGGTCTACAGAGTGACTTACAGGACAGCCAGGGCTACACAGAGAAACTCTGTCTCAAAAACAAACAAACAAAACACAAAACAAAAGAATAAGAAGGAGCCTTGTCCCACAATCCTCCTGTCTACCAGCCAGGAAAGAATTGTTTGCTTGAGGCCTCACCATTAGGAGACCCTGGGTCTCCTTCCCTTTAGCTTTCTGTTTTCATTTACCCTACACTACTTTCCCAGAGGCCCAGCTTGGGGGCAGAGGGTATGCTGAAGGCTCAGAGAAGCTTCTGGTAGCCTGAGGAATGGAGAAGCTGCTCTTGGGAGCAGCTTCTGTGGACAGTGATCCTGGGCCCACTGAGTCAGGCCTGTCAGGGCTCAACAGCTGGTAGAAGCAGCAGTCTGCCTACAGGAAACACTGTGGTCTTTCCCAGCTCCTCAGGGAGAGATTGCCTCACTCCCCTCAACTGGCATTCAGGGCTTGTTTGCTCTCTACCTGGGGAAAGAAGGCAGACCCATGCCTGCTCTGTGTGGCAGGGAGTGGGAGATGCGCCCTGTGCTCTCTTTGGTGACTGAAGGGATAGGCTCTGGGTTATCACACTGGTGCTACCAAAGGCCTCCTGGGCAGGAAGATGATGTAATTAGTGCAGCAGAGATGCTGTGACTCACAGGGAGGGCTGAGAGCTGAGGATCTGAGCGGTGTGCTGGGTGTTGCCAGCTGGACTCTCCTGTATCTGTCTGCCACTGACTTCCCTTCCTTTTCCCTTCATTTCCCCTTCATTTCCCTTCGCTCCAACACTCAGTGGAGAACAGAAATCCTAGACTATTGTCCCAGCACACGGGTTTTGCTTATTGGCTGCAAGACAGATCTTCGAACAGACCTGAGCACTCTAATGGAACTGTCCCACCAGAAGCAGGCACCCATCTCCTATGAGCAGGTATGTGTGTGCACATTCACGTGCGTGTGTGCGTGTGTGTGTGTGTGTGTGTGTGTGTGTGTGTGTGTGTATGAGTGTGTACGAGTGCAGGGTACGATGGAGGGTGGGGTAGAGAAGGCTGTGGCTGAGGGCTTGAGATATGGCTCTTGATTAAACTCTTTCTATGTGACAAGATAGACCCAGTCTTGGGGGGCTAGCTATAAACAGCAAACGAGGCTGGGGTAGCAGGAACTTGTCCACTTAGAGTCCTGCTGTACTTTAGCCTGAGAGCGTCTCCTGTGTGCGTGCCAGCATTTTGAACTTTTTTTTTTTTTTTTGTAAACCATATGCACCAAACACATTAAAGATGCTTGTTAGAGCTGGATGTAGTCTGAACTCCCAGAACTCAGGAGGTGGTGGCAGAAGGATTCCAAGTTTGAGGCCCTCCTGGCTACATAATAAGGCTCAGTCTCAAAAAACCAAAACCAAATTAAAATGAACAAACAAAAAGAAGCAATTGTTAGAATTTTGAATTCCGGGTTTCATGCCTATAAAATAACTCTGGGAGAAAGATATGGAAATCTGCGTTTTATAACAAGGGTGATATGTGATTACGCCATGCCAACATGTGGAGTTTCAGGAGTTGGTTCTTTCCTTCTACCACAGGGGTTTCTGGGATTGAACTCAGGCTGTCAAACTTGGTGGCAAGTGCTTTTCTTTGCTGAGCTGTCTCACCAGCCCCAGGGGTAAATTTTAATGTACACGGGAGCGTAAGACTGTTTGCTAATGTTTCTTATTAGAATCACCTGGGAGACTCCTAAAAACACTAACATTGGGGAGCTGGTGGAATGGCTTAGGGGGTGAGGGCCCTTGCCATGAGGCCTGATAACTTGAGTTTGATCCCTGAGACCCACATGGGAGGAGAGAACTAATTTCTACAAATTGTCCTCTGACTTCCACATGGCTGCTGTGGCCTGGGCACATGCATAGTCATAAGGACACGCACATGAAGTAAATATATTTTTAAAAGTGTTTAAATGCTAATTTTGAGGCTGGGGTGTAGCTCAGCTCATGGTTAGTGTTCATGCAGCCCTGGGCTGACACCAAAACCTAAGACCTAACACCTGTGCCTTCCCAGACACCCTGCCGTACCTGGCTTGGCATCAGTTCGCTGTTTAAAAATGTTGCAGGTGATTCTAGAGGACAGCCAGGCTTCACGTTTAGGAATACTGGCAAAGGCTGGTGGTCGAAAGCTGGCAGTGGGACAGCCCTGAGGAATGCCTGGGTGTTTCCTTGGCCTTTTAGGCCCCTGCATTAATGACAGCACCCTTCCCACAGGGCTGTGCGATAGCCAAGCAGCTGGGCGCAGAGATCTACCTGGAGGGCTCGGCTTTCACTTCTGAGAAGAGCATCCACAGCATCTTCCGGATGGCGTCCATGCTGTGTCTGAATAAGCCCAGCCCAGTGCCTCCCAAGAGCCCTGCCCGCAGCCTCTCGAAGCGACTGCTCCACCTCCCCAGTCGCTCTGAACTCATCTCTTCTACGTTCAAGAAAGAAAAGGCCAAAAGCTGTTCCATCATGTGAAGTTGGAGCCGGAGGCGGGGGGAGGCTGCCCCCACTTCCTCCCTTGGGGTGCAGAGGCACGGGGAGAGGGAGGATGAGACAGTCTAAGACATTGGATATGACTTTTTCAGATGGCCACAGTGAGGGCTTTATCAGGAGACAGGAATGGGACTGGAGAGGATGCCAGGCCCGGCAGGAGGGCCTGACACTCAGCAAGAACCATCACACCCAAGCCAGGCGTAAGGCTGTGGAGGGGGTAGCCGCCCCAGTGTCCCCCCACTCCAGAGGAGGGAAGGATGCTGGGGAGATGGGGACATGCTGGCCTCACCTTCAGCATCATGCCTGTCCACACAGCGTTCCCATGCAGGCTGAGATAGGAGGGGTCCTTGAGCCCTTCTCTTCCCCTTTAAGAAGTGGCAGTGGACCTGAGAATTGGAAAGCCCAGAGGAGCTCCCTTGGGGGCTTAGCCCAGGTGCTTCATAAAGGAAACCAGGAAGGCCAGGGCTGATCAGAGTGAACAAGGAAGCCTCATCTTTGCATAGCCCATGAGTCATGGAGAGGTGACATCACACATTCACATGCTTCTCATTGAAGTCCCCAGGGCCCAAGGGAGAAGCCCCAGACCCCCTTCTCTTGCAGAATGTGGGGGTGGTGGTGCTGCAGGGGCAGGACTGATGGGGGTCACCAGACTTTCCTGCCCTCAGGGCGGTACAGTTGGCATTTGTTTTATAGACTCTTGTCTTTGGAATTGGGGGGAGGGGGGGAGATGCTTCAATCTGTTATATGTTCTGTGTTTAAAGAAGAAAACCTATTTATTAATGAAATATAGCATATGAAGAAGTTGACTGGTTTTTGTTCTTTGTGTTTTGGTAGCTGAGGGGAAGCTCCCTTTCTATGAGTTAGAGTGGCCGTCTCCATGGTCCCTTGGCACCTTGTCCCACGTCCTCAAATTCTACATACATCCTGTTAAGCCAAGAAAGGGCTACTCATCCCTGGAGCAGGGCTTACTCCGGAATGCTGACACTGGGTGGGAAAATGTTTTGTTTTTTTTTGTGAGGGGCTGTCCTATGCAGTTAGTGTGTGATGTTCAGTGGCATCCCTGGTACCCCTGCTTCCGGATGAGAGCAGTATGCTCCAGTTGTCACAGCCAAAAATGTCTCTAGATCTTGCTGAATGTCCTCTGGATAAAACTGCTTCTTGGTGAGGAACACTGCCCTAGAGCAGCCGTCCTCAACCTTCCTAGCACTGCGACCCTCATGCTGTGATGACCCCCCACCATAAAATTAATTTTGTTGTTACTTCCTAACTGTAATTTTGCTACTGTTACAAATCATAATGCAGGTATCTGATATGCAGCCACAAAGGAGTCATGACCCACAGGTTGAGAACTATTGTACTACATAGACTGAGGGAGAAAGTTCACCTCAAATAGAGGATCAAGCTGCTAAGTTTCACCCCCGGTAGGTGCTGCACAGACTAGCACAAAGCACGGGGAAAGCTGGGATTCCTATTCCCTGAGTCCCTGAGCTGACCTTTGTTACTGATTTTCCAATTCTAGTGTCCACTGACATGGCCCTGAAGTTTTAGCAGCTCTCCCCTAGTGACTCAGAGCCCTCTTTTCCAACACTCACAGAATAGTAACAGAAATTAAAGGTTATTACGGGGACTGGACAGGCGGGCCAGGGATTAAGAGCACTTCTTATTCTTTCGGAGGACTCAAGTTCTGTTTCCTGCACCCACACAGTGGCTGACCACGGTCTGTAACGTACAGTTCCAGAGAACCTTATGCCCTCTTCTGGCCATGCATGTGGTGCCCATGCAGATAAGACACCCATATGCATAAAATTAAAACACAGTTTTAAAAAGTTACTATGACTAGGTGTGGTGGTGTAGACTTGGAATCCCAGCATTGGGGAGGTTGAGGCAGGAGAACTGAATTCCAGGCCAGTCTGGGCTATGGTGTAGCAAGAAAAGTTTGTGTATCTGCTTTTAAAAATTTCATTGTATTTATTTATTTTTTAATTTTGTGTGTATGTGTGTCTATAAAGTGGTGTGTTCATGTGAATGCGGGTGTCCTCAGAGACCAGAGGCACAGAATTCCCTGGAGCTGGAGTTAACAGGCAATTATGAACTGCCCTACTATGTGAGTGCTAGGAGTTGAACTAAGATCCTCTGCAGGAGCAGTAGGTGCTCTCAACTCCTGAACCACCTCAACATTTTATGCATCTCCTTTAAATCATCAAATATTGTTATATGTTGGCTATGTGTCAGAGCCCTTTATATTTCTGTGAGAACCTTTTGCGGCATTAGCTGTTTCATTATATAGGCAAGGAGGTCCAGAGAGATCAATGTGCCCAAACCACGCAGCTAGGAGTATAAAAAATGGATACAAATCCAGGAAGTCTAGAACTCTGTTTGTTTGTTTGTTTGTTTTGTTTTGTTTTGTTTTGAGACAGGGTCTCACTGTATAACCACAGGCGACCTAGAAGTTACAAAGATCTGCCTACTTCTGCCTCCTGAGGTCTGCTATCAAAGTTGTGCACCACCAAGCCCAGCTGCTGCAGCCCAGAATGGTCTGATCCTCCTGCCTCTGCCTCCCAAGTGCTGGTATTACAGGGCTGTGCCATCATGTCTGGGTCCCAAGCCTAGCTTTTAAATGTGCACTTAGAATGTGTTTTCCTTTGCTTCTCTTCTTGTCTGTCTTTTCTCCTTCTTCCCACCTATCCCACTTTCAGTCTTGTTCTCTAGAGCTCTTTTTTTAAGAAAGTGCTTTGTTGAATTGCCCAGAATGGGCTCAAACTCTGGCTTTAAGGGTTACTTTCATGTCAGCCTCCTGAGTAGCTGGCACTCCTCACTCTGTGTTTGGCAACATGAGAGGCTTTCTTCTTATTTATTTGTTTGTTCTGTGGGGAGGGTAGGAGTTGAGACTGGGTCTTTGTTTGTTTGTTCTTATTTATTTGTTTCTGTTTGTTTGTTTTCTTGGTTTTTTGGACAGGGTTTCTCTGGGTAGCTCTGGATGTCCTGGAACTCGCTCTGTAGATCAGGCTGGCCTGGAACTAACAGAGATCTGCCTGCCTCTCCCTCCCTCCATTGCAGGGACTAAAGGGGTACACTACTCACCACTGCCTGGGTCTTATGCAGTTTAGGTTGGTCTTGAAGTTACTATGTAGCTAAGGATAGTCTGAACCCTGATACTTGTCCCTTCACTTAACAAGTGCTGGTGTTACAGGCATGCATCATCACACCTGGCAAGAATATTAACTTTTGACTGCCTTGCTAGTCCATCCTGTAAGGCAAGGAGTATTATTATTTTCATTTTATAAGTGAAGAAAGAGAAAAGCCTATATACTATATACTATGAATATTATATAGTGTACACAATATGTATTATGTAATCACATATTATATAATATACAATATATAATTTAGTTATAGAGCATAATGTATTATGTAATTTTATATATTATATAATATACATATTATATATGTATTCTATATAACATGTAGAAAGTCATACTGATAGTGACTGAGGCAGGATTCAAACCAAGTTTCACTCTTAACTATACTACATGTAACCCTTATTGTTAGCTATGTTGCTAAACAGGAGATGCTTTGATCTTCCTAAGTATAATCTGGGGGCTGGAGAGCGGCTCACTGGTTAAAGTGCTTGCCTTGCAAACATGAGGGTCTGAGTTCAATTCCCTGAACCCACATAAAGCTGCATGTGCTACATGTCTGTAATCGTGGTGCTTCTACAGTGAGACAGGGTGAAGGGCAAGGACTGAGACTAGGTGGCTGCGTGACCTCCATGTGAGTGCCCAGCCTGCGCCTGTACACATGAACACACATCACACACACACCGAACACAAACATACCAGCAACAGTCTTTATGGCCTTAATTACAAGAATACATATTTGTAAGAGAGCTAGAAGAGTTGAATCGACAAGTATTTTGAAGATTGGTGTCTTTCTTACATGTGTTGTGGGAATTACAAAGCACCAGGGGACTGTTACTGAGAATTTAGATAAGCTTTTTCATCTTTCTTAGTCTCAATTTACTCTCTCTCTCTCTCTCTCTCTAAGTATTCGTTTCAGGCTTGCAGGGATGGCCCAGCAGTTAAGAACACTGGTTACTCTTCCAAAGGATCTGGGTTTGATTCCCAGCACCCACGGCAGCTCTCAACCCTGTATGACTCCGTTTTCAGGGGCTTTGACACCCTGGGGCTTCGTTATGCTGCAGGTACCATGAGGTACACATATGCATACAGGCAGAACCTCCATACACCTAAATTTAAAATAAATAATTCTAGATGCATCACCATTACTGTGTGTACGTACACAGGATAGTATTCTGAAATAGGGAAAGGTAAGGATTCTGAAATCAAGTCAACCTGAAGAATTCAGATTCCCTTTTTTTTTTTTTTTAGCTTTGTGGACAGATGGTTACGAGGCCACACTTTATCAATAAAATCAAAGAATGCCCATCTTATGCTCTTATGACAATTAAGTAAGACAAGAAACATTGGAAGACTGTCAATCAATAGTTGAAGGTTTTTAAAGTTCCTAGCCACCACTGGTCTGTTGGTTTTTTGTTATGGTTTGCTTGGCTAGGTTTGGTTTGGTTAGGGTTTCAGTCTGTGAGTGGGGAGCCCTCTAGTGTTCATTATACCCAGTAGACCTCAGAAGGATTGAGTCCTTCCTGCACTAGAATGGCAATGTCAAAGGCTGCGAGAGCTCCCCTCAAGTCTCCTAAACTGCACAGAGGCCCTGTGAAGTTGTGTTTGTGGATTAGGGTGTACTCTGAAACTCTGTGAAAGAATGCACAGAGTGAAAACCCAGAATGGACGCTGGAGAGGTAAGAAGGCTCTGCGGCTAAGAGCACTGGCTTTTCCTCTAGAGAACCTGCGCTCCATCCCCAGCTCACAACTGTCTGCAACTCCAGTTCCAGGGGATCTGACACCCTCACACCGACATACATGCAGGCAAAACACCAATGCACGTAAAATTAAAATAGAATAAATTAAAAAAATAAAACCAACAACTATGTAGAATTCAAACAAAACTTATGATGGGAAAATATTGTAAAAGGAAATACTGGGTTGTTTTGGCCGGTGCTGATGGTGGCATTTGAACCGAAGATAAAGGAAGTAGGTATGTGACTAGAAGAAAAATTCAGCAGACTGATATAGGGAGAACCTAAAGGAAGAAATTGACAACAAGTAGCCCAGGCAGGCAGATTCTGAAGAGCAAGAAAACAGGAAGCCAGGGCCCCATTCGGAATGTTGAGTAAACAGTAAGCCAGTTTAGGAGAAAGTCCTTCCAGGGAAGCCTTTGGAATGCTGGCTTAGTATTTATTGTGTGTGTTGGGGGGGGGCGGTTTGGGGAGTATTAAGGAATTCACCCACCGAGGGCTGAAGGTTGCTAAGATACCTTCCTTCGATTGGAGTAGCTCTACCGTGAAAACTGTACTACCTTCATTGTGAAATACTATGCTACTCAAGTTAACTAGTCTTTAATAAAACAGAGGCAATAATGTCTCTCATGATTTTTATAAAAAACAATTTTTCAAAAACAGTACATTATTTGTTACCGTAAAAATTCCCTCGCTGTAAGCTGCCCGCTAGGACTGCGGTTAAACTGCAGTATCTACTAGAAGACTCCAGAAAGACTGCACCGCAGGAGAACTTTGTAGGTGGGAAGTCAACACTTGGGTAATAGTCTCTTTCACAGACGCCGAACCACACTACCCAGAAGACCTCGCGGCCCGACCGGCCCTCGCGCCGTGCATTCCGGGATTGGTAGTTTTCGGAGCTAATTCGTCAAATCGCGCAGTGCAGACCCAGGAACTCGCCTTCCCGGCTCCCCGCGCGGCCAGGCTGCTCCTTCGCGATCAGGAAACGCGAAAGATGGCGACTGCTCGGCGACGTTGAGGCCGCGTTAGGCGGTTCAAGCGCGGGGTGGTGAGTCTTGGGCGGTGGAGGCGGATCCCACGAGTTTGCAGAGTGGGTGAGGAGCGGGGAGATAGCCGTGGCCTCAGCCTCTGGGGCCGGACAGGGAAGAACGCCTCAGGGAAGGGGCACGAGCCGGGGAAGCTCTGGCAGGCAGGAGCCAAGGGGCGCGGGCCCCGGGAAGTGTTGGCTGCCTGGGGCACATGCCACCTCCAGGACTATGGTATGAGCCCAGACTTTGGCCCATGGACACCGCTCTTGCTATACGTCAGCCTGACCTTATTCTTGTTCCCTTACTTCGGCCAGACCGGAACTCAGATGTACTCCCAGAAGCCAGTCCCTGACATCTCGCCTCGGCTTCGGCAGTATTATTGCTTTTGTCGGAAACTAGTTCTAACCCTCACCCACAATTGCACATCTTCAAATTGTGCTTATACTTTAAATATCTCAGGAGCCGCTTCCTCTTTTACGAATGGAAAGACACACGGCTACTTTGGATACTCGCAACACTTCATCTGAGCTCTCTTCATCTTGGCGCGTCTCAGGCCTTCTGCTGCTTCTTTGGACAGAATTTCATTTTGTAACCTCCACAGGGCCTAGAACTGAGCCTTGCACATAGTAGCGCTTGTTTTAACAGTTAAATGAAAGTAATCTGCCTTTGCCCTTCAACACAGTTGGGGAGCACGGCCAGGGTCCTCTAAAACAGTATTGCCTGTGCTTACAGTTTTTGGTTTTGCAGATAGGGTCTCTCGTAGTTCAAGCTGCCCTGAACTTGGTATGAAGCTTAGTCTGTTCTGTCTCTGAACTCTCAGTACTGCCTTTACCTTTCTAGTGCCAAGATTACAGTCGTGAACTGCTAAGCATTTTCAGTGGCTCATATATGTATGTATACACACACATAAGTACTTCGTTGTAAATCACCAGAGTGACTTCTTTTCTAATGTAATTTTTGGTTGTAACATACTCCACTTACAGCTCTTCAAATGTTCTTACTGAGATTAAGTTGAAATTCCGATGCCTTTGCCCCTACCAGAGCATTTGGCTTTTTGTTGTCATTGTCTTCCGGACACTCCACTCAAGTTTGTATTCTTTTTTGCTGCCATTGAAATAGCTGTAGTGAAAGCCATCAGCAATCTCCACTGCCTCCAAATCTCTGGTTCCTCTTCTTGGTTTTACGTTGAAAGTTAAGTGCCTTCGCCCTGGTTTCTGACAGTTTCATGATTTGTGTGTGTTTGTATAAGTGTAAATGGTTTTCATGTGCCTGGTGCCTGAGGAGGTCAAAACAAGTTATTGATCGCCTGGAGCTGCAGGTGGTTATGAGCCATCATGTGGGTGCTGGGAACCAAATCCAGGTCCTCTAGGGGAGCAGCCAGTGCTCTTAACACTGACTCATCTCGCCAGCCCCCAACCTTATCTTTTTTTAAAAAAATGTTTCTCTATCTATCCACCTACCTACCTATCTTTCTTTCTTTCTTTTTTCTTTCTTTCGTGGTTGTAGGAGACATGTGTGCAACATTGCCATATGTAGAGGCCAGAGCACAATTTGTGGAAATCAGCTCTGTCTCTATCATGCTGGTCCCAGCGATCAAGCTCAGATGGTCAGGTTTGGTAGCAGCCATGTTTTCCCACTGAGCCATCCTGTGGCCCTCAAACTGACCTTATCTGGAATTAGCTTCCCTTTGAGTCAGTCCCCATTCAGCTGCAGTCTCTAGAGAATGTCATGCTAAGCTGGTTGTTGCCCCAGTGCCCTGGTGCTTGCTGTCTATCTGTGGGCTCTTTTTCCTGATCCTTCCATGGCTGTTTCTTCATTGGATCTCAGTGTAAATGTCAACCTAAAAATTCTTCCCTGAGAATTCTCTTGTTTGTATCTCCATATCATGTTACCCTGTTTGGTTATCTTTTTCGGTGTTTGTTCTGAGAGTCTGAAATAATGTGCTACACTGAATTCACGCTCGATGAAGTCAGAGACTTTGTTTACTGTCTCATCTCCAGGACCAGAAAAGCTTCTGGTCCTAACAGGTGCTCAGTACATTCTTGTTGAAAGAATGAGGCCAGACGAGGTGGTGTGAGCTTTAATTTCAGCATTTGGGACTAAGAGCAGAGGCAGGCAGATCTCTGTGACTTTGAGGCCATCTGGCCTACATAGTGAGTTCTAGGCCAGCCAAGGGCCATGTTGAAAGACGCTGTCCCCAAACCAAAAAAACAAAGCAAAACAACAGTAACAACAAAAACCAAACAAAAGAGTGAACAAGGTCCAGCATGCCTTATAGAAAAAACAACTTTTCTCTTGGTTATTTTCTAAGGGCTATAAGTAGGATAGACATATTGTGAAATGCATGATGTCCTGATATGGAATAGTCTGTCATATTTTTTTTTAGTTAATTATGGGATAAAAATAGTTGTCTTCACCTTTAGAAAGTGTTATTTGTTCATTTTGGTTTTCTCATCCTTAAATTTTCCCTTCTTAAGCATATGGCAGTTACTGGCACAGGAAAGGAGGATTGTAAGAAAATGCTTAAGACGCTGAGACTCCAGCTGAGTCATTTGGAATTAAAAAAAAAAAAATCATAGGATAATGTGCTCCAAGTCATAGGGACAGTGATGGATAGAGGCAGTTTCTGACTTGTGTCCCCTTAACCCCTAGCAAAGTTGTTGAGCAGTTGGCAGCAGTATACCCCAGAGAGGAGGGGAATAGATCAGATTCCTGCCCAAGCCTCTCAGGATGAGAGTAGTTAGGCCTGTCTACTACTGAGCAGAGTGTCAGGCTGAGAGGATCTCAGGAGAGAGGTAAGTCAGGACTTCTAGTTGGGACACTTTCTGTTGCTTAATGTTTTCTATCGACATAATTCTAGTTTCCCAGGAAGTTAGAAAAAAATGTGCTTGGAGCTCCTGTGCATCCTTCACCACACTTTCTCATTGCTTAACTAGAGATATAGTGCCGTGTGTGTGTCTGAGTCTGTGAATGTGTCTGTGTGTATGTGTTGGTCAGAGGTTGACATCAGTTGTCACTTTCTACCTTATTTTACTTTATTTAAAAATCCTTGACATTTCACATTTATTTATTGTGTGTGTGTGTGTGTGTGTGTGTGTGTACACTCACTTGCCATAGTGCACGTGTGGAGGTCAGGGGTCAGTTCTTTCCTTCTACTGTGTAGGTTCTGGGGATCAGACTCAATTTATCAGACGTGCCAGCGAGCACCTTTTCCCAGAACCACCTCACTGGCACAATTCCTTGAAACAAAAGTCTCGCTGAACCTATGGACTTGCTTAGGCTGGCTGCTGGGCAGTAGGGACCATCTATCTGCCGGAGTGCCGCCGGGTTACGAGTGCATGCACCATACCTGGCTCTTCACATGGCCACTGGGCCCATGTCTGGTCTTTATGCTTGTTTAGTAGGCACCGTATAGATGAGCCGTTTCCCCAGCCCCTGGAGGTGCAGTTCTTTAAATCGGAGGGAAGTGGTTTGTTTCTCCTCTGGTGGTTTGTTTTATTGTTTTTAAAATTTACCTTTATTTTTGTGTGCATTGGTGTTTGGCATGCATGTATGTCTATGTGACGGTGTCAGATCTTGGAGTTACAGACAGTTGTGAGCTGCCGTGTGGGTGTTGGGATTTGAACCTGGGTCCTCTGGAAGAGCAGTCAGTGCCCTTAATTGCTGAGCCATCTTTCCAGCCCCTTGTTTTCTTTTTTAAATGGTGTTGATTGTTTTTTGTTTTGTTTTGTTTTGTTTTGTTTTGTTTGAAACAGTAGTCCTGGCTAGCCTAGCTGGTCTGGTCTTGAACCACAGCTGCCCCTGACTGCTGCATTTTGAGTGCTGTGGTTATCGGCTGCAGGTGTGTGGCCCCACATCTAGCTCTGTGTTGTTAGACTGCAAACCTCCTGCTAAAATTTTTCTCTCTTTGAGTTTTTCTTACGAGCTCAAGAGAATCTTCTAGAATCTTTTATCTTGGCTGGGCATGTTGGTACACACCTTTAATCCTAACACTCAGGAGGCAGGCAGATTTTTTATTTTGAGGTTATCATGGTCTACGTAGTGAGTTCCAGGCCGGCTGGGGCTACATAATGAGAATCTGTTCCCAAAAGAGTACCCGTGTGTGTGTAAGAGGACAACTTGCCAGGTGTTGGTTCTCCTACCATGTGGGTCCCAGGCAGCAAACTCAAGTCATCAGACTTGGCAGTGGGCAGCGTTACCCCCTGAACCAATTTGCTAACCCAGGAAAATTTATGCCTATTAGGTGATGGCTGATCACGGTGGGCTGGTGCACCCAATGGATACCTAGAAATAGAATTGTGTGGCGTTTGCTTACATTCTCCCCACCCCCAGAAGAGTCTTAGTCTGTTGCCCAGGCTGTCCTAAAGCTCACTGCTTAACCCAGGCTGGTCTTGAATGTGTCATTTTTCTCCTGCATCACCTTCCCAGCTGCTGGGATTACAGGTGTACGTCAATGCATTTGACTTATAACACATCTTTTTAATAATGTTTTTGTAGTTTAATTACAAAACACGGTAGTATTCTCATTGTGTATGTTTAGAAGTGAGTCCACTCAGGTGTGGAAGCCTCTAATCTAGCACTTGAGAGGCTGGGGCAAGAAGATCACGGTGGGTTGAAGCCCAGCCTGTGCTACAGAGTGAGGCCCTGTCTCGACATCTCATACTGAATATATAAGGAGAAATCATAAGGAGACAATATAGTGTAATGAATAAGAATGAGCTTTTCAAGCTAGACCACCAGGTCTTTGCTGTTTAGAATCTGTGTTACCTCAGGCGAGTTAGGGTATGTACCCGTGCCTCAGTTTCCTTATCTGTGAAGGGGTTATACTAACCCACGTATTGACTGTTGGGAGATTTGCTGAGCTATACGTGATGTGTATTTGTCTTTCACACACAGATGGCAGGAGAACTGGCTGACAAAAAGGACCGAGATGCATCACCCAAGGACGAGAGGAAGCGATCGCGGACTCCTGATAGAGAGCGAGATAGAGACCGGGACCGAAAGTCCTCCCCATCTAAAGATAGGAAGCGGCATCGGTCGCGGGACCGGCGTCGGGGAGGTAGCCGTTCTCGCTCTCGGTCCAGGTCCAAGTCTACAGAGAGGTAGCGCGGCTTTTCCTTCTGTTACAGGAGAAGGGGGGCACGCTTGATGCCTCAGTATTTGCAGCTGCTTGTCATACACCTCCCCTTGTCCCAGGTGGACTGGAACGTCCGGTGTTCCTCACCCCAGCCTCCTGAGGCTGGTTATAGTGTTTCCATGACACCAGTGACCAGTTCCTGAAGACAGAAAATGAGCTTGTAAGGTGAAAGTTCCAGGTGGTCAGGCTCTTCTGTTGGTCACCGTCCATGGTCTGTCCTTCATCGTAATAAGTAGCCCTTTGACAGTGCCCTGGAAGATCCTCCTAAGAGCAGGAACTGTGTGCTAGTGTGGCTGCAGCCTGGGCTCAGCAGTACGGTGCTTGCTGTGCAAGCATGGTCCCTGAATGGGGATCCGGAGCACACAGGTAGGAAGACACGTGTGCTCTGCTCCCAGCTGTGGCAGGGCTTGCCTAGTCAGCCAGCCTTCCTAGCCAGTTGGTATACTACAGGCTCAGTGAGAAATCCTGTTTAAAAAAAAAAGACCAGGGAGACGGCTCAGCAGCCAGGAGCACTGACTGCTCTTCCAGAGGACCTAGGGTGAGTTTCTGAGATTCCTAACATCCACACAGTGGCTCACAACTGTCTGTAACTCCAGTTCAAGGGAACATGGTGCGGCCTCTTTGGGCAACAGGCACACATGTGATACTTGAACATATATGAAGGAAAACACATAAATCTATTTTATTATTTTAAGTGGAAGATCTGGGTAGATCTCTCAGTAGTAAGCATAAGGACCTAAGTTCAAATCCCCAGAACCCGAGTGAAAAGCTACGATTGCCTGTAATCCCTGGAAACAGGCAGGTGCCATGAGCTCATTAGCCAGGCGGCACAGCCAAAATGGTAAGCTTCCAGTTGAGTGAGAGACTATTAGTTAGGGTTTTCTGGCCTCCTTGAAAGGAAGGACTGGCTAGCATGGTGAGGGTGAGCAGGCAAAGAGCAAAAGCTTCCTTCTTCCTTGTCCTTCTGTAAATTTCCAGCAGACGGTGTGGCCCGGATTAGACCTATCTTAAAGGTGTGTCTTCTTACCTCAGAGATTTGGATTAGAAGTAGATCTTCCTACTTCAAATTAAGCAAAAATGCCTTACAGATGTGCCCTCCATTTTTGGGTTTTAGTTCCAGATGTAGTCAAGCTGACAGCCAAGTATAGCCATCACAGAGACCTTGTCTGTAAGACTGAGAGCTAGAGGAAGGCGCCTGATGTCCTGCTTGCACCTGCACACTACCATGCATTCACTGTGCACATACACACCACACACGTGTGCACACACGAGCTCATTGCGTGCGCGTGCACAAGAACGGAGGGTGATAGGAGACATTTGATGTCAACCCTCGCCGTCACGCATGTACACAAGGGTGTCTGCACAACTGAACACTGCACGCACATGCACAGATCTTACTAGAATTTCCTCATAATTCCCCTGAGTGAAGTAAGAACTCGAGGAATGTCGAGTGAGTTCTTCATTTTCTGTCTCCCAGAGAACGACGGCACAAGGAACGAGAGCGAGATAAGGAACGAGAGCGGAGCAAGAAGGAGCGGGACCGGGACAAGGATGGGCACAGACGGGACAAGGACCGCAAAAGATCCAGGTAACAGAATGACAGTGGGCTTTAAGGGGATGCTTCCAGCTCTCCCGCTCTGCAGCTCAGCTTCATGGGAAAAATTAGTAGATCCCGTTGGTAGTGTCTACTGAATGGTTTTCCTCAGAAAGGATGTGTCTTTTTCCATTTTTTTGTTTGATTAAACAATGTCTTCTTACATTGCCCTGGGTGGCCTGCAATTTCCCAGGTAGACCAGGCCTGCTTTGAACTTATTATCTCGTTATGGATGGCCTTGAACTCTCACTCCTTCTGCCTCTGCCTCAGAAGTGCTAGGATTGCAGATGTGAACCACTGTGCTCAGCTCAGTATATATGTTCTTTAGAAAGTAAAGTGGTGGGCTGGAGAGATGGCTCAGGGCTTAGGAGTACTGGCTGCTCTTCCAAAGGTCCTGAGTTCAGTTCCCAGCAACCGTATGGTGGCTCACAACCATCTATAGTGAGATCTGGTGCCCTCTTCTGGAATACAGGCATACATGCAGGATGAACATTGGATAAATAAATAAATCTTAAAAAGAAAGAAAGAAAGTAAAGTGGCTCTTCCTTAAAGCAGCCTATGACCTGTGAAAATGGTTAACTACTACTTGACCCAGAAAACCCTACAGAGTCAAGTAAATCAAGAAGTTGAAATCTTTATGCTCACTTTAAGACCACCTGTGTAACTGTCCCGGCTACCAAAGGTATTGAAAAGCCACCAGGTATTTGAAAGATGTCCCTTTAAAGAAGTAGAGTGCACCATCCTAGCAGTGAGATGATGGAGTCCGCAGGTGTGCCCAGGCCAAGTAGTGGGGCCAGACACAGGGTCAGTGCTCCCCAAACAGTGCTGAATTCACGCTGCTCACGCTTAGAAATGCAGAGTGATACTGAGCCTGAGGGTTTAGGTGTTGATTCTCCAGCCATTGAACAGCCAGGTGGCAGATATCTAAGATGCTCTGTTACCCTACACAGCTTGTGCTGGGATCAACTCCGTATGAGCCATCCACACTTAGATGATCCTCATAGAGAAGGAACAGGCTCCTTCCCAAGCCAGAAGATGCTCAGCAAAAGGAAAAGAAAGGAAACTTACGGCACAGGGGTTAATTCAGCATAAAATAGATGCAAATAAAAGTAAAAAATAAATAAAAATAAAGTAAGGTGGGGGTAGAGGGTTTAGTGGTTAGAGCACAAGGACTTGAGTTCTGATCTCAGCATCCACAGTGAAGGTCAGTGCTGCCTCTGTCTCCCACCTGACCTCACTGCTCTGATGGGCAGAGGCAGGAGGATTGCTGAGGCTTGCAGGCCACCAGCCTAGCTCCAGGTTCATTGAGAAACCCTGTCTCAAAGAAGCAAGGAAGGAAATGATCGAGCAAGACACGGAAACCTTCCTGTGGCCTCTGTGATACATATGTGTACACACACACACACACACACACGATCCAGAAAGTAAAATAATTAAGACTACATTTTGAGGTTCAGGTTATTCTTGGAACTAAGAAATTAATTTGAAAAACTTACTAGTTAATCAGACATTCCTGTAGCTCCATTATACCATTTGATTTCTTACCCAGGCTACACAAAATAAATTTAACAGAATGTCTTTTAAAACTTTTGATTTGGACTGGAGAGACCCCTCTGGTTAAGAGCACTTGCTGCTCTTGCAGAAGACCCTTGTTCAGTGCTGAGCCCTCAGTCAGGGCTTTCAAACTGCCCGTAGCCACAGCTCCATAGCTGCACAGCTACAGGTACACGCAGCCTCGGTTTCTAGAGCACCTGCACTCTCCTGCACATACCACAGACACACAGAATTAAAAATAAATTTATTTTATTTGTTTGAGACAGGGTTTCTCTGTATATCCCTGGCTGTCCTAGAACTCATTCTGTAGACCAGGCTGTCCTCAAACTCAGATCTTTCTGCCTCTGTCCTTTAATCCTGAGATTAAAGGGGTGTACCACTACCACCTGGCTAAAAATATATTCTTAATTTAAAAAAAAAAAAATTGTGGGGCTGGAGAGATGGCTCAGCGGTTAAGAGCACTGTTTGCTCTCCCAGAGGTCCTGAGTTCAATTCCCAGCAACCACATGGTGGCTCACAGCCATCTATACTGAGATCTGATGCGCTCTTCTGTCATGCAGGCATACGTCCAAATAGAGTGTTCATGTGTGTAAATAAAGGAATCTTTAAAAAAAAAAAATTGTGTGTGTGTGTGTGTGTGTGTGTGTGTGTGTGTGTGTTGCTGCATGTGTACATGTGCCCCATCTGTATGTGTGGTCCCCTCTGAAGTTGGAAGAGGGCATTGGATGCCCTAGGACCGGAGTTACAAGAGGTTCTGAGTTTGTGATCTGTCATGTGGGTGCTGGGAACTGAACCTGCGGCCTCTGCAAGATCAGCAAGCACTGTTTTTTTTAAGGATTTAGTTATTTTATGTATACAGTGTTCTGCCTGCATGTACACCTGCACACAGGAAGAGGGCACCAGATCACATTATAGATGGTTCTGAGCCATCATGGTTGCTAGGAGTTGAACTCAGGCCCTCTGGAAGAGCAACCAGTGCTCTTAACCTCTGAGCCAGTTCTCCAGTTCCCAGCAAGAGCTCTTTACCGATGATGTCTTTTCTCTGGAAATTTAATATGCAGGGTTTTCCCTTTCTTTAAAGCTGAACAGATATTGATTATTAAGGATAAAGTGAGGAAGACTGGCAAGATGGTTCAGCAGGTTACAGCACTTGCTGACCAACAAGTGTAATGATCTGAGTTTGATCTCCGGTACCACAGGGCACATACACGCACAGTGGGAATAAAGGTGTTTGCCACCACTGCCTGGCTTTATTTTACATTAAAATTTTTTCTTTTATATCTTAAGATTATATTTATATCATTTCCTTTTTTCCTCCCCCTCTCTATACCCTTCCATATACCCCTCTGTGCTCTTTCAAATTCATTTTTTATTGTCATGTAATTGTTTCATATGTGTATGTGTGTGTGTTCTAAAATACGTAAGTACAATCTGCTCACGATGTACAGTATTACTTGAGTGTGTGTTTTTAGGGCTAGCCACTTGGTACTAGATTACTGGTTGCTTGTTCCTGGAGAGAACACTTTCTCTTGATCTCAGCATTCCTGAGTTGCCTCTAGTTCTTTGTGTAGAGTTGAGGTGGGCTTTCCCTGTCCATGTTGTTGTCCTTGTTCAGCTCATGTTAGGCAGTCATGTTGGTGAGACTTCGTGGGTGTGATTTTCCTTTCCTAAGACAAAGTCTCTCTATGTAGCCCTGGCAGTCCTGAAACTCTATGTAGACAGGCTGGCCTCAAACTCACAGAGCTGTCTGCTTACATCTGCTTCCTGGGCACTAGGATTAAAGGCTTGAGCCACCATACCCTGACTTGTTTGGAACTTTTGATGAAAGTGAAGGTCCACTATGGGGAAAGAGACTCAGGTAGAGTGTGGCCAGGGTAGGGCAGGATTGGGCTTCAGAGCAGCAGAGGGACTAGGCCTCGCCTAAGAGAGCTTTAGGTCGTGGTGGACGACCATGGCCAGTCTTGAGCAATAGGAGAACTTCTTCTGTTTTCTATGGAGCCTCAGCCTGAACCTCTCTCTGGGGCTGGGGTAAAAGAGCTGTGGACTTTCTCCTTTCTCCTTAAAGCTTGTCTCCTGGTCGAGGGAAGGATTTCAAGTCACGGAAGGACAAAGACTCTAAGAAGGGCGATGAGGATGAGCATGGTGACAAGAAACCTAAGGTAAAGAAGGCTGATGACTCAGTGAAGGGACAGAATCTTTTTACCCCCTTAAGACAGGGTCTCTGTGTAGTCCTGGCCATCCTTGAACTTACTCTCTCTGTAGTCCAGGCTGGCCTTGAACTCACAGACATCCACCTGCCTCTGACTCCTCAGTGCTGGATTTAAAGGTGTGTGCCGCTGCCACTACTACCAATGCCCAGTTAAGGAAGAATTTTTTTTTTTTAATGATTTCTTTATATTTTATATGTGCATTGGTGTTGTGGTTGCATATATGTGTGCATGGGGGTGTCAGATCCCCTGGGAACTGGAGTTATAGACAGTTGTGAGCTGCCTCTTAGGTGCTGAAAATTGAATCACAGTCCTCTGGAAGAGCAGCCAGTGCTCTTAACCTGTGAGACCTCTCCAGCCCCATGAGGGAGAATCTTTATAAACCAAGTTCCAATGTTTTATGTTCAGATCCAGCCACTGTCCCTGGAGGAACTTCTGGCCAAGAAAAAGGCTGAGGAAGAAGCTGAAGCTAAGGTAGGAATGTGGGGTCTGCACTAATACATTCTGGGCGCCATAACAAAATGCCACAAACTGGATAGTTTCACCGTCGGAGTTCTAGAAGTTAGGAGTCTCAGCTGCAGTGTCATTAGTTATCCCCTGCTCCTAGATGAAGATGCCTTTTCTTTCCTTACACGGTCACTTCTGTGAGCGCTTGTGTCCCATAGTGTGAGTTCTCTGTTGTTATTTTCTCATGACCTGCCATACTAGGCAGCTGCTGGGTTATGGCCATGCCACCCAAATGTACCTGCAGCCCTCTTTTTCCTTATGATGATGAGGGAAAGCTTTAGTGCATAGCAGAATCCTAGGCCTCTGTGTGTTTTATCAGACTATTGATTATCTAAGCGAGTGTTTAGGGGCTTCCTGCTGTCTCCCTGGCAGTGATGTGCCCTAGACTCTTAACATTCCCTTCTGTCTTGAAGCCCAAGTTCCTCTCCAAAGCAGAGCGGGAGGCTGAGGCTCTGAAGCGGCGGCAGCAGGAGGTGGAAGAGCGCCAGAAGATGCTTGAGGAAGAAAGGAGGAAAAGGAAACAGTTCCAGGATCTGGGCAGGAAGATGCTGGGTTTGTTTTCTGTTCTGTATACAAAGGATGGAGTGAGATTATGGACAGAGAGAAACCTAGATGGAGCTGGAGCTCCATGGTAGAACTTGCCTTCCACGCAGAAGGCCCTGGGCTTGATCCTCAACTGTTGCAAAGAGATAGGGGAGGGTGGAGGATAGGAACTTGTTTGTTCCAGAGTTTGGAAGAGGAAAAGTGGTGGAAGTTTGTGGGAATATATTAGGTCTTCTTTCTGCCATGTGTCCACTTGGTTTCCTCATTTACACCTATTGACTGGATTCCTTTCAAGACCTCTTCTGCCCACTGAGTTCCTGCAACTTTCCTTCTTTGCAGAAGATCCTCAGGAGCGGGAGCGCCGGGAACGGAGGGAGAGGATGGAACGTGAGACCAATGGAACGGAGGATGAGGAGGGCCGGCAGAAGATCCGGGAGGAAAAAGACAAGAGCAAGGAACTGCATGCTATTAAGGTGCCAGCCTTGTCCCTCACAAACGAGGATTGGGTATTTGCCTACGTTGTCTCTGATCTGGGCCTTGACACTGACAAGCTTTGTGCTCTCTCCCTGAGTAGGAGCGCTACCTCGGTGGCATCAAAAAACGGCGCCGAACAAGGCATCTCAATGACCGAAAGTTTGTCTTTGAGTGGGACGCATCTGAAGATACCTCCATTGACTACAACCCCCTGTGAGTAGCTTTGTGCCCACATACTGGGACATGGACACCAGGTGCTTCTAGGCAGAGCTGGCGACAGGAACAGTGAGATGGGCTGGAATGAGGAGTTGGTAGACTAGGAGTCCCCCAGCTTTCTGAGCATGGGAAGACGCCAGCTGGGGAGGAGAGGTGGTGCATGTCGGCAGTCTGCCCGCGGCTCCTGATGCTTCTCTTTCTACCTCTGTGTCATCCCAGGTACAAAGAACGACACCAGGTGCAGTTGTTGGGGCGAGGCTTCATCGCAGGCATCGACCTAAAGCAGCAGAAACGAGAACAGTCACGTTTCTATGGAGACCTGATGGAAAAGAGGCGGACCCTGGAGGAAAAGGAGCAGGAGGAGTGAGTAGTTGGGCTTAGGGTGGTTGAGCAGAACCCAGAGTCTATGGGAAGGAGTGTACTGATTTTGCTTAACCTCCATCATGCCTTGCTTCAGGGCAAGACTCCGCAAACTCCGTAAGAAGGAAGCCAAGCAACGCTGGGATGACCGCCATTGGTCCCAGAAGAAGTTAGATGAGATGACAGACAGGGACTGGCGGATCTTCCGTGAAGACTATAGCATCACCACCAAAGGTGGCAAGATCCCCAACCCCATCCGGTCTTGGAAAGATTCGTCTCTGCCCCCACATATCTTGGAAGTCATTGATAAGTGTGGCTACAAGGTAAAGGGGCAGATTGGCCCAGGACACCTGCCACTTCCTCTCTTATATTCCAGGACTGTAAATGTAGTTGGGACTGGAGAACTTTGTTCTTTCACTATTTGGTGTCTTCTCTGGCCATGCGCCAAACCAACTTTGCGTCACTCTCTGGCGGAACTGTGGGCCTTTAGGGGTTGTTTTTCATTGGGCCTCCTTTCCTATATGTCCCAGGCATACGGCAGCAGCGTGCTTTACATTAGCATGATCCCAGACATGGGATTTTCTACCCATTACTTTTGTTCTGGGCCACTGTAGGAGCCAACACCTATCCAGCGGCAAGCCATTCCCATTGGGCTACAGAATCGTGACATCATTGGTGTGGCTGAGACTGGCAGTGGCAAGACGGCAGCCTTTCTCATCCCCTTACTGGTCTGGATCACCACACTTCCCAAAATTGACAGGTAGGGCCAGCTAGTTGTCATTTGGGTGGATTGGCGGGTAGGAAAGATGAGGCAAACAAGAATCCATAGCTGTGTTGTTACCTTGTAGTCTGATTTTTACATGGGATCACCAACTTGCCCATTCCCATAGCTGCCCTTAAGAGTGGCTTTGTCATGCTCCCGCTTGTGGTTGGACAAGACCAAAGCTTATGAAGCTGTGGGACACCCCATTTACCACAGGATCGAAGAGTCAGACCAGGGCCCTTACGCCATCATTCTGGCCCCCACCCGTGAGTTGGCTCAGCAGATTGAGGAGGAGACCATAAAATTTGGGAAGCCACTCGGTATCCGCACTGTGGCTGTCATCGGTGGCATCTCCAGAGAAGACCAGGGCTTCAGGCTACGCATGGGCTGTGAGGTTTGTGAACTTTAATTAATTATATTAATAGATAGTAATTACCAATGCTAGTAATCAGCGGGCATTACAACCACCACATGGTAGTGGCAGAGAATGCACACTGTTTATAGATGAGGGTGAGGTTAATAACCGGTCTGCAGTGCCTCAGCTGCCCGTGGGCCTCGTGGAGGAGGGGCTGGTTTGTATCCGAGGCCTGTGTTCTTGTTAAACCGTGTTGCTGGCCTGCACTCTTTAGGTAGATGGAGAGATCCTTCAGGGGTCCAAGAGGTCTTGGGATCTAGGGGCCTAAGAGATTGGTTCTCGTGCGGACTTGTCAGTGTAATTCCTGCATGTGGCTCCTTCCACATAGTCCATAGCCTCTTTCCATCAAAGGGAGTTCCTCCTAATTCTGCTACTGTGGAACCCCTGGGTGTTGCTCAGAAGCCCCGTTCATTCCTGAAGGAAACTGAAGGTAGCAGGTGGTTTCATGGCGCTTCTTGGGGACCTTAAGTACCAAATCTGACTGGAGTTTAAGGTCCAAGTTCCTTAGCATTGACAGTCTGTTGCCGGAGTGGGTGGGTAGTTCACAGCAGAGAGAAAAAGAAGGGAGTTGCCTGCTAAGGCCATACACATGACTACGCTCTACCCCCAGATTGTGATCGCCACCCCAGGACGTCTGATCGATGTGCTGGAGAACCGCTACCTGGTGCTGAGCCGCTGTACCTATGTGGTTCTGGATGAGGCAGACAGGATGATTGACATGGGCTTTGAGCCAGATGTGCAGAAGATCCTAGAACACATGCCTGTGAGCAACCAGAAGCCGGACACTGATGAGGCTGAGGACCCAGAGAAGATGCTGGCCAACTTTGAGTCAGGAAAACATAAATACCGCCAAGTAAGGCAACTTTCTTGGGAGAAGTTGGGCCAGTTCCCGTCTGTTTTTAGACCCTCCTTGTCTAGGAAGGACCCTAGTGCACATGCTCCTGGCATGCTAGCAATGCCTGTGTGTAGTCCTCTGACAGTCCAAGGGGTGGAACCCTTTAGTTTAGCCTGGAAAGCTGATTCTAAAGAATGATGCTGCTGAAAGAAGAAGAAGAAGAAAAAAGTGCCACTTATGTGGCTCATGCCTAAAATCCCAACATTCAGGAGGCAGAGGCAAAAGGATTTCCTGAGATTGAGACTTGTCTTACATGTGAGTTACAAAGCAAAATCTTGCCCCAAAAAGCTAAACAAAAGTGAAGAATCAGGGACTGGAGAGATGGCACAGTGGTTAAGAGCACTGCTGCCCTTCCAGAGGACCTGGGTTCAATTCCCAGCACCATGTGGTTGCTATAAAGGGATCTGATGCCCTCTTCTGGCATAGAGGTGTACATGCAGAGAGAGCGTTCATACATTTTTTTAAAAATATATATTTTGTTTATTTATTATGTATACAATGTTCTATCTGCATATACACTTACATGCCAGAAGAAGACACTAGATCTTATTATAGATGGTTGTGAGCCACCATGTGGTTGCTGGGAATTGAACTCAGGACTTCTGGAAGAGCAGGCAGTGCTCTTAACCCCTGAGCCATCTCTCCAGCCCGCATTCATACATTTTAAAAAATTAATTAAAGATAAAGAAATAGAAAAGCTGGATGGTGGTGGTACTTGCCTTTAATCCCAACACTGAGGAGGCATAGGCAGATGAATCTCTGTAAGTTCAAGGCCAGCCTGATCTATAGAGTGAGTTCCAGGACAGCCAGGGTTACACAGAGAAACCTTATCTTGAAAAAGAAACAAACAAAAAAGGAATAATGATGCTACCTGGATCATAGTTGGCAGCAAATGCTCCCGGTCTTTCCTGGCATGAGAGGAAATGGTGAAGAATACGGTCTCCTGTTTTGGGGGTGACAAGTGTTAGATCTGTATCGAAGGACTCACTTAGTGTTTTAGCCCGAGTTGAGCTGCTTGTAGTGACAATGGGGTATGTAGTTCCATGGCCTGGGCCTGGGGCTGACCCTCCTGTTTTATAGACAGTCATGTTCACGGCTACTATGCCCCCAGCGGTGGAGCGTCTAGCCAGGAGCTATCTTCGGAGACCTGCTGTGGTGTACATTGGCTCTGCAGGCAAGCCCCACGAGCGGGTGGAACAGAAAGTCTTCCTCATGTCAGAATCAGAAAAGAGGTATGGGGGCAGCTTTGCTAGGAAACCTGGGGAGAGGGCTTTAGTCTGACAGTTTCCTTGTGAGGTGGCCGTGGGCTAGTTGCGTTGCTGTTTACATCTTCGCAATTTCTCTGTTGAGGAGCTTGGAGTTTGTTCATTACTGGGGTTGAATGTTTCACTATGTCTGGGGGGTATTGTGTATCTCATTTTTCTCCCTCCAACCCCCCCCCCCCCCAGGAAAAAGCTGCTGGCAATCTTGGAACAAGGTTTTGATCCACCCATCATCATTTTTGTCAACCAGAAGAAGGGTTGTGACGTGTTGGCCAAGTCTCTTGAGAAGATGGGGGTATGTCTGACAGGCAGAGCAAAGCTAACACTAGTGCTGCTGCTCCCTGAAGCTAGGGATGGAGTGGAGGGTGTCAGCTCCCGCTCTCTGTTTAGTCTGTGCAGCTATAACAGATCAGGGCCAAGAGAGCAGCGTGCTTTGAGGAAGGAAGAAAAACTGGTCAGTTACTAGGAATCCCATCCATTCCCTCACCAGCAGCCAGAGCCGCTGCGGGTCTCATTCTAACAGGGGTGAGAGTGGAGAGGCAGGTCCTGGCGGAGTGCAAGGCTGTGGAGGAGTGGGCCTACACTGCCAGCTGGTATGGCGAGGGGAGGCAGTGCTGATGATCAGCGTACTAAGAAGGCAAGAGGGTGTCCTCACCACTCAGCGCCTGATGTCCCTCACCTTCCCAGTCCCTGCTTCTGCCCAAGTCCCTTGCCCTAATTCTCCTGCAAAGCCTGTCATCTGCCTGACTCTTCTCTCATGACATTGCTCTGTCTGTGACCCTGCCCTGCCTGCTCCTCCACAGCCCTCATATTTTCCTTCGTTCTTGCTTGGGCTCACATGTTCTCTCCTCACTTCACTTGAATTTGATCTCTTTACTTCCTGGGCCCCTCCTACCTTCTGCCCTCTCCAGCCCTCCTTAGTCCCACCCTCTCTTTTCTCTCCCTGAGACCATTGTTTTCTACCTCACTGCTCTCCCAACAGTACAATGCCTGTACACTGCATGGTGGAAAAGGCCAGGAGCAGCGAGAATTTGCATTGTCCAACCTCAAGGCTGGAGCCAAGGATATTTTGGTGGCTACAGATGTGGCTGGTCGTGGTATTGATATCCAGGATGTGTCTATGGTTGTCAACTATGATATGGCCAAAAATATCGAAGGTGAGTGCCAGCAAAGGGGCTTCAGTTCAGGCTCAGGAGAGACTACTTGTCCTCTCCCTCCCAGAGACAGGGTGCGCTGAAAGCTGCTCTAGTCTGGGTGACATCACAGTGTGTAGGGTGAGACTTTGAGCTGTGTCAGGAGTGGGGCTGGAGAGCCTTAGTGTTGCCGTGCGACCAGTCAGCAGTGGAGATGGGAGGCAGGCAGAGGGGAGAGTATGGTGGTTCACCAGTGTAGACAGCAGGAGGTGGGTTGCTTGCCCATGGAGGCCAGTGGGGTGGAGGGTGCCTTGGACAGTGCTTTGGTCTGGAGTGACACCCTTCTGCTCCCCAGATTACATTCACCGAATTGGCCGCACGGGAAGAGCGGGCAAGAGTGGCGTAGCCATCACCTTCCTCACCAAAGAGGACTCAGCTGTGTTCTATGAACTGAAGCAAGCCATCCTGGAGAGCCCGGTGTCGTCTTGCCCTCCAGAGCTAGCAAACCACCCGGACGCCCAGCACAAGCCAGGCACCATCCTCACCAAGAAGCGCAGGGAGGAGACCATCTTCGCCTGACACGCCCCGGAGCTCGTGCCCCTGTCCCTGCGCTTATGCTTGGCTTCTGGGGCTCAGGAAAGTCAGAGTCCCTGGTCTAGAAGCCTGTGAAGTGGGCTCCAGAGGGACAGGAAGATGTGGGCGGCAGGAGGAGCAGACTCCGTCAGGGTTGGCCCGGCTCTGCCCCTTACAACCTCGCCGTTGTCCTGGTAATGGGCAGCTGCCTAGCCTGAGCAAACACCTGGCCACCTGGAGGGGACTTCTTCAGCACGTGTGCGACTGTGTACTGCAGTATCTTGTCGCCCTAAGTGGCCCAGGGGAGCTGGCATCATGACGATTGTGGACCTTGGACTCTGTCACTCTGACAACTGTGTTCTCATTTGGAGTTAAAACAGGTTGAGAGCCTTTAGAGCTGTGCACAGCCCAGGCCACAGGGTGCTGTGCACTCTAGGCGTCCCTCCCCCCGGGGATTTTTTTTTTTTTTTTTTTTTTTTTTTTTTTTTTAGATAGGGGGACAGGGTGGGCTGGCTGTGTTCATCATTAAGTCACTGAGTGAAATTTCTGTTTTCTATTCTCTGAGAAGATAAGTTTGTATGTTCTGAGAATAAATACATGAATATTAAGGTTGTATCTAGTTCTGGCTAAACTGCCCTTTCTGGGAAACAGTCCGCGAAAGCAGCATTGGCCAAGCAGGGCTCAGCTGAGAAAGTGGAAGGCAGTGACACTGAGAGGAAAGCCTAGCTTCTCAACTAGTGCAGTTATCTGTAGGAAGGCAGGCGGAGAGCATGGCTCCTGCTCTCCCGTGGGACGAGGGGCCTCTGTGCAGCTTAGCTTCCAGCTTTGCCCAGGGTGAGAGAAGCAGCTGGACCACTGCAGCCAGCATGTGCCGCATCTGGCTTCCCCTGCTCATGGGAAGAAGGTGGTGAGGGAGGAGTCAGCACTGGAGGTCTCCAGGGGCGGGCTCAGCTGACTCAGGACTTAGGAGAACCACAGATCTCTGGCCTCTGTTTCACGCAATGCTCTCCTTTGCCCAAGGTAGGGAAGCTTGTGAATTGGGGTTGCAGCTACTTATGGGGCCCTCTGGCCCGAGGCAGGGGCAGTGGGAAGATTTGACTGTAGCTTCCTCTCTTAGAGGAAGTTCCTGTTGGACGGCCAACTCCCTCCAGACACCGGGCCTGGGCTGCAGTGTGCCCAAAAATACAGCTGCTGTTTCCCCTTCCCGCTCACTGGGGTCTTTGGAGAGAAAGGTGCCAGAGCACTTCCCCCTGCAGACTTAGGCCACACAGTAACAGAGCCGTAGGGGCCAGCAGACCGGAGACACTGAGGGACTGTGCATGGTGTTTTATTGGAGATGACAATGAGGTGTGGCAGGTTCTTAATGGAGCATGCTCTGTGGGTCACACGCTAGAGCCATACGGCAGGGGTAGCCAGGTGGACGGCCTCCGGGCTGTCCACCGGGTCCTGTTCTCCTCTAACCCTAACTTAACAAGCGGCAGCTATGAGTCAGGGAGCCCCTATCTTGCAGGAGGCATGGAGGGAAAGAACAGAAATGACAGGTGCAAGGGCAAAAGAATGAGAAAGGCAAGGGGGGCCAGAAGCTGTTCTGCCCTCCGCAGTGCAGGCTGGCTCTGGCCTGACTGGCCCCTCGTTCCCTAGTCTCGTCAGATGCTAAGCTTCCTGGTTTGGTGAGGAGGGCCCTTTTCTACCAGAGCTTCAGCTGTGAGTTTTCTGTCCAGCCTCACTCAAACTGTTCCTGCCTTTGGTGTAAGCGCCCACCCCAGCTCGTGAGACACACGTGCCACCACGTTGAGCTCTGACTGTATCATTTCTGATGTGTGGCAGTGAGGTGAGTGGAGGCCCTTGGACCCCAAAGTACAACCGAGTCCCCTTGCTTAGGACTGTGTTTCTCCCCCAGGCTGTATTACCAACTCCCGCCCTCTAGCTACTTAGAGGGGCATCTGTTCTGGCTGGAAGTCCCCTTGCTAAGTGATCCTGGCCTGAGGTCGTTGCCCTCTGGGGCAGCTTCTTGTGCAGGTGAGGAAGGGGCCAGAGATGCAGAACACGGCTAGTACCTGGGATGAGAACCTACGGGGTCACTGTGCCCAGGAGGTGAGGGGGCCCCTTGCTTCTCCCAGAACCTTGGGACCACAGTCAGCCCTGGACCTGGGGCTGGGCAGAGGGTTGTGGGAGCTGAACCTAGTGGCAGCCTAATGCCAGTCTAACTCCAACCGGCCTGAGGTAGGCACCCCAGCCGCTGTGCCTGCGCCTGCCGGGGTAGGGCAGGAGGTGGTCAGTAGCTGTCCTTAGGCCAAGGCCGGTTGCGCTGCCAGTTCCGGTCATTGTGGTCGTGCTCCGAGTCCTGGGCTAGGAGCCGGTCTTGGGGGTCGTGCCCGTTAGCACTGGGCAGCCCCGAGGTGTGTTGGCGGTGGGGCTGGTACAGGTCCTGGTAGACATCTGCATAGTCCTCTTCCAGGTGACGGGAGCTGCGTTGTGAGGATCCAGTCCAGGCCTGGCGGGAGCTCTCGCTGGCCTCATCTGAGGGCATCAAGCTGTCCTGCTCCAGGGGCGAACGTTCCTCACCTCGCTCCCCCAGCAGCTGCTGGGTCTGGGGGGCCAAACAAAAGCTCTAAGTATAAGGAAAGGGAAACCTGGCCTTTGTTCCTCCCTGGCGGGGAGGTGGGATTCTTCCTCCTCTGGTCTCAAATCCCAGCTGTTTTTGTTTTGCTTTTGTTTAATAGTGCAAGGAAGAAGTAAGCCAGGGCGTTCTTCTAGGCCAGACACAGAAGCAGGAGATCTGGCTCCTGCAAATTTAGGCTCTCCCTTAAAAAGCGACCGGGAGAAGGTGTGGAAAGAATGTTTCCTTGGAGACCTGGAAGGCCCATCTCTGAGTCCCTATCTCATTCACTGGGCCCTCCTATCAGAAGTCCCTCGAACTGTCTGTCCTGGGTCTGCAGAGCGAGCAGAGCTGACAGCTCAGCTGTCCCTTGGCTTCACCTGTTCTGCACGGACAATCCTTTGGTCAGGGAAGGAACTTTGTTTTGACTGTGTAAGCCTGCACACTTGTGATCACTGGAAGCAGTTACCTGAAGTCCAGGGATGGCACTAGGAGGACCCAGAAGTCCCGGGCCAGGTGCTGGATGATGGGTTGCTCGCCAGTAAACCTCTAAGTATTCAGCCAGGTGCTCACAGGCATCCTCTAACTGGTTCTCATCAAGGATCACATCAAATGACTCCTGGAGAAGAGAGGACACAGGGAGCTTGGCATCTCCACAGCAACGCCATAGCTCTACTGCTCTTGCATCCCGGAAGAGGGCACGGTTACGGGCTGACCGGAGCACTCACTGGTGGGCACTGAACCAGCTTATCGTATGCCATCATTTGTACGGTCAGGTGTTTCATCTGCGACTTCCCCCTGGAGCGGATGAGTCGCTGGAGAACCTAAAGCAGAAGGGTAGAGACAGGCAGAGAGACTTGTCTGTCTTGGGGTTGTGGTCAGAAATGGAGCCTCGAAGGATCAGGCACATTCTCAGCTTGTGACGTGGCATCAATAAGAACCAGGTAAGGATGGCTTGGAGCGGGGATAGGGATGGAGGAAAAGGAGGCAGTCACGCCAGGCAGGGCCCCAGCAGAGGTGCACTCTGTATTTTAGGGGACGGCTTCCGTGGGACCCCAGGCACCCCAGCTCACTTACCTTCGGTGAGGATACTTTGACAAACACGATGATGGGGGCCAGCGAGGTCTTGGTGAGCTGTGCTGGGTGGTTGATGGTATCAGCGTCCAGCACTACCAGCTGCAGGGATTTGGCCAGCTCGAATATCCGCTCAATCTCGCTCTGCACTTCAGCTAAGGAAGGGGGCGCAGCTCACTAGGGGCTCTGGCCACTGCTCGCTTCCAGGGCCTTGAGAGCTACTATGTGGTGGACAGGAAGGGCCTGGAAGCCTGGGTAGGCAGTGGGTGGTGACGAAGGCAGTGCTGGGGGCCGGGGGGGGGGGGCCGGCAGGTGGTGGGACACAGGCAAAAAGACAAGGAGTTGGGGAAAGTTCTCACTAGCATCAAGGAGGCAGAGAGCCAGGAACTCGGGAGTCCTCACCAATGCTGGAGCGGGCAGAGGATCGCTCGATGATGGTCCTCTTGCCAGGGTTGTTGAGCACAGAGCGCTTGGCCAGTGAGAGGTCAGCCGTGACGCGGGTGATGGAGATCCTGGAGCAGACAGTTGAAGGTGACCCCTAAGCCACCTTAGGGCCTTCCTTACCCAGCCCTCTAATGCCTCTCGAGAGGAGACTCAGTGGGAGGAAGAAATTTTCTTCCCGACGACTCCTTTCATTCCAGACCAGGGCAGCTTACCTGCCATCAAACCTGTGTTTGAGGAAGTCGAAGAGAGCCTTCTGCATCATGTCTGTGACCTGGAGGGGAGGGGGTAGTGGCGTTGACGGAGGGTTCCAGGAAAGAGGCGGTGTGCGCCCAAAGAACGCACACCCTGCACACAGACACTCCCACCCGCAGTCCCTGAAGCCTCCCTGTGGCAGCTTCCAGGGAGGGGTAGACCTGGGGCCGGGAATCTCCTCACCTCGTAACCTTTCAGAGAAGGTCCAACCAGCACCACAGGCCGCATGGAGGGCACCACATCGTACGGAGGAACATGTTCCGCCTGCAGAATGGCCAAGGGGGTCAGACGGAATGTCGGTCTTGGCGGCCACTTTCCGCCTGTCTTCTCTGGGGACAGAGTTCTGGGCACCCTCCCCTCTGTTGTGTTGATGTAGTAATGACTGACCAGAAGGGTCCCCCAGAGCCAAACTCCATGACCGCCCTGCCCAGGCCCCTTTCTGACTCACCTGCTTTTGCTTCTGCTTGGCTTTTTGGAAAAGGAAATAAAAGATTAAAGTTGGTGGAGGGAAAAGGCCCCAGGGGACATAACGGGCTCTCCCTGCTGACCCCCCCACCAGCCCCTCCCCATAGAGTTCACTGGGGAGGTTCCCCTTCCACTATGTCTTATCTGCCTATCTTGCCCAAGGCGGCTAAGCTTGGGGTGAGCTGATGGGAGGCTACCTAGTGACGGAGGAGGAGAGCGCCGGTTGCCAATGTCACTCAGGCTGGAAGGGTTCCCAGATCTCCTGACAGAGAGGGGGGGAATGGTAAAACATCTATACACTTCTATATATTAATGTTTTACAAATTCGAAACTACTTTTATGACAGCTGAGCATGTGTGTGTGTGTGTGTGTGTGTGTGTGTGTGTGTGTATGTGTGTGTGTAGACTTGTGTGGTGTACACGCACATGCGTAGCCGTGTTCTGTGGGTGGAGTGTGTGTGTGTGTTTACTAGGTCTCAGCGCTGTTCTCACCTGGCCTTCTGTTCCTGCTTCAGCCGGATGCTCTCCAGGCGTTGGGGGCTGGGGATGAAGGCGATATCTCCGCCCTCTTTCACTAGCCTCCCGATCCACCAATCATTGCTGTACTTCTGGGGCGGGGGGGGGGGGGGGGGGGGAGAGCAGGAAGGAGCTGTGAGAGGCATTCGGCCAGGCTTCAGCGCCAGGGAGGACTTTGGGAAGCTGGCACGAGGAAGGCAGAGGGAGGGCCAAGGCGAGTGTGATGCCATCGCATGGCAGGGGCTCAAGCCTCGAGGCTTCAAGAGGCATCAAGGATATCACAGCGCATTGGTTGGTTACCCTAACCTCCCGCTTAGACACAGAAGTGAGAACCAAGCCAGGTCTGAGAATGGTGGGGACCCTTGGAATCAGGTCTCTGTGTGAGGGGTATACAGGAGTGCATACAGATGAAACTGGAGGCTTTGGGGAATTATTTAGATACAGAACCAAACAGACATTGGGGCCTGGGAGAGCAAATGGAGTTAAGTGCTGAAACAGGCTTCTGGACTGAGTAAGGCTGATTACCTCTTTAATGTGCAGAAAATCTTTGGCCTCAAAGTTGACTCCAGAGCCCTGGACCGGGCATTCCTCATCCAGGACCCCGCAGTAGCTGACATTGGTCCTCACGGCAAACGCCACAGGCTTGTGCTGGGGAATTTGACCATTGGGGCAATGAGAGACACTTCAGGGCATCTCATAGGGGTCAGGGGAGGGGAGGCAGCGGCCCAAGATGAGAAGCCTCCCGCCGCCACACCGCTTTTCCACAGCCTGGGGTAGGTGTACCTTGGCTCTCTCTAGCTGCTGCTGAGCCTGGCTCTCCACTTCTCTCCGGGCACTCTCCCGGTCCTCTTCCAGGGAGACGTCAGAGTCCAGAGAGGGGCGGCTGGTGTAGGAGTCGGCTGAACCCTGGGACGGGAGAGTGTGTGTAGGAGACCACATAGGCCCCTTCTCAACCCTGAGGCCACTTCTCCATCTTCTCGATGGCTTGGCCACCTAAGCTGCCTCCTGTGTGCCTCCCAGGGTCTCTGAGGCTCCAGGGACCCTGGACCAACCCACATGTGCGAAGATTAGGGTCCCTCTGCCCCACACCTATTAATACCGGAGCCCCGAGAAGAGTCATACCGTTTCTCCCCTCTGCCATGTCCTCTGAGGCAGAGGGGAGGGACATGTACTAAAGACAATATACTCTAAACGGTGTTGACTCCAGGGGACCAGGCCTTCCTATCCACACTAGCCTGAAGCAGCCTGGACATTATCCCTTTAAGATGACTGACAAGAGTATAGCTGGCCAAGAGACAGTTCCAGCGCTTGGGAGGTAGAGGATCAGGAGAACAAGTTCCGTGGCAGAGAGTTAAGGGCTATCCTGGGCACATGAGATCCGCCCTCAAAAAAAAAAAAAAAAAAAAAGTCGGGATGGGGTCAGGGAGAGGGGGTGATGAGATTGCTCAGCAAGTGGAGGCATTTGCTGTTCGGACAGGATGACCTGAGGTCAAGCCACGGAGCCAGCAGTAGAAGTAGAGAAAACACACACACACACACACACACACAGAACCAGGTAGTGGTGGCACCTGGTCTACAAAGTGAGTCTCAGGACAGCAAGAGCTACACAGAGAAACCCTGTCTCGAAACCCAAACTAAAACATGCATACACAGAACACACAATCAATCAATCAGTAAGAGGGACCATGGTCAGTCCTGTCAGGATACAGCCATCTGACCACCAAGACTCTAGGGTGGTTTTTGATGTTGTCCTTGTTTGGGTCTGGGTCACTATGTAGCATGGGTTAGCCTAGAACTTTTTACATGGACCAGACTCATGTGCCTGTCCCTCCCTCCCCGGGGCTGCTCTGCCCCCACGGCAGGCTTCTGAGAAGGTTTTGAAAGCTGCTGGAGGGATGAAGACTTGCCTTGCAGTTTGAAGACTGGGCCCAAAACCGCAGGCTCCTGGAAGTTAGCTCTCCTTGGCTCTCCCTACCCTCTACTTTCTTTCCCTCCCACACCTGCTGGGGCAGGAAACTGGCCAGGGGCAAGCACCAAGGAGACAGGGAAGGAGCAACACAAAGCTATCTCCCTGGTACAGTGGGGCCCTCGCACCTTCCACCTGGCCTGTCTCTCTCATCCTTTCCCTGGGCCCAAGGGACAGCAGGGCCTGGAGGGAGGCTCTGCTGGCGCCAGGCAACCCAGCTGAGATACAGGACCTTGGGGATCGGGTACCTTTGGCAATGTGAATGAGGATAGTCATTGAGTCCTGCCCATAGTAGGGTCTTGGGGCAAGGAGTGTACATTTGGAGGGTTGTAGAGTTCCAGGAGGAAGAAGCTGAACAAATAAAGGAAATTCAGCTTTGAGACAAGCAGCTGAAAGTTAAGATAACTGGGTTAGGGAAAAAGGAGTCTTTTCTGACTCAGTTTCTCCTTACGTGCAGGAGCCTGGAAGAGTTCTTCCCTCAATTCTGAGATGCCAGCAGTGCAGAAGGGCTAAGAGGTAAAAGAGTGTGTGCGGGTGAGAGGTTTCAGAATGGTCAGGTTGAAGAACAGTCCCTCAAACCTGCTGGCTGTGACAGCCCACAAGGCAGCAGAGCAGACTCTCAGAAGCGGCAGACTCACACACCTGCCATCAACCATGTCTCGGGCCCAGCCCTGCCTGTGCAAGAGGGCTGGTCAGCTTGGTGTCCGGCAGCCCTGGAGTCCGAGCTGAAGGCTGCTGCTGGCTATACGCCAAAGGGCCCCAGGCAGCACCAGAGTGGGGAAAAATCTGTCTTGCAGAAGTGGAGGCTGCCTCCTGGCCCCATCTCTCCAGCCAAGGCAAAACAAGGTTGAGCTCCTGAAAAAGCCTTGACAAGGGGTGAGGGATGTCACTCCCAAGAGCACTGGCTGTGGGGTGTGGCTGGCTGAAGGGCTAGAGAGCAGCAGGTAAGAAAGGCTGCCTGGCAGAGCAGGATGGCCACTCACTGTGTGTGTAGCAGGTGTTGGGGAAAGTGGGGCTTTGACCTCTTCTGGTCCAGGCTCTCAGCCTAATTTAGTCCTCAACGCCTTTATCTGGGGTTATCCAGGATAGATGACCTCTTAACCCTAGAGAATGACAGAGCCTCTCCCAAAATCCTTTAATGAGTGGTGATCAGAATGGAAGCCACTTTCCACCATCCCCATGTCCTTAGGTGGTACCTGAGGTGGTCTGGTATCAATTAGGAAGGTAGGAACACCCGGAGATGTTAGGGTCTTATTTCTCCACCCCGTCATGCCCAAGCAGCCAGAGTCTCAGTACCCTGGGGCTGCTGGAGTTGGCGCAGTGCCCTGGTGGTGCCCCCCTTGCCTGGTGAGTGTGTGGGCAGGCTGCAGCTCCTCTCTTGCCTGGCACGGGGGAAGGAGAGGAGGGAGATGAGCCCAGTGGATTTATTTAGAGCCTGATCTCCCTCCTACTGCTTCAGAGGGGGCCTCAGGGAGAGCAAAGAGCTAGCAGGAGGAAGGAAAGTGGTGGCGGTGGGGAAGAGATCCAAGAACCGGAGAGGGTCAGGAGGGAGCAGTGGGTCATCAGGCTGCCCTCAAATAACACACACGTGTCAGTGTTCTTGCAAAGGCCCTGGCTTCTCACCAGGGATGAGATGGGAACTCCTCAGGCTGCCCAGCTCCACAGAGAGGCCTCTTTTCAAGCTCATCCTGGCTCCCTGGGCTACACCAGCTGTCCCTTCAACTGTCAGAAAGAGGTGCCCACCAGAGCCTTGAGAATCATCTATCTGTTCTCACTGCAATGTAATTAGCCCCAGAGCCCCGTGGAAAATTGGGCCCGGAAGGAGCCTGGTCCCAGAATCCACTGCCATATGCCTGCTCTGAGCCTCACTACTCATCTGTCCTGGGCCTGAGACAGAAGACTTGACCTAATCCTATCAGAGGACCCTTTCAAGCCATGTTAGTGGTCCTTTCCCAAGAAGGCCTTGGTGTGGGATGCCTGGGGTAAGACTGGCGACTCCAGGGGGCTCTGAAGCTGGTCCCCCGCTCCTGCCCCATCTTTCCAGGCATTCTTTTTGCTCTCTGAGCTCCGGGAATCACTGCCTAATGAGCTGATTTGTCTCAGTGGGTCAGGAGATAAAAGCAAAGAGGAGAATTAAATATTTATTGGTTGCCTGGTTCTCTGAGCAAAGAGCTTCCTCTCCATCCCCATGCCCTGAGCTCCGGTGGCCTCACCTCCAGGGCCCCATGCTGAGCAGGAGCGCAGAGGAAACCTCAGCAGGGGGCTGGACTGAACTAAGACTGATGGCCCACCCATGTGGCTGGTGGCCTTTCGAAGAGGCTGGGCCATGAGCAGGAGTGAGGAGTCAAGGCCGTGCGAAGGGGTGATGGGCAGAGAGGAATAATAGACCTCAAGTTCTAGAATTCCTGTCTGCGGAGGCTGGTACCCTACTCTCTAATGTTCTTTCAGCTCCTTAATTTGTCATTTAGTTGAGGCACAGGTCCGGAGTATCTCCCCCGGAGCTCAGCTTTTCCCGTGGCGTTCAGACCCTATAAACCCAGACTTTGGAACTCCAGGCATTGAGTTCCCTCTAAAACCTCGGTGTCAAGGCCTTCTGTCCTTCCTTCCTCCGTCCTTATGTCCTGAGCTTTGGGGCCACCTGCTCGAGCCTTCTACCTACAGCGTCCCTCTGTGCACACACCTGGGGGACCTGGCTCGGATAACCCATCTCCCCGCTTTCCTAGAGAGCCCCCCTACCCCGCTCTTATGCGCCCTGCCCCGCTGCCAAGGCGTTTTTCAAAGTCCTGAACTGGGGGAAGGGTTGACGAGAGCGAGCGAGAGAGCGAGAGCGAGCGACGAGAGAGAGAGAGAGAGAGAGAGAGAGAGAGAGAGAGAGAGAGAGAGGTGTCATCCTAACTCCCCCACCCCCACCCTCCCCCGTGGCCACTCACCGCCTCCGAGTCCTCAAACCCGGGCACGTAGGAGTCGTCATACATGGGGGAGTCCGGGGTGTGGGGGGGAAAGCGAGCGGCGCCGGGGGCGAGGACGGCGGGCCGCGCCCGAGATGCCACCGAGCCGCGCAGCCCTGCGGGCGGCGGCGGAGAGCGCGAAGGAAGGAGCGAGCCGCGAAGACCAGCTGCTCGCCGCTCAGATCACCGCTCCCCTCCCCACCCCCCAGCCCAGCCGGTCCCACCCCGAGCGCGCCAGCGCGGCTGAGGAATCTGCCGCGGGCTCCCACAACAATAGTGCCCGCCCACCTGACCCCTCCCGGGGAGACGCGGGCGGCGGGGGCGCCGCGGCCCGGGGACCCGCCGGGGCCGCGGAACTGGGCGCACGCGAGCCGGGAAGGTGGGTCCCCGGCACCTCTGGGGCCGGGGCGGCGGGGAAGAAGGGCTGAGACGCTGCCGGCGGGGCGGATCCCGGCGGGGAGGAGGCGGGGCGAGGAGAGATGCGGAGACAGGGACTCTCGCAACCCAGGAACTGCTCCGCCGGGGAACAAAGGGCTGGCGGGGGGGAGGGGAGGGGGCGAGACGCTGCCACGAGACGCGACCCCAGCGGAGAATCGAGACGGTGCGGGAGGCGGGGAGGCTGGCTGCAGAGAGAGGAGGGCTGGAGGCAGGGAGGACGGGGAAGACGGGAAAATGGAGATCTGGAGAGGGACCAGCAGCGGATGGGGAGAGGGCTCAGGTGATAGGGGAGGGTCGGCTCCCTGCCAGTCCGGGAGACTCCCGAAGCAAACACCGCAGTGGTGCTGAGGAGTGGTCTGGAGATCCCAGACCCGTGCCATGAAGGCAGCTCTGCCCCAACAGGTGCCCGGCCCTCTCTGTTCCGGGCTGCAGCAGAGGGCCGACCCTCCAGAAGGGGGAAGTTCCGGGACGGGAATGCCGCCTCGGCCACCCCACACCTGTTGCACGGGGCAGATTTCATCCAAGTTAAGTCAGGATGGAGAATCTCTTCCTCACTTTCCTGCCAAGGATTGTGCCAGACATTGCCAAGGCATGCGTGGGAACTGGGCCAGAAAGGGGCTGTTTTAGGTGAGCCTAAAGGGAGAGGTGAAACCAGAGAATGGAAGCAGAGGATGGCTGTGGGCGGAGCGGAAGGTGGGATCCTGACACCGAGGTTGGGAAGGAAAAAGGGTTAAGCCCAGGAGTGGGGTGGGCAGGATGGTGGTTCTAGCCTCCCTTTAAAGGACTGTTGGGATTTGAGGAAGAGCACAGTTCCTGTCTTGGAAGAGATCTTCCCAAAGCTCTCCCTCATTTGAGGTCCCCCCCCCCCGTTTTCATCCCCTGACCAAAAATTTCCTTTTGAATTTTGACCACCTGCCGGGACACCCCAAGAGGACTGAGACAGACGTCAGCCATGCCTGGTGTCTTGCCTTCCCAGCTCAGTCCTTTTTCCACTCTTAGGTCCTCAGACCCGGGAGGGGTAAGCTCTGGACTCTGCCTGTCCCGTTCCCTTCCTGGGCTGGACTGCCTAATCCCAGAGCCACAGTCTGGAAGGGTTAGTGAGAGACAGGAGGTAGCGCCCGGCACAGCGGAAGACCACCCAGGCCAACTGGCTTCCCACCTCTGTCTCGCCCTCTGGTTCCCTTGACAAGAAAAAGGGGAGGGGCTTCTTGCGACACCCTAGTCTGTCTCCTGATAGAAGGATTGACAGGCAACTTTATTGAGCCCTGAGGGCGCCAGCCGCCATTGGGGGAGACGGCTTTCACCGCTGGAATCCCGTGTGCTCAGGGCTGAAGTGTATTCTGTGTTCCCAAGTACTGCCTTGTCCTTTTTTGTTGTTGTCTCTCTAGTCCCCTCTCTCCTTCCAGAGCTCCCTTCCCCTCGAAGAGGGTACCCATCTGGAATCCGCTCTCCTGGGCGCTCAGTTTCGGGGCTCTCCACCCTCGGGGGTCCCTGACTGCGGGGAGCGGTGGACTTGCTCTCTGCAACACCCCTTCCTCACACCTTGTCTTCATCCCCAGCTGGGACAATGCTAAGTCTTCCTCGGAGAAATTCGTTGCCATGCCAACCACCTCCCCAGGGTTCAAGTTCCTCATACCTACAGGCATCCCCTGGGTCCTGCAGGCAGGCACTCCATCTTTCCTCCCTCCTGCTAGTCCTCTGGGTTACTCCCCAGCACTCGATCCCTGTGGCCACACCGGCCTACTCCAGGGCTGCTAATCTAGCTACGGAGGCAGGGTCAAGGAAGAGAGCTGAGAACCGCCAGAAAGCTCTTACTAAGTGTGCCAGGAAGCTGGGCAGATCCCAATCCCTGGGCACTAAGTGGGGAAACTGAGGCAGGAACTAGCAATTCTATTCCAGGTGGAGGCCCCCAGTATTCCAGCTCTCAGGTTGCCCCCACCCCCAGGGAACTCAAGAGAGGGTCCCAGAAGGAGCCTAGCTCGGCCTTCCCTCCCATCTCGCCCCTTGCCCGGCTCCCCAGTCAGACCTCACTGCACATTTTGGAGGAGCCGCCAGTTCCAGCCTTCCCTTCCTCTGTTACCCAGAGGTCTCGCCTCCTGTTTTCCCTCCCTCACCCTGCTGCAGATTCCCCACACGCGATAGCTTTCCTCCCACCCCTCTGGGGAGGGGACCCCAGCGGTTACCTCGTTCAGCAGGAAGGTTGCACTGGAGTCAGAAAAAGACATAGACCGGGTCAGCGGCCTCTCCCCCTCCCCCGGGCCAGGGGCTCCGAGGCGGGAGCAGGACCCAGCCGCGGCTCTGCACACTGCTCCAGCCTGCACGCCCGGCCTCGCCCCACGCCCGCCCAGCTCCTGCCGCCCGCTCCCTCTCCTCGCGCCTGGTTCCACCCCTTTTTCTCCTCCTTCCTCCCCCCGCCCTTCTAGCCTCCTCCTTCAATCTCTCGCACTCCCCTCGCCTTTCAGTCCAGTCTCTTCCCCACTTCAGTCCTCCCTCTCTACCACCCCAGTTCCCTATTCATCTGGTGTCTCCCACTGTCCGTCCATCCCCACCTCGCTTTCCCTCTCAGGCTTCCCCTCCCCCAGGTCTCCAGACAAGACAGGGTCTGTGGAGTTCTGCCACCGGAGGCAGAGGGCGGGAAAGGTTCAAAGGCGGGCACGCCATCCCGGCTCTAGCGGGGAGGTCCGGTTCGGCTGCCTCCAGGCCCCAGCACGGTGCAGCTGGTGTCGCACCCCCAGCGCCCCGGGAAGAAAGGCCCTGCCGTGTCCCCACCTCTGCCGGGTAACAGACGGAGAAGGAAGAGTGCTGGTGTCCAGTCCGCTTGCCCAAGCCTCAAGACGCCCCTCTGAGTTCTGGGGGAGCCTTGTCCACCCACCCTGTCCAGGTCCTGACCCTGTGGCTTCTGCAGAATCCCTTGGGAGACGGCCCTGCAGGGACGCCTCCCGTGTCAGTTAGGGAGCTGCAGGTCTCAGATCCGCCAAAGGGGAGGTCAGGGCGAGGTGAGGCGGCCGCTTCCCTACCCGCTGTAGCGCCCCCTAGATTCCTCGGCCCGGAGTCCGCACCCGCCCTCCAGGGGGCGGCACCCGCCGCACGTGCCGTCTCCTGCCAGCAGGAGGCGCTGCCCGGAAGGGCGCCGCTGGATCTAGACCCTGCTGGAAGCCTTTCCCACCCCCACGCCCCTCCAGGACCTATCTCCAGACCCCCAGGAGAGAACCCCAGGCTGCGCCCTGTCGCCACCCCCGTGGGGTTCTTTGAGACATTCTTGCCCCCTCCACGGCCCCAGTCCGCTCCTACCTCCATCCTCGTCTCAGGGGGAGCCCGGGCGCAGCATCCCCGCTCCGTCTGGGCAGCAGAGAGCACAGAGTCGCAGGACCGCTTCTCGGGTCAGTACCCCTTCTCGTCCCCTCTGGCGGGCACGTCAAAGCGGACAAGCCCAAGTTCTGGCGTGGGAGGGGGGGAGCGAGGGTGGAATCCTAGTCCGATCGCTTCCTGCGCCCTTCTGAGCGGACCAACCTCTCATTGGTGCTTCCTGACCGGACCCTTCCCTGTTCTTCAGAACAGTGGCTGCGCCTGGGCCAGGGGCGGGCGGGAGCAGACCCCCTCGTGGAGACAGAGCTGAGAGACCTAATGACCTGAGTGAGGCTTCAATTTCACCTCAGGGTCTTTCAACTGGAAGACCCCCTTTCTCAGCAGCCCTCCTCCGAGCCCATCTTCTCGGGGTGAAGGGGGCTCAGGACCCCTCCCCTCCACCTCCCTATTTCCTGAAGATCTTCGGAGAGTGATTTCCCCTCTCTGCTCAGGATCAACTGACTCCTCCGCTGGTCCCATTCCAGAGAGCGCTAAGGTGAAAGAGCGTCCGTCCTCAGAACACTCCATTCCAGGTTCCCCTCGGGCGGGCTGGCGTTAACCTGGAAAATGCCTGGGGAGGGCATCTCCCTTCCTCTGTGGTCCGTTCCTGCCACAGATACGGTTTCCTTGCTGCCCCAACTTGCTCAGCTTCAACCTTGCCGAGAAGACACAGGTTTGGGGGCGGGGTAGGGAGGGTAATCATTCCTTTCGTTTTGTTTTTGTTGGGGGTTGTAATGAAGGGAACTAAAGTTTTGCCTAGGCAATAGGACCTGGAGGGAGAGAAGTGTCTTCCCCCAACTCCCACACAAACCGCTCATCCCCCTCCCTTCCCGCCTCCCCTGCTGACCACAGCTAATGGACTAGGTCCTCTGGGCCTTGGGGCGCTTCAGTTTTCACAGGAGAAGCAATTGTCCCTGGCTTCCCTCCCCTCTGCCAGAGCCTACACCCCTGAAGCCATCGCCACGTCTTTAAAACACAAACACCAGTTCAGAATCTGAGAAGCACAGGGAATGCCCACATCCCCCTCTGTTCATTTTCACCCAAGCTGTGGGTGGGACTGGACCACACACCAGGTCTCTGCTATGCCAAAAACAAACAAACAAACACACACACACACACACACACACACACACACACACACACACACACTACCAGGCATCAGAACTGGACTCAGAGCCCCATCTCCAGGACTCCCCGTCCAAGGCCCTTCTCCCAGGGAGGTGATTAGCAGGTCATGAACGCTCCCCACTTCAGGTCTTTTAGTTTCTGCTCCGCACCTGCACCTTGAGTCTTGGAGCAGGTTACCTAAGAGGCAGCCCCTAGCAATACCTTTCTGGGGCTTCTGCCCTGCTTGGCCTGTGTAGACCTGTGCAAACCCTAGGTTCCTGCACAGATTACCCACCCACACCCACCCCCGGCTTATCAGCTCACCCTGTCAGGCCTCAGGGTACTGCCAATCATCCTGGCTAGGCTGCCCTGCAGATGTAGAGATGGTTTTCAGTCTCCACTTGCCTTCTGGAATGGCAAAGTCTGGAAAACTCTGCTTAGAGGCCCTGGTAGTGGGAAGTCCGGGCCTTACCTACCAGGACAGAGCCTGCCGCCCACCGTACCCATTCTTTTGTATTACTAGACCAAAAACGGTGCCTAATCCCTCTGCAAAAATTCTGCCCAAGTAATTCCTACAGGGAATTCCCGTGGTCAGCTCCAAATATTCCTCTGGGAAGTTCCTCTGACAGCAAGCCTCTGTCTCTCCTGCTGCAGTCAGTATTATTTTCCCAGGCTCCACCCCTGGGCCTATAGAGTTATCTGATGCTTCAAGGCCCTCTCAGGCTCCAAACCCTGATGCAGCATTTGCTATAAATATGTCTGTAGAGTTTCTTGCTGACAGTGCCCAGGAATCGCACCTTCTCTCCTGAAGCCAGGGCCCTAGAATGAATGAGGATAAGCTGTCTTCCAGACCCAACACTTGCTCACTTTGGGGCAGTCAGTGGGTCTGCTTTGAACATTTGGGGATCCCTCTTCTCTTGGAAGAGGAAAGTGAGTAGCTAGAGATGCTGGGCTCTCAGGCTTCTGTGGGTCAGCCTGGCTGAGCCTGGTGCATACTAGGAGCTCTGTAAATGTTTGTTTTAACCTTCGATCTCAGTTTCCCCTCTAGTGCCATTGCTTGCATTAGGTTCAGAGTGGCTTGCCGTTGAAACAGGGGTAGCACACACATGAACAGAATTCAGGCTGTCCCCGGTGGAGGGAGGACGCTGGGAACCACTTAGACCTCACCGCCATTCCTTCTCGCTACAGAACCGCTTGGCGCACTCCTAAGATTTGGGATTCTGGATCCATTCCCTTGCCAAATGGGGTCAGTTCAGGTCCTCCACCCCCACACTCTACAAGCGCCATAAACATCAGCTGAGAGGCCGAGAGATGGGGGTGGACAGGCAAAGCCGAGAAAAGGCTCAGGCATGTCTTAAGTGGCCTGAGTTCCAGCAGAGCAGGACTCCTGAAGTGGGGACAGCTGAGACAAGTCAGGGGACAGAGGGGGGTGGGCATCATTAGAAAGCAGCCTGCAGAGGCTTGGCCAGGGCATGGGGTTGATCCTGGTACTCACACTCCAGGGAGCTGGATGCAAGCAAAGCACTCTCTGGTCCCCTACCCCCCACTGTAACGTGGTTTTTTTCCCTCTCTAGACCCCTGGTGTCAGCCCAGATTGAAACCCTTTTCACAAGGAATAGGAGCTCTGTGCAGCTTAGGCTTGGAGGCTGGGCACCTTTTACTTGTTCTCCCAGCTCTCTGTTCCTCTCAGCCTCCCTCTCCCACCTCACAGAAGGCTCTGTGCTGTGGCAGCCATCTCTGGCTCAGAATGAGGGCATGGTGCCTGCAGCCTGCTGGAGAATGAATTATTGAAGAGGGTGTAGTGTTAGCTGCTCACAGCTGCTACCTCTTGGGCCCCCGTGAAGCCTCTCACTCTGCTTCTCACTGCTGTGAGGAACTTGAGGTCTGAGGAAGGATACTGGGGAGAGCAGGGCCTGGATCGGGGTGAGGTGTGGGGTGCTGGAGCGCTGGGGCTGGGGTGACCCTCCTGCGAAGGATGGAGGAGGACCGGTACAGAGAGTGGTGACAAGGCTGCTCTCAGGATGCAGTTCTGACGCTGACCTTTGAACCAGGCTTCAGACTAGGAATGGAAGACTCTTGCTCGTGCCAAGTGGCCACTGGGAGTTGCAGGTTTGGATTCCTATAGGCCTCTGGGGTTATAGAGCCGGGAGTCTCGGTTTCTGCATAACGTGAAATCAGCACAGCGAGAGGTCGTTGAGTGTGGCTTTGTGCCTGTCTACACACAGGCTTCTGTGGGGAGGTGGGGTAGGAGTGGGGCAGGAGTGGGCTGGAAGGTGGGCAATTAAGCACCATGTTTCTGAAAGGCTGCCCAGAAAACTGTGGAAAGAAGGCGGCATTTGGAGTCTGAAGAGCAGAGGGAGGGCCTAATTCTACCAGTTACTACTTGTGTGTAAGTATTTGTTGCCTCGGGAACTTCTCTTTAAACAGGGAAAGAAGGGCCAGGCGCTGGTGGTGCGCACCTTTAGTCCCAGCACTCTGGAGGCAGAGGCGGGACAGCTGAGAGGAGAAATGACTCGGGAGTTAAGAGCATTGCTTGCTCTCCCAAGAGATCTGGCTTTGAGTCTTGGCCTCCAAATGGCAGCTCACAACTGTCTGTAACTCCAGTTTCAGGGGATGTGATGCCCTCTTTTGATTTCCTTTGGACACCCGGTGTGCACATGATAGACAGATATATATTCAGGCAAAGCACACATACACATAAAAATAAATAAATAAATAAATATATATATATATATATATTTTTTTTTTTCCCAAAAGGGCTGAGAATGTGGTTCACCTGGAAAAGTGTTTGCCTAGTACACACAAAGCCTGAAGCCCTGGGTTAAATTCTCAGCCCTGAATAATCCAAGCACGGAGGGCACACGCCTATAACCCCAGTGCCCTGGAGGTGGAGGCAGGAGAATCAGAAGGTCAAGATCATCACTGTGCATGGAGATGGAGGTCAATCTGGTCCACACCAGACCCTATCCAAAAAAGGAAAAAAGGGGGCTGGAGAGATGGCTTAGCAGTTAAGAGAACTGACTGGTCTTCTGGGGGACTCAGGTTTGGTTTTCAGCACCTACACGGTGGCTCTCAAACTGTAAGTCAGTCCCGACTCCCTCTCCTGGCCTCCGTAACCACAAAGCACGCAAGTACTACACAGACATACATGTAGGCAAAACACGCATACACACAAAATGAAATTAAAATTGGGATGGGGGGAGCTGGACATGGTGGCGCACACCTTTGATCCCAGCTCCTGGGAAGGAGAGGCAGGCAGATTGATGTGAGTTTGAGGCCCGCCTGGTCTACAAAGTGAGTCCAGGACAGCCAGAGCTACACAGAGAAACCCTGTCTCTGGAGAAAAAAATTGGGAGAGGGGAATTAAAGGAAAAGAACAAAATTGGGCACGATGGTGGACACCTGTAACTGATTGGGCATTTTAGAAAGCCCGATCAGGAGGCTTGAGCATGTGCGGCCAAGCTGGGCAACAGAAAGACCATATCTCAAAACCCAACAAGACACAAGGAGGAAACCCAGGGAGGATCAGTTCCGCCCATACGAAGCTCTGTGAGAACTAAGCACGAAGGTCTGTGGCTCACTGAGTGTAAACTGTTCGGTCAGAGCCAGGGCCAGGGATTCCAGAAACCAGAGAAGCGGACAGTGGGAAAAACCTGTGCAGGCTCAGAGTTGGGACCCTTAGCCCCTGCCCCAGAACTAAGCCTCCGGGGTGGGGGGGACTTCGGAGATTAAACGACTTTTCAAATCCACCGCTAATCAGCAGTTGGATCTAGATTCAGACCCAGATCTTCTCAGTTCAAGTTCCTGGTTACTTTCCATTACTGCGCATGGCCGGATACTTCGTCCACTGGGACTTCACTGAAAAGTGTCCTAACCCCTCCTACCGCCCACCCCCACCCCCAGCCAAATGCCAGGCCATTAGCCTTCGTTCCTATTACATGAGGCCACACCCTCTCTCCCAGTGCCTCCCCCAGGCAGCATGAATCAAACATTTGGAATGTAGTTCTCAAAATAACCTTTGATTGTTATAGAAGTGTTGCCTATATGTTGCAAAAAGAAAAAGGAAAATGAAGATTAGAAGCTGGGCCAGGTAGTTTACAGCTGCCATCCAGATTGACAACTGGGGGCCAGCTAAATGGCTGCCGGCAAGTCCAGCCTGGTCTACATAATGGGTTTCTCTGGGTCAGCCTGGGCTAGAAAATGGGATCTTGTTTCACACACACACATCAAAAGAAAATACAGATCAGGAATAAAACAAATCAAAACATACTTCCACCACCTAGAATGACAGCTGCTAACCCTTCTGCAATCTGGCTAGATTCTTTTCGCCTTCTCTTTCTCTCTGCCTCTGACCTACACCTCCTGCCCCTGCATTTTCTTTTTAAATTTTATTTTAAATTAAAAAAAATGTATGGAGTGAGATGTGGAACTGCCTAAACCATGAATATTAATTATATACTTTGATGTCTCTTTGCATTCATGTGTATGAATCTACCTTTGTGTAACCATAACCAAGCCAATATATAGGCATTAAGCTCACGCTGAAGGCTTCCCTCCGTCTCCTTCCTGGCTAGCACCTACTCTTTCTCGAAAATGTACACTTACCTATATTTGAGCTTTGTGTTTTAAGGTTTAATTTTCTGAATTTACACGTCAGCTTGTGCACATGGTGTTGATGTACAGATATCCGTGTCACATCTCCTGGAGCTGGAGTTGTAGGTTGCGAGCCACCCAAGGGGCACTGGGCACCCGAGGGGTATTGGGTCCTCTGCAAGAGGGAAGTGCTCCCACCTGCTGTGTCCCCGATCCACCCCCTACAGCCTGGTCCTCCTCAGCATCTTGGAGTTTTCCACTGCTCTACGGTAGACTCTTCATAGACTATACCACACTTTAATCTCTGCATTCTCATGTTAAGGATGATTCCAATGTGGTCTATAATAAACACAATTCCTGTATCATTCTGAATATGTCTTTTGGTATTCACATGACTCATTTCTTTTGGCTATATAATTAGAAATGGAATTTCGGGATAAAATTTATCTCTTTTCATACACATACACTAATGTGTTTGCTTTTTAGAAAAATGAGATCATAATGAAATTTGGAATTTGCCTTTTTCCGTTCAGTGATCTTTTACCTTTTCGTCTTGTTAACTTTTATTTTGTCTATTCTTAGTCAATACCTAATTCACCCCAAACTTTCTTTTACAGCTGCTGATAAATTCCACACAGTGTCCAGTCAAAGACCGTGTGTCCTGTACCCTCACACAGGGTGGACTGGCCTATCCATCGTTGGCAAGCCTTCCTTGGGTTTTGGCATGCTGTTGGCTGGATACATTTGTTCCTTGCTATCTGAGTCTCTTCGTAGTTCCTACCGTAACATGGCAATTTACTTCTAGGGGGTGGGGCAAAGGGGAAGTTTGGGGTGATGGGAGTAGAAGCCACATACTTTTTGTGACCTAATTTTGAAAGTGATAACCCATCCTTTGCTGCATTATACTCCTTAGGTCCAGAGTCACACAGAGAGCATGGGGTGACACCCAGGCCTGAATCCAGGGAGGCAGAGCTTGCTGTTGCAGGGGTGTCCCTTGGAAAGGTGCCTGCAGGTTCCATGGCTGCTGTTCCAGCCGCCCAGCATGGGAGGGCACGAGAAAAGGGAGAGGCACTTCCATGGGTATGTTAGTCAACTTGGAAAGAGCTGTGCGGTGCTGGGGTGTTGTTCAGTGGTATAGCGCTTGCTTGCCCAGCATGTTCTGAGGCCCTGAGTTCAGCCGCAGCACAAAGAACAAAACCAAAAATCCAGCAGTGCTGTGAGAGCGAATCCCTTCACTTCCATCTTTACCTGGACTTAACAGCCTCAGGTTTCTCTAGCTCCCTGCCTGCAACGGGACCCTGCACACACAGGCATGTATATGCATGTACCCCGACACACACCTCGAAACTCAACAAAGTTCAAAGCCACACTGAGGAGAAACTATTTTTGTTGGGGAGGGGCAGCCTCCTCAGCTCCCAGCAACACGATGAGCCTTCCACTCCTGGGAGACCGTGCACATGAGGTTCCGCTGGAAACGGGAGCTGGGTCTTCCTGCTCGCCCCTTTCTTCTCCCAGATCCATTGTATTTGTTTGTTTGTTTGTTTGTTTGTTTTGTGCCCTGAATGTCTACTGAAACACGCAGGAAATAAATAACTAAATAGCTTTGCCAACAGATTTTCAGAATGAAAATAAACAATGAAATTCAGGAACTCTGACCTGGCTTGAGGTATTTAACCCCCTGCAGCAAAGGAATGAACAAACAGACAAACAAACACTGGAATAAAAAAAAAAAAAAAGCAGTGACAATGGTAACAAGCCAGCCCAGAAAAGACTGGGATGTAACTTCTGTCCCCCCACACGCCCTTTCTCCTGGGCGCCCCCCTCCGGCCTGCCACACTGCTGCCCCCAGTTCCAAAGGGCTTCTCCAGTTTTGCTGTCCCCTTGTGTGGCCTTCTGGTTTCCCTGCCTCCCAGCACTTCCTGCCTACTTGCTTGGTGGTGGTGTGGGGACACGTTGGAACTTAGAAATACACTAAATACTAGAAATATTCTGGTGGCCCCATGCAGGGAAAACCAATTCAACTGTACCTGCTGGGCAGTGCTGGGCACACAGGCCTATAATTTCAACTCTGGGAGGTGGGGGGCCATGAGTTCAAGATCATCAAACATAGCCAGTTTGAAGCCAGCCTGATTTGACCCTGTCTCAAAACAAAACAATACAACAAAAAGAAAAACAACAAAACACTCAATTCAATCGTAGAAACATTAGGGAGGCAAGCAAAATTGTGCAGATTTCCATAACAAGTTGATGTTTGGGGGGAAATGTCAGATATGGGATCATTTCTAAATAAACATTCTTCAGCACCTGGTGCCCAAAGCTCACCTACACTTTCGATTACATTCCCATGGGAAGTAGGAAGTTTAGGGAGATCATGGTCCTCTGTTACCTCCCTCACTGGGAGAGTTTTCATGCTGCTACCCAAACTTGGAAACTTGGCATTTTCCTGTCTTGATATTTTTTTAAACCTACAGAGAAATGGCCAGAGCAATACAGTGAGAGTCTGCACATCTTGTCTAGATTTCTCACATTTGCTGACTCTCTTTCAGATGTGCGGTTCTGCTGAACCACACGAGGGTGTGAGCAGATGCCAGCTGAGTTCCTGAATCGTCACCATGCCTTCCAGCGAGAGGCCCCTTCCCTTCCTTCTGTCTCTTTCCCATTTTTCCCTTCTCTACTCTACCATACCCTACCTTCCCTTCCCCGGGGTTGAATTCAGAGCCGCATATGCTGCTAGGAAACATATGGCACTACTGAACACTGAACATTCCTTTTCCTATTCTTTTCCTTTTTAAATTTAAATCTGTTTTGAGACAGTCTCAGTAAGTAGCCCAAGCTGTCCTTGGCCTAGTGAGCCTTGGTCCCCTAAAAGATGGGTCTGGATTCAGTTCCCAGCACCCACATGGTGGCTCACAACTCTAGTTCCAAGGATGCAAACATCCTCTCCAGAGCGACAACAGGTGTGCTCACGGCACACAGACACACTCAGGCAGAACATTCATTCACACAAACGCATACATAATCCCCAAAACAACAACAGCAGTAGCAGCTACAACAGCCTGGGTTGGATGGATTCCTTATACTCTTCCACTTTCACTGAAACTATTTATCCTCGTCCTTTTTTATTCCCTAACATTGATATTTTTAGAGAGTACACCCCCCCCCCCATCTGTTGCCCGTGATTAGATTCCGGCTGAACATTTCTGGTACAAATACCACCCAGTGACATTGTATCTTTCCTCCTGAATCTGTTTGGGGTTATTTGGTTGTCAGAATGCCCAGTTTTGGTGCTGTTTGGATTGGATCCCTTGGTCAAGCACCCAGTTCCTAGAGTGCTAGAGGCAGGCACCACTGTATTCAGCTATGGGGCACTTTCCAAAATAATCACTTTCTCTTTCTCTTTCTTTCTTTCTTTCTTTCTTTCTTTCTTTCTTTCTTTCTTTCTCTCTCTCTTTCTTTCTTTCTTTCTTTTTTTGAGACAGGGTTTCTCTGTGTAGCCCTGGCTGTTGCAGAACCCACTCTGTAGACCAGGCTGGCCTCAAACTCACAGAGATCTGCCTGCCTCTGCCTCCTGAGTGCTGGAACTAAAGGTGTGTGCCCCTACCACCCAGCTCAGAAAGATCACTTTCAAGGCTTGATGTGTGTCCCAGTGGTGAATGCTTTATCGCTTGCTCGCCTGCCTTGCACATGGCCCTGGGCTCTGTCCCTAGAATGGTAAAAACAAACAAACAAAAAAACTACACACTGTATCTTCAACTTTTCCCATTTGTAAAAGGAGTTAATTTTGATAGGTTTTGTGATGGTGTGAACAAAAATGGCCACCATGGGGTCATATATTTAAATGCTTGGTCCCAGTTGGTGGAACTGTTTGGGAAGGATTAGGAGGTGTGGCCTTGCTGAAGGAGGTGTGTCACTGGGGGTGGGCTTTGAGGTTTCAAAAGTGCATGCCAGGCCCAGTGTCTGTCTGTCTGCCTTTGGATCAGGATGTAAAGCTCTCAGCTACTGCTCTCTTGCCATGCCTGTTTGCTTCCTGTCATAATGATCATGGACTCGCCCTTTGAAACTGTAAGTAAGCTCCCAGTTAACAGCTTCCTGTTAGAAGTCGCCCTGGTCAGGAAAGAACTTTAAAAGCCTTCAAGGAAGAAGTGTGATGTTTTTCCTTTCTTCTGTGTTTCCTCCTCTCCTCCTCCTCCTCCTCCTCCTCCTCCTCCTCCTCCTCCTCCTCCTCCTCCTCCTCCTCCTCCTCCTCCTCCTCCTCCTATTTTGTCTAGGCTGCCCTCCAACCCACAGAGCTCCTCCTTCTTAGCTTCCCAAGTACTTGGATTGCAGGCATGTCCTGGGAAATGGGGTTCCGAGCAGGCTGCGACCAATGACCACAGTTCTTTCATGGTGGTACGCAGCCCAAGATAGCCACAATGCACCCGCAGGCGTGTGGAAGTCGGAGGACTCCCCCTCTACAGAGGAAGAACCAAGGCTCAAAGAGGCATGCCGAATTGCCCAACGTCCCAGGCATCATCTTGGCTGCAAAAATAGAAGCAGATTCCAACTAATGGGAGTGTGAGAGGCGTTTGTCAGAAGGATAGTGAGAAACTTACTCAGAGTTTGGAAAGGCCAGAGTGTCGGGCTGGAAAACCAACCAGGAACAGAGCAATGGAAGAGTGGTTTGGGGTCTCTGTCCCCATGACCAATGACACAGTACACTCTAACTGCCCTGTTTGATGTTATTAGCTCCAGACTTGAAGCCCTGGGTGGAAATGTCCAAAGCTCAGAGCTGGGGTGGGCTCCAGACATGATGGTGACTGAGACTAGCTGGCTAGTGCTCAAAATGGTTCATTCAGCTCGTAGATGAAAGGTGATTCTGACATCACACAGAGAAGAGGGAGGGCTAGACCCTGCCTCCAGTTCTGGGACACTGATAGCGTGACCTGCCCTACTACCGGGTGACACTGCAGCTCTTTCAGAATTTTCCATACTGCCATTCAAAATAACGCGAACAGTGCAACTAGCGGCAGCAGTACCTGGAAGGTACCACCAGAGGGAACAAGAGACTAACAAATTTAAACAAGAGACTAACAAATTTAAGTGGGCCGGGGCTTTGGACAACAGAACCCTGTGGGGAAGATCGGGCTTGAGGGGGGTGGGAGGACCCTCCTGATAAACAGCAGTGAGCAGCAAGAGGCCTCTCTGTTCTCCGGACACTGGCTGCCCTTGCTCCTAACTGTGGGCTTCTCCTGGTCTTTGTTCTGAGAACTTGAAAGGACTTTGAACTCTTCTTTTTTATGGCATCAATATTCCAACTGTAAACACCCCACTCCCCATCTCTGCCCATCAACTCCAGTTTAGCTCGGGAGTACAGGGCAAGGACAGCAGGGTGAGGCATGTTCTTCTAGCCCTTGGGCAGCAGGAAGTGGAGTGTGGCTTCTCCTCTGGGCAGTCATTTCAGTACCCAGTATGGTGCCTGGCACAGACTATGTGCCGGACAAATATTTGTTGGCAGTTGATAATTATTTGGCAGGGATAAATGTGACCAAAAGAACCGCAGCATAGGCTGCTGCAGTTCCACGTTGCTTGGGTCTTTGTACTCTGTCCCAGCTACTACCGCTGTCCTGGCCTGTGCTGGGGTTCTTGCTGCAGGACCACTTACCGTAGCTCCCTGGTTCCCCTCCAACCCCTTCATCCCACAGTTCGTTCTTCACTCTGACTGAGATCCAACCCCTTGCCTCGGCCCTGGGTGCTTCTGTGCCAGCCGGGGCATGCCTGCCACTCTGACCTCATGTCCGGCTTCAGCCTCGCTGCTGGCTTTCTTTGTTTGTCCAGAGCGCAGTGAGCAGGCTCTTGCCGGAGGGCTCTCGCATTAACTGTTCCTTCTGCCTGGAATGCTCTCTACCCTGAGTCTTGGCACGGAGGACTCCTGGTCTCTTAGGCCCCCATGTAAATGTCACTTCCGCCATGGCTCTTGAAGTGCAGTGTAGGTCTCTGCCCCCAGTCGCTTCATCAAATCCATTCTTCGTTTAACAGTGATCAAAGCGCTGGTCGTGGCTTCTTGTCTATTCGTCGTTTATTTTTAAGATTTTCATTCGTGCATTTATTTATTTATTTATTTATTTATTGAGGCAGGGTTTTTCTGTGTAGCCTTGACTGTCCTGGACTCACTTTGTAGACCAGCAAGGCCTCGAACTCACAGAGATAGGCCTGCCCCTGCTTTCCTGAGTGCTGGGATCTCAGGTGTGCACCACTGTGCCCTGCTAAGATTTTTATTTCTAATTATGTGTCTCTGTGTGCGTGGGGGGGGGGGGCGTTGCATGTGAATACAGGCACCCCTGATGCTCAAAGGCTTCAGATCTCCTGGCCCTGGAGTTACAGGTGGTTGTGCCTCCTGGTGTGCTGAGATCTGAACTGGAGTCCTCCAAAAGATCTGTACACACAGCCCACAGTAGTAAGCTCTGAGCCACCTCTCCTGACCCCTTTGTTGTATTTTTTGCTTGTTTGTTTTTGACAGGGCCTTGCTGTAGAGGCCAGACTGATCTTCAACTCCCTGTCTGTTTGCCTTCGCCTCTTGAGTCCTGGGATGACGGGAGCTTGTCAGTAAGCCCAGTTTGCATTTGTTTCCAGAAGAGAAACCTTCCAACAATAGGGACCCTGTTTGCTTAGTTCAATTACTATTTCCTCAACACCTATTACTAGAACAGTGCCAAGAGCCTGGTGGTGGTGGCGCACTCCTGTGACCGCAGCACTCGGGAGGCAAAGCAGGCAGATCTCAGAGTGTGACAGTCAGGGCTATCCAGAGAAACCCTGTCTTGAAAAAAAAAAAAAAAAGAAAAGTGGGAGCTAGAGAGATGGCTCAGAGGTTAAGAGCACTGGCTGCTCTTCCAGAGGTCCTGAGTTCAATTCCCAGCCACCACATGGTGGCTCACAACCACCTATAATGATCTATACCTTCTTCTGGCCTGCAGGTGTACATGCAGGCAAAACACGTATACATGATAAATAAATAAAACTTAAAAGAAAAAGAAAAGTGTGTGGAAACCTCAGCTTCAAGCCAGAGACGATAGGGCATGGCTGTTTACAATGCCAGGGCTTAGCTGTTGTCAGAAAAGCCAGGGAAGGTGCAGAGGAACCCCGCTTCTCTGTGTCACGCTGCAGCGTTTTGCTGCAGCGTTTTCAGCCGTGTGTTGCCCAGACACACCCACAGCCGTGCATTTGCATACACTCTACTCTCCAAGTAGGAGTTTCCTCCTCCAGAAGAGGAGGTCTAGAGCATAGCTCCCTCTTATGACCCATCCATGTTACAAAACCCCAAAGATCACTGAGACTAAGCCGAACTGAACTTGGGAGCATTCTCCCTCCTTTCCCTTCTGTCAAGGCTAACGCTTCCCAAACACTGCAGTTACTGGGGCGGTTTTTCTTACAAGGCTCAGCAGGGCCCATGATCCACAAGCTGAGTCACGGGGCTCTGCTGCAAATTACATATATATTACATATATGTTAATACGTATAATATACATAATATATTCTATTTCCTGTAGCAATGGATGGGTCCCAGTTCAGCGGGAAAAGAAGAGAACGCTCCCTGTTTTAAGTTTTGCCCGTCCTCTCCTAGCGCTTTGGAACTCGTGGTTCTAGACCGTTACCTGCTGCAGCACACACTGTGATTTCAGTAAGTTACTGTGCTGTCACAGTCTGCCCAAGAGTCCTGCTTCTCAGAAGGGCTCAGGGCAAGCCTGGGAGGCGGTCTTCGAGAGAGTGCTCTACCAGCACCCTCCTGCAAACCTTTATAAACAGGCATTTCAGAGACAGATAATTTGACTGAAACATGTCTGCAGCAGACAGTCCTCCTCGGTCGTGGAAGAACTTGGCAGAGGGCCCAGACTCCAACCTGCTGGTCTGAGGATTCCCTGGTTTCTGCCGCTGGCTAACAGCAGTTCCCACACTGTTCTGGTCAGGGAGGCTGCGGTCAGCAAGGGCCTTCTGCGGTGCAGCTCAGCCTATTCCCCGCGGCCAAAAGAGCCAACGCCCACCCGCCCTCCGAGAAAACCTCAGGAAAGGATCGGAATAATCCTTGGCTGTTGAGCATAATCACAAGAGGGAAGAAAAAGCCATCGGGAAGGGCCATGACAGGACTCAGGGGTGAAGGTGCCTGGTGCCAAGCTTGATGGCCTGGGCTCACTCCCTGGTGCCAACGTGATGAGAACTGACTCCCAAAAGTTGGCCTCTGGCATTCATACAGTGCTGAGGCAAGTGTGCATACCCTATTCAGATACACAGACTAATACGAAAATTTAAAAACCATCAAAAACAGCAATGAATTGGGCCTAGTAGCTCTGAGTTCTGCTCCTCCTCCCACCCACGATTGGTCTGTGTCTGTGCAAGCCACCTTACACGCCACAGCCTTCACCTTCTCCGATTAGCTGGGTCTTTTTCTGTTTGATTGGCTTGGTTTTTGTTTTTTGAGTAGCCTTGACTGTCCTCGACTCGCTTCTTAAACCAGGCTGGCCTCAGAACTCACAGCGATCCACCTGCCTCTGCCTCCCTGAGTGTAGGGATTACAGGCCTGCGCCATCTATAGTGAGATATGGTGCCCTTGTGAATGCATACAAATAATAAATAAATCTTAAAGAAAAGACACCTCCCTGCTCAAATATCCTATAATTTTCAAACTTAGTGTCTGAGCGTTTCCCATGTCCCCTAGTCCTAGCTTATATTTCTCATCTATGAAATAAGGGCTTCATTCTGAGGGCCCCAGAATTGTAGAATTCTAGGAACAGACTTGGTGTTGGGGGTCACCTCTGACCATGCATAGTTCTGCTAGGAAGAGAAGCCTGTGGGACTCAGCACAGAAAGAACCCTGTGTTATTTCTTCAGTTTCCTGACAGGTGTCCAAATTCTTTCTCACTCAAAAACAAAAAGATAAACAAGGCCTCTCGTTTCGAATATAAGATTTCCTTTTATAATCACACAATTTTCTTTCTCTCTTAAAAAAAAAAAATCTTGACCAGTGGTGACGACTCACAGCTTTAGTCCCAGCACTCGGGAGGCAGAGGCAAGAGGATCTGGGTTTGAGGCCAGCCTGGTCTACAGAGTGAGTTCCAGGGCAACCAGGGCTACACAGATAAACCCTGACTTGAAAACAAAAACAAAAACAAAAAATCCATTACATTATATTCATTTATTTCTTACGTGTGACCTCCTGTGGGCACCCAGGGACAACCTGAAGGAGCTGGTTCTTTTCTTCCACGAAGTGGGGCCTGGGGGTGGAGCGCAGGTCCTCAGGCTTGGCAGCCAGCGCCTTACCTGGTGAGCCGGTCTTGTCTGCCTTCCTTCCTTTCTTCTCGGCGTCTTCTTCCTCCATTTATTTATTTACTCTTTATTTAGAGACAGGGGCCCACTAAGTCCCCAAGCCAAGGCTTGAACATGCAACATTCCCACCCCAGCCTCCTGAGTAGCCTGGACGGTAGGTGCACCACCAGGCCCAGTGTACACACTTTACTTGTCTTACAGTGAGTGTGTGTGTGTGTGTGTGTGAGAAAGAGAGAGAGAATCTGTGTGTGTGTGTGTGTGTGTGTGAGTCTGTTTGTGTGTGTGTGAGTGTCTGTATATATACATGCATTAGCCTGTGTGTGAGTCTCTGTGTGTCTGAGTGTGTGTGTGTGTGAATGTAGGAGTGAGTCTGTGTGTGTGAGTCTTTGTGTGTCTAGGAGTGTGTGTCTGTGTGTGTGAATGCATGTGTCTGTATGCGAGTGTGTATGAGCGAGTCTGTGTCTGTGAGTCTCTCTGTGTGAATGTATGAATATGTGTGTGTGTGTCTGTGTCTGTGTATATACATGAATTAGTCTGAGTCTCTGTGTATCTGAGTGTGTGGATGCATGTGTATGTGTTTGAGTGTGTATGAGTCTGTGTGTGTGTGTGTGTGTGTGCGCATGTACAGCACAGCACAGCACATGGTGTGTAGGTGTCAGAGGACTCTTGGCAGGAGTTGGCTGGCTCCCGCCACTGTGTGCCCTGAGGACTGACCCCAAGCCTCGGGCAGAGCCTTTAGCCTTTGCCCATCTCTGCTCCCCGCTGCTCCTTTGAGACGGTTTCAGGATATAGGTCCGGCTGGCTTGGGTCCTGCTCTGTAGACCAGCTTGACTCTATCTTGAGGTAATCCCCCTGCCTCTGCCTCCAGAGAGCTCAGATTACAGGAATGAACCACCATGCCAGATCACCTACCTTTCTTTCTATAGAAATAACACTAGCTCACTTTTTAAATATTTTATGTATATGAGCATTTTGCCTGCCTGTGTGTTTACACACGGGTGCCTACTGCCTGCCAAGGTCAGAAGAGGGCACTGGAGCCCCAGGACTGGATGGTTGTGAGCCGCCATGTGGATGTTGGGAATCAAACCTGGGTCCTCTTCAAGAGCAACTGGTCCTCTTAGCCCCTGAGCCATCTCTTTAGCCCCGGCTTTTTTTTTTTTTTTTAAAAATTAAGAAAAAAAAAATGGCCAGATGCGGTGACACGCACCTTTAATTCCAGCACTTGGGAGGCAGAGTCAGGAGGATCTCTGTGAGTTCAAGGTTAGCCTGGCTGCATAGTAAGCTTCAAGAGAGCCCAGGCTGTATAGAGAGCCCCCATCTCAGAAAGATAAAGTTTGATTTATGTGTATGGGTGTTTTGCCTGCAGGCACAGGTGTTCCTGGTGTAACTCCTCAGATCCCCTGGAAGAGGGTCCCGGTTGGTTGTGAGCTGCTATGTGGGGGCTGGGAATGGAGCCCCGAACCTTTGGGAGAGCAGTAGTTGCTTACAGTTGCGGGGCCAACTCTCCGGCCCCCAGACCATCTTTCTCTATCTCAGGGGCTTGCTGCATTTCCCCCTCGATTCCAAACTACATTATTTCAAATCGGCGAGGGGCGGGGAGCGGCGGGGTTCTTTCTGGTTCGGGTGGGAAGGAAATCTAGATAGTGGTGGAGAGAAGTCAGGCAGGGATCCGGAAAGCTAAGTCGCTGGCCAGTCGGACCGATTGAGAACCACACATGGCAGCCACAGATGACCACTTCCTCATTAAAAAGAAATATTTGTTTTAATTCGCTTGTATGAGCATTCCAGTGCCTTGGGGGCCAGAAGAAGGTGCTGGGTCCCAGGGAGCTGGAGTAAGTACTGGGAGTCAGACTCAGGTTCTCGGGAAGAGGAGCAAAGGGCTCTCAGGACTGACCCATCTCCAGAGCCCTGGCTGTGCTGCACTCGCTCTTAGACCAGGCTGGCCTCCAGCTCCCAGAGATGGGCCTGCCTCTGCCTCCCAGAGTGCTGGGATCACAGGCTACTTTCTCGTTTTCAAGCTCCCCTCTCTGAACCTGAGACTCCTGTGTCAGAGAGCGGGAGGGTTACACTCATTTTACCGGAGAGGCTCTGAGACAGTAAGGGATGTTTTCGCTCATGGTAGCTTTTGTTTTCTTTTTTCGAGACAGGGTTTCTCTGTGTAGCCATGGCTGTCCTGGAACTCTCTATGTAGACCAGGCTGGCCTCGAACTCACAGATCCACCAAGTCACGCTCCACTGTGCCAGGCATCCACAGCCGTTCTGATAGATGTGGGATTAGGGGTTAGTTAGTTCAGGTACCTCTTCCTTACTACAAATTTTGTCCTGAGTTTAGGAACCCTAGAGGTGATCTGGACTGGTAGGCAGTTGGGCCCTGAAGGAAATGTAAGAGAGCTCGCCTGAGCCTAGGGCACAGCAGGAGAAGGGTGCAGCTACCGGTCTGGCTGAGGGACTGGGGACTCAAAGGCAAACTTCAGCCAACTCACCTACGCCAGCCCCGGAACGAGCCCTGAGCCCGGCTCTCCTTTCTGGTTCCACCACTCCACCCCTCAAAGGGTTAAACCAGCTTTCACATGATTTTCGCATCTCCCAGGTAACTTGGGCAGCTGCTTACGAGGGAAATAAATAAACATCCCGGAACAATTTTTCAGTTCATGAACCTGGCAATGCACCCCAGCCCCCCACATCAAAGAAGCACAACCCTTTGGGTAAAAGGTGCCGGGGGAGGGACTCTGCCGGTTGGCAGGTGCGGCGGAAGGGCTGCCCCAGAGAGCGCGGGGCCGGAGGCGGCACCGAGGAAGCCCCTGGCCGCGGCCCGATCCGGTTCTGGGCGCCGCAGGTTTGCGTCGGGGCCAGCGCCCCGGAGGGTTGGGGAAGCGGAAAGAAGTGGGGTGCGGGCGAGCGGGTGCCAGGCGCACACACCTGGCGCCTTGTGGAATGAAATCTTAATTAATTATTAAACTCGGCTCCCGCCGGAGGGAGCGGGGCCGCGGTGGAGAGGGAGGGCGAGCGGGCGCGGTGGGGGCTGGGGCCCGGAGGAAGGTGGGGTGGGGAGGGGGCGCGGGGCACCCCGACAGGAAGGAAGCCGACCCTCCGGGCGGGGCGGGCACCTTCGCCGCCGGCGGGTGGCTTGGCCGGCCTCTGCGGACCCCCGGGTGAGGGCGGAGGGCGCCCTGCAGGATGCCGCCCTGGGTGGAGGCGGGCGCGCCGACCCTCCCGCGGGCTCCGAAGCCCAGAACAGTGGCCGCTTGTTCCGCGGGGACCCGGGGAGGACGCGGAGGGCAGGGGAGGGGGCGCGCGGGACGCTGGCCCCGCTCACCCGGCCGGGGTCCCGTGGAGGGGAGTGGGCAGCTGTGCCCCCGCCTCTGGGAGGGGGAGGGGGTGCCCAGACAAAAGGAGCTTGTGCCTTTAAGGCGGGGAGTCCGGGAGCCGGCGGGGAGGGGACTTCTGGATCCGGGGTAGAGGGCGGCTGCGCTGGACAACAAGGGAGGGGGCGAGGGCCGGAGGCTCTGCCGCGCGGCGGGCGGGACAGCGGGGACGCGCGGGCACGGAGCAGGACGGCGGGACGGCCGGCCCGCCCGCCCGGAGCCCGCGGGCGCGGCGGGGCGGCGGCCCCGGGCAGGCGCCGACCCCCGGCAGGTGAGCGCGGGGGAGCGGGCTCCCGCGGGGCGGGGACAGGGGACTCTCGGCAGTTTGCGGGGCGCCTGGGAAGTGCCGGAGGAGGTGGGCACCCGGAGCCCCACGGGCTGGGCTGGAAGCTTCCACCCTCGCCCCACGCCACGAGCTTCCTTTCCTGCACTCGCCAGAGTTTCCAGGCTTGCCCGGAGAAGGGGAGAAGGCATGCACGAGGGGAGGGGATGCCCCCAGAGGTTGGCGTCGGGGATGTGGGGGTGAGTTTGGAGTGCTGAGGGGAGAGGGAGGCCCCTTCCCTGCCCTCACCGTGAACCTTTGCAATGAAAGGGTAGTGTCAGTGCCTGCTTCCCCAAGGCCTGTTGCGGGGTGGGCAGGGATGGGGTGGGGTGTGGGCTGACTTTATTCAGAGGAGGCCCAGCAGCGGCCTGACTGAAAACCAGAGGTGGGGTTAGGTGGTGCCTTTCCTCTACCTGAGTCTTTCCAGAGAGTCTGCGTAGCTAGAGGGCCCGATAAGGTGCTGTGTGGTTGGAGCTGGCTATGGGAGCCCTTTTTGGTCCTTAGGGAGAACCAGGGCTGAGGAAGGCTGTGCTGAACCTACAGATACAGGCCCTGGGGAAGTTCTTCTACATCTGGAAAGGCCTGGAAATCAAGAGGGCTGGGTCTGAGCAGCGTGCCTGCTGGGCCTTCCCCCGGGTCCGTGAACTTTCCAGAGACTTTTAAATCATTTTGCCAACAAGGGCAGAGGCAGATAGACCCTGGGGGATGAGGTGGCTAAGGAGTGGCCAGGAAGAGAGTTGGGCAAAGCAGTGGGCAGAACCGTTCTTGAGGCCAAGCCTTGGCTTCCAGACTTCGGTCTGAAGGATCGGGGATTTGGGAGGGACTTGAGGTCTGGGAGACAGACACTGGGCTTGGGACTGTGGGACTTGGGGCTAAATGGGTGTGAATTTCGCTGTGGGAAGGGGTTGTGTATGGAAGATCGAAAAGGCTCAGGGAAGGAGGAGGTCAAGAGGCTCAAGAGCCTGAAGGCAGAAAAGGGATGTGGTGTGTGATTTTGGAATTCATGGTGAGGGGTTCCTGAGCGCAGAGGTTTGGGTGAACAGATAGAAGTTTCGTGGCTTGGAACAATGCCTTCCGGTACCCTGCTATACTAGCCTGGCATAGGGGAGCACCAGGAGCCCTGCAAGTCCTCTTTCTGGGCAGCCCCTGAGCAGGGCCCAGGCTGGGATGGTTGCAGTTGGCTGAACAGTTACAGGGCTCAAAGTGATCCCCTTGGGAAGTCAGTGTTCTCGAAGGGTCATATGCTTCCCTGAGAGTGTCGGCCCCTTCCTCTGTGGGTATGAGCCAGATGCGAGGATGTGCTTCCAGGGGCTGGGAACACGGCCAGACACAGGTCCTTTGGGAACAGAGACCTGAGCCAGTGGTGGTGGTGGGGAGATAAGAACGGAGAAGGGGACTGGAGAATGGGAGGAGGCGGAAACAGAATGTCATGGCTTGGGGGGGGGGGGAGCTGTGACAAAGTGGGGAACTGTGCACTCTGTGTTCTGTCCCCAGCAGCTCTGGAGACTGGCGGCAGGGGACATAGGGCTGATAGGCAGGCATCTGACCGGCGGGACGGAATCATGTTCTCCTTGCTCATGACTGTTGTCTCTCCATCTCTGGGACACTGACAGAGGTTTGCGTTCGAAGGTTCGTGAGGTGGGAGTAACTGGTGCTTACAGCGCACAGCACGGCCGGGGTAGTAGATTGTCTCGTGCACACCCACTTTTCAGGTGAAGAAACTGAGGTGCGGCGGAGGCAGGGAGATAGCAAATCGCTTAGAGTTTTGAAACCTGGTCTTGTGCCAAATATCATGCTTCCAGCGAAGTGTTTTGAAGAGCTAGGCTTTCTTTGGTGACCTTTTCCAAATGCCAGCCTGACCAGAAGTCTTGTACTTCTGACCTGTCCTTCAAGATGGAGCTGTTGGTGGTAGGAGGTTCAAGGGCGTGCCACCTTGTGGAGGTAGAAGGGACAGTGGCTGGGGAAGACCCAGAGGTGGAGCAGAAAGCCCCCGGCTTTCCTCCTGCTTTGGTCCCTCTGGTAGCTGATCAGAGTGCCCTTCCAGGTGGCTCTGCGGCCACCCGGGGCAGGTGCCCTGTAAGCTTCGCTCTATCTAGTTCCCCGGTGAGTACAAATGTCAGTGCTGCCAGCTCGGCAGGTGAACATACAAGGGGCCCCTCAGGGTGCCCTGCAGGCACAGAGGGAAGGGATTTGGCCCTGGTGATGACGTCCCCCTTGGGTGACATGGCTTCCATGCTCATCTCCTGCCCCGCGCTCAGCCGGAGACATGCCCTGGGCTGGGGTAGGAATCTAGGCTCTAAGACTAATTTGGTTGTCCAGGGTGAGTCGTGGAAAATGCCCCAGGTATCAGCTTTCGTTTTGCTTCTTCAAATCTGTCCTGTTCCCCAGCTTCGCAGGCCCTTGGCGAGGAGCAGGTGGAATTAGACAAGTGAAAAAGATCTCAAAAGCTCATGACAGGGAGAAAATACAACATAGCTAATGGCCATCCGTCCACTCAGCAAACATCTAGGTGTGGTAGACCCCACGGTACCCAGAAAAGAGCGAAACCCTTGCCTGCCTTCACAGGGTTGGCATCCCAGTTAGGGGGGACAGACAATGAACAAGTAAGAAAAATTATAGAACGGCAGTTGCTGATAAGAGCTGTGGAGAGAGAAAAATTATAAAGCTGGGACGAGAGATACGGTGCCCCAGGAAAGGGAGTTGCTATTTTAAAAGGGTGTTAAGAGTAGCACTGATAAGGGACTTGGGCTGTGACCTAAGGGAACTCTTGTACCAGATGGTAACAGCAAGTACCAGGGTACTGGCCTGGGCCGAGCCCCGTGTCCTAGGGGAACAACAGGCACACTGACGTGACAGGTGCAATGAGGAAGAATCGGGGGCTGTCATTGTTGGCAATTATTTGGCGTTGACTGCTCCATAGCACCCATGCCCTTGAGCTTCCTTGTCTGCTCCCCATCTCTTTGTCTGTGGTGGTGAAGGTGGAACTCAAGGCCGTGCGCATCGTAGACAAGCGATCCACTACTGAGCCACACTCCCGTCCTTTTATCTTTTTGTTATACAGTTATTGAGCACCCACTGTTTGCCAGACTCCATGCCTCTAGAGACAAAGTGCTAGCAACAATATGTATAATTTCTACCCTCACAAAGCTTAGAGTCCTAGGGACAGAGGCATACATTAAACAAGGAATGATTTAAATGGCAATAAGTATGATGGAGGAAATGAACAGAGGTTAAACTAGACCAAACTTAGTCTATGGGTGGGGCTGGGAAATCTTCCGAGAGGAAGTAACACTTCAACTGTGACCTGTGGGAGAAATTGAATTTAGCTTGCTGGTGTGTGTGCGCGTGTGTGTAGGAAGGATGTGGAAAGGGTCCCTTTTGTATAGAGGTCACCGATTGACAGTTCATGGCACAGCTCATTCCATGGACGGAATTTATTTGACTTCTGGGGAGCATTTTGTTTGTTTGTTTTGTTTTCCGAGACAGGGTTTCTGTGTGTAGCCATGGCTGTCCTGGAACGCTCTCTGTGTAGATCAGGCTGGCCTTGAACTCGGAGATCTGCCTGCCTCTCTGCCTCTTGGGCGCTGGGACTAAAAGTGTGCGACACCACTGCCTAGCTCTTGTATGTAGTATTATAAAATGTATATTAACTATCCACATTTCAACATTGGGAGTTATCACATTGAAATCCTAGGTTTTCTTTGGCTTTTGCAGAAGAAGGGGAAAAAAAAAGGTAGTTCACCAGTGACACAAGCCAACCGGTGTGAGGGGTCCTTGTCCCCTCCCCCCAAGTCTGCAGAGTGTGTTCATCCCAGTGGCCTTGACTGAGTTTGTGGTGATCAAGAAGTCAGTAGTCACTTTAGCGAAAGGGTCAGACAAGTCAAACTGAGAGTCTTGGTTTATTTAAAAAAATGTTTGTTTGTTTTTTAAATTTACTTTTGTTTTACATGCATTGGTGTTTTGCGTGCATGTATGCTTGCGTGAGGATGTCAGATCCTTTGGAACTGGATTCACAAACAGTTTTGAGCTTCTGTCTTGGTGCTGGGAATTGAAGCTAGGTCCTTTGGTGGGTTCCGAGAATCTTGGTTCTTTTACCTGTGGGGTTGCTGTGTCCCGGTTCCTTACCTGTTGAGTTGGAGATGCCTCCGCCTCCCACGGGGTCGTTCTATCAGGATGGCAGGAATAAGAAACAGAGCTGTGGGAAATGCTCACCCTAAGCTACTGTGGTGGCTGTGGCCACAACGGTGACATTAATACCATCCCATGCCTTTCTTCCCAGCAGCATGTCATGGTTCAGTGGCCTCCTGGTTCCCAAAGTGGATGAACGGAAGACAGCTTGGGGCGAGCGCAACGGGCAGAAGCGCCTGCGTCATGGGAGTCGGGCCGGTGGCTTCTGCGCACCGCGCTACATGAGCTGCCTCAAGAACCCGGAGCCGCCCAGCCCCACGCCTGCGGCTCAGACTCGCTGCCCCTGGCAGGATGAGGCCTTCATCCGGAGGCCTGGCCCAGGCCGGGGCATGGAGCTGGGGCTGCGCTCAGTGGCCTTGGGCTTTGACGACAGCGAGGTGACCACCCCGATGGGGACAGCTGAAGTGGCGCCTGACACATCCACGCGGAGCGGTCCGTCCTGCTGGCACCGTGTGGCGCAGGTTTTCCGGTCTAAACAGTTCCGCTCCGCCAAGCTGGAGCGTCTGTACCAGCGGTACTTCTTCCAGATGAACCAGAGCAGCCTCACCCTGCTCATGGCGGTGCTTGTGCTCCTCACGGCTGTACTGTTGGCCTTCCACGCCGCGCCTGCCCGGCCCCAGCCTGCTTATGTGGCCCTGCTGACCTGTGCCGCCACCCTGTTTGTGGCGCTCATGGTGGTGTGTAACCGGCATAGCTTCCGCCAGGACTCCATGTGGGTGGTGAGCTATGTGGTTCTGGGCATCCTGGCTGCTGTGCAAGTCGGGGGTGCCCTGGCGGCCAACCCCCACAGCCCCTCAGCAGGCCTTTGGTGCCCCGTGTTCTTCGTCTACATCACCTACACGCTTCTTCCCATCCGCATGAGAGCCGCCGTGCTCAGTGGCCTGGGCCTTTCCACCTTGCATTTGATTCTGGCCTGGCAGCTCAACCGTGGCGATCCCTTCCTTTGGAAGCAGGTAGGTGCGATGGAGTGCGCCCGGTGGGAGTGGGAGGGGGACTGGCTGGGGAGGGTCACGCTGTGGGGATGGCTAGGGATATTGGTGTCCCGGCTTGTTTTAGTGGGCTGAGGAGAAGGATGGTGCCAGGGCCAGGTCTGTGGTCCGTCACAGTGTTCAGCTCTTTGGCCTAGGCCAGGAGACTGCAGCAGCGTGCAGTGTGCAGACAAGCCATGCGCAGACCTGGCCTCTCTGACCTCTTGTTGACCCCTGAGTCTCAAGGCCTGTTGTTAGCCCCTGAGAAACATTTGCGTGTAGTTGTGTGAAGCTTCCACAAGCAAGGGCCCTACTCCTTGCTGGAGGCTGTGGGCTGTAGCCTATCATGGCCTCACAAACAGAAAGCTGCCTGGGGCTCCTGGGGTGAGAAGCTGGGTGCCCTGGCAGGACGCCCTTTCCAGCCCTGAACGGGAACACACCTTTTAAAAGTAACTTTATAGCTAGTATGTTGTGAAGCAAGTGCCCAGGAGGCCAATCAGACCTCTTAAAGGGCCAGATCCCTTCCAAACTGGTTCCTAGGTTCTCTTCAGGCTGCCTGTGAGGTGGGGGTTTGGGGTAAACTGCTCAGGAGTGGTGCCTCCCTTCCCCCCCTTCGGTCAGACTTGCCAGAAGGTGGGTGTGTGACTCTTCCCTGCCTTCAGCTGGCGGGCTGCCCAGGGCCCAGCCCTGTGCCTGACAGGGAGGCTGAGCCTGGGAGGCCGGAACTGCCAGCCTCCTACCTCTCCAGGGTGCCCAGCTTCAGTTTCACCCCCTGGGGTCTCCCTGATGCGTTCCTGGGATGGTAGAGAGAATCGTGCTACCTGTGCCCATCTGTGGGGCTGTGACTGCCCATTCAGCATCTCAAAACTGAGCCTGATCTCATGTGCCAGTTGGGGCCTGTGTGTTTCTGCATGGAGCAGGGGCTTGTAGCCTCCCTGGGCAACCCCTTCTCAGATCCAGCCCCACCTGTGTCCGTGGGAAGAACTCTTTTTTTTCCTGATCCACTCAGTCAGACAGGGACACTGGTCAGGCTGGGCTCGCCTCTGGAGCCTGGGCATCCATTTTTTCCTCACGGTAGACAGGGATGTGTGTCGAGGGCTATTTCAGTCCTTCGTCCCTCTTCCCCTTCCCTCCACTGTGACTCACATTTTCCTCTTGGGCTCCTGGGGCCAGGAAGGGAAGTTGCCTGGATAGCCCCCCTCCGACTCCCCCACTGGGGGCTATTCTTAGAAGCCCCCAAGGGAGATAGCGTGCCCCTTCTTCACCCCTGCCGCAGAGAGGGAAGCTCTCGAAGCTGCATGGACTGGGAAGGGCAGCTGAAGGCCAGTCCTAGAGGGTCGGGGCTAGGAGGCAGCCAGACCTCAGCTTTGCACAGAGGAATCAAAGATTAAACGTCCTGTCCAAGTCTGCAGGCCTAGTTCTGGATCAGGGCAGTTGGTGAGCATTCCCTCCCTTCTCCCTAACCATAGCCCTGCCCCAAGCAGCTTGGGTGGAGTCCCAGTGCCACGTTAACCCCTGAGTTTCCAGCAACACTGAGGTGGCTTCCCTTGGCCTTGCTCTCTAGTCAGTTCTGCCCACAGTGATTTGGGACTGGCTCTGCTGAGGGTGGGAGCATGAGGTCCCCGCAGAGGTTTGTGTGTAAGAGCTGGTGGGAGAGGAGAGAGAGAGGAAGGAGGAGGAGGAAGAGGGGAGAGGAGAGGAGGAGAATCATGCTTTGTAGTAGAGGTGGCCTTGCCTTCTTTCTATTAGGAGAATTGATGGCTGCCAAGCCTGGGCTCTGAGTCTGGCCTTCAAGAGCTAGAGTCAGTGTAGAAAAAGCTCTCAGAGATCTGGACTCTATTAGACAGCAGGCTTCGGACAAAGGCTTTGGAGTCTGATTGTTCAGGATTCTAAGACTCATGTCAGCCACAACCGACTCTGTGATCTCGGGCAAGCTACTGTGCTCCTTTGTGCTTGACTCACTCAGTTGTGAAGTGGGATTCTGTTACCTGATTCATAGACATGTAGGAAAGCCAGCAGGTAATATATGGAATGCATCCTTCGAGCCCCAGGCATTGCCCGGTGGCCAGCAAGGTGGCTACTGTAGTAGCAGTAATACTGGCTTATGCCTGTAACCCTGCCACTTGGGAATCTGAAGCAGGAGGGTCACTGTGAGTGTGAGGCCAGCTTGGGTTACATAGTGAGACCCTGTCTCAAAAATTCAACCAACCAGAAAATAATAACATCACAACCTGATAATGGCCAATTTTGCTATTTGGTCTGCAAGGTGGGGGGTGGTTAGAGATATTCTCTGCCCCCCCCCATTTGGGTTTTAGATGAGTAAATGGAAGCCTAGAGAGAGGGGAGTGATGTGTCTGCAGATGTCCGTGGTGCCGCTCTGTAAGGAAGACCACACACAGAAGGAACATTTGTCTTTTGTTAGAGGTGTTTGTGGGGCAGGAGATTATAGGGTGCCAGGGTTGGGCCCATGACCTAGGTGGCTGTGGTTCGTGTTTCTGCTCCTGAAGCTGTGAAAAGCTCATCTCTCTGGTCACAGAACAATCTAGGCAGGCTGGGATCTGTAGGGAGGAGCCGTGCATCAGAGGGATGGCGCAGTGTGGGGACAAACAGGGTGCGGGATCTTATTTCCTGCTCAGAGTATGTCCTGAGAGAGCTAGTGTGTGTGTGTGTGTGTCTGTGCATGTGTGTCTGCGTGTGCGGCCGTGTGCCGGGGAGGCGGTCACTGACCTACCTCTGCCACCCACCCTCCTGCAGCTCGGTGCTAACGCGGTCCTCTTCCTCTGCACCAATGTCATCGGTGCCTGCACACACTACCCTGCCGAAGTGTCTCAGCGCCAAGCCTTTCAGGAGACCCGAGGCTACATCCAGGCTCGGCTGCACCTGCAGCAGGAGAATCGCCAGCAGGTGGGGGCCGCTTCCCTGGGCTAGGGCATTCCTTCTCTTCACACCCCCGCTCCCCAGTACCTTGTAGATTAGTCCAGCCCGTGGCGTGGAATGCAGGGTGAACGGTCCCCAAGGACTGTGCATCACGGAGGAGAGTGTAGGAGTGCGTGTAGGGGGTTAGAGACGGCTAGGATGGATGGCTGCTGAGGGCACAGTGAGGCGGGTGTCAAGCCGAGGTCCAAAAGGGAAACTCAGGTCACAGAGATCCAGGAGGGCCCCGGGAGTGCGAAAGGAGCAAGAAGGATCAAAGTGGAAAGCAGAGAGGATAGTGCTTGGAACCACCGGTCTAGGAACGGCTGCTGCTGTCGGTGTTGCCCCAGCACGTTGCCATGGAGATGAAAGAAGACATCAACACAAAAAAAGAAGACATGATGTTCCATAAGATCTACATCCAGAAGCACGATAACGTCAGGTAGAATGGGGACAGGGCACGAGGCCGAGGTGGGCGCAGGGTGTCCCAGAGCCCTGGAGGGCGGCAAGGCCCATCTCTTTTCTGCTGTTGCCCACAGTATCCTCTTTGCCGACATCGAGGGCTTCACCAGCCTGGCCTCCCAGTGCACCGCGCAGGAACTGGTCATGACCTTGAATGAGCTCTTTGCCCGCTTTGACAAGCTGGCCGCGGTGAGGGTGCTGGGGCTTAAGAGATGGTGCCAACCGAGATGAGCGTGCAAGTGTTGCCAGTGGCAGTTGGGGGTGTGTGTATGGAGGCAGGGGTTCCATTGAAGCTGACGGGCCAGGTGATGGGTGATGGTGGCGGGGAGTGAGGGTGACTCTGCATCTCCTTCCCCCGTAGGAGAATCACTGCCTGAGGATCAAGATCTTAGGAGACTGTTACTACTGTGTGTCAGGGCTGCCTGAGGCGCGGGCAGACCACGCCCACTGCTGTGTGGAGATGGGGGTGGACATGATCGAGGCCATCTCGTAAGCAGTGCCCCTTCCCAGGCCCACTGGAACTGTGGGTACCCTGGCCGCTCCTACTCTGACCTGTCTTCAGGAGTTTCCCGAGTCTTAGTAGCGCTTTATCTTTGAGGTGTATTTCTCACTGGGGAGGAGAAAGGATCTCTCCCCAGTCTGTGGGAAGACTCTTCCAACTCCAGCCTTCTGGGGGACAGGGTGCAGGGAGCTGGAACAGCGGGGGTCTGTGGCTGCAGAGAATGCCCACTGAGCGGGCTGGAGCTGGCAACAGCTCGGGCCTGTGAGATGCTGGTAGCCCCTGTCGGACATGGTTCTTGGACCTTTGGCCTTGAGTCCCAGGGATCCTCCTGCCATGTCTAGTCAAAGCCGTGCTTTGCTTCTCTCGCCACGTCTGCGTCTGTCTTTGCCTGGGTTGCTTGGGTTTTCTTAAGTTACATTTATTCACTTACTCTGTGTCTGTATATATGTATGTCTGGTGCATGTACGGATAACTTGGAGTTGGTTTTCTCCTACTGTATGCGTCCCAGGGGTCAAACTTAGGTGGCCAGGTTTGATAGCAGGGGCCCTTACTGCTGAGCTGTCTTGCTGGCCTTAACTTGGGTTCTTTGTTTGTTTTGGTTTTTCGAGGTAGGGTTTCTCTGTGTAGCCCTGGCTGTCCTGGAACTTACTCTGTAGACCGGGTTGGTCTCGAACTCACGAAGATCCACCTGCCTCTGCCCCCTGAGCGCTGGGATCGAAGGCGTGTACTACCACCTCTGGGCCTAGCTTGGATTCTTGACTAGAGGATAAAAAGACAGCTGGGGGAACCCAGGAGGCAGAGGCAGGCGGACCTGGTCTACAGAGCGAGTTCCAGGACAGCCAGGGCTACACAGAGAGACCCCGTGTTGAAGAAGAGCAGACAGGTGGGGCTGACGTGGCGCTGCCTCTCCCCAGGCTGGTCCGCGAGGTAACAGGCGTAAATGTGAACATGCGTGTGGGTATCCACAGCGGGCGCGTGCATTGCGGCGTCCTCGGCCTGCGGAAATGGCAGTTTGATGTATGGTCCAACGACGTGACCCTGGCCAACCATATGGAGGCTGGGGGCCGGGCTGGGTGAGTGGACGGGTCCAGCCGGTGGCGGGGGTGGGTGCGGGGGAGAGCCAGGGTCTTACTTCCTGGACCCACACAGCCGCATCCACATCACCCGGGCCACGCTGCAGTACCTGAATGGGGACTATGAGGTGGAGCCAGGCCGGGGCGGTGAGCGCAACGCCTACCTCAAGGAGCAGTGCATCGAGACCTTCCTCATACTAGGCGCCAGCCAGAAACGGGTCAGGGCCAGGGCAGGGCTGGTGGGACGGGTGGGGGGCGGGGGAAGGAACAGACAGGGAGGTGCTAGCAGAGGCCTTCTTGGGGTTCCCACTTCCGAGCCTGCACTCGTGCTGCCCACACAGAAAGAGGAGAAGGCCATGCTGGCCAAGCTGCAGCGGACACGGGCCAACTCCATGGAAGGGCTGGTGCCACGCTGGGTTCCGGACCGCGCCTTCTCCCGGACCAAGGACTCTAAGGCATTCCGCCAGATGGTGAGGGGCTCTCTGCACCGTGACCCGGGGCCTCCACGTTTTGGTCTCCCTTTCTTCCCATAGCTGCCAATCTCCGTGTATGTGCTCTGAAATTGGGAGTGGAGAGAATAGTTTCACCCAAGTGTGTGGGGACACTCTCAACCTAGTAGCGGATAGGGGAGGTCAGCTCCTCTCCGCCTCACACCTTCCGTTTCTTTCTTCAGGGCATTGATGACTCAAGCAAGGACAAGTGAGTCTATGGGATGGGTCTGCGGGACGGGTCCCTGAGGGAGGGACCCAGCATTCGCAGCCTGGGATGGGCGTGGGAGCAGAGACCTCCCGTTTCTTGTGATATATGCGGCCGGGTACCGCACACCCCGCTCACAGCCCTCCCTTGCTGCTGCCCAAGCCCCGCCCCCTCACTGCTTGTCTTGTGGTGTTATTCATGCATGTCCCATTATCAGTCGGGGCGCCCAGGATGCTCTGAACCCTGAAGATGAGGTGGATGAGTTCCTGGGCCGTGCCATCGATGCCCGTAGCATCGACCAGCTGCGTAAGGACCACGTGCGCCGGTTCCTGCTCACCTTCCAGAGAGACGATCTTGAGAAGAAGGTCTGGGGGATGCAAGGGCAAAAGAATGATGGCTGGAGGGAGGGAGGGCTTGCTGGGAGACTGAACATAAGTGGAAGGAGCAGGAGGACCTTTGGGGGGTGGGAAGAGCCCACCGCTCAGGGTGGAAATTCATGTAAATTGGGCCAACTGTTCTTCCCGAGACCCTAGCATTGCCCTGCTCTCGCTGTCCACGCTATCCCTGCCAGGGCAGGACCAGCAGCCAGCTCCATTTCTTTTCTTCCCTCAGTATTCACGGAAAGTAGATCCTCGCTTCGGAGCCTACGTCGCCTGTGCCCTGTTGGTTTTTTGCTTCATCTGTTTCATCCAGCTCCTCATATTCCCACAGTGAGTCCTGTCCCTTTCACTACACCCCAAACATTCCCAACTCCCACGCAAGCCGCTGGTCTCTGAGATCTGTTCCTGGGCACGGGACAAGAATAGCCAGATTGGTTTTTTTTGCTGATATTTCCCCTGGCCTTATCCTGCTCCAGCTCCTCCCTGATGCTGGGGATCTACGCTGGAATCTTTCTGCTGTTGCTGGTGACTGTGCTCATCTGTACTGTGTGCTCCTGTGGTTCCGTAAGTGGGGGGCTTCCCTGAGACTGTTGGTGAGAGAGGGGGTTCCGCAGGTCTCGTTAGACCGTGTTCTTGGCTGGCCCTCCTTCCTACTGAAGGTCACGTCTAACCCTTGGTCTCTTGCTCCCTCAGGTCTTCCCCAAGGCCCTCCAGCGTCTGTCCCGGAGTATCGTCCACTCGCGGGCACATAGTACAGCAGTTGGCATCTTTTCAGTTCTGCTTGTGTTCATCTCTGCCATCGCCAACATGGTAATTCTCCCATGCCCTGTGCCAGACGCTTTCTGAGAACTGTGAAAGCGGCCTTCCGGGGGCCTGCCGCCCCCGTGGGTGGGCGGTAACTCTCATTCTCACTCTTCATTTCCCCTTTCTTTGCCATCCCTGAAGATTTCAGTCCCAAAAGCACTAGGCCCCTGGGTGAGGCTCTTGTGACCCTCTCCCACACTGGTGATCCTGATCCATCCCCAACCTTTGCAGTTCACCTGTAATCACACCCCGATAAGGACGTGTGCGGCCCGGATGCTGAACTTGACACCAGCCGATGTCACCGCCTGCCACCTACAACAGCTCAATTACTCTCTGGGACTGGATGTTCCCCTGTGTGAGGGCACCGCACGCACCTGCAGCTTCCCTGAGGTGTCCGAGCTGCATTCAGGCAGAGGGGTTGTTCTGGCACAGTTACTGGCTCCTCCGTGCCAGGCCTAGTGACGGGCACCAGGGAGCCAGGAACTCAAAGCATCCCCCCAACTGTAGGAGCAACTCGGGCCCCTCCTCTGTAGCTGGGCATGGATTGTGAAAGGAGTTGGGGCTGGAAGGTGGCGGAAGGGAGGTTAGTCAGGTAGGGCAGCAGGGGTCTTCCTGCTCTGGGCGTCCACGGTCTTCGCTGTCACCCAGCGCTGCCTCCGCTGTCACCCTCTCCCCTCAGTACTTCATCGGGAGCACGCTTCTCAGTCTCTTGGCCAGCTCTGTGTTCCTTCACATCAGCAGCATCGGCAAGCTGGCTATGACCTTTGTGTTGGGGTTCATCTATTTGGTGCTGCTTCTGCTGGGTCCCCCAGCCACCGTCTTCGACAACTACGATCTCCTGCTTGGTGTCCATGGCTTGTAAGTTAATTCTCAGCCCCTTTTATGCCTCTGAGGTCTCTCTGGTCCTCCTGGGCTGAGAGTCTCTGGTACCTGGGCCCTTGGAATGTACGGCTCACTTGTGGGAGAAAGGAAAGGGGAAGAAAGTTCCTGGCATGTGACCTCAGGTAGTTACCCCAGAGAAATTCCAGTTGTGACAAATTCCTGTGTCTTTAGGCTAGCTAAAAAAAATAGAAAACAAAATTCCCCCACTGGGGCTTTCCTACCCATTTTCCTTTTTTTTTTAAAGACAGGGTTTTTACTGTGTGGCCCTGGCTGTCCTGGAATTCACTCTGTAGACCAGGCTGGCCTTGAACTCACAGAGATCTGCCTGCCTCTGTCTCACAAGGGCTGGGATTACAGGCATGGACCACCACTGCCCAGCCCTGCCCACTATCTTAAAACATGTCAAGTTTGGTGGTAGCAGAGTTCTGACTAGAAGCCAGCCCTTGTAGCCCTTTGTGATATGTGGCCATAGCTCATGGTATGAAGAGCTGAGAGTCTGCTGGGTTTGAGTCCTTGGCCTGCTTCTCATTAGCCTTGTAACCTTGGCCAAACTAACTTCTCATCGGTCAGTACTACCTGTGTCTCAGGGCAGCGGTTAACTGTCACAGGAACCAACAGTCCTGAAGCCTTATGGCACCTCGAGCATATGCTACACCTTTCAGATGTGGTTCTTGGACCTGAGCCCTACCTTACTGAGGGGGAAACTGAGGCTTCCAGTGTTCTAAGCCCCGTGTCCTGTACTGTTTCAGCTGCTAAGTGAGGAGCTCTGACTCAGGAAAGGTTTAAGCCTTACCTGTGCTGAGCTAATTTGTGTGAGCAAAGGCTCTACCCGCAGGCTTGCTTAGCGATCGAGCTCAGCAATGTAGCCTCTATCTCCCCTCTAGTGTTCCTCCAGCATCCAATGACTTCTGTGTCTTCCCGCCAGGCCTTCCTCCAATGAGACCTTTGATGGGCTGCTCTGGTAAGTGAGGGCTCTGGGGCAGCGAAGGATGAGGCTGGCAGAGGTCTCCTTCAGACACCAAGCATGTCTCTGACTACTTTCAGCCCAGCTGTAGGGAGGGTGGCACTCAAATATATGACCCCTGTGATTCTGCTGGTTTTTGCCCTGGCACTGTATCTACACGCACAGCAGGTGGAATCAACCGCCCGCCTGGACTTCCTGTGGAAGCTACAGGTGACTTGGATGGACCTTTGTGGGAGGGAGGGGCTTCTAGGGGCAGATCCTGGGCCAATCCGGAAATGCATTTCCTGCTAACTGGCTCAGGCGGAGGCTGCCCCAGCCCACCCTGGTTCCATGCCTTCTCCGCGTCCATCTCCTGTCCCCTGTCCCATCTGTACCTGCCCCCTTCACCCCTTTGCCTGTCGTTTAGGCCTCCTCTGCCTGAGCCTTTCTTCCTCCACCCGGTTCCCCCTGATGCCCACCGTCAGGCCTCGGCCACTGCGTCCGCCCCTGTGAGTGTTGGGGCAGTGGGTGATGGATGTGGTGCCCGCAGGCCACAGGGGAGAAGGAGGAGATGGAGGAGCTGCAGGCCTACAACCGGCGGCTGCTGCACAACATTCTGCCCAAGGACGTGGCCGCGCACTTCCTGGCCCGGGAGCGCCGCAATGACGAGCTGTACTACCAGTCGTGCGAGTGCGTGGCCGTCATGTTCGCCTCCATCGCCAACTTCTCCGAGTTCTACGTGGAGCTGGAGGCGAACAACGAGGGCGTGGAGTGCCTGCGGCTGCTCAATGAGATCATTGCCGACTTCGACGAGGTGCTCGCTCCCTGGCCAGCGCTGACTGGCAGAGTAGGGACAGTCTGGGGAACAGGGAAACGGGGCAGACTTTGGAGGGGAAAGCCACGGACAGGCTGAGTGTCCCTTGCCCAGTCAGAGATAGCAGGGCGGTCAGCCTCAATGGGCCAGGGTCATTCCTTGCTGAGGAGCAGAGGACAACATGAGGCCTAGGTACAGGTTAGGCACTGGGTGATGTGACTGAATCCAATGGAGACCAAACAAGATGGCTGGCTTCCCGGATAGCGAGAATGGGAGAAAATGGAAGTGTCTTGGGCAGGACGCTTGGTCCGTCCCAGGTCAGGGATGGGCTGTCCCCACTATTCTGGGGGAAAGTCCCCTGCCTCACTCTGAGACACAGTTCCCTAAAACACGGTCAGAGTGTTTCTGTTTGAGGGGACCATTGTAGTTGCCCTTCTGAGGCAATATCCTCAGGTCCTTGCCTGGGGTCCTGGGCTGCTTACTACACTGAGAATAGTAACTGGCAGGGGGCTCACCCATTCAAACAATGGGGCTATTGAGGGGAGGGGGTGACAAGGCATGACAGAGAGTGAGCTTTGTCTGTTCCTCTCCCCCTCCCCCATGCTGTCCAGATCATCAGTGAGGAGAGGTTCCGGCAGCTGGAGAAGATCAAGACGATTGGCAGTACCTACATGGCAGCCTCTGGGCTGAATGCCAGCACCTATGATCAGGTGGGCCGCTCCCACATCACCGCCCTGGCGGACTATGCCATGAGGCTCATGGAGCAGATGAAACACATCAACGAACATTCTTTCAACAATTTCCAGATGAAGATTGGTGAGGGCCTGGGTCTTGGCACTTTTTTTTTTCCGGGACAGTTTGTGGGTAGAGATGAAGGTATTGGGGTGGGTAGGAGGACGAGGTCTCCGTCAGGACTCTGGTGTTTTTTACCTCCTACCTTCATGTCAAGTTTTACAGTAAGGACAAAGGGCATTTATTTTGAGTCTTCCGTGTGTTGGGTGGGGTCTTTGTCGTAGGGGTTTTGAGTGCATTTTAATTCTCATAACACTCAGGTTAAATAACTCAGCGAAGGTCAGAGGACTTAGAAGGCAGGTTTGTCTAAAGGCCGCTGCCTGCTGTCTGTGTGTGTGGCTGGCCTAAGGAGTCACTTCCTCAAAGACATGGTGGAAGGCAGCGGTTAATAGCACAAGGTCTGAAGCCTGGCTCGACTCCCCACAGCTCTGTTTACTGGCTCAGTAAGTCACCCCAGTAACTCACAGGGCCGGGGGTGGCCGCCTTGTGAGCAACAAATGCACAGAGGAGCATTCAGTACACGAGCTGTGGTACAGCAGTAGCCGTCTGGACTTGGGCAGCTACCTCAGCCATCGTGCTCAGACTGCCCCGCTTCCCCCGCCACCTTTTTCTAAACCACCAGGAGAATTGTCCCTCTTCCCCTGGGGCCTTGCTCAGGGTGCAAGGGGAGTTGAATCCTTGGAGAGAGGCTGCAGCACCCCAGCCTCAGTCTCTTGCTATTGTCTCTCCTTTAGGGTTGAACATGGGTCCAGTTGTAGCAGGGGTCATTGGGGCCCGGAAGCCACAGTATGACATCTGGGGAAATACGGTGAATGTCTCCAGTCGCATGGACAGCACTGGGGTTCCTGACCGAATACAGGTGAGGGCGATGTGAGCAGAGCTGGGGGAAGGCTAGGTCCAGGGGCTTTCCCGGTCTGTCATCAGGACAGGGACAGGGTGGCAGTCTTCTCTGGTTGCTGGGATAGGGGCTGCGGGGAGGGAGCTAGCCTGGTACAGAAATCCTGGGCTTTTTGCTGGTACATCATCAAGGATTCCAGGCTAAGCAGGCTCCCCTCCCACTTCCCCAGGTGACCACGGACCTGTACCAGGTTCTAGCTGCCAAGGGCTACCAACTGGAGTGTCGAGGGGTGGTCAAGGTGAAGGGCAAGGGGGAGATGACCACCTACTTCCTCAATGGGGGGCCCAGCAGTTAGCAGAAAACAGCTGAGATTCAGCAGAAGGGACCAAGATGGGCACTGAGTGGACTTTCTGCCCGCTGGGTGAGCTGTGGCGGGGGCACCGAGCCTCCAGATCTTGCTGACAGCCAAAGGGATCTTGCAGGCTGTGCCTGGACCATGTTCGTCTCCTTCAGAGTGGCGAAGGAGGGGGCACCGAGAGGACTATCCAAGTGACTTTCATTGGGGTAGGGCTGTTCCTTCTCCTCGCTGTCTTTGGAAGCAGAAGAGAAGGTGGCAGAAGAGGCCGGGAGCCCTCCTGTCTGAGAGAGTGAAATGGCAGCTCACTCTGCCTACTGTTTCCCCGTCCTGGGCAACAGGCTCAGGGCTGGATCCTTCCTTTGCCTATTTTTCCTGGGACTATTTTGTACAAAGACTGGGGTGGGCATGAGGAATGCCGATTTCATGCCTGCCTTTGCTTGTCTGCGTCCTCAGCACTGGGCTTGGGAGTTCCCAGTACTAGCCAAGGCTCCTTCCTAAGCACAAGGCAGGGAAGGAGATGCTGCGGGACCTAGCTCTGACCACATTTCAGGGGAATGTTTCCATTTGCCAAATTCTAGTCCCGTGATCTGTCCCCAAAGGGGAACAAAGGGACCTCTGACAGCGCAGACTCAGCCCCAATTCCTGCACGCTCCAGGGAAAGGGGTATCTGGCCTCACTGGTACTGTGAAAATGACCAGCCAGAGAGCAAGCCTGTGAGTGGGTACATCAGATCAACGGGGACTGGATGTTGACCCGCAGTGCATACGAGTGCAGGCGGCTAGAGGGGATGAGGAAGAGGAGGAGGAGGCTACACTGATCTGAGGCCCCAGTGTGGCCAGGGTCAGCTTCCTTGGCCCAAATGCCCGCTCACTTGCTGTCTGCTGGCAAGGGGGCATGGAGAGTCTCTACCCCTTGCATTGCCAAATAGGAAAGAGTCAGGGTTCCAAGAAAGAAAACCCTGACCTCAAACCTGGCCTCCTAAGTCTGGCACGAGGGAGGACCTGTGTGTTTGTGTAACTGTGTGCATGTTGCCTTTGTGTGTGTGTGTGTGTATGTGTGTATATGTGTGTGTGTGTGTGTGTGTAAGTGTTTTCGAGGTCTCTGTGTGTCTTTATGCTCCAGCTCCTCAGCCCTCCACTCGGGGCTGCCTCTCTCCCATGGGCTTCTGTCCTCTGGTGTCACGGGATGGAGAGAAGTGCCCAGGTTGCACAGGAGTGGGATATGGGGTTTGGTAGTGAAATGACAGTGCTCTGGGGAGAAGAGTCCTTTTTGTGCCAAATCCCTAAGTGCCATTAGGGGGCCACGTGTGCAGTCTGACTGTCTCTCGGCCAAGGGCAGGACCCAAGCACCTGCTTAGAGTTCCTTGCACTTGAACTGATCGAGGTTCGTCGGGTAGAGGCCCAGGCGATCCCGGCTTCCTCAGCTTGTGTCTTGGGGTGTGGTATGCTTTGTGACTGGGATAGTGTGGGATCCCTCTGAGGACCCCGATTTTGGTACTAGGGGGTAGAGCCTGGGAACTTTAAACTTGGCTTTCTCAAGCCTTCCGCCTGGATCTAGCATGGCTAGACTCAGTCCTGGCTCCCAATCCTCACGAAGCCCACCAGGGTTGGGCTCCCTTCCCTTCTGTCCTCGCCTTCCTGTCACCCCCGCAACCTCCTAGACTCTGCCCTGAATTAGTTGGTGCCTTGGTCTATCTGTCTGTACCCATTTAAGCCAGAGGCTTCACGCCTTAGTTTTGAAGATCATTTTGTCTTAGAGGCTGACAAGAGAGGTGGAGAGTGAGTTCTGGTGGCTCCGGGGGGCAGGCAATACTGTCGCCCTTCCTCATGCTTTTGCCACAAGTCCTCTACACAGGCCTGGAGTATGGCCTGGTAGTGCTGTCCTGGGAATCTCTGGGTACCAGCCGATGGGCCACCAGGCCTGGTTGACCCAGCAGAGGAGAGGAAGCCTAGCTGGTCTAGACAGAAAACTGACTACGTCAGCTCCGGCCATACCCCTGGAAAGGAAGGGACCACTCGATGCCGTTGGGGTGGGAGCAAGATGTGTATGAAAGCCAAAGTGGGAAGACCTCGGCTCTGGGTCTGTCTGCTTCTTGCCAGGTGGGAGGGGCTTGTCCACACCCTAACTCCCTGTACCACAGTGCCAGCCATGTCCTTCCCTGAGTTACCGTTGGCCCTTTCCTCACCAGTTGGTGGAAGAGTCAGGGTTCTGGAGGTCATGGGCTCTGGTTTTATAATGTAACCACTGTGGGAGTGGGGGAGGGTGGCGTACCATGTATTTCAGTGAAATATTTAATATATTTAAATACCAATAAAATCAAATTCTTTGTAAAAATGCCCCGTTCTCTGCAGCTGCTTGGGCTCTGGGTTGGGGTCAGAGTGACACAGCACGGTAAAGCGGGCAAGGCGCTTGTCCCTGGGATCTGTGGGCCTCTCTCATATGTGACCTAACAGCACCCTGTGGATTTCTGCCTGCTGAGGTAGAGCTGCGCTGTCTTCAGAGACCATGACTGCACTGTGAGGACAGATGTGTCTTCCCAGATGTTGACTCTGACCCCTGTCATGCATTAGGTCAAGGCCTCCGTGGCTGTCCTTATATTATAGCCCTTCACCTCTCTAGCCTCATCAGGACTCTTACACACTTGCTCTCATAGGAGTCAGGGCGTTGGGATGACTCCCCTGTCTCCACACCCAGCACACACAAGTGCCTTCTGGTTTAGTTGGTTTATTCTTCTTTCTTTACCTCCTCCCCTCTCCCTCCTCAGCTGGGCTTGATGACTCTTCTCCCCTCCCTGCCCTCCTTCCGGTTTTCATTTTGTCCTGTGAGCACATCGTCCTCAGTATAGACTGAAGGTCCTGTCATTGAGAATTGAATGATCCATAAATCTGGAAGAGAGAAAATGTCTCAGATTCAGCCAGGCCAGGCTGTAGGGAGCATCCTTAAAAATGATGCTCATGAACGCCTGTGGGCAGGATGGGCAGGGGTGAGGAAGTAGGGCTACTGATACAGGATGCTGGTGAGGGTAGAAACACCCTCAGGGCCCTATAGGATCCTGGACACATTGGTTTTGTGCCTGCTCAGAAGCCTCGGTCGTCAAACAAAGCTGCCGATCGCAGACTTTGTAGAGGGAGGACACACTGCCCAGCGTCTGCAGCCCACCTCCCTCCTAAGGCTCAAACCTCTTCACACACCGATCCCACTCTTTTTTGAGACAGACAGATTCTATGTAGCTCTGGCTGTCCAGGAACTCTATGTAGCGTCTCACTTTAAACTCACAGGTCACGGGGATCCATTTGCCTTTGCTTCCTGAGTGTTGGGGTTCAAAGTGTGGGTCACTACGCCTGGCTTATTCTCAGCTCACTTTTTCATTTTTGTTTTTCAAGTCAAGGTTTCTCTACGTAGCCCTGGCTGTCCTAAAACTCGCTCTGTAGACTAGGCTGGCCTTGAACACAGAGTTCACCTGCCTCCACCTCCCGAAAGCGCCACCAGGCCTGGCTGTTATTCTCAACCCTTCAGTGGGGCTGAAGCCTGCTAGGGGCTTTAGTGAAGGGACAGAGAACTTCCCTGGTCTCCCAGCCCGATTCTTCTCAGCCTAACCTGGTCATTGGGCTTTTGATGAGACAGTGGCGTGGACCCTGCATCCATGGAATGACCTTCTCTGGGCGCACGTTCGTGCTGTGAGGCCACCAGAAGCTGAAGTTCTGAGCGTCGGTCACAGGGACTTTGAAGACCTGATTGGGGACTGAATGGGTTAGAAGAAAGGCAGGTTATTGATTTTCTCCAGATTCGCTTCTCCTTCCGTCTCCCGAGAGAAAGCACAGGCCAGTAACTTTCAGCCAGGTGCAGAGAGGCCCTGGGGAGGTGCTCACCACCCCCTACCTCACTTCCGGATTCCAGTCTCACACCCTTCACGGTCAGATGGGTTAGTAGCCTTGGGTTTTCCTGTTGTTAAGTAAGCCCATCTCTAGGACGGGCCAAGAAGGTGGAGAAATAGATGGAAAGTAACTTGGGAAGCAAACAAGATGGCATCTACTGAGTCAGTGTCTGTTCTTAATCATCTTCTGGCTGAAATAATGCTTCCCTTTGCTCATCCTAGGGAAGTCGCTCAAACTAAACAATGATGCCACCCCACTTGCGATACCGAATGCAGATGTTATCAAGTAACCGTTGCTCAAAATACCGAATAAGGTGCTTGTGTGGGGGTGTACCTCTGGACAGGTACAGTTATGCAGGTGTGCAGTGACACTCGGAGGCCAGAGAGTCCCAAGGAGCCATCAAAAAAGTCTGTCACTAGGACCTTGAGCTCAGCATTTAGGTCAGCTGGCTCTGCAGCCAACCAGCCCCAGAGACAAACCTGTCCCCTCTGCAGCCCAAGGGTTATGAGTGTGCAATGTAAACACCTTAACGACCGAGCCATCTCCGTGTGTGTGTGTGTGTGTGTGTGTGTGAGAGAGAGAGAGAGAGAGAGAGAGAGAGAGAGAGAGAGAGAGAGATGCACATGAGTATGCACGTATTCACATTTCTGTGTGCATTCGTGGAGGCCAGGGTTGATGCTGTCTTCCTCAATTGCTTTGTTTTTAATCTAGTGTTTTTAATTAATTAATTAATTTTGGGTTTTGAGACATGGTCTCTTTACATGGCCTTGGCTGTCCTGGAACTTACTATGTGGACCAGGCTGGCTTCAAACTCACAGGGATCTGCCTGCCTCTGCCTTCCAAGTGCTGGGATTAAAGATGTGGGCCACTGTGCCATGCAGAATTCCGTATTTTTAAGATCAAATTATGGCCTAATGTTTTCTGGTTTTCTTTGTAATCTCAAAATTTTTTTAAATCCCTAATTCATTGACTAGATGTTACAGTTTTACCTAGTTGTTTTCCTATTAATTAATAAGTTTTCCAATTTTTTTTTCTATTAGAAATAACTTAAGGCCAGGAGATGATGGTGCATGTTTTTAGTCCCAACACTGAGGAGGCAGAGGCAGGTGGATCTCTAAGAGTTCAAGGCCAGCCTGGTCTACAAAGCCAGTCCCAGGGCAGCCAGGACTATTAATACCGAGAAACCCTGTGTCTTGGCAAAGGGGGGGTGGATAACTTAAATACCCTCTTTTCTTATATTTGCCTGTTTTAGTGTCTATACGTTTTTATTTAATTTTGGCCTTACTGTGATGCAGGCCCATAATCTCAGGAAGGCTGAAGCAGGAGGACCACAAGTTCAAGCCTGAACAATTTAATGAAAACACATCTGAAGATAAAAATATAAAAAAGGACTGATGAGAGAGCCCCGTGGTAGAGTGAAATGGATTGAAAGACCTTGGGTTCAAGCCCCCTGTTTTGGGGAAAAAAAGAAACAAACAAACAAACACACACAAACAACAACCTTCATTTGAAATAATTATGGAGTAGTGGAGTTCTAAGAAGCACTGCTGGGAGATTCTCTGATCCTCGGTGGTGACATTTTACAAGACCATAGTACCCCGCCACATTGGCACGTTGACATATAAAACCATCCAGACAATTCCCAGCTGTCTTGGAATTCTAGAGATAATCCCAAACATCCAGAGTTGCCATCTGTGCCCTCTGGTACGGTGGTCTGTTTCTTCCTACACCTTTGTCACTGAAAGAGTAATACACGAATGGAGAACAGATTGTGAACTTGGAGGGGTTGGACTTTTTAAAGAACCGGAGTTGGAATTTACAGAGGGAGACATGAGGGAAGGAGGGTGGAGCAGAGCGAGGAACAGCTTTCTTGTGTATTATCATTTTTATTTGTGTATGTGCTTGTGTCTCTTGAGTGTTTGCCACATTCTGGTGCCTGTGGAAGCCAGAAGAGCATGTCAGATCCCCTGGGAATGGCTTTGTGGGCAGTGAGCTGTCATGTGGGTGCTGGGAACTGAACTCCTGTCCTGTGGAAGAGCAGTAAGCGCTCTTAGAGTCATCTTTCCAGCCCCAAGAATAGCTTAATGGCTCTCCCTCCCTCTCTCCCTCCTTCTTTCCCTCCCTCCTTCTCTTTCTCTCTGTCTCTCTTTCTTTTCTTTGAGACAGGGTTTCTCTGTGTAGTTCTGGCTGTCCTGGAACTTACTCTGTAGAGAAGGCTGGCCTCAAACTCAGAGATTCACCTGCCTATGCCTCACAAGTTCAGGGATTAAAGGCGTGTGCCACCACAGCCTAGCTAGGAACAGCTTGCTTGATTTCCTTCTCTCTCTCTCTCTCTCTCTCTCTCTCTCTTTCTTTCTTTCTTTCTTTCTTTCTTTCTTTCTTTCTCTCTCTCTCTCTCTCTCTTTCTTTCTTTTTCTTTTTCTCTCCCTTCCTTTCCTTCCTTCCTTCCCTTCCTTCCTTCCTTCCTTCCTTCCTTCCTTCCTTCCTTCCTTCCTTCCTTGCTTCCTTCCTTGCTTCCCTTCCTCCCTCCCTCCCTCCCTCCCTCCCTCCCTCCCTCCCTCCTTCCTTCCTTCCTTCCTTCCTTCTTCCCGACTTCCCACCTTCCTACCTTCCTTTAGTTTAGTTTTTTGGTTTTTTTTTTTGAGACAAGGTTTCTCTGTCTAGCCCTGGCTGTCCTGGACTTAGTTGGAGACCAGGCTGGCCTTGAATTTCCAGAGTTTCTCCCACCTCTGCCTCCTGAGTGCTGGGATTAAAGGCCTGCGCCACTTCGACCAGCCAGGAACGGTTTTCTTTAGAGAACACACTTCCCTGAAGGTTCCTATCACATATTGTATTCATTGAGAGTCTGTCTTACATGCTTTTCTGGATGAAGCTAAAGACCTCCCATTTTCAAATGGTTGGGAGAGTTAAATGGTCAAAGGAATGGTCAAAGGAGCTTCCCCAAGGTCACCTAACTTTTTTTGAGTTTAAGCTCAGTTCAGATTACAAAACTGGTGCCGGCACTCTTCTTCCTCAGCGGTGCAGTGTGACAAAATTCTAAGTGCTTCCATTGCTGTTTCAGCTTTGTGTTGTGGTCCTCACAGTTCTGGGAGACACATACAACAGTACAGAAGAGCACAGCACCCCCTTTCCCCATAGCCATGCCGAACGGCGTCATAGCCATTCTCTGCGAGCTCAGACTCACTTGTTTTACACTCCAAGGTACTTACAGGTTTTTAGCAGCACCTTCCGCACGGCTTCGTGATACCGCTCATGGCTGTTCTGGTGGACGGAATAATTACCATCCTCGGAGGCAATTGGGGGGAGCCTAGTGGACACCGCATCCTTCTGGTCTGAAATGAGAAGTTTCGTTTTGAATAGTTGGCAAACAGGGATACTTTATTCTCTGATTTCCTGGTCTCCATGCCAACTAGGTACATAGCAGGGATCTTCCCTAGCCCTGACATCCAATTCTCAGGATCCCGGGAGTCAAATCATCAAAGCTGTGTAGAGAGGAGGGAGGGAGAAACTCATCATTGCTCAGCACTCCTGACGCCAAGACTCTGAGCGTCTTTCCACTGGGCTCAGGATGCTGGACAGATATTTAGGATGAAAAAGTGGCTTACATTTTCCTGGGAGTGACATGGCTATAGAACTTCAAATGGTCTGACCAGGAAAATTTATGGTGTTAAGTCCTGGAAGATAAGCAGCAGCCAGGCCAGAGCAGAATCGGGAAGGCTCTTTAGGCAGCAGGATGGGAGGTGCCTTGGAAGTGTGCAGATGTGGGGCTTTCTGCTGACCGGAACCTGGAGTGCTGGGTGAGGTGGAGAGGGTTGGAGGGATCTGGGAAAATTGTGTAGTAGGTACATAGTGTTCATCGTGTTCAGGAATTCATCCCCCCCCTCCCGGTCTTTCTCTTTCTCCTTAGCTTTTTGATACAGGGTTTTTCTGTGTAATCCTGACTGTACTGGAGCTTGTTTTGTAGACCAGGCTGGCCTGGAACTCTGAGATCCACCTGCTGCTGCCTCCTGAGTGCTAGGATTAAAATCATGCTCTACTGCTTGGCCTGCTCTTATAAAACAGAGCATGCATCTCACAAAGGACCAGCTCTCCCCCACCTGGCTTCTCAAGATGAAGGAAACAGGCTAGGTTTAGTCCAATACATCCAGATTCTATTCACTCGTCCATTTATTCAGTCTTTGTGAGACAGCATCTCACTATGTAGCCCTGGCTGAGTTGGAACTTGCTGTGTAGACCAGGCTGGCCTTGATCTCACAGAGACCTGCCTGCCTCTGCCTCCTGAGTGCTGGGATTTAAGGTGTGGTCTAGATTTTGAGCTGAAGACGAGGCTGCAAGGAGGCAGTGTCCATACAGAGCTTTCGTTAGGGCCCTGGCAGCGGTGGCAGCACATCATGGCGCCCTGCCTCTCCTGGCAGCACACAGAGCTGTGTCCTGGGGCAGCAGTGCCCACCGTAACGTCCGAAGTGCAGTTATGTCTGCTGGCATCTCAGAACCCTGAAGTGGGTTGTGACACTTTAAGGTGTGAACAGCAGGGCCTGGTCAGGGGTGAAAAGAAGGGCACTGTCTAGGGTTGCTCCAAGATTTCTTTTGGCTGTCCCACCTATTTTGTCACCCAGGCCATTAAGAGGCCCCTTTCCCCTTCTCACCTAGCCAGGCCCCTAAGACGACTCAGCTCTTCATCTTATGTTCTCAGGGTCTCCGTTCTGTTTCACAGAGCCCTGGCTCTGACCCATTCTTTTATTTTTCCTTCTTATGAGTGCTGGGCAGGAGCTAGGTCATTATTTACCATTCTCACTGGAAACCTGAAGATCGCTCACTCATTTGCTGCGGGCGAGGATGATGTTTCCTGCTTGTTTCCCTCCCCTCTCCTTTCTGTCCTCCAAAGGAAATCTTTGGTGTTTAATAGCCAAGGCAATGCCACCCAAGTATGCTGGTCCCCTCCGAGGCTGATGATGTGAGAGGGGATGGCAGTCCTTAAAGCTCTGGGAGAATGTCGTTCTGGGATCTGGGCCTGAAAGCAGGGGCTCATCGCTACTTAAGCCAAGGTTCTAGCAATGAGGGGTCATTTTCTGGAAGTGGTTCAGGCAAGGTGAGAGTAGCAATATGTCCATGGGCAAATAGCTGTGGATTGAGGAGTAATAGCGGGCAGGTTTCTAGGGGGTGTTGGGGTCTGGGTTGGGAGTAAATTATGGTTCTAAATGCAGTTGACAGCAAGAGCGCCTTCTGGTCCTTAGGCGGCAGACTGTTCTTAAGACACAACTGATGATGCTGTCTGTTATTTCAAAGTGTCTGAGCAGCAGGCTCCTGGCTTCCCACAGGGATGGGAGCTAGGTCTGGAGTCTGCTCTCCGCTCTCACCCACTTGGATGCCTGCCACTTGAGTCAGGCCTTCACCTTGCTCCTAGGGTTGGCTTCATTTTGTTTCTCATTTTTCTTTTTGCCAAACTGGGAGATACTTTTGATAACGTGCCACTTTCCCAAACTGCCCGGGTTTGCAGGGTGCTGAGATGAAGGGCAGATGAGAAGCCGTCATGGCTGCTGAGGGATGCTCTCCGTAAAGAACCTGCCGAATCAACGTCTCCTTGGCAGGTGGTGCCACAGAGGCTCTTCACACAGCTAGTGATGCTCTGTCCCCAACAGTCTTTGTGGGGACACAGATAGTAAGGACCTGGAATAGCTTCCTCTAGAATTGGGCCATAAGTTGCAGATTGCCATAAAACTACACCGAATGCTTTGCCTGCTCTTTGAAGACACCCTGGGTAGATCTTGTACTCATCATAATTAACGATGCAGAGTTTTGAGTATTATAGGCTGTCCTGTGAGCCAGGGATGGTGCGAGAATCTAGTCACTGCCTGCTTGACTCAGTGCCTCTGTTGGAACTGAGGCTGGTTGGCTCCAGGATTTTCAGTTGAATACAGACTCAGTGACTCTTAAGTCTGATTTCTTTTTTTTTTTTTTTTTTCTGATTTCTTGATTAAGGGTTGGTTTCAGGTTCTTGGTTTATAAGGGTGACAAGAATCCAACACACTTCATTGGTGATTGTCTTGGTATTGCTGGCTTACAAATGGTAACACCACTTGGAATTCGTACTCTGTCAGGATGAGAGAAAATGTGATGGTGTTGTACGTAAGAATACAATGACCCCTGGCTGGCTGGCCGGCCCAGCAGTAGGACTGTTAGCTTGCTGTGCTAACTTGAGAACCAGGGTTCACGTCTTAACAGCCACAGAAGCTGGGTATGCCCCATGCAGGCTGGCCTGTGACTCTAGAGCGGCAGAGATATAAACTGATCACTGATACAATTCTAGTCAAAAAGTGGGAGCTCCAACTTCATCAGGAGACCCTGCCTCAGAGGAACAAGGTAGTGAGAGGTAGGACATCGGTGCCGTCCTGTGGCTTGCATGTGAGCACAAGGCGTACTCATTCCCACATACATGTGCCCACACCATACACATATGGACCACACATACACACGCAAATATCTTTTATTTCAAAAGTGACCCCTATCAAATGGTAGTTTTAATCCTTGAAATTGGCCTGGGGATAGTAAGGTGATTTGCTAAAGTATGTTCAGAGAGCCATCTTGTACTGACTGTCTTCTTTCCTGACAGAGGTAATTATCTGTGCTTTGCGGGGAATCGGACAGGGGCACGAGCGCAGGAGCCCAGACCCTCATCTAGGGCCAGTTCTTTGCTTTTGCGTCTTCCGTTAGTGGCATGCCCGCACATCTTGAACATAGGGAGAGCAGATGGAGCATGAGCAGCCGAGGGACTTAGTGTTTCAGACTACTTAGGTAAAGTGGATTTTCCACAGATAAAGATGCTTAATACTAACGTGCGCTCCTCTGCAAAGTAGGGGCCATTATTTTACAAAAGGAGCTGGGGATACGGAGAGGTTTGGTCAAGTGCCTGGAGGCCACAAACTCACATGTGCCAAAAACATCAGTACAACCAGAGGGACTCGGCTCCAGAGAAACTCTTCCTGAAGTAGCAACATTGAAGTGCCCAGGAGAGATAGAGGAACTTGGACTAAAATCATCAGTCCCCTTACAGATGTGCACAGATGGTTGGGGGTGGGGAGTGGTTTCAGCGAGTGTGTCTGCTCACCTGGAACAGCCTTGAGTTCGGTAGGGAATATGACATCGTTGTCTTGATACGGAGGGAGAGCCCAAGCTCTCTCAGCTTTTCTGAACGTAGGGGTGTAATTCCCCAAAGTCAGTGCTTGGAGCGGAAAAGACTGGGACTTGGTAGGTCGCTCTCCCCGTGAGTTGGACCAGTCCCAGGGCTGGGGAAGAGCAACGAGGAAAGGCTGAGCCCCTGTAGGTAAAGTGGCCCCTCCACGGCCTGTGACGTCACCAGCGTGGAAGTGGGCCCCCTCTGGAAGCCTCCACCCTGGCTGTGAACAGCATGAGCAGCTCCCGTCCAGTCTCATGGGGATGAGATTGGGTGGCCTGCAGCAGTTATAAGCATATATAGGATTTCAAGATTCCAGTTCCATAGGGTCATTCTATACATCACAAAGGCAGGGGGTCTGTAGCCAACTTCATGGACTGAACTGTGCTGCACAGCCTCCTGTTGAGAAGCTGGAACTACAGCGCCCTCTGCTGGAGGTTACAAGTGCCATTGCTTGTCTCCCAGGAAGTGGGTCACCGGCCAGGCAGCTCAGAGAGATCAAGAAGCCTACAAGAGCCTAGAAGATTGAGCAGAGTCTATGGCAGGCAGAAGTAGAAAAGTGTTTTCCTCCGTGTGTGTGTGTGGTGTGTTTGTGTGTGGCCAAAGGACAACCTTGGATGCCAGTTCTTGCCTTATACCCTGTTAAGGACTAGTCTCTCCTTTTGCTCACCTCTGCATGTTCCAGGCTGACTGAACCACATGCCACCGCAAACTCCTGTCTCACCACAGGTTGTGACAGGCGTGTGCACTCCTGCACCAGACTTTCACATGTGTTCTGGGGATGAGATCTCAGGTCATTGGGTTCTCCTTGCATGCGCTTTATCCACTGAGCCACTGCCCCGGTCCGCTTATATTGTACATGCAAGTAAGCTCTAGGACTCACTGCATAGCCTGGATTGCCCTTGCACTTGCGTTACTCTTCCTGCCTCAGCCTCCCAAGTGCTGGGATGAGGGGCATGAGCTGTCATACAGGGCTCACACTGCTTAATCTCTACCACAGAAAGGTAGCGTTGTCAGGTAGGCATCTTCATTTACAGGGAAGGGAAGGAGGGAACGGAAGCGCTGTGATCTTGCAGTGTTAGCGCTTTCACACCGCACAGCTCTGGGTACCTGATGAAACCAGGGCTCTGGCGTTAAGGAGACATTGAAGCATGCCCTCTCTCCCTTTCCTCTTTGGTTTGCATATTAAAGAAAAGGTTTCGCTTGATGTGTACATGTGTGTCTGAGTGTATGTACGCCACTTGCATTCGGTGTCCATGGAGACCGGAGGACATCGGGATTCCCTGGAATAGAGTTACAGAGGATAGTGAGCTGCCTGCCATGGGGGTGCTGGCAACCGGACCCAGGTCCTCAGGGAGAGCAGCCAGTGTTCTAAACCACCAGCCACCTCTCCAGGCCCCAGTATGTGTGCGCATGTGCGTGCGTGCGTGCGTGTGTGTGTGTGTGTGTGTGTGTGTGTCTGTGTGTGCGCGCGCGCGTGCGTGCGTGCGTGCGTGCGTGTGTGTCGGGAGGAGGAGAAGGCAAGCATCCGGGAAATATCTGACTCTATGCGTTGACTCACCTCTGTGATTTTCATTATGAAGATATGTAGTAAGGGAACATCGGGGAAGCTCTCTTGAGCTGAATGTTTAATACACTCACACCCACTAGGAAAGGAAAAACCATCCTTCAAAGACAAATTGTGATAAAAATACACTGTGGTAGTAAGAGTTAGGAGAACAGAGTGACTGCTGAAAGGTTCACACTCAGAGTTGCTGCTGACAGCCGCGTCAGAATGCGGCTGACCTGAGCCTGAAGAACAGGTTAAAGAGCTAGTGCAGGCGGTCAGAACGAGAGCCAGGCCGCTCGGGTGGAAGTACAGTGTCCCTCTCTCTTCAGGAAGAATGCGCTCAGACCCTCAGTAAGTGTCTGAAACCGTGGCCAGCACTGCACTCTGCACGGTGCTTTCCCTGAGTATGCACATCTGTGAGAAAGTCTAACCTAAAGTGTGTGCAGTAGGGAATTAATAAGGAGCAACGAAACAGTTAGCAACAGACAGACTAAAAGAAAAGTCCTGTAAATTGTGTGTCTCTTAAAACCCATTGTACTGTTCCCACCCGTCGGGTGAGCTCTGAGGTGCTAGCGAGCCTGTGTGATGGGAGGAAGTGAGCGATGTGGGCGTTGTGTCCACATCAGGCCCTGAGGAGTCACTTAACAATTGGATGTACTGATGTCACTTATCACCCCCAGTTGCTTAGACTAGGTCTAATTATGAGAAACATCAGACAAACTCAAATTAAGGAACATTCTGCAAAATGTCCCACCCGTTTGCCACAGAATGTCAGAGGCATGGAACAAAGGCAGCGGAACCATTTCATGTTAAAGGAGGCCAAAGGGACATGCTTGCTGAATGCAGAGCTCAATCCTTAATTAGATCCTTAGAGGGAAACATTTTGCCGTAAAGGACATTAACACGATAACTGGCAAGGCGGGAACATTAGACCATGGACAATTACATGATACAGGAGTGCTAAAATTTGCCAAGTTGTTCTTAAGAAATGTAAATGGGCAGGATGTAGTGGCCCACACCTTTGATCCTAGCACTTCTGAGGCAGAGGCAGGAGGATCTCTGTGAGTCTGAGGCCAGCCTGGTTTACAGAGCCAGTTCTAGGAAAGCCAGGAGTATAGATTGAGACTGTGTCTCAAAAAGAAAAAAGAAAAGAAAGGCGAACAAATGTTTAGGGTAAAGAGACAGAGTACGAGAAACTTATTTCTAACTAACTAAAAAATAGATAGGTTAGAGACAAAGCAAAGAGTGGCAGAAATAACAGGTGGTTCATTTGGATAAAGATATGGATAATTCCCTCATACATTTTTACCTTTTTTCTTTAATTTTGAAGTTGTTTTTTTCCTCAATTTGCTAAAATAAGGAGGTGTGCTGGCCTATACTGTTAATCCCAGCACTGGGAGGTGGAGGCAGGCAAGCCAGGTCTACACAGCAAGTGAGGGCTACATAGTAAGAACCTGCCTCAAATAAAATACAACAGAATAAAAAAAGAAAAGAAAGCCAAAAATGTGAAGACCATCTGACGTAGCACAGGATGTATAACTAAGAACTAACTAATTCAGGCACGGTGCAGCCCTGTCCTGAACTCACTGTGTAGACCAGGCTGGTCTCGAACTCCCAGAGATCTGCCTGCCTCTGCCTCTCAAGCACTAGCATTAAGGGCGTGCACCACCACACACTGCGAGGCTGTGATTCTAACCTAAGATTCTGAAGTGGGGGACTCACCCAGATCTGAGCTAATTCATCCAAACGTTCCAAACTCCGACTGTGACGGCTCCAGTGTGTGAAATAGGTCTGAGAACAGGAAGGGGAACTTCCTGCTCTGTTCACGAGTTCGGAGGTTCCCTCGGGGATGCCGCTCTTGGATAGTAGTCACTGAGGATGGCTGCGCTGTCCAGGGCTGAAAAGCCGACAGTTAAATAAGAGCTGAGGTCCTCGAAGTGGGGTTCTTAATTTTCCTTCTCCTGCCTTCGTCGCAGTGCCACAGAGCTCGGCCCTGAGACCTCAGATGGGGCAGAGCTTCAGAAGAGCCCTCTTCCAGCCCGTGGGTGCCACACACACGTGGAGTCCCATGACCTCCACAGGCTGTCCTCTGATCTTCACACCCTCTTCTTGGCTCACAGCTCCTGCCGGGGCATTTGAGTCAGCTCTTCTTCCTCCTCCTTCTCCTCTTCTGCCTTCTTTTTAAATTACTTATTTTTACTTTACGTGCATTGGTGTTTGGCCTGCATGTATATTTGTATGATAGTGTCAAATCCAGTGAAACTAGAGTTACAGACAGTTGTGAATTGCCACATGGGTTCTGGGACTTGAATCTGTGTCCCCTGGAAGAGAACCCTGTGCTCTTAACCACTGAGCCATCTCTAGCCCTATTTTGGTTTTCTTTTTGGCAATTCAGGGTTCCTCTGTGTAGCCCTGGCTGTCCTGGACTCGCTTTGTAGACCAGGCTGGCCTGGAACTCACAGATATCCACCTGCCTCTGCCTCCCTGAGTGCTGGGATTATTACAGTCGTGTGAGACAGGGTCTTTCTATACAGTCCTGGCTGTACTGAAATTCACTATGTAGACCAGGCAGGGCTCAAACTCTCAGATCTGCCTGCTTCTGCCTTCCCAGTGGTAGGATTAAAGATGTGAGCCACCGTGCCTGTTAAGAGTCTTTTTTTTTTTTTTTTAAGATTTATTTATTTTTATTTTGTGTGTGGGGGGTGGTTTGCATATGTGTGTCTGGGCACACTGTATGTCCAGTACTTGAGGCCAGGGTGTCAGATTCCCCTAGGACTGGAATTACAAGTTTTGTGGACCACCATGTGGGTGCTGGGAATCAAACCTGCGTCCTTTGCAAGAGCAGCCACTGCTCTTAATGCTGAGCCATCTCTTCAGCCCCAAGAAAATTTCTAGTCTAAGGTGGAGTAGAACTCAGCATGTAGCCCAGTCTAGGGTTGAACTTGTGATGGCCCTCCTGCCTCAGCCCCCTGAGCACAGAGACTACCATCATGATGCTGGGCAGTGGTGGTCCACCCTTTAATCTCAGCACTCAGGAGGCAGAGGCAGGCGGATCTCTGAGTCCAAGGCCAGCCTGCTCTATAGAATTCCAGCCAGCCCTACACAGAAAAACCTTGTGTCAAAAAGCAAAACAACAAAAAAAGTTGTTACTGCAGGTCTGTGTGTTTACAAAGCAAGCAGTTTACTGTCTGAGCTATTTCATGGCCCTCGGAAAAGGTTTTACACAACTTTTACTATAGCATCTTGATATAATTATTAAGATTATAATTTGGTTATTATTATAATTAACAACTATAGTTTTAATAGCAACAATTAATTATTGAACTTAACTTTAATATTAATAGTTAATATTATTGATGAGTTATTATTATTATTAACTGTGATATTTATAACAGGTGAATTTTACGTATAGGAAAAAGCAGCACATGTAGAATTTGACATTGTCCAGTTTCAGGTTTGCACAGGAGCTATGGGACACAACCTCCTCAGATAAATAGAAACCAAGTCAGGATACTCCAACACCTTCTCATAGCCTTCCCTTCAAAAGCTGAGTTTACTTCTTCTTCCCTTGAGGCTTGGTTTAGTGACTCTTCAAGGAGGTTAATTAACTTCCTGCTACTGTAATAAAATGCCTGAGATAATCAGCTCATAAAAAGTTTTTTTTTAATTTTATTTTGACTCACAGTTTTGGCGGTTCTGGTCCATGGTTACTTGGCTCTCTCTCTGTGGTGAGGCAATGCATTACGGTAGGGGTGCATGGCGGAGCAAAACCACTTACCCGTTAAAGAACAACAGAGGAAGAGGCAGGGAGCCCATAATAACCTAAAGACCTTTGTGTTACCCCCAAAGTTCAGTCATCTCTCATAGTTCCACCCGGGAAACTAAGCCTTTAAGCACATGGAGCTTTTGAGAGACATTTAAGACTCAAACTACTCTGCAATAGAAAAGATAAAAGCGATTGTTATTTCTGAGACTAGGTCATAAAAAGTCATTTGTGTGCTTGCTATCATCTGTCTTTCTATCTTTCTTTCTTCTATCTATCCACCAACCTATTATCTATCTTTCATCTATCTACCTGTATGTATATGTATGTATGTATGTATGTATCATCTATCTACCTATGTACCTATACCTCTCTCTCATCTACCTCTCATCTATCTATCTATCTATCTATCTATCTATCTATCTATCCATCTATCATCTATTCATTATCTATCTCTCATCTATCTACCTATATCTGTCTATCTACCTATACTGATCATCTATCACATATCTATCTATCTATCTATCTATCTATCTATCATCTATCTATATCTCTCATCTATCTATCTCAGCTCCCTCTCCCTCCTTCTTGCCCACTCACATATAGAAGGAAAGTTACCTGCTGTGTAGAAATACTTAGGCAGCCTATGGAGAGGCCCATATGAAGAGAAACTGAGTTGTCTTGTTAATTGCTAGAGAGGCTTTGTCCTCTAGACATCTTAGAAATAGCTCCTGCTGCCTGGCCCCAACATGCACATGACTGCAGTTCCTGATATCCTGCCTGCAGCCATAAGAGACACCCTGATCCTAGATCCAGATCCTGTCCCTGGATCCAGACTCTGAAACTGTGGAAAGATGTATTTGTAGGTTTAAGTCTGTATGTTTTAGGTAAGTTGTTACACAGTAATAGAGTAAACATTGACAGTTGAGTGACAATATTTAGAAAGCCTGACAATGAGTAATAATAAAAAATATAGAAAGATTTAATGAGTTAGATGATCAACTCAGAAGGTTTTATAGCTCATAAATGAGAACTTGAAAAAGATAGGAGTGAGGAAACAATTGATAAAAAAGAAACAAAATTTCTCGGGAGGGAGGGGCATGGATTTTTAGGATGGGAGAACCATGGGTGTCCGTCCCAGGGCATGAAAACAGAGCTGCACTACAGCACATCAGTATTTCAGAACGCTAGGGAACAGAAATTAAAGTTTCAGAAAGGCTTCTAACTAAACACTAGAGTACAGTAAAGTTACCCCTGCAAAATTCCCAACCTAGAATGCTACATCTGGAGAAGCTGTATGTAGAAAGTGATTCTAGGCTCACACATATAACTCATGCTCATAAAACACTTATTAAGTGCTCCTTAGATGCTCTTGCAGAGGATCTGGCTTCACTTCCTAGCACCTACCTAGTAACTACCAACTGTCTAGCTCCTGTTTTAGAGGATCCAGTGCTGCTTTCTGACCTCTGAGTACACAGACCCATAAATAAACAAAACACTCATATACATAAAGTAAGAACTAAAAAAAATGAAGAATAATTTGTTTATCTTTTGTTTGAGATAGGGTCAGTCTGTTTGCCAAGTCTCACTTTGTAGCCCAGACTGGCCTTGAATTTATAGCAATCCCTCAGCCTAGACTCTATGTTCTGGGATTACAGGTTTGAGCCACGACACCTGGTTTCATAGGTCCATCTCTCTGTTGTATGTGTTTTATGCATAGGTGTGCAATTTGTGTATTTGTATATATGTGTGTGTGTGTGTGAAAGCCAGAGGTCAGCTTTAGGTATCTTCTTTTATTGTTCTCCACCTTAATTTTTTTAAATATAATTTTATTCTTTATGTGTATCAATGCTGTACTTGCATGTATGTTTGTTCAGCTTTTGTGTGTCTGGCATCTGAAGAGACTGGAAGAGGGTGTTGGATCCACTGGAACTGGAGTTTCAGATGGTTGATCTGACATGTGGGAGCTGGGAATTGAACTTGGGTCCTCTGGAAGGGCATCCACTGAACCATCTCTCCAGCCCCTCCACCTTGGAATTTTTTTGAGACCCTGTCTCTCAGTGAGCCTGGACACCAGCATTTCAGTTAGGGCTGGCTGGTGAGCCCTGCAGATCTGGCTGACTCCATATGCCCCGGCGTTGGGTTTACAGTCATGCTCTGCCTCATCTTATTACAGAGATGCTGAGGTGCAAACTCAGGTCCACATGCTTTTGCAGCAGATATTTTAGTACAGTTAGTCACCTCCCCACCCCAGGCTGTCCATACCTTAAGGGGGGCCCTGGAATGCATAAAGTTGGAGCTGGGGCAAGAAAGCAGGGGGCCGGAGTGATACGTTTCAAGTCCAGTCTTTAGCCTAGAGTTCCAGAATGAATAAACTGGAGTGAGCAGATGCTAGCAGGACACTTCTGTGTGCTCTCTCATGGACTGTCTTAGTCAGTCTGTGATGAAACACCATGACCAAGGCAACTTGGAGAGGAAAGGGTTTATTTGGATTACACTTCCACATCCTAGTTCATTATTGGAGGAAGTCAGGGCAGTTATTCAGAGCAGGAATCTGGAGGCAGGAGCTGATGCAGAGGCCATAGAGGGACCACAGAGGGATGCTGCTTACATGCTTGCTCCTCATGGCTTACTCAGCCTGATTGTGTGTGTGTGTGTGTGTGTGTGTGTGTGTGTGTGTACATTGGTGTTCTGTCTGCATGTGTGTCTGTGTGAAGGTGCCAAATCCCTTGTATCTGGAGTTACAGACAGTTGTGAGCTGCCATGTGGGTGCTGGGAATTGAACCCAGGTCTCTTGGAAGAGCAACCAGTGCTCTTAACTGCTGAGCCATTTCTCCAGCCCAGGGATGGTACCGCCCACAATGGGCTGGGCTCTTGTCCATCTATCACTAATTATGAAAGTACCTTACAGCTGGATCTTATGAAGGCATTTTCTCAATTGAGATTTTTTTCCTTTTAGAAAACTCTATAGTTTGTGTCAAGTTGATATAAAACTAGGCAGCACAAGAACTCTGGTTTTTATAAAGTAAAATCTATGGTTATGCCACAAAAATATTAATGAGAAATCAATGTTGTGCCTCTGAGTTGACTCCAAGCCTTTGTTCACCAGTTTTGCTTGTATTTTATTTCATTTTTGGGTGGGCATTAGGGATGGAATAGAGGGCCTTGCACATTCTGGTAACTCCTTCACCACTGAGCTGCATTTCCAGCCCTCAGCAGAATTTGTGAGATATGAACTGGGTAGGAAAATCCCAGGCCAGGAGCATTTTTGTTTCTGGTGAGGTAGTCCATAGAACAGGGGCAAGTAGGTTGAAGTAGCCAGGAGAAGTTTCTACTGGCCTGGAATGAGGGTAATTTGTAGGTTTTCTAGAGGACGTGCTTTCTATGAGAGGGCACAGAAGACTCCTTTATTTGAAAACAAGACTAGTTTCACCACATAATGCTGAAACCTGGTGCAGTGCGGTATTGGGGCCAGGGATGTTGGAAGACTATGAAAGGGTTCCCGGGGCCCGCTGGGAACTCTTCATCTGACCCAGAAGCTGGATAGAGAAACAGAAACTTTGGTGGAATTAGAAAGAAGAGACTGGGTGAGTACCCAGTGGAGTCTCTCAGTCCTCACCTCTTCCACAACCCCAAAATTTCATAATTTCCTTCACCCGCATTTCCATTCTGTCAGAATATCTCCTCCATTTCAATGCTTTCAATTATTAAGACCCAAATCAAATGTAATCTCCTATGAACTGGCCCTGACTTCAGATTTTGTAGTCATTCAAAACCATTTATTCATTCATTCATCCTAGAAATATTAAGCGTATAAGGCATGGCTGGGCCTGTATTAATATAATACAGATCAAATATATGCTCAGACTCTTCAACATTTCCCAATGAAATGAAATGTTTCTTGAGGTGGGCAGCATGCCCACTTAGTTGGCCTTGGCCTTGTTTTCAAGGCGTGCTTCCCAAATGTTTAAGGTCTTGGAATTTACTTAATTTTCAGAGCTAATTCCTGGCTTGTTTGCCTGATGCGCACTTCAGTTGTCATTTCCTGCCTGGCTCTGGAGACCTTGCCTGTCTGAAGGAGTGCGGGGATTAAAGGTGTGCACCACCACTGCCTGGCTCAAACTATGTATCTCAAATACAGAAAGTGAAGATGGAAGGCTAGGGTCCCTGCTAAGTAAATTTAACTATGATAATAGCTGATAATGAAATATCCATCTGTAACTCCGCTAGGAAAGGAAACAATAGCAACTGGCTAAGATGTATCTAGGAAAGGCATGGCCCTCTGACCCACTGTGTGAAATTCTCCTTACTTGTTTCTTCAGTTGTGGTTCTTTTCTTACACTGAAAGGGATATTGATATCCTAGTAGATATAAGCTGAAGAAAGCCATCTCAGCACCTCCTTCTCCTCAGGATGTTTACACTGGAGTGCTAGGTTCTAGTAACCATGGTAATGCTGTGAATTACCATGACTGACATTTCCTTTGTCCAGTGAGGCACAAGATTTATGGGTTCACCAGGGAATTGGAATTGAGAGGCTAAATAATTCCAGGAAGCTTGAGGTATCAAGTATTATTACCTTGTTTTTTTTGGGGTGTGTGTGTGGGTGGGTGATTCCAGACAGGGTTTCTCTGTGTAGCCCTGGCTGTCCTGGACTCACTCTTTAGACCAGGCTGGCCTCAAACTCATAGAGATCCACCTGCCCCCGTCTCCCGAGTGCTGGGATTAAAGGAATGAATTTTATGCCAGGCTTAGCTTCAAACACTTCATTCTTCTGCCTCAGTCTCCTGAGTGCTGTGCTTAGAGGCATGACTCATCATGTCCAGCTAACAAACAGAACTTGAGTCTCAATAGAATTCTTCCAGTGATTGTTTCATCGGTGATGTGCTAATTTTACATTAATTTCGACCCCTTATGGTGGCCCCACGCCTTTAATCCCAGCACCTGATGCAGAGGCAGAAGGCTCTCTCTGAGTTAGAGGCCAGCCTGGTTTACATAGTGAGTTCCAGGACAGCTAGGGCTATGTACTGAGGCCCAGTCTCAAAACACCAAAATTTCTTTTTCATTAATTTTTCAAGCTGGCTAAGTCATAATTAAATTTAAATTATTGAGAGCTGAGAATATAGCTCAGTGGGAGAATGTTTTCCTAGCAATGTACAAGGCCTTGGGCTCAATCCTAGAACCAAAAATGGAATGAAGTTTTCTAAACTCAGAAACTCTTATATTAAGAATAAAGATAGTATTAAAAATTTGTCACTTCCTAGTTATTTTGTTATTACTTACAGCATGGATTTGGTTTAATTCTGTGTGGATATTCTGTTTTTTCATTTTTCCCCTTCAGTTTGGGAATTTCTGTGAATATATTAGCAAGCTAACTGGTTCTTTCCTTAGTCATGCTGATTCTACTGATGAGCCCAATGAAAGCATCTTTATTTCTGTAATCTTGTTTGTCTGTTTTGAGACGGGGTTTCTCTGTGTTGCCCCAGCTGTCCTGGAATTCACTTAGTAGACCACGCTGGCCTCGAACTCACAGAGATCCACCTGCCTCTGTCTCCCAAGTGCTGGGATTAAAGGTATGCCCCTATGCTTGGCCTACTTATCAGTTATTTTAAATTCTCAATTTGAAGTCTCAAAATTCCACCATGAATACCTGTATCTGATGCCATAGTTTCTTCTCTTGTTGGTTTTCGAACTTGAACAGACCACTTAAGGCTCAGGTTCTCTCTCTATGGTGAGGCATCAGAGACGTCCACCGCCGGTGTCTCTTCTGAGGTCCGTGATTTGGGTCACCCCTTCCAGCTTTGTTTTTCCACACTTTCTTCAGGTTTATTTACTATTCTGCAAAGAGCTGTGCGCGTGAGAGCAACAAGCCTGTCTTGACACTCCTTACACATGGTTGGAACCTTTCAATTTTTTCAGTTGTAATCCTGTTATTACACAGAAATTTTATGGTTTGTCGGTAAGACTGGACGGCAGGGGAGAACTATTTTGTAATTATTATTAGGTTGCTGCCCATTTTGTTTGTGTGCACATGCATGGGAAAGCCAGAGGTTAACATTAGGTCTCTCTATATAACCTTGGCTGTCCTGGAACTCACTTTGTAGACCAGGTTGGCCTTGAACTCTGAGAGATCTGCCCCCCTATTCTACCCCCACTGCCCCTTCCCCCAACCCCATTGAGACAGGGTCTCTCACTTAATCTGAAGGTTCATCGACTTAGCTATCTGAGCAGCAAATCATGGGTTCTTCTGTCCCTGCCTCCCCAATTCTGGGATTACTGGTGTGGAGCCCAGTGCTCTGCATCGGTGCTGGAGATCGGGACTAAGGCCCTTAGCCTTATGCACAAGAACAATATTGACTGACCATCTCCTTAGCTGGACTTCCCAGTTTCCTGTTGACCTTGTAATCACTGGACAGTGACCTTAAAGTGTCTAATATTTTTGTCACTTTAGACAATAGAGGAAGGCTAGAGGGGTCCAAAGTGGGCTTTCCATACCTGTTAGGCTTTTTAAATCAGGTTTTGATTTAAAGAGTTTCCTGGTTCCAGGCATAGTGGTGCATATCTTTAATCCCAGCACTTGGAAGGCAGAGATGGGGATTTTTGTGAGTTCTAGGCCAGCTTGGTCTACAGAGCCAGTTCCAAGATAGCCATGGTAACAGTGAAAAATCCTATATCAAACAAAAAAACCCCCCAAACCAAAAAAACAAAACAAAACAAAGTTTCCTTTAAGAGCGAGATAGCTCAGTGGTAAAGGGGCTTGCCTCTAAGCTGGATGACCCTGTGTTCAGTCTTTGGATCACATGGTAGAAAGAGCACCCTAAAGTTGTCCTCTGACCTCTAGCCTTACAGCAAGGCAAAAGAGGGCTGAGGAGGATACAGCTGGGAGGCAGCGCACTGTCTAGCATAAGCACAAGGATCTAAGTTCAGCCTCCACCAGAGTGGGAGAGAGGGCAGACTGAGAGGTGTTGGCTTCACTTCAGAGAGTGGTAAAAAAACACTTTGCTCAGGTTGAAAAGCTATTAGGGGTGGGACTGGGAGGGAATGAGGGAGGGGGCTACAGCAGGGATACAAAGTAGATAAACTGTAACTAATATAAAAAAATTAAAAAAAGCTATTGGATGCTGGAGCTGGGCTATGACTTAATAGAGGTCTTGAACTAAGAAAATTTCCACGTGGAGCTGGTGGAACTTTCCACACTGTACTGGCAGTTTTAGTTCATCCGTTAGCAGATCCTGGGATAGCTCACTGCTTCTAGTGTTTTGTGCACGTGCCTTGGTGCATTTGGGGCAGTCAGAGGACAACTTGCAGGAGTCAGTTCTCTCTTTCCATGGGGCGGGAGGCGTCCCAGGATCGAATTCAGGGCTGGCAGCAGTCTCTACCTGCTAAGCTACCTCCAGAGGCCCCTCATTCACATACAGACGTACAAGTCCCACAGGACTTCTGGGGTAAAATTCTGAGCACCTGATCTTCAAGAGGGATTGCCAATTCCCACGCCAGGGGTGGGTACAGTGGGCTCTGGGCACACAGAGAGTGAGGCCACTCACAGATCTGTGGTCTGGGATTGTGTGAACACCAGCATGAGTTGAACGCTGCGACAGAAGCCTGGGAATAGAGGCACCATGGAGTGGACAGGAGAGTGAAGGGGACCAGCTTGATTTTTACACAAAGTGGACCTGGGAGTGAGTGGGCGCAAACATTGTATCTCTTGATCTCCGTTCCTTGGTGATCTTTCCCTACGGTTACGTTTTCCTAGAATTATTGACCTGGGCAACACTAACGCTTGCATGCCCTTGGGACCTGCTGGTCATTTGGAATCTATGCCGGGAAGCATATCACTTTCACCGGTAAGAGGAAAGCAAGAGAAAAAGGCCTCATCACCTAAATGAAATTATATTTAAGTCAGCAATGTTCTTGAGCCTGGCGTGGTGTCACACGCCTTTAATCCCGGCACGCAGGCAAAACCAGGCGGATTTCTGAGTTTCAGGCCTGCCAAGGCTACAGTGAGGCCCGCTTAAGAAAGAGAAATACCCCCCCCCCCACCAACAAAACTAAACCCAGACAAACAACAGCAAAACATGTCGTGTCCTCTGGACATGGAAGCATGAAATTAGTAACATAAACTTTATTTCTTCAAGTTGGTGATCGGTAGCAAAGCGGAGGGAAGGCTGCTACAAACAGCAGAGCTGCTTTTCCAACCGGCTGCGGTTCTTGACACTGCTGCTAAGAACCCAGAAGCCTTTTCGCGGCTTTAACGGTTCGACATAGGGCGGGGCCACTCACTGTCTCGTCTTTTCTCGGTTTTCTGACGGTCTCGCCTATTTTCCCTGACACGGGCTCCGTTAGCCCAGTTCTAGGGAAGGCACCGCCATCACGAACGTCCTCGAAAACCTCCCAACGCAGCCTAGTGAGAGGAGAACGCGGAAACCCGCAAGGCGACCCACGCAGTTCTCGCGAGGAGAGACGAGATTTTTAAAGAACAACGTCTAAGGCGGCCCCGCCCACCACGGGGGGTCACATGACCTGCGCCTGCGTCCCGGCGGCAGCGTCTTTCCTGGTCGTGGACTGGCTGTTGATGCGGCTACGGGATGTCGCAGGGGTCATCGCGGAAGTAAGTTCTTGCGCCTCCGGCTTCCCGGGCGGAAGTGTGTCACAACCCGGTGGTCGGCTCCTGGAGGAAGTTCGTCACGTCGCGGTTGTCTCGCACAGCGGATGTGTGTCGCCGCTTAGGTGACGCTGGGAAGTGCTCGCAGCCCCCGCCGCTGCCTTTCGGTGGAAGCACTATGGAGGGAGAGAGGAAGAATAACAACAAACGGTGGTATTTCACTCGAGAACAGCTGGAGAATAGCCCTTCGCGTCGTTTCGGCGTGGACTCAGATAAAGAACTCTCTTACCGCCAGCAGGCGGCCAATCTACTCCAGGACATGGGACAACGTCTTAACGTGTATCCTTGCGGCCTAGGCCTTCGGCCTTGGAGCGCGGCCGGCCACGCTTCGGCGTCCAGGCTGGGGACGCCGGCGGGGACAGGAGTGGGTAAGGTGGTGGCAGGAGCTGGACGTCTAGTGGGGAGAGCCCACAATGGCGCTGGCCGAACAGTGGTTCGCGCGAGGGAAATGAGGCGGAGTCAATTTCCCGCTCGCTCACCGGTGCCACCAGCCTGGCTGGGAATTCGTACCTTTCCCGTCTTTGTGTTTCGCCGCCCCGTCCCAGCCCCTGCCCACTGGATTCTGTCCTGTTTTAGTGGCTTTTGAGAGTCTCCTTTCTTCTGTAAGCGAAGGAAACGTTTGAGAGGTTTCACTGCCGACGCTACCTCCCAAACTGTATTAAAAAGGGGGGGGGGGGGGTTCGGGAAATTCTGTACCCGAAGGACTTGGTGGTCTAGAATTAGTGCCCCAGGTTTGGTTCCAAATCCGTTTTTCTCTCGCTTACTAGTTGGCTAACCTGTCAAATTCCTTTTTCTACCGACGTTCACCACAACGCTAGGTGTTCAGACGTTCTAGTAGCAGGTTCATAGACTTTTAAGAGGAAGGAAAGATGTCAGCTTTGGTTTGTAGGGAGGTGTAAGTGTTGCTATGTTTTAAGCAGTTTGTAGGGTATTAAGTCCTTGCTTCTCAGGGCAATAGTGAGGCTTCATTAGTTTTCAGATTTAAAAGGTAATGTAGTTTAGTGATTCCTCCCGCCCATTCCCCCCCCCCCCTTCGGAAAACATAGTCTTTTGTGGCAAAACTAAACGTTTTAAAGTTCTTTCCATTTTCCATGTTTTCTTTTATCCTCTGGTTGCAGCTTCCCCTTATATAGCATTTATTTAAGAGTGATGCTAAGGGGTAGGCAGTGTTGTAATCCTTTTTGATTCCAGCACTGGGGAGGTAAAGGCAGGCCAAAGCTACCTGGTAAGACCCTGTCTCAAAAAAAAAAAAAAAAAAATTCTGAGTTTAGGTCTATAAAAATTCTGAGTTTGTACTATAATGTTTAGATCTGAAGGTTGTCTGTTGCTTTCAAATAGGTGATCTCTTTATTGCCAGTTTCTTATTGAAATCAGGCTCATTTTCCCAAGTATCCAGTCAGTGCACAATTAAACTTAAGTTCCTATATATGTTTAAGGCACCTTTTAAAAGTGTGTTTAAAAGATTGTTGCCATATTGTCATCTTTATACAGATTGTTGCTGAGGTCTGTGGGAATAAGATATTCAATTTTTCCTTGGGACTTGGAGGGAGACACCTACAAATCAAAGACTGGATTGGATTGGAGGATGGCAGGAGTTTCCTTTCAGTGGTTGACCATCAAACACTTCAAAGGTTTTGTAGGTCAGAGGTCGTGTGATATTTCTTGAACTAATCAAAGCCGGGTGTGGTGGTACACACCCTTGTTCCTTCACTTGCCTTTAATTCCAGTGCTCGGGAAGCAGGCAGATTTTTGAATTTGATGGCAGCCTGATCTACAGAGCTAGTTTCTGACCAGCCAAGCATATGTAGAAAAATCCTGTCTTGAAATGCCCCACCCCACCCCACCCCACCCCGCCCCACCCCCCAAAAAAGAAAAGAAAATAGAGCTTGAAAACTACTGAAGGTGGGAGAGATAATAGATTCCCAGGGGCTAGTAAGGGAAGGCCTTGTAGATATTCTTAAGTTATTGTGGGGCTAGAGAGATGGCTGAGCAGTCAAGAGCACATACTGCTCATGCAAATGACCAGGCCTCTGTTCTCAGTACCTGCCTGGCAGCCGACAGTCATCTGAAACTCTAGTTCTTGGGTAGCCCATGCCCTCTTCTGGCCTCTGGGGACACGACATGCACATGGCGCGTGTACGTGCAGGCACATGCTGATACGCTTAAAAAGAACCTTTTTGAAGGCATCTTTGAGCAGGCAAGATGTCCCAGCAGATGAAGGCACTGTCACCAAGCCTGATACTCTGAATTCTATCTCTGAGACTCATAGGGTGGAAAGATAACTGACTCCTGCAAATTGCCCTCTGACCCCCACACCTCCTCCCAAAAGTAAATGTAATAAAAAAAAGTTGTCCTGAGCTAATGGATCATCTTTGCAGAAGGCAAGTGACATGACAGAAAAGCATAAGATTATATATATTGCATATTGATTTCCACCTTGCCACTTGTGCAGTCAGTGCGTTCATACAAGTACATGTTAGGTAGAGGACATGTTGTCAGTTGTCAGCTAATAATTTAGTTAGTGAAGGAAAACAAGTCTGCTATTTGATTTGAAGAGTTAAGTGTTGGTTTCATGTGGGGTCACTTACTGTGCCTGGCCATTTGTTTTTTTGGGAAAGGAGATTATATTGTCTGTTTTGAACCTTAACTTGAGCACTTCAGCTCACAACTGACCATCAACACTGCTATAGTATACATGCACCGATTCTACATGATTCAGTCATTTACACAGTTTCATCGATACGTAAGTATTGTGTGGAGTCTCTTTGGGTTTGAGTCTAGCTGCTTATTTTATGATTGGTTGTTGTTTCTGAACTAGGATTTAAATTTTAGAAGTTAGGGCTGGTCATTTTAAATTTAGAGAAAAACTGATTTAAGTATAGCTTTCAAAGTGGTAAATAATTTTATGGCCATAGAAGACAAATGTTAGATTTTGTAAAACCTTTCATAAAATTCAGTGGTTAGCTGAAGGGAAAGATGTATTATGTGGTAATGCCTGGGAAATGACTTTTAAAAATGGGGAAAATAGGAATAAAAGGATATTATTTTCTTGGGCAAAGTTGTAAATATAAATGTTGTTTTCAGTTTTGTTACCTGAAATGGTCTGTTTTAACAGTTGCTAATCTGGAGGTGAATGCATAGTGATATTTTAGTTGCAGTAAGTCTGTATGTACTTAATTAAAAATCCCAAGGTAATAAGGATAAATTTGAACAGATCATTGTGGATTTGTGGGTCAAATATCCTATTATTTTTTAAAGTTTTTGAGGAAGCATGTTTCAAATTTAGGGTGTTTCCTAAAATGATTTAGTTTTGTTTTTGTGTGTGTTTGTGTTAATGAATGGTATAAGTGTCTAAGTTTCCACAGAGGCTAGCTGAGGGCATTGGGCTTCCCTGGAGCTGGAGTTACAGGCTACTGTGAGCCACCTAGGTGGATCTGTGGAAGGAAACTATCTCCAGTCCAGATAATACATTTTGAGTTGTTTTGTTTTGATACACTGAGAAGAAACTTTATGAAGCTAAATATAATTCCTGTAATGTAAGAAATCGTCAGGGTCAGATTTAGGAGGAGCAGGAAACTCTAGGGATCTATTGATAATAAAGTATTCCTAATTTTGGGTGATTTAGTCAGTTTGACTCTTTCTTGCCGTTGGCTTCCATATTTCCAATGAGCCTTTATTGAGGCTCTCACAGCACTGAAACAGAAGTAGCGAATGAAGAATGAAATTAAAGAGGAATTCCATCGTTGTCCTGGTAATTTTGAAGCTGTCTACTCTCAGCCTTCCCCTTTTTTTCTTTTTATCCTTTTTCTTCTGTCTTTATTTTTTTTTTAGGGTCTCACTCTGTAGTCATGGCTGGCTTGAATTATTTAGTCCTGACTGGCTTGAATTTTCAAACACTGGCATTATGAGCAGGAGGCACAATGCCTGCCAAGCCTTCTTTTTTATTGTAATAAAGATTTGAAATGTAGGGGGCTGGAGAGATGGCTCAGCAGTTAAGAGCACTGACTGCTCTTCCAGAGGACCCAGGTTCAATTCCCAGCACCCACATGGCAGCTCCCAACTGTCTGTAACTCTGGTTCCAGGGGATCCGCACCCTCACATAGCATACATGCAGTCAAACATCAATGTATATAAAAATAAAAGTAAGTACATTAAAAAGATTTGAAATCTAGGGTAAAATCTTAAATCTAGTTGTTTAGTCTGCATTATTGTGTTAGCATGTATTTCCCTCTTATTTAAATGGTGTTTTCTTATGCCTTTGTGTTAACCTTGGTTAAGATAGACATTTATCTGTTTATTTTTAAAGTACCTGCACTAAGCTGGTTGAGTAAATGATCTGATAATTATTTCGTTATAGAGGTGTTCTTTTGGATATCATATCCTTTGTTTTTATTTGTCTCTTGTTTTGAGACAGGGCCTCAACTATGCGGCCCTAGCTGGCCGGAACTCACAGAGATTGACCTGTCTTTGTCTCCTGATTGCAAAGTAGTTGGTCTTTTCTAGGGTGTTGGTTTTTAGGTATATTCTGGAATTAGCACATCAAAAATATTATCCTCTTATAACATTAATTTTATAAGTTGAATTTAGTTGTGATCAGTTAAAAATTAGATTTGAGAGGGCTTAAAACATCATGGCATCCATGTTAAGCCTGTCAGGCCAGTCCTTGTGGATTTGTATGTATGTGTGTACATATATAATGTACACCATGTTTGTATGTGAGTGTAGCTCACACTTGGCTTTGGTGCACATATGGAGGTTCTCTTCTTTTGCCATGGATTCTGGGGATCAAACTTGGGTTGTCACGTTCCAGCATTTGCACGTCAGGAGCTTTGCTGAGACATCTTGCTAGCTGCCTTGCAAATTTTGATTTATTTATTACAAATATAATGAATTCACGAGGTAAAAATTAACAATGCAGAATGATCCCCTGTGCCCTGTAGAGCAATCCCTGACCAGACAGGCAGTATCCCAGGCCTCTTTCTGTATGTGAACTAGTACTTACAGTTTTTGTTGCAAAGGTCATGTCTCACCATACCCCTATTGTACAACTTTCCGGAACAGTCTCTTCATGCTGTTTCTCATAATTTAGGTGGCTGCAAGGAGACAGGGATGGTAGTGCACGCCTGTAATTTCAGATCTTGAGGACCAAGGCAGGAGGATCCAAAGAGTTGGAGGCCCTCCGAACTGGTCGTGGACCAACAGAGCCTCAAGGGGCTGGGAGGTGTGTCACTTAGTAAAGCACGGAGACCTGGGTTAGACCTCAAACTCCAGGGAAGAAAGCTGGCTGTGGTGGGCGGGGCCCGTTGAGGTGCTGGTTCAGATTCGGTCGCACGTATCTGAAAATAGAAAATATATATGAAATATATATACACATATATGTATGTATGTATATATATGTGTATATATATTATATATATATGCACACACATATATGAAAATAGAAAAACAATTCTTTGAAAAATCATGGCATGTTGTGCATAGGTGTGATTGCGGCACTGGGGAGGTGCACACAGGACTCTTGGGCTTGCTAGCCAGCGCTTAGTGGGGTTCTGGAGTTCCAGGTTCAGTGGAAGACCCTGTTTAAAAACAGAAAGATGGGTGCTGAAGAGATGGCTCAGCAACTGGTTAGGAGCACTGACTGCTCTTCCGGAGGACCTGGGTTCAATTCCCAGCACCCACCTGGCAGCTCAAACTCTCTGTAACTCTTCACACAGACATACATGTGTGAAGCAGTGCCTATAAAGAAATTGTTTAAAAAATAAAAGAGAGAAGATATAGAGGGATTGATGAAGACCATTGGACAACCCTGTCCTCACATACAAATACCTGAAAAATATTTTTAAAATTATGTTGTCTTTTATACATTTAAGAATCCTTGGGGCTATCTATGTGACTCGGTACAGTGTGTATTTAGCATGTTAGAGGTTTTGGGTTCAATCCATAACACCAAATGAAAAAAGATTCATATTTTAATAGTAACAGATTTGGATATGTTTTACTCTCATTATTGACTTAAAAGTTTAGTGGTTATAAACGTGTATACTGGGATCAGACATGTCTACATTTGGAATCTTGCTGATCTGCTCACCAGCAGTGTGGCTTGTGGTAGTGACTATATGCCTCAGATTTCTGATCTGTTTGTGGGATTTAAATTAATTTTCAGAGTTCTTGTCCAAAGCAAGCAATTGGTAAATATTATCTGTGTGATTTTTTTTTTTTTTAAATAGAATTTGTACTTTAAACTTATAAAATGCCTCTTAGGGTTGGGTGCAACTACCTGTAATCTTAGGTATTGGGGAGACTGAGGCAGAGGGTTGCCAGTTTGAAGCTAGCATTAGACAACATGGGAGGCCTTAGAGCTGCCTGGGATCAATCCAGGGCAAGCACTGCCGATTGAGCTACACTCCAAGTGCCTTTCTTTTTTTGCTCATCCTCTGTTAATGGACAACTAGACTGGTTCCAGTTTAGCTTTTGAGAATAGTGGAAGGGCGAGGAAGGTTAGGCAGTTATCTTTGTAGCTGCCAGCCTGTAGGCTAGGAAATTGTGACTTAGGTGGCAATAGTGTTGCAAATAAGTATTACAATGTTTCAGTTGCCGGGTCATTTTTTATGGTTGGTTTCTGAGATCTGTTTGTATATTGGCTTGAATTATTTTCTGTCTTGTCGTTCCCCCAGACCACTTACTAGACAGGGTTTCTGATGGGGGTTCTTGGCTGTCCTGGAACTCACTCTGTAGACCAGGCTGGCCTTGAACCCCGATCCTCCACCTCTACTCCTGAGTGCACTACCACCTCCTGGTTAAATATGTGTAGCCTAGGCCCGCCTTGAACTCACTGTGTAAATTTACAGATCTTCTTCCTTCTGCATTCCAGTGCTGGGATTATAGGGGTGTACCACTATCTCTATTTCTT